>NC_092464.1:51879815-53079815 GCF_047495875.1 Pithys albifrons albifrons
AGGGTCACTGCCCTGGGCCTGCTGGCCACGCTAGTTTTGATCCAGGCCAGGATCCCATTGGCCTTCTTGGCCACCTGGGCACACTGTTGGCTCCTGTTGAGCTTCCTGTCCCTCAGTCCCCCCAGGTCCCTTTCTGCCTGGCTGCTCTCCAGCCACTCTGTGCCCAGCCTGGAGCGCTGCAGGGGGTTGTTGTGGCCAAAGGGCAGGACCTGCACTTGGCCTTGTTGAACTTCATCCCATTGAAATCATTGAAGGTTGTTAATGCTGCATTTCTAAATATCATTTATCATATTAACACTCCAAACTCTTTACATCATTTTAGCTTTCATCAACAACTGTTCCAAACTGGTCAGTTGAAGTTTATATAGTGCAGCTCAGATATTACATATCTGTTGCCCATATTCCTTATTTCTGTGGTTTATACTTGAAAAGGACAAACTGTTTCTCACTCTGATGGTTGTATGCTCATGGTCATACTGGGACCGTATTAAATGGTTTAGAAATGAGCTTATACATGGAGACAATTCCTGCAAATAACTGATGAAATAGTCTTGCAAATCTGGGCATGATCCAGAGCTTTAAAAATTCAAAGGTGTAATCAAAAGTCAGCTGAAAAATACATGGTATTATATTCCTTGGAAATTGCTAAATAAAGTATTAGATATAGATTAAAGAATTGCATGTAAATTAGTGGACAAAAACTGAAATGAAATTGTACAATACAATAGTTAAAGCTGTCCTACTATATTATAGACTCTTTTTGGGCTTTTTTCTTCCCCTTCATGGATTGCTAGCAGCAACAGATTAGTACCTATGAACAGTCCTACCTTGTCCAGGCTGACAGAAGATTTAGGGTGATTCTGACTGCAGCAGAGACCAGCTCTTCCAGCATTCACTAACTAACCACTGACAGGCACTGGAATTACAGGCTCCTGAACCTTTTATCTCTTTCTTTCAGTGTACTTGGCTGTTGCTTGTGCTGCTCTCTTGTGGCAGTGCTTATATGACTGATGGGGGGCGGTTACTGGTGAAGTTCTGTGCTGTCTACATATTGCTGGACTTAGTACAGTTTCAGCTGGTTGTTTTATGTAGATATAGAAAATAAATATCTACTGATGTAGAAATGAATGGTTTTGAAAGCTCACAAATACCATTACTGTTAAGAACATTTGTTAGGTTATGCAAAGGAGTGCCAACAAAACCCTGGACTGTGCTAATTGCTGGATAAACAAAGAGGTGTTGATCCTCAGTAGCCAAGGAGCTCCCAGTCCAAATAATGCAAGGTTAGGGCGGGGCAGAGGTGTGAGACAAAAGCTGTGTGAACATCGTGGTATTTGGCATAAATGTCATTTCCACAGTTCTTGGCTTCTGTGAGTGCCCCCAAGTGTGAAGAGCCCATTGGTGGAGGCCCAGGATCCTGTCCCTGCTTACAGGGTGTACCTCTCCAGGAAGGACTTCAGTTTTAGTTCTCTCCTCTCACCACAGAGGTCCAAATGATGGGAATGGATATATCCTTTCTCCACTGATGGGTGGAAAATATTCCTCAGCCTTCAAGGTGGTGTCATTTGTGTGTCCTGGCTTGGCTCCAGACTGTGCGGTGTCTAAAAGGTTCATTTCCACCAGATGAGAATGTCCTTGGCTTTTGACTGCCTGCTCTGTGGACTTGCTGGTGGGAAATTTGCCACTGGGTGGGGGTTGGCTGGAGTCGGTTTATCCAGGGTGGGTTTCCTTTCAGTGAATAAACGGAGCAGGTGTGTCCCAAGGAACAGGAATGTGGCCTCTTCCAGCCCTCAATTAGCACTGATGGAAGGTGGTTCTTCTCATTACACAGGTCCAGTACTCTCCACGAGCAGCACTTTTGTGTTTCCCAGCCTAATGCACACCTCAGCTGGAGCATTCCAGCTGACTTACTCAGGTTCTGTGAGTTTGTGCTGCTCCCTTTGCCATAGAGAAGGGTGGGCTAAAGGACTATGCAATCTATTTCTGCCCCCTGTCTGGTCCTGCAGAATAATCTGTGTATGATGAATTTTAGACCATGAATTCTGGTACTTCTACTGTAGTTGTATCTCCTTCAGTGCCAGCGAAATGTTTTTGTCTTCCCTTATTCTCTTCTAGCAGAATCTTGTTTACCAAGTACATTTGATAGTATTTGCATCTAAAATGCAGGTTCTGAGGTTTTTTGGTTTTTTTTGCAATTGCTTCAGCCTGTATTCCTGATGACCATACTTGCAGATTTGGCCTTGGAGTTTAGGATGCTGTTTGGTTTAGTTTTATGCTTGATTTATATATGTACTGATACCAAGAATTATGGGATTTTGGATCTAAGAATGAGTTTCATAGAATCATAGATTGGATTGGGTTGGAAAAGACCTCCGAGATCATCAAGTCCAACCCTTGGTCCAACTCCAGTCCCTTTACCAGATCATGGCACTCAGTGCCACGGCCAAGCTCAGTTGATAAACCTCCAGGGATGGGGAATCCACCCCCTCTCTGGGCAGCCCATTCCAATGCCTGAGCACTCTCTCTGGAAAGAGAGCTTGAGCCCGTGCCCTCTTGTCCTATTGCTGACTGACTTGCTTACTTAACTGTGATGAACAGTCAGCCTTTAACTTAATCTAAGCTTTGAGTAGTGGCTTTTTCTAATCAATGGAACAGTTGCCAGCTGAGGTTTCTGTTGCAATCACCGGAAGCTGTACTGAAGGGGCCAGCACTCTGCTGGGACAGTCATCTTGCTCTCTTATAATATTATAAATATTGAAGCAAATTGAGCTGATAGAAGTTGGTTTCTTACAGCTTCTGACATTAGTGGTGCTTTACAGATGGTAATGCCCATCATGACAGTAAAGAATTAACAATTCACTGGTGCTACAGTGCTGTACCAACCCTGTCTAAGGGAGAAGAGATTTGGCAAGATGAAGGGTTGACCACTCAGGGTGGAGAATCTACATCTAGTATTTACATCTCTCTGTATTTTTGTGGCCACAGATGTTTTAATTGAAAGCACTGTTAATCATGATGACAAAAATATCATGGGTTTGTGTTACAATTATTGTGCTCTTGAATGACCCACTTCAGGGCAAATAGAAAAACCATATGAATTTGTCCCACTGTTTTAAAAGATTATCCTATCACTCTGAAAAAGACTCATCACGTTTTACTAATAATGATAGCACATGATAATGCTATTATATTATTATCACATTTTTGCAATCTGGAAGGAGCAAGACTAAGCTGGGATCCCATTCAAGTAATGTCTTGTTCATTACACTGAGTCTGGGATCCTGAATCAGTATTCCAAAAGGTGAGGGCTGGGCTCAGTACCTGAGTTGTGTTCCCACATGTGCTTTCTGATTGCTTTCAGTGGACGTTTGCTTGAACAAGAAGTGAAGGCTGGGAACAGGGCTCAGTAAACACAGTCCTCCACAACACAATAGAACATTTCCTATTGCTTTCTGAATCTTCTAAAATGCTTGTGCTAGTTGATAGGAGTCTTTCTGGTTTGCTTTCTCATGTACATGCTTTAAGGAGTGAATTGCTGTTGAGTGTAAATGTCTGATTTACCAAGATAGCACTTTGTATGTCCTCCATCCTTCCAAAGGCATCCTAGTTTTGAGGATTTATGTTTTTGTTTACTTCAACTTCAATCTTCATTGTTTTAACAGTCCTTGTTGGACACGCACTTTGTGTTGTTTCACTCTTCGCAGTTGTGGCAGTTCCACTGTAAAAAAGAGATGCTGTTAATGTTCCCCAAACTTTTTCCAAACATTCCCACCGTAATGGAAACCAAACCAAAACAACCTGGAAATGTTCTTTTGGTGCAAACACAGTGGGTCTGCCTTGTGCTTTTATTTCAGCCTGTAGGCAAATGTTGGCTTTAAAATCTGTCATAGACTGATTGATCCCTTTCCAGGAAAATAGGATTCAAGGAACTTTTAAAGTAGATTCGTAATGGATTAACCAGAGTTGCCACATAAAGAAGAAATGTTTTCTTCCTTTCTAATGTCAGAGGAGCTGATATGCTCTGTTTAGCAGCAAACCCTCCTCAATGGTTGAAGCATTTCCTTACTACACAGTCACAAAAAGTAGGTGTGAAACACGTAGGACAGTTTCAGTCCAAGATGTAGTATTATTTTGTTCTTAAAATTTCTGGATTAATACAAGAGAAGTCTGTTTAAAAAGTAGGTCTCAGTAGATGTATGAGAAATACAACCCTAAGAAACACAGAGCATAATATTATTAAGTTAACATGAAGGTGAAAACCTGACTGCATTGAAGTCAGTGGAGATGTTGCTGTTGATTTCCAGGATCCAGAATTTTGCAGTTTTAGAAGTGTAATTTTATGAGGTTACTCTTTTCATCTGAAGCAGAATTGACTTAATCAAGAGGTAGGAGGATACAACTAGTTTCTGTTGAGGAGTTTTGTTTAACATCTAGAAAAAGAAATATTTTCTGTTCTAATAATAGTGTTTAATTTTACAAATATACCAAGATCAAGTAAAGTTTTCCCCTTCTAAAATGGCTGAACTTGGTTACTTCAGAACCATATGCTGTGTGTCATGTATGTTTTTCTCTATAATTTCATCCTCTAAGTTTTGTCATAAATGTAAAGGAATGAACACTCTCAATAAACAAAAAAGGTGCTTTTTTAAAAAAAAGAAAGAGATGAAAGTGGGATAATTGAGGCTGTCTTAGTGAAAAAGACTGAGAAAATGCTAAGGAACTGCTTTCTGGAAATTAGTCACCTTTGTGGCACACCATTTGGATTGTTCAGCTCTCTAAGTCAGATTGGAAAATGCCCTCCAATTACTTTTAATAAAATACTGAACCAGGTCAGTTTGCAAAGAATCACTCAGACATTGCAGTTAACTTATGGAAAATAACATTTTCTACTAATGCCTAGCAGTATTCCCATTGTGCATTAAGAGGCAGGAGAGTTAATATTTTGCTGTAAGCCCCATGTATTTAGCCATTCTTCGAAGTAAATAGTTTAGAGCCTGAGATGCAGTGCTTGGTAAAAGAGCCCTGTTTAGGTACAATGTGGTGTAGCAGCCAAATAAATGAGACAAACTCTCTCAGGGAGAGTTGCACTCCTTAGGAACGAAGACCATCTTAAGGACGGAATTCTTGTCAGGGACTCAGCACCTCTGCTGTGACAGCTCCCTGTGTCCCAGAGTGGGCTGCTCTCCTGACCTTCATTGGAACCCACTGGTCATTAATGGGACAGCACTGCTTTTGCCACACCCAGGGAGACACTTTCTGCTCATTCACCTCAGCCTCATATTAGAACATTTAGTTTAAAATTAGCAGCTTCTGTTTGCTGTTCAGTTAAGTAGGAGAACTCCTCTTATTACAGTGTGTAAGTTCACAATATAAGAGTAAATTATTCTGCCAGTAACTCCACAGGATGTGTGCAGAGTGAGCTCTCACCAGCTGGGGTAGGAGTGACTCAATCCCTGCTTCAGGGATAACCTGATGTCAGATAACTGTGCTGGAGGGGAGACTTCCAGGAAAAAATCTTTGGTGTAGACAGTCTCTGAAGATATTGTCAACCTGCTGAAAGGCAGGAGGGCTCTGCAGAGGGACCTGGATAGACTTGAGAGATGGGCTGATTCCAATGGGATGAAGTTCAACAAGGCCAAGTGCAGGTCCTGCCCTTTGGCCACACCAACCCCCTGCAGCACTCCAGGCTGGGCACAGAGTGGCTGGAGAGCAGCCAGGCAGAAAGGGACCTGGGGGGACTGAGGGACAGGAAGCTCAACAGGAGCCAACAGTGTGCCCAGGTGGCCAAGAAGGCCAGTGGGATCCTGGCCTGGATCAAAACTAGCGTGGCCAGCAGGCCCAGGGCAGTGACCCTTCCCCTGGACTCTGCCTTGGGGAGGCCACACCTTGAGTGTTGTGTTCAGTTCTGGGCCCCTCAGTTCAGGAAAGAGATTGAGGGGCTGGAGCGGGTGCAGAGAAGAGCAACGAGGCTGGAGAAGGGACTGGAGCACAAGTGCTGTGGGGAGAGGCTGAGGGAGCTGGGGGTGTTTAGCCTGGAGAAGAGGAGGCTCAGAGGTGATCTCAGCACTGTCTAGAACTCCCTGAAGGGAAGTTCTGGCCAGGTGGGGGTTGGTCTCTTCTCCCAGGCACTCAGCAATAGGACAGGGGGGCACGATGGGCTCAAGCTCTGCCAGGGGAAATTGAAGTTGGAGATCAGAAACAAATTCTTTGGAGAGAGAGTGCTCAGGCATTGGAATGGGCTGCCCAGAGAGGGGGTGGATTCCCCATCCCTGGAGGTTTTTCAACTGAACTTGGCCGTGGCACTGAGTGCCATGATCTGGTAAAGGGACTGGAGTTGGACCAAGGGTTGGACTTGATGATCTCAGAGGTCTTTTCCAACCCAATCCATTCTGTGATTCTGTGTTGTTATATTCTCCTGCCAGGTTGCTGGGATTTGCAATTTAGGTGTTGTATTTAGCCTATAAAGAAAGTGATGTAGAGTCAGGCAATGCCAACAGTTCACTGAAGCTGTAAATGCGTCTGCAATATTGCAGTGCAGTGAGGTCCACATTTTACAGTTCTGCATTGCCCTTTCTGTGTCACTTACAATAATGTAAAAGTTTGCTATTCCTTTTGTGTAGAACAGGATATGAAAACAGAGGAGATGAGTGACACCATGTTTGTTCTTGCCATTGTTGGATAGACAGCATTCTAGTTCCTGAAGTCTTGATGTGGTTCAAAAAGTCAGCTGAAAAAGGAGTTAGGACAGCAGTTACAGCTGATAGTCTGAGCACTGGTGTGCCTGGCACAAGTTTGGATGCCTGTGCTCTCAAAGTTCATTTGCTGTTTCAGGAGGGAAATTATTGCAGTTATGGATTTGCTCTTTCAGATTTTTGCTCAGGGAGTGCACAACATAAAAGAGAATTCTTCTGTATGTTTAAGGCTTGCCTTAAGAATGAAAACTCTGTGATGCTCTGGAGATTCACAGCTGTGCACAAATTAAAATCCATTTATCAACTTTTTCTTCTGCTAAATGAAACCATGACTGTTTGATATTCTTTAATGATTGATTCTGAAAACCCATTTTACAAGGACCCATAGCATCCTCTGCCTGTTCAAAAGGTTAAATCAAAAGGCATATTCACAGTATTTTCCATGATCTGTTTCCCAGCCTTAGGTTTACAAAGAGAATTTCCTTTAAAAATCACTTTTCTGTCTTGCAGTTCAATTTCCTGTAGTAGTGGTTGTGTTGAGAATCACAAGTGAAGTGTTCTCAGAAAGTTTGTGGCTCGTGGAGTGCAACCTAAGCTGGGAGGGGCAGAGGAAAAGGAGGGAGGGCCAAGGTTCCTTCCGTTCTCCAAAGTGATTGTCCTGATGTGATGGAAATTGCAGTCACCTGCCCAGGAGTGGAAAATGTTCAGCTCTCAGGGAATCTGCAGCAGCATCACTTCATCAGAGTTGTTAGCAACCTCCTGCTGGACAGCAGCTTTGTGGGGCTGATAAGGGCAGGGGATTGAAACAACAGACCTGCCTGGGCCACCAGAGTTAGAAACTGCAAAGGGCTCCTTGGTGAAGCTACTGCATAAAAACTTGATGCTCTTGGAACACAATTTGGGGACTTTGGAACCCAAAGCTGTACATTTTTGCTCGTCTGGACTAATTTTAGAGATGTCAAATGAGTTATTTTAGCAGTGAGTGAGTGGAAATGAGATCAGATTCCAACCCTGGGTTTGGTTAAACTTTTATTTCCAATTTACCAGGAGAACTCACATTAATCAGTACTGTTCTTATGGTTCCCATGGCTGAATATCTCAGGCAGCTGGGCTGCACTACTCAGCACATTTCAAAACAAGCCATTAACCTTCCTCCATCTTAATTGCCCATTTGTAAAATTACTTGCCTAATAGTGCTGCACTTCTACAGTTTCTTTTATGTGTTTTATGTGGCTCTCCTATGTTCTTTCACTTAGAATCATATACAATATCCTGCAAATACTGTGTCTTTCTTGGCTTTTAAATGTAAAGAGCAATTCTTACCATGCAAACTTTCATGATACCAGGCAAGCAAAGATGATAGGTGTTCCTTTTTACCTATCTCAGAGCATCTCTCTCCTTTCTTCTCTTAATTATTTCTTAGAAACATCTGGTAGCTTTCTGCCTAGCTGTCAAATTTCTGTTTCTGTTTTATAGCTGAACACCTGTGTGCCAGCTGAGTATGTACAGACATTCCTGAGCATCAGGAGTGTTACTGCCCTCCCGACTTGGAACAAGCTTGCAGTGTGATAGCCCAGAAAGATTATCCTTACTCCCATGTTATTAATTTATAGATTAAAAAAGCATCTCATAAATCCTAGTACTTAAGGTACTAGCTTATTAAAGCACTAGTTTATTAAATCCCTGATTCTTAAGTGCACTGTGAGTAAAATACAGTATTGATGGATAAATACAGCATGTTTCTGCTTATCTCCTTTATTCTTTTAATTTCATGTTGTGCAAAGCTATTCTGGCTGCTTTTCTGGATGATTAGTTAGCCCAGGATAAGCTTAACTCAAGAGCTGTATTTTGGAAATCTCAAGTGAGCTGAGAAATCTGTATACAAATATGAAACTCAGTTTAAAAACACAGCAGGCCAGTGGATTAAGATTTAATCTCATTGAAACCTTTGGCACTTTCTGGTCAGTTTTTGTGATGCCACAATGTGAACTAAAATCTATAACAAGGGTGAGTCCAATAATAGTTTTATCACCTTTTTAAAATAACAGCTGTAACACTAGAAAGAACCTTGCACTAAAATATTCATAAACCAATTAAAAAAGAGCTAGTAATTTAAAAAGAAACCTACTAAAAAAGGCCTTCTGTGCCTGCAAACTTTTCTGTTGTGTTTGTTTTCTAGCTTTATCAATTGAGCTAATAAAAGGTATTGCCTTT
This sequence comes from Pithys albifrons albifrons, assembly GCF_047495875.1. Taxonomy (NCBI): domain Eukaryota; kingdom Metazoa; phylum Chordata; class Aves; order Passeriformes; family Thamnophilidae; genus Pithys; species Pithys albifrons. Next base: position 51,888,722 of record NC_092464.1, read on the forward strand.
CCTTCCAAATCCTGCTGCATGTAATAGAATCATAGAATCGATTGGGCTGGAAAAGACCTTCGAGATCATCAAGTCCAACCCTTGGTCCAAGTCCAGTTACTGTCCCATGTTCTGCATTGTTATTCTAAGAGCATGTTGTAATCTCAGGCAGTGTTTCTGCCTTCTTCAAGGCTCACAACCCATTGCCACAGTCCTCTGGCTATTTTTCTTTCTAATCACCTGTGCATTTCCCAGCTGGGCCATTTAAGTCGGTTCTGGCAGTTCCCCCTGGTCTGTGTTTGCTGATTCTGGTCTGAAATCTGAATTTGGTTTGGGGGGGTTTTGTTTTTCCCCTCCTTTGATATCACCTGAAGTCACCAAGATAGAGGCTCTCTAGGGCCTTATTTGCCTTTCGTGTTTCATAAATTGCCCTTTGTGTCTTTCCCTTGTCTTATTTTCTCCGGCATTATTTGCCATCTCGGGTTGTGTGAATTGGGATGTTACAAAGCAGAGTGAAAGTCTGGGCAGGTGAGATGGGAGATGGTCTGGTCAGGGGTGAAAACAGAAGGTTTTCAAAGGGAATACATAGATTGAACAACAGGAGAAGGGCTGTTGGATATTACTGATTAGCCTGTGAATGAAACCATAGAAGGCTGAGCTGAGACTGGAAACCTTCAGCGTGAACAGCTCTGTACAAATAGGCAGCCTAAGAAAACAAATGGCCTTGATGGCTGAGCAGACTTTTAATGTTTCTCATTCTGCCGAGTCCAAGAGAGAGTGATGAAGAGGAAGGTGAAAAGCCAGAAGGGCTGTTTTGTGCAGGGAATGAATGATAGAAAATGCAGCACACTCAGCTGTTCACTGTAATCAGAAAGTCGTATTGGAAAAACCTTACGTGGCAGAGGGTTAAATCCGAGACTATAATTCTTAGAAAACAGGTTAGAATTCATATGAAAAAGCTTTAAGGACTTTATTTTAATTGACCTTGGATGCACACCAGGTCATGGCCTTTTGGGGAATTAGAACCAGAGTGTTCATCAGGGAACAATACAAGTTTAGAAGGTCAAGAAATGATTCCTAACCATAAGTGCAAGTGTTCTCATGTGTGTTTAATATGAACCGGGAAATACTTTGCAACATGTTGGTCTGGAAGAAATTGGAGCAGAAGCCTTAATATGTACTTTTTATATTAAATATGATATTTTTATTATGTTGTTTAGTACCTTTTAAAGCCATGAGAAAAAGTCTAAAGGGCCAGACATAGCTATAACCACATGCTTTTTGTAATAATGAGATCAATAAAGAGCTGAGGCAATGCCCTTCCTGATGTGTTGTTGAAAATTTAATTGTGAGGACATCGGTTCTAACTCAATTGTTTCACCAAAACAGGAAGGGGGAGTGGGTGCAAAGAGTTTCCCACGTTAAATTTAGGAACAGTCAAAATAAAACAAATGCTAAAATTATCCAATTTACTCAGGCTTTGTGAGGAAGAATGGGCAAGTAATTGTCAATTATGGAGTGGGATTGGAATGCAGGTTGTAGAGGGGATAATTAATTGAGGGATATTTCATTTTGATTAGCGTGGCTTGAAAAATTGCCATCTGAAGTGGTTTCAGGCCTGCAGGGAGGTCTGCTCTGCTGCTGTTGGGCCAGGCACTGGAATCAGTGCTTAATGGGGTTAGGAGGGAGATTAGAGTCTCAACTCAAACTAACTGAAAATAAAATAAAGCATTAAGGAGAAAGAGTATGGTGTTATGATCAAGGGTTAGGTTTCTGTGCCAGGAAACCCAAGATTGTTCCCAGCTTGTGCCACACAGTTCCTGCCTGGCCCCTGTCAGGGACTGGAGGGCTGTGCTGTGCTGCACTGCCAGGGTGGTTACATGAGTGTCCCTCCATCACTGTCCCTGGTTGAGCACCAGGGGACAGGGGAAGAGGAGGGGGTGAGTGGGTTGTGATTGGCACTTCTCTTCCCCTTCCAGAGGAGGTGGAGTTGAGCTGGGAAGTGCTCAGGCTCATCTTTGCTGGGTTTCTCTTTCTTCCTGCTGACCCACCACCCTGGGGAAACACTGCCAAGAGGTGCAGGATTGAGGTGGTGCCACAACTCTTCTCCAGGGGTTCTGTAAAGCAGCACATGTGGCAGCTCATTCTCCTCTTTCGTATCCCCTCCTCTCACTGTGTCTCCATAATAAAACAGAATATTTGGGAAAAGTAATACTTATCATCTGAGGCTTGTTTATAATGCAAAGAATATTGAAATCGAGGGGAAAGAAAGATGAAGTACACTTATTAATTTGCTTGAAATAAACCATTACTAATTTAGCTGAGAGGGTAATTTTCGACTTGTTTTGGTTTTGGTGAATTAATGCATTTGGGACCCGAGACTTTGAGGGGAGGATCTCCATGTTCCCTCTGTGTTTCCTAGGGATGGCTTAGAGCAAGTCTCCCAAATGGCATATGGGTGTCTTTGCCATTCAACAACTTATTTGCACTTCAGACAGTGCTGATCCCTCTCAGAAAATAGGATGAATTTCCCTTTTTGTATTACATTTGTAAAATGGATTCTTGCACCCTTTGGGTTAGAATGCCACAAACATTTTGTTGATCATGTGCAGAGCTCAAGGAGATAGTTCTGGCTGCAAAATTACAAATGAACAAATGAATACATGTGTCATTGCAATGCTTTTTGACTTATTTTCGCTTTTCACCTGTTGAATTGTGCAATTCCTCTGGCCAAAAGACCAAAAGAGTTTTATTTTCTCCTTCATTATGGCTTATGTATTGGTTAAATAAGAATCACATTTAGCATTATACTTTTGTGTATATGTTTAACCTTTTAATAGCCTTTCCTTGCTTTTGTAAAGACACTCATAGGTTTCTTAATCAAATGACATTAAGTCCCCAATCTTTATAAAGTGTTTTATTTGAATAGTGTTTAGAGGGAAAGTTCTTTGAAAGATTCAAATGAATAGTTGATTGCCAGGTATATTTTTCAACCCAAACTGTTCGGTAAATCTTTCAATAGACTAATCTGAAAAAAAAATAAGCACTGTATTTCTTTGCAGATATTTAGAATGGGACAGTTTAGAAATTTTTTGATTTTTCATCTCAAAGTAATGTTTTGAGCCCAAGTTCATTTATACTTTATCAGAACATGAGTATCAGCACTTAATTTCCAATTGAAGCAAATACTTCATTTGACCCCAGAATTCCTCCTTTTTATCATTTTGGCTTGAACTGTGTTGAAAAAGGAACTACTTGCAGAAGGATAGCGTTAAAAACACTCCTTTACTTCTAGAAGACTTCAACATCTCAATACCACATTAGAAAAATCTCTATTGATTTTAAGATTTGTGTTATGAAATCACAAGCTCCGTTCCAATTGCACATGTGATTAGCATAGGAATGCTGTACATGGATAATGCCACTGCATTTTTGGAAGTGTATGAATGTAAAAGTCTCTTAAGCTTTTGTTTCTACTTAGAATGACAACAGAGGTTTTGTAGCTGCACAATGCCTGAAACAAAATACTCCAGTATTTCTCTGAGCACAATGGTACAAAATATCATTTATCATTATTTAAAATGATTAGGAGCTGAATTAGGTCAGAACAACACCAACAAATAAATAAACAAACAGATAAATCTTGATGCTGGATGTTGTGTTCTTTTCCTCATAACTAGTACTTTTGTTGGATTGAGGCTGCTGGAAATTCCTGAAGGTCAAAAAAGCAGAAAAAAAAGGAGAGCAGCCACCTTTGTGAGTCAAGTAGATTTCAGAGAGGACCATTATTGATACCATTATTCTGAGTCCAGAACAGAAATAAAGGAAGCTTGAGAACTAGGAAAATTAAATATAAATGACATCAGTTTATATACTTGTCCTTCCTGTTTTTCTTAGCAATTGTAGAACTATTGGGAAAATTCACACTTTCTGAAGGGGCTGAGAGTTATGTACAACAGCATATGAATAATCAGGGAAAAGGTAATTGCAGCTGACAAGATCAACATCCTGCCATAGGTTGGTTCAAATCTATGACTGAAAGCCTGAGACATGGGAAAGGTGCAACATCTCCCACTGCTTCAAGACTCTAAGCCATCTCTTGAAGCTCTTCTCTGCCTTTGAAAGGAAAATCTTCAGAATTCCTGAAGTAAGACACATCTTAAACCATATGAACCGCTTTCCGTGCTGACAGAATTTCGTTAAAGCTCATTATGTAAAAAGGTGCTATAAGGAAACTTTATAGAGTGAATGCTTTTTATAAACTGGAAGCAAAGGTTCAGCCAGTTTCCATTTAATCCTCCAATATTGCCTGCAGCAGTCGAGTAAATGTCAGAACAGCCTCCCTTCCCACCCAAATGAAAACCATGTGGCTGCTTCATTTTTCACTCCTTTCCTCGTCCCCCCATTCAAACCTCTCCTCAGGGCTTTAAAAACCTCACCAGTGTCGATAGGATTAAAAAAGCAGAGTTAACTCTGTTAATAATGAGCACAAATACTGTCCTTGCTAAAGAAGCTGAATTGCAGTCCAGTTGTCCTGGGTGTGTGGCACTGGAAAAGGTTACAAGGAGTGTATGTACAGTCCCTACTCAGGCATCTTCCACAATTAGGATTTTCATTATCTGTGATGAAATTAAGTTAAATAGCTAAGCAAATAAGCAAGGCAGTGTGATTTACTAAATATTTATTTTAGTTAAATTGATCTAGGGCAAGGAGAGAAGTCTTGGTTTAGGGCTTTGTCTTATAGAATACTTGAATGCCAACACTTTTAGAAATAATGAATTAATTGCATATTAGCCAAGTAATTTCAGATTATTTTTCCCCTGATTTATGTCTTTTGAGACTTTCCTCTAAGAGGAAAACATTTCCTGAACAACCATGGACTTTATTTATGGTATGACCTTATCATGTTAGCACATAAAACTGACTACCAGCAGGGATTAGTAACCCAGGAGCAAGTCTGCTCTTCTTCTCGAGCCTCATTCTGCGCTCAGAGAGTGCCACCTTAGAACCATAAAATCACAGAATATCTTGAGCTGGAAGGGACCCACAGGAATAATAGAACTCCAGCTCCTGTCCCTGCACAGAACCATCCCCAGAGTCACTCCCTGTGCCCCAGAGCATCATCCAAACACTCCTGGAGCTCTGGCAGCCTTGGGGCTGTGCCCACTGCCCTGGGGAGCCTGGTCAGTGCCCACCACCCTCTGGGGGAAGAGCCTTTTCCTGAGATCCAACCTAAGCCTGCCCTGACACAGCTCCAGGCCATTCCCTGGGGGCTGTCCCTGCCCTGACACAGCTCCAGGCCATTCCCTGGGGGCTGTCCCTGCCCTGACACAGCTCCAGGCCATTCCCTGGGGGCTGTCCCTGCCCTGACACAGCTCCAGCCATTCCCTGGGGGCTGTCCCTGCCCTGACACAGCTCCAGCCATTCCCTGGGTGCTGTCCCTGGTCCCACAGAGCAGAGATCAGTGTCTGCCCCTCCTCTGCCTCTCCTGAAAAGTTGTACAATTCTACATAACCATTTACAAATTTTGGCATTAATTAGCAAAAGAAGGAAACTACACTTCTGAAGACATTTCAGTACTCCAGAGTAGCATGAGGCTGATGACCTGTTGTGTGAGTGTGTTACTATATAAACATCCAATTTAAAAACAGAACAATAACATTTTTTTGCACCATAATACATCAAAAACAATACTGTTTTTAAAACCTGAAAAGTAAAGCTGTAACATTTCTGCTGGAATGAAAAGATGAGCTTTTATTGCCATTAGATAGGTTCCTCTTAGAGATGTACTATGAGAACAAGAACTGGGCTAAGATGAGGCTCCAGAGGGGTTCCTGTGTTCTCTTTGCAGTCTCAAATGATTCTGTGCTTACAGATATTTTCTCAAATTAAATAGATGGTTTTAAAGTGCTGAATGTTTTCAAGCATGTTATTTTAATTCAAATCTGAAATATCTGTTGTTTCTGAACTTAACCCCAGTTTCAGACTCTTGACAGCTTTTGCCGGAAAGTGTGACTGCTGCAGGAGAAAGATTTAGGTGAGATTCAATGACCAAATCACATTAGTTCAGTTACATACTTCTCCTTGTGAAATTATTCCTACTTAATTATAGTGAACCTTTGAAATGATTGTGGGTGCATTTATTTTAGCATTTCAAGGCTTTAAAAGCAAATCCCCATTCACCACACTGTGGTTCACATTATGAAGCTTCCTCAGAGAGAGCAGGCTGGATTCCTAACTCATTTGGTTATTTTTCCCTTGATGAACTGCAATCAAACATTAGACACCTACAATTTAGTAATCAAACAAAGGTAAATATAAACTAAATATCTTGTAGCTACATTTACATATCAATTACATATGTGGAACATTTAAAATTAATTTTTTGAGGGGTATCATGTTCCTTAAATTTGAAAACAGTCCCAGCTCAGCATGATTTACCTTCATGAAGTTCAGCCTTGAGCAGCTGAGCAATAATAATAACAACAAAAAAAAGCAAGGCTCACATTTGTGCCAGCCCAGCTTTCTTTGATGTCTTCATGAGTGATGATAGGGAAGCTGATGAATAACACCAGGTTTGTTCTGGAGATGGTATATCTCCTTTCTCTCCGAGCATGTGCTGATGGATCAAGGGGGAGTGCAAGCAGGTCCTACCTGTCAACTGCCTGTAAGCTGAGGATGGAGCATCTGCCAGTGTTGAAAGGGAAAACTGCATTGTGCACACATCTGAGCTGTCCTTTAGCACCTTAGACACCTACCACTTCCTCAGGTCACATTTTCTGAGTGCTTTCCTGCTTTTTCCTTCAACCCACAGAGTACTGACTGTGCATGTTTTGTTATATGTAAAAAGGAAAGAATTGATAAGGCCCATCTGTGTCAGTGCAGACATGGCAGCAGCAGTGACAGTGAATTCCAGCAGCACTGAGGGTTGGATTATACAGTGTAAATTCATTTGGGCAGCCTGTCTCACCCCTACTGCTGTAAATCAGAAGGCACATGACTTCAGGTCACTGAAACTAGCCCAGCACCACGTCCTTTCTCTGTCTTTCAGTGTGCCATGTGGCTTTCATTCTTCTGAAAAATTGTGGAAATATTCTTTCTCACATTGTACAGGTGAGGAACTGATAAACACAGTCCTGGATACAACTTAGTGCTAAGCATTTCACTGAGATTTTTGGAGGTAGTTACATTCTTATTGTAAGATCACTCCATCATTAATGGAGTAATATCACAATCATAGTAATGATAATTGTAGTCAAATATCAGAGTGATAATCACCCTCTGGATGTGTCTTTCCCTGATACCAATATAAGGAAAATTTGGTCACTATTTTGCAATCCTCAGTCAAGGTCTGTAGTAGGTGGGGTAAATACGGTTCATTTCCAAAATCATCCTGGCAGAGAAGAAATCTCACAATGTGAATTCATTTTTTAATGAGAAATCCTTTCTTTGACTGTCTTTGCTAATTTATCAAGCCTCCCATTGCACTGCAGTCCATATCAGTAGTAACTGTCAATTTTTTGTGGCAACAGTGTTTTCATAATTTCTGGTTTTCTGTAATTGGAGGATGGGCTGAGCCCAGTCAACATCAGTGATCTTCAAAAACCAGCTTTCAGCTGAATACTGACAGCTGTATTTATTAGACTAAGGAATACATGAACACAAACCTAGAACTTTTAGCTCTTCCAAAAGAATATCTCTCCAGATAAAAGAAAAGGTATGGAAATGTTGGAATAATCTTTTTCCTCTCTTTATCTTAATTAAGTGGTGGTATTGAATGAATGGAAAAAGGTTTGCAGATTCAGTTCTGAAGAAAAATAGAAAAGCCTTTCTGAGTGAAGCCATTTTATATTTATTTATGAAGAAATTAGGCTGTGGGGGGATTGTTGGAGGTCCCTTCCAGCTGAGCTATTCTGTTCTATTCTATCCTCATTTGGTTGTATGGCTCTTAATTGGCACAAGCAAAAGTTGTCACCTCTTTTAATCTTTCAATTTTGTGAGACATTTTTTATGACTTTTGCTTCATATTCCTTGTTGTTTGTTTTCTGGTTGGCACAAAACCCAAACAGTGCAAAAATGAAAGTTGCAATAGTAAAGAAACACTTCTAACAGTTCCTTACACTCTTCTAGATTTGGGACTTCCAGCCTGCACCAGTTATTATTTTTATCTCTGTTAAGGAATAAAAGGCCTTTTACCACTTGCCTTTGGAATATTTCTTTCAAGCTCTGCATTTGGTTGACTTCACATAAGCAGACTAGTGGGGTAAAAAGGTTCAGACAAATTAAAAACCTGAACAAACAAAGGTTTGGAAGAATTGATTAAAATAAAAAGAAACTCCAGTTTTATGCACTCCACTGAATGTAACATGTATCTCCTATCAATGAGATATAGAGAATTAATGCTTTCTTTTTTGAAACTATCCCATGATGTGCAGTTAAAATATGACTGGGAGTTCTGTGACACTTGTACAATGCTGTTTTTAAAGTAGCTTCTTATATCAAACATTGCAGTACTTTCCATTTTGGTCTGAAAACACCAGGCCTTTTTTTTTTTGATGTTTTAATGTTACTCTCTCCCAACTGCTTTCTTGAACAGTGGGTGATCAACTGGAAACAATGACAGTAACTTCAGAACATCATCACCCAACGATAGTAATGGGCTGTTTTCATTCACCAGCAAAATTGTGTTCAGTTTGGTTGTTACAGAATTATTTAATGAATGTTTTTTATGTAAATAGTATAGAAGATACTTGCTCAGATACTCAAACTTCTTGTGATCTGCATAGGAAGGAGTTGAAGAGGTTTAGTGTCCAAAAGTAGTTCTGGAAGAAGGGTCCTTTTGCAGGACTGGAGTTTATTAGACAGATTTGCCACTTGTAGGAAATACACAGGGTATAATAAGGCAGTACTATTTTAATCAGAAGACTCAAAACTTGAAATTTTGATGCATTTGTGTTGTACCTAAATTTAACTCAGGTTGGGTCTGGTTTCACAAAACAACTGCAAGCCTAAGGCAATTCCTTTTATTAAAATATTTTATTTCATTTTTTAGATGTCACCTCTCTACATTTGTGTTGTTTGATTGCCCTTCATTCTAATTGCCTGATGAATAGCATTGGTTGGAATGTAAGGCCTGATACAAAGGGAATATTCAGAGTAGTGCTTGTGGCTTGACACAGGCAATCTGTTCCAGTGGAACTCAGGTACAGTTGAACTGTTGCAAATTGTTGGTATTATGGAATCCCTGAGATGGTGCAGAATGCAGACATGTAAAAAATTCTTCTCTAATTGCATTGCATATCTGCTTAGGTTTGCATGTTTGGAAAAATCACTCTTCTATCCCAAGAGATAACTGTCACTGCTGCTTTTAATGCCATCATATCCTAGTGCTGCCTTGTGTAATACTGTGCTACAGGTGTCAATGCTGAGACAGAAGAAACCCTGAACATAAAAATGAGAAGGAAAAGTTGAATATAAGTTCCAAAATATATATAGTTTGAAGATATGAATTTACCCAGGCGAACTACTTAGTGCCTTTGTTCATGTGAAATTGTGCAAGATTATAAGTGGAAAAATCAGTCCTTTGTGTTTTCCTTTTTCTCTTTCCCTCCCTGGTCCTTCATAGTTTCTCTAGCAACTTGTTTCAATGTTCTCTAATCCACTGATGTGTAAAATGTAGGAAGCTGTTTGTCTGGAGAGCATGGGAGGGGTTCTGTATCTCTACAGATCCTGTGGACTCTCCAGGTTTCTGTTGTGCTGGAAACAGAGATGAAAAGAGGATCAGAGAAAGGACTGATTGTGCCTGAATATGTTTTCAGGTACATTTCTTCACAGTGATTCCTCTGGGAATGGCTGATCCTTCCATTTGTTGAGGCTCAGCCCTGGTACCTGCTTTTGAGGAGTCTTTGCTGGGCAAGTGACAGGACAAAACAAAGTTCAGGCTCCCTTTATGTCAGATCTGACAAGAAATGGGAGGGTAATGTGGAAGATCAGTGCAGAAAGACAATTTAATGCTTTGTTGGGTTCCCTGTGTTTTTAGGAGTATATGTAGAACTTTCTAAATTTCTCACATGTCTGTGGCTGAAGGAAATGAACAGTACATTCCAAAATTTATTTCCATGCATTAGTTGATGTGTATTTTCCTGATGAATGAGATTTTGTTATGGGAGCATCAATAAAATGTCTAGTGTAACTAGCTGGTGACATTAGTCCTTCACATCAGGACTCAAAGCTGCAATATTTCTCTTGTGTTTTATTAATTTAGGTCCTGTATTTTTATTGCTAAGGTTAATGGCATAGGATCATTAACTTCAAAGCAAGAGAAGTCTGGAAGCATTGCAAAGTCCACTGGAAGCATTATATTTAAAACCCAGTATTGTATTTTTGTTCACAGTTACACATCTAGTAGTCAAATGCTAATTGCTTTTTGCATTAAATTCTTACAGAGCATCTCAGGTACATTAATGACTAAATAACTGTGAAATGTATTTTCAAGACTATGTTTTGGTTGTTTTTTTAAGAGGATAGCTTCTGAAAGAAAGGAACTCTTTTGTGTGTACACTCATAGCTGTGAAATACCTCCCCGGCTTTAGTTTCTTTTTGCTTTACTGCAGCTTGGAGAGAAATTTTATGGTTGGGTAATAAAATTCATAACTAAATGCTAATGATGAAGTGGGTAACAGTAGCTAGTACTGAACTGCTTTCACCTTCTCCATGTATGTCTAGCACTCTGGAATCCCAATTCCTTGATATAGGCATGGTTAGGAGTTCTCTGTCTTAGATGCTTTTGTTACAAAGGCTGATGTTAATGAGGCAGAGCATAAATCAGGAAAAATCCCCATGTGCTGGAGTTTCTGATGATGAAAGTTTCTTTGAGTGCCCAGGACATCTCCCAACACTCAACAGCACCCACACAGCTGACAAGGCAGGCTGCACATCTGAGTGGCATTTCCCCTGTGGATGAGCAGGTTTGGCAGTCCTGGGTAGGGGTGGGCACTCTGAGCTGCCAGACTGGCGCTAACAAACCAAGGAATGATGTGTAAACAAACCACAGCACTTCCATGGCAGGGGGAAATGGAGGGAGCACTTCAAAGAGGGCTCTTGGGAGCTCAGTGTGGTGTACAAGACTAGCAAGTCTTATACTGAATTATACTGAAGTGAGGGTCCCAAGGGCTATCAGGAATCAGGTGATATGTTAGCATAAAGAGACTCTGCCTTGTTTAATGGTTCCTGCGCTTACTATTAGCCCAGTAGTAAGTTTGTGAATATTTGAGACCTTCTGACTATTGAGACTTCTGTCTATGAATGTGTTCTTGTCATCACATGCATACCCATATGTGAAAACACTTCTGTAACAACTCTCAGCAGTGTTCAGTTGTGTTGAAGATGGCACATTTTGAAATAAGCTTAACAGGAGCCAACAGTGTGCCCAGGTGGCCAAGAAGGCCAATGGGATCCTGGCCTGGATCCAAACTAGCGTGGCCAGCAGGCCCAGGACAGTGACCCTTCCCCTGGACTCTGCCTTGGGGAGGCCACACCTTGAGTGTTGTGTTCAGTTCTGGGCCCCTCAGTTCAGGAAAGAGATTGAGGGGCTGGAGCAGGGCCAGAGAAGAGCAACGAGGCTGGAGAAGGGCCTGGAGCACAAGTGCTGTGGGGAGAGGCTGAGGGAGCTGGGGGTGTTTAGCCTGGAGAAGAGAAGGCTCAGAGGTGACCTCAGCACTGTCTAGAACTGCCTGAAGGGAAGTTCTGGCCAGGTGGGGGTTGGTCTCTTCTCCCAGGCACTCAGCAATAGGACAAGGGGGCACGATGGGCTCAAGCTCTGCCAGGGGAAATTGAAGTTGGAGATCAGAAAAAAATTCTTTGCAGAGAGAGTGCTCAGGCATTGGAATGGGCTGCCCGGAGAGGGGGTGGATTCCCCATCCCTGGAGGTTTTTAAAATGAGCTTGGCCGTGGCACTGAGTGCCATGATCTGGTAAAGGGACTGGAGTTGGATTAAGGGTTGGACTTGATGATCTCAGAGGTCTTTTCCAACCCAATCCATTCTATGATTCCATGAACAGTACCCCCTCACAGTGGACAAAGACCTCAGTCATTTCTCAGTCCAGAGTTCTATCTGCCTATGACTTACTTCAATACCACATGGCAAAAAGTTACTTCTGAAAAACCTCAGATGGACAAAGCCCCATCAGAATTTTCTCTTCATCACCCCCAGATCCACAGGCAGGTCAGGATATGATGCTTGATCAACATGTGAAACATCCACAGAGCTGCTATGAAAAGAAAGGCAGTGGAAAGGTTCTTGGTGTTTTCACCCCACCACTCTCCCACTTATGGCACACAGTGCCTGAAGGTGTGGCAGTCCCAGAAATACACTTGCATTTCATTTTAAAAGTCACTTTTCACAGAGGAAAACATCTGGAAAGTTATTTTGTTGTTGTTTAATATAAGAGATAAACCACAATGAAATAAAATAAAGTCTTTCACATGACATTCTGGATGTCATCAAAATAATATAACCCATATTCAGCCCAGAATACTCTTCTTAGTTCCTATGTGCACTTGCACTTTTAAAAATTGCTTGCAATTAGTTTTGTCCATGATTTTGTTCAAAGAAACCCTAATATAGTATTGAAATGCTGAGCAGTATTTAAAGGGGAGCAGTGTGGACTTCTCAGTGTGGTCCAGGAAAGATCCACCAGAGCTGGAGACAGCCCCTATGATCCCAGAGCCAGGGCTGGGAGAGCAGCCCCACCCCATCCTGTGCCAACAGGAGTCACATCCAACCAGCTCCAATGGCTGTGGGAATTTAGGATTTAGGCATCCAAACCCACCAAAAGTGTGGGTTTACAATCACATCCGTTCTCAGGGAAAAACACATCTGAAAAATATATGTATTTTTTAGCAAGAAGGAGGGATTCTTTGCTCTGCCACATTTCCAGACTGATGGTGGTGCAAGAGGTTGTCTTGGGCATCTGAGGGAAGGGACCTGCTTTTTGAACACACAGAAAGCCCCTTGAAGTCAGGGGAAGGTCTGCAACCTTGAAAATCAGAGTTGATCACAGGCTTGTATCCATTTATTTTTGTGTATTTTGGCCTGAGTTATAAATCTTTATTCTGTTAATCTTGCTATTAATTACAAATATTAAATATGCCATATGCTAATAAACCCCTCTGAAATACTTGCTTCTCCACAAGAGCTAAAAGCCTCATTCTTTACTGGAGTATGGTCTGCTATTAGAAAAAACCCACCTTCTTATACTCTCATTACTTTTCAATACATCTGATGAAAGCACATGAGATTTATATAGACCTATTTAGCAGCTGTCTCATATTTTCTTAGACTCTGAGGTATAAATTGAATTTAGTATTTTTTCTCTAGAATAAGTATGTGTTTGATGATTAGGCAATGGCAAAGGTGTTTCTGCTCTGTCACAAATGGTTTTCATTGTTTAATATTTTTTGGATTGTTTAATGTCTCTTTTGTGCATTACACTGTGGCTGATTTAGCACTAAGGACTTTTAGATTTTTCTTTTGTAGCAGGAGGTGCTAAAGGAAGTTAAGCATTAGTTTGAGAACTACTCTGAGCATCAGGGTCATGTCTTACTTTGATTATTGAATCTGAAGTATGATTTAGGAAGTTGAGTTACTGAAAACATTAATTGCCTCGTTCATATTGGCCACAGAAACTGAGTAGATTCTCAGGGAGGGAAAGGATGAGTCTGAGAAAAACAGAATTTCATGAGGTGCCTGAGAAGAGCTCTCTGTGGTGGGTATATTCTGTGCCACTAAAAAATAAAAAAATAAAAAATTCCTGGAAACTTATCCAGGAAAGCTGGTGACGTTTCTCCATCTTTCTGCTCCCTTCTGAAGGGAAGTCTAATTTTAGTCTCATGTGCAGGTTTCATAATGTCAGGGATTTGGTATTTCAGTTAATGGATGGCAAGAAGTAGGATTTCCACTGAACACTTACACACAGCGCTTGGAGAAGGAAGAATCTCTGTGGAAGGTCTTGTCTCAAACCACAGTAAGAATATATTGGAGGTGCAGAAAATTAATGAGTGTGGTTCCTGTTGCAGGAGTTGAGGAAAAGCTGACAAATGAGGGCTCACACCATTTTAAGACATCTGCTGATGATGTCAGTCATACAAAAGGTGTGAGGGACAAGAATCAAACGTGCAGGAAAACTGCAAAAGGAGAAGTTCTGGAAAGGTAATACAGTGTCAAACTCCAGAGTTAAATAAGAAACGACATGGCCAACTCTCTGCTTCCCCAAATGCATAAAAAATTATAGATATCTCTATACCAACAAGAGATATGTAAGATTAAAAAAAAATAACTTGAAATTCTTGGCAAAGGAGGAAAATCTTGACATAGCAACCATTACAGAAGAATGTTGGAATGACAAACATCAGTGGGAGAGTGTAATACCTGGCTCTGAATTGAGCAGGAAGGACAGATGAGGTCATGGAGCTGGGGGAGCTGTATCAGGGCTGTGCTGGGGAGCCTTCAGAGCAGGAAATGGGTATTGAGTCCAAAACTTTGGAGGAGATCAAAGAATCATGAGCCTAATGGGGTAGTAATAATGGGGGAATTCAACTACCCTCAGCTGATCAAATGTCACACTGGGACAGGGCATAAGGGAAGCAATTTCTCATCACTCTGAGGGATTGCCTTGTTGAAACATTTAGTTCTGGAGTATGGAAATGGAAATTCTTGACGTAAGTGACACAGAGGAATGCAGATAAGAAACTCTTTCCTCCTGTATCAGAGCAGACCTTCTTGTTCTTGGGTTAAAGTCATGGCTACTGTAAAGCTTAAATTCAATATTGAAGAGCCAAGAGCTAGTTGTTGTTATTATTCTTGTTATTATTGTTGTTGTTGTTGTTGTTGTTATTATGTCCTATCCCAGCATAAAATGGTGATGAACTTCAAACAGGAGAGGTAGATGGAGATATATGTGGTTCATTAATAAAATACTTAGATACAGTAGGGAGTTCATATTACCTTCTCCAGATGAGCCCTGTATGTTAGAAGCCGTGTTTGAAAAGAGGAATAATAAAGTTATTAGTGAGAAAAGACAACTTTGGCAACAGAACTTGAAGATACTGGGATTGTCACATTGAAAAAAAGGGGGAGGGGAAAAATTCTTTGCAGAGAGAGTGCTCAGGCATTGGAATGGGCTGCCCAGAGAGGGGGTGCATTCCCCATCCCTGGAGGTTTTTAAGGTGAGATTGGCCGTGGCACTGAGTGCCATGATCTGGTAAAGGGACTGGAGTTGGACCAAGGGTTGGACTTTATGATCTCGGAGGGCTTTTCCAACCCAATCCATTCTATGATTCTATGATGATGTGCAAACCATTCTGCCGTGTCACAGCATTCCAGAAAAGAAATTCCAAGCAGAACCAGACATCAGATTGGGCTGTGCTTAATGTCCTTTTCAAATTTCCGAAGAGTTACTATAGTTTTATTTGGAAAGAGGTACTTTTAGGGTGTGGAGTGCAATTCCACCCCGGCATTGCGCTCCCAGCACACGCTGCTGCTCCTTCAGGGGGTGATTGTGGCCACAGCTCCGTGTTCAGCATGGCCAGGGAAAACTGCAAACATTTTTTTGTGGTTTGGAGGCACAAGTAGTACTTATGTTTACCAACAGCCAGTTATCTTGTGGCTGCAAAAATATGGAGCAAATGGTTACATCATTTCCTTTGCAAATCCTTGTCAGTGAACTCCAGGTGAAGCTCTGAAACGGTGGGACCTGTACAGATGCAGTTTCACAACATTTGTTGTTTTCTATATAATCTTTTATCCAAAGAGCCCCTTTTATATGTATTTTTATCATATTTATGAAGGGAACCCATCAGCAAGCCTCAGATATTCTTAGAAGTTTTGGAGTGTCCAAGAAAATTCCGCCTAAAGCCATATCCTACATGTAATTTTCCCAAATGTTTTTGGATAGATAAACAGGTACTGATGTCTAAACCTCAAAGGAAGCCTCCATACACACTGATAGGCTGTACACAATCTGTTCCCCCCTAGGGAACAGCACAGTCAGAGGAAAATGGCTTTTACCTTTCTTCTTGAGGATCCCTGAAAGATGAAGGAGAGTTTTGCACCACTGTATGTGCTGGATGGTCTTGTAGGGAATGACCCTTAAGTTCCAACTGTCAAAGATAAAGCCCCTGGTAGAATCCAGATTTTCAGCCTTGCAAGTCTTTTACATGAAGATGAAAATCAGAATTGTTTCTGCAGCCATTTTGCTTTTCATTTTGTAGTTATATTTCTTTTGAAATTGATTTTACTCTCATTTTTCCCCTTATATGTCACTTAGCTTTGAAGTGAGACTCAAGAGAGACTCAAATGCTGCAGGGAAAATTACAATATTGAACTAAACATACCCACTGGTGATACATTAACACAGCAAAGTAGTGTTCAGATGGATAGTTGTTGGAACAAGGTGAGAATACAAGGGAAAACTACAGTTAATATTTGATCCTTCTTGTGAAAGCAGCTGGATAAGAGACTTTAATTCTGCTTGTTATAAAAATCCTAACTACTTTTGAACTTGCAGTTATGAACATTGTTAGGGAAAAGAACAAATTGAGCATTGGAGTTGTTATATCTTAATTACTGTGAGCTTTATAACAGCTGATGTGAGTATCCTCCATAGTTTTTCTCATGACAAACTAAGAGAAAATGGTGAAAAAACTGAGAATATATGTCATGAAATCTATTAAATTACCCTTGATTTGCATTGCACAAGTAAAGTGTTAAGATCTTTGCTTAAAAGGTTCCATATGGACTTCCCTGAATATAGAAAATTATATTGAAGTATTTTAAAAATTATTTTCTTCTCTCAGGTTAGATGGTGTAATCATATGAATTGTTCCACTTGCTGTAGTTTGAATAAAGTCATGTAATAACTTATACTGGCTGAATAACTTTAAAATATAGTGAATTCTCTTGTATTTGTCCATTACCAAGCAATATTTTCTATTTGTACCATGGAAAAATTTTATACTGTGTTCATAAAAAGCAGAGCTGTAACAGCTAGTGATGGAGGATTACAAATATTCTGCATTGTATGTATAATCTCTATATACTTTGTCAACTGTCAGTTCAGTCTGCAAGAAAAGAAATATTTTAATTTTTTTTAAAGATTATGTAACAAAATTTGATGCAGGAATCATTATAAAAGATGGCACAAGTCAGGACAACCTGGTGATTTCAGTATAATGCAGAGATTATTTTACTACTTCACTACCACACTATTCCAGATACAAATTAAAAGCTTATTATTCAAAGCCTCAAGACTGTGCTCCTGATTCCCTTACAGTGATCTCAGGGTAAAATGCCACCCAAAACTATTTCATTCAGAAAATCTCAAATTGTAACAGATCATAAAGTATTTCTAGCCTGAAAAATAAGGCACACGGAAAAATAAATTAAAAATTTGAAATACTGGTGGCTGTCATCTTTTAGATGATCCCCTTGGATGTGAATATTACATTGTCCCAAAGGCTAAGATGCAGCAATCTCATATGTTTCTTTCATAGCTTTTTAGAATGAACATAAAGAGGAGTTGGTGAAGTTGGTTTGTTTGGTTTTTGTTTTTTTTTTTTAATTTCTCTTTGGGAATCCTAATAGTGGAATTCGTGGAATGGGAAATTACAGAGTTCTTTTAAACAATGTTGGTAATATAGGAAAAAAACCCCAGTGTTTGACCAGAGTAATTTCTTGGGGATCATTTTCTTCAAAAGAAAAGTTGGAACCAAATATACCAATATAGACTTAATAAAGAAAATAAGAGTAATAACCCTTTCAGTGGGTTTGAGTAAAGAATGTGTCTGAGAGGGAAAAACACTGTACTTACAGTGAAAATAGAAAGGAAGCTTGACTGCATCTTAAACAATTCTTTGAAAAGGAGTAGAAGTTATAGAGTGGTGATCATCAAAGGTGCCACAGGGGTTTCTGGATTTCACTCTGTGAAGAAAAGACATGGAATTTGAGTCCAACAAAAAAAGATTTTAAAAAATCTTTTACATCTAATTTAAGTCTATTTTATGAGAATCAGCATTTAGAGACCCAGAACAGAAGAAAACATGAGTTTTGTGGAGCCCTGAGTACCTGCTGGAGAATTTGTATGTTTTTCCTTAAGCAAGTGGAGCCACTTTTAGGTGGATTGTTTAATTTACCATTTGAAGAACTGTTTATACACCTGGGCATGGTGGATTTCAAGTTCAAATGAGTGTGTCCTCTTGCATTCAGGTCCCAAATAATCAATTAAATGCAGAAGAAAAGGCCATGTAAGTAAGTTACAGAGAAAAGAGGCCAAATCTTCAATACTGTTGATTAAGGGCATAACTGGAAATATTCTAAATATGAGTTAAAACAAGCAATTATATTTCCTAATTCTGTCATTTGGAAAAAAAATATCTGGATATCTCCCTTGAATGTCTCCTAAAACTGCCATTAACCTTCTGAAAGAGAACTAGACCTAATGATTTGGGCTCCTGCCAGACAATTAGACCAGTGAGCAGACATTGTTCCCCCAGCATCTATCATGGGAAATATCTGCATTTCTAAATGTCAGGCTCCCTCCACAAGCTGAGGGAAAGCTGACCTGACCTTTGGACACCACCTGCTCAGGAATGGGAATTTCTTCAGCAGGATACTCTCCACAGATAAAAGGTTCACACAATGTGACCTGGAAAGAATGGTTAAAGGAATCAGTTTTGTTTAGTCTAGAAAAGAGCAGGACGAGGGAGGATGTGATTAAAATCTTCCAGTCCATAAAAGAATGTTATAAAGATGCTGGTGATTGGTTTTCTGTGTCCAGTTGGGGAAAAGACAAGGATAAAGATGTCTAACACAAAGATATTTAGATATTAACAAAGATATACAGATTTAGATTATGTATTGGGAGAAAACATTCTAATAATAAAAATAGACAATGTGGTGCAAACAACATAAGAAAATTCTCATCTCATTAATTGGAAATTTTCAAGAATAATTGGACCAGCACTTGTCATTAGTAGTCAAGGTTGCTGGTGTTGGCCATGGTGCAGGGTGAATGGGTATTAAGATCAATGAATTATGATCAATGAATCATCTTTGCCCATCTTTCATTTCCTACAGCTGATATTTTGGTGAGACACTCTGGACTTGTTACACTGGATATAAAATAATTGCAAAATGGGAGGATCTTTATTTGTAGAGTTTGCTTCAATAACAAAACTTTATTTTTTTAAGAATTCTGATTACATGGTTAAGGTAACAGCATTACAAGGATGGCAGAAGAGCAGGTCAGGAAATTGCAAAGCTTGATTATTGTCTTTGGATGCAGAATTCTGTTACCAAGAGCAGTGAATCTGCTAGTATGGATCTCTTCTTTCCTGTTACTTGAGTGTCACAAAAAAAAATAAGTAAAAGCATTTAAGAGAGCATTTCATAGTATGATCCATCACAAGCTCAAAAGGAACTGAATAACAGGGAAAGAATAAACCAGAGAACTTATGTTACATATAGACCTTTAGTCCATAGTGCAGATTAAAATGAAAGCACATTTTAAGCAGAGTTTTAATGCTCATACTGTGTTGGTACCCATTGCCTGCTGGTGGCTGAAAGTGTGACACACTTGCAGCTCAGTTTTTAATATTTGATATTGGGTATAAGAGCTTAAAGTCTTACTGAAGCATTTATTTAGGTGCATAAATAAAAAGTAGGGTCAAACATCAGTGCTTTCATTTGACAGATTAAGTGAACTACTTGAGTTGTAGCTCCTTGTTTTTTCAGATAGAACATGATGATGTTTATCTCTTTTTTTTCCTCTTGAGTTTAGGCACTGATCATATTTTTTATTACATACATGTTTTGTTCTGTTTTGTTTTGTTTTCCTAGGTACTCCACAATGGACTTGTGATGGAAATGAATCATCCAACAGCTGGGAGGATCGCTGTTCCAGGTTAGATGTTGAACCCTTTTTCCTAAATTAAATGCTCCATGACATCTTGAGTGGTTCTGGAACTGAGCTGAGGACGTGACACATCCTCACATGTCAGTCAAGGGGACAGAAGTTTAACCAGGCTGATATTTGTGCTCACAGTGGCTCCAGTAGCAGAAAAAGGGGCTAAAATGTGTCAGAAGAGCTCCCGGTTTCCATCGCTCAGTTGTCATGAAATGTGAATGTGGATTTGATAACATTTGCAAACTCCCACTGTAAAAACATTCCTGCTAAAGCATCTACATGAACATATGAGTCTGGTTTTGATTTAGGCCTATTTTGCAAGTTACCCAGGCTTCTTTTAGGGGAAAAAAGTAAAATTTAAAAAAAAAGACAAAAGAGGAGGGAAATTCACACTGAAGACTTAATGAAGTTAAATGATGAAGCCTTAAATAGTTATTTTTTATTTTCAAAGAATACAGAAGTGATAAACTAGTCTCTCTTGTTTTAAACTCTAAGTGGATCAGGAGCTGGTGCAGCTTTCCTTGCATTAGAGTTAGTTATGGAATGGGGTTGGATTCATTAACACTCAGATCCTTGCAGTTGGCCCTGTTTTGGCAATTGACCCTTTTCTGATAATCTATTGGCTATTGGGTCAGCTTTTTGTGCTTGTCTGTGCTTTCCTCTCTCCTGGGCCACACTGAGGATTGTTTCCCCCTTCACTCCAAGCACTGTGTCTTGTTTGGTTTGGTACGAACTTCTTACCTTTGAATTTTCTGTGCCAGTTCCACCCTCTGACACAGCATCCAGTTTGGCATTTCAGTTCACTTGAGCACATTTAGTGTTAAGCAGAATTGGACCCACAAAACTTATCTTAATTTGCACATCCTGGAATCACACTGGGATGCAGAAAGAATTATTTACAAGGAACCAATCCCATATTAGATCATGTTTTCTGCATGAATAGAGGGGGTGTTTGTGTGTGTGTGCTGCATATTTGCTCTTTATCACAGTTTTCATTCCACATTTGGTCTCACTAGGCTGAGATGTTTGGTTGGTTATATTAAAAAATGTTTCTTTAATTTAGATGCACATATCTGGAAATTCTGGAAATAGTAATCCCTTTTTTTTTCCCCCATTTTTTTACAGAAAGATAATCCTGGCTTATTTATTCAAAATGAAAAGACAAATAAAAGGTTTTGATTTAATTCTTTTTAAAGAAGTAGACAGAAAAGCCTTGCAGATGGTAGAGGAAGGGTGTAAGGTTTTCATGTTGCATACAATGTATAATCTATCTAAGAGAAAGCAAATACTCCTTAAGGGGATAGGTTAAACTGCAAGAGGAGGAAAGAGATGAAAGGAATGTTCTAATGTCTGTCAGCAGCCATAGAATGCATTGGCAAGAGAGTCAGTTTTTACATAGGTAAGCCATAGTGCTTCCCAAATCCTGGGTTATTTTTTATTTTATTAAACTAGTGACACTGCACAAAACTAAAATAAATCATCTTAATCTCTAATGGTTTGCCATTTAGATGGACTTCTATGAAGAGCCTCTTGTATTGAAGCAGATGGCTGAAATGATTATTGGATATTTGAGCAGGAAAAGTAGAATTCCTTCCTTTCCTGGCATGGGAGGATAAGCAGGGGAGAGACAGGGGAAGGAAGGGTGAAGAACATTCACTGAGTGTGAGCAGAATGGACCTATGGATGGCACTGAAAAGACAGTGCATTGCTCTGTCCCAAAGTTAAAGTGCATAAATGGGTTTGGCCACTGCTGGTGGTAGGGAATGGAAGTGTCCTGGATTTTTTTTCTGCTCAATGATGTATCTGAAGAGTTTGAAGGCCTAAAATAAATAAAGTTCTCCTCAATGACTGTTTAAAATAGTGGGGGGGTGGGGGGTGTTGTTGGTTGGTTGGTGTTTTTTTTCCAATGTGAATATATTTTAATATCTTGTATTCAGTAGAGAACAGCTTTGATAAGCTCTCAGCTTCTGTCTCAGGGTTGCTTATTAAGGAAGATTAAGATATTAATGTGAATGTTGAAACTAAATAGGCTAAAAATGTCTCTTCTTAAAGAGACCAGGGAGAGACTCTGATCCCAAAATAAAAAAAAAATAGGTTACTGTTATTTCTTAACCATAGGAGCCAGATTTTAATGTGTCTTTTAGTAACTGAAGTGAACATCCCACTTGAGGCTCTTGACAAAGGTCTCCCTTGTGCTGCCAGGTCAAGTTGTGATGCAGTGACCTGCTGCAGGTTGCAGCTCTGCCTGTCACAGGTAGCCTTTGTGTCTAACATGTTGATTGACATTAGTCCTTCTCCAGGCGTGCCCCCCGTTGGGGAGTTGGTTCAAATCATTGTTTGAATCCTCCACTGTAGATCTTGCAGCTTGAAATTCTGAGGATTTTGCCTTTCACTTGCCTTTAATGCAGGCTACATTTTTACAGCTGGAGTTGATAATTTGTACTCCTTCTTTGCTTGACTATCTTTTGATATGATTATTGAATTTGGCTCCTTCCTCACCTAGTCAGTGTTTCCCCACCGTTGTTTTTATGATTCCCAGCCTGAGGAATACTCTGTCCTGATAAGTGCATCATAGGGTACTGGTGAAACAGAAGTGAGAGAAATTGGATTACAAAACCCCTATTTCTGCTAATTTTTCTTTTCAAAATGTGTATCTATGTTAGGAGAGGAAGAGACCTTGCATTTTGATATCTCTTGTTTCAAGTATTCCTGACAAATGCCCAGCACATTTACACTGCTGAGAGATCTTAGATTCAAGATTGGATGTGAAAAAGAGAGTTCATTGTGTCTGACTAAGACTGACTGTATAAAAATTGTGAGAACATTTTGAAGAAAAACAACCTGGTCTGACCTCAGGCATGACTTTGACCTGAGCCAAAGCAAGAGCTTGGAGTGGAGACCTCCCAAAGTCCTTTCCAACTTGGATTATATTCTTATGCTGTAATTAATCTTAGTCCTCCAGCTCTGCTGTGCTTAGCCCTGTTCACTGAGATCTGAAGGAGAAATGATATAGTTTAATCAAATGGGAAATGTAGAGCACAGAAAGTACTTTTGAGGGCAAAAAAATTATAGGGGAAAGATGTTTGATACCGTGCCAGATTGCCAGTGATGGTGGATGGCACAGAGAGAGCACAGTTAACTAAAGGGACAACATTTCAAGGAGGTTTAGCCTCTGGGTTAGTCTTGAACTACTTTGCCAAAGATTAATGGACTTTTTTACAAAATGTGGTAGCATCTGGAAGCCACTGAATATCCTGAGTGGCAACATGGAGCATAATGGGTACCAACCCACACTGATTATGTAGGAAAAAACCTAATGGATGCAATACAATCTTCCCCAAAGCTTTTCAATTGTCATCTATTTATATGGCTTAGGAAACTGAAATCATAATATTCCAAAGTTCTGCATTCTCTAGTCTCTAATGTTGAATTTTAAAGGCTGCCAGTTGGTTTTTAAAGTCAAAACAGTGTTTGTAATATGATTTTTTTTTTAATGAAGAAACCACAATGATTTCAGCTGTCCCTAACAAACTAATCTTCGTAGAATTTATTAACTAGCAGGAACTTCTGTGAACTAGACCTCATTTCTGACCCCTTGTAAGCCACAGAGGACTGGGGATTTGGATATAAGCCTACACTTTGGAATCACCTCTGATCAAACAGGAAACAATACAACTGCAGAAACAGAACAAAACACCTCTTCCAGACAAAACAGCTATTCTTAGTTTTGGTAATGTTTATGTTGAATGTTCTCCTCATCCCCACTTCCTGAGCTGATAAACACTATCTGTGTCTGTCCTTTGGCCCATGATCTGCATCAAGAATGACTTTATTGCTCAGAAAGGCCAGTTTCTTACCTGGCTTCATGGTTTCCTTCTGTGCTCTTGAGTTAATATGTTGTGGGGGCTGCTCTAAGCTCAGTTGGAAAAAGCAGTGCAGGATTCCTCCTTGACATGGATTTCTTGGACTGAATTCAGGCAAGTTCTGTTAATTAATCAACCCACTCAGGAGAAATGTCCCCTTTTCCGGTCTTCTCCTGTCACTGTGCATTACAAATATACCACTGAAACAGGAAAGACTTTTTTTCCTCAGAGGTAGATTTTCCTGTTGTGTGATTCATTAAATGGTGTCGTGGTTCCATGGAGACTAATTGTCATCAATCTCTTAGAAGGATGGATTTAAGGAATAAGATGACGAGGCAGAAAATCCAATAGGACTCCCTTAGTGTGTCACAGATTTCTTCCTTAACCTCAGACAAATCACTCTGTGTCTCACCTCACTAATTGTTTGCAGTTTTTCACATCTGGGTTCATAGTTGAAAAATGCTTTGATTGCTAAGGAAAGGAACTTCTGGGGGAAACTCCATGGGTTATTTTAAATCTGTGTTTCTATTTATTATATATGTATTTATGCTTACTTTATTCATATATGGGGAAGAGCAACCATGGGGGTGCCAGGGGGGTATCCATGTGTTTGATCAGTACAGTTCAATAGAGGGGGCAGATATGGCTGTCAGTGACACATGCTCTTGTTTTCTCACCATGTAAGTGTAGGGGGAGAAGCCTCAGGAGGAGCAAATACATGGCAGAAAAAAGTGACTTCTGCAAGGGGGAAGCTTGCAGGAAATTAAGGAATTTTGCAGTAAATTAAGGAAGTTTGCAGGAAATTATGGAAGTCTGCATTCCAATCCATTGCTTTCTGCAGATAGGAAATTCTGCAGTGTAGGAACAACAACATAAAAATCCCAACAATTGTTTCTGCAAGACACTCTGCTTGAACTCCTGACTCTGCTTCTCCTCAGGTGCTTTTCTCCTGTGTGTGTCCATGCATGTGCACCACTGCTGCTGATGGAGAAATTCTAATTTCACTGCCCTCTTTATGGTGCATCAGAGACAAACAGTTTCCCCGGCGTTCCCTTCCCTCACTCGCCTTTTTTAGTCATCAGCACTGACCATTTCTGTCTTTTACATTCACAGAGCTGATTTCAGTTGTGAGGAATTCGGGGCCATTACAGGAACTCACCAGAAATGATGTATGACAGCTCACCTAGCTAGCCCCAAAATACTTAAAAAAAAAATCTTAATAAATATATAAACAGTACATTCATCCTGATTGCAAAAGCAGAAAAGAGATGGTGGAAATGGCAAGGAATATGTTATAAGCTCAAGGATTATGTAGAAAAGGCTAATGTATCTTTTTAATGAATGATAGTTTAATTTGGTATTTTTCAAGATTCCTTTTAAGGTAAAACCTAAACTACAAACCTTTTAATATTGTTGCTCCTCTGTCATATGTTTCAAGAGTATTTGTCTATATTTTTAAAATCTGCAATACCCCCTGAAATGGTCTTAGTGCCACAGTTGATACTTTTAGGAAGAGAAGCCAGCTGTCTCTCACCTAGATCTGGGACTTGAGGTGTTGGGGGAAATTAGGAAATAGTGGCAGTGTTTTCCATCAGTGTCAGAGTGACTGGGCAGCAAAGTGGCTCTCAGGAAAGGGCTCTCTGGGGCTGCTGTCCCTGAGCTGGACTCCTCTCCCATCACACCCCAGCTTACTCTGTCTTTAAGCTGTGCCAATCCAAAGCTGTTTTTCTTCCATCACATATTTCCGTCCACAACCTGACACTGCCATATCAGTAGGACATGTAATTTTTCAGTGGGGACATTTTCCTGCTCTGTAGATGATAAGTGAAATGGGGTTGAAGTATTGCTGGTTGTTGGTTGGTAATTATAGTTCTACTTACTTTATATTTTCCTGCTTTTGTCCTAAGCTTTACTGGGATTTTATTTAAACTGGACCTAATTCTTATGGAGAATTAACTCAATGGTATCACCTTGATGGTCCATAGAGGGGGGAATAAAAGCTGAGGTATCACCTGAATAACCAAATGAACTAATTAGTTTCCCACCAATGGCGACAGTTGTAGAATTCAGCTTTTTATTTCTGTTTGACTGTGTTTCCCTCTTCTTTCTTTATAAGTAACAATAACTTAGAAGGTATTTCTTGACTCTCCCTCCACAACAAGCACAACCAGGTGCTCCCAGAGTTCAGGGTGTGGGATTGTAAAGATCTGTCTGCGTGCCTCGAGTGTGCTGTAAAACAGCCAAATTACTTCAACACCCAGAAATTGTTCATATATCTTTATGATCTTTAATAATGATTGGATAAGAAAAGGAATCTACTGTCAGCTAAAAAGAGTTTGGTTTCATTAAAATGTAAAAATATGTTTTAAACATTTAGACAATTGTACCTAATCCCTGGGATGCTGAGGAGACTAATCCTCAGTTGTGTTTCTGCCCTGTGTTCCCATGGATGGAAGGAAGGGTTGGACTCCCCCTGCTTTCTCTGACCCTACACTGAACAATTCTGTGGCCAGCAGTGGCCATTAGATCATGTGGTTTGCCTTTTTTATGGCATTGACCATAATTTCATCAATTTACTTCTTTCACATATGTTCAACTACAGTTTGTCATATTCAGGAGTCCTCAAGAGATGGAAAATTAACCAAATATCTGCCTCATTCTTTAAAGGCCTGATCAAATTAATTGTTAAAAACCCCATGGTCTTCAGTTTCATAGAAAAAGAATATTTTTTTTCACGTGTTTCATGAGGTCTAAGTACTTTTTCTGCCCATGAAAGTACTTAAATGACCCATATCTCATCCAGACAAAGCTGTGCAGGGTAATTTTCCCAGGCCATTTCAGGTGCTTTGTGTAAACACAGTGCAGCACTTTTGTAGCTGTCTCTTTTTATTGCAGTCCCTGTACTGCACATTTACAGGAAAAATTCACAGTTGTACAGAGTGTGTCACAAACTTCCTGCCTGACTCTGGGCAAGTCCCTAAGCCTGAGAAGTTAAACATTTCTCACCAAAAGATTGAGATAATAGAACTCCCAAGTAACAGCAGAGCACAAATATGTTGGTTCCCCCCCAAATTAAAATAATGACAGTTTGATGCTTTACTTTCCTTGTAGTTTATAAAGAAGGGATTGGATAGAAATAAGGGGAAAAATAAAAATAAGGCTTACATGGTTAACTTTATTGTCCAGTAGATTAAGAGCCTGTACCTGTTGTAGGTTAGTAAATTGATGTGCAGCTCCTGAAATAGAGCATAGGTAAGTTCTCTTAGTCACTGTGAACTTGAAATTATTGGTGTTCCTCCTCCCTGCACTTACCACAGCTCTTTCTAGTAAAGTCCTGCCCAGAAATCAATCCCATGTTGCATCAAAATCTCTTGTAAAAAGATAAGTATTTCTTAACTTCTAGACATGAGAAGTCTGCCCATGCAGTAAAAGTTGCATTGATCTATTTTACTGATATGCTGCATTTTTAATTAATGCTTGCTTTGGTTGCCAGTTAATCCTGGAGTCTGTATCAGCATAAATATTTCCTATAAGTGCCTGCATTTTGGTCATTCTTCCTCAGACATGCTCCGTGTTTTCTAATATGAATAGAAAAGAGTTTTTGATGCTTCTCTCTAGATCCCATTATGCTGCTCATGAAAACACAATTTGGTTGGGTAAATTCACCTGTTCCAAAACTTATACCTGCTCTTAGTGTTGATGCCTTCACCACCAGGTGTTGCATAAAAAACCCCTTGCATAAAAGCCCTGCTTCAGATCTAGTGTGGTGATTTGGACCTGAGTCTTTATTATTCTTAATTATCTTCTGGGATTCTGGGAGAGCAGGAAATCCCCAAGAGTTTTTCCAAATCTTTTATGACTCTTTTTCTTTTTTTTTTTTTACCAGACTTTTATTTAGCTGCTATTTATCACCAAATTTTATCCAGATTTTGATTTTTTTTTTTGCTAGACATAAACCTTTTCTTATTTTTCAAATAAAATTAGTTTGTCCATCTTAATACTATATGGAAAAGTTTTAAACCATGAGGGAACAGAAGTGATCAAGTTTAATATAAGGTCTGTTGAAACATTAGGCATTGGGTCAAGACCTGATTAGATTTCCTAATACACATTCTGTTAAGGTACAGAACAGAGTCCACTAAAAAGACATAAAATCCCTGTTTTTTTGTCTGAAACTAAACTGAACATAACAGAAAATAGAAGCAGTTTATAAAAAGCAGATAATTGTTCTATTAGGTGGAATCAGTAACTTAATGAACTTCAGCATTTGATGCAAGTTCCTTGCTTTAAATTAAAGTTGTTTAGAGATTAGTCCTGTGTTAGAACGTTAGAAAATTTGTTTTGATTTGTGTGTAATTGGTGTGTTCCTAATGGGCTTTGAACAGGATGCAGAGATGAAGTGAGGCAGGAGCTTGGAGATTAGAACAAGCTTTTAAATATTCTTTGCAAGCTGCTTTTTGACACATCCCAAGGAAGAGAAAATCAGGTCCATTTGTGGAGAGAGGCAGTAAAATTATAAACTTGTGGGGCAAACAGAATTTTAAAGCTGTTGATGTCCAAATACCCAGTTCCAGTTGTTCAGTTTGCACGTGCTGAAAGCACAGCTGCTGTTTGAGCCCAGGAACACAGACATGCTCCTACAAACTCACGTCAATTCACAGCAGTTTTATCTGTGAAGAAATCACAAGATTCTTGTGCTAAAAAATTAAGCTGCATTGCTTTAACTATTGGATTTAGATTCCTACAAGAGTAAATCTATGATGAAAACTGTCTGGTTTTCACATTTGTTTGTTCATAGGGAGATGGAGAAGGTAAAGAAGGGGTGTAGGTCTTCATGTTGGGAATATTTGCCCTTGGTGCTTTCCTAAAAGGCCAGAATAAGGACTTGTGTTGTAATTCCTGAAGGGGAATTTTTTACATCCTGACTTCCTGACTGCTCACAAATCAAAGTAGGATTTAGTAGTTGTTTTATCTCAGAACTGAATGCACACTTTAACAGCTTACTTTTCTACTCCTCATTTTGGCTTGGATTTCCTGAGGAAAAAACATCCAAAATTGCTGCCATGTCCTTTTACTCCTTGTAGGTTCAGGTCTCATGCTCTGGTTTCCACTCTCTGAAAGTGTGGGGAGAAAACTTGGGTAAAGTGTCACTTTGATTCAGCTGCAGGGCAGTGTTGGACCAGAAATTACCACTTTAAAGTGCTTCTTTGCATTTACTTCCTTACTTTTCTATTTTTTTAATGTTTCTTGTTTTGTTGGGTTTATTTAATGTGGGAATGTCTCAGTCAATTGTTATTTTGTCAGGCATAGAATATCCTTCTCATTTGCAGGTATGTTCAGAGATTGGTGTTCTTTCCAAAATGAATCAAAACTCATTGATTGTATTTAGAAACTCTCAGTCTAAAGTCTTGTCTTACTCTTGGAAATTAATATACTGGACACCAGTTAACATAATAATATAATATGCATCAATAACACATTATTATATACAATATATATGCCAATTATATATATTATCATATATTATACCTGTATATAACCTATCAATATATTATAAACTCTTATTGATCATGACAGTCTTGAAACCCATGGAGGTTATTTGGTGTTAAACTCCAGTGAGAGAAGAATTCGGTAGTTTCAGTGCATATAATTTATTAAAAAAATGCAATTCAGAAAACTCAGAACTGTGAATATTTTTTGTTTAATATATAAACTTTTTTCTGAATTTTTTCTGTTTTTTATTTTTTGTTTGTTTGCTTTTGGGTTTTTGTTTTTTTTTTGTTTGTTTTGTTTTGAGGTTTTTTGGTGGGGTTTTTTTGGGTGTTTTGGTTTGTTTGGTTTTTTGGGTTTTTTTTACAATATGTTGTATAAAGGAAATTATTGTAAGTGAAAAAAAAACCTAAGTCCTGGTATCAGGCTGAATTTTATCTGTTCGTCTGTTTTATCTGTTCATCTTTGGACAGTATTTATGTGAAAACAGGGAAAAAATTATTTATTTGTAAACCAGATTTCAAATATCAGGTACATTCAGGGAACTTACACACTCTAATGATTTAGAGTGAATACACTGGTGAAGATAAATGCCTTAATAAGTTGTGGATAATTTTTAAACTCAGGAGGAAAGAATTAAACAAATGTTGTCTTATTTACAGTAAAGAATGTCCTCAGTCCTTTTTTGAGGTCTTGAGCTCTATTTCAGAGCTTTGTCATGTAATTTTCCTGGATTTACTCTAATTAATGAGAAGTAATCATCAGTAATCACCTTAAATACACTGTAAAATATGGAACTTATTATGTGCAATACAAAATGTAAGCATTCCAATTCCTGGTACATTTTGTAAGGTATTGACTGACAATTACAGAGAGAGATTAAGAGGATCCATTTGTGGAGACTCTTTAAAAAGTCCAGAGGCAAGACTGAAACCTCAATCACACATTAGGAGATTTCTATCTTCTAGTGTTTAATGTCTTTACCAGAAGAGTATTTAGGAGTTCAAAATGCAGTTTTGTGTTTGAATAGTGTAACCATTGCCACCTCCTGCCTTATAAAAAGAAAGAAATCCCACTCCAAGTGCCCAGGACACCTGAAGCACCCCTTTGGGGAGGAAGGACTGTGCCTTGGTTTGCTCATCAGACTGGAATAATAGCTGAGTTCCACTTCTTTGCTGCTTTTAGCTACTTAACTCAGTGACCCAGAGCCACTGATCCAGGCAGGAGTGTGATTATATTTAATTCAGGAGTTATTTCTGGGCGCAGATGGAAGTGGTGTACAACTCACACAGCCCTTGAAAGACTTACAGCTTTTAATTATACTTTGGCTTCTTCCACAGGTCTCACATTTCCAGCCTTTCCTAAATGCTGCAACTATGAAACATAATGACTGAGACATGGGGTAGAGAAAACAATGTTGTCCTCATCTTTAGGATATAATGTGTATAAAGTTCACTGACAAGTGGTCTTGTCCCACTGGTAACATTCAGTCTACAATAAAACCCAGAGTATTTGAAAGGATAAACATCTATGTAGCTGTAATAGAAAAAAAAGGCAAATTACTAAGACTAACACTCTCATGTGACTTCTCACCATGCAGAATATGACATAAATTATCTTTTTCAATGCTATTGCATCTAGTGGTAAAAATGGAGGAAATACATCCAATTTTTTCCCTTCATACTTCAAACTCATAAGCTTAAAAGATGGATCTAAGCCATAAATGTTGTGTATTGTGGTTATGTTTAAAACTTGGTTGTGATGGGTTCAATCCCCTGTGTGGGCCCTTGACTTAAGAATTGGACTCAATGATCCTTGTGGGTCCCTTCCAACTCAGAATAGTCTGTGAATACGTATCTGTGAATACACAAATGATGTCCTAATATATATGACTTTTAACACCTCAGTCTGTGAATACAAATTTATTTTGTGTAAAAACGTAGGTAAGTTTAAATTTATGCGCTTTTTTCCGTATTTTATTTTCTAGTCTTGTGTATTAGAGCTTATTTCCCCATCTCCATCCAAGTTTCTTTGGCATATTTTTCTTCAGTAATTTAATTTGGCCCAGACATCTCTAATGTGGGCACATAGACTCTCTAGAGATTGTACACTAAAGGAGATCCTGCACAACAAGAGATGCTGAGAGCACCATGTACATTGTCCATTTGCATTAGAAGGAAGTAAGCGCATAAATTTAATCTTACCTACATTTTTACACAGATAAAATAAATTTCAGCATCATATAGCTAACATAAAAACAACACCTAGCACATATGGCTTAAACCCATCTTTTAAGGCTATGAGTTGGAGATGATCACTGTACGTCCCTTCCAACTGAATTCTATCCTCATTGCATTGCACTGCATTCTATTCTATTCTATTCCATTCCATTCCATTCCATTCCATTCCATTCCATTCTTCTTCCTGAAGCTGGATGTGCTCTTCAGCTGAATGATTGCAAACCCCTGGAAGCCCTTCTTGAGGCCCACCCTGAGAGACTGGAAAACTTCTTTTCCCTGGATGAGGGGTATGAGGGCCTCTTCCTCATCCCACAGGCTGGTCACAGCTCTCAGCAGATGCCCAGGCCCTATTCTTCCTTGACTTGGAGCCATCTCAGGGGCTTCTGACAGTGGCCAAATGCCCCCAGTCTGATCTATGTTGGGGGCAAAAATCCTTCCTTTGCCTGACAGTCCCTCCACATCCCATTTCATACAGCTGCTGCCCCAGGCTCCACAGGAAATGAGGATGGCCAGCTTTACAGTGCTCCTCAAGGTGTTGCCTTGGTCTTGTCACTGCTGTCCAGCTGGAAAGGCCTGACAGCCTCGGGCACCTCCGAGGGCTGTTGGATCATCTCACCACAACTGGGAATCTGTCCCATTGCTGTTATTGCCAACCCATCACCTTCTCCTACTGCTTCTAAGCTGCACAGCTCCTCTGTTAAATACAATCATTGGCTGTGCTTATGATGGTACAAAGCATCCCTCAGCCCCAGGGTAAAACTTTCACAGTTAATTTGTGCCTTTAACCTTTCCAGGGGCTATTTCCCTACCCTGATTTGTGGGAAGATACTCAGGTCTTTGCTAAAAACCCTGTCAAATCTTTGCCTTTAGCATTTAGGATTTGAAGTGCTAAAAGCCCAAGGAAGGTACTGCTGTTTTGTACCTTGGTGTCAAAATTAGTATGTAACTTCAGACTGTAAATAAGGGCATTTATACCACATAGATTTATTTGGTTGTGCTGATGCCAGAAATGAAAGACAGGAGTTTGGTTCTCTGAGCATGAACTCTGAAGGGTTGTAGAGAGCATGCAGGATTTCCTCATCAACTCACAAAGGGATATTTGCTACTGCACTGTTTGTGGTGAGGTTGTCTCCTGGGAATGCAGTCCAAAATGGTTTTGTGTTCCTTACCATACTTTTCCCTGCACTTCAATAGCTCTTTCCCTCTCTGGCCTTCATCTTTTATCCCTTTCTTGAAAGTGATGGCAGCCCTCCAAGCCTTTGTATTGCTCCTTCCAGTCACCATTTTCTTCTGTAGGCTGTCCATGCCCATAAATCAGCTGCTTAGTCTTTGTCTGCATTCATTCCAGATGGGATTTGTCTGTCTTGAACCTGAAAAATGAGAAATGTCCATGGTGGTACAGGTGAGCTCTCACCAGGGCTTTGCACAGTGCTTGCCTTTCCTATGGAAATATCTTGCCTGACACACAGGAATGCATTTGCCTGTATGGCTTTCTGGCTTATAGTCATCCTGTGCTCTATTTGTGCCTCCAGGAACATTTTCCTGCTCTGATGGTTCCAGAGGGGAGCAGAAACTCATGGCACTCCACCTGACGGTGTGTTACTTATTTCTATCCTACAGTTGTTCACAGTGTTTATTGATGTAGGGGATGTCTCTTCTGTCAGAGCTTCAGCTGGTGGGGAGGATGGGGCTGTGGAACTGCACCATGAGATAAAGCTCTTCTGCCTTACGGGTGCCATGAAATCCAGAACATGATGAGGACAAGGAAACCTATACTTCTTGAATGATGGTTTTCTGCAATCTAAAATCAACAGACCTGAGCATGACCTTCCCTGTTTCCTATATTTGAAGGCAGCAAAGCATAAAGGGTGGAACCTGAGAGACGAGTTAAGGGGCTCCCACCCATCAGCAGCTTGCTGGGGTCCAGCTCCACATGGTCACAGCCTTCAACTGGCCAGCTGAAACGGTGAGGCAGTTGGACTAGATGATCTCTAAAGGACCCTTCCAACTCAACTATGCTGTTTTCTTCATTCCGTTTTTAAAGTATCTTCATTTACATCTTCCCTATATCTTCTGTCCACCTGTGTGTCCACTCAGCTCCCTCCAAACTTATTTACTACCAAGAAAAATATTTTTATTTCATCAGTTTGATTCTACCCATCCAGTGTAGCATTTGGCCATATTAGCTGGGCACCTGGCAACTAGACAGCCTTTGTGAAGTTTCTGTTGGATGTTGGTTCCCTGGTGAACACTGGAAATGTCTCCTGAACCATGAAAGCATCAGGTTCAGGCTTGTTCATAGAGATAAAATGCATTTATTCTTTCCCCTACAGTCACAGCGTGTCCAAGATCATCAGAGGTTAAGAAACTGGGTTTGCTTGGCAGATGTTTCTTGTTATTCTGCCAATTAAGTCAACAATAGGTATTCATAATCCTGAGAAGGCTTGGAGGTCACAGAAATTACAGGGCAGGCAGAAGAGCTCATGCCTAAATGGCTGAAAAAGAGAGTAATCTGTTGGGGATTTCCCCCAACCCTTTTATTCTGCTTGTCCTGGGGGCTGTCATCACTCAGTGACATTGTGCATTGGCTTCACCCCTTGTTTCTGGCCACAGTGTTCAAGGTCCTGAAGGGCACAGTCTCTGTCTTTTTGTTTCAGGGGAGATATTCTTCTGCAGCTTGTCTTATAAAGTTTTCAGTGCTTTGTATAAGTATTAAAGCATTTTTCTCATCAACTGGTTTAAAATAAGTTGTTGCATTCTTAAGAGAGAATGGGCAGCCACCATGGAATAGATAGCAGTTGTTGTGCAGAGTAGTGCATCATCTGTTATTACAGAAGAATAGTAGAGAAACCCATTACAGGCTGAGGAGAGGCTGAGGGGAGAGGCTGAGGGAGTTGGGAGTGTTTAGTCTGGAGAAGAGGAGGCTCAGAGGTGACCTCACCACTGTCTAGAACTCCCTGAAGGGAAGTTCTGGCCAGGTGGGGGTTGGTCTCTTCTCCCAGGCACTCAGCAATAGGACAAGGGGGCACGATGGGCTCAAGCTCTGCCAGGGGAAATTGAAGTTGGAGAGCAGAAAACAATTCTTTGCAGAGAGAGTGCTCAGGCATTGGAATGGGCTGCCCAGAGAGGGGGTGGATTCCCCATCCCTGGAGGTTTTTAAGGTGAGATTGGCCGCGGCACTGAGTGCCATGATCTGGTAAAGGGACTGGAGTTGGACCAAGGGTTGAACTTGATGATCTCAGAGGTCTTTACAAATCCAATTGCTCTATGATTCTGTGATTCTTACATTCTGGCCTCCTCAAGTTTATCCTTGTTGAGCAGGACATGGAGCTGGCAGAGAGGAGCATTGATCTTAAGAGGAAAAAGGTTTGGAGAAGTCACCAAAGATCTGGTTTTTGTGATTGTGGCTTGGGTGTTGATGGCAATTGAAAGATCTCTGCGGGTAATTCTCTCAACAGAGTAGCACAGACCTCACAAATGTGTGGCACTCTTGTTATGCCTTGTGCAGTAAAGAAAAAGGTAATAAACAGTCAGTCATGTAAGACTAACAACAAGAATAAAGCTTTACTGAAAGACAAAGCAAGAGCTTTAAAGAGGAAAAAGATGCAGCCATGAGGCAATTAACATCCATGAGATAACTTCATTAATAAAGCTGAATTCCTGGATAAAAAATCCTTACTCAAGCATAACAGTGATAATATATAGTGAGAAAAGCATTGACTGGGAAGTGTAAAGAGGAGAAAAGTGTAATACAACATTTCTACTATGACTTCTGGTGAAAAAGAGAAGTAAGACATAATTAGT
The DNA here is from genome assembly GCF_047495875.1 of Pithys albifrons albifrons. Lineage (NCBI taxonomy): Eukaryota > Metazoa > Chordata > Aves > Passeriformes > Thamnophilidae > Pithys > Pithys albifrons. The sequence continues at coordinate 51,924,059 of NC_092464.1, forward strand.
ACTAATAATACCTAAAACACTGTAGCAGCTGATAAAAATATTTGATATACTGTGACCCTAGGAGGAATGTGACTGGGGTTTAATGTGAACCCAAGAAGCAGAAGGGGGAATATATGTCTGCTCCACAGTCACACGCTCTGGCCCCCACATGTCTTTGGGAGACAGAAAAGATTACTTAATGAGAGACAGAAACTTATATGGGGCAAATGATTCCAGCACACAGGAGATGCTGCTTAAGAAACAGAGAAATTTCTCCAAATGACCAGGGCAACTGAACTACCTACAAAAAGATCAAAACGGTCTTATTAGTGCAGAAGAAGTTCACAGGGTCAAACTAAGGGAAACTGGGAAGCAGGACAGAGTGGCCAGGAATGCAAGTGTTGTGTTGTTGGGTATGTACTGGGTGAAACAATACAGAGGACAGTAAAGAAACTGTCTGTTCCCAGCAAAAACATGGCAAAAGCAGAGAGCACAGCAAGACCTTCTGCCTAGCATGATGCAGCTTAGAAAATACAGAAATTGGTAATAGAGGACATAGAGATTACAGTTAAAAGAAAGATGTCTTCTGGCTGTCTTGCACAGGTCCAGACAAATTAATTGCACAGAAGGGTGTCAGCTGTCAGGGTGTTCATTTTCAGAACTGTTCTGTCAGTTGACTCCAGTTGGATGATGAAACAATGAACAGCCTAATCCTTCCAAGTTGGTTAGTGAAAACTTTAATCTGGAGAGTTAGAATCAGGTATCCATGATGCCACTTGAAGTCAAAGAGCAAATGCAGCCTGTGGAGAAGCAGCTTGAAAATCAAGAGATGTTACATATGCAAGGTATTAATTTCCTGAGCATGGTAGAGGAGAGAGAATGTTCTCTGTGTGTTGTCTCCTTTTTAGAAAATGTAAGATCATATTTCAAGGAACCAGACACAAAAAAATCAAGTGGAAGTCAGAAATAAACCCAAATATAGTGAGATGCCCCAAATTCAGTTTTGTTCATAATGGCAGAGTAATAACAAAAAGTTGATAACTCTACAAGAAATGACACTATTTTATCTGTTGACACTTTCAGAGAATGACTCAGATGCCCAATTAATGCTGAGGAAAATTGGGAGTAAACTGAGGACCTTCATTTAGCCAAAGCCCTAAGTGGATCACTGTGTGTATGTGTATCAGCACTAACAGGCAGTGGGGAGTATCTCATCTGTTTAACATCAATGTTTGTGATGCCCTGTGACCACACTGACTGCACCTTTTGGAAGATAATCCCCTGTGGAAGTGCTTTTGACCTGACAAAGTCCAAGGTGTTGCAATGTAAATTGAGGCTGGGAAGGGTTCCCAGACATGTGGCTTGAAGCTGATGACAGAGCTATTAAAAATTAATGATCTGACAAAAGAGACAGTCAGTGTCACTATGTAATAAGCAAAACATGAAGTTGAATATAGACATGGTAGGACTCGAGAAAAACTGTGTTTTCTCTGTTAGTTGTCATCTGGGGAGATGTCAGCAAGACCCTGGAAAAAGTCAGTGCAATTAGGAAAGCACTCAGAATGAAAGCAGTCCAATACTTAGAAGCAATAGTGATTTTTTTTTTTCTGGAATTACCAGAGGTCTTTAAAACAATGAGGAAAAGCAGAGGGTGGGTACTGTTCCTAAGATGCTGTGGGGTAGCTGAAGAAAAATTATTTTTTTCTGAAGGAGGTTGGGAGTAGTCCTAATGCACACCAAGCAGCCCAGAACAGCATTTACTTAAAGGCAGGAAATAAAGAGGAAACACCCAGCCATGCTTTCTGAAATGCAGTTCTCTCAATTCACCTTTCAGCAATAGTCCAAAATCTACTAGAACGAACTTGGACCAAACCGGGGCTCTGTCCTCAGGTTTGTTTCTTCATAGAACTTTAGCAGTATGATATGAAAATAAGGCACTTCCCAAGAAAATTGCTGCCTATGGGAGATGTACTCAACAGGACATGTTTTCCACAATACAATAGACATAATTTTATGGAACAGAAACTGCATCTCCAGTGGTGGACTTCGTGCAGTCCCCTGAAAAGCAGGCAGTAAATCAGCTCTTTTTACCAACCATGGCAGTCTGAAAGTGCAGTTATCACAGGAAGTTACTTTGATGAACTGTACATGACAAATAGATATTTTTAATGGGACCTAATGGCAATCCCAGGAGGCTTAAAGGGCACTACGTTGTGTCTCAAATATACTTCAGACCTACTGATGTAGGTCTGCATTAAATGAGTCAAGCAGTTTGTCAACCAAGTGGGAGCAAAGAAATAGCAATCTGAGGGACCACAGGAGACTGTACAGCTTCATGAAATAGCAGCCCTGGTAAAAATCCAAACAAGGGAGGGAAAAAAATCCACAAAAACCCCTGTTCTGATGGTTAGACAAGCTTTGTGCTCCAGCTGCTCTAAGGCTTGTTGGAAAACGTGTGAATAAAACAAGGAGCTAGGGCATATCTGAAAACATATTTTGCAAGGTCTGTCCAAAAGCTAAGGATACCTGGCAACAGATTTCAAAGAACTTAGCACAGAATAGGTCACATTAGCTTGGATGCTCAAAGGGCAACAGGGCAGTCAATCTGGCAACGAAGAGCTTGTTAATAAGAAAAGTACTGGTGAGTAGTCCTCACTTTGCACTGCCCAATTTCACATTCCAGCATCTCTTCCCCTCCCCTCTATCATCAACCTTTCTGATCTTTACCCTGACACAACTAAACTGAGTCTACAGTGCAAGAGGGAAACAATAGACAGTGCAATGAGTTAGTAAAACTCAGTAAAAACCCATCAACTATTTGATACTATTGTGTAGATGAATAGGTCTGCCCCAACCAAAAATCCACTTGCAGCAATAGCAGAAACTAAAGGCTGAAGTTAGCAGCAAAAGGAAGATCTGAAGATAGTGCCCACAGAAAATCAAAAGGCAAATAGAAAAGTACTTAGTGTAATCTTGATGCCAACAGGAGCTCAAAATCTCATTTCTTTCAGAAGCTGACATCGTTTGCTTGAAGGAAAAGCAAAATAAAAATACATATGGTAATGGGAATATTAAATTGCACTCTTGATTCATTGAGTTTCAGCAGAACTGTTCTGCAGGCTGGTCTGGAGGTGTTCTGTGCTCAGAACTGTGAGTGTACAGCTGTAGCTGCAGGAGAGCATTGCCCTGGTGTGCTGTACAAGTTCCCCCTATTCCTGAACAGTGGACCTGCAAGTTGTTTATAAAAGTCTTACACAAAAATAGAAAAAACAGTATTACCCCAAAACCCCTTCAAATTTGCTTCTGCTTCTCCCCTGTACCCTTTGCAACATCAGAATAAACCCCCAAAAGGAAAAAATATCTCTCCTTCACCTTTCTGTGGTCAACTCCTAGGCTTGAGAGAGGACACACAGCCTTCTTCCAGGGAGGTGCCTGACCTGGCAGGTTTGTCCTGTTGGTCCTCCGTGCCCTGAGAACGTGTGTGGGATGTGCCTCATCAAGGTTAGGAGCAGTCTTGTGTTCAGAGCTCCACTCTGGAAGCAGCAGCATTTCCTTAGGCAGCTGCCTGGAATCAACTTATTCCAGAAAAGTGAGAGATTTTAGAGTGTCTGAATACATTCATTTCTTGCTGTTTCACACAGTTACACTTAGGCAGAAATAAGTTTCTCTGTACTGTCAGGCTACATTTTAACTCATATACATTTCTTGGCATGAGAACTTTACCATGGCTAAAATCCTTCTGCCAGAGAAGAGAAACCATCCTTGCAAACCTTGCTAGAGAGCCATCACTCCCAGTCACCTCAGGATTGATCAGAGAGGAGAAACCATCCTTGCAAACCTTGCTGGACAGTGTTTTGTCACTCCCAGTCACCTCAGGATTGATCAGAGAGGAGAAACCATCCTTGCAAACCTTGCAGGACAGTGTTTTGTCACTCCCAGTCACCTCAGGATTGATCAGAGAGGAGAAACCATCCTTGCAAACCTTGCTGGACAGTGTTTTGTCACTCCCAGTCACCTCAGGATTGATCAGAGAGGAGAAACCATCCTTGCAAACCTTGCTGGACAGTGTTTTGTCACTCCCAGTCACCTCAGGATTGATCAGAGAGGAGAAACCATCCTTGCAAACCTTGCTGGACAGTGTTTTGTCACTCCCAGTCACCTTAAGATTGATCAGAGAGGAGAAACCATCCTTGCAAACCTTGCAGGACAGTGTTTTGTCACTCCCAGTCACCTCAGGATTGAACTTAGTTGAACAAAAACCTCGAAGTGCCCTGACTCTTGGTCCACTCTGGATTTAATAATAGTAATTTGCAGAGCATACATGACTTCTTAGGCCTTTTTAAAAACCCTTATTATCTTAAATTATTTCTTTGAAAGGTCTTCTCCCTGCTTTAATGTAATGAATTCCATAGCAATGATGATTAAGTATTAGGGACTGTTACCAGGGATTTTTTAGAAGAGATGATGAATGATTATTGGCTTCAGTTGCTAATTGACACAATAATTTCTGCCAAGGGATTCCTCTGTAGTTTTGAAACTATATTCTAAAAAGGAAAGGGAATTGATTGTTTAGGTAACACACTGATGTTGAGATTTACTGAAGCATGATGGAGACTCATGCCTCTCATTATTTTTTTAAAGAAATTGTATAATTCTTGTCTTTATGTTTTTGTTTCTTGCAACTTATGATAGAAAATATGTGTAATTTTAATATACAAGCTATGACAATAATTTTAAGCTGCAGCTTCAGTATGCCAAAAAAATAGGAAGCCATAGAAATAGTCCTACGGACAGTTTGAATGTGTTAATTTTTCTGAAAAGGGAGAAAACACACAGGTTTGTCGAGCTACCTTTTTGGTGGCATCACTGATTTTCCCCCCAAAGAGGTCAGGCAGATTTATGGAATAAAACAGGGCCTCAGGCCACGTAACATGATTGTGAGCTAGTCAAGCACTCCTTTGTGCCAAGGAAATTTTGGAAATGATTCTCCTTTGCTGACAGTACCCTCATTACCGATTGTGTAGAGTAATTTATCAGGCATTTCTTAAAATAAACCATTCATTTATGCTAATAGGACTTGGCAGGGAGGAAAAATTGGCAGGACTTGAAGTTCCTAGTGTTTTTTAAAACAAAAACTGTAAAGTCCTCAGTATTTTGAGCAACCGTTATCACAGCCATGCATATAGTTTATTAAAGTGACAGCTAATTGCATAATAAATTTTCACAATGGGAGAAAATTATTCCTATGTTAAGTTTATAAAAGCAAATAGTTTGGTAGTATTGTAAAAGCACAGTCATTAGTTTCATACTTGTACATTCTTTATTGGCTAAGCTTCTGCTATTAATGAATCACTTAGCATCTTTTCCATGACTCATCTATTCTCAGGGCAGTACCTCATCTTGAAATATCTCTTTGTTCCTCACCCCTCATGTATTTTCTGTTTGGGAGCTCCCTCCAAGGAGATGTTTTCTTTCTGCTTTGATCCTGCAAAGAGCCATGCCCATCAGTGACTAATGCAGTGGGCAGTGCCACTGAACCTCTGGGGTGGGTTAACAGGTACAGTTACCCATCAGTAACTAATACAGTGACACTGAACCTCTGGGGTGGGTTAACAGGTACCCATCAGTAACTAATGCAGTGACACTGAACCTCTGGGGTGGGTTAACAGGTACCCATCAGTAACTAATACAGTGCCACTGAACCTGTGGGGTGGGTTAACAGGGACAGTTACCCATCAGTAACAGTGCCATTGAACCTCTGGGGTGGGTTAACAGGCACAGTTACCCATCAGTAACTAATACAGTGGCATGGAACTTGTGGGGTGGGTTAACAAGTATAGTTACCCATCAGTAACTAATACAGTGCCACTGAACCATCCGTGGATGTTTTTCAACTGAGATTGGCCGTGGCACTGAGTGCCATGATCTGGTAAAGGGACTGGAGTTGGACCAAGGGTTGGACTTGATGATCTCAGAGGTCTTTTCCAACCCAATCCATTCTATGATTCTATGATTCTGTGGAGTGGGTTAACAGGGACAGTTACCCATCAGTAACAGTGCCACTGAACCTGTGGGGTGGGTTAACAGGGACAGTTACCCATCAGTAACAGTGCCATTGAACCTGTGGGGTGGGTTAACAGGTACAGTTACCCATCAGTAACAGTGCCATTGAACCTGTGGAGTGGGTTAACAGGGACAGTTACCCATCAGTAACAGTGACACTGAACCTGTGGGGTGGGTTAACAGGTACAGTTACCCATCAGTAACAGTGCCACTGAACCTGTGGAGTGGGTTAACAGGGACAGTTACCCATCAGTAACAGTGCCACTGAACCCATAGGGTGGGTTAACAGGTACAGTTACCCATCAGTAACAGTGCCACTGAACCTGTGAGGTGGGTTAACAGGTACAGTTACCCATCAGTAACAGTGCCACTGAACCTGTGGAGTGGGTTAACAGGGACAGTTACCCATCAGTAACAGTGCCACTGAACCTGTGGGGTGGGTTAACAGGTACAGTTACCCATCAGTAACAGTGCCATTGAACCTGTGGGGTGGGTTAACAGGGACAGTTACCCATCAGTAACAGTGCCACTGAACCTGTGGGGTGGGTTAACAGGTACAGTTACCCATCAGTAACTAATGCAGTGCCATTGAACCTGTGGAGTGGGTTAACAGGGACAGTTACCCATCAGTAACAGTGCCATTGAACCTGTGGGGTGGGTTAACAGGGACAGTTACCCATCAGTAACTAATGCAGTGCCATTGAACCTGTGGAGTGGGTTAACAGGGACAGTTACCCATCAGTAACAGTGCCACTGAACCTGTGGGGTGGGTTAACAGGGACAGTTACCCATCAGTAACAGTGCCACTGAACCCATAGGGTGGGTTAACAGGTACAGTTACCCATCAGTAACAGTGCCACTGAACCCATAGGGTGGGTTAACAGGGACAGTTACCCATCAGTAACAGTGCCACTGAACCTGTGGGGTGGGTTAACAGGTACAGTTACCCATCAGTAACAGTGCCATTGAACCTGTGGAGTGGGTTAACAGGGACAGTTACCCATCAGTAACAGTGCCACTGAACCTGTGGGGTGGGTTAACAGGGACAGTTACCCATCAGTAACTAATGCAGTGCCATTGAACCTGTGGGGTGGGTTAACAGGGACAGTTACCCATCAGTAACAGTGCCACTGAACCCATAGGGTGGGTTAACAGGGACAGTTACCCATCAGTAACAGTGCCATTGAACCTGTGGAGTGGGTTAACAGGGACAGTTACCCATCAGTAACAGTGCCACTGAACCTGTGGGGTGGGTTAACAGGTACAGTTACCCATCAGTAACAGTGCCATTGAACCTGTGGAGTGGGTTAACAGGGACAGTTACCCATCAGTAACAGTGCCATTGAACCTGTGGGGTGGGTTAACAGGGACAGTTACCCATCAGTAACAGTGCCACTGAACCTGTGGGGTGGGTTAACAGGTACAGTTACCCATCAGTAACAGTGCCATTGAACCCGTGGGGTGTGTTAACAGGGACATTTACTCACTTGGGCCAATGTTTGCAGAACCCAACTGCAGGCATCTCACAGGGTTTAGCTGCTGCCCTTTTCAGCTGAACTGTGCAAGTTATTATATCTAGATCAATACATTTCACATTTAGTTGTCTTCAAAAAATAAATACATCAGTTCCTGAAAAAGCTCTCCTTTTCCTAGCCCACAGGAAAAGTTCCAAGGCTCCAAATAAAAAGAAAGCATGCATTGAAAGGCACAAATAAGGTCTGCAATGCTGATAAAATGACAGCTGTAGCACATTGTGACTCACCAAAAAACAATGCTTTAATCCAGTGCCTGCTGAAGTGTAAGGGGAAGTCTTCTGTTAACTTCACTGGTGGTTAGATCTGGTCCTCATTTAATAAGACAAAGCTAGAGGCATCTCCAGTTGTACATAAATTATGTGATAAGGGTTTTTTCACCTCTTCAGTTTCCCAGCAAATGGCAAAATCTCTTGCATCTTCCAATAAAACTAAACAGTAATGTTCTTGTTGTTGCTGTTTAATGAAAGTAAATATGGCAGTGAGTAAATGCAATTAGCACAGAACATACAGTGCTTCTTATACAACAAATTGAGCATGACACGTTGACCCCAAATTTTCATCATGCCTCAGCCTTTAACTACAAATGCCAGAAACTCAAGCTGTGTTTGCAGAGATAAACAACTTTAACCAGCCAACAGCACCTTAACTTGACAATTTAACCCAGAGGTGTTTTTTAATAACCAGGTTTTTCAGTGAGGCTGTGTGATGATACAGCCTGCATTGTGGCTTTAATGTTTTTGTTGTCTTGTGCTGTTGTACTTTTTAGTTTGCAGAACTGAAGTGGTCCATATCTAGTCCAGTGCTGCAAAGAGCAAAGATTCACTAACATTTTGCAATTCTTCAGCTTTTTAGACTTGAAACTCAAATTTAAAGTGTTCCATGAGCATTCATTGAACCTGGCCTTTCCCACTACATGTCTTTACTCAGCATCATAATTAGAATGTCTCTGCAATGGGTCTAAATGTTTCTGTTAATGCTTTCCACTTCTGTCTGCATTCTTTTCATATTGTTTCCTGCCATTAATGCAATAAAAATGTCAGCCACAAATACCAGATTCCTAATGGAAAAGCAAAACAAACTAAAACCAGCCAGCACCACAGCTGAGAAATATTATTTTTCCCTGATATTCCAGAATGTTACTAGGCAAACAATTATTTGAGGTTGCATATACAATATGCATTGTTAACTGAGTTACATACATTGCTCATACATGGAAATCAGAATTACTGACACTCACTGTAAGTCTTGCAGACTTAATTTCTTGCATACATTTGAGTTGTCTGATCAGAGAAAGGTGGTCTCTTGTTTAAATGAGAGGACCATAATTGGTACTTTTGGCTTCTCCTGATCTTGGAAAAGCACCTTCATTTTTACTTCTTTAATGTCCTCCAGCATAGAGATGTTTAATGAATTTATGCTTTTAGTTTGCTCTGAGTTCCTGGAAGGTAGAAGGCTCAGAGGAGAAGATCTAAACATGTGTTGTTACTGCAAGATGGATGTTCCTTGCAAAGTTTCAGCTCATTTGTACAACACAATAAGTAGCCTCTCTCATATTTTTTGCTTATTGCTTAAACTGTTCAAAGTTTCTGGCCGTTCTTAAACACAATTACAGGAAACATTTATAATTAGTCTATTAGCATGAAATTGGTGAGAAAGTTAACTTAGAAATCTGATTCTGTATAGGACAAATTAGTGGTGGTAGTGAAGTTTCTAATCTATTCATTATAATATATAAGTTTGGAGATCAGATCCCCATCTGTGCCATTCCCTCAGCACACATAAAATAGAATAAAAAAGTAGGTCTTTCCCCATGGAGTTTGTAATCTTAAGTGGAATATAGGAGCAAAAATTGATAAAGAGCATGAAGAAGCATTGAATCAATACCATTCACATACAGCAAACAGTTGCTGTTATGGATATTACGAATATTTTAGTTGCTCATTGAAGATTGGATTCCTGAGAAACTCCTGAGTTACTTCTGATAGTGAAGAGAAAAGGTACAGGAGAGAAAGACAAGATGTCTCTTCCTTCAAGGTCAGTCTCTCCCATTAAGTTTTCTTTTCAGGAACAGTGTGAGGTGCAAAGAGAAGGATCTGTCTGCCAAGAGTTTAATATAGACCTTGGATTATGCTGAAAAATTGAACATTTTCTAGCCATTTACTCCACCTTTCCTTTTAATACATGTATTTTGATATCTTTTGCCATATTTTTGAGACTCAACTGCTCAATAATTTAAGATCAGTCTGTAAACTCTTTGGACTAAGGGTCATTTTCTTCCAGTTGTCTGTGCAGTTGTTGGTAAATCCGAGCCTCTGCCTAGTTTAAAAACAATAGCAATAACTCAAAATAAATATGTCCTCTGAAGAAGTCTTCAAATGTTCCATTTTTTAATGAGAAAGTGATGGAAAATGGCAGGAGGTTCAGAACACAATGGCTCTGCTGTGCTTCCCTTATTTAACTCTTCTTCTTCCTGAAGCCCTTGGTGGTGACTCTGGAAAGAAAACAACCAGCAAAGCAAAACACTCCAAAAAAACCCCAAACCTGTGAAGATGGTTTCTCAAGAGTCTGTTTAATGAGTGGTGTATAATTTGACACCACATGATTAAAAAACAATTAAGTGCCACTGAATGCTGTTTTAAAAGACTCTCCATGGACATTCCAGCTGCAGCAATGTTTCAGAAGTTCCATCTGTATTTAGTCTCAGCACATCAGAATATCCCTGAAACCCATTAACACTCGTGAAGTTCCATGTTCAGGGTCTTTCATTTGAAAATATAAATGCTATGCCAGGCAAAGTAAAAGTTGAAAAGGTTATCCTTTATTTTCTCAATTCAATGGCAAAAAAAAAAAATCATAATCCAATTTAGTTTGCGTGAATGTATTTTTGGCCTCCCTAAAAAATGACTGTTCCTCATTTTTCTCCAGCTGTAAATAATATCACTTAAATACCTCAGTGAACCAGCTCTATTATTTACTGGTCAAAAAACATTACAAATGATTGAAGGGTTTTTATGAAAGAGGTGGCTGAGAATTGTTCTCATTTTCTTCCAGTCGAAAGTTTAATGTTTGTGGCATATTTCAGGGGCAATGTATATCCATAGGGAGATAGGAGCCCTGAAAAATGATAGTTTTTTGAGGGTTACATGTTTCTCTTTTCTCAGTTTTGCCGTAGTTAGTGTATAGACACCACTTAGTGGCCTGAGTGAGACTGAGTCTGTTGGAAGAGGCCTAAACCATATAATGAAGGGACATCCAGGAGGTCTCCACAACCAGTTTGCTCTTAACAAGATGCTTCCCCCACTCTGATTTTCCCCAATGCAAATGGGAGGGGATTGCAGGCCATAAGCCTTTTGAGAGTCAGTACAACATCTTTAGCCCCTTTGGAAAGCCTGAAGCCACATTGCACATTTTCCCCTAGAGAAAGCAGGGGGACCCTTATGGGAGGTTTCAGTAAACAGTCCTCTTGAAGGCTAGTCAGTTAATGTCATATATTGCAGGTTGCTGTGGTTTAGGAATGGTAACCTCCAGGTCCTACTCATGCTAACATCTTTAATGATGATTTAGAAGAGGGGATTGAGTCCATCACCAGCAAATTTGCTGATGACACCAAGTTGGGAGGGAGTGTCAACCTGCTGGAAGGCAGGAGGGCTCTGCAGAGGGAACTCGATAGACTTGAGAGATGGGCTGATTCCAATGGGATGAAGTTCAACAAGGCCAAGTGCAGATCCTGCCCTTTGGCCACAACAACCCCCTGCAGCGCTCCAGGCTGGGCACAGAGTGGCTGGAGAGCAGCCAGGCAGAGGGACCTGGGGGGACTGAGGGACAGGAAGCTTAACAGGAGCCAACAGTGTGCCCAGGTGGCCAAGAAGGCCAATGGGATCCTGGCCTGGATCAAAACTAGCGTGGCCAGCAGGCCCAGGACAGTGACCCTTCCCCTGGACTCTGCCTTGGGGAGGCCACACCTTGAGTGTTGTGTTCAGTTCTGGGCCCCTCAGGTCAGGAAAGAGATTGAGGGGCTGGAGCGGGGCCAGAGAAGAGCAACGAGGCTGGAGAAGGGACTGGAGCACAACTGCTGTGGGGAGAGGCTGAGGGAGCTGGGGGTGTTTAGCCTGGAGAAGAGGAGGCTCAGAGGTGACCTCAGCACTGTCTGGAACTGCCTGAAGGGAAATTCTGGCCAGGTGGGGGTTGGTCTCTTCTCCCAGGCACTCAGCAATAGGACAAGGGGGCACGATGGGCTCAAGCTCTGCCAGGGGAAGTTGAAGTTGGAGATCAGAAAAAAATTGTTTCCAGAGAGAGTAATCAGGCATTGGAATGGGCTGCCCAGAGAGGGGGTGGATTCCCCATCCCTGGAGGTTTTTAACCTGAGATTGGCCGTGGCACTGAGTGCCATGATGTGGTAAAGGGACTGGAGTTGGACCAAGGGCTGGACTTGATGATCTCAGAGATCTTTTCCAACCCAATCCATTCCATGATTCTACTGTGAAAAACTCACTCTCTCCTGGCCCTGACAAGGGCACAGGTAGAACTGAATCTTACTAAAGGTTATGTGGCACCAGGTTTGAAATCTGACTGGTGAAGGCCAAGTGCAGTACTGAGCAATGCAGGAGACAGCACTGATGGAGTCCACTTGTGATCCCTCCTGCTATTTTGGTGTCAGTTTTTTCCCCCACTTGCCTGTGTCAGATACTGAGTTTCAAACTCTCACTCCATCACCAAATGAAATTTTTCCAAGCTTGGGTTTACCTTTACATGTTCTATAATCTTATTTGCTTAAGTGAGTTATGAACACACTGCTCAACTATTACCAAGCCTGACTGCCAGGAGATAAACATGGAGAGTGTTTCTCTGGGGTGTTCTGCACCCCAGAATCCTGCTGGACAGCACAGTCTCACTGCTGAACTCAGCCCAGGGGGCTTGGGGCTTTGTCTGCTTGAGTATTGAAAACCTGGAGATTGCACAGCCTCATCTGAAAGCCTCATGAAACCTGTTTTCTGCAGGCAGTCCATGTTGGAACAGTAGGAAATAAATCCCTTGTTCTTTTAATTATAGAATTGCCAGGTGGTATCTGAAAAAATAGCATTAAAAAAAAAAGAGAGATCTAGTATTATTTAAATATTGACAGTATCACCTTAAAGTGATTATATCCTAAATGTTTTATGTGAGTGCTGTGGAACAGTAACACATGTATATACTCTTCCAGCTGAACAGTAAAATTTATGAACCTCACACTTCTGGCATCATTGGTATCACTGTAAGGACAACAGTTTTGCAAGAACAATGTTTGTATTGTGGTATGTTGTGGTTTCATTATTAAGAAAAGAGGAAGAAGTCATGGAGTTTGGTTTCTTTATTTTTTTTAACAGAAAAAGCTTTTCTTTTGACTTCACATCTTTATTTTTAGACAAATAAAAAGATCATACATATGTTTTTTTAAGTATTCCTAAAGGGTATATTTTTTACTGTCTGCAGCTTTATCTTTGATTTAAATTCATTACTAAAAGCACTTCTTGGATAAGACCATTTGATTGCAGAAGTCGAGGATGTACCTTGAAGTTGATTTCCTTTTCTTTCTCATGCTCAAGCTCATGCAGTTGATTTTTATCACAGTCCATTCAAATTAACTTTTTACTTTATTCTGTCTTTTGTCCAATCAGCAGTTGGCTGCTCCCACAGCACCCCTCAGCTCAGTTATCTCCCCCTCTTCCTGACTGCATTGTTCTGACAGAGCACATGAGGAAAAATCCTTGTGATCATAAGAATTTCCTCTACTGCAAGTGTGACTCTGCTTCATATCTGCCACCTTCTTGCTCCAGCAGCATTTCTGCTGAATCTCAATGAAAAGCAGCTCAGTTACCTTTTCATCACTTTTAACATCAAACTCTCCTCTCCTCCTCATGCTCACTCTATTATTTTGTGCCCTAGCCATTTAACTATTTTTTTTCCATAACTCCATACTCTGTCCACTTTTCTGACTCCTTCCTCTACTTTGTCACCCCCATTATCTTTTTTCTAATCTCTTGCTCTTCTGAGATTAATTTTAAAAGTGGTTTATACATACTCAAGACCTTGAGTGCTCAGCCTGGGACAGACAGAAGGAAGGTGCCTTGTCTCTGACAATGACCAAAATTTTGGCTCCTCTGTCAGGAAAATAAAAAAAAAGAAAAAAGAAAAAAAACCAAGACAACCCCCCCTAAGCTTCCAATTTTTATTATTTCTTCTATCAGTTAAGTTCAAGACTCCTTAATGTGTTTCCAAAGCAATTACCTGAAGCTCCTCTTTTTGGGCACACACTGTGAGTTTTGGGGATGGGCCTGTGCAGGACCAGGAGTTGGACTCGATGACCCTTGTGGGTCCCTTCCCAACGTGGCATATTCTATGATTTTTGACAAAACTTTTTCTTTCAGAAAAAATCATGACAGGATCACCCTGAGGGTGAAATTTTGGGTTGCTCTCTGTCCTTCCCAGAAGTATCAGAGTCCACCCCTCCAGAAATGCATCATCCCTTGAGCTGAGCTAATGGAGAGGCCCTTGATGGCTGCAGAAGTCTTTGACCCTGTGATAACAAACCACTTTTAGGTCTGTGTTTTGAGAGAAAATATAAATGAAGAAGGTCCCTTTAGGAATGACATGAACTGAATTAAATGTCCCCCTTTTTAAGGGCTGAAAACTCCAGTGCTGCCCTTCTGATGCACTATTGCATTTTTGTTTCTCTGAGTGACCCAGCTGGAGTTGTGCCTTTTCCTCAGTATTCTGCCAAGGAGCCTCTGTGCTGAATCACTGACTATTTCTACTGTAATTGGCTTGGACTTCCAGGGTGAGGGGTGTGCTGAATACTTCTCCTTTTCTGCCCACTAATTGTTTTCCATGCCTCATGGGGCATTTTCTTCAGATTTTCAGTGCTCCTATAATATTTGATTTGGAACTGTGCGTGTAGAAACATGAAAATTGTTTCAATTTTTTAAATTTCTTGTCAGCCTAAGGAAATTCCGAGCAGTTTTTCTTCTTGCTGAAGAGGGAGTTTTAGACTGTCTTAAGACTTCCTGGAGGTAACTGACTGTCAAAAAAATCCTCACCTTTTTTTTTTTTTTTTTGGTCACAGTTATTCCAGCCAAGATTTGTGTTTATCCCTTTATTGGTCCTTTCAGAATAAACAAGAAACAATGGAGTGGTTGCATTTCCATTGCCCTATTCCCCACTTCCCAGGCAAATCAAGGGTGTCTCTCAGCAGCAGAAGGATAAGGTAGAGCTGTGACTGCAGCCATTTTATGGGGAAGCAGGAAGGTGATAGGAACCAGTGTACTGGCTTCTTCCTTAAGAGCTCTGTGTCAGACTGCTCTCTCTGTAGCAAAAATCAGAATCTTTTTTAGCAGATGGATCAGTGTATGATATACTTTGTATGGATTTCCATTGGGTTGGCAGTGTTTCCACATCAGTCCTAACACAGTTGTCAACTGAAATTACAGAAGCCAAAGGGTGGGTTGCTTGGAGAAGGGAGGCCGGTTCGGATTGACAGGAGGCTGAACATGAGCCACCAGTGTGCCCAGGTGGCCAAGAAGGCCAATGGGATCCTGGCCTGGATCAAAACTAGCGTGGCCAGCAGGCCCAGGGCAGTGATCCTTCCCCTGGACTCTGCCTTGGGGAGGCCACACCTTGAGTGTTGTGTTCAGTTCTGGGCCCCTCAGTTCAGGAAAGAGATTGAGGGGCTGGAGCGGGGCCAGAGAAGAACAACGAGGCTGGAGAAGGGACTGGAGCACAAGTGCTGTGGGGAGAGGCTGAGGGAGCTGGTGGTGTTTAGCCTGGAGAAGAGGAGGCTCAGAGGTGACCTCAGCACTGTCTAGAACTACTTGAAGGGAAGTTCTGGCCAGGTGGGGGTTGGTCTCTTCTCCCAGGCACTCAGCAATAGGACAAGGGGGCACGATGGGCTCAAGCTCTGTCAGGGGAAATTGAAGTTGGAGATGAGAAACAAATTCTTTCCAGAGAGAGTGCTCAGGCATTGGAATGGGCTGCCCAGAGAGGGGGTGGATTCCCCATCCCTGGAGGTTTTTAAGGTGAGCTTGGCCGTGGCACTGAGTGCCATGATCTGGTAAAGGGACTGGAGTTGGACCAAGGGCTGGACTTGATGATCTCAGAGGTCTTTTCCAACCCAATCCAATCTATAATTCTGTGATACAGGGCATCTCCTGTTACAGATGGAATCGTGGGCATCACCCACATTTTGGGGGTGAGAGGACTAAGAACAGAAAATATTAGAAGCCTGTGTGACCTCACTTGCCTCATCAGCTCTGAAAAATCAATCTATGTGTGATTTGCTACAGTAGAAAATCTTTTATAGAGATGGACATAAAAGTAGCACTGAAATGAAATGCCTGCTTGGTGGGGTTAGAAAATCCCCCTTGGCTGCAGGTCTCATCAGGTTGGGCCTCAGTTTTCTCACCAGTTGTACTGCCTTTGAACTGCAGGACATCTTGTTAGTGAAGAAGGTGTGTTTTCTTAGGAGTGTATCTTGTGAATGTCCACCTCAAAACATCCAATTGTTTCAGTGGATTTCCTTGAGAACAACTCAGATGGGGGAGGGAAAAAAAAAAAAGCAAGTGTTGTCTGATAAAGGAAATCCTTCACTATTCATAACATATTTGGGTTATTTGAGAAAAGAGGAAATTGCTAAGGATTAGGTTTACAGCACATGAGCATGTCTCAGAAGTGCTACTCTGTAAAGCTTGTCAAGGCAAAAAAAAAGAAAAGAAATCCCAGTAGGCTTCCAGAGTTTTGCATCCTGTAGTTTATTACATTTGTCAGTAAAAGCAGCAAGGATTATGGAAGTAGATTTATTAATTTTATGAAATCCTGGCACGAAGGATTGGTGGATCTCAGATAGAAAATGAAGTGGAACTATTTTGCGAAAGACAAACATTGTGTACTCGTAGTGAAAAGTTATTATTGCAGCAAACCTGTTGCAAATAAATCTATGTAGCAACTCCCTTGGAAGTTACTTGCCTTAAAGTCGATGGGATTATGTTTTATGTCTCCTTGTGTAAAGGAAGATCCTTGGTTTCAATGGGTGTTCAGATTCCTCAGGGCACTATTCAGAATTAAACAGCTAATCATAACCAGTTTGGAAAAGGTTCCTGTTGGTGTTTAAGAATTTGTTATTAATGCCTTAAAGGCACACGCTGCTAAAATGAAGGTTCATTTTCTTTACTTTCAGTGTCTCACTCTTTGCACAAGGTGTTCTTTGTAAGACTTCATGATGTTTGATCCTTTCAGAATGTCACCTGCATGTTGAAATAAATACAGTAAGTTGTGCTGTGTTTCAATGTTAATTGAAACATGATGATTAGACCATTTTCATGTATGACAAAAATAACGCCACTGGGATCTGAATTGCTAAAAGACTTTCCTCAAAGTTCTTAAGTCATATCCATCTGAAAGCAGTTGTAAACTACTTGCATAAAATTACTTCAAGGACTCTGTTCTGGTCTAGTGGGTGGGTAGTAGGCAGGTTCCTGACCAGGCCCTTAGTCATCATACTAGTCTGGTTAATTTTGTTGCAAATAGTAATTACTTTAACTCATACAGAATCTAAAATTAAATTTGGCTTTTTATTTCTACCCGTCTAAACTTTTTTTTTTTTGCATAATTTAATGGGAAAATGCAGCTCCTTTTTTTGCTTAAGATACTTAAGTGATTCTATTCTCATTGCATCAAAACAATGGGTAAAATCATAAACCTTAACATCTTGGGAACTTCTTAAGAACTGTTCATAGAATCATAGAATTGATTGGGTTGGAAAAGACCTCCGAGATCATCAAGTCCAACCCTTGGTCCAACTCCAGTCCGTTTATCCCCTCATTCTCCCCTGCTCTGGTTTCTTTTGGAAAGAAAAGAGGATGTACCAATGGGAATGTGGCAATGCCATACCTGTGGACAGTGAGGAGCTCACAACTGAGTGGGACACACCACGAAGGGAAGGTGCTCACCAAGGGTGAAGTTCTCAAGTCTGTCGCAGCCAAGCAGATCTGCATGAGTCATTGAAAGAGAGTTTATTGTTGTTTTAAGGAGAGTTTAATGGTCATGGTGGTTACAACACTGTAGCTGCTCTACAACTTCACCTCTCCATGCAAGTGTCACCAAGGTTTGCACAATAACCTGTGTTAAGCCAGCCAGTGTCCTCATCATCATCATCATCATCACTGCATTGCACTGAGGAGGTCAGTTAAACACACCCTGAAAGGTTTTTCTGGATCACAACCACACAGAGTCACTACTTTATGTAAAGCTGCATAACAAGTTGCTGAAAGTGCTAGAATTTTATGTCTCTGTATTCAGTGGGTGTTCCCCATTTTGTAGTGGGACTGTCAAAGATGTCACTTCCTAAGGACCAGGGCTTTTTGAGAAGGAACAACCTGAAACCGTGCTGTTGTTAATGGAATCCTCCATGTGGACAGTAAGCACCTGAGGATCTCAGTGTCCTGGGGATGGAAGGGGCTCTGTGTGTGCTGTGTAAGTGTAGAGATGGATGGATGGATGGATGGATGGATGGATGGATGGATGGATGGATGGATGGATGGATGGATAGATAGATAGATAGATAGATAGATAGATAGATAGATAGATAGATAGATAGATAGATAGATATCACCCTATTGTATGAATGCAAGTGCATATCCATCTGTATACTATCAGGACATCTGTTTGTCTACGCAGGATGCTGATCTGCATGTAACCAGTTGAAATGGAAATCTAGATGTTGTGGTATGAATTTATTTCTTCTCCAAGCTCTGAGTTTATACCACTAATGAACGTAAATTACTCACAGTTATGCTGGAGTGTAAGAGTAAGAGCCAGTTCTGAATTCACCACATCAGAAACAGGTTTTTTTACAAGCATTCATTCATGCACTCATGCACAATGTGTTACAATTCTGTAGAGTTTTTTTCTCAGTTTTATTTTTTTTAACAGTTCTGAAGAGTTTGTTCCTGTATCAAAACCAGTATTTGATTTGCTCTTAAGAGAAACACCACACCTTGTAGATCAGTCTTCTAATAAACCTCAGACCTCCCCTGCTAATATCAATTTAAAATTTCTAAATCTTGGAAAGAGGATGATTTCAGTGTATTTCCATTCTTGTGCTACAGTGCTATAGTGCAGTCAAAGAGTTTCTCCACGTGGTGATAGTACTATTATTACTATTGATTTTGTCATATCTGGTTCAGGATTCAGATGTGGATGAAGACAAGAAGTCCTCCTGAAGGCATAATATCAGTTTCTTCCATTATTTTCCCACATTCACACAGTTTCTTCCATTATTTTCCCACATTCCCGCTTTCTCTTTTCCCCCTTCTTTTTCCTTCCTTTTTTAGGAACTTTCCTTTAACTGTAGTTTCTCCCTGAAGTGTTATTTTTGACTTAGTGCTACTTTATAATGAAAATAGCACATTATTTGTGTGTTCTTGTTATTATTTTTATCCAGAAATGAGAAATATGAGAATTTTATTGCATTTCCACTATCAGTTTGTGACCTCTCAGAAAGGAACTTTGTTCCTGAAGTGCTCAGAGAATCTGAAAGAGAACCCAGATTCACCTAAACATGTTGGTTTCTAAGTCCTTTTTAACAATCCTTTACACTGTGCCTAAAGGACTAAATATTTCTTGAATGTGGTTTTTAAATCTTCTATTTAAAAGCATCATTATTTATGGTCTTTAAATGTGGCAGATAGTGAGAGTTAAAACTTAATTTAAACACTCAGATCTGAATCCCATTAAAAACTGTTCAAGTGGTAAGGCACAACTTAGCATGAATGGGATTAAGGAAATCATCCGCTGCTTTAATTAAAACTAATGAAAAAGATCAGGATTTCCCTTTCTGCCTTTCTCAATCTGAAAACATGCAACGTGAGCAGCTTCTGTGGAACTTGTGGGGTTCCTTTCTTACAGATGGAAGGATTATTTGCGTGCCGTGGATGTCACCAGCAGTTTCCACATGTCACGGAAAGTGCACCACATAGAGCAGACCTGTGTTCTCCCTGTGTGTGGAACATACATGTCTGTGTTCATAAACTGAGCACAGCATGATTATTTTAATAGAATTTCATAAGGCTTCACAAAAAAGGACAGCTACAGCATTAAAATACCGATTAGATGAACTTTTCAAAGTTGATAAGTGACTTGTGTGTCTTGGTTTGAGATAAGCAACAGCCAACCCTCCCCCAAGCACAGAGAAAAGCCTCCCTTCTAACACCAGGCAAAGGGAGGAAAAGAGAGGGGAAAGAAAAAAAACACTTCAAATGGCATTTATACTAAATCTACATATATTTTTCACAGAAAGAAAGAGACAATTAGAAGAGAGTACAAATATACACTTACACAAGTCTGCAACAACAAGTTCCCCACCTCAGCTTCTTAACGAACACACAAATTCTACTGTCCTAACTACACATTACTTAAGAAAATACTTATTCCCCAGGGAGACAAACTCAAGCAGAAAGGAGAGACCTAGAACAACACATTTTACTTTCCTGAGGTACCCTGTGAGCCAGTGGTGGGCCTGGTCCTCTCCATCCCCCCTGGGACAGCATCGTGCGTCCTCCCAAGAGGAGGGCTGAGAAGCGACTGCCTTGACCACTCCCACACTGGTTCCTACTTCCCTGGAGATGATGTCATAATGTGGTATGGAATACAAAGTTACTGGCTAGAAGAGGTCAGCTGTTAGCTCAGCCCAGCTCAAGTCAGCTGACAGCTTCGGCCTAGTCCAGACTTCAGGGCCCAAATCTAGGCCCACCTAGGTGAACCCATAATACTTGTGGTTTGATTTTGGTGACCCGGTTGAAGATGCACAAGGGCTGAGCTTCAAACAGTGCATTTTCTTTCAGTCAGGACTACCACAAGCAGCTCAGATCTAAAAGTAAAAGCATCCTGAACTCCTACTCAGTGTTTTGAGGAAACTGTGGCCTTATCTCTCTCTAGTCACATTATGAGTCCCAGCTGGTTGGGAATAGAGATGGAAGGGAAGCATTTGCTCCCTGGATGAGCCTGTTGCAGTGCCATAGTTGTGAAGCTGACTTATCTAGACTTCTTGCATAGGAGTCCACTCCTGTTGGTTGACCTGGGAGGATGAATAAAGTTGTCATGAACCTGTCTTTGCTTTGAGCCACTCAAGAAAACAGCATTTAGATTTCTCTGACAACAAAGGCTGTGTCTCATATCCAATACAGAAGTCTGTGGTACCCTGAGATTGCTGTTGCATATACATAAATGACACAGTTCCTCTGGAAGTCCTGAATAATATATAATTAAATAACTCTCCACTATTGGATCTCTGTATCTGCTTCTGGTTTAACTTTGTGGTCAACCTTAAAAAAATTCTCTCTGTATATTAAATTGGCACTACATCTTTCAGCATGAACTGGGGTTCTGTGAGCACTTTTAGGAGTCATTAGTGCTTTGCTGAATTTTCCCACACCTGCTTAAAAGATGTTGGGTGCAGTGCAAAGTGGGGTTTCTTGGCTTATCATTAAGGATAATCCCACATCCAGAGGAAGAATACAGCAAATGTGTTTAGTTTAGTCAGAAGCACTTGCTAATCTTTCTGCCTTTCCCTGTACAATGTGCAACTGGTCAGCTCTATGGAACTAAAAGGTGGGGGAGTACATTGATTAATGAAAGAACTGGAAAAATATAGATAGTGAAGAATATCCAGCATTCAGAGTATTCAATATTTAAGGTCAGTAGAAGGTTTTGGAGAAGGAGAGAGTGAGAACAAGGCTTAGGGTTCAAGAAAAATGCCCTGGAGAGCTGTGGACCTTGGAAACGAGAAACAACACTGAAAGCTGATTGAAAGTAATTGAGCTACATGGGAGACATTAGCTCATTAAGTTCTATTAAGCTCCTTGTGTTGATTATCCTCAGGATGTTAGAGTTGGTTAATAGGAGACCAGGGAGAGGGATTTGGGAAGGACAGGGTATGAACGAGAGGAGGGTGGGATCATGGAGCTGGGTGCTGAATGGTTAGAGGCTGGGAAAGCATCATGGGGAAATACTCCATGTTCCTGCTCTATTCTCATAGTACTTCAAGAGCATTTCATTGTCAATGTTGTCAGAGAGTGATCCAGTGCACTGAGCCACAATGGGTGTTTTTTTCTGCTTTTATGTTGGCTGTTACAGTCTCTGGGAAAGGGTGAAGGTTTTCCCACAACTGGTTACCTGGTTAAAGAGACAAAGTCTGGTGCCAAGCAGAGAAATACGGAAATAACTCAGCTGGAAAGGCAGAGCTCTCTGTGGCGACTGGCAGTTGGTTGGGCCACTTTGGGCTAAGGACAAAGAGGAGTTAGAAGGCTCTGGCTGCAGAGGCAAAGGGTGGGAGTAATTACCTCCTGCTCTAGAATCTTTAATCCTACTCTCTCTAGAAGAGTTATGTTTTCCCAAACACAAAGCTATTTTTGTGAACTGAGCACAAAAAAACATCTCTGCAACTCACTGCACAGCTCATCCTACTCCATTCACCCCCTTCACCCAGCTAACTTTACTCTTAAGTTTACTAATGCCTTCTGACATGGTGATTTTGCTTCAATGTTGCAAAATATAGTGGAGAACTCTTGGTTGGGTGGTACTGCTTGTGTTGGCACTGTAACCACAACCGTAAAAATGAGATTAAAACAACAAGTAACTTTGTCAAGCAATCTGGCTTTTCTTGAAAAATGTGGTTGCCTCCAGCATTTTCAGGGCATTTTAACAATATGGGAAGTTTAGTATTTTGTTAGCAGGAATGCTTTTGACTGGAGAGCCCTAAGAAGATGAGATGTAGGCAGAATAATTTCTGAACTATTTCCTCCACATTTGTGTCTGGCAGTCTGGTGGCTGCCCACTCTATGTACCCATGAGAAGAAAAGATTTTTGGGGCTAGCTCTTTCTACCATCTTGCCAGTGGGGTCCGTGTCATATCAGCAATGTCAACCATTCACCTTTGAGAATAATATATAATTTGTGCACATGCACAGAAACAAGAGCTATTATAGCAAAGTGTTGCATGCAAAGATATACTTTAGATTTAATAAGTTTCAAATCTCTGTGTCTTTGTGAAGTTAAAATTATCCTAAGATGCTTAGCAAAATTCATAATTAATTTTTCAGCTCTCTGTGCTGCTTATTTGAAGGAGGTGCAGAATTCATGACGTTCAGCACAATTGTCTCTGTCTTCAAAGAGGAACTAAACCAGACTAAGCAGTACTGGAGCCACTAAAATCTCGATAATACTTTTTAATAGCTAGTTATTATTTAATTTTAATGGCATTAGATTGCACAGACACAGTTCAATAGAGTACCTAAATATCCCAGTCAAGATCAGGGCTGGGTTGTTCAAGGGTTTGCAGACAGAGACCAACATGTGTTTTCTACCACGTTATGGGAAAGAGTTTCCACCCAAGAGTTAGCAAAGAGTTTAATCCTGCAATTAGTATGCACTCTGCCCAGAAACTATCACTTGCAGCAGAGCAAGACAGATGGATTTCGGATTAGAAAGAAATCTCTCCCACAACAGAGCAATGCACAATTCATCAGGCAGAGCTTGGGACAGTGGCTCCTACTCCTCTGCAGCATCTCTGGGAGACAGGAGATCAGAAAATGGTTAGTTGTGCTTCATTCCAATACAAAGTGGGGCCCATTTTGTCAGTGGCTGTATAAACAAATAGTAAGAGATGACTGCAGTTTTATTTTATAATTTAAAGAGTCAAGGCTAACACAACTGCACAGGAAATGCAAAGATATGGCAAGGGAACATGATTTGCCTGCAATCACACAGTTGATTGGTGATAGAGCAAGGAGCCAAATCCAATTGTTTGAATTCCCAGCTCAACACTCTGTACTACAGTTGACCTTACTATTAAATGATTATTGTTTTCTTCTGATGAGTTTCTTATAATTCCATGATTTTCCTTTGTATTTGGTGTTACTTCTTTGCCAAAATTGCTCTACAGAGAATAAGCCCCAAGAGGAGTAGGAAGCTGGTTACCCAACTTACATAAAAAAGAACAAATAAGCGGTAGATTTATAATCAAGGTATATTTAAATATTTTTATGTCATGGCAAGCAGCATTTCTTACTGGAATGTAATACATATATATATATTTAAAAATTGTACCATCAAGGATTACTTTAAACAAAAATAGCAGCTGGCTTTAAAATTAATGAATATAATCTGTAACAGGTACATATATAAAGCATGAAGTAATTCCTGGCATTCTTCTGTTGATATAGTATCTGAAATTTGGGGAGAAAACATTAGAATCCAAGAAAGCTGCACAAATTATTTTATTTTATGATTTTTCCCCTGCAAGTGTATGTACAAGCATGACAAACATGCCCTACACCTGTAAAATCTAGTTATATGGCAGGTGACCAGGGAATATACTCTGGTTTTAAAATGAAATCTGCACATTGAATCAGCCAGAGAACAGCTGGCTTAGAAATCAACCTGAGAATCAGAATAATCTCTGGAAGGTATTTGTGTAAGCATTAAACATCTTTGTGTAGAAAACAGCCCTTGAGCTTTGTGGGCTGAGGAAGTGGCTGGTGTGGCTTTCTGGAACTGAACTGGGGGGCCTTGTTCAGAATGGAAGGTTCAGTTAAAACTGGGTTCTGAGGAAGCTGCGTGAGCCCTCGGGATTTACTGCTGAACAATGAAATGCAGATTTTAAAATATGTTTTCAGTCACATTCATGGCAAGTTATTGGCAAATAAAGCTGAGGTCATCCCTGCAGCATGTCATTGCTTTTGGAGCAAGAGCCATGAACTGATATCTCTGAGTCTCTGATAAGCAGCAGAAAGGCAAATGTTCTCTGTGTTGGTGAGGCCACACCTTGAGTGTTGTGTTCAGTTCTGGGCCCCTCAGTTCAGGAAAGAGATTGAGGGGCTGGAGCGGGGCCAGAGAAGAACAACGAGGCTGGAGAAGGGACTGGAGCACAAGTGCTGTGGGGAGAGGCTGAGGGAGCTGGGGGTGTTTAGCCTGGAGAAGAGGAGGCTCAGAGGTGACCTCAGCACTGTCTAGAACTACCTGAAGGGAAGTTCTGGCCAGGTGGGGGTTGGTCTCTTCTCCCAGGCACTCAGCAATAGGACAAGGGGGCACGAGCTCAAGCTCTGCCAGGGGAAATTGAAGTTGGAGATGAGAAAAAAATTCTTTGCAGAGAGAGTGCTCAGGCATTGGAATGGGCTGCCCAGAGAGGGGGTGGATTCCCCATCCCTGGAGGTTTTTAAAGTGAGCTTGGCCGTGACACTGAGTGCCATGATCTGGTAAAGGGACTGGAGTTGGACCAAGGGTTGGACTTGATGATCTCGGAGGTCTTTTCCAACCCAATCCATTCTATGATTCTATGAAGATAAAACCCTGTTCTTTAACAGTCAGTTACAGATATACTTGGACAACCAACTAAAACACAAACTTAGGGGATGCATTCTTGGATATGAGGAATGAGTTCCTTATACTGGAACTGTAATCTGATTATTAGATTGGTGATTAGACTTTATCAAATTGTGCTGTGTCCAGGAGCAATCCACCAGCAGAGCAGGTATTCACTCAGTGCAGCATCTCTACCTCCAGTGTTAGGATGTGAATCCAACATTTTCCACAAACAGTTCATGCAGCTACTTTTAATCCTCTCCTTTAGAAATGTCATTGCAGTCTGAGTGGGGATGCTTTTCCCTTGGGTTTTGCTTGAAATTAAGGCCTGTACAAAATAATTTACATTAGCTCAAAAAAGGAAATTGTCAGAGAAAATTGACTAAAATCAGATCAACCAAAAAGCTAAAATTAAATGGGAACTAAACCTACTAGTATGGAATAGAAGTGCCCACATACAGACTTGTCCCCAGATTGTATGAACTAAACCCAACTTACTTTGGTTCAATGTGCTTTTTTTTCCTTTTGTTTGTGTGTTTGTTTGTTTGCTGGGTTTGTTTGTTTTGGGTTTGTTTGGTTGGTTTTTTTGGATTGTTTTGTTTTGTTTTGTTTGGTTGGGGTTTTTTGTTTTGTTTTTTGGGGTGGGGTTTTTGTGGGTTTTTTTGTTTGTTTTGTTTTGTTTTGTTTTTTAATGCAGAGAAGCCCAAGGACCTCTGGCAATTAAAATATAATTATTCTTATGGTGCAAATATTAACAACTTCTGTAAGGCCCTTTTAAATTGTCAGTGCAGTGCAAAGTAGACATAGAACTGATGAAAATGAGGTCAGAGATAGCAAGAGCAGAGGCAGCAAGACCCTTCATATTTTAAAAGGAGTTTTAGGAGACAGCACTTGCCAGCCCTATGAGGTAAAAGAAAGGAGAGGAGCAGTCAAAGGGTTTGCAGTGAAAAAGCAGATTGTGGAAAGCAGGAGAAATACATTAAATGAAAATCCACAAATATAAATGGCAAAGGATCAAAGGTGAGGGGCTGTGTAGGAGGGTGGTGCTACTGATGCTCCCAGACATTCAGGAATGGAAAAATTCCGTTCAAACTGAGCACCTGCTGCTTAAGATTCAGGCTTCAAAATTGCAAACTGTGTCAGTAAAAGATTTTGCTTTGCAGTTTAAAGGGCAACTAAAGGAAACAGCCGAAGTATTAGGAGGAGGAAAAAGAGAGAATGGGGAAATGTTTTAATGAAACTGCTCTGTGCACATTGAAGGTGGGGTATTTCTTAGGCATGGCTGGTTTCAATCTGATTTTAATTTTTGTTCCCCAGCTTTTCCATGGTCGTCTTGAGCAAAATGAGACTTTAGTTCAGTAAGGGGATAGGCAACCATTCCTTGGATGGCTTCCTAACCTCGTGCCTCATTCCTCCTCATGGGTGTGTCTGCCTTAAATTTCTCGTTGTTAATCCTGCTCTAGTCCTTGATAGAGCAGAGGGAAGGAGAGATGATTTCTGATTCTTTTGCCCATTGTGGGGTAGAATGCAAAGCTGAAATCATTTTGATGGAGTTAAGGCTGGCAAATGTTGGAAACCACAAGAGCTCTGAGAGAGAACCAGCCTGTACTTGGCTGGCACACCCACAGAACCCAACCCCGTGCTTGGGCTGCTTGGTTTGCCAGGGCTATCCCTCTGCCCCTCTGCTCTGATACTCACAGGAGGATGAGTTGAGTTTCACATGACAGCCATTGGCAGCACACAATGGAAAGCAAAAGAGCTGTTCCCAGTTTTCCACGCTGAGACAGGCCCACTTCTAGACTCCAACTTAAGCACAGTTTTCCCTTAAAGAATTTAAGATTAACCTGATGATTTAAATAGGAAATAGGAGAAAAAAAGATGTGGCTAAAAGGAGTTATGTGTCTAAAATTTTACTTCCCCCTGCTCAGGGAAGGGATCCTCTCTCTTCTCGTCTGCTTTGAATACCAGATGTCTCTGCACAGCCAAACTGAGGCATCCTGAAAGAGAAAGATTTTCAGATATCCTCAACTTTTCCTGGAAACTGGGCCCCTTTAAAGGTGTCTCGTGTATGACACTGAAAGAGTCATCCCAGACTGCACAGTGCTTTTGGAAACTCAGCCAGCATTTTTAGTAGCCTGTGCCTCAAGGAGTCTGGGCACCTTACCCAAAAAGAGCTAAAAATGTAATTTGCAGTTCTTGAGGTAATCCAAAACAAAGTATCAAATCCCTTCCCATCTCCCTTTGCCAGGGAAAGTCCCTGCACACAGAAACTGGCCTCACTCTGCTGCACAGGGGACAGCAGAAGTAAATGGAGGGTGGAGTGGGAGAGCTTTTGGAGGAAGGATCAGGCTGTGCATAGTGCTCAGCCCTACTCAATCATAGATGCCTTGCTTGAGAATCAAGTTTGAAATATTTCCATGGTGCTCAGACATAGAGTTACATGGCAGAAGAATTCCAACCAGCAGAATTTCCTTGGCTGTGCTGCAGCTGATGGCTTTTCCCATCGTTTTAATATTCACTCTGCAGATCCTCACTCGGTGTGGGTCACCAACCAGGCAACTGACTGCTGAATTTTCCAAATGGGAAGGTTTATTGTGGCCACAGAGGAGCAGTCTGAAGATGTATAGAATAAATGTGCATGGCAAAACCCATACAGCACATGACAGAGGCATGATTTGACATCTAACTAAATGTCTGATCTTTGCCTTCTTATAATAATATACCCCTTCTGAGACTTAATCCTTTGGCTAAAACAAGGGATTGTTGAGGGAAAATTAATCAATGTAAAAGTCTTAAGAAGTGACTTAGAGTAGTTCTGCTACAGGTGGACTGAAGAAGGCTTTGTTTCTCAGTCTCTTTCTCTTAACAGGCTAAGATAGATGCCATAAGACATTAATCACCTTATATAAATGAATAAAAAATCTGTGCCAATATGCAGATGGGTTCTGGTGAGGTTAGAGAACTCAAGCTAAGCAATTTGGTAGACTGCTTCTGTCACAAACCATTTGCCATCGAACTCCCTTTCTATTCTGTCTACCAGCTCCTACTGCCAAAGTGGATTCCAGTACCATCAGACAGGAATGACATGTAGACCTGCCAAAAAATCACCTCTGGTTTGGAAATAGAGAAGCATGATTGAAGCCATCACAAATAATCATCTTAACATAGATTTCCACTCCAAGGTATATTATAAAGAACTGGTCTGCTCTTCAGAGGTATAAAAAGGGGACATAGAAAAATGCTTTATCTTCTGCACAATAATCTGTGCTCTGTTCTGATGTCTGGGGTTCCATATGATGTAGAAATAACTAGACAAAAACTTTAAGGGTAGGCCATAGAAAAATGGTCCCTATGAGCTGAAAGATGAGGCTTATAGAATCATAGAATCATAGAATGGATTGGGATGGAAAAGACCTCCAGGATCATCAAGTCCAACCCTTGGTCCAACTCCAGTCCCTTTACCAGATCATGGCACTCAGTGCCACAGCCAATCTCACCTTAAAAACCTCCAGGGATGGGGAATCCACCCCCTGTCTGGGCAGCCCATTCCAATGCCTGAGCACTCTCTCTGGAAAGAATTTTTTTCTGCTCTCCAACTTAAATTTATGAACCTTGTCAAAGTGTTGGAGAGCAATAAATGCATTTTCAAAAGCTTTGTAGGTGAACTTTTTGAATATTCTTTCAAACTTGTGTTAATGGAAGATCCAAATGTTTTTAATTTTTAGTTGTTTGGGAAAAGCTTAAAAAAAGTGCCACCTGAGCAGCCTCAGGCTCAGGTTGTGTCTGTTCTTCAGGGTGCATTGTCTTGCATCCCTGAATGAACAGCCTCATGGATCTGGGTTTCAGCTGGTGGCCTAAAGGGTGAGGAGGAGCTCCTCTGCTCCCACTGTGATGATGCACAGCTGGCTAAGAGGATTACTTCTTGGGTCTCTGAAGAGCCAAGGAATGTAACTTATAGCTGCAGACAGGACACAGGAAAGGACAAATTGGTGTACTGAGGAGATGCAGACACTTTCTGGGTCGGCTGGTGTGGCTTTTTCCAACATGCAGGCTTCATCCTAACCACAAGGATGGGACTTGGGAACAGTTTTCACTGGGCTCAGCAGGAGGGCCCTGAGGAGCTGCTTCCCTTCCTGTTCAGCTGGGGGCATGACTCACCTTCCAGGATCATGTGAGTGTGTTGCAACTATGCAATTCTCTGTCCTGACAAGAGGCTCATTTCAGGCAGTATTTTGATTTTTCTTGTTCCAAGCTTCTCACAAATTACTCTCTATAAGATACAGTACTTAAGGCCTTTGGGTTTACAGTAAAGATGTCTGCATGGAACAATACGTGGCTTGTCCTCATACGTATCAGAGAAAGTGTAGATAGTCCATCCTCACTCCAGCCCTGTGGTGTGGAAAGTTTGGCTGGTGAGCATTTCAGAAATTCATGTATTTGATGCTCAGAAATAACCATTATGATCATATAGCCTGCCCTCCTGTGTAGCACAAGCCTTTCAGCCTCACTCTGTGATTTCTGCCCCAGGTGCACAACCTGTGGTTAATCCACATGCTGTGGTGCCATCATGGATTGAGCTTTGTATTGATTAGATCATGACTTGAGACAAATTATGTTTTTAGCTTGGATTTTCAGTAGTTTAGGCTTGCTCCTGCAGGATTGTCCTTTTGGAGTTTTGCAGGGGTGGTTCTTTGCCATGTGGTTCTTCAGCTCCTTCCTGCAAGAGCAATTTATGTTAAACCAGAAGTCTTTACCTTCGTTGCCTTGGGCTTGCACAGCTTGAGCGCACCTTCCACAGTATTGCAGAAAACATGCTGGGGTAGTTGTTCCATGAACACTGGAACTAAATATTGTTTTCCTTTATAAACTCCCCATGCAATCCTCATGCTGACCTGCCCTATCCTGATGTCCTTTCTGCCTTGTCTCCCCAGTGGTGCAGAGTATGTGCATCTTACAGAGCTGTGTCTGTGCTTCTGGTAAGCCATTTGCAGCCAAACAGAATATATAACAGCTGCATTCTTTGTGGGTGTTTTTAATGCCATCAGTACAGGAATTTGGGCACCTGTCCTTCACCAGTTGCCATTTTTCACAACACTGGCAAAGAACTTAATTTTCCTTGGGATTTCTACACTTTAGATTGACAGGCTCAGAAGTTCCTGTGTGTGGCAGGGACAGGACAGACAAACAGATGATTAGAAAGACAGCGCAGACACATAAACTTGTTTCCGTAGGAAATGGAGCTCCAGATTCTTACTCAGGGAATTTATGGTTCTTTAAAACCGATACCTGTGGGGATTCTTACTAGTCATCTTCCTTCCTGTATTTCTTTGAATCTTCTCTTAAGGCCCTTGGGGGTTGGGGGAAGGAGTGGGACCACGAGAGTGTGCATAAAAAGTGAGGTGATACACGTGGGAAGCAGCGACAGCACCATCCTGCAACTTTGGGAAAGCTTTCTGGTGCCAGGAGTCCTCTCACAAAATTGCCCAGTTATGTGGGATTACTCTCAAAGATGCAACCAGAGTGTCTGCAGCCATGCAGTATTAATTAGGTATAGTTAGTGTGGGGACACTTTGAAAATGTGAAGAGTTATATAAATATTGAATGGTATTGACACTGACTATATCCAGGATGTTGGTTGATGGGAAATATATAAAATATTTTTAAGGCATTTCTTTATATGCAGCTTCAGGTAACAAAGTACTTTGATAAATGTACTTGGCAAAGGGTTTTCAGAATTATGTAGTGGATGCTTTGAATGCCTAAGGGTTGGTTTGAAAGTGGCCTCAGTTTTGAACACCCATCTACAGCTATCACTAGTAATCTATGTTTATGCTCTGCCTGAAAATTCATTCTTCTCACAGTGCCTCAGTTTTTCCATTCCTGGCTTTCATAAAGTCCTCATAGCACTCCCATGGAAATCAGTATTGTCCAAATCAGAGAGTGTCAGATGGCTTGTAGATATTTCTATTATTGATACTATTTATTGCCCTACTGATTTCACTGTTTGCTTTTTACTGATTTGTTTATATCTGTGCAGGGCACTCAGAACAAGGTTTACTTTTTTGTTACCATTTGAAAAACTTTGTCCATCCTCCCCACTCTCAGTTACTGACTCCTACTAATCCTGCCAAAGTTTTCCACCCTCTCAGCTGTGCTGGATGCCAAGTGAACACTTTGTGTGACTGTGGCCTAAGTGGGGAAGGAAGTAGAAACAGCAGTGAGGGAAGGAGGAGCAAGACTTGGAATATTATCTCCTTAATTGCTTTTTTTCCCAATCTACTGTGAATTGTTAAAATTAATTGTTACCTTCTTAAAAGGTAAATCACCAACTCTACTGTAGTGTAAAAAGAAAGTGTTTTTCACAGCAGTTAAACAGATTACTGAAGAGTTCCCCAAGCTCCCAAACTTTCAGAACTATGGCAAGAAACAGAAAAATGTGGGAATTTCCCAGATAAGGTAGAGCAGATAATTAATTTTGGAGATTACCTTGAAGCCTGTGTGCACTGCTCATACTAGAAGGACTTTGTAAAGAGGTTTCTTGTCTGTGTGTACTTTTCTACTTGGTGTTTCACGCTGAGGAAGAAGCCTGGTGTGAAGGCAGTGTAGCCAAGCTGAGCTGTGCTCTGTGCTCAGGGACAGCATCTTCCCAGCTGTGAGTAACAGAGTGACACAAATCATGGCTGGCACCAATGGGAAGAAACCATACACTCAAAATGGAGTTTCCCTGGTCTACTCCTGGTAAGATATCCCTGCACACATCAGTTCCAACACACAACTATCATTCACAGCAGCCGTGGGAGCCCCTCTTGTTGATTTATTTGTTTTCTTTTCATTGCCTCCAAAGTCAGTGCCTCTTTGCTGCTAATCCTCCTCCAGGGCAGTTTCATAACCAGCTGACTGCACGCTCCAAACACTTGACCTGCAGTGTGCATGGGCTCTGCGTGCAAATGCGTTGGCTCTGGGCCATTGCTGGTAGCTGGGGGTGATGTTGCACTGGAATTGCAAAACTGTTCTGTGGTAACACCGTGTTGTTGGAGGAGGCACATGTGGTGGGTTGACCCTAGCTGGATGCCATTGTCCACCAAAGCTGACCACTCACCTCAGCTGGTCAGGGGAAGTGGTTGAGATAAGGACAGGGAAAAATCACTGTCATGAGCAAAACAAACTCAACTTGGGGAATATTTAATCTAATTTATTTCCAATCAGGTCAGAGCAATGTAATGCGAAATAAAAGGGACCTGGGGGTACTAATTGACAGGAAGCTCAACAGGAGCCACCAGTGTGCCCAGGTGGCCAAGAAGGCCAATGGGATCCTGGCCTGGATCCAAACTAGCGTGGCCAGCAGGCCCAGGGCAGTGACCCTTCCCCTGGACTCTGCCTTGGTGAGGCCACACCTTGAGTGTTGTGTTCAATTCTGGGCCCCTCAGTTGAGGAAAGAGATTGAGGGGCTGGAGCGGGGCCAGAGAAGAGCAACGAGGCTGGAGAAGGGACTGGAGCACAAGTGCTGTGGGGAGAGGCTGAGGGAGCTGGGGCTGTTTAGCCTGGAGAAGAGGAGGCTCAGAGGTGACCTCAGCACTGTCTAGAACTGCGTGAAGGGAAGTTCTGGCCAGGTGGGGGTTGGTCTCTTCTCCCAGGCACTCAGCAACAGGACAAGGGGGCACGGGCTCAAGCTCTGCCAGAGAAAATTGAAGTTGGAGATCAGAAAAAAATTCTTTGCAGAGAGAGTGGTCAGGCATTGGAATGGGCTGCCCAGAGAGGGGGTGGATTCCCCATCCCTGGAGGTTTTTCAACTGAGATTGGCCGTGGCACTGAGTGCCATGATCTGGTAAAGGGACTGGAGTTGGACTTGATGATCTCAGAGATCTTTTCCAACGCAATTGATTCCATGTTTCTATGAAAAATGTATCTTCAAAATACCTTGTCCCCAATCCTCCCCTTCTTCCTGGCCTAACTTTATTCCTAATTCTCCACCTTCTTCCTCACAGTGGCACAAGGAATGGGGAATGAGGGTTGTGGACTGTGCATCACAAATTTCTGCTGCTCCTTCTTCCTAATGGGGAGGATTCCTCACACTCTTCCTTTTTCCACTGTGGGGTTCCTTCCATGGGATTGAGTCCTCCATGAACTTCAACATGAGTCCTTCCCACAGACTACAGTTTTCCATGGACTGCAGTTAGTGTGGACCCCACACAATCACAGGTCCTTCCAGCAATCCTGCTCCAGCACTGGGTCCTCTTCTGGGTCCTGCCAGGAGCCTGCTCCAGCATGGGTTTGCAGTGGAGCCACAGCCTCCTCCAGGCATCCACCTGCTGTGGCTTGGGGTCCTCCAGAGGCTGCAGGTGGATATGAACTCCACCCTGGACCTCCATGGGCTGCAGGGGCACAGCTGCCTCACCATGGGCTGTACAATGGGCTCCTCCCCTTCCTTCTCCACTGGCTGTTGCATCTGCAGAGCTGTTTCTCTCAATTATTATCACTTCTATCTTCTGGCTGCTGCTCTGCAGAGGTTTTATTCCCTTTCTTAAATATGTTGTCCCAGAGGCGCTACCACCGTCCCTGGTAGGCTCAGCCTTGCTCAGGGACTCCACCTCACAGCTGATTGG
Source organism: Pithys albifrons albifrons (assembly GCF_047495875.1). Lineage (NCBI taxonomy): Eukaryota > Metazoa > Chordata > Aves > Passeriformes > Thamnophilidae > Pithys > Pithys albifrons. Next base: position 51,957,624 of record NC_092464.1, read on the forward strand.
ACATGGAGAAGGTTTCTGGCAGCTTCTCACACAAGCTGCCCCTGTGGCTCCCCTGCTGCCAAACCCTTGCAATGCAATTGCAGTACAGTTTGTTTTCATGTGATTCCTACACGGATATAAAATACACTGTAGGCTAAGGTAGAAATAACTACCAGTGGTGGTGGTGATACATTTCAAGCAGTGTGTAGACACATTCATTAACTCAAATTTTCCCTTTCTTTCCCTTGTCCCACTTGAACAGTAACAAATAATCATGAGTTTTCCCCTGAGCTTGGCTGTCCCCAGGCCTGATTCCATCTACACAGTTTGAGAGCTAGATTGCTTCAATATGCTGTGACCTGTGCTGGAAAAAAAGTGTTATCCAGTGACTGCTGCAGGACTGCTATTTGTCAGGGCAAAGCACAGATTTTTACCTTTATCCACTTTTATAAACTATGTTTTGCATCTTTAATATCATTCAAATTAAACTTTAATTTCTGCTACTTGTAGAGTAAAACTGACTTTGCTTCTGCAGCCCCAAAACTCAGCAGTGCCCAGGGACACCTTCCAAAGACTCCTGAGTGTTTCAGCTGTTTAGAGTGAATGTTCAAAGGTATTTCTTGCAGGACCCTCCCTCTGGATCTGTTTCAGTGGTTCTATCTACACTTCTGTCTTTTGCTTTAATGAGTTTAGTATGTCTTAAACTAAAAGCTCAGTTTGATGCCTCACAGTACCGCAGTTAGAAGGCCTCAAAGAAACAGAATTTATTATCATGGAGTTCAGTTCAATTCAAGATATTGTCATTGTGGTTGCAACGGATACAAATTTTGTTTTTCTGTTGCAGTATTAACTCCTGCAGGTTATGTGGTGTGCACAGCATGTATTTTTGCAATGTGTCAAAGTCAAAATGATAACAATAAAAATGAAAGTTTAACCTGGAATTTAAATGTGGCGAAAGAGCTCTTTGCTTTACTGGCAATGACAATCAGAGCAAAAAGAGAAACAGGCTCCTTTGAATTTAACAGGAGCCACCACCCATTGTGTCATTTTTCCAGGTGACCATATTGGCCCTTTAAGTTCATGCCTGCACTGAGTGCAGTGTCCTGCTGCCAGCCAGGATGCCCAGGTGGCTTCTGCCTCTCCTCCTCCCACCAGTCCCCTGTTCCACCCCAGCAAAGGCCTGTTTTCCTCTGCAAGGCTCCCTGTTACTCACCCACATGCAAATGCTTTTGACCTTAATTAAAGCAGTTCACCTCTCTCTGCCTCCAGGGATGGTTTCCTCATAAGGCAGTTGTGTTTAATTAGCATTTGCATAGCATTCTGCTGGTTGCTTTCCTGGAGCGTTGTTCAGTAGGAGCGTGGGATTGCTGAAGCCTGACTGGCAAGCTTTGCGCCCTCCTAATTGACACAGAAGCCAAGTAGAAGTTACACAAGGAAAGAACAGAGAATCGTTAATGATGGATCATTAGCAAGTAGCTCCTTTGAATGAATGTAGATAACTTTATAACTCTATCAAAGTGAAAAGTAGCGTGATGAATTATGCATCAAACAATAAAAGCTCGAGGAAGACACTGGTTGATAATTGCCGTGCAATTTTCTAGCATGCTCTAGTTTGTAAGATTAGTTTTCTTTGGGAAGCATGAAGCATTCTGTGCCTGTTGTGCACTTAATGTCAACTTTAGTTTTCTCTTTTAGAGATGCTATTTTGCATCTTTTGATATCACTGCAAAAGCTCCCAGGTTTTGAGATCCACACCTAAAACAGGACTGCTTTATATTCACTATTTTTTTAATAGAAATTGCATCATAGTTTTGTGGCTATGTTGAATTTGTAGACTACTACATCTCTAAAGGGAATTTTTGGTCTGAAATTGTCTTCACAAGCATTTCAGTTGGCACAGAGATCATTCCTGTGGCTTGCACTGATGCCAGTTCATCCCTCAGTCACTCCTAGGAAATGGAATTAATACAAATAATGCCTAGTGATGTCACCTTTCCCTTTGAAACCTACTGATCTCTCACTTGAGGTTACCTCTGAAAATTGAACTCAGTGAGTAGAATCAGTGGAAAAAGTTAATAGAAAAGTTATCGCTGATGTGAGCTGTTTCTTAGTTTTTATATTCCAGTGAGTGAAAGGGATGTATATTAGTGGGTGAAAGGGACTGAGGTCTAATCCATCAGCAGACCCCATCCCTGGAGGTTTTTAAGGTGAAATTGGACATGGCACTGAGTGCCATGATCTGGTAAAGGGACTGGAGTTGGACCAAGGGTTGGACTTGAAGATCTTGGGGGTCTTTTCCAGTCCAATCGATTCTCTGATTCTATGATTCCTTCATTGCAATTTTAATTAATTATTTCTCACTCATCACAGACATGAAAAAGAATTTACTTTCTCCTTCCAGAAAGGTCTCATGGATTTTGGCGGTGGGGGTTTTTTTGTTTGGTTGGTTGGGGTTTTTTTGTTTTGGTTTGTTTGGTTTTTGTTTGGTTTTTTTTTGTGGTGGTGGTTATTTTTTGTACTTTTTGAAAACATTTTTGAAGATTTTTTCTCAGGTCTTTCTCTTTAGGTCCACATTCCCACCTTGTTTGGTCTGTTGTGTTTCCTATGATAACTTCAGTTGCTGTCCTGTAGATGCTCTCAGGTGCTCCAGATGGCTGTGCAGTGGGGGCCCCAAGCCAGACACTGCTCCAGCTGTGACCTGCCAGCTCCAACCAGAGCAAAAAGATTATTTCATGTGTCCTGCAGGCATCTGTCTTGTTTGGACATCCCTGTGTGACGCTTGCCTTTTTCGCAACAGCCTGATGTTGTTGACTCATCTTCACTTTGTGATCTAGAATAACCTCTAGCTAGTCCTACTTTGCTATTTGTCCCCTGCCCTGTATTTATACAATTAGATGTAGGTCTTTCCTTCCCCTAATCATGATTCTATTTTACACTCTTTTATCAGGACATTTCTCCAGTGTAGTCAGGTCATTGTGAAATCTCCTTCACCCCCAGTTTTAGCTTGAAATCCTCAGAAAGCTGAACAGGTGAGACCTGAGTTCCATCAGCCATCCCACTAAAAATACATTGATAAGTGCTTCATGCTCTACAGAATCCTCTGGAGCTCACTGGAAATGTTCTGCTGTTTAAGAAGTTCCCAAGAAACAATTCTCTGAATATGGTTTCCCTCTCAGTATTGCATCTGGCTTTGGGTTTAGCTAGGCCTTGTTTCTTTAGTCAGTTTATGGAAAATAGCAGAGAATTTTCTTTCTAAAAGTCAAATCTTGTTTTGGTATCCTGCCAGGAAATTTCCAAACGTTGGAAGTCTAGCAGGGAAAGCAGAAGGCCAGCTTGGCTCAGCAGGGAGCCTCTCTTGGAAAGGAAAAACGGGAAGGTGTGTTTCCCATGGAAGCAAGGTCAGGTGACGTGGGGAGAACACAGAGGTGCTCTTGCCATTTTGTGTGACCAAGGCTCAGCTGGAGGTGAAGCTGCCAGAAATGTGTGGGGGACGGTAAAAAGGGTTTTTTCAAATACATTGATGGCAATAGGCAGTATAGAAATATCAGTGGACTGTTCCAAGATGAGGATGGTCACCTCCCACACAGGGACACAGACAAGGGAAAGGGTTTCAATGTTTTCTTCATCTCTGCCTTCAACATGGGTGATCAGCCAAGGGGGTCTCAGCGCCCTGAGCTGGAGGACCATGACTGTGAGAATGAACAACTCCCAGTCAACCCTGAAATTGTGTGGGATCTGCTGCTCCACCTGGATCCCTGCAAATCTATTGGGCCTGATGGGATTCATCCCAGAATCCTTAAAGATCTGACTGATGTCATCACAAAACCTCTCTCAGTAATTTTTGAGTTGTCTTGGGATTCCAGAGAGGTCCCAGCTGACTGGTAAATGTTGTCCCAGTTTTCAAGAAGGACAAGAAGCAGGACCCTGGAAACTCCAGGCCTGTCAGTCTCACTTCAGTGCCTGGTAAATTTATGGAAAAGATTATTCTGGGAAGTACTGAATAACATCTGAAAGACAATGCAGTCCTTGGTCACAGCCAGAACAGCTACAGGAGAGGAAAGTCCTGCTTATCCAACCTGATTCCCTTTTATGACAAGGTAATCAACTGGCTGATCAAGGGAAGCCAACTGATGCAATCTTTTTGGACTTCAGTAAAGCTTTTGATCCTGTCTCTCCCAGGATCCCTCTGCACAAACTGCCCAGCCCACAGCTGGATAAACACACCATGTGGGGGGTGAGCAATTGGCTCATGGGTTGGGCACAGAGGGTGGCAGTGACTGGGGTGACATCAGACTGGTGACCTGTCACTGGTGGGTTCCACAGGGCTCCATCTTGGCCCTGAACAGTTAAATTATTTGGTCTGAATTCCCCAATTCTATCTTCTTTCCTTTTGAAACACAGAAACCATACGTAGAATCATGGAGTCCTCTAGGCTGGAAAAGACTTAAGATCATCAAGTCCAACTGTTACCTCTTTGAGGAGCGTCCTCATCAGAAAAGTACCAAACCATCTGGGAAAAAAAAATAAGGGTTTTCCTTAGCACCTCCTATCTTATTTTGTCCTTCTTGGCGGTGGGTACTTTACTGTATTAAACATTTGATGACAGTTCATGAAGACTTCTGAAAAAATGACATGTTTTGCCATCCTGCCTGACCTTTGTTGGCATCTGTCCTCAAATAGGTAGTAACTTCAAGTAGTAAATTCCCTACTCATGCTGTGGTTGACCTCTGTTGGTGGTTGATGTTCTGTTTTTTCAGAAATAAGTCAGACACTGCTCCACCTATTAAAATGTTCTGTGTGTTACTTTGCATTTCTAAGTAAAGCTGTAGTGTCATGGACAAAGACATAGCTAAATATAACATTTCCTGTAAATTCTTCTTGATATATGTAATACAAATATTTACTATGAATGAGTGAATGAATGAATGAATGAATGAATGAATGAATGAATGAAGAGCGATCCTTTAGCCAATTGCCCAAAGCATCCAAAGTTGATGAGTTTTTTTACTAATGAAAAGGTTTCAACTGACAATTAAGGAAATGACTGTTCTCTTTCTCCACAATGCAGTTAATCTTTCTCTGTGTGTGCTGAGTGCATCCCTCACTTTTGATCTCAGAGTAGGTTTGTGTCTCATCCTCTCCTCTGAGTTTTGCAGTAGTGCTACACTACAGAGTGTCACAAAAAAGTGAGATCTGACTACCCACAACAGAAGACATAGAAGTCTTCATATCATTGCCATCTTCCAGATTTCCATCCTTGAAATTATTACTGCCTGAGTCAATAAACCATTGGTGATTTTCCCATGGCTGCTGCTACCTGTATTTTTGATAGAAGCCCAGCTGGGTAATGTCAGCTCTGCGTGTGTGTCACTGCAGGATGATGGCACACACTGCAGAGGTACCTGAGCTGCTGCCCGCTGGAGATGGTGCTTTCCATCATCCATGAGCTGCTTCAGCCTCAGTCCCAGTGTGTTGACATGACATTGCATTGTGTCCTCATGCCTGTGCTGCCTCCTGTTGTAGAGTCTGGGGGTTCTGTACCACATCCTGCTGAGTGGGCTGGACTTTGCCTTTGTCCTTCAGGTAGCAGAATGGCAGATCTGTGACATAATATGACTCACAGCACCCTGATGTGCATGTCACTGGGAAAAATGGAGAGATTTTCTTAACACTGGGTGAATTTCCAGCAGCTCTGCATTTGAGTGAACTATGGAAAGCTGGTTTATTGGTACACTATTGTGAACTTGATTGTTTTTAGTAATTCTACAATATAACATTTCTGTGGTAGGGACTGCATTAGACTGGTGAGGAAATGAGATACTTTCCTTTGAACTAACATAGATATTTCAGGTAGTAACTCTAAAAAATAAGGTTCTTTTTTTTGTTTTTTTCCAGGACCAGGTGTGAGATACAGTGAATTTGCTGTGTCCCACCCCAAACCACCTCCCCTTGTTGGACAGCACACAGTGGAGATCCTGAAGAGCGTGCTGGGGTATGAGGATGATGCCATAGCAGAACTGCTCCGCACTGGTGCTGTGGCTCAGCATGAGGTCAGATAAGGAACATTAGCTACATTCCTTCACACTGAGTTCACATTACTTTGTCCTCTCTTTGCTCCCTTCAGTTTCCCTAATGGGACTCAAAGAGAAGACATAATTTAGTTCCTGATTTTCTTCCACGTGTGTTTGTATGATTTTGTATCAAATAAACAATCTCCTGCTGTCTGAGTGAAAGATTTTCTTGGGGGGGGTCGGGAACAAACATAATTATACAGCCCTGTGTGACTACTCATTTTCTGTACTTCATGTGGAAAATGGAGTTCTTATCATAATTACAGTAATTGCCTAAACATTTGTCCCAAGAAAGACATGATGTTAGTGAAAAGAAGCAGAACCTTTAAAATCTGTATACTAGACTCTGCACTCACAGAAAACTGCCTTGTACAGTTATTTTAGTATTAAATCTTTTGTTTACAAACTGGTCTGATTGATATTGAACTGAATTATCAGTCATGAACTCTTTGCTCATCTCTTTTAAATCAAGGGTAGAGTAACCATTGCAAAATTCACTTTTATTTCTTGGTATTCCAAATTACTAATATGGCTTTATATTACAGTGCATAGTCATGACAGTCCTAATATCTTAGCCGAAAGAAGCTGAAATTGGCACAGTTCTTCAGGTAAGAAACAAGCCTATTCCAAGACCAGGTGAGAGACAAACTATGGTCTTTTGTAATTTTATTCAGAAAGGCCCAGGTACCCTTAATTCAACATTGATCCACAGAAAACCACACGCTGCATTTCAAATACCAGAACTTGCCAGACATCTAAATCTGGTTCTGTTGGTACTGTAGGTACTGGTTCCTATCTCTGACTCCAGTTGCCTTCCAAAGCACCTTCCTTATGGAGAAAACACAGGTTGAGATCTCTGCAAAACTTTTGACTTGGTCCCAGCCCCATGATTAAAACACAGTGAGAGCTGACAGACCTTCCTCAAACGTAGGGACACCATTTCCTTCAGGAAGGTCATTGCTGAGAGTGAGGCACAATGCAGTGCAGGAAGAAGGTGGAAGAATTTGATCCATGAGGCATATTAAGGAAAAGATTAAAGAGCCATGAACCACCGTGGCAGCTTTGCTCACAGAGGACATCCCATACTCCTCTATTGGAGTATATAATTTACAGCTGAAGTAAACCCAGCGTATGGGAAGGGTCTGACCTTTGTTGTGTGCCCCCTGGGAGCGAGGCAGAGCCTTTCTCCTCGTAACACTAAATAAAACTAACTCAAATTGACACTCAACACAGAGTGTCCATGTTTCTCTCAAAGTATCAGGCACAGGCCTGGCATTAGAACTGGCTCGTCCCTGTTTTCTCCCTAACAAACAACATCCTCTGTATTACATTGGAACTTCACAACTCAGCATTACCTTCTGGGGGAAGAAAAGAGGTTATTATATAATCAAATTGCAGCGGAACCCCACTGTGGCTGCTCATTTTTGAAGTCCAGTGTGTTTTGGTTCATTTGTTTGCTTGTTTTCTCCAGTTTTGTGTTCTTTTTTTTTCTTTTTTTTTTTTTTTTTTTAAACTCAGATCTTCTCCTCTTTTCTTTTTTTTCTCTTGCACTGCATTCCTGGCACCAAACACCACACTCTGTCCATGTGCTAAAGACATCATGAGATCCTGGAAGAGTGACTTCTAAAATAAATATAGAAATAAGTCTGAATTGAGAATTGGGACACCAGAGGGGAAGAATTGAAACTGGATTGGAAGAGGTTTTGATATAGTCCACCTTCCTTTTAATCTAAGGGGAACATCCCTTTTTTTAATGAGAAAAACAGCAATTTGAATTCAGCTTCACATAAAGTGGATAATCTGATATTGAACTAAACTTTGTTTACTAATGTAAAACACTGTCAGATAACAGTCAGAAATAAATTTGCTCAGTTTACTTTGTTGAGGGTTCTTTTCTTCACATTTCTAAGAATCACATATATAAGATAGAATAAAATATTGATCAGTTTTGTACAATGATTTCTAAAAAAATTCAGGATTTCTTTCCTGTGCTTTTCCAAGCAATGGAAATAGCTAATCACCACATCCTTAGCTACAGTAAATTGGCAGAGCTGCTTTGACTTTAACATAACATTGGTGGTTTAAATAAGCTGAATATTGGGCTTTTAACTCCACAAAGTGTTTTGCTCAGAGTTTACAAGAAAACAGTGTTTCCCTTTCTTCTTTCTTTTTTTTTTATCAGTGTTTTCCTCTCTGCTATGTTGACAGTCCAATGCCTAAGGGGATAATCAGAGGCATTATTTTGTCTCACCTCCAGTACTTACTGCAACAGGAGAAATCAGATACCGTGGCTCAGTTTTAGTCCTACACACACACAGACTGCTGCTTACTCTTCCAGGGAGAAATAAATAGCTGGGAGTCTGGGAGCCTTCAAAGTCCTGTATCTTCCAAGTTCTGTCCTTTCACAAGGTTTGGTCCTTTGATTTTGTATGATTTGGAAGACAGTGAAATAATTGTCCTGAAGATATTTAAGCTGTTTATAGTACCCTTTTGCCTTTAAAAATGAGCAAATAAATGCAGAGAAAGAATATTTGGAAAATTTACTGCACTCTTCCCAAGAATCTTCAGGAATACCTGTCTCTGGAGCTCAATTGCATTTTGACAGTCGTGTAATTTCAACATGGTTTTCTCTTGTACTGCAAAACTGAAAATCAACCATCACGTGGGATTCTGAAGCTCACAAACTGAGATCCCTCCACTTTAAAGGAAGGGATGTAGTTTGGGATGACTATACACATCTGCCTCTGGCAATGAATATTTGTTTTTCACTGCTGAAAATGGGAAGGAATCTGCTGGTGCTGCCATTGATGTGAGAGTGTGTGTGGTATTGGCTTTAATTTGACTTGATTTACACATCACTGTATTTAAAAAAAAAGCCAACAAACTAACCAAACAAAAGCATAAAAGAGGGGTACACAACAGGATACACCTGTTGCCTAGTTCAACTACCACTGGAAAAGGAGATTTCCATTTTGACATCTGTGCTGACTCCATGTTCTGTGGCCCCTTTGGTTTCATTCTCTGTGTTGGGGGATCCCATTTGTCTTGTATTATATTGACCATTAAAAATGTTTCCTCCCCATATAACTTGTCTTTGTTTCTTTTCCATGCAAGCTGCTACAGCTCTACACCAGGCATAAATCACCCAGAAAACTGCAAAATTGGTGGAGAGTCAGGTGGGTTTTGCATAGCCTGAGGATCTTGCTGAGGGATATTTTAATGCATCAAAAGAAAATTCCGATCAAACAATAGTCGAATGGACAGTAGTGGATTTTTCTTGCTCCTGCACAGATCTTCTTCCTGGTAACTCTTCCCCTGAATCTTCCTGGGAAGTGCCAGCATGGTTGGCTGCAGTGGGTGCCGTAGAACTGACATTCAAAAGCAGGGTTTTTTTGCCTAATGGCCAGGCAGAACAAGTTATTCCCATCAGAAGCCCACCAGCCTCAGCAGTGTCCAGCCAATGGGCAGAGTGAGCCCATATTCATGTGAAGAATTATCTGTTTGAAGGGAGTCACTTCATTGTGCTGGAAGGCAAATGCTCTTTTCTTTCCCATCACATCTATAAAATCAACAGGGAAAAGTTATGTTGTCAATTTTATTTCTTTTAATATAAAAAACCAGCAAAAGGGAAAATACTCCCATTCTTGACTTAAATACAAAATATAAAGGTCCTCTTTTTCAAGTTCATTGAAATAGGGGCTTTTTGATGCCTGACGATACTAATCAGAATTTTGGTCTTGCGTTGTCAGAGCTTGTCCCAAAGGTGTCTAATGACAGTGTGCTGAGGCTAAAAGAGCAGTGAGGAATAGTTCAAGCATAGTCAAAAACTGAGGGCAGCATTTTGGTTAAATTGCCACCCAGCTGTGCCCCTCAGAGCTCTGCAAATCTTCAGCCCTGGGGAACCTGCAGGTCGAGGGCAGAGGCATCTCTATGATTAAAATGGTCTTGATTTCCTTTACTATCTCGATGACAAGACATAGTTAATCTTTTGACCTTCCTAACATTAGAGCCCAGTAATGAAATGCATTTATTTCCCCAAAATGTACTAAAATGTATTTGATTTCCACAAGACAGAGGAAAGGTAAAGTCCTGTCAGGGTTCAGGAATGCTGACACGGCTGCCCCCATTTCACGTCAGTGACATTAAGCAGTGCCAGATCCAGTACTTTTCTTAACTGCTTGTACACTGAGTTTAATGTGGCCTGGTGAAATGCTAAACATTATTAACTGGTGAAAAAAACCCCCAACCAACCTTAGAGCAGTTCCTGGAGGATCAAATAACCTCCCTGCAGAGAGGGCTCCGTGATACTGGCCACTGGGATAAAAATCCACTGATAGAAAGGGATCCAGGCACCTTTTTAAAGCTGACAACCACTCAATTCAATTACTGTGGGTTTCTGTTGTGACTGGAATTGGGAACAGACGTGTGAGAAAAATGCCTGGGATCACATATGCCAAGGACCCATGGAACTTAAGCAACAACATCTCTTTTTTTGACACAGGTTGTGGTAGACATTGAAGGAGGACCAAGTGAGGGTTAAGGTGGGGAGAAGCAGTTAATTTTCAGGTTTTTTTCTATTCCCTAGCGTCACAGATAAAAGCTAATTAGTAAGTACCAATTAGCCTTTAGTTAACAAGAAATTCTTAAAAATCACGGGGTGAAGAGTACTTTAAACTGCCTGCCTTAAAAGGCCTTCACTATGGTCTAACTTACAGTCAGCAGTGCCCCAGTGCTTATTTACAGGGTCCTCAGGAAAGCAGGCTGGGGAGGGGCTCACTTCACTGCAGTTGCTTCTCTGCTTCAGCTCTTTCAATATTTGCCTAATAACTACCTCAAAGTACCCAAAGGAGCTTTAAAGTACAAGAATGAATTTGAAGATGTGGAGCCTGGCAGAGGAATGCATATGTAGCTCTCATCTCTTGCAGATCTATATTAGTTTTACATTAAAAATTGTGTGTGAAAATGCAGAGCAGTGTGTGCTTTTCCCACTGATGCTCTGGTGGATTGAGCAACTGACTAAAGCAAACTTTTCTTGTCTCCCAGAGCCAGGAGTGAGGAATTTTAGCTGAAACATGGAAGTACTGATTCAGGAAAGCCACTGCAGCGTTTCCTGCAAGTCACAGTTCAGGTATCTCATGGTTCTTTCATCTTCAGGCCATGTGGCCATGCAGCACCAGTGAGAGATGACTTGTGCTAATCCTGAGAAGATTCTGTGCTGCTTGATAGGAAGCACAACTGAGCCAGAGGAAAATGGGATCATGAAGCGGTCACTCTACAAACCTCCACAGAAGTCACCAGGGTTCCATTTCTCTGAATTCAGGTCTCCAGGAGCAAACCCTGTTGTCCAACAGCCTGGGCTCTGGGGAAGTTCTGCCCCCTTGGTGTAACATATCCACTCTGCTAAGTTCTTTGTGCATATTTGATGGGGAACAGCTTGAGATAGTGAAAGGACCTAAAGAATAACCAGGATCAAAGAAAGGAAACACTGCTTGAGGCTTAGTTACATCTATATTGACAGAAAGCTCTGGATTCTGTGGTCTGGTAAGTAAGGTTGATGCATTATCTGAACTGCCTGAAGTTCGTAAGAAGACCTGGTGAGCTGTGAGGACCTGTTACTTTTAGTCAATGATGTTAAATCAGTAAGAAAGGTTAATTTGTTAACAAATTTGCATTTGTTAAAACTTTTGAAAATTCTGTCCTGCTTGCTGCCTCATTATGTGTGGTTTTATGGACTTGCTTTCTTCAAATTTTCTTTCTTCAACAGGGCTGTATCCAGCTGGTGGTCGGTCACTAGTGGTGTTCCCCAGGGGTCTGTGTTGGGCTCAGCTTTGATTAACATCTTTATTGATGATTTAGATGAGGGGATTGAGTCCATCATTAGCAAGTTTGCTGACAACAAGTTGGGAGGGAGTGTCAACCTGCTGGAAGGCAGGAGGGCTCTGCAGAGGGATCTGGATAGACTGGAGAGATGGGCTGATTCCAATGGGATGAAGTTCAACAAGGCCAAGTGCAGGTCCTGCCCTTTGGCCACCCCAACCCCCTGCAGTGCTCCAGGCTGGGCACAGAGTGGCTGGAGAGCAGCCAGGCAGAAAGGGACCTGGGGGAACTGAGGGACAGGAAGCTCAACAGGAGCCAACAGTGTGTCCAGGTGGCCAAGAAGGCCAATGGGATCCTGGCCTGGATCCAAACTAGCGTGGCCAGCAGGCCCAGGGCAGTGACCCTTCCCCTGGACTCTGCCCTGGGGAGGCCACACCTTGAGTGTTGTGTTCAGTTCTGGGCCCCTCAGTTCAGGAAAGAGATTGAGGGGCTGGAGCGGGGCCAGAGAAGAGCAACGAGGCTGGAGAAGGGACTGGAGCACAAGTGCTGTGAGGAGAGGCTGAGGGAGCTGGGGGTGTTTAGGCTGGAGAAGAGGAGGCTCAGGGGAGACCTTATCACTGCCTATAACTACCTAAAAGGATGTTGTAGCCAGGTGGTTCTCTCAGGCAGCCAACAGTAGGACAAGAGGGCAAGGGCTCAAGCTCTGCCAGGGGAGGTTTAGACTGGATATCAAGAAGAAGTTCTTTCCAGAGAGAGTGCTCAGGCATTGGAATGGGCTGCCCCGGGAGGGGGTGGATTCTCGGACCCTGGAGGTGTTTAAGGTGCGGCAGGACCTGGCACTGAGTGCCATGATCTGGTAATCACAGTGGGGTTGGATTAAGGGTTGGACTTGATGATCTCAGAGGTCTCTTTGAACCCAAGTGATGCTGTGATTTTATGAAATTGCCTTCTGATGTCCTGGTTATCCTCTCCTTTGCATTTGTGGAGTTTTACAGCCCATGTTTCCAAAGCACTGTACCTCTGACCACGGGATTGATTCCCCTAAAGCATGAAAAGTATTAGAATACATTACAGATCCATTGTGTGCCATAAGCACTGAACAATTGAAAACCTAATCCACTGGCCTTTGGAGGCAATGAAGGGGAATCCACATGGATTTCAGTGGCCTTGGAGTCTGCACCTCAGTCAGTACCACGACTTTCTGCATTCCAGGTACACAAAGCCTCATTGCTTCAACTTCCTATGGAAAAAGCTCTCAGCTTTTCCTGTGCTCTCATCCAGAACACTTAAATCATTAGGGGTTTTATTTCTTTGGCAGGGTTGTTGAATTTTCTCTTTAAATTATGATATAAAATTTAAGTGTTTCTTAAATGCCTCACAAGGCTTTATATGTGATTTGTACTTGCAGTAATGACCATGCTGTTAGTGAGTGACATCAGTAGGGGACTCATTTGCTGAACTGTGTTTGAAGAAGAGAGAAATTTTATCCTTTTTTGAGTAGTGTTTTGTGAGAAATTGTGACTATTGCTTACCTTAAGAACTCAAAAAAACCTGAATCAAACCCTAAACCATTCAAGAGCAGTTTAACAATTCAGAAGATAATTCAAAACTGGTATGATAGAACAATATGCCTAGATGAGGTTTGAAAAGGAGCTATAGCAAAATTTCTGATAAATTTGATAGAACTGGCAATATCTCTTGTACATTTTTGTCCATGGAACAAAATGCAGGTCATTGCTGCCTTCCTTGCAGGCCTTTAATTTGTCCAGCTTGGGCCTTTTGGCTTTAGGGAGCTGATTTTTTAGGAGTATTTTTAGAAAATCATTGGAATTTAATTCTGAGGATGATTTTGAAACACCTGGTTGTTGATAGTTCTGCCTGGGCATTCAATCAGCAGCTGAATGCTGGGGTCAAGCTGATGTTATCTGCTAAATTGAAATAGGTGCTCTTTCAAGTATTTGAATAGGTTGAATGTGAACATTTACAGGGTTGTGAGCATAAGCATTCTGGCACTGAAAGCATTTTTAATTGAACTGGTCAAGCACATTCCCCACCTCTTTCTACAAATAAAAATGGTAGTTCTTCAAATTTAGTGCAGAAAAAGCAGAGAGAAATGCGATTCTTAAGGTGGGATGAGGATGGATTGGAGCCCTTCTTGAAATAGCAGAATGTGTCAGAGTTCTGTTGGCTCCCATAGCTTTTAAGAAATTCTCCTCACATGAAGATTGGTCCAGTGGTTGTTGGGTCAAGCCAAGGCTATCAGAGCATCTACATGTCCCAGACTTCCTGCTGGATGCTGGGCAAGTCCCATTCTCTCCTTCTGAGCTATCTCTATGTAGTTTGGTACTTTCCACTCAGAAGGACAAAGCAGAGATTGCAAGCTGACCTGATAGCAGAGGCCATCTCTGTTTAGACAGATGGAATCCATTGTCTGCCTTGCAGGGCCATTGTGTTGATATAAAAATGCATGTGTTGCAGCATAGCAGAGAAGTTAAATTCTTTTGCAAAGTGAGGACATTCTCTTTTTCCCGTAAAACCAATATGAACAACCGCAGTTTCCCAATCTCCCATTGCTGAAACAGAGAGGAGCCTCCCCAAAGGGCTTGTGAAAGACCTCCACAGATCATCTGGGTGTAAACAGATTGTATCTTTGTACCTAATGGTTGCTTGCGTAGAGAAACGAGATCACAAACTTGTGGAGTTTGGCCTTTCTGGCAGCAAAAAAGCTTAGGAAGTGAATCTCATTTTCTGACTGGGATAGTGAGTTTAAGGTTAGGGAGATTAGCATTGTATATTCCCAGGAAGAACTACTGACAGTACTAAAAGAAAAGCTGGGAAAAAAAAAAAAAAGATGGTTTTACATCTAAGGTAGAAAAAGAGAAGGCAAAAAGAAAAAGAAAATAAAGAGAAGAGGGGGAAAATGCAAAAAGAAAAGGAAAAATTAAAGGACAAGGAAGAGAACAGACAGGAAAATAAGGAAAAGGAAAAAGAGAAGAGACAGGAAAGGGAAAAGAGAAAAAAAGACACTAAAAAAAACATAAAAGGGAAATTATAGAAGTGGGAAGGGGATGAAAAGGGAGGGAAGGGCAGGGCATTAGTTTACTGAGAACAATTTGTCCTCTACATGTTGCTGCTCTTGCCCCTTGTGGTGGCCCATACACCTTCAAAGGTGTGGGGCAGGACCAGAGCCATGGAAAGGCAGAACAGTGACCTGGACAAGCCTGGGGGCAAATGCTGGCGGGGTTGCAGGAAAGGCCAGTTCAGTCACTGGTGTGTGGTGGTGGGTGGTGGGCAGAGGGGTGAGAGCACACAGGTGGAGAGCAGACACGTGCACAGAGCATCAGCAGAGCAGGGAGGAACCCGGGGAGAGCCAAACTGAGAGTGAAGCTCCCCAAATCATGGAAAAATGTACACAAATGGCATAGGCAACCAGTGCAGACCAGTTCCCTGAGCTAAAGGTGTGTGTTGATCGTTTTCTTGGTTAGAAAACTTCCCTGGGAGGGTGGGCAAGACGCTTTGCCTTTTAAAAGCAGAAGGTAACACTGTGTTCTTTTCCATATTCCTCACTCTGCACAGTTTCAAATGAAGGGCCTGATCCCATGCCAAGTGGAGCACATGGAATTACTTCCTTTGCCTTTGATACGTTCTGGCTCAGCATGTAATTAATAGTCTTGATTTTATAAAGTTTTTGGTTTTGAACTTTTCACTCCACCTTTCCCAGATAGAAAGATGGGACCCACACTTACCTCATTAACTTCAGATGGTTTGTTTCTGCTTTCAAGGTGTGCATGTGGAACCCTCTGAACTTCCTGGACACAAATGAAATTAAATCTGGCCTACACTTAAAAGTGGGTCTCAATAGTGCCAAAACATTTTAAAAGTGAGTTTCAATCTGATTGTATTTGTAATGCTCATATGCATTCCAGGAAATACTGAAATATTTGAACTCAAGAAGAACAGATAGCAATGAAAAGTGGATTGAAATCTTGCACGTTCAAATGGCAGAAGAAATTTAAAACTGCCCATGACTTTCTAAGTCTGTCATTTGAGCCTTGCTGATTAGTTGCTGAAATCAGCCACCCAGAACAACAACAACAAAAAAAACAACAAAAACCCAACAGATAAAAAGAAAAAATCCATTTGAGTTCAGCAAATATCCAGTTTTGCAATCTGCTCTCAAAGTGAAAAATGAAAAGCAATTAAATGACCTACACGGTCATGTCAAACTATACAGTTTAAACATTCAGTTTCCATAGAAGTGAGGGTGGAAGTGCAACAGCTTTCAAAGGAAGAAAAATCAGGAGCTCGGGCTGTTGTTCAAATTTTAATGTCATTAATATCTTCTTTAAGCCTGCCATGCTGCAATCTTAATTTTTCCCATTTGAAGGCCTGAAGAAAGTATGTGCAAATGTATTTGGGCTCCAAAGATACTTGTTTTAAACATCACCATCCAAAAAATGTCCTTGCTTTTACACCTCCAGACTGTGCTGCCCATGCAAGGCAGATTTGCTCCACAAGAGCAGCTGGCTTGGAGTGCAGCAACAGACTTACAGCCTGGACCCTTTGAGATCAGCCCCAACCCAGGGCATGGACAGAGGTGAGGGGCACCCTTGGTGTCCTCCCCTCTCCTGCAAGGATGGCACTGGTGGGCACTGCAGGGGGGAGGGACACCCGTGCCACTCACAGGGCGTCTCAGGAGCCAGCTGGGCTCACAGGGCTTACACCCAGGAAGAAGGAGGTCTACAGGGAGCATTCTGTGTGGGTGTGGAGTTGAGGGACAACAATTTGGAAGACCTGATGGAGGGAGGCATATTTGGAAGTTGTTTTCATCTGTATTTTTGTCTCTTGGGAAGGAGAGGTGTCCAATGCAGCCCAGATGCCTTGTAAAACCACAGAGGGGTGAAGGAGGGCTTCTGAGCTGAGGAGCAAGGGAGCCACACCACTTGGGTGACTGTCATGCCAAACCTTGGAGCACTTGCCTGTGGGAAAGGGAGGCAGCCAAACTGCCAGAGCAATCAGCAATGCAGGTGTGTAACGAGACCCAGGTGTGTGATGAGTCTCACCTGACACTAATGATCACAAATTCATGGCAGGTGATTGTGAGGACATAAAAGGGCATCCCCTGAGCTCTCTGCTGATCTGTTCATCCAGATATTCTCTTTTATTTGTGCTTCTTCTTCCTGCTCTCTCGTTTATCCTGAGTGAGGACGGTCCTTCAACATCTGTTCCTGTGTGACCAGAATAATGAGGTACTGATTTTGCTTGGATATTACAGTGATATGAATAACTGGTGTTTTGTTTGTAGTTACAAATTTTGAGGAAAGTGACTGTCTTTCTTGTGCTTTCGGAATTTGTCACCCAGAAAGTATCTGATTTCTTATATTACTATGGGCTTGGGCTACACTCAAAAGGTTTTGTTTTGTTTTAAATTCTGTCCCTATTTCAGATCCTTTATTCTCAAAAGTGCCTTACAGTTATCCCAGAGATTTCAGCCTTCCTCTCACCTCCTGAAAGCTTTTAGTTGTTGTGAAAAGAAGAAATGTGATAATTTGGAAGGTTCACAGAAAGCATGTTTTGTGATTATTGTTCTTGCAATCTGTCCAATGTAAACTGCTTTAGAAAAGCTCTGTTCCAGCCACTTTAATTCACTTTTGCAGAGTACTGGATTTGAAGTTGGCTAAAGGCAAGGGCTTTTCTTTTAATGGGTACTGAGAGGAGTGCAGCTTAACTGTACAGTTTCTGTCCTGGCTTTTAGCTCTGCCTAATGTTGCCTGGGGGAGCCCTATGTGGTTAACTTAGAACTAATTGTCCTTTGCCACCTTTTTATTGTGGAAAAGCATCAAATATACCCCTTGCAGTGCTTTGAGAGTGGTGGTGCTGCTAGGGCCGTCTGAGGGTGCCCTGTCTAAGTCTGGTTCCTCATCCCTACTAGAGCCTAAAGCAGGGACAGGACTGTGTGCCCTCTGGCTGCTGTAGCCGGGGAGCAGCTGCCTCTGGGGGCTCCAGAGGGACATTCCCGCAGAGCCTCTGCACACAGCTGTGATATAAGGCTTGGTGGTACCTGGGAGCACAGTCTCAAGGGGAGTGCTGAAACCACATAGTGGCTTTCCGTGGGTGGAGGAACACCACAGCACACCAGCTGGGAATCCAGCCTGGTTTTGTGTTGCTACTTAGTTCAGAGCCATCACTCTCAGTGTTTACAAGGTTGCTGATGCTTGCAAAGGCAGGGCTAGGTTCCCACAGCTGACTTTTTCTTGCTGATCCCAGAGAACTGCTGAACAATCTCTGGAGCATATGCCAACTTGATAGGAGAGAATTGCCCTGAATCTCTCCTTTTTTTTTTTTTTTTCTCTGTTGCTGTGGCCCCCTGACAGAAATCATTCCAGGAATTAACTTTTCTAAAATAACAGTACATTTGTTTTCTCTAATCTCTAACTTCTTTAACTCTTGGTAAATCAGAGCAGAGGTGGTGAGGAACTTAAATAAGTCTAGTTCTTCAAAGTAATGGCTCCAGTAACTGGACTTCTGCTTTCTACCTCCCCCTCTGGAAACTGCAGAGATCATATCCCCTTGGCTGTTTCACTGTGTGGGAGGACCCCGTTCCTCAGAGGGTCCATACTGAGGGTGTGTGCATCAGGGCACTTCCATGGACACTTCCAGGCACTCAGCAATAGGACAAGGGGGCACGGGCTCAAGCTCTGCCAGGAGAAATTGAAGCTGGAGATCAGAAACAAATTCTTTGCAGAGAGAGTGCTCAGGCATTGGAATGGGCTGCCCAGAGAGGGGGTGGATTCCCCATCCCTGGAGGTTTTTAAGGTGAGATTGGCCGTGGCACTGAGTGCCATGATCTGGTAAAGGGACTGGAGTTGGACCAAGGGTTGGACTTGATGACTCAGAGGTCTTTTCCACCCCAATCCATTGTATGATTCTATGACACAAATGGTTAGAGGGCTGTGGCTGATGGTCCAGTTCCTGCCATGGCAGCACTGGCCACTAGGCAGTAGTGGCCTGGCTTTCAATGCAGCTCCTTAGGCATTGAATGATGTAAATATGAAAATGTGACAAACAGCCACGTTGTTTAAGAGCACACTCAGTCCCAAATGCAGTGCAGCTCTGCAGTGTGGTCTCTACCACACTTTCTTCCACTCTGCTGTCTCTGTTAGACAAGTGTCCATCCTTGCCAGCAGGACGTGACTGGTGCAACAGTGAAGTTGTCCTGTCTCTCTTAGTAAAGAACATTTCTGCTTTGAAACCAGATCCCTGGAAGGTTTCTAGAGAGATGCAGCTGTAACACGTGGTGGACTTAAATCATGCCACTGCACTCTTGTGAGCTTGATGTAGATGACCGAAGTTTTGCCTCCAAAGGAGCACTGGTTGTGTTTGGTTGCATGGCAGCTATAACAGCAGGGTAACAAAGCTGCCAAACCCTGAAAACCTTCTTGAGTCACTTCAGTTTTTTGTTGCTCTCTCTCATGCATCTGTGAACTTTCAGAAAGCTACGTGAGTGTTTAGAAGAATAAGGTGCTCTACATTAAACACATTCTTTATCTGCCTCAGATAAAGAATGGATTTTGGCAAGAGTTACAGAGGGAGAGAAAAAAAAATCTGCATGCTAAAATAGGGGATTGGTGTTTCCTGACCTTTCTTTGTACAAAGGAGAAGAAAGAGTTGGGTGTTTTGATTTGGTTTTGTTTTCAATTGTTTTTATTTTCTTTTGGGGGGGATGGTGGTGTTAAAATCTCTTTTTTTGGTTGGTGGGTTTGTTTGTTTTGAAATACTGCTTATTGCATGTGGTGTAATTCCCTTTTCAAAAAAAATTTTTTTTTGAGGAAATTCAGTTAATGCTTGAAGAAACTATTTGTGGATTCTGGTGATACAAAAAGAAATCCTTACACTTAATTTCTTGTGGAAAAAACTAATTATTTTTGAAATCCATTTCTAAACATATTTTTCTTTTTCTTTAGAAATTAGTTATAGATTTGGGTTATATGACCTGTGCACTTTATCTTTTTTTTTCCTTGTCATATAATGTATTTAAAACATCTTGACACATGTAATTAATCTCAGTTCTTCAAGATCAATAGTGGATTCTTACTGACTTGAAAATTCTGAAGCACAGGTTGACATTTAAGCTCTCTTCATTGATTGCATAATACTATGTGAGTAATTAACCCTCAATTTTTACTTACACATGTGGATTCCACATGTCCATTAATTTTAACTCATTCTTTTTTGTGGTATGTGATACATCAGGTATTCCTTTTATGTAGGATAGGCTTTAGTATTTCCATCAGTAAAAAGCATTGGCCAGAGTTCTGCTGCTCCTTCCCTCATAGCTGGGCCTCACAACTCTGTGTGGGACTCAAATATATTTTATGCTAGTCTGTATTTAACTGATATGTCTTTGTTTCACTGGAGCATCCAGAGTATCTACTCAGTTTATGGTGTCTTCCCCTCCATCAGTGTCCTTGGTGGGATATTGTTGAGACCAAAGGTCACCTCAGTGGATCAAGTGCCCTGTGCAGTATGATGCTCTGGGCTCCAAAATACAAGAGGAAGGCATGGGGTGTGCCCAGACAGTAATACCTGGCCTGACAAGGCTGGATAAATCAAGAGAGCTTTTTGTTTGCATGCAGAGATGAGGTATTTTTACCAGTAAGAAGTTATTAGTTGAAAACTTGGAGTGCTTAAAGGGTAACTCGGGTTCTTGCTGTGAGTGTATCAAATCCTTGTGAATGACTGAATTAATGCATAAATGCAATTTCTCTTGTAATTTAATTAAGCAGCACTTCAGCATCATTGGTACTTGACATTTAGGTCCCAGTTTGTAGCAGCATCTGCTGTTAGGTTTGGGAATCTCAGAAGTTATGAGTAGCTTATGGGCTGATTTATATATATATATTTAAATTAAATCTATAAATGTACATATGCACATAGAAAATGCATGTTATACATATTTTTATTTTATACATGTGTTCTTAGGTAGTTATTTCTGTAGCAGTAAATATCAGCCTTACCCTTGCTGACTGTGCAGAATGATGCCTTGCAGCAGCTCTGGTGGGTGCTGTGTGCCCTGGCAGTGCCCCTGCCCGCAGCCCCACCGTGCCTCGCTCTCCCTCCACTTGTGCCAGGTATGTAAGCACAAGCCTCACGTTCAGCATGTTTAGGAGATCTCGTTGATTACACCCCGAGGGCTCCTGCTGCTCCGAGCCGGGCAGATGTTTACATACCTGGCTCGCTCTGCTCCTGCACAAAGATCTGGCTCCTTTTGCCTGCACAGCCTTTTCTGGCTGCTGCTTGGAAATTCCCCATGCCTTGCCCTGCCTGGAGGGAGCCTGCCCGGGTCCTTACTAGGAGAAGCCCCTGGGGGGAGGTTTGAAGGCTGCAGCTCACTGGGAATTTAAAGACTGGTTAAAGCAGCAATCTGTGCCTCAGTCAACAAGCAGATGCTGGCAATGACCTTCATGTTACTGGAGTGCTGTTTGCCAGTGTACGTTCTGTTAGGGTTCTCCACACTTCTTCTTTGGGGCTGTCCCTTGTTTTCCTGCTGTCCCAGAGAGCAGCCTCACGTGGACCCTGAGATTAGCTCAATTGGTTAAAACTTAGTTGTAACAATGCCAAGGTCATGGGTTCAATCCCCTGTGTGGGCCATTGACTTGAAAGTTGGACTCGATGATCCTTGTGGGTCCCTTCCAACTCAGAATAGCCTGGGATTCTGTGAAACAAAAGGATATATCAGAAAATGTTGTCTCTGTAATCTGTGATTATTTAAAGACAATATCTACATGTTTAAAAAAGAAGCAGCAACTAACTTTGTGTGCATCACTGTGGTTCACAGAGAAGATTGGATGTCTAAACACCCCTACTCCTAATGGACATGCATTTATATGAATATGACTATGTATATAATGTACATATGCATATAGAGATGCAATCTTTTCAAATAGATTTGCTCTCTGGAAGGTAAAATAACAGGAAGATCATGGAAAGGAATAACTTGATGTTTCTTCCAGGCTGTGAATGCTTTTATGTTGGTGAAAAACAAGCCTGGTCTTCAGTCAATCATTCCTTCACTTGCTCTGTTTGCTTGATGATTACATTGTTGCTCTGTAGAAGGAAAAATAACCTGTGAAAAGAGTCTTTTCCGGGCTCAAAAGATTTATGCTCTGCTTTGTTGATATTTTACACTAGCACTTATGTCAGTCCTGCTCTTAAACTGAGTGTGGTAATGGTCCTTTAATACATTTTAAAGTGAATTTTGCTAGTTCAGACTTTTTTTTTTTAAAGTACATATGTAATAGCTGTACAGGTTTAAAAAAACCCCTTGCTGTTTATGTGCTGTAACAGAATATGCAGTCAATGTTTGCTTTCTATCAAGCAAATTCTGTTGCAATAGACTTTTATGAACCCAGGCCTGATTTTAATGCCGATGTCTGTGATGAAGGCCCTGATTCTACTAAGCAGCTGGGCAGGGGCTTTTACCAAAGGGCTCTTGAGCACTTGTCAGAACACTGAAATACTGGAGCTTGCTCTCAGTGACTCTGTCCCACAATTAATCCCGTATGGAAGTGTCAGGCATATCCCTGATTCCAGAGTGCCCCGTGAAAGACGGTGTTGAGACTATTCTGAAATGCTAATGACAGTGGCCTGCAAGCAGCAGTGTGATGGTAAGAAGGTCCTGAAGAAGCTGCCAGGTGAGACCACACATCCACAATGGGTAATCAGGCCCCTGAGTGCCATGATTACTGTTAAAATGTTTACAGCTTTACCTTGTGCTTAATTAATGTCCATATGGAGTTTGTTTTAGTGTTCAAACTCACAGAGCACTTCTGAGATTCAGTAGCCCTGGATTTTCTTAAAGGAGTTGTATCACTGCAGCTACATCAGCTGCCCTGGTGGAGAATTTTCCCTTCCACCATATGCAGTAATTTGTCCTGGGAATTAACTCTGTCTCCTTTTAATTTATTTGTGAGATTGCATTAGGATCATTGTTAAAGGAATATATCCCTCTTGCAGTGGAAAACTGGCACCCTGGGTTTTGTGGTAGGAGATTGCTATGGAGGAGGAACCTCTTGAAGCATTGCAAACCCTTCTAACGTACAAGTGTGAGGCAGCTCCACTGGGGCCCAATGCTTTGGAATAACCCTGGGGCTGCACGTGGATGGGACTGAGCCAAATGCCAGTATTGCATCAGTGAACCTGCAGTGGCAGCTTCAGGCTCTCTCAAGGGATGATGCCAATCCTGTTGGCAGACAGAAAGCTACAGCAAGATTTGACAGGTCTGAGCTAGGAGAAAGTTAAATACTGCAGATGTACTACAGGTATCCTATGTGACCTTGAGCAAGCTTAAGTCATTCCCTGATTTGGGTCTGTATTAGTAGGAGCAAGAAAAATATCTCCTGTATCTCTTCTGTTTATATGGTGAGTGATTGGGGATGGAACTCTCTCACTATACCACAGTGCAGCACATAGCACAGGGGAGTTTTAGCAACTAATATAAATAAGAGAAGTTCTTCTTCCAGCTTAAGGGATAACAAAACCTTTAGAAATCTAGGTTGTTTAAATGAAGATAAACAGATTGGATTTGGTATGATAACTATTGGTGTGGCAACTATCTGTCACTACTGCTGCACAAGCACAGTCTTTCATCTGTGTGGGAAAACATAAAAATAAAGGGTTCTTCAGAATATTGTTCAAGCCTTAGGCAGCTCTCTTGGCATATTTCTTTTAAACCAGCTGCTATAGCCTTTAAAAGTCTATTCAGCCTTCTTGCCCCCAGCAAGACAACACTGGGAAGTGGAGCCCCCTTACATTGAATTGGGCATCCCAAGAACCCCTGGCACCTCCCTTGCCTTCCTGCTCTTGGCTTGGTCTGTTGAGAAAAGGAACACCAGTTTTGTTTTTTGAACTGTTATCAGACATGTACATTTATTCTAAAGGCATGGTCAATTTTTAGTGAGCTGGTATTTATCATCCAAGCACATTTAGGTTCTTTATCGTGATGCCTTTTAAAACAAAAAATGTCCTCTTAGCAAAACACAACTCAAAACTTTCTATACAAAAACTGATTATAGAATCATAGAATGGTTTGGGTTGGAAGGGACCTTTAAAGGTCATTTTGTCCAACCCTCTTGCAACAAACAGGGATATCCTTAACTTGATGAGGTTACTCAAAGCCCTGTCCAACCTGACCTTTGATGTTTTCAGGGATGGAGCATCTACAGCCTCTCTTGGAAACCTGTCCCAGTGTTTCATTGCCCTCATAATAAAAAAAATTCTTTAATATGTCTAGTCTGAATCTACCCTGGTTTAGTCTAAAAATTTAGTCCCTTGTCCTGTTGAAATGTGCCCTGATAAAAAGTCTGCCCCCATCTTGCTTAAAAGCCCACTTTAAGTATTGAAAAGCTGCAATACGTTTACCCCTGGGCCTTTCCTTCTCCAGGCTGAAAAGCTGTAACTCTCAGCCTTTCCTTGTAGGAGAGGTGCTCCCGCCCTCTGATCATCTTCACTGGACACACTCAAACAAGTCTAGTCTTTCCTATACTGAAGACCCCCCAGCAGGACTCAGCACTGCAGGTGGGGTCTCACCAGAGCAGAGCAGAGGGACAGAAGCCCCTCCCTCACCTGCTGGTGATGCTGCCCAGGACACATTTGGCTTTCAGAGCTGCAGTCCCACCCTGCTGGTCATGTACGGGTTTGTTTTCACCACCACTCTGAATTCCTTTTCCTCAGAGCTGCTCTCAATCCCTTCATCCCCCAACCTGTATTGGTGCAGGGTTTTGCCCTGACCCATGTGCAGCACCTTGCACTTGGCTTTGCTGAACTTAGAGCCCACTCTGAGTTTGTCCAAGTCAACCTGAACGGCATCCTGTTCCTCAGCCATGTCAACTGCACCATTTGGCTTTGTGTTGTCACTTCAGAGGTGAAGTTGTACCCAGCAGGTGCCCATAATGATAAGTAGCCATAACATAATGTACCTAATCCTTGGACCTGCCTCCAGATTCTGCTCATCTCAGGGGAGATGCTCATAGGCTGGGTGCTGGATGATGCAGCTGAGAACATCTCTAACCTTCTGGCAAGTTTGGCTCTTGGTGGTGCTACAAAAACTCCACACTTCATGGCAGTGATCTGACTCATGGCTGTTTTTGGGAGTTGGAATTGTGCTCTGGAAGTTGGGAAAGCTGTTTGGAGACTCACAATGGGATACGGTGGAACAAGTTCCAGAGATCAGATTGGCTCAGAATCTGAACTTTTTTCAGCAAGCACATTAAAATAATTCAGTAGCATTTTTCTCTTTCCAAAAGTTTTATAAAACTCACCTGAGTATCAGTAGCAACTGCTTAGACTGATTTAGAATCAAGGCTTGTTGGCTTTTTGGTGTGCGTTTGTTTTGGTTAACTGTTTTTATGAATTTATTTTGTTTGTTTGCTTTTTTAATTGTTTTTGAGGGGAGGATGGTTCCCCCCAAGATGAGATTTCAAGAATGCCACAAGTCCCATGGAGGCCTTTTACTTTCACAGTCTAATCAAGGAGGACAAGGCATGTATTCTCAGACACTTGACAATAAAACACCCTAAAATTGAGGGTTAATCTTTTACTTTATTGACCTTAAGGAGATAAAACAGCAAATAACTATTTCTCGCATATAGAAATTTAATCTTCAAGCCATGAGGGTAGATATGCTGCAGGTTTCTTTTTTTGGTAAGGTCTTGGTTTCAGAAATAGACTCTGCAAGAGATTCCCAGACTTTATGTATTTAAGAAAAATGGACATAGAAAAAGATACCAGTATAAAAAATTTGAAATCTTGTACCTCACAATTTTAATCTTTTGTCAGGGTTATGTAGAAATGCCTCATGTTGGAATGGTGGAGTTTCCCAGTTCTTATGAATATTTATCCCAAGGTTCTTTACAAGAGAACTGAACATTCATATTTGCAAGTATCTTTGAAATATCCATTCCTTTAGCATTTCTAGAATATTTCAAATTTAACTGTAGATGACTGCCAAGTATCTATGTTGTGTTGGAAAGCATCTCCAAAGAAATATCAGCTGCTGTTGGGACGTTATAAAGTGACATTCATGTGACTCCACTACCATTTCTCCAAATTTACTGAAATTATTAAGAAAGCCAACCAACTAAACTCAAACTCTGAAACAATACTCATGCCAAGCCTTCAGAAAACTACAGGGCACCTTAAATAATGAAAAAAGGATAAACTGCAAGTTTGATGTACTGACTATTCCTTGGAGAAGTTTTTATAGTAAAGGCCGTCTCTGGCTCAATATTATGAGTTCTGTTTCCATTCAAATCTGGGATTTTAACCTTAATTTTATCACTTCAACCCTATTGGTCATTAAATTTCAGGTGTACTTTTAAGACCGAAAAATGAGACAATTGCGTTGTTTTGCTACTCAGGGACATGTGGGTAAAATATTAAAGGAATGTTGTAAGTGAAAGGTTGGATTTACACTTCAAAGGAGTCTAAGTATGCTATTATAAGAACACAACCAAGGCCCAAATGATGCTTTTAGTTGTATTTTAACCTGATATATTAGTCTTTGTGCCTTTATAGTAACTATAAATATCTGTTCCACAGGCCACTGACTGTGCTTCTGGTATTGCAAATTGGGGAATGTGAGCAAGTGAGTGGGAATCTCTGGGTCTGGGTTATTGAAATGTGAGAATGCTTACTAAATATTAAAGACAGAAAGATGTGTTACACTTTGAGTAAGTGACCCGTACATGTGAGTGAGGATGGTGGGATGCTTGCACAGGAAATTGTGGGAAGACAAGGAGGGATTTTTAACTCCTAAGCCTAGTCCAGCTCCAGCTGGTGGTATAGTATCATTTTTTAAATAGTAATTCAGTGATTGCAGCCTTCATGAAAGAAAAAGGAAGGTTTTTCAGAAGAACTTCTCTAAATCCTTTTCTTAAATCTGTGCCTAGCAAAAGGCAAGGGTAATGATGGCTGGGCTGTGCCTGTCTCTGTGCATCTGTGGTAAACTCAGAGCTTGTGTAGCAGAAGCTACAGCTGGTCCCAGGGTAGGAGCCAAGGCTGGCTGGCTCCTTGGTTGGTAGGAACCAACCATGGGAGTTGAAATGGAGAAAATAAAAAATGGACCAGAGAGTAGGTAGATCACATCAGGTAATGCTGATAACTGTTAACCTGCAGTCCTCACTACTGCTTGCTGTTATCCCATCTCCTGTTAGCTGTTTATCTCATCTCTACTGAGTGCCATCTCCTTACCTAAAGCATACCATGGTGGGCCCCTTAAGAAGCATCCTCAGTCACCACCACAGGCAAAACAAGTTAGAAGAAACATCTTGAGGATGCTATTAATATGTTTGTATTCCTAATACATGTTTGTTAAAGGTTAGGGGCTGAGGATTCTTGAAGAAATATTTATTCAGGCTAAATACTCATCAGGTGCTTATGAGCTATAGCGTGTGACTGACTTTGTCACTGAGGGATTGCCTGGTTAGGCAGTGGCTTCAGGGCTGTTTCTGGGGAGAGAAAAGATAAAATTAAGAGCAAGACAAAATGCTTCAGGGCCCTGAGGAGTAATGGGATCCATCCATCAATAACACTTGAGTTTGTCCTGCTGCTGTACCAGTGCCTTGTGTGTGTACACATCACCTGCTGCTCTGCTCCTGTTGCTGGGCTGTCACAGCTGTAGGAACAGCACAAACAGGGGGCTGCCTGCAGCAGTGGGAGTTCTGTTCCATTTGATTTTTGTGCTGGCACAGAGCAGCTGAGAGCAGAAGAGGGTGCCTGTAGCTCAGCTGTGATTTGAAGGGAAGCACCAGGGCGGCCTTTGAAAGGTCAGAGTGACAGCAAAGGGTTCAGCAGCCTCCAGCACATCAGTGGTGCTCTGCCAGGCAGGGCAGCAGGGGTAGGAGAGGACAGTGGGCTGAACTATGCCTAAGTCTGTGTCTGTGGGTGGATGTATCAGGACTAATATCTACAGGCAATGTCTTAGTTCTGATGTCAAAATAAAAGTAGATGCCTGGACACAGACTCTTCAGTCAGAGCTGGGGAAGGTTGGGTGGGAGACACTACCAGCCTTGGTGGAGCATCTCATTTCCTTGCTTTGAGTGGTCAGTGCTCACCTTAAAAATGAGATGTTGCACACATGCAAGTGAAAATTCCCTCTCTGTTCTATTGGGAAATTGCAGTGCTGAGGATTGGAAAGACCTGCTTAATGTTTAACTAACTGTGATGCTACTATGTGTGGCTGAGTTTTGGACTAAACCTGCATGGTTAACTCTGTCCATCCTACTCTAGCCAGTGACATGGTGATGTGACAGTGGTGAAACTCCAGAGGGGTCAAATATGTCAGGCAAGGCACTGGTACCATTGTACAAGACACTAGGAAGCTTAATTTAGAATATTGCATACTTACTTTAAAATAACTGTGTTAGAGTTGAATTAAAACCAGAACATAAGGAATGTCTAGTGGGGATATTAAAAGATTGAAAAGCCTGTCTTATGGGAAGGGACTGGAAGAGATTGGCTTGTTTAGTTTAGCAAAATAGAGTTGAGAGACTATTTGACAGCACTCTATAAATACATCCAGGGCTAAATGCCAGAGAGGGGAAAAAGCTATTTAAACCCAAGAGCAATATTTGCATAAGAACAAGTGGGCATAAACTTGGCCCTGAATAGGATTAAACTGGGAATCAGATGATTTCTACCCCTCAGAGTGGTGAGGTCCTGAAGCTGCCTCCCAGCAGAAGCAAGAGGGACACACAGTATTTAATGTAGATGATGAGAGAGCCCCAAACTTCATGTCTGCAGAGTTTCACTCTGGTTCTGTGTTCTTAACCACTTGAGTTGGCTATAGACACATCTTGCCATGGGTGGTGATCTCCTGATGTGAGAAGAACCTTTTCCTGCTGAAAATAAAACACTAGTGTTAAGTTATAGCTATATTAAATGTCCTTTAATGGGTGGGGGAGTTTTCTGCACCTCTTGCACCTGTGCACGTGACTGCTGATGCCAAAATGCCAACTGATATCTCAGGGGCTTTCCTATCAGTACGATTTGTCTTGTAAGAAAGGGATGCAGGATTAGGCTTTTAAACCTCAAAAAGGAAGAGTAACTTCAGTGAAGTTGGAAATGGCAGAAGTTTCTCAAAAGTGACAGCACAAAGAAGAAATGTGGGGGTTTTTTACACGATTTTTTTTTCTTGCTGGTAAAAAATAATATCTTAGGACCTTTAAATCTGATGCTCATAATTCAACATCTCTTTCTATGCTGCAGTTAGATTATCCCTGTAGTCCAGGGGAAGAAACCAGAGCACGGAGGATTTGGGGACTTGGAGACTGGCATGATGAAGTTAGGAAGCAACCTTCTGGTTTGCAGTTGCAGGGTCTGCCCCTTGAAGGACAGCACCCATGAAACTTGACTGTCTTTCTGCTTTCACCTGGTATTTTCTGTCACTAATTTAATTCTGAATCTTTGGCTTTTGAGCTGAAATTTTCCAGGCTTACTCCTTTATTTGTCAGTGATATTTTAGGCACTCCTGTCTTCCCTGGAACTCAAAGTAAATGCCTGCAAACTCAGTGGTGGACCTTTCTATTGCATAAAGAGCTGAAGAGGAAAAGCTGAGGCAGGCACAGAAATAGCCTCCTGGGAAGCAGATTGACACATAGTACTTTGGTAGCTTTGATTTGAGTCAGATGTAACTTGCTGAAATTTGTACTCTCTGCACAAAGGTACTTTCTGTACTGAGAGTTAATCTGGCAAAATGCATAGCTAAAGACAACCCTAAAAAAGATTGCAGTGGTACTCAGCAGTGTGTCAATTATAGTAATTTTCCCTGGGTTTTGATTGCTTTTCCTTGCACATCGTGTCTTCCTTCCATGTGGGATAGGGAATGTCTTTCCTTCACGTTGTCCGTGGTGTGCTCCTGGTTTGTGCCATTAATGGGAAGGGAAAGGTGTCATGTAGGACATTTGTGCTCATGCTCTGGAGAACACTGCCCTGACAGAGTGGAAAAACATTTCTGGGGCTGACCTCCATTGTTAACCTCCACGTTCATGCCTTCCCCACACAGCATGGGGTTAAGAGGAGGATAAGCTGGAGCCAAGTGTTGTGCTCCTGACTGCTCCTCAGGAGTATGGGATGAAGGCTTTTCCATGTAGATGAGGTTTTCCCAAAAATTAGGTTTGGACGACTTCACATATTGGTCTGAATGCTGGTCATGTGTTCATTAAAGGAAGAGAACTGAGTAAATCTCTTTTGATGTGTTTTGAGTGAAAAGTGTTACTTGGGAAATGCAGAATTCCTTCCACATTTTTGAAAAATGTTTTCTTATACTTTGCTTCTTTTTTTAACAGTCTATTTTTAAACAACAAGCTGAACTCATCTTAAATAACCAAAACAGTTTGAAAAGAAAAATAAATCCATGTAAAATGGAATTATGTTTGGGAGGAGAGGTATCAAACATAGTTTGAGAGTTGGTATTAAATTTTTTTATTTTATTAGCAAAGAAAGTTCAGCACTACTGCTTGGTGATTCAGCTTCTGTCATTCAGAGCAAGGCATTTTCCTTCTTGGGACTTTAAATGATGTAAAATGACACACCTCTGTGCCTTTACATTACAGCTGTCACTGTGCTTTCCTGCCAGCATCACACTGCAATTCAGTTTATTTGGAGGGGCAGGGGGAGTTTGTTTGTTTATGATTTCAGGAGAAAAGTATTTTGGCTTATATATTCTTTCTTTCCAGGAAAAAATAGCGCCATAAAAATCTTTAAATTCTTTCTAATGTTTAAAGAATCAGAAAGCTCTATCTTGGGAGAGTACAAACATGCTTTAATACCATTTTCAATAGGGCTTATGTCTGATTCACAACACCTAAATTCTTACAGTAATCTGCTTCTGAGTGGTGGGGTTTTTTTTAGTTTGTTTTTTTTTTCCTCTATAAGAAGGGAAAAAGTGAGCTGAGATAAATTGCAGATTAGCAGATGGCAAACACTTAGCAGCCTATGTGAAATAATTTTATTTGGTATTAGTCCAGTTCCAGGGATGGATGTCCTCCTCCCCAAACCTGCCATAACAAATTGCAAAGAAAGCCCAATACTGAATCATTCACCACCTACTTTGGGGAGTTGCTCCCAAAGTCAGAGAGAGGCTAAATTTTGGAGGGGTAGTCTGGGGATGTCCATATCTTTTGTTACTCATGTTTTTCCCTCCCTGTAAGTAGACAGAAGGCTGCAGTCTCTAAGGCTGTCAGTGTAGCACCCCTCACAAGCCTGAAAATTCATCTTAAATAAAAATAAAATGCTACTATGTAGGCACAACAAAATTTACTATAAACGGGTCTTAAGTACATAATTACATGATAGACCCAAATGGCTCCAAAAGAGTTGCTGCAGGCTATTGTGTAAGCAATACTCCTTTGAGAAATATATAAATACATGTAATTCAGTATATAATACACATGTTAAAAAACTACCTAATTACATATTTTCCCAGGAGAATGAAAAGGCTCCAAAAGAGCTACTCCAGCCTCTCCAGTACACAATGTGTGTTTTATAACCTTTCATGAATCTCTTCCATTCTTTTTCCGTTAGGAGGGGAAAAAAACAGTAAGGAAATTAAATACAAAACACCTACTGTACATTTAATTTAGGGGACAAAATGCAATGTTGAAATAACATTAAGGGTGTGACGCAACCCAAGGAGAGGCAGGAAATTGAGTGTAAAGGCTGTTACTCCATCCTTAACTCACGTCACTTAGAGAATGTTTCAGGCCACTGTTCTGTAATGGCAGAGTTTAAATTCCATCACTTGGAGCAGAGTTGTGGCCTATCTGCACTTAGAGGTAATTATGTGCTCTATGCTGCTGCAATACCTGGGTGCTGCTAATGGATTTATTTATGCACAGGCATGTTTTTAGGAATATTTGGGTACTTTTTTTAAAAAAAAACCAACCATCTTTAGACTTTCCTTGCGCTGCGATTACCATGACACTTGGATTTGCCTGAGAATATGTTCATGTGTACCCATGTGAAGGCAAAAGTAGAAATGAATGTTGCCTTCAGCTCTGGTGGTGGTGAGATCTGTGGCTGCTCTGGGGGGTTCTGTGGGAGCAGAAAGGGATCTGTGTCCAAGTCTGAATCCAGCTCTGGAGAAATCATACAATGGATTGGTTTGGAAAAGTCCTCTGAGATCATCAAGTCCAACCCTTGCTCCAACTCCAGTCCCTTTACCAGATCATGGCACTCAGTGCCACAGCCAAGCTCATCTTAAAAACCTCCAGGGATGGGGAATCCACCCCCTCTCTGGGCAGCCCATTCCAATGCCTGAGCACTCTCTCTGCAAAGAATTTTTTTCTGATCTCCAACTTCAATTTCCCCTGGCAGAGCTTGAGCCCATCGTGCCCCCTTGTCCTATTGCTGAGTGCCTGGGAGAAGAGACCAACCCCCGCCTGGCCAGAACTTCCCTTCAGGCAGTTCTAGACAGTGCTGAGATCACCTCTGAGCCTCCTCTTCTCCAGGCTAAATACCCCCAGCTCCCTCAGCCTCTCCCCACAGCACTTGTGCTCCAGTCCCTTCTCCAGCCTCATTGCTCTTCTCTGGCCCCGCTCCAGCCCCTCAATCTCTTTCCTGAACTGAGGGGCCCAGAACTGAACACAACACTCAAGGTGTGGCCTCCCCAAGGCAGAGTCCAGGGGAAGGGTCACTGCCCTGGGCCTGCTGGCCATGTTATTTTTGATACAGGACAGGATCCCATTGGCCTTCTTGGCCACCTGGGCACACTGTTGGCTCCTGTTGAGCTTCCTGCTGCCCAGATCTGCAGGTGATGGTTGTGTTGGTGCAGAGGAGTGGATGTTCTGGGCAGAGATGGCACCTCAAGGAGATGCTCAGAGCCCTGTGGAGATGTGAGTGTGCTGTGCAGGCACTGAGCTGGCACTGCCGGGGCAAAGAGGCAGCATGGACATGGTGGTGATGGTGCCATGTGTTCAAAGCAACCTGAGTTACCAAGTAGATTATTATAAACACTGCTTTGCTTTAGAGCAAAAATCTAATTTGTTCTCTCTCTTTTGCACCATTCCCTGAAAATAAACAAAATAGTTTTTATCAAGGATGTGCTACATACAAGAATATTTCATAGTATTTTATACTTCTTTCACCACAGAACCCAATAGAATATTGGCTTTATCTGCTCTGGATTTGTGAATGCTGTTTGTGAAAATTATACTATGGGTGTTATCTCTGTTTATCCCAAGTGCTGGCCCAGGCAGAACAATGGGATTACAAAGGAGAGATCAGTTTTCCATTCTAATTAAAATGTTCAGAGTTTTTAGGCTTTGTTTGTTATTTTTGGGGTGTTTTGTTTTTAGTTTATTAAATGAATGCATTTTCTTCACTAGAGTGAGCTTATGGCCTTTCCAAGCAACATTTATTTCTATTTATTTTTCCTCTCAAAGAACAAGATAATAGTGTCCTGCTATAGATATACCAAAGACATAAGGCTTTCACCTGGGATGCTGGAGGTCCAGCAAAGTTCCCCCAGGAGTGACCTGAAGAGTGTCACCTGAGTGTAGATATGTGGCCAGACTAAGTGCCTGGGGTATGAAATCTGCCACTGTGTCCTCATGAGGGGCTCTTTGGGGAGTCTGGCCAAAACCAGGAAGATTTCAACTTAATCCAAAGCCTGTCCATGTGTTCTTGTCGATTCAGCAAATCAGTTGGTTTATTGATAACCTGTTTTATCCAAATGCTCCCAACTAGCCCTAACGTTTCCTCAGATTTTTGGCAAGTGTCTTGCATAAAAAATGCTTACAGAAAACTTGGTCCTTTATGTTCATGGTATTGTTTCAGGAGAAACTTGTACAAGTTTCTTAGGTATGTTTCTTCCTAGTGGATCTGACTGTGGGACTGCCTTTGTGTCCATGACATCCTGTTCCTTTGGATGACAAGGTGGCTTAAAAAAAAAAGGAATTTTAACTCTCAGGTGTCACAAAATCAGATGGGCTGAGAGAAAGCTGCTGTATTATTCAAAACAGAAAGTGAGGTTAAAGAACATTATAAAAATGCCTGTAGAGCTTAGTCTTTATGTTAGTGTGGCATCCTGTATCTGAAACTGGATTTAACCTTTATGCTGGTGTGGCATCCTGTATCTGAAACCGGAATTAAGTGTTTAAGCTGAGTGGTGCACTTGGCCTTGAGCAGCTTGTGGAGCTGGAGATGCACTTTGTATCTCAACAGACCCAAAGCATTGACTGCTTGGCATGTTCTTGGCAGGTGACAGAGGAGGAATGACAGATAATGTCTCTGTCCCTGCTTTCCCTGAGGGATATCCAGTGGTTTTGTTGTGTTGGATTTGGCACCCAGCAGGTTTTTGGGTTAGGGGACCAGTGGCTTGCTGACCTCTGGTTGTAAGTACACACTTTTAAATCTGGATCTAAGCACTGGAAGAGCGTTGGTCCTTATTCTGGTACGTATTTCACCTGAACCAGCACGGGGATATTGAAGTCTGTAACCACCTGTAACACACAGTGGATGATTTTTCAGCCTTGGGCTTTGCCTGGCTCTAATTTTGTATAATAAATGTATGTACAAGTGAAAAATAGGCACTATGCTGGCATCAGGGAGTTTCTAATTAGACAAGCAGGTACTGATAGGACAGTGGGGAAAGATTTTAAACTAAAAGGTGAGAGACTTAGGTTAAAAGTTGGGGAGAAATAATTTTCTGTGAGGGTGGTGAGGCCCTGGCACAAGTTGCCCAAAGAAGCTCTGGCTGCCCCATCCCTGGAAGAGTTCAAGGCTGGATGTGGCACAGAGCAACCTGTTCTAGTGGGAAGTACCCCTGGCCTTGGCAGGGAGGTTTGAACCAGATGATCTTTAAGGCCCCTTCCAACCCAAACCTGCCTATGATTCTTTGATTTCGTGATAATTACAAGACCATTACCTCTGTTTCCATAGCAACAACTTGGGATGCGGCAAACAAAATTATGAATTGGAATCTGGTTTCAGTTCTCTTATAGAGCCCCAGAATAACTCCATTCATTGGTGCCAGCCTTGTTATTCTGTCGGTGGAGTGGCAGACTGGAGCTTTCATCTGGCTCTCCTGACTACTTTTAAGAGGCAGTAAAGGAAAAAGAGCATAGTGAGGAAGAAACAACTGGAATTTAGATGGAAAATTCTAACTAGGAGAATAGGAAAGTGGTTCTTTAAAGAGATAAGCTCATCCAGAAGTTGCTGTTGTGTGAGTTAGTGTCTAAATTTATATCACAGTGGTTAATCCTTGATTGTTGTTTGTGTGCCTACTCTTTCAGCACAGAAAATTTAAAGCATATTTCTGTTGGGTAGAAAGTGCAGACATCCTTACAGGACTCTGTAGGACAGATGAATTTCATGAATGGATAGCAGGTATAGTATCTACCTCACCCCATCTAAAGTTATTCTGCCTTTTAGGGTTGGATCAAAACCTCCAAGCTCCCTGACTCACAGGGCTGTACATGCAATCACTAATGGATGCACTGAGTACCAGAATGCTTTTTGCACTCAGAATGAAACCCCAGTCCCAAAGGTCATGCTTTACTTCTGGGGCTAGTAAGCAAATGTAGCAGGACTGCCTTCTGAAGTAAATGCTAGAGGTTCATTGAACCTGAAGAGACCTGTCAGGACAGTGGCCTTGGGCATGAGTGACAGAGGCTCAGGCTTCCAGATGTCCTTCCAGCTCCTGTGGAATGGTCCTTGCATTGCTCCAACTGCCTTGCTGTGAAATAAGTTAAAAGCCTGGAAAACAAATGCCTTTGAGATGTTAGGCCAGTGAGGGGAGCCACGAGGGTACTGCAGATAAGCTGGAGAGCCACAGGTTGAAAAATGTATGTGAATGCACCCCTGGAGGCATTGTCTGTGCTGAGCAAAGAGAACAAGAACATGTGGAGGAGCAGTGTCCCCCTGTGTGGTGGTGTTTAAGGTTGGAGTCATGCCAGGCAGAATGCCAGGGCATGTAGTTGTCATTATGCCAGGGAAGGGAATAACTTGGGTTGCTGGAGATGTTATTATGGATTGGTAGCTTCTGCTGCCCCTCTTGACAAGTGACTTGCTCTCTTTGAGAGAAAAACCTCATTCATCCCCCAGGGGGTTGAGTGGCTTAAAGAGAACAACATGGAGAGTGACTTTTGCCAATCCACTTGTATGTAAATAGTTATGGCTGCAAAATTGTTACCAAGTGTCATTTGATGATGTCTGTGTGTTACAGGCACAAGGGAACACCTTAATTTTCTAAAAATAAGATGCTATCCAAATTATTAAGTTTGCATTTAGTTTTACTTCTTGCCTAAAACTTTTCTTCACAGTCCTTCATCATCCCCCTTGCTGGTTGGTTTTCACATCACTGTTTAGTTAACTGGGCTAGGAGCTACAACATTCACTATACAAACTTACCCATTTTTAAGATGCTGGTGATTAGCTCTAAAAGGTCAGGATCCTTGAAATTTTCCTGTCTGACTGAGGTCTGGCTGGGCTGAGCCACCTCTAAAATATCAACTCTGTCCTGTGCAAACATTTGTTCTCTGACAGCCCCTCCAAATGTCCTGTCTGCAACTTTATCTTTCTTCCTGGATTATCGCCACCCTTTAATTTTGGCTGCAAGAGCTAGAATTTAAAAGAAAATGGAAGGGTTGCATCCACCCAGGTTGTGTCTGCCCTGTTCCTGCTCATCTCCATGCCTGAGGTACTGCAGAGGATTCATCTCCAGGCTGTCCCAGGGTGACCCAGCAGCAGAATGGGCCACATCCTGCCTGGAATAGGGAGGCAGTGCTGTATTTGTGCCAGTAACTGCAGTGGAGTAGCAGCACTTTGTTTCAGTTAAAGACTGAGTCTTCTCCAGCACAGCAGAATTCATGCAAGTCCTTGAATTCAACTGGTTTTAGCCTTGCTGAATAAGTTTCACTTTGTAAATTTAGAACACTAGTCCTTGCTGTGATAAGAGGAACTTTGCAACCATCCTACCCTGAGTAAATGTGATATTGTACACGAGATCATACCAAAACTCAGAAGTGCCCCATGAATGTTTACTGTGACTTGCTTTCCCATTAGTTCTAGTCATGCAATGACTATTTTTTGTGCCTTTAAAAGCATTCTTCCTCCTGACTGCATCCCAAGGTAGGTGTGAGATAACTCACTGTATCACCATTTAATTTATTACTTTGTCAGTCATTCAGTGAGTCATGACTTTATTACTGCAGGAATGCATCCCACAAACAGATTGCCCCCTCTGTCCCCCCTACCTCCCCCAGCTTGGCTTTGTTTGGTCCCAAGGAAAGCCTTGGTGCCATATTGCCCAACAGACAATTACAGCCCATGTTTCCACCCAGGGCTTCTGCTGATCAACTCTGTGCCTGATGGGCTTTTTTTTAAAATTATTATTTTTCTTCCTCCCTCTTGTTTCAACTTGCTTTCTTCTCTTTGTGTACAAGTACCTTCTCTGAGTATTTTTCTGTGTGCTGGTCCTTGTGGCCCAACCATGCAGAGTCACCTTGGAATTGAAGAGTCTCAAATCTCCCCCTGATCTGTGTTTTTGCCTTTAATCATTGTTTATGCAGTAGTCAAAAGAGACAAATAGTGTGAGCACTATCAGAGAGAGCACACTAGAAATTCCTACCTCCTCCTCTCTTCTTCCAGTCAAAAACAACAGTATTTGTAACCAGAGAAAGCCTTATGCAACACACAAGCATCTCAAGTATGGTAAATGATTTCCAATTGTTCCATGTGTCTAAGTAATCCCTGGTCCTCCACTTCTGATACCTTTTATTTTTATTAAAGCAATCGCTTATTCCCATTGTATTAGTGTCTGGATGTTTTGTGTGGACAATGTCTAACAAACTGCTGGTATTGTCTCTATCTGAAAACTTTGCAGCCTCTTTAAATATTTAAAAATAAGAACACATGATGAAATTAGGGATGGGTTATAAAAAAGTCCTAAAGTGGAAAAAAATGTATTTGTTCTATATGTTTCCACTCAACAAAATTAGGTGGGTTGTTGCACTGCTGAAGGTTTCTGATATTCAGCATCTCCTGACTAGCAAAAATCTTCCAAAGGGAAGCTCCCCTTCCATTTGGAGCTTTGCTGAGAAGGTATCAAATGTTCCATTAGAGTGACTTTTTTTTCAATGTTGGATGAATACTTCCAGTCTGTCTGGGAGACCTCAGAAGATCTCTGGATGATCAGTTCACTTTACGGGCTAAGGCCCAGAGCCAGGTTTTACAAAAATTCACAGTAATTTTGGAGTCCTTGTTTGGGTCCTGAATCTGAGACACTTGGAATTTGAGACTAAAATGTTATTTAGCTGTGTATTTTAGGATAGGCCTTCTCACCTCCCTGTTTAGGATTTAAAAACCCCAACCAAACAAGAAGCAACTACTCCTTCTATTAATTATTAAATTCTTAAATTACTCTTAATGAAATTATGTGTATATGAACACAATGTCCTGATTTTTCATCATATCCCTGATGGTTTACAGCACAGCTATGATGGCAGGATCACTGTCATGTGCTTCAGGATTGTGTGCTGAGCTCTCTCCTTCACTCCAAGTGTGCAGTGCAGTCAAGTCATCAATCTTATTATCATGTTGCTTGGAATATCTGAAGGAAAATGGTCCTGGGTCATTATGAAGAGGCAGGGAAAATAAAAGCATGAGCACTGTGGTATCTGGAGCTGCCTTATGGAATGGAGGGAACAAAGATGCAACACGGGAGTTACGGTTGGATTAGAGGTGTAAGAAAACTTTTGGCTGTACTTACAAGGACAACAAAATGGATTTAATACAAATGTAGAAAAGAAAGTTGTCTGGCTGTTGAGAAGTCTCATTTTGCAAACCATTGACTGTCATTGCAGAAAGAACTGCTTGTGATCTTTTTCTGTCAAAAACTCTTGAAGCAAAAGTTTGCATGGGAGAGTCTGTAAAGCAAAGGAAGAAAAATCTCCAGGCCCAGGATTATGCTTTATGGCCCAAATAGGTGTTAGTGATGGATTCACCAGGCTGCCCCTTTGATAAGATACTGAAAAGTCAGAGCATTTTCTGCAGTATTATCAGCATGATGAGTGAAAAACATCACCAAGGCTGCAGATCCTGAAATGAGAAAATGCCAAAAGAAACAGAGATTTTATTTCCTCAGCTGTTATCATGAGATCACAGGCCTGGTGAGCAGTAAAGCAGTGCTGCTTTCTGAAACGAGACACAAATGAAGTGATCAGGGGCAAGATTTCTGTTTTTTTTTTCTTTCTCTATTTTTTTGTAAGGGGACTGGTTGACCCCAGGTGTCAGCCCTGCTTTTGGGGTTCCAGTGAGATGCACATCCACTGGGTCTGATTTTAATTTTTTTTTTCCTAGAATGTGTTGAACACTTCCACTCCTTCCACCAAAGCCATACCTCGGGGTGTGTAAAAGGAACAGAAGGCCTAGAGGGATTTCCTCTGAATCTAATACACAAACAGCAGTCTGAAGGCTCCAGCTTTTAAAAGTATAGAGACCCTTAAATGGATGGGCTGGGATAACTGGGAGGGAAAGAGAGACATCTGTTGAGTTGTTGAAAAGACATATGCTCCTAGCACTTCCTTTGTCATGCATTTTGGAAATCTCTTCTCTCTGAGTTTATTGCTAATATTTAATTTTAAACCAGATTTGGATTGTTGACAAAATTATAACTTGTAAATGGCCATGTCCCTCCCCTCCTCCTTTACAGTCTAATCTGGGCAGTGTTTGCTCCCCCATTTCCTGCTCCTGCTGGTCCCAGTTTCTGCACCCTGAGTTGTGCTGGAGAAAAAAGGGACACCTCACCCTGGCTCTGGCATTATGTGACAGGGCAAGGGTGGCAGGAGAGGTACAAGTGGTGCTTTGCAAGTTGGTGACATCTTGCCCCTGCTGTCACCCTTCAGGCTGGGAAACAGGTTTATACTGGATGGAAAACGTGACTTTATTTGTGTGTGTTTGTGTATGAGCCTTTAATGACATTTCAAGGCACCCGACAAAAGCCTAATTCCTTGGATTGGTTTTGTCAAATAATAAAGTGACTTGACATAAGTCTAATTGAAAGCAGATGTGGAAATATGGAATTTTAGCAGTCATTCTGCCCCCCTCCCCCACTGCTTTTTTTTTTTCCTCTTAGCTCTTTGTCCATGCCAGAAATATTTTCATTTTTGTTCCCTACTTCCTATCTGAGAACAAAGCCTGGGGAGGATGCGTTCTGAGGCAGAGAACCAAAGGGTATTAATTCCACATTTTCATGTCTCCTTGTAAAATTTCCACCTCTTCTGAGTTTTTTCCATCATGAAGGGAAGTTCCTCTTGCCTGATTCTGAATGCATCTGCTCTGTTATATAATCATTCCTGTCCACAATGGCTGTTTACTGCTCTTGCTTGAGTCTGAAATTGCAGGTTCTGTGTTGGGCTCAGCTAAGCAAGCAGCCTGCAGGATGTTTTCACCTTCTCCACTTGGACGGACTGACTAAGTGTTGGATGGAAGGAACTGTAAGGCTGCAGAAAAGAAATTGTGAAGTTTGCAAACACAACAGTGGGCACAAGGTGGAAGGGGTCCTCCCCCAGGTTTTGGCCTAAAAGTCTTTATGGTGCTTCTTGGCCTGAAGGGAATAGGATGAAAGCATCACAGAATGGTTTGTTTTGGGAGTGACCTTAAAGGACATCTAGTTTCAACCCCACTGCCATGGGCAGGGACACCACCCACTAGGCAGGTTGTCCAAAGCCCCACCCAACCTGGTCTCAAAAGCTTTCAGGAGTAAAGCACCCACAACTTCACTGTGCAACCTGTTCCAGTGCTTCACAGTGAAGAATTCCTTCCTAATATCTAATAGAAATTTATCCTTCCTATCACTACATGCCCCTGTAGGAAAACTCCCAGTCCAGCCTTCTTGTAGGTCCCCTTTGGGTACTGGGAAGCTGCTGTAAGGTGTCCCCAAAGTCTTTTCTTCTCCCTGGCAACCCCAACACTCTCAGCCTGTTGGAAGCAAAAGTATTATCAACTGCTTAAGTATCAGCAGTGACTTTGTCAGTGGAATAGCCCTTCCCAATGTTTCATACCAGAGTAACTGGAAAAATTAAGGGCTTTCAGACCCAACAATGGCAGTCTAAAGTTAACATTGATTTTCTCAAATCTTCAGCCATGCCAATATCATGGTATCATTGCTCATGCTGTTTTGGAAAGAAGTGAGGCTTTATAAAAACTGTTATCTTCTTTGATTTCATCTTTTGTGTACTTTAGAACAGTCTTATTTCAATGGGATTCAAACATAATGTCCTGTCAAAATCCCAGCCTGGAGCTTGAACTGAGGTCTTTTAGCTTTGAGATGTTTGTGTCTGTCTGTGTTCCCTGTGATTTTTGAGCCTTTTGGCCACTGGAGAAAAATGCAAATGTAACCAAGAGGGCTGAAAATGTCTAAGTTGTTTATGGTGTCATAAGTTACATGCAAATGGGTGGTCAGTTACTGGAAAAGTCAAGAGAGAGCTTTGCTTCTAGTGCTAACATAGAGGTTGAGGGCACACACGATGTTGCTGTCTGAACTGCCCTTTCCTGGAATCCAAAGCTGTCCTGTATGAGCCTCTAACCCATTAGAAATGAAGGACTGTGCTTTTGGCCTCCCATGAGACTGATGGTTCCTTCCTTCAAAGCTGAGATGACTCATCTATGGATGAAGAGGACCTGAGTCTTCTTTTGCATTCTAAATGTTAGTTTTATGGTTTCTTCACCTGGGACATGGTGGACCTGCCTTCCAAGAGCACTGAGACCACAGAGCTCCAACTGCAGGTACCAGTAGTTACTGTCTTTAGAAATCAGAGTCTCCATCAATAAACTGTGTTCATAGTACAATGCTCAGTTCAAAGGCAGCAGGTAACATCTGAGTCATCCATTCATTACTGGTGAGATCCTAATTTGAATTATGGAAGGTGAAATACATGGGCTGAAGTGCTCAAAAAGTAATCTGAGTGCAGGAAAGCAGCTGAATGTATTCAGAGTTTACAAAAAAGAGATGGGGAGTGGGATGGTCTGCAGTGGAAGGTTGGTAAGGTCAGTCAAAAGAGGAACTACTGGGAATAGACACTTCAGCAGAAGTGTTAGTCTTGCAGAAAAGTGAAAATGAGGAGTGTAAGTTTAAGCAGCCTCCTGCTTTAGTTTACACTTGCACCCTGATAGACACACCTACCACACCCCAAAAAATCACCCTTCTATTTCAAATGGGACTGCAGTGTGGAAGGAAGTACTGGACCAAACATTGATAGTGTTCTTCTAGCCCATCTTTTGCTCCATCTTGGGGCTACTTGCCAACCTGAAACAGGAGTTCTGAGAAGGCATCCAGCTTTCTCCATGCTGGACATCTGTTGTGGTGGGTGTATTGAGCTTACCCAGATTGGCACGTGCCCTCCTTGCACGGCACTGCACGCTGGAGTGACCGGTTTGTGGCATGGAGACAGTGTAGGCTGCAGAGTGCTGGAATCAAGACTGTGCTTGGCAAGGGGAAGCACAGAATCCCAGAATATGCTGTGTTGGAAGGGACCCATAAGGAACCCCAACCTTTGGCCCTGCACAGGCCCATCCCCAAGAGTCACACCCTGTGCCTGAGAGGATCAGCCAAACCCTTATTGAGCTCTGCCACTCTTGGTGCTGTGCCCACTGCCCTGGGGAGCCTGTTCAGTGCCCAACCACTCTCTGGAGGAAGAGCCTTTTCTAATATCCAGCCTAAACCTCCCCTGACACAAGTTCATGCCATTCTGTGGGTCCTGTCACTGGTCAATCCCATGCTTACTTTAGAATACTCATTTTAGGAAAGGAGATCTTCCAAAGACTGTTTGTAATACCTTAGAAAAGAATAATGCTTTATTAAATGATCACTGTTTTTCTAAAAATTAGTAATAGAAATCTATTAAAAGGTAAAAAATCAAAATTTCTGAGCTCCTGGTGTTATTGCTGTTTATTCAGGTAGGTTTGATGCTGTTCTTTTCCATACCAGTAATGTTAAATTGGCAGATCTTACATTTCTTCTCATTATTCTTACCTGTATAATCACAGAGCATCTTGGGATTAGCTCAGAGAGGCAAAAGTTGAAAGCCCATGTCTCCAATTCATCTTCCAAGTATGTCAGTAAAACCATCCACTTGTGAAACTGATGTCATGATTCATCTTGCACGTGCCATTTCTGCCTTGTGCACACACTTATCAGATTTGTGTGAACAAAAGTGAGACTTCCATGGTACTGATGGAATGTTCACCTGTATGTTTTCTCTTTTGCCATATCAAAATGTCAGGACTCCTCCAGCTTTTCACATGTACACACTTTTCTGAGGTTTGAGAACATAATCAGTGTCACCAGGTGATTTTGTCTTCTGTAGGTTTCTGTGCAATGTAGACCTTAGGCAGGTTTTCTTCAGTGCATCTGTTAAACATGTGAAAGTCAAGTTGGTAC
Organism: Pithys albifrons albifrons; assembly: GCF_047495875.1. NCBI lineage: Eukaryota > Metazoa > Chordata > Aves > Passeriformes > Thamnophilidae > Pithys > Pithys albifrons. The sequence continues at coordinate 52,000,929 of NC_092464.1, forward strand.
CTGGGTTTTCTATGCTGGGCTAGTTTGGTGTCCCAGACTAAATGCGTAATGACAAGCTCAATGTTCTCCCCTGCTGGGAGGTAGAACACTATTGGCCACAAATATCCTTGCTTGGTCTTTGCTGAAGGTGGTAAGATTATGACTAGTAGAAAATATAACTTGCTGTTGAAAGAACTCTACCAAAACTCTTTGGATCAGGAGCCAAGGCTAGGTGTGGATTAGCTGGAGTGACAGTGGGAAGAAAAGCCAATGAACTTAAGCCAAGTAGGCCTTCTTATGATGCTCACTTTTTTCTCTCCAAATAATATGAATGTATCATTGTGTCCCAAAATTATTACTACCAGCCCTTGCTTCCAGCATTTGAGTATCAAGTCCCCTGAGCTGCGAGTTTGGACCTGACATTTGAAGGAAAGTTTCAGAACTCCTTACACTATGTATTTGTGTTGTTTCTTCTAGACCTGGAGGCTTTCATTCCAGAGTCCCACTTCCCTTCTCCAGCCCTTTCCATCTCCATTACATCACAGTCACTCATTATGCTTCTTTGAGACTTGGGTACTGTGGGTGCTTATTCTGCCACTCCTGTCCCACAGTCCCTTCCTGTGAGCGGCTGCATTTGTGTCCCTCACCTTCCACATCCTTCCTCCCATTATTTGGGGAAAGTAAGGCATTTGTTGGCGACTGTATAATAAGCTATACTGGAAAGATGGGATGGAAAGAGATGAGGGAGTGCTCCTGTTATTTCAGAAAGCATTACTGAATGTTGTCAGGTGAACCTTTGACCTAAGAGGGAGTGGTGGAAGCACAAGGCAGATGACGAAGGCTCTTTGTGTTCCCCATTGCGCTGGTTTTCCTTGGCTGGGAGCATCTGGAATAGTCTCTGATGCTTTCAATTGAGCAAATGCAGCGTTCCCATGCTGTTGTGTGACAGACAGACAAACCTACTAGGAAATGCCATAAACTGGAGTGTGTGGGTTCACAAGCTTGGTCAGTTATTTACAACTAGAAAAATAAGGTTACATAAATGGCCAAGATACTTTGAGAGTGACTAATTGTTTTGGATATCTTATTCTTCGGATGATCCATTAAAATACCTTAAAAGGAGTTGTACTTTATCATACAGGTTCACATATTCTGAAAACTGAGGTCCTTACAGATGCTTCATGGTGGACAAGAAAACCCAGAGATTACCAAAATCAGTTTTCATCTGAAAGTGTTAGTGATAAGACTCTGCAAAGGGACATTGTTTTCTGGTTTATATTTGCCTGTGAACCCTCTTCATGTGTTTGTATACAGATTTTGCAGATAAATCTCAACGGTATAAGTTATGTTGTATGTAGAAGCCCTTTAGTAGAAGCAGACACAGTTGTAGTGGTTTGAAAGGTTGGGAAAGGAGGACTGGCAAGAGCTCATCTTGAAGGCAGAGCTGTTTACTCACCACACACCAAGTATTTTAGAAGGGGAAAAAGGCATTGCAGCATTGCCCTGTGGCACTGCTGATGTCTGAACATCAGAAAAGCTGAGTGGTGCAGACCCTGGTAGGCTTTTTTTAGGGTGACTCTATAGGAAGGTGGCCTGAGGTGAGCAGGATTAGTGTGGACAGAGCCACAAACTGGTCCCTTGTAGCAGCCTGGGAAGAGGCTGCAGAAAAGCAGCCGAAAGGTCACACAATCCACCCAGCTAAACCGTCCTGGTGGGTGGCAGTCTGAAATAATTCCTGAGCTATTAATTAGGAAGATGCTTCTTCCAGGTTCCGGCTGAAGTCATGAGACATGCCAAGGCAAGGAGCCAAAAGATCAAAAGGACACTAAATATTTTTTTTTAAAACCATTCTGTGGAGAGAGAGGAGAGAGCTGTCTGGGACTGGTTCACACAGGACGTGCTGATGGGCTGGGCTGGGATGTGAACAAACAGCCTGCCTGGCCCTGCTCTCCTTGGTTTTCACTTAAAGATGAGTGGATTCTTTTAATTTTTGCTTTCATTGTAGATTCTCTTATAAAGTTTTTATGCTGATAGTATTTTTTGCTCCCAGTGTCAGTGTGGCAGAGGATCTTGGTTTGAAAAGGCCATGAAATTACCTGTGTTAGCCATTTGTTACAAGTCCTTGAGATGGAGTATTGCAAGCATTGATTCCAAGCAATTTCCTAGTTCAGCATAAGTAAGACCACCACATTGTTGCTTGAGACTCACCTTTAAGGGCATGTGAAATACTGAGTTAATCCAGAAAAGGCAAAGCACTGATGCTTAGCACTAAGAAGTAGGGAAGATGCCATGATCTAGTAAATGGGCTAGAGTTGGACCAAGGGTTGGACTCGATGATCTCGGAGGTCTTTTCCAACCCAATCGATTCTGTGATGTTCAGTGTTTATATGGAGACAAATCCCATGTTTCACAGAACGAGTAGTTCATGAATAGCCCAGCCCAGAGTGTCTTGTTTCCCACAGGCTGTAGGACCTTTCCTCTTCTCATTCCCACGAGTCAGTGTACTGTTTGTGTCCTCTAATGTGTGCTAAAGGTTTGTGCTGCAAACTTTCCCATGTGGGTTTTTGCTCGCCCCACACCTACCGTTCTGTCAGACCTGGCTGAAAATGAATGAGGAATTCGAAGTTCATTGGGAGGAAACCAATATCAGAAAAGGACTGGTTGACAAAGTGGCATCTCAAATCCTTATTACCAAGGAAATTTGACTGAGTAGGGTAACTCTGGGGGACTGAAAGCAGCTTGGAATTGACTTTTTTTTTTTTGCAGTAGGAGTCTGGTAGGAATGGCACCAAAATGTCTAAACTTGCTTTGTGTACTATGGATTTCCCACTTCAAAATGCAAAATTGGACTTGGGCGTGCAAGTAGAAGTTGATCACTTTTTGCAGGGGAGAAAAGGAAGCCAAAATATTGCAGCCCAAACAGGAAACATGATGGTAGGTCTTGATTGTATAAAATCTTTCTTCTTCTGGAGTTCCTCTTGTGGTTGTGCAAGGGAAAACCCCCTTTTTAGTGGAATGTTTTTGTGGGGTCCAGAGTCAGATTCCACTGAGGACTGTTGCAATGTTAAACTTGGAGCAGCTGCCATCCCTCCTTTATGATGTCAGTGACATTATTGTGATAAATCAGAGCAAGTTCTCACAACTTTGGTGGAACCCTTAGAGTCTCTAATGAGAAAATAATCTTTTCTTTAAATGTCATTTTTTTCCTTGATGTTATCACATTGTTTATAAATGTCATTACAGAAAAGAGAGGTCAGAACAATAGATTTGCAAGGTACTGCACCTGAAATTTTTGTGCCTGTTTCTTGTATGTGCATTTATATACCTATTTAAAAAAATAACATTTTATATAAAAATACAGACTTGGCAATTATTGAATGACATTTCTGCTAGTGAAAAATGCACTTATTTAAGATCTGGAAGAAACTAGTCTATTTACAATTCTGCAAACCACCTGAAGGCCTTGGGAGCACATGGCTTCTCATAAGCCTAATTCAGATAAATAAAATTTGAGCTTCTAAATGGCTCTGAGATTTGGAAAATATTTCTTGTTATTGTTTTATGACAGATAATGATAATATAGTCATATAGTGAACCAAATAATTTAAAATGGTATTAGCTTTCAGTAAATGTTAACTTTTATTCAGATTCAAAGGAGTGACAAGAGTCTTTCCCCTCTGGTAATTAAACATTGTTTGCATTTCCACTGAACTTGCTGGAACTGCACATGGAAGTGAAGTTGATTGTCTGATGCAGGATCTGTATTTCACCAGAAGTGAAAGGTCAGAGTATCAAGCCATTTATTCTTCTCAGTAATTGACAGATGTGAAACTAGTCCTCTTAATGTGAAATCTCATTTTAACAATTATTTGCCCCCAGCCTCCATCAGAAATATCCTAAAATTTATAATTTTTTCAATTTAACACAACCATCCTTTTCTCTCTATAACTAAACCCGCCTTTGATGTTTGGTGTTTGAAGCTATTATTTTATGCTTTATTGCTCTAAGCCAGAAGTCTGACTTGTGCTGCTGCAATTTCCTTCTACCTATGATGCTTAGCTGATAATATTCCATTTAGAAATTATATTCTCCTATTGTCGAAGCTTTTATAAAACTGAAATTTGTCAAAATCAAAGACAGGTGTACAGCCCTTAATGAGCTGAGGGAGAGCTTGTTATTAATTTTCCATTCTCCATAGAAATGTTGCTTTATGAGATGGCTGAGTGTGAGAAATTTATAGCATCCCTCTGCAAAATGATAGCATTTGGCACGATACAGGGATTCTGTAGTTCCTGAGATAGCAAAGAGGAGCAGCCCTTCCTTTTCCACCACTCAGACTCCTGATAGCTGAGCATTTATAGCATATTAAAAAAAGTCCAGTTCCCTCCTACAGCTATAAAAAAAAAATAAAATTAGAGTGTCTACCAAAGTTTAAGGGACAGCACTCAAAAAGTCACAAGGAAAAGAAAACACATTTAGTGTCATTTTCTTCCCCAAGTGTGGACTTAGGGACATGTTGCCAGTATTTCCAGGCACATGTACAGTAGCTTGGTATAAAGATTAAAGTTGATCCTCATTGACAGCTGTAAGACTGAAAAATATATTGGGGCAGGATGTAAATCTGTGCAAATATTGGTGATATGGCAATGGAAAAGAAATCTCCCCGCAACAGCAGTGAGGAGGAAATCGGTATTTTGAGGAGAAGCTGTTGAGTTTGTGGTCCTGTCACATGAGGCACTGTCAGCTATGAGGAGCAGCCTAGAATTGCTCTGGGATGGACACTGTGGAAACTGCAAATCTGGGCCACAGAATGGGGGAAGCTTTGTCAGAATGGGCTGGAGAGGGCTCACAAACCAGTGCAAACCCCACACACGTGATCTAAGAGAGATTGCCCTTCAGAGAGAAAGGAAAATACCAGTGTGGTGCAGGGATTCTCGGGACTGTTTCTTGGCCAACCTAAGATCTTCGTGAAGCTCTTGGACTGGATAACAGGTTACAAGGTCAGATTGCTGTTGCTGATGTTCCTAATCCATGATTTGCCCTGCCATGGATTGGTTGATGCTGGGATTAGCTCAGTTGGTTAAAACTTGGTTGTAATAACGCCAAGGTCATGGGTTCAATCCCCTGTGTGGGCCATTGACTTAAGAGTTGGACTCGATGGTCCTTGTGGGTCCCTTCCAACTCAGAATAGTCTGTGATTCTGTGCTTGCCTACCTGGATCACTCCATGGGGATTATTTCCACAGCTTTAAACAGCTGCTTCGGGTTTTTTTTTCTGTGGGTTGCCTTCCTGTGCCTGGCATGGAGGAGACATTCTTGGTGGTAGGGAAGATTAAGCCACATTGCTGTGTGATTTTTTGGCAGAGTGACTGATGCAGGTGTATCTGAGCCCAGATTTTGGTATTTGGCAATGCAGTCCCACCTCCTTAGAGTTTGGGCTCCCAGTGCAACCTGGACTGCCCTCCCCACTGCATGGGAAGGGAAACCAGTGCAAGATAAAGGTCAAGTGACAGGGTTAGCTCTCCCACTTATTTGTAGCTTTTTGCACTGTACTCTTCCAGAGATAAAAGGATAATTTTTATTCCTCTGAATATTTAAGAAAAGGGGAAAAAAAATGTTGTTTCCTTGAGACCACTTTTCTCCTTCCTTCTGAACTTTAGTTTCTCATATGCCTTTATACCCAACATCTGTTTGCTGGATCTGATTGTGAGCACACACTGGATGCCTCATTATGGGGAGATTGTAATCTCTCTGCACATAAATTAATCATTTTACCAGTTTGGCTTTGCTGTCATCTTGTTACGTTGGTGGCCTTTCAGATTTTTATTACATGCTCTGCTGATGAAAGAGAGAAGGATTTGCATTAGAAGTTACAAACTCCAGAGTGAGGGAGGGGGACACACTGTGGTTAAAGAGGTTATTTTAAAGTCTTTCAAGAGAGAGAACCAGCAGAGCAGGTGAACCAGAGCCTTTGTCCCAGAGCTTGGTGGCAGTGAACAGAGAGTATTTTGAAGATCAGGGAAGTTCAGAGTTTCCTTACACCCCTCTTGCTTCTGGCAAATTTTAGGATTGAGCTGAAAAATGTTCCCGAACCATTGTGTTTAATTAGTAATGACTTTTGGTTGAAGAAATCTGATCCTCCCTTTGCTCTGTAATAAGTGCTGAATAATGTTTCAGATCCTTGCCAGCCATGTTTTCCATGAATCTTTGAAGGTCTGTGGAAAATTGTTGGGCTTTTTTTTTTTCAGTTTCTTGTTATTCAGCTCAAGAGAACTGCTGGGGCTGAGGCCATCTAAGGATGTGACCTTTGGAGTTGTGTTTTAGTTCTTTCTGCCATGGCAGGGCCAGCATTTTGCTGCTCTCTTCACTGCCTAAAGGCTCTGTCTGAGGGTCAAAATTAAAATAAGCAGGAAGGGAAGGCTCTTTCTGCATGGCCTTTGGGGCTGAAAAGGCTTTTCATTAGTTGTTAGGGGTGTGTATATATATGTCTGTATATTTGAGGAATAATTTTCCAAAATTTTACAGTCTCATAAACACGCTGGGTTTCATCTTTTAAAAGCATGGCCTTAGTACATGATAGGAAAAAAGAGCTTTTGTTCTGAAAGAGTTTTCTCAGTCGTAAACCATGCATTTAGCTACTGAACTTGCCCACATTTTGTTACAGTTTTCCCTCCAAGTATACAATACAGTGTCAGATTAGACATTCTACAGTGTATTACAAGTCTTCCTTTTAGTTTCACATAAACAAAAGTGATAAATATTGTCAATCAGAGTTACTATTTTTTAACTGCATATGGTGAAGTTGTGGTCATGAGCAGTGTAAGCCCAGGCAGCTTTTGGAGCTCCAAAAGCTGACACTAAAGGTTTTGTAGTTTTCTTCTTAATTTCTTGGAACTATAGAAGGAATGTACTGCTTTATTCCTGATGACAGAATATACAAAATATATATGTTATATGCCTGAATTTTGGCTCAGTATCATCCAGATAGATGTTTTAGGTTTGTTTTTTTTTAATGTGCTATTGATGATTCAAGGGTTAGACAAATCTACTATAGTGGGAGGTATTGGCAGAAGTAATACTTGTATAAACATGATCCTTTTAGTTATAAAATAAAAACTATCACTAAAGCACTTTGCTCCCAGTTCATCCAGAAGTTCTTTCTTATCCCTGGGACAAGGCTTGGTAAGTCCCTTCTGGTCATGAGTTGCTTTCAGAGGATAATTTAAAGTGTAGGTAATTCTGTTGGATTTTGTTAGGAAATGGGTTAGCAAAGCAAGTTAAACACAGCACATTTGCATCCCGCTTCTCAGTGTCAAGGAGTGTCATGGAGATGTATTTCAAGGATGTTTGCTTCAGTTTCATGTGGTAAGGTGGTTAACAAGCCACTTGTTAATAGCTGTCATGTTCTGTGTGTCCATGTGCACCCTTGCAAAGTTGATAAACCCATATGGAATAGTTGTCTGCTATTGACACAAAGGCTGCTGGTTTGTTTCCAGGCAGGGAGCTTTTATGCAGTATAATATAAACCCCTTAATTTTAATATTGTTTTTGTTGTTTCTTTTAAATCTAATTGCTCACTGATTTGAAAACTTCCTTCTATCCATTGTGCTTAACTGTGTTACTATATTGTATTTTCATGACAGGGACAGGTTTACTATCTAATGCAGCACTTGTTAGTGGCCCCCAAATTCAGATCCAACTTAAACATAAAATGAAAGATAATTATGCCTTCTGCTAACTAAGAGTGCCCTTTTAGGTCACTTGGTGGATTTTCTCACACACAGGACTTGATTTTTATCTTCTCTTATGTCACACCATGAAAGCCTCTGTAGGTCCCTATGGTAAGGATTTCTCATAAAAGAAATGTTCAGTTGGTCACTTAGATAATTTTTCAATTTGTGCTGATTTGAAAAAAGTAAGATACTAACTAGAGCTCCTAAATATGGAGCTAGAAGCAAAACTTCAAGGTGTCTTTATGTACACTTAAATACTACTTTGTGTTATTATATAGAATCATAGAATGGATTGGGTTGGAAAAGACCTCCGAGATCATCAAGTCCAACCCTTGGTCCAACTCCAGTCCCTTTACCAGATCATGGCACTCAGTGCCACGGCCAAGCTCACCTTAAAAGTCTCCAGGGATGGGGAATCCACCTCTTCTCTGGGCAGCCCATTCCAATGCCTGAGCACTCTGGAAAGAATTTTTTTCTGATCTCCAACTTCAGTTTCCCTTTGCAGAGCTTGGTGTCTATGGAAGGACATGCAGTTGGTGTCTTTGGGGGTACCTGCACATTTAGCCATGTTTATGTGTATCTGTATATCTACATGCTTGTAGAGTATCTGATATATACCATGAAGGCACATGGAAAATATGAGAAAACAATAATGTTTTGATTGAATTCATGATATGTTTTTATGGTTTCCTGATGGGAAGTCAATACCAATAGTGGTGGCCTGGGAACATGCTTGCTGCTTTCTTTGGTGGATCTTTATGAAGCATTACATGATTCAGCAGGTCTGGAGGTCCAACAGGACATAGCAGAATTGTGGAGATTATGGCTCCTTAGGATGCTGGCTGTTGTCACCCAAAGCAGCAATCCCAAAGAGTCAGCACGAATTGGTATTTCAGAGCATGGGGTGTTCTGTTCCCTTAGGCTTGGTGATTATATTTGGGGAAAGTTTGAGTTGAAAAGCATTATTTTACTGCTTTGGCTTCAAGAAGCATTGTAGAATTAGGCACGCAGCTTTCTCTGTCTGACTTTGGAGTGTGTTTTTTCTAATTATAAAATGTTACCTATAGCCCAGAATGGCTTAGTTTGACAATTCTGGCAATTCCTTATGAACATCACCAGATTACAACTTTCATTTTGGTCTTTAAATTTTTAATTCTCACATCTGGCCACACATTTGTATCTACTATATATATATATACAAACTCTTCAGTACAGTGACATGACTTGGAAAAGACAACTTGAAGAGGAAACTGTAAGCAAAGTTTATTTGCATAAGCAGTGGATGGCACTGTTGGATAATAATTATAAGGCAATAAAACATGCAAATCATAAATGACAATGTTTTTTGCAAAACACTTATGCTGTGCTGTACATTCCTCAAAAGGTAGGAATTGAAGTTAATCCTCAATAGTGGGATATTCAGATGAGCTTTCTTGTTCTAAGAGTTATTATACAAACAGGGTCAGCTGAAAAGAGACCGTTCCAATCTGAGTTCCAACATTTTGGGGTGTTTCACTCTTCCCAGAATTGCTGCTTATAAAGGATGTTTTCTCCATCAAGGGCTCCAGCTCCTAAGAAGGAAAAGAGCTCTGGTGGCAGCACTGATCCAGGGTTAGGATGCTGGAGCAGAGCTGCTCCTTCAGCATCCATCTTTAGGTGGACTCTCATGTGCAGTCAGAAGTTGGGAGGTCCTGGAGGGCACCAGCAGCCTGCAGATATTTCTGTAAGAGCAGGGGCATCTATTCCCACGTGGTGCCAAGGCCTGTGCACATGTTGAATCGTGCTCATCTTGACCCATGCTAAGAAAAGCATGAATTTTGACATGGCTTTGTGCTGACTGTGTATACAGAGTTGAATTTTACCCTGCCTTAATATTCCTCCCTTGGGATACTTGTTGGTCTCTGCTTTCCTTGGTGTGGGCTGTGAAAGGGACATTTGTACTGCGATGGGCTTGGCTTTTCCCCTGTGTTATAAACACTTATTTCCCTTTACACCACACTGCTTCCAGGGATAGATTTGTGGATTACAAGGAACAAACATTTCCAACTGTTTATTCCACTGCAACAATCAGAATAGTTTCAGTTACTAATTGCCACAACCAAACTGAAAGAAAAGCAACAGTAAAAGCAGGTGAACTTTTGTTAAACCCCAACCTGGAGAAAAAGCTCCAAGCCTTTTTCTTGCAGTCAGGCAGGTGTAATGTTTTTGTTTTTTTTTTCCCGGATAAGAGATACCCTTAAAGGTGGTTTCTCTCTTCCTTTGAGGAGGACCAATGCACAGTTGTCACACTCTGTGCTTTTAAAGACAACAAAACAAGCTGGTGTGTGTGGTGGAAGCTGTTTAACCTGCAGCCTAAAGGTTTCAAACCTCAAGCGTTTTTATGCCAAAGTCAGGCTGTCCTGCTCACTGAATTTTGAAAAGGGAAAACCAGCTCCTGGTGCCACCCAAGAAAGGGAAAGAAATAAAGGTGGTTTAAAATAAAATGTAATATGGTAGCCTGGGGGAAACTTCCTGCTGCAGCAGCCCTGATGGGAAGCAGGTGTTTTCAGCCAACTGCTCAGAAAACTGAAGAACTCTAGAGGTCCTGAAGAGATGGAGAGTGGTAGGGAGGAGGGAGAAGAGGCTGAGATGATGGAGTGGAGGGTTGTGAGGTCACTGACTGTGCCTCCTGCTCTTACCCAGGTGTGGTGCATCCCCCTAGCACTGCCAAACTGGGAATCCACATTGGATGCCCTGTGGAGGAAGGGAGGGGGGAGAATAGAACCAGATGTCAGATGGGAGGAGGAGGTTTGTTAGAAATACAAGATACTGTTTGCTTTTTGGTCTTTTTTTTTAATAAAAAATAGTAGGAAGTGTGATGAGGGAAGCTGAGTGTAGGTGGAGAGGAGTGCAGAAGGAAGAGGAAAGGAAAGGAGAGAGGAGAGATCTGAGGAGAGGTGAAGGGGAGATCAGGGCAGTGCTCTCTCCTTTAACTCAACATACCATTTGAAATGGCTATATATAGTTAAGAAATGCTAACATATGGCACTCATATAGCATATGGCACTCAAAATAGTTAAGAAATACACTTGTCTTGCAGCCAAATGCTGCTTTCATTTGCATGGGTGTAAGTGAGGATAGGATTTATTTCATACAAGAATGTTTCTCAGATTCCTCTGACTGTTAAAATAAAGTGATGGGAGGGAGCTCCCCTTTTCTTTTATCTTAAACCCTCTTTTGTCAGTGTGCAGAAACTGAATCCCAGGGCAGAGTGAGATGTGTGTGCTAAAAGTATTCTCCCCAACCTCCCAGTCTTTCTCTGGCTTTGAGTTCAAAAAAGGCCCTTGCTGAGAGTTCACAAAAGTCAATGGAGAGACTTACAGTCATTCCAGTGGCCATTTAAAAGGCTCACAGTATCCACAAGTTGACACAGTTTTATAGGTTTTATTTTTATTTTCTTGGCTGAACTTTGCAAAATACATTTTTTTATTTTATTTGGAGATAAAAAAGATACGCTCAAAGCCATATTGCTCCTTTCCTTGCAAAGTGTACAGATTTGTGAATTAAATGAGAAAGGAAAATCCCAATTTCTGTTTTTCATTCTGTCCCTGACTGGCCTTAGTAATCATTTGCATCTGCAGAGCAGTTCTTAAATTTCCTGTTGCTTGGTTGCATTTAGAACTGGAGGTGCCATTTGAAATGGGAGACACAGCATGAAGGATGTTGCCTACACATGTGGAAAGGAGTAGTCTCTGTTCTTGGAGTTTATAATGTAAATGGACAAGAGGCATTGGGGGTGAATGGAATGATTATCATCCCAAGTGAAAAGCTAATTTTTACTGTGTGGATGAAACTCTTCAACACTTCACTACTTAAAAAAGTGCTTCCACAGGGACCAGAATATTACTTACAAAATCATTCAACCTTTTACACCAGTAAATGAGAAAACAATATTTATTCTGTCCAGGGAAGGGAGTTAATTTTCCTGCTGTTATTTTTACCTAATGATGTGACCCTGAGAGTCCTCAGCTACTGCTCTCCTGTTCAACAGCATGGTCAAAATATGAATTACAGCTCCACATGTTACATCTCCTGACCCTGAGTCCTGAGCTGTGTGGTTTCAGTCGGCAGGGGCTTTAGTTTAGCTGATTCTTTGCTTTTCTCACTCAGATATGGCAATGGACATCTTTTACCAGATTCTCAGTCCTGACTCCTGCTGTTCTACAGGGGTTAGTTGAGGCTATCCTGCAAAACATGCTCATTACTTAAGGGGTTAGTTGAGGCTATCCTTCAAAACATACTCATTACTTCCATCCCTCAATAAAAGGAACACTTTAAGTGGGCTTAAAGATGGAGAAATGCAAATGTGAGGCATCATCCTCAGTTGTGCCAATTTCATGCTTGGCACAGATGATGAATTCATGTACTAATAATTGCACAGGGACAGTGATGAGATATGATAGATTAGGAATTAATTGCAGGAGGAACCCACTTTGCTCAGCCTGAATTCTTTTAGGACTCCCCAGGCTCATGTCTAGAGTGGGATCTTTGCTATCTCTAACAAGAAACAGAGACCACATATGCTCCTCATTCAACTGGCCAGTGGAGTTCTTAAAGTCCTGTTTGAAGTGCTGTGTAATTGGGTTTACAAGCTCAGGTTTGGGCAATATTTTGCACTGTTGTGTCGTGATGGGGGTGTCAGTAAAAGAATATCTCCTTTCTAATGCCTCTCCCTGCACAAAAGTATGCCAGGAGAAAACGTTGGGGGTCTGTTTTCTTGTTTCACAGCCAGTTTTACTTGTAAACAACTGAAATTAGTCTTAATTTCCCTGTTATATTAAAGGCATCATAAAGAAGGAACCATGTGTGTCATACCTCCTAAGTGTTTGGGTGAGATTGATGAAGAAATACTGTGGGAAATCCACAACTAAGACATGTATGGTTTGTCCTGTACTCATATAAACCATGAGGACCATTCTCTCCCTGCGAGCCATCCCTTCAGATTCATAAATCATGCTCAGGAGCCTGAAACATGAGCACATCAAGTGTTATCTCCCCCAGATCTGCCATATCTTGTGAGAGTTCTGAATTTTATTGAAGTTTGCTATCTTTCAGAGCATGTGAACTTCTTGCCTCACTGGCACAGCAATGTATCATACAACCCAATTAGATTTATGTCACCATCACTCCCTGTCGTTCTGCTCCTGAACTTTCACTGCTTCCTCCGCCTTCACATCCCTCATTACCTTTATAGTTTTCATGGAGATTTCCAGAGTGTGAGCCTACACACCACGAGTTGACCTGAAAAGCCATGCCATCCCAGTCCTTGGTGATGTGCCTCTTAGTCATCTGCCTAACTAAAAGTTCCACTCACGCCAGTTGCTTGCAGATACCCCAGGATGCTCTTTTGCTTACTATAATTTCTCCTTTAGAGCTCTTAGTCATTTCTTAGTCAGACCACCCCCAAGGGAAAAACTCTCCCCCAGATTTCAGATTTCTCATCTTTTTTTTCTTTTTTTTTTTAATGCAACCTCCAGACTAAGCAGGTTTAGTGAATGCACCTTGAGGCTTTGCATTAGTCAGAAAATCCAGTAAATCATGTCCCTGTTCCCTCTAGCCTTGGAGCAAGTGGGGAGGGTTAAAGCATCTATTCTCAGTGTCAGCTTCCAGACAATGGAAGTGAACATTATCAAATTCTTTTGCTATGGAATTAGAAATAAATCTCTTGTTTACAAAAAGTCCCCAGAGAAGGCAGATGAAAATGAATTTGTGATTAACAACTGATTGCCTCTTTTTGTCATTGAAAGCCTTTCAAGTAACTACTTAAATAATATTAATATGCTTTGACTTCGAGCCATGTAGCTTGGCAAGCTCATCTTTCCCCCCAGTACACAGGCCAATTTTGCTGCAGGTTACCCTTCTCTTGCTCTGTTCTTGGATTTGTGGCGTGGGTGCCCCACTTCCCTCTCTCTGAGGTGCACCCAGGCACTAATGGATCTGTCACCAGGTCATTGCTGCCTTCCACCCAGTTGTCCTGGGGACAACCCCACTGCCCGTCTCCCTTTATGGTCCCCTCTGAGTCTGTTATATCAATTACATTGGGAATAAATGTGTGAGCCTTAAACCTACCTCACAGGGAGATTTTTCCTTTCAAGAAGAGGAAAGAATCTGAAAAGTTTCTCCCATTAATATCCCACAGTCTTTATGTAACTTTTCTAAAATTAAATTCATCCATGTTATGTCTATTCCTCTCCAATGTTTTCCTGATCGCACGATGCGATTCTTCCAGTGAAGACAACTGGTTTATATTCCCTTGTGAGTAAAGTGGAAACTTGTTAATGAAAATGTCATCACAGCAAATGCTTTTAATTCTCTCCTAACCACAGGCAGCAGTATGTATAACACTCACTTGCCAGTCCCCTGTATGCCTGTCCATTGGAGCTACTGCTGGCTCTGGGGCAATGGTGGTTCTAGAAGAGGTTTTGGCTTCTAAAGGAGGTGTGTTAACTTCATGGAATAAATTTTGATCTGGAAAATAATGTTTTCCAAGTGGTACCCAGTCAAAGCCCTGGGTGCTCTGGATAACTGCAATATAAAAAAATTAAACCACCCTAATGAGCAAGGCTCTTGGTCCATATATCTTATTAAAATCATGTATTTAGACATGTTCCTACCCTTAGGCATTTCTGTCTATGTAGCATACTTTAAAATATCTGTATGGCTCAAATCTGGGCATGAAACATTGTTGATCAAAGCTTAGAAACACCTAATGAAGAGGAAGCCATGCTCAACTCTGTCACAGAAGAGAGATGAAAGGTGGGCACCAAGCCTGTCTGAAGGCCAACATAAATGCATAGTTCTGCAGTGTGTATAGATGCAATATCTACCTAGTTTTGTGTCTGTGCTTGCTTATTTGTATATGTAGCTGCTTAGTTCCTCCTAAGGCAGAAATCTGCTGGCCAGAAGATGATGCTTTAACTGGCCTGGGAACAGAAAGAGTAGAAGAGTTTAAGACTATTGTTTAGGAAAAAAAAATAATTACAAAACCCACCAAGAAGAGCTCTGAGCTGTAAATGGAAATACTATCCCAATATTTTTGTGCTCAGTAGGTTGTTGGAGGTGCAGGTCCCAGATTTTCACCTCATCATTTAGGTTTTCTGCTGTTCAAATCCTTTCCCCAAGGTGTGTACCTTGTATTTACCACCAGATTAACCCCCAGCCTCCTGGTATGATATGCTGGCTGTTTTCTGGCAAACACAGTTTGAGTTGCCTTTTTCAATAATTCACACCTCATTTTATACCCTCAGATAGATTGGTACCTTTTCAGTCCAGCTACTATTTTTAGTAGAAAATGTTTTCCCTTATGGAGCCAAGGAGATGGGAAGCAACAGTATTTGCTAAAAAATCCATCTGTCCTTTTTTTTCCCCTCCTGAATTTTAGCAACTTCTTCCATGTGCTTTAATATAATCTTCTTACAAACATACTCATCCTTCTCTCCTTTCTGATAGTTCATATATTCAGTGGCATAGGAGACCTAGCATGGTACAGGGCATCATTTTCAGCTTCTGCTTGAAGAGGGTTGTTCCAAAGCAAATATGATGCCATATCCTGAAGTTAAGGATGGGAAAGTCCATCAATTACTGAAACACTGCTAAAAGTATTTTTAAATACTTTTTATTATTGTGCTGAATAAAACCTTAATAGTGGCTGAAAATGTTTTCTTGAGACCGCTTTTGTTGCATCAACTCTAGCTGTTGTTTTGGGAGGAGTTATTACAACACAAGTTTAAATATGGGTATCAATATATTGTGGACATTGAAACCTGTATTTATAGATTGTTCTGCCTTTCTGACTGGATTAAGATCCAAGAGAAATGTGTGTACTGCTGGTGTATGGCAGATAGAAAAAAAAAAAGCTCTCTATGAAGTATATGCTACTGATGAGTTCAATTACTCTGTCCATTGAGCACAATAACAGGAGAACTAGACAGATTAAATATATAGAAAAACATATAGATGGAGAAGTTGATCTATATAGTTTAAGCATCTTCAGCATCCCCCATTTGAGCCAAGCTGCTTGTTTTCAGATATGGAGAGATTTATTACTTAGTTTTACAAAATATGATGTGTTTAATATGTAGATTTCTCCTGCTTCTCCTCCAGGCTATCTGAGCACCTCCAGACAATAACAGATTAATCTCTAAAAAAATTTTATAACCCCCTTTTTAGTGTTTATCATCAGGGCTGCTGAAATCCTCTTAGCTGCCATGGTTTTAACTGTACTTCTGAGTGCAGTGAGCTGAAGCTGCAAAGGCACCTCTAATTTTAAGGCATCTTGGTGCTGCTGACTCGACCTGGAGTTGGGAGTCAGGGCTGTTTGTGCTGCCAGTGGGAATGATGCTCCAGAGTGGGATTCACAACAACTGTCTGGTGATACAGCAGTAAATACAAAGGGAACAAATGGATGTGTTTGTGACTGGCAGTGAGCTCATTCTCTGCATGAGCAGAGTTGGCAAACTCAGCCTGTGTGCATTTATTCCTGGGTACAAGTGCAGGACTGACTGGAATAATGTGGATGTTTCCCTCTTCAGTCTTAGGGTTGTAATTCTGGTCTGTAACAAGAATCTCCTTCCCTTTGCTTTTGAAGACATCTGAAGGGGGTTTGGTGTTGGATACAGGCAAAGAGCAGAATCCAGCCTCTTATGGATGGAGTCTCCAGTCCTTTATCAAGGTGAAAAGTGAATTAACTTGGGTCTTCCCTAATGCCAGTTAATATCTTATTGTTTCTGGTGCACAAAAGGCACTATTAGCAGAAAGAGTAGTTTAGGAAATAAGAGAATAGTCCAAGGTAGGAGTGAGGCTTGTGAGCCAAGAACCTACATCGTGTGAACTCAAATAAATTAAGCAACTGTTCCCAGTCTTTAGCATTTCCCATTGATTAGCATGCTGGTAGTTTTGCTGGCCACAGCCAGGCCCCTTCCCAGCAGTGAGCCTCTCAAAATGAACAAAGGACTACTAAATAAATAAATAAATAAACAAAAACAAACAAAAAAACCAAACCCAAATTTGATTAAAATAAAAGCCAATAACATTTGGGGGCTTTGGTTTTTTTTTTTTGTTTGGGTTTTTTTTGTTTGTTGGGGTTTTTTTAATTAGAAAGAGTTTAAAGCAGTGATACCAAACAGAATAGAAATTTTTGAAAGTTTCTGCACTTTTCCTCTGAACAGCATCTCATGAGGTTGGTTGGTGCTTGTGGCCAATGTGGTGATTTTCCTGGTAGCAACAAGTGTTAGCTGGTCACAGGAAGGTGCTTCTTCACACCTTGATCACTGCCTCTATTTCATCCTAAAAACTCCCATGTCATTTGAGACCTTCTTGCTTGCTAATGCATCTTGCAGGCTCAGTAGCTGTCCAGGTAGGTCCTTACACTGCCTTATATAAAGGCACATATAACAAAGAGCTGCAACAGCTAATTTTGGTAGGGTTTTTTTATATATATATATTTTTTATGATGAGTTTCACCATGACATAAGTCTCTCCATCCATAAAATAGGAAGTTCAGCCAACTAACTGCAAGTTGGTATTTGGATTCTGAGGGTCAGGTGCCTAAAAGTAAAGTGCAGCCATGCTCAGCCTGGGGCTGTGCACTTGGAATGAAGGAACTAACCCACAGTGGACCCAGAACTTGACTTTTTAAAGGTTTGTTTTATAAGACTAAGAGAGGAGATTTTCCACAAATGATCTACCCTACATTTTGAATTCAGCCTAGACACAAGCATTATTTTTATTGGAGAAAGTTACTAGAAATGGGTGTGCTTTGAAACCAGTTACATAAAAAAAGTATCAAAATGTCAAAAAAGTTTTACTAAGCTGTTTTTCTGCCAGTCAGAGCAAAAGAAGTTATAGGGTATTAGGAGAGAGGAGACTAACAGGAATTTAGATTTCTCTTAAGTGTGGGGATATTGAAAAGTATAACTTAATTCTGATAGCACTTGAAGAAAAAGTTTTAGGTTCTTCTAAAAAGCTGAACTATAAACAGGGTATTTGATAGAACATTTTAGCTAGCTGAAAAATACTAGGCCTTCCCCATGAGAAGAAAAACCCCCACATTTTCTGTCTAATTCTGCAGCGTTCAGTGCCTTTGCTTTCCCTTTTTCAGTGAGCAGAGTTAAAACAAGGATGTGTGTGTGTGAGCAGGACAGGAGAAGGGTTCCTGCTTCAAAGGGAAAGGAAGTGTTTTGGGGTGTGAAGTACAAAAGAGGGTAAAATCCCACTGATAATAACCACGTTTCTATTATTGATGTCACCATCATTTTTTTTTTGCACTGTGGTCTCTGGACTACCACCCTCCACAAGGGTCAGGGCAAAGGTGTGTGTTGGGTTAGAGTTTTGGTTGTCCATGCAGACAACATGCAAGGAACGGCCCTGAGTTTCCTGTGCTGGTTCTTTTTCTCTCCATATTTAAACCACCCAGCCATGGCAAATAGTGTGAGTGTCTAGCTGGCAGCCTAAGGAAGGATTTTAATGAGAGAGTGCCCACTCCTCCTCCTCTTCCTTCCATTTCCCCCCTTCTTAGAAGGAAATAGCAAGCACCTTCATTAGGGGACAGCTTGGAAAAGCATTTTCTTCATTTATCAGTTTTTGCTGCTTCTGCAGTGGTTTCTGTTATCATGTGCTCAAGTTGCACCCTGGCTGGATTTCCTGCTCCTCCAGTCCTGCCACTCCCAGGGCAAGGCACCAGAGTTCCTCACCTTTCCACCACCAGTCAATCCCCTTCATGTTCCAACACTCCTTTTTAACTCTCAATCACTTTCTTCCCCCCCATCCCCCATGGAAACGTTCCATAGGTTGGAAAGATCTTCATGAATTGGCCCCCCAGGATCTTGTATCTCCTGTTCCAAGCCAGCATTCTCCAGGAGTTCTGACCTCACCAGACATTCCCTTGTGGCAGTAAATGGTACTTTATCCTGTGGCTCAGGAAACTTTCCTTTTTTTCCCCCTGTGTAGCTGAGAGTGTTATTGATAAGACTCAGTTCTCTGTTGTCTCAGGACCATCTGTTGCTGGAAGAGGCAAATACTTTGCATTTTTGGTGATAATTTTTACTATGAGAAAAGGCAATTTCTAAAATGAGTTGATGGTTAAGGACTGGAAAAGTGACTGTTTTGATGAACTGTCACAACATTTGGTATTAAATGGCACTAAATGCCATTACAGTGAGAGCCACAGTGACAAGGTCCAGGACTGAGTAGGCAGGGATTGCTTTTTTTAATTGGTGAGTTTTCTCTAGTAGCAAAAGGTCATATGAGAACATGTATTTAATGGATTAGAGAAGCTTCTTGGGCATCAGTCCTGGGACTCACAACATCCTTGAGGTGGGTGCCAAAATGATGCCAGCTGGCACACTGCTGTGGTTTATTTCTTTATTTTTCCATCCTCAGGGTGGGGTATGAAGGTCAGTGCTGAACTACATCTGTGAGGTCCTGTTAGAAAGCTTGTACTACCTGTTCTTGAGTGGAACTGGTTTTGGATTCAGCTAAAAACTGTGCTTTTCATACAAGCACTGACTTTGCCAAGAACAGTCAAATGAAGAGGGGAAAAACTGGTACAGAGTTAGTAAATATTTTTAACTCCAAAGGCTGCTCTTCTTTTTCTGTGGGTGCTTGTGCAGGGTTTCAGCTTGCTCTCAGTTCCAGTGCCTGATGGAAAAAGCTCACCCCACAGAACTGCTCAGAGGGAGGTGCTGAATTGAGGCAGGAACTGGCACATTAAACAAGTAAGGCAAGCTCAGATAACTTGTCCAAGTGAATTTGTCTTTGAACCAAAGAGGAACTGAGACTCCCAGTCTCTTAAAGAGCTGTATTTTTTAAACCAGCAATTCCCAAGCGTGGCCACCAGGGACTTTGTGTGCAACCACCGTGTAAAAGCTCACTTTTTATAACTCTGTTATGTGTCTGGCAACCATGACCACTGTGAATTTGCTGTGGCTACATATGTGACCACAACACAAATTATTCTGAGAGCTCTCGAGTCAAAGGCTTGGAGCTGTCGTGGGCTATCCTGTGCTGATGTGATTGTAGGTATTATGAAAGCTACTGGCAAGCAGCAATTTTGGAAAGTTCAGAAATGTCTTGTATTGCTTCAAATCAGGCTGTATTGTAGCCTGATCTATTGTCATGCTCAGGATTATGCTGCAGTAACAGGTGGTTAAAGCTGATATTGTAGGGGCTCATTTTTAGCTGTTGTTTCTAAAGCTCTCAGTTTAGGTAGCTGGCAAGGGAGGTTTTCTGTGAGTAAATGGAGTGTTTATACATGTTTTTGGGTTATAGGCTTGAATTTCCAGGGCTAGTCCAAAGGAAAATACCAACAGCTGAGATGTAAGTACTGGAAATAAGACATTTATAGCAGGCATATTGATGCAGTCTTAGCTGTGGCAAGCAGCAGGGTGGGAGCTGTGCTAGCACAGTCAAGAGGAGTTGATGAGAATCAAACTTTCCTGTTTAAAAATCTGTCAATATGTGAATTCCTGAAGATTCTATCTTCCAACTTATCTTTAATCCTTTAACAGAGGTTCTTCATGGCAGTGCTGGAGGATAAAACACAGAGGCACATTTGACATAGAATCATAGACATGAAAGGTTCTCTTTTATTGCTGTGATTTGTCTTTAAAAAGTTAAGCTTTGTGGTAGGTTGGGTATTCTGCTTAAGGTGAGGCTTATGGTACCTGCCAGTGCTGTGAAGGTCCTACAGTCAGAGGGTATTTAAACTGATGTTACCCTGAATGTGTCTGTCTATTCTGATGACTTTGACCATTTTTGGATTGTTCAGAACACTGTCGTTACTATACAATATCAAGCCACATTAGTGCCATGCCATGTTGACAGGAGCCATGTCCTTTAAAAGAAGATTTAAGAAACCACACAGGTAATACCACAGATAACCAATAAAACAAGGTACTGTTTTCTTCCTCCTACCTGGAGTGGGACCAAGAAGATAATACTCCCACATGGAGTGGCGAAGAGGAGGGGCTAGCTGAGTGTGCACACACAACTATTAATACTGAATTATTTTTCTTGAATTGAAAAGAACTTTTTCTTTCTCTAACTTATTTTAAATCTGTCAGTTTTGTTTTCCATCTGTAGAAGGCTTCCATAGGATTACAGCCTACCATGTATGCAGGGTGGGCCCTTGTGTAAATGGGGATGAGGTAATTCAAAGCTGAGGTGTTTATTGTAGGAATGGGGTAACCCCTTGAGATGGACACCATGGGGTGTGCTGGGAGTTGTAGTTTATGCAAAAACCCAGGAAAAGGACACCCAACTGTGCATAAGTACTCAAGTCAGCAAGAGTGAGAATCCCTTAATTTATTTATAGCCTAAATACATGTGAAAACACAACCACGATACCTCGTCCACACACTTTTCACTGAATAAAGTCTCCTAAATACTCCATTGGCACAATAGTTGTTCAATAAAGGTTCTATATGTTATACCTCACTTACACAAAGAAACCCTCAGGAACCAGAAGTCACAGACTCTGGTTCCCTCAGAGTTCAAATATTGTCAAAGGTTCAGTTCTAATAAAGGTTTAATTTGAATAAAGGCTTCAGTAAAGGTTTCAAAAGGGTTAAAAAAGGCAGGCTCAAAATGGGTTCTGAACTAAGCAGGTATTCATAATGAGGTTGTTCCAAGGTTTAAGTTCTTAACTGTGTTGCTCTGTATGGTTATTCCTGGTTGTTCATTAATAAAAATAAAGGGATATGTAGGGATTGGATTAACCCCTTGCGAGATGGACACTGCAGGGACACCAAGGGGTATGCTGGGAGTTTTAGTTTATGCAAAAGCCTGAGAAAAGGATACCCAGCTCTTCGTGCCCAGGAGAGGGACTTTAAACCTACTGGGCAGGATCCCACATGTCCATGCCCACATAACGCCCCATCCCTGGGTATAAGCCTGTGTGTGCAGTTCAATACACTGAATCTCTCGTGTTCCCCAACACAATGTCTGTGCCACAGTTTACTACTAAGGGAAAGAAGAATAAGCTATAATGCATCTATAATGTGTTGATAGCATTCATGGGGGTGGTTACTAAAGAGAAGCTGACTTGGGATAATTTGGTTTTGTGTTTGTAATCTCGACCATGACAATGGTAGCAAAGGCGTGAATGGTGCCAGTCTCCTCAGTACATGCCAGTGAGCACACATCTTTTCCCTAAATGAATCCTGAGAATCAGCGTGACTGCCTTAGGCTTGGTGCTGTTTGAATCTGGGTGACTAAAGTACAACATTAAAGCAGCCTCTCCTGCCCTCGTTTGTTCTTGTGCTCACCATGAATGAACACATTGACACAGGCTGTGTGGGATCATGTGCCACTTGTTTCTTCCTACATAGAATCACAGAATCAATTGGGTTGGAAAAAATGTCTGAGATCATCAAGTCCAACCCTTGGTCCAACTCCAGTCCCTTTACCAGATCATGGCACTCAGTGCCACGGCCAATCTCACCTTAAAAACCTCCAGGGATGGGGAATCCACTCCCTTTCTGGGCAGCCCATTCCAATGCCTGAGCACTCTCTCTGTAAAGAATTTTTTTTCTGCTCTCCAACTTCAATTTCCCCTGGCAGAGCTTGAGCCCATCGTGCCCCCTTGTCCTATTGCTGAGTGCCTGGGAAAAGAGACCAACCCCCACCTGGACAGAACTTCCCTTCAGGGAGTTCTAGACAGTGCTGAGGTCACCTCTGAGCCTCCTCTTCTCCAGGCTAAACACCCCCAGCTCCCTCAGCCTCTCCCCACAGCACTTGTGCTCCAGTCCCTTCTCCAGCCTCGTTGCTCTTCTCTGGCCCCGCTCCAGCCCCTCAATCTCTTTCCTGAACTGAGGGGACCAGAACTGAACACAACACTCAAGGTGTGGCCTCACCAATGTAGAGTCCAGGGGAAGGGTCACTGCCCTGGGCCTGCTGGCCACGCTAGTTTTTGATACTGGACAGGATCCCACTGGTGGCATCTCTGCCTTGTTCAGTGCAATTGGTCAGCTTGGCAAATTATGTGACACTGAAAACAAGGCAGAAGGAGGTATGCAGCATTCAAGAGGGCATACATATCAGTATTCCTGTAAAATACCAGTGTGGGCTTCCCATTTATGATGTAAGAGACCATTGATGATGGATACAAAGGAAAGAGTTGTGCTGAGCCTGTGATTTGCCATCTCCAGCTTTACAGCAAGATAATTCATGATTATTTTGACTTGGTAGCACATTTCTCTATGTTAAGTGTAGTAGTATGTTGGTAGCATGGTTTGCATTGGTGTAAGAGATAAATCTGGTACTCCTGTCTCTGGCTCTCCTTCATCCAGCAGGGCTTACAGGTCTTCTCTGGGAATACACACAGGGACTAACCAATGGGGGCAACCCTGCTAAACACCACTGTTGAGATGCTTCTGCTTTGAGAGCCCTGCTAGCAGGTCTTGGAGAAAAGGGAAGGGTTTGGCCTTCATAGCTTGCCTTTTTTTTTTTTTTTTTGTAGCTCTTTTAATTTGAGCAGGATATTTGGCAAACTACAGAGCTCTCCTACATAATTTGGACTGGAAGACAAATGCTGATCTAATCAGGAAAGAGATAAAACTCAGTGCAGGAGAGGATATAAGAAACTGAATCAGAAGTACTGGCAAAGATTTGAGTAGAAGCTAACACAGCATCTGCTTCTACTATATTGACTTGAGTCAGTGATGTCAGATTTTTCCCCTCCCTGCTTCCATGAGAACTCAATTTATACACAAAGCTGAAAAAAAAGAAGGTGGCAGGGGAATCTGGAAACATCATCCATGGGTATAACTAGTGTTAATAATCTATAATTTCAGTAAGCATCAGGTTTAATCCTCTATCTCCTCAGAAAACAATGAGGGAAAAACGATACAGAAGAATGTCGGCTTATGTTTTTCAAGCTGATTTTGAAATTAGCTAGCAGCATTAGAAAATTCCCCTCATTTCCAAGTGCTTTGTAATTCAGAGTAATCATTTTTGGGGGGGAAAAAAAAAAGAAAAATATATGCCTTGTGCAATATGCTCTCAGTATCCCTGGTGAAAAATACTGTTGCTATGTTATGGAGTCTACTTAAAATATGCTTTATACAATATAGCTACTGTAAAACACAATGGCATGAATTTGAGAATGTTTTGAGACTAATGCAGAATATATAATTTGAAATAAAGACTGTAAATGTTTTAATATATTTAATGGTATGCAGTTGACTCCAGTAATAATACTGGATCTGATTGAACAATTCCTGGTGAATGATTTATTCAACACATTTTACTACTACTCCTGCTTCAGAGCAGCCCTGACCAAAAGCAAACAAAGCACCTTGTTGGCACTACTGCAGTGTTTTCCATGCTCAGAGCACTGGAAAAACAATAATTAATTTTCATTACATTGTTGTTATAGATATGGCACAGTAGTTCTGACTGAGATTGAAAGTTTTATTGCACCTGGCAATGTACCCTGATGTACCAACTCTGTGAAGAATCTATAAATGGACCAAACAGATAAAGGTCATTGATAAGATGTCTCATCAGTGCTGTTTTGGAGAACAGCTGCTCTCATCTGCTTTACAGAGGGAGTCGAAGTAGAGTGAAAAATGTAGTGACTTGTGAGAGGTGGCACAGCATATCTAATGGTGTATTTATGCTTTATTATTGCCCGTGGATGGAATGAGAGGTATTCTCCTGCACAACGGAAAATTTTGGTATGCAGCAAATTTTTAATGAGTTGCAAACAATCTAAACCAGCATTTAAAATCTTATCAAGAAATGATATTCAGATAATGTGTCTGTTATCAGGAAGATGACCTGGGCTGAGGGCAGACTAGTATTTTATGTATAAAATATACCTCTCTAAATATGCATGACTTACACAGGCTGTCTCGAGGCTGATACACCTCCCAGGTGGTGATGACTGTTTGGTGCTTGACTAGATGGGAAACAGCTCCATGTTGTCAGGAGGAGCTCAGAGGCTGGAGCAATGTGAGAAAGGCACCAGAAGGATCTTAAAGAGCAATTTTAGGCAAGTGGGCAGAGAACAAAAGGCAGAAGTGGGATATAGGAAGAAGTGGAGATTATCATGGAAGCATGAGAAAATTCCTCCAAGAATAGAAAAGCTGAAGCAATATTTGAAGAGAAGAACATGATTAGATGGGTGAGGAAGGACAGTGATGGCTTTTGGGATTTTAGTGTAGTTTTTATTGTTTGGTTTGTGTTGGTTTTGGGGTTTTTTTGTAGCAGTATCATTGGTACTATTGATGGGGAAGGAATGAAGGCAATAGTGGTTATTCAGTTCTTGGTATAATATAACAAGAGGAATGGCAGCAGTTTGGAAAGAAAATCTTTAGAGGAAGAAAGGTTTTTTGGACTTAAACAGTGATCAAGGGAAGAACACAATTTACAGGTACTCCCACGTATGTAAATCACAAAGATTTCCTTTAAAACTTACTGCACAGAAAAAGAATTTGTAGAAGATAATCAGACCAATAATTCTGAGCAGCTAGTGAGTGATCAGCAGGATATTTGTATCATATGGGCTACTGCCATTTGTCCAGAGACCAAAATGGGAATTTCAAATGAATGGCTTGGCTGCCTTACCTACAGAAGAATGTAATTTACATTTGCTTAATAGTTTTGGAGGACCTCAGTGTGATTTGTAGCTGAAGTATTGAGCCTTTGCAAGAAGGAGGTTGTGTTGCTCTCTTGCACTGGACGGCAGCGTGTGCAAGAGTTAGACCTGGTCATGTGGGTGTTTCTGTTCAGGGTTTGCTAGTCTGGATATGTAGCTGGCTCTCCACGATCAGTCAGCTCTGTGTTTTTTAAGGAAAGAGAAGGGGAAATGGGGCATTTAAAACATGTAGGCAAAAATATCCGGCAAACTGTGCTGAGAATATCCATGCTGTGTGTAGAGCACAGGGCTGGCTCCACCTGCATCCTCCTGGTGGATGCTGAGGCATCCCAGTGCAACACACGGGAACCTCACACCAACAGCCCCAAACCCATGGTGTGATGCAGCTTGTAAAGGGATCCCTCAGCAGTCATCACCTGCCAGGGGCTGCAGTTTGGGATTAGCAGGGTCGCCCGGGTGGGCTGGGCTGGGGTAGCAGTACAACCTCCTAACACATTTGTACGGTTAAAACAGCACCTCAGTGACAACGCACATAAATCCTAATCAGCTCACTTCATCTGGGCAATGGACAAAGACAATGCTCTGGAAGGAGAGGGAGAGCAAGACAGAGAGGGCAAGGGAGCAAGACCTCTGTTTGCTGCAATATATATTAAATTTCAAGTCTGAAGAGAGAAGTGTGAAAACTAAGAAAACATATTCTAAGAAGTCACAAAGGGTATGCCCTGGCAGTAAATCATCCCTGAATGACAAATGCACACAGGGAGGTGTTCTTTAATTGCATCCTTTAGCAGGTTGGCATCCTTACTGATTTGTCTGAGGGCAGGGGGTGGGGGCAGAGCTTGGCTGGGCCAGCAGAGCCTGGTTGTTCCCAGCACAGCTGCGTTTGCTCAAGACCTGCATCGTTCTTGAGAACCGGAAAAAGTCCTTTTGAGCCCTGGGCTGATACACTGTACCATCTTTTGTGCAGCTGTAATTTTGACAGGGGGAGCCAATTTGAACTTCTGTAATCCTCAGCCCCAGACACCTCCAACGCCTGAGACTGTGTGTGTGTTTTTCTTTTCTTTTTTTCCAAAGGTTTTTCAGCTGTGCTCTTGAGAAAGTCACTCCATCCAAAGAAAGGGAGGGAAGGGGGGAGAAAAAAACATCTGTCTGACTTTGTCCAGGAGATTGTTTCTATAGCTGTAACATTTGGAGGAAAAAAAAAAGAAGTTATTTTTCCAAGCTTGACTACCCATATTTTTCATTTTTTATATCCTCCTCTGTGATGGACATAATTTCCTGCCCCTCCTTTCTTTCAACCACTGTTGGGAAAAAGAAAGGGAGGGGGAAATAAACCCAAGAAACTGATTGGAACTTGACTTAGAATTGCACAATGATCTTAAATTTTCCCAAGACTTACATTTTGGGAAGGAGCTGTTTTATGAATGGATATAAGGCTGACACATGAAACGCGTGGGATCTGTCTGAGTGCCTTGTCTGGGTCAGCTGTGACATCTGGCTCTTATGAATCTGGCGTATTGTGACTCACCAATACACAAATAGTAATCCTTGATAGTATCCACTTGTGATGCTTTGCGGGTGTTGTCACAAACAACACTGAACGCCAGAGAACAGCCTTAATCCTGGCCCTGGGTGGGTTTAGTGCTGGGTGGGGTGTCAGGGGGCTCACCCATCCCCTGGGCAGTGTGCTGGCTCCCTGTCGTGCTGCTGGGCACATGGGTGATCTCAGCTCACAGGTCTGGGGGTTTCCCTTCACATTTGCTGGAAGGGCAGAGCCTGCACTGATGGGTGTCCAGTGGGTACTGCCATCCATGGAGAGGGTGGTTTGTGGCACGGGTCTTCACTGATGTTTGTTGTCCCCAAGGCTGGAATGATGGCAAACCAACCTCCATCAGCTGCAGCGAGGTTTGGTATCAGAGGGAATTTTGTTACAAGACCTTGATCTGTGGGTGGCATTGGTACAACACGGTCATAGTCATGGCAGGGGAAAATACGATCAATGGAACCTTCCTGGTGTCTGTGACATTACCTAGACTGGCTTAAAGAATCTGTTATGGTGTGCCAAGGCACCCAATGTTGTGATATGGTTCAGGAAAAAGTGCAGCTAGAAATGCAGGAAGGAGTTGATGAGAGGGGAGTTCACCTCATTTAGCAGCAGCTTTTTTTTTTTTCTAGTGTGTTCCTGAAACTGAAGGACTTGTGAATTCAGGGTAGTTCAAAAGGTGAGGCAAAAGCATGTATGAAGTCTGGCTTGTGTTTCCTGCACCTCTTCTAGCTGGAAGGGGCTCTTTAGGATGGGCTAGGTGTGGGTTCTGGTCTTACAGGTTTGGCTGTAGAAAGCTTGATAACTGGTTTTCTCAAGTGCTGCATAACTAATTTATTACATCAATTTTTAAAATTTGTTATCCTAAAGGAGGCTGCAAATGGACTAACTACATACAGGGGGGTGATGGTGGTGAGAGCCAGCAGTGATGTGCCAAGAGACCATGATGATCCTCACCCACTCTAGATGACAGGGAAATCACATACAAGCTCAGAGGGATAGGCACAGCGAGATAATTTAATCCCTAGTGGCAGAAAAGTGGTGATAAGCATTCCTT
Organism: Pithys albifrons albifrons; assembly: GCF_047495875.1. NCBI lineage: Eukaryota > Metazoa > Chordata > Aves > Passeriformes > Thamnophilidae > Pithys > Pithys albifrons. The sequence goes on from NC_092464.1 coordinate 52,028,878, forward strand.
TACTTTTACACAGGGATGAATTTTAAAAGGTTAGGATTCAGGATCAGCTGTGTCAGGTCCTCTCTTCCTGCACCTATTTTGGGAATAATATATGCAATACAAAGACAAACATCCCAAGTTTTAAGTGTTTTAGTGTTACTGCTTGTTCTTGCCCATCTGTCACCCTGAATGTGGATCTGAGCTCATGGAAGGTGAGGAATTCTGCCTTTGAACACACTCTGGAGAAAACATTACCATCCTTTAGTGGCCACAAGTGTAATCCCAGATCTGCCTGTACTCCTCAGAGGCTGCATTTTCATTCTCTCCTGAGGTCTGTGGGAAGCTCTGAGCCCCACATAGCTGCCTGGAGCCCCTGTATCCTCTCCTTTCCTCACTCCTCAAGTGCACTGCAAGGTAAAGGAGTCAGCTGGGCTGCAAGAGTGAATATTTTTTCTGTCATTTTTGTTGTAACAAGTGAGGATTATTTGTAGATTACAGCTATCTGGGGAGAACTCTGCTCTAAGTCATTTTTATATGAGGAGGGATAGGCAGTTGAGGTTTTTGTGCCTGTGGCTAGAGTTCACACATTGTGTCTGTAAAGTTTTAGAGTGGAGGGAAGGCAGTGATTTATTAGTGGGTTTGCATTAGAACATTACCTAAGATGCCTAGTGATAGGTGAAGGCTCCTGCAGCCCTGTGTGTTAATTGTGCTAAGCAGCATTCAGGCACGTAACAAAATGCAGCACTGAAAAGCTGAGACAAGTCCTACACTTCAAGGGGATGAGTGATAAATTTTGAAACAGGAGAAGAAATGTGTTTCGGGAGCTTTTTTTGTTGTTGTTTTGTTTCCTTGAAACTTCCCCACACATGAACAAAATCAAGCCAGAAGAGCCAAGAAACCTGTAATGGATGAAATGTTTTACACATATGTGATGGAAAACTCTGCTCTGCTAAGTCAAAAAGCAGCTTCTGAAGAACTTAATGTGGCTCGAAAGTCACAGGTGCCTGACCCTTCTGGCCCTGTTACCTCACTGCTGCATATGCTTGGACTTGTTTCACCACTTTTTCAAACCTGCCATATGGAGAGATCATATTCTGCTAACCCGAATATTCCAGAACACTTTTGCAGGACCTCGTGCCAGAGAAGATTCCCCACATCTCACCCTTTTATCCTCACACAGGAGCATTAGCAAACTAAATGTCTCTCATTTCAACTTCCTCCCAGCCCCACTTTTTTGGCTCATGGATTATATCTCTTTTCAGCAGCTGTTTTTCAGCTGACATTTAAACTAAGTTCATATCCTTAAGGTTGATTTCTAATGTTTCCTTGGGAAGGAAAAAAAGAGAATGAGCACACACACATACAGACACATCCTTACCACATGAATTCTTTGTTGAACCCAAACAATGCTGAGTACATGGTAATACCTGCTTTTGGGGACTGCTGGCATCTCAAGTTCATGTTTATGTTGGGTAACAAACCTTTCACCAGAGAAATACCAAGCTCAAGAGACCAATAATAGGCTGTTCAGGAGGCTTTTGCACCTCTAAGATGCTGGTTCAAATCCAGCTCAGGTCTGTCGTGACTGTAAAAGTTTATTACCATGTGATAGCTGTTTGGTGGTCCTCAACCAGCAAACAGGTGTCCAGCTCATAAAAGGCAGCAGAGGAAGAGCACTGTGGTTAAAGTGCTGGGCTAAAGCACCAGATTTCTTGGTCTCCTTCCCAGTTCTGCCACAGCTTGTATAGCCATAGGCAAGCCCTCTGTAAATGGTGATAATATCCAGGCTCCTCATGGGAACACTGTGAGGATATGTTCATTAATATCACGGAGATGCTCAGATGCATTGGGAATGAGGAGCTTGGTAGAACTAGAAAAGCAGCTATTGTCTATTGGCAAGGCCAGGCAGAGGCTGTGAGATGGATGGGTGTAATAAATGGGCTGCAAATGAGCTGTATGCTCATAAATGACCTGTAGGCGCTCAGCGCCTGGACATAACATCTCTAAATGAATTACTACCCCTTGGTGACTTTCTCTGTGGATGTACAAATAGGAAACTGATGGTAGAGGTTATGTGCAATTTTTAAAGGGAGGTAATGCTTGGTATAATGCTCTGAGTCCCCTGGCCAGCTATAAGCAGAGTATATCCGCCCTCAACCCTGTCATTTTGGAATACCTCAGCAAAGGATAATCCAGGTTTCTGTGTGGATTAAGGACTAATTCAGTGTTTTGGATGACAGGACACCATGCCCAAGGTTCTGCCTAGAGAAGGTCATGCTCCATGTTTTGCTGACTAAACCTTTGCTTTCACCTCAGCTCTGCATAAGGAGGAGTAGGATGGGACCTGCCTAACCAGAAGCCCTCCTGAGTCACATTTCTTCTGCTTCCCCCAGGCTGTGAAAGGGGAACAGGGTTTGCAATTTACAGGGCACCACAATGTTCATGCTCTTTTTCCAGCTGTTGGGACAGGAGGGAGTAGAAGCCAGTACTACTTCCCCCCTTGCAAACTGGTGCTTAGTCCTGCACATCCAGGCCTCTGGGGGGATGTAAATACACTCGTGGTAAGGAGTAAGGAAGGGGGGCAATTACCTGCTGCCAGGAATTTTGCCATGGAAGCGTTCTGCTCCACAGGGAATGGGGTATTGGCGATGCCCTTACAGCTCTTGGGGGATGCAGAAAGTATTTTATGAAGCATGAAGTACTTTTGTTGGGGCTTTAAATCACAGACTTCAGTAGCTTTGTAATAGCCCATCCCTGCTAACGTCTAAGCCCCTGGGAACCAGTTTGGTTCTGCTGATGGTGCTGTTGAAGTTAATGAAGGGATCCACGTGAGAAAAAAGTAGATGTGTTTACAGAACTGGGCTCTGAGTTCATTCTGTTGCCTCTTATGGTGGTTTTGGAGCTCTTTCTTATCTTGTTTTATCTAAAGTAGTTTGCTAATGGTACACTGAATAGTTGGGAGGGATTTTTTTCCCTTTCTTTCCGGTGGCAACAGAAGCAGAAGCGCAAATGTTGCGGTTTGACATTTGAAGGAAAAGGAGCTAATTATTGTTACCCGAATTAGCTTTGGTCAGGAGCAAACCGAAAACGTGGAGCCGCAGGGAGAAGCGTTTGGTTGACATGAATTGGTTCGCTGGGGCGGCTCCGGTGAGTGCCATCAGCAAACCTGGTGCAACCTGAGCCTGCGGACCGAAAATCCTCCTGCTGTGCCTGCCTTTCACACAGCCTTCCTCAATTACTTTGCACTTCTCCGAGCTTCTCAGAGTACTTGCTTCGCAGTATTTGCAAAGCCTCTAACTGACACAAGCGCACCTCTGTGAACAACATGTTTTCCAGTGAACTGGAGGTCTCACTGGGAATGCTGTTCCTCTCTTTAGGCGTCGCTTAATTGCTTTAGGTTGGGAAGTGTATTTTGCATCAGAAACTCAGGATGTAGGTTCACACTTATTGCCTAATAGCGAAGTGAAAAGGAAACTGCTGATGTGTTCCTGAAAGAAAAGCAACCATAGATTAAAGCAGAGCGTGATTCAGTCCCTCTTGATGTTTTGGCAAAATGCTGGACCTGAGTGCTCCCCCCTCTTGAGAATATGAGCTCACTATTCTTATTTGAATATTGTGCTGGCTTAACAATTCTTAGTGTCACTTGCATAAATAAGTAAAATTACTATATGTCATCTTGGATTTCCATAAGCTGTAAAAATTAATCATGGCATTAAGTGTTTTCAGGACTTGGACTTTTAATATTATTTCCAGGGAAGGCAGGGAAGGAGCGAGACAGAGAACTGAAAAATCATATGTTGAAAATTTTATTATTTAAGGGGAAAGTATTGGGTAAAACTTGCTAGGAGAGACCTGATGGAAAAATATGTTGAGATGGAGGTAAATGCTGCCAACCTCCTGTTCCAAACTCCTTTTCTGTGCTGTCTAGCCTTGGTTTGGCCCTTCAGGAGTCTCTGCAATTACACCAGTCTTGGATTGTTTCTGGAACAGCCATCTGCCCTTTCACTGTTTATAACCAAATATTTCCTTTACCCAAACCCCATCCTTTTTGTCCCTTTATGAACTTTTCCACGTTACAAGTTTAGGATTGGGCCGTGACAGGAGCTAAGTGTGTATTTCCTGGAAAGTTTGAGGTGCTTTGGAAGTAGGATTTTCATTCACTCCGTTCTCTCAATATGAATTTAATGTACCTAAGGGATTGAGAATTCTCCTACCCTTCTTCAAAAACATGGTAAAATGTTGGTAGAGGTTGGGAGTGATGGAGCAGGAGAAGGAAAAAAAAAAAAGAAAAGCATATTAATTCCTGATCATTATGGCCTTCACACAGAATTCTACTTAAGGAGTTTCACTGATACTGTGCTCTTGGTTTTGAACTGTTTCTTGAAATAATTGTTTATTACCTGGTTTCTTTTTATATAATAAAGCCCATGAGGTCCCTGAGCAGTATCCTATAGCCACCACAGTTAGTGCTCTGCAGAGTTCCATCCTTGCTCTTGTTCTTTGACATATCAAGAAGGCTCATCCATTGTCTCAATAGTGACCTCAGCTCAGTGCCAGCTGAGGGAAAGGCTACTACCACTGAACCACCATAGTATTATTCCTTTTCATCTATAAAGTTCATTACTTGGTTGTTTTCTCATCCAAAATACTCAGTATGATCTATGCCAAACATATAGGAAATAAATGAGAGTCAGAAAGCCATCCAAAAGCAATTGTTAGACAAAACAGAAGTCATAATGGCTCTCCAGCTGCTTGGGGTAATGTGGAATATATATATAACTCTGTTTAGAAAGCCAGTTCCATTTTTTTGGAAAAAATCTAAATGTAAGGGAATAGAATGTATTCGGTAGTTCTGTGTATCTTGTCTACTGGCTAATTATGAAGTGTTGAAAGCTGTTTATTCAAATTGGAAAGTGTTGAAAGCTGTTGTTCAAAAAGATAAACTGATTCTGCTCGCAATTTCCCCACCGTGGCAAATATTCTAATAGAGATTGTCAACATGTGTAATGGTCATTTACCACGTCTGTTGTGGGACTGATTTAAAATTTTGGTGACTGATCAACAAGGTTGCCAGTTATTCTAATTTTATAAGTGCTAATTTTTGGACCCCTGGGATAATAGGAAACCTCTGAAAAGAGGATAATACCTCACTTATAAAATGAATAAAAGCTTGAAAAGCTAAATTGTAATAATTAAACAAATGTGAAAACTGTCAACTCTCAATTATTGATGGAGATTAGCTAGGGGGTTTTGTGTGCACAGAGTCCTATAGGGTTGACTGCTTCACACAAGTTATTTTCAGGATAGTAAAAATCCTAAAGTAGTTTATAACTTTTTAATAGATTCTTTTTCCTGTTATTATATAAGGCTTGCATTAACAACCAGGGCTCAAACAAGGGGATGGTGTGAGAAGACACACTGCTTTCTGCAGCTTAGCTGTCTTAGACCTACCCCAGGACCACAATTAAAGTTGTAAATCCACTGGAATTGATCTGTATGATGTTCCCCTGTGGCTTGAGATACAGAAATGGGTCCACACATCTGTGGTGCTGTCAGGATCAACTTGGAAGTCAGTCAGGGAGATGTCAAGCCAGATTAAACCAATGTGGATGGACTTGACTTGATGCATGGAAGACCCCAAAGTGTCTCTTTACCGCTCTCCATTGTATTTCTCATGCCAGGAGCCTTTTCCTCTCAGACAGAGTGTAACAGCTACCATAGGTCACTTCTGGCCAAAGTAAGAATTTCCCAGGAAAAGATGTAGTAGCAGCAGGCACACATTGGAGAGGTTTAATGATTCTGATGGATGAGCTTGATATTAAGAGTTATTCTCAGTTCTGGTGAGTTAAAACATAAAATTGACAATATGCACATGGCGACTATTGATAGTAATCTGTGCATGTTGTGAACATGAATTCATTAAAGCTTTAGTTGACTGGTTATCATTTAATTCTATGAGACAGGAAATTACAGAGTGAAAAAATCAAGTACAATCTGATACTGTGCACAATGAGTGTGTGAGAATTAGAATACTGGAGCTAGTTATTCCTTTCCTTATTTTTTGGTTTGGTTTGGTTTTTCTTGTCTGCAGTGATTCAATGACCTAATACAGACCACAAGAAAGCTTTTTCAATTTGCCAAAGGTCTGGGAGAAATTCTCTGACTTGAGTAGAGTTATTGGGCTTGACAAAGATTTCTGAAGATGGTTTTAAGTTCTGTAGTGTAGGAAGTCAGACTGTCTGATCACACTGGCTGCTTCTGCTTTGAAAATGCACAGGCTTTCAAGAAATGGCCAAATGAGTATCTTCTTGGAGAAGAAGAAAAAAGCAATCTGATTAAAGGAATATTGCTGGCTGAATATATTTGGAGGTACTTGCAATGTTTTCATAAAAACAGGTCTTGCACAAAACAGAATGTCAGTGGTCTTTTGGTGCAAATAATTTCAGTTGTTAAAATTGTCTCATTGGGAAAACCTGAATTTCTATAGTGCAAAAAGAGCTCTATGACTGAGTTACTTTCAGGATTCAGAAGATGTAAGTTTAGGTTATTTTTTTTTCTTTTCACAAGGTTCACTGGCAAGAGGTGCTATGGAGTGCAGACAAGTGCCAGAGTGATGGGGAGGTGACTCCCACCTGATGTTTCTGCCCTGCCTCTAGGGAACTCCATAGACATCCTATAATCCCCACAGCCTTTGCTTTTACTCTCTGAATTTTCTCTGGAAACCGTTTCAGGCCAGGTCTACCTTCCTGTGCCTGATCTGAATGGGCTGTAATCTCAGCTGCACCTTGTGGGTGCTAATACTTCAGCAGTTCTGTGGTTTTCAAGGGTACACAGGGCTATTAGGTGGTCTAATCTAGCAGTATATTCACACTGGCCATAGCATTTTGGAATGCCTTCAGGAAATAAACTCTTGGATGAAGAGCAGCTGGCTCCAGTTGAATGCAGGCAAGACCAAAGGAGTGCTAGTCAGAAAGGGGGAATGCTTTGAAGAGTGGGCCAAGGCACTGGCTCCACCTTCCATTTGCTGAAGACACATGGCCTCTATTTATCAAAGTTGTGCAGAGCCTCTGGGTCCTGCCTCTGGCTTCCATGGCCAGGTAGCACTACTTTCTGAAGATTTCCTTCCTCCCAGGCAGGGTTAACCTGAGGAGTACACAGCTCTGGGTTATTGGGACTCATGTGTTTTATATGACTGCAAAAAATGATGCTTACATTGAGGATGAGGTTAATGCAACTATCTAGTGGTGTGTCAAATGCCTGTTGATGTTGCTGTTCTTCTCTGTTGTGTAAACTCCCCTGGACAATCAAGTCCTCTTCTGATGCTTGGTGAGCTTCTGATACCACTTTCAGTACTGAGAGTTGTTACTGAATCAACACCAGCTGATCAAATCCAACTTTTGATGTCTGAACCATCATGAGAATAGTATTCCTAACTGAAACAAAACACAGCATCCAGAACAAAGTATGTGAGAACTGGATACAAGGCTTTCTGAACTGGATACAAGGCTTTCTGAATGTGGATTTGTCTTGCAGAGAAGATCAGACAAACTCTGTTTGACTGATCTTCAGGAAAGAGGTTGAGGTCGTTTCCATCTGCCATGTTCAGGGTTCAAACAGCTTTTTAGTTTTAACATTTAACAGTGCTTTGTTTGATATTCTGTTCTAAGGTTTTTCTGAAATTTTGCATACAGTTTTAAAGCAAAAATTATCTGGAATTGAAAACCATGAACAATAATGCTGTAAGTTTCTACTACTTTGAAACTTTCCACTTGAAAATAATAATAGAAATATTACCATCAAGAAAATATCCAACTGTGTTTGATATTAAATCTTCTGTGTATTTATATTTTTTAATGTAGTAAGGGGAGAAATGTCACTTGTGAAATAAAATGGTAATTCTAAATGCCTTTGTAAGGAGTGCTGAATACACCAAAAGAAGGTGTAAGGGTTGGGATTGTCTTCCCCTAAATGAAGGAATCATAGAATCATTTAGTTTGGAGGAGACCTCCAAATTGAAGTTGGATATCAGAAAAAAATTCTTTCCAGAGAGAGTGCTCAGGCATTGGAATGGGCTGCCCAGAGAGGGGGTGGATTCCCCATCCCTGGAGATTTTTAAACACAGATTGGACATGGTGCTGGGTGCCATGATCTGGTAAAGGGACTGGAGTTGGACCAAGGGTTGGACTTGATGATCTCGGGGGCCTTTTCCAACCCAATCGATTCTATGATTCTGAGATCATTGAGTCCAACTGGAAACCTGGCACTGCCAAGTCCACTACTAAACCATGTCCTTAAGTACAACGTCTGCATATCTTATGAATTCCTCCAAGGATGGTGGCTCAACTCCTTCTCTGGACAATCTGTCCCAGTGCTTTATAACCCTTTCAGTGAAGAAATTTTTCCCAGTACCAAATCTAAACTTTCCCTGGAACAACTTGAGGCTTTTTCCTCTTGTCCTGTCACTTATTACTTGGGAGAAGAGAATGACCCCCACCTTGCTACAGTCTCCTTTCAGGTAGGGTAGAAAGGGAAAGGGTCTGCCTTGAGCCACCTTTTCTCCAGGTTAAACAATCCCAGTTCCCTCATACACTTGTTGGAGTGAGGGGCCCAAGATTGAGCGCAATAATTGAGGGGTGGCCTCACCAGTGCTGAGAACAAGGTGGACAATCACTGCCTGGGTCCAGCTGGCCACACTGTTTCTGATCCAGGCCAGGATGCCATTGACCTTTCTGGCCACCTGGGCACACTGCTGGCTCATGTTCAGCCAGCTGGAGTAGGTTGAGTACAAGCAGAGAGGATTTAGGATTCTTCTGATCTCTCCAGGATGTCAGGTAGAAAGCTGACAGTGTTAATACTAAAACATTCATCTGGGTTTCCAAAGGTTTTTGGGCTGCGAAGTGTTTCAGATTTTACAAGCACATTGGTTGTCCTCAAGTTATTTGCTCCATACCAAGTTTAAGACAGAGACAAACCCTCCTCTTTTCCTATTTCCTGGATAAATACCAAGGCATTATGGCCTTGCTGGATATTTCTCCTTGATGGAAGAAGACTGTGCAAGTGTTGGAGTGGAGGGCATGACCAGATTAGACTTGAACAATAGTAATTCTTTGCCACAGCAGCATCCCATATGGGCAAATGATATAACAACATACAGAAATCAGGTTTATTTTCAACCCTGAGCTGGGTAATGTCCTAAATTACTTCCTTACAGAGGAGTATCTACCTTTTTTCCTGTCTTCATAACAAACACTATTATTATTCTAATTGTTATGGAGAATAATTCTCTGGACCAATTTTTCAGCTATAACAGCAGTGGAAATGCAGAGCAGTGATGTATAAAAGGTATTTTTCCTCTTCTGCAACACTTGTTACTTTAGGCAATTTCCCCAAGGGTGCCAAGAGCATGGGGAAGAGCAATCTTATCTCTTTCCACTCTAGGAAGCTCTTGAGCTGCAAGAAGCCTCTCTTTCTTTGAAAATTGAAAAGAAATGTGCACATAAACGAACAAAGGACTATATATTGGAGCTCCATTGATATGTTTGGGGGTTTTTCATTTGGGTTTGAGGATATTCAAAACCGCCTGTCTCCTGGGTGCAGGGTCAGCAGGGGGTGCCCTGCTCCTTCAGGAGCTGGGTGAGGATTTCCTGCCCTGGAGAGACGGAAGGGTTTGGTAGGGACGGTGAGGCACCACCCTCAGTGACTTGTACTTGTTGGAGAGAATTAATCACCATAGGCCACATCCTTAGGTCTTCACTGAGGTTTTGTTCAGTCCTCCTCTATCTAAGCAAGGACCAAGCAAGAAAGTGAGTCAGGGCTGGTTCCTCTTTCCCTTGAATCTGAGTAACAACAGTATGATCTCGCCATTAGACAGGAGGTGGTGTTTTGAAAGAGGTACTGGGGGAATGAAATTATAGGTAAGACCAGATTCCTGCCTCTGCCTCTGTCAAGGACAGGTGCCCCAGCAACAGAAGAGGGGAGTTGATTGTTACCCAAGGGGGAGAATCTTTGTGACTGCTCTGTAAGACAGAGCTCCAAGTGGGAGGTGTGGGCAGCAGCACCAGGCACACACTCCAATAGAGGAAGCCTTCTCTCCCCATTGTCAGGGAGGGCACAGATAGAAAGAGCCAACAGGGGGACTGCTCCTTATTCAGGCTTCATGAAAATAGCCAGACAATAACCACTAGCACAGAACAAAGCAATATACATTTGGGAAATTATTTATCTTCTCATTTGCATGTGTTCAGAGAAGAGAGCAAGGATTTTATTCTGCTTTCTGTCATCTCTCAAAATCCATGGGAAAGTCCTTATTTAAGACTCAACTTCCAAAGAGAAATTCTGACTAGCCGGAAGTTCTTCTTAGGGGATGATTCTGAAATTGGTTTAGTGACAGTCCATCTACTGGTGTCTTCCCCTGGCTCACTGGTTTCTCTGGAGAAGCATGAGAGGAGTGTGGGGTAGATCTGGCTCTGCACATGTCAGCTGGAAGCTGCAGCACAGCAGATGCTGCAGCCATTTAGGTGGTAGAGCAAAACAGGTACAGAAAAGGATTTTTTAGGTTGATTTACATTTCTGGAGTCATGCAAAGGCATTAAAACCAAGAGAAGACTGCAGCCTGCTAATCCAGTCTCACAGCTAGATTCAATATAGTACTCACTTTCAGATTTCATAGAATCATAGAACGAGTTGGGTTGGAAGAGGCCTCTGAGATCATCAAGTCCAACCCTTGATCCAACCCCACTGTGATTACCAGATCATGGCACTCAGTGCGATGTCCAGTCTCACCTTAAACACCTCCAGGGTCAGAGAATCCACCACCTCTCTGGGCAGGGCATTCCAATGCCTGACCACTCTCTGTAAAGAACTTCTTCCAGATATCCAGCCTAAACCTTCCCTGGCAGAGCTTGAGCCCGTGCCATCTTGTCCTATTGCTGAGTGCCTGGGAGAAGAGACCAATCTCCACCCGGCCAGAACTTCCCTTCAGGGAGTTCCAGACAGTGCTGAGGTCACCTCTGAGCCTCCTCTTCTCCAGGCTAAACACCCCCAGCTCCCTCAGCCTCTCCCCACAGCACTTGTGCTCCAGTCCCTTCTCCAGCCTCGTTGCTCTTCTCTGGCCCTGCTCCAGCCCCTCAATCTCTTTCCTGGACTGAGGGGCCCAGAACTGAACACAACACTCAAGGTGTGGCCTCCCCAATGCAGAGTCCAGGGGGGAAGGGTCACTGCCGTGGGCCTGCTGGCCATGCTAGTTTTGATTCAGGGCAGGATCCCATTGGCCTTCTTGGCCACCTGGGCACACTGTTGGCTCCTGTTCAGCCTACTGTGTCTGGGGGTGCCACCTGCAGGTTTTGGTGTGAGGACATTGGGTAGGAAGGTCAGATGGGTGAGCCTGTAACAAAGAGAAGAACTGACCATCACGATGTAGATCTCCAAGGCCTCCAGAGTGTGGGGCTGAGCTCATGATGACTTAGCTGTTCTGCCAAGGGATTAAGAAGCTTTGATTCTTCCTGAAATTTCTACAAATACAAGTGAACATTTGATAAAATAACCTGTTATTAGCTGTCTCAGACAAACACTTGAAGACACCTTTTGCCACAGGGGAAAATCCATATGTAGGTACATAAAAGTTCTTATTCATTAATTTTTGTTGCTGTCACTGTTGGTATGGATTGCTACATTGTGACCCTCAAGTAGTCCTTGATCTATTCCAAAGTCTAAAAGGGGGAAGGAAAAATGTATAAAACACATTGGCCCTTCAAATAATAATAAAAAAAGGAGTTCCTATGGTGCAGCTGAGGTCAGGAAGCAATTGATCATAGCAGGAGTCTGGCCCCAGGCCCTACTATGTCTGAAACAAGTCTGGTTAGAGAGAGGGAGAGGATGTTACCTCTGCACTGGACTAATTGACACCTGAACTGTATAAAAGGATTTTTATTCTAGTCTAGGGAAGAATACTAGTAAAACAACACCTTCTCAGGAGAGGAACTGAGTCAATTCCTATGCCAAACAGGCATTAAATTTTCACACTGAAAATGGAGGAACAGTTTTGCTGAACTATGAATCTTTTCCCCCTACAATAATACCATTTGACGTTATCTTCCGTTAATAGATGAAACATAATAAGAGGAGGGAAAAGCTCAGCAAACTTAACAAATTCCCATTTTGAAGAGCTGGAGGAGCCTCTGACCTGGCAGAGTGCCACTGTACCACGCAGGGCTTTGTGGAAATCAAGTTGCAACAGTGAACAACTTGAAACAGAGTGCTGAGCTGTCAGATAAGTCATAGTTGGTGAATGTTAACTTGTATTTGTTATGTTTGGAAGACAAATACCATACCCACGTACCAGACAGGGCAGGGTTAGACTGCGGGGGTGAAGAAGGGAGGAAGGCAGACCAGAGGAAGGAAGATATCCTCTGTAAATAAATAGAAATGTCAGTCTTCCCCACTGACTTAGGCTGCGTTGCTCATGACCCTGTTATACCAGAACCAACGGGGCAAGTCAGTGAAAGACCATTTTTGTCCTTCCAGTAGGAGGACAGAGAATGTGAGTTGAGTTAAATAAAATTTACATTTTAATATATTTATTAATGAAACTTAGTCACAGTCAACCCTATGGGGAAACCTATGAAAAACCTTTGGCCCTGTCCTGTTATTTGTTCTTTGCCGAGATGTTAAAATCTGTCGTAGCTCTATAAATGACAACAATGTTACTGTTTTATTGTAGTTAATGTTTGTTATAGTGGTGCACAGAGTTTTCAGTTGGAAAACACTCTTTTGAGATTAGTATAGAAAATAACAAACTTGTGGAATTATAATATAGGGTTCCATTTATATTTAGGTCCACCAGGAATGCTGTGGTGATTACCATGATATAAATAAAACAAGTATTTGTAGACTTTATGTATTTTACTCAGTATAGCTTGTCAGAGTAGTTTTGTGTACATTTCTAATGGCAAAAAACAATTGTTATTGAGAATTATAACCACCTCCCCCAATCTAAAGCACATAAAGGGCAAGTTTTTAAAATGTTTAAAGAGATGACAACAAATAATTAAAAGCATAGAGTTAAAAATTAACATTTCTAGGAAAACATTTGTGTTTTGTGACTGACTGTGCTAGTGAGAACAGAGGAAAAAGAACTAGTCACCTCGGTTTAGTTTATTCTTGGAGGTTTTACCTAGCAAGGCTTGTACTCCAAAGATGTGCCTGGTTAAGGCAACCCAGGAGTATTTTATAGATTCATGGTTATAGAAGCAAAACAGAAAGCAAGCTTATTTCTAGGCATTGGCTGGGGAGTCTCTTACAAGCAGTAGCACAGTCTAAACCCTCTGATGCTGTTCCAAAAGGTCCTAATACACCGTGTCAGGAACAATGGATGCAATTGGGCCAACAGTGTTACAGCTCTTTTCTCATGTCTCTGGCAAGTTAACAGGATTTCCTAGGACTTGAATCTGATTCTGAGCCATTGCTCTTCCAGCCAACTGTCTAAGCAGCTTCTGAACAAATTGAAGGCATCTGGCTTTGGTGCTCAGTGAGACACAGAGCAGTGTCCCTTGCAACTCTGCCAGCCAGAGATGACCTGTCACACTTAGTCAGGGGATCTTCCTGCATTCTCTGCAGGTTGAGGATCCTCAAATGTTCTCCCTTTACTCACTAATGTATTTTGAGCTGTTCAGCAAATGAGGTGATTTGTTACTGAGCAAGGACTTCATTGCCCTCCCCACCACAGACAGCCTGTTCCACTGAGCAAGTTGTGGAAGTGTTTTCCCTTCAGGGCTTGTGTGTGTGTTGTTAGATACTGCATTTGAACATACTACACAGCATGTTTGTCCTGCTTATTCACTCTGAGGTGGTATTGACTGGCTCAGCCTGCAGAGAAGTTCACTGGTTTTGGGCCCTTAGACAGAATCAAGTGCTTCAATTCCAGCAGCAGGATGCTCTTGCTTGGTCCCCTTGGGCTCTTTGCTCTCATGCAGCTGGGTGAACCCTGTGGCCCAGAGCCAAGCACTTGAGCTGCCAGGAGAGTCAAGTAGCTGATTAGACCAGACTAGCCAAATTCCTTCTCTTCCCAAGGGCAGTCAGAGTCTCCTCTTGCTCATCTCTCCTTTACACATCCAACCAGACAAAGATGGCAGTGACAGGACCTCCTCATGTCCTTCCCTGATCCATCCCACAAGCTAAGCTAGTAGTTGATGCCTAGATTGCAATGGTGCTGATAAGGTCCTGGGAAGCACTTATTCCATTAGTTAACTCTCTGTTGACATACATAGGGCAGTTCACATCTTTCAGTACTGCTATTTCAGCCCATCTGCTAACTTAGGCTTGTTACATTGGTTACACCTGGCCATGTTTTCAAAGTTTTCTCTTTAATTACAACAGGCTTGAAGCCCAGGTGCTTTAGTGTGTTTTAGTTTGCTCACTTAGTTTTTGATTTTGTTTTAGTGGAAGTTGAATGTCCAAGGTCTTCAAGTGTCTTTGAGTGAGGCAACTGTGGGCACAGTTCTGTGGTTCTTTTATCTCACCCTTATCATACACATAATTTGATACGGTAATTGCCTGCAGTCCATGGTTTTATTTCAGAGTGGAGTTGGCAGCACACATTGGAGGTTCACAATCAAAGCCTGACTTTGAGGTATCAGAGGGTGTTAAGATGGCATGGTGCTTTCTAGATGTATCAAATGTGCTCCATTTACCACCATTCTGCCTGCCACACTTAGGCCAGTTTATGCCAGTTAATGAATGAACTGCTTGGACATGGTCTAGAGCCTCCTGAGCAATTATTTTAGTCTCTGCTACTGCAGTCACAATTTGGCTAGAAATAACTATAGCTCTCTCTAAAGCTAGTTCTGGTTCAAGCAGTAATTGCTCACATAGCCGTGGTATGGCGGTTCCCTCTGCAGGCTCCACAGAAATACCCCTATGATAGTAAATTCTGTAAGTTAACATCATTAGTCCCGGGTTTCTTCATTCTATGAAAACGATGGAATATGTTAAGGAGGAATTTTTCGTGTTCAGTTGTAATAACTAGCTGAAAGCAGCAGCAAAAGTCAAAAACATAAGAAGAATTCAAAATAGAGACTACAGTAGGCATTAGTAGAGGGACTAGCCCCCAACTATTTGGGTGTTTGTTCTCTTTAGTAGCAAAACTATTTTTCTGGGAAATTTCAAAAGCACTTCATAGATAAATCATTATATTTAATAATGTCTGTGTCTAAAGCCCTAAGCAGGTTCAGAATCCTGTTGTGATAGGGATAGGAGAAAGATATAAGATCCTGTATCAAAATGCAAGGTGTCAAAAAAGACCTGGTTAAATAGGTCATTGGAAAAAAATCCCCAAACTTGAAGTAAAAAAGCTGTATGAGGTTTGGCATAAACTAGCTATGTACAAAATTTATAGCAGCCAGATAGGGTGATTTCTGCAGTCTCACTATTTTTAGTCCTCTCTAAGAGGAAGAACACTGAAACAAATGTTATGGGAGAGAGGCAGCATGTATGTTTGATGGCAAAGTCTAGGACTACAACACATTACTCTAGGACCTTCTGGCTAACAGCTGAGGTTTTATCCCAGAAAATCAAATCAGCAAGTTGTGGTGTCAGCTAGCACATGGTTGAGGTGACACTTCACCTGACATGATGGGAGGAAACTGGGGACCTTCTGGGAGGGTTGATTAGAAAGAGTGTGCCATATAACAGAGACTTGGGAAGACGTGTAGCAGTGAGTCTCAAACACTTGATATATATTCAAAAAGGTATCCAGAAATCTGGGTGGTTATCTGAGCTCAACTGAACCTATCATTAATAAGTTCATTCCCAGGATTAATAGCCACACAGTACAGTATGTGCGTATTTAGTGAAGCCACAAATAAATTATGAAGGTTAATAAGTGTTTCTCTGAATAAGGAGAATTATTCCTCAGGGAACCACAAAATATGCTATTAAGACTTTAACAAAATAGGCGGCCTCTACCATTTTGAGATTGTGGCTTGTTTTGTTAAATAAGGCAGTAATTGTTTTTGTTTTAATAGTGTGACTGGCCAGGTATTCTTGCTTGAGCTCTTTCACTGTTTCTCAGGGTGAGAAGGTCAAACCCAACCCTTTAAAATTTGATTTGGAAAATAGAACCAAGCTGGGGGTGGGGGCAAGTCAAACAGAATGGGGTTGTGTGTAGTTACAAGTCCACAGAAACACTCACTAACCAGATTCCCTGTGCCCAAGTTGGCAACGGTCTTCTCTAGGCTGCCAGACTTCTCTGCCCTTCAAATATGTGTGAATGCAGAAATGAATCAATGGACCTTCCATTCCAATGGCTGGGGATGACCTTTGCATAGCTATGAGCTGGGCTGGCACTGCAGGAGCTCCTGTTTGTGCTGCCACAGCCTTCGAATGTGGTGTGCGCATTGATTGACAAATCATGTCACAGCTCTCTATTTGATCTGCTCTGTGACATGGAGGAAGATGGATCAGAGGGAAACACCTGTAAGGAGAACAGGAATAAGTAAACACTGAGAGCGAGAAGAAAATAATAACCAGAAATTAGCAAGAACTGTGGTGGTGGTTATTTTGGTGCTTTTGGGAGGGCTTTGGGAGCATCTTTGGAATATATAGCCAGCAGAGAGAAGTTTGCCATGCCAGCTGAGTTCTGGGCCCTCACAGAGTTCAGAACTTCACAGGTTCACTGTTTCTGACTTGAAATGTTTTTTAGGAGGACTCACAGGCTCTTTTACAGCAGCAATGGAAATTAAATGACCACTGATTTTCGGAAATCCACAAATAAACATTATTTTAAATACTACTGTCTCTTAGTCTGGGCTACGGCTGCACAGTTAAGAGGAACTTTTCAGAGCTTCTGTTGTCAATCTCACATGGCATGAAGCTTTTATGATTCCCGTTTTTTAGTACACAACAGGAAAAAAAAACAACCCACCAATCTTTGGTTAGTGTAATGAATTTCAGACAAGCTGGTCCAAAAATGGACCCTGTGGTCATCATGTAAAAGTCAATGCTTTCCAGGGGCGATGACATTTTGTTACCATAATATTTCCTTAGGGTTAAAAGAGGAAATAAATGTTCCATTTCAGATACCACTGTGTGATAACTGTTGGCGTGTATTCTCCAGTGTAAGTAGTTCCTCATGTTAGGTAATTTGGTCCTGAAGGTAGGTGAAAGGAGCTCAGTTTTGCTGCAGATTTCTGGTTCTGAAGCTGGTGACAAACCTCAAGGCATGAAAATGAAGGCAGAATGACCTCATTCCAATTCAGATGCTGTACATGAACATTCTGTGGGCAGAATTTGAAATTTCTTTCTTGATTTGGGTCCAAACACTGAAGTGAGAATCTCCTCTAATCAAAGCAAAGAAGAAGCTTGCAGAAATGTCTTGAAACAGAACTGGCCAAGTTCTGTCGAGCCTTGCTGACAAGCAGTTATTTCTTCTGCGTTAATATCATTACAGGAAAGTATTGGAACAAAAAAAAAATAAACAAAAAGGCACATTAACTTGAGGTTGAGTGGAAGAATGACAATAGTTGAAGTTCAGTGGGAGTTTTGCCACAGGTTTTACTGAATCCCACAACTTCATGCATTATGTTTCCCTTTAAATGTTTGCAGAGGATTGAGATGCTGAATATTGAAACCGATCTCCACGTGCCAGCTTGTGTCAAGAAATTGTGTGTGTGCACACACATGCTTCTTATTAAGGTATCCTTTTGCTGTTTCAAATTTAGCTTAAGAACTGGTGCTTTTTGACATGTGGCACCAACAGAAACATGGGGGGCAGATCGATGGGAGCTGCTCTGAGCTAGTTTTAGTCTGACTGGAAAGTGCCTTGCATTCTGCCCTGTTTCCTCACAGATATTAAGGGCTGATCATGTCAAATCTCCAGGTGTTACTTTGTCCTGCTTGCATATAGAGATCACCTTCCTCATTTCCCTTTAGTGGGAAACTGTAATGAATTATTTTAGCTAGTGATGAAAGATTTAGTGTACGTATTTACTTCAGCCCACAAAGGGAAATTGGCCTTTTTTTTTTTTTTTTGAGAGAGATGAATATCAGCTGTATCAATTTTGACTTCCCTTCTCAGGAAGAAGCATCAAGCAGTGCATGCACTAAGGAGTCAGGTATTGCAATGGATAATAAGAGAAGTTTTTGAAGAAGATAAAAATCAGTTGCTCTCGCTGTCTAATTTTTTGAGGAAGAAAAAACAAACAGGAAGAGGAGACTAGGGGAAGAAAACAGCTTCTGAAAGTGGTGGTTGTTAGTGGTGGAAGTTCAGAGAAACCAAGTAAAGACTGGTTCTGAAGAGAAGTGCTGTGGCATTCTTAGTGGAAGCCAGCCAGAAAAATGAGTGCAATATGAAAAGGTCCCAAGGAAGAATGAGGTGCAGTGTTTTGAGCTGATGAGTAAAGCACACACTGCGTGGTACTTTATAAGGGTTGTAGCACTGGGAAGAAGTTGCCAAGGGGTGCTTTGGCACAGCAGGCTGGTGAGGTGTGCAGGCACTTCCCTTGTGAGGGGAAGAGTGTGGGGATGTGTTTGAAGTCAGAGAAGTGTGGAGGGCTCAATGAATTTAGACAGATGCTTGTAAGCATAGTGGGAGGTCCAGGGCTTAGTGACTTGGAAAAGTTGGGTAAACTTTTGCAAACATCTTGCGAGGTCCTTTCTTTCTTGGCTGGTGTCGGCTTTTTAGCTCACCATGCAGCTTCTTAGTTTCTCTCCTCTGTCCAAAAGCAATTGCATGTCTGGCTTGAAGATCTTTAAACTGTGAGACTTCCAGTGACTCCCAGTGTATTTCTTCATTGTTTGGTTTGTCTTCAGCAAATACCACCACTTCTGTTTAGAAAGAAGCATGTGGTACTGAACCTATAAACAAACAGTATACATGGGAATAATAGATAATTACTCTGTCAAAGTAAACTACAATCTGGTCAGGACGGAAAATCCACTTCTGGCCACTGCTGTAGTGAATGATGACATTAAGAACAGACAACTCCATAATGGAAACTGCTCAGAATTGCTTTATTTTACATGGCAAGCACTTGCTTAAACCTAACAGTGAGCAAACAAAATAATTTGTTGAGACTTGACTCTGTTAATGGTATACCATTGCAGAGCAGGTGTCTATGCATATAATGGTTTGTTTAATCTGTGTTTCTGAGTTCCTCTGAGTCTGCCAAGAACAACTATTCAGGAAATTAAATCTTAAGAGATAATTGGGAAAAGGGAATTAGTTGGTAGGCTGCCTTGCTTGTACCTGTACACTACAGACTTGATTTCAATAAAGCAGAAGATCTGCAGCTTTTCATGTGAAGCTTTATATTTTAGAAATTTAAAATTTTCACCTGTGCTTGGATTGTCTTCTTCCTCAGTGGCTTTTAGAGGTACCAGTGAGGTTTAGACATTCAAAAGGAGAATGTCTGAAATACCTTCAAAGGCAGCTTTATGCAGCATCATCTAGGGTACTTCTCTGAGAATATGTGTGTGTTCTCTGAAGGGCCTGGTGGTTCTCCTCTTTGATACAGCCTTGTGGAATCTAGACCCCAACTGGGTGAAATGTGCTTGAAGACAAAAGTGATAACAAAGCAGGAATGATAATGAAACATTTGCTAAGCCTGTTTTTGTCTCTTGTTTCAGAGAAGGTTTTACTAATAATTTACAATTTTCTCAAACTTCTCTATCCCTCTGTGTTGCTTCACTGCCATTTATTAGAGGGACTGGATTAATGTATGAAATCCTGTAGATAACATCACATGGCACAAGTTCTGCATTATACAGAGGAAATGATGAATACATTAAGGCTACAATATTTGTTCTCAGGGGTGATTTGATTAATTGACATATAAAGCAATTTTTTTCACTTATTCTACAAAGACATAAGAAAAACATTGTACATACCAGTTCAAAGACTTTACACAACATCTGATTTTTTTTGATGTTGGGTGTAGAATGCTGTCATCATTTTCTTTTGATAGTACTCTTTGTAAGTATAAGTAATAATTTGATGTGAAAAAGGGGGAAATTGAGTGTTGTTTGCATTTCTTACATCTTTCAATTTTATCTTTCTTAGGATGTTTCCTTTCAAAGATGGCTTATTACAGTAGCAGTTTGTGAACAAGCTCTGTTTAGGGAAGACAAAGTCATTCCAATAGCACAAAATACAGTGAAAATACATCAATTCCAATTTAGCTTTTCGCAGAGGAGCATCAGAGAAATGAAAGTGCAGTCTCATAAATGTAGGAGATAAACTTTTGTCTTCACTCTTCCAAAGGAAGAACCACATCCTGTGAGGTGCTCAGCATCTGCTGCCCTAATCAATACAGCTGAGAGTTGGCTTCTCTCGATAGGTTTGTTATTCTAGCCAGCAACTGTCCAGCTATAAGAAAGCATCATTGTTTGGTGTGAGGAGGGAAAAAGAATTATATCTTTTATGGGAAATCTAAATCATCTTGTCATCATATAACTCAAAGATGGCCGAGTATGTTTTCCCTCAAATTTGTTTAAACAAACAAATGTAATTCTTAGGTTTAGGCCTTGGAAGCCAAGTTTCCGTCCAGCACGAATTTAGGACATAAAGATTTGTTTGTGATGGAAACAATGCCAGACCCTTCTGCAGAGCAGCGTGCTGGAGCGCTGCTAGAATGCAGCTTATAAACCCGGGTCCAGGCAAACAGAGCTGCTCTGTGTAATTTGGCCTGCCCTGGGTGATTACAATAGCTTAATTGTGCAGCCTGAAGCCTTTCCCTCCCTGCTCAAACGGTGCAGGATTCAAACACGTGGTGGGAGAGGGTTCCTTCGACCAAAGGGCAGGGCTGGAGCCTCTGAGTGTCCTGCTGCTGCTGCTGTGACTTTATGCTGTCACCTGCCTCTCAGGGCAGCCCAGCTCCCTGGGACAACCACACTGTTGTTTTAGGATGTCTCATTTTGCTGCCAGTTTGTGGAGTAAAATTCCCCTCAGTGGGAGTGTTTGCTCTTCTCCTGGGTTAGACAGTGGGAGGTGGTTGGTGTGCATTCAGTCTGTGTTGATACTTGGGACAGTTAACTAACCCAGGCACTCAGCAACAGGACAAGGGGGCACGGGCTCAAACTCTGCCAGGGGAAATTTAAGTTGGAGATCAGAAACAAATTCTTTCCAGAGAGAGTGCTCAGGCATTGGAATGGGCTGCCCAGAGAGGGAGTGGATTCCCCATCCCTGGAGGTTTTTAACCTGAGATTGGCCGTGGCACTGAGTGCCATGATCTGGTAAAGGGACTGGAGTTGGACCAAGGGTTGGACTCGATGATCTCTGGAGGTCTTTTCCAACCCAATTGATTCTATGATTCTGTGACATGCAGGAGAGGCACCTACTGAATAGGAAGCACTCTCAAGTTGGATTCCTTTGGAGCCTAGTCCAAAGCTTTATGGAAAGGATTTCTAATATCAGAAAAGAGCTGAGTTCCATTTCCTAGCCAAGGTGCATATAGACTATAATCTTGTTTCAACAACAAAAACATGAAAGGAGAGAAGGAAAACCAGCCTTTCAGTATTCCAATATTTATCCCTTCCTGTTCATAGTCATAGAATCATACAATATTCTGATTTGGAAGACACCCATGAGGATCATGGAGTCCGACTCCTGGTCCTGGGTAAGACAACCCAAACACTTAGAATCATAGAATCATAGAATCGATGGGGTTGGAAAAGACCTCCAAGATCATCGAGTCCAACCCTTGGTCCAACTCCAGTCCATTTACTAGATCATGGCACCCAGCGCCACGTCCAATCTGTGTTTAAAAATCTCCAGGGATGGTGAATCCACCCCCTCTCTGGGCAGCCCATTCCAATGCCTGAGCACTCTCTCTGCAAAGAATTTTTTTCTGATCTCCAACTTCAATTTCCCCTGGCAGAGCTTGAGCCCATGCCCCCTTGTCCTATTGCTGAGTGCCTGGGAGAAGAGACCAACCCCCACCTGGCTAGAACTTCCCTTCAGGTAGTTCCAGACAGTGCTGAGGTCACCTCTGAGCCTCCTCTTCTCCAGGCTAAACACCCCCAGCTCCCTCAGCCTCTCCCCACAGCACTTGTGCTCCAGTCCCTTCTCCAGCCTTGTTGGTCTTCTCTGGACCCGCTCCAGCACCTCAATATCCTTTCTGAACTGAGGGGCCCAGAACTGAACACAACACTCAAGGTGTGGCCTCACCAAGGCAGAGTACAGGGGAAGGGTCACTTCCCTGGTCCTGCTGGCCATGCTATTTTTGATCCAGGCCAGGATCCCATTGGCCTTCTTGGCCACCTGGGCACACTGTTGGCTCCTGTTGAGCTTCCTGTCAATTAGTACTCCAAGGTCCTTCTTGAGCTCTGTCAGGCTTGGTGCTGAGACCATTTCCCTGGGGAGTCTGTTCAGTGCCCAAACACCACCTGGGTGAGGAACCTTTACCTCACATCCAAATTAAATCTCCCCTGACACGGCTTCCTGCAGTTCCCTTGGGCCCTGTTGCTGCTCACCTGAGAGAAAAGACCAGTGCCTGTCCCTCTGCTTCCCTCAAGTTCAGTGTTTCTGAATGTTTCATCTGCTTCTGTGATCAGTGCTACAGCACTTTGTCTGTCACTGTCAAAGAAATAAATACAGACTGCATTTGGCTGCAAAAAGGAGAATTTCAGTGAGCGCTTCCTGTAGGAGAGAGGAGTATAATGTTTTTTCCAGCAATATATAATTTGGAAGGAAAATTTACAATATTTTTGTTATGAAAGAAAAATATCTCCCTAAAACACTTAATTTTAGGCATTGATATTTAAATAAAACCCAAATATTCATCAGGGCTCAAAATATCCCTCTGATTTGTCCCAGAGCAAAGTTTCCTTTGCTTTTTGCTTGGGAAAAATATGAGGAAATTTTATTTATTTTTTTATTGACAAGAGATTATGGGAACTAAATGTACTAAAATATATTTGTACATGCAGTTATATGAACAGCATGCTAGTTACTACTTTCAGGAGCCAGCACACAGATATATGAACTTAACCCAAAGTTATCATTTTGTATTTCTCTTTGGGTTCTCAGTTTCAAAATAACAGCTCCTGGGGAAACTGAATGAAATTTTGCTCAAATACTTCTATCAGAGACTTCTCTGAACGCTCTTGTGACCTCAAGTTAGTATTTATGCTAAATACCTAAGGAGCTAGCAAAGAGAAATAGATAATTTTTTAAAAAATTTCTTTTATATTTTAAAGAGGAGCTCCATTCTGAGTACTTCTTTTTCTGCTGAAAAACAGTCCATCTACTTTTAGAATATTTTGAGAACAATCAGTTTAATGTCTTTTAATCTTAAGAGGACTGAGGTCATGGCTTGATACTGAAATCCAGATCCTGATATATGCTCAGGTATTTTTTTTCAATTAAAATAATTAATGAAATGTTAAGCCACTTACCATTATGGCCTCTAGACAAGAAAAGAGTTAGAAATACAGAAGTTGTGTTTTGTTTTGTTTTGTCATGGCATCTGGACAGAGTAGAATTGATGGTAGAATCCCATGGCCCATCCCTTGTCAAATTTTGAAGGTCAAAATAAAGCTCAAACAGGTAAATTGATTTCTGATGCCTCATTGCCAGTCTCTGTAGCGTGGTCTAAAGTCCAAGCCCCCACTCCAGGAGCCACCCATCACTCACAAAAAGAAGACAACTTTGGATTCTGTGTCATGCTGTTAATTTTACCTTTAATGGTAGTGGGATCTGAGCAGAGACCTGTGAGTTTATTCTCTTAGTCATTTGTATTGAGCAAATTTAGCAAACCCCTCCATGGGAGTTACTTCTGACTCGTGGCTGAGTAAGACCTCCTGAGTATCCTGCTGACTGACTTTCTCAAGATGCTTTAGGGTTTGCATTTTATATTCTATACTGGGTGAATCTTTTTGAATCACCCTAGCCCAGTGGGTAACATTGTCTCCTGAGGGAAGGCAGACTAAATTTTCCTCTGTGTGTCCATGCACTTGTTTTTTAACCCCTCCCATACCCAATGGCAGAAATAGGTGCTGGTGTCAAGGGTGGCAGCTCCTCTCCTTGGCATGGCTTGCACATGGGGGGATCTGCATCATTCTGTGGGAGCTCAGGAATGGCTGCATGTTTCTTAGAAAGAGATCTAAGCCACGTTCAAACACAGAAAATGGGGAAGGATTAGCTGCTCCATGGGTGATAAGCTCTTCTTGTTAAATGTTTGTGCATATTTCCATTTGTTTAACTTCAGCTTCAGCTTTTGGACCGCACTGTCTCCCTCCTTCTCCTCCCTTCTGAACTGAACATTTCTAAAATGAGGTCTGCTCTTAGGAAAACTGTGAAGACACTTCTTTTTGAGTAATTTTAGGGCAACAAAGGAAATAAGATCTGAAACCATAGACTAGTCTTGTCACCACATTTGGCCAGTGCCAAATGGAAATCGAACCGCAGGTCTCGAATTATGCTTTTAAGTGCTGGAATGAGTCCTGTCCAGACGAGCTGTGCTGGCTTCAGTGAGGCCAGGGCAGTATGAGCCTTCCTGACAGAAGAGTTTTGAAATGTCACAACACAAGTTAAACCCCACACTTTTTCAAGGGGTGTCCAAATATGGTGAAACAAGCAGAGAAGTACTTCCCTTTTCATCCCCTGACAGCTGCCACTCACAACGCAAGCACGGAGCTTTTAGTACATTCTGACTTGAAGGAAGGAAAAATCCAGTGTAGTAAGGGTTTGTAGTGTCTTATGTGGCTGCTGTTGCTACCCTGGAGGTAAACAGGAAGAGGATCTGATATACTTAAAATAACCAAGCTGGTTGAAGGAGGGAATGTGTTATCCTTGCTTCCTGTGTGAGGCAGAGTTAATCACTGGAAGTAGTTGCAAGCATGGGGTTTTCTTACTGAGAAATCCCTCTGTGTCACTGCACAGGACGCACTTGGGTGGCTGTCTCGCTTCGGTGACACAAGACGTGCTTTCCTTTCTTCATCATCCTGGGCTGTTATGGGGTTTTCCTGCCCTCAGAGAATGTTGGTTTTTTTTTCAACTCCTGTGAGCAAAGCTGAGTAGATAATGCAGCCAAACAAGGAGATACCCCGCAGTTCCTGGGATGACACACCTCCTTGCTGCTGACTCACCTGGTGATAACAGACATTCTGTTGATGTTTCTGCTAATGACAAAAATAAACCTCTGTTAAGAAAATTACCTCATTTGTTGTATGTGATCTGTGCACTGAGCTCTTTAAGAACTCCAATTACTTAGTGTCAGGTAAAAATACACCGGGATTAGAGGCGACTTGCACTGTGTTGAAAGATTGCAGTTTACCTTTGTGTTAAGGTATTTTGCAGTGAGCCAGATGTGCCCCAAAGCGTTTGAATTCTGTTGTGCATCCAGCTCTGACCTCAGCAGGTTGGGGAATGTTTATTTGCCATACCAGTTCAAGATCTGTCTTGGAGAATGCTTTTCATCAGGAGGTATTGTCACTAACAGACAATCCCCCTTGTTTTATTGTTTCATTTTGTTGTGTTTTAGTACATGTATCTATGCTAATATACTTAAGGCTGATATAAATGAGACCCTTAATAATGCTGTATTTTAGAGCTCTGACAAAACAGGCATTAGTGACTATAAAACAACTGGTAGCATTTGTGTTCCTATTTAATGGAAGGCACAATGGAGGCATTTGGACCTTGTGAAAATCAGTCCAAATACCTAGAAGGACATGTGAAATCTGTTAGGTTGAAATCTGTTGGATTTAAATAAATGTAAATATAAGTCTTCTTGTGAGAGCTTTCCTTTTTCCTCCCATTCCATTATTCTGTTTTGTCAATGTGCAAAACACCTCAGATATCCAGATGATTTAAGTCCCCTTCTCTTCCCCACGTCACTTCAATCTCATTATAACTGTGAGATGTGCCATTGACAGCTGAGTGTGAAACTAGCCAGTACAATTGCTGGGTAGGAGTATTCAGGGGGCAAATTTCTCTACAGATAAAACCAGAAGATGTAACTCAGTGTTTTCACACCAAGAATCATCAGCAGTGCTCCTCAATATGAATATTATTCAGAAAAAAAATTTCAATTTGCTTGCCTGGTGTAAATCTGCCCAAGTTTCTCTGGCATTGATCAGTGTCTATCTACCCTTATAAATCTTTAGATATTCTTGACTACCTATTGGCTCTTTTGACATTTTATGCAGAAAATAACTAGAGTGTGTCTATACCTGAAGGGAAGTTCTAGCCAGGTGGGGGTTGGTCTCTTCTCCCAGGCACTCAGCAATAGGACAAGGGGGCACGGGCTCAAGCTCTGCCAGGGGAAATTGAAGTTGGACACCAGAGAAAAATTCTTTGCAGAGAGAGTGCTCAGGCATTGGAATGGGCTGCCCAGAGAGGGGGTGGATTCCCCATCCCTGGAGGTTTTTAAACTGAGATTGGCCGTGGCACTGAGTGCCATGATCTGGTAAAGGGACTGGAGTTGGACCAAGGGTTGGACTTGATGATCTGGAGGTCTTTTCCAACCCAGTCAATTCTATGATTCCTCATAACCTATGAACCTGATATATATATATATATATATATGTTTTGCCTACGTGCCATATATATATATATATACACACATATATACATGTCTTGCCTACATGCCTAACTCTTCCATAGTCAATGTAGATGGTCTTGGTGCTTAGACATTACTTTCTTCTGACCAAACAACACATGTTCATGATCCTTGTTTGTAAGCTGAGTGAACAAAATTGTGGTGCAACCTCATGACACCATTGTGCTGATTCTTCCCCATGTGTCTTCTCCAGCATATGAGGCCTGAGCTGTTTCTCTTTGCAAAGAAACTATGATGATTTTGTCATTTGAGTGTAAAATGTGCTACCTAGGGAAGAAATATATTCTAAATTGTACTTTTGAATCCCTAGAAAACATCTGGTTAGTAAACACCAGAACCTCAATGCGCAATCATGTTGGTCATAAAGATCCAGAGATTTCAGGGGCGAGGAGGGGGGAAAATCACTGTTACTGTGTCCTGGTGACAGTCCTGAGTTCTTGGATTAGTCTCAGGCCAAACTCTCTCACAAAGGAGCAGACATGGGATAAGGATGGCTTGTTATGGCCTCCATCTCCTTTCCAGGTCTTGTGATGATTACAGCTCAGTTGGCCACTGTAAGTCTGCAGCTAAGTCTGCAGTTAACATGTAGATCCATTAACAGAAATGTCAGTTTACTATAAAAGAAGGCTCTTGTGAAATTTCCTCCTGGATTATAGGGAGGTGACAAAAACAGTGAAACATCCTGAGATTCCCCATCTATTTTTGTAGTTCCAGGAGGTTTGAACAAGCATTAGAAACCAAAGCATTTAACTGAGCCAAGGCAAATAAATCTTTTTGAGGTTCCTCATATTAGTTACAAAGACACTCAAAACCTTTCAGAGACAGATGTGCTGCTGCTGAAAAAATAGAAAAGCAAAAACTGGCTTAAAAGTATTAAGTTCTTCACAGGGGGCTGGGTTCTTTAAGCTACTAGAATAGGTGGTTTTACACAGAGTTTCAAAGCAGAAGGGATAAGATCAAGATTAGAAAAATAAGACAGAAGAATAAGTGAATCATTAGAATGAAAATATTAGCCCAAGACTGCAGCCTCACCTCATTACATTGTGCTGGCAACTCCTGTGAGCAAAGCTAGTGATTAAACTAATAACTTAGAAAGTAAAAGATACTGTTCAGCCATGAGTTGTTAAAAAGCACCATTTATCAGGATGGTTCACTGTCATGTCACAGGTAGTGGATAAAAACTTTTCCTACTCTTGACTCATTAGTTGCATCTTGGTTAAATTGAAACATTGTTTTAAATATTACAGGAATGTGGTACTTTGCTCAAATAAGGCTTCTATTCCAGCACAATTTTGTATTTGGAATATTAGAAAGTTCTCTGTTTTTAAAGAAAACATGTGGACATCAAATAAGTCGGTTGGTTTGAGCAGTTACTGTACATGAGGTTATATTGGATCATGTAGAAATAAGTATTTTGAAATAAATTAATTTCCTGAAATATTAATTTCATGTATGTCTTTACCTTTGTGACATTTTGTGCCTTTCCATTTTACCAGCTGCTCATCAGGAGAGAAAATAGCAAACTTTTACAACTCAGAAAGAGCAGGAGATTACAAATGTAGTCATGGATTTGGGGATTCTCGATGGAGAGTACAGATGAAACATCAGCCACAACCAAACTCCCCTAAGAGTGTTAAGATGTGCTGGTTAAAAGTTTAGCTCTTCTCTAAATATTAGAATTGCGTCTATGACCTCGATAATTTAACAATTCCTAAATAAGTGGAACTCGGGGGATATTAAAAACCTTATAAAAGAGGGCATTGTGAACAGTTGTGTTCCCAAAAGCTGCTTAGAACAAAACAGGGGACAGTGAAAGTTGGAGGGAAATTTAAATCCAAGGAGCTTTGAAGACTTTTGTAAGACTTTCCAGGGAGGTAACGATGTATTTGCCAATTTGCCTGAACATCTTCACTCCATATGTTTTCACATTTTGCTCCTAAGCTTTTAATGCATTTTACATTAAACAGTCATTGAATAAAAAGAAAATTTTCCTGGGATAATTTCAGGAAAACCAGTTTTTCCTCCTCTCAGTGGTGTGTTCTGCCCATCAGACTGCTGCTGTCCCTGCAGGGTGAGCCCTGCCTTGTTGGCCACGCTGCAACCCTCCTCCTGCCTGTGGGAAATGTCCTGCAGGCACAACTATTCCTGGATGACTGGGGGTTTCCCCAATGGATATTGGTGAAAATTTATTTGACAAAAACTGTACTTCAACATCTGAGATGGAAATGGACTTTTGAAGAGTGGGTTTGCAAGTGCACAGTTGTGGGTTCCTGAGCTTACTCTGCTAGAAAGGTCCTGTGTGCCACTGAAATATGAGCTGGTCGTGTCATGGCACTTCAGGGCATTCAGGGGTTTGGCATCAGTGCTGTGCTGGTGCTGTTATGGGTTTGCTTAAGTAGCTGATGTGATGGATGCTGATGTGGTACAGGAGACAGAAATGGTCAGACTTTCTGGCCTTAGCTTCTCAACTACATGTGGAAGTTTGAGGGGATATTTTTGAAAAGGAGATAAAAAAATAGTGTGTGAACTATTGGTCTCTCCTGTAGTTATGAACATCCTATGGATCAGAATGGACTGAGATCAGTGATCCTCTTACAGGCTGAAAGAAAAGATATTAAAATGGAAAAGTTGCTCCCTGCCCAGTTCAGATTGATTCTAGAAACTATTGATTTGGCATAAAAGTTTCAGACCTCATTGAGAAACTAAAATAAGAGGACACTGGAGCTAAGGCCTCTTGTAAGGGTCACGTCTGACATTTGCCCCTTCCCTCCCTTCACCCCTGCTGCCTGCAATGGTGAAAACCATCTGCAAGGCAAGAGATTCTCCCAGGTGCAACAGCAGGAAAAAAGAGGCCACGTGCCCCTCTGTGGCCAGGGGCTGGTGTAGAAAAGCTCTTTATTTTGTTGTTGCATGCAGAGAAGGGTAAAACCCTCTGTAATGTAGTGAGGCTGAAGCACTGCTGTGCTCACTTAAAGCTGACCTTCAGAAGCCTTTTGGAGGCTGTGAAATCTGGCCTGGAAATGTCATGGTAAAATACTGAATGCTTTATTTCTGATTAATTCATGAGTACTCAACAAAGTGGTTGGGATTTTCCCTTATTTAAAAAGTGTTGCAAACTTGAATCAAGAGCTAAAACTTCATGCGACATGAATAATTGGAGAAAAAAGTGTGCAGTTGTTTTCAGGATGCTTTAAATGTTTTTTGTAGCATTCAGTTAAATCAGTTTTGACTGTCAGTCTATGCAGCATTAAACAAAAGTCAAAATGCAATATTTGTCCCTAAATTTTTGGGTTTGAAGTTGGTGCAGTTCTGCAAAATGGCTTGCTTCTTGAAACCCTGAACTTTTGCTGATGGGAAATGTTAATAATGACCCTTGAACCAGCTTTATTTAGAGGGTATTTCCTCATGTGTTTTGATACCTTCTCTTCTGAAATGGACATAAACCAGATAACCCAGAATTACAAAAACATGAAAGCAACGCTCAGTTTGTTGAGTTGAAAGTGCTGTGCTGCTGAACCCTCATGGTGCCCCTACTTTATTCATTTTCCCTTCTATGGAAATTGTTGGTATATTTTCCTAAAGGGTGGTTATGTCATTCTGTCATATCCCAGATGATTTTGGACACCGCAGAAAAATTAGAGGGAGTGTGTGAAACGTCTGGACCTTTGAAAGTTTCAAGCATGCAATGAATGTACTTCATTACCCCAAATGTAGGATGCCTTCTGCATTCATAAAGCAATACTTTTTTTCCCAGTAGATGAGTTATGGGAAAACAGCTAATGATTCATGAAAAAAATCCTCCTTGCACACAGTTGGATGAACATCTTACTGCTACTTGCTTTTTTTTTGAAGCACGAGTTTGGGTGTGGGTGCACAGCGGCATGTGGAGAGAGGAAGGGGGGGACTGTGTGTGCATGTGAGTTTATATATGGAATTAATATATGGATTGGGATACTCTTTTTAAGCCTGTAAAGTGTGCGTGCTGCTTTTATTCATTAGCACCTACAAAGGACTAATTGCCATCAGGCATGTAGGTGGAAGTTTTGGCAGGGAGCGAGAAACGCAATAGGTTTGATGAGAACCAATGATCTGCCAAAGCCTTCTCAGAAGAAGAATCTAGTTTTGCTGTCACTCACCCACCCCTTTAAATTCAAATGCAGATGCTTCCAGGGGGTGTGTGGCACCCAGCCAAGGCAGCATTTGAGCTGGAGGGCTCCCCATGCTGTATGTGCAGACCACGCTGTGGCTGTGAGTGCTGCCCAATGCCTGCGGGGAGAGGGAAATGTGAAAGCTAAAATGGAGACAACAGCATATGGAACGCTCTGCTCTTTCTGCTGTAGTGACCACAGGGCAGCAAGGACCCTGCCTGGTGCAGGTGCTGACCAGGAACCTCTTCCTGGGGAAGGCAAGGACAAAAGCTGGCTTGGAAATTCGATGGGAAGTGCTGATTTACAAGGATGACTCTCTGGTGCCACAGTCAATCACGTGACTCTGTCCAGGGTGGTGCCCTCATTGCTAAGCCATGGCAGGGTGTTTCTGGAAGCATCAGTGCCAGGTTCATGGCCACTGCTGAAGGACCAGAGGCACTGATGCCCCAGGAGCTTAGACAGGACCCACCTGATCTTTGGCCTAACTGTGGAGGTCAGGCTTTTGCCCTCTTGTTCATACACTCTAGTTCTTCAGCTAGAAATTAAATCTCTGGTAGGAATTCTCAGGCAAGTGCAGTATAATAAAAATGATGTGGTCAGAAACCAACAGTGTGTTAAGTACTTGTGGGTTTGTGAACAGCACAGAAGCTGTGGCTGAAAACCTGCCTGTGTGGCACCTGTAGAATGGATATCTGTCACATGGTAAAACTACTGAATGTTGGGATAATATTAGGTAAATAATTAGCATTCTTCTAGTCCATCAAAATTAAGCAAATACAATCATTTAAAAAAAAGCCCTAAGATAAAACCCCTGAGATTATATATTGCTCCCTATTAGCCTTTGCTTTTGCAGTGATAAGCTCTGTATCATTAATTTGAGCTGGAAAATGTGATTATGTTCCTGACAATTAATATGCTTGGGTCTACAGATGCATTACAAATGTATGTGGTGTATGAAATGGACCTTTGTTAACATTGCTTGCCTGTGCCTACAGCTTTTCCTAGGATTATTCTAGGAATACAGGGAATTATTTAACTGGTTGTGTAGAGCAAGTGTTAACTGACTCCGAGAGGGCCTGTACTGATGTGGTTGAGTTGAACGAGATGGGTCTTCTGAGTCCCCCTCAAGTTCTCTTTATACCCCTGAGCCGTGGGGTTTTCTGCTTGCATTCCTCTCCTGTCACCTCAGGTGACCTCCTTCTCCCCTCTCTTTCCCCACAAAGGAAGCAAGAGGTTCTAATTCTTCAGAAATGTGGTATTTATCACCTGCTGCATTCCAAGGGGATTAGTAGGGTTGCTATTTCATGCTGTACTTGTTTCAATAAAGTCCATATTCTTTGATTCATACCCATAAAGTTTTGTTGAGTTTGGAGTTAGCTGTTAGATTTCAGTACAGAAATACATCAACTCTGTGTAATTAATCATGTAAAATAAATAAAAATCACCCCTAAAAAGGGTAGGGGGAGTGAAAAACAGAAATAATTTTATATATTGTACAGAAATTTGCCTATTTGACTGGTTGTGGTAGTGTAAAATTCTTTGCATAAAATATTATTTTATCTGAAGTGTCTCAGAGGGCTGTTATAAGACTAATAAATACTTGCTAATCGCTTTGACAGCTTCAAAAAAGGTGCTATGAAAGTAATAGTTATTTCTGTTCTGGCTTTTTTTTTTAATTTCCCATATTACAATTGTGATCAGGAATTGGAACATCTACTTTTATCAAATGGTGGGTGGTATCTACTTCAGTTCTTATGCCTATTTCTCCAAGTCACAAACTGACATCAGAATAACAAATAAAGAGGAAATGTAATGACATGGTCCTATATTTCATTCCTCATAATGTTCCAGGGAGAACTCATCCAAACCAAAATAATCCTTTGTTTGCTGCACATGTATTTAGTATACTTAGGCAGCAGGTTCTGCAATTAGTGATGCAGTGACTTCAGAGCCAAGTTCTGTCACATTTTATCCCATTTCATGTGACTCCTTGCTAAATAACTTTGTACTGGCCTTTCTGGTGGTAAGTCCTATGAACTGTATAAGAAATTACTTGATAAATTTATTCAAGAGGAGGAAGACCTGATTTGTTGGGGTCTGAGGGTCTGTGTAGCCTTGAAGAAAAAAAAAAAAGAAGTTCATCCCTTTGTGCACATCATTTTCCTTATTTCCATTCTTTGAATGTCTTGGAGAGACAGCTTTACAAGCACAAAACTAATTGCTTCTCTTTTCTATATGGTCACTGTGGTATGTTCCACAGAGCTATCAAATAGTCACCGAAGGAAAAGTGCACTTGGAAATGGGAGAGGAAGTAGCCCATACCCTGTTAGTATTAAGATAATTTCATAAAAGCAACTCAGACTTTTTGATTTATAGAATACTGACAAGAACAGCATCTGAGTAAGTCAGGGGAAAAATGAAGAGTATGATTAATCTTCATGTCCAAATGCATGAGCTGATGGCCAACTGCAGGCAAGAACAGCTTCCTCTCTGTGGCAAAGTCAGCACCGCTGATGTTGGTTTATGTCCTGTAGAGAAGTGCAGGTTTCTACTAAGCCCCTTTTGAGTAAGGGCACCCACCAAACAGGGATGTGGAAGTGCTTTGGTACTGCAGCTTATCCCCTGCAACTCCATCTCATTCCTCCACCTAGACACTGCCAGAGTATTTAATTGTGCCTATTTATTATTTGTTACACAAGGGTTCATTTTGTTTTTCAAGTCCAGAGTGACTTCATTATCTTGTGATGCTTGTGAATGTTAAGCCACTGATGCTTGTAGGTGGAATTAAGATTGCCTTAGATACAAATGTGAGGTTTCAGCCTGAGCGTGGCATTGGTGAGAGATGGAGAGATGTGACCTTTCCTTCCCTTTGGGGTGATTTACAGTCCTTAGGATAATTTTAATCCATATGACAACAAATATTGATCAAATAATGCTTGTAATCCATGTATTGGCCCATGATTCGAAGAGTGGAGCTCTGTTTCCCTGATAATTTTGCTCTCAAGAACTTGGGAGATCTTGCTTTTGGGAAAGTAGCTTTGACTAGTGCTCTCTTTGCTTTTTCTTTACTTTTTTTGGCTAGTGGATTTCCATGATCAGCCCTTTCCTAGCCTGGTCTTGTCTGCTTTTTCTCTCTCCAAAGAGAAGCTCACTCGAGGAATAGAGTCTCTGTAACACTGAATTCCTTCTTGAACTTTCAGTAATTCTTGTCCTTCTCCCCTTGGAACTGAAAATTCAGTAATTTGACCTGAGATAATCCCTGCAGTGCTCATGAAGCAAGATCTGTGGCAGGACGTCTCTAAAATTAAAAAAAACATAAACTGTCCCTTACTTGGAATTTACATGCCTGGGTCAGGTCACAAAAATTCCCAATAAGGAATATTTTTGCATGCCCTCTAGGTATTTCTTCCAGTGTTTCATAACCTCTATACGTAGATATTTAGAGAAAACTTTTTTGGAAATTAAGCCCAATTCTCCCAAGTTATTCCAAGTGCTTATGGAAAATGTACATCACCATCATCTCCACAATTGCTTCTTTCTTACCTGAAGGCTGTCATCATATCTTTGCTTCCCTGTCTCCTCTAGGATAAAAATGATCCCTTCCTTCACCTCTTTCTCATGCTGGCCTTTTTTCTGGTCTCACAAATTTGCCTTGAGGGATGATGCTGAAAACCTGTCTCAATTCTGCATTTGAGGCCTCACCAGAAATAAGCAGAGCAGCACAATTCTTCTTAAAGCCAAACTCACGGAATATTCTGAGTTGCAAGGGACCCACAAGGATCACCAAGTCCAACTTGTAAGTCAGTGGCCCTGTGGGGATCAACCCCACACCAGTGGCATTATTAGCACTGTGCTCTAACCAGCTGAGCTGCATGAGCCAAAGGCAGTTTGAATAAACATGGATGTTTAATTCAAAGAACTTATGAACTATGGCTGCATGGGCCTTTCTGAGGTCAAGTGAACCAGGAGGATGTGCTGTGGTTTCAAAGACAGAGATACAAGAATGCAATTTCCTGAGACACAGTTCTACATTCCTAAAGGAACTGGACTCCACAAGTTGCTGTGTTCTCTATTTGGTGTTTGTTATAAACAGATATTGCAATTTGCCAGACATTAAACACATCTGAGCATACCCACAAGCTAATTTGATGAAACATCTGTGTGCATATGTGTATAACAAACCATGGAAGGAATTTTTACTGTAAAAGATAAGACCAACTCTGTAGATTTCTTTTTATTGCCTTCTTTTTTCCAGTTATTGAAGTGTTTATGAAAGAAAAAGAGAGCAACAGAAGTGAAATGGGTGACTAATTTTTAGACTGTTTAATAAAAAGTAGGATTTTCCAGTTGTGCAAAGCACTGCTTGATGAAAAGCCTGCCTGTTGATCACCTAATTTAATGCCTGCAGAGAGTCAGGATTAGTTTATGTTATTATTTAAGAGGAAATGATTTAAAGTATGATGTTAGGTTTCTGTTCTTTGGAAGTGGAGGGACACCTTTCCAAAACTTTAATGCCAAAATTTGTGCTCTTAAATTTAAGTTTAGAGTTCTTAGATCTTGAGGGGTGATGGGTTTTGGGGTTTTGGTGTTTGCTGTGGGGTTTTGGTTTGGGATTTTTGGGTTTTGTTTGGTTATTTGTTTGGAGTTTGTTTGGGGTTTTTTTGGCAAGCTAAGACATTCAGTGACTTGGGTGTGGATGTTAGTGGAGTCTACGTGTTCTTTTCATGCCATTACATGAGGCCCTTTTTAAATTGCCTCAGTGGCTTTTGGTCTGACAGATTTGAAAACTGAGTGCAAAACAGCCAGACCCATTTAAAAAATTTCATTTACACGTACAAAGATTGTCCTGGCAGGTTAAACATCTTCACATGAGCAAAGGATTCAACACAGCATCTCAATCTTAACTTCTTATTGAAGTGTTGAAGTACAGGCCGACAGTAGGCAAATACTAACCCAAGTGTCTCTCCTGGGAAGGGTCCTCTACTGAATTCAGGCCTACAAAAGTATCTTAAGTAAATAAATAAAACATACTATAAAAAAGTGACTGCCATTTTATATTCTGTTGTTTCTGTTTTCATGGAACATCCTGTTGCAAGAAGCTGATCCATTTTGCTGAAGTTTTTGACAGTGTGATGTTAGTCAAGGTGGAGCTGGCCTGACAGAAAAAAGGCATCAGGATCTTTGTGACAAGTGGCTTTAGACCATAAGATTGTGGGCTTTAGGTTTAGTGTTCTACAAAATAAACCAAAACATGTTATCCAGCTCTTAATAATTTTTTTTGCTCCTTAAAATTATCTTAGTGCTTTGATAACTCATCAAGTTCTCCTTTTGTGAGAGTTGTAGCATTTTAGAGTCTAATACTGTCACCTGCCTGTGGTCTTAATCTGTCCCACAGGTGCTGATTTCTTAACATTGAAACATTTTTGACGTTCAATACAGGGTTTCTATTTCCTTTTTCCCCACTCAGGAGAAAAAGGTGGAGCCAAGAGATTTTGAGGTTGTCATGGCTTTATCTCAATTGTGCACAGGATTTATTATTACAGTGTGACAGGGAGAAAAGGCTTAGTTGTGGCTTTTATTCTGTGACCATGGAGGAGTCTTAATCAGGAATGGAGAAGAGATTTTATGCAGTTTTAAAAAAGGTGCTGCAGAGGTACCAAGCAGATCTCTTTAGTTGCATAAATAACTCTAGGAGTGAAAAGTTGCTTTTAAGATGAGAAGAGAGAAGACTATATCTTACAACCCCATTATATTGCATTTGTTGAATGGATGTCTTTGTTTTGCATTTGTTCTTAAAACTTGTTATTATTCCACATCTCTCTTTCTCTGAATCATTTAGTCATGTTAAATAAATTCCCAAAAGTGAGCAAAGCTTAGTCACCTCTTTCCTGACACAGGTAGCTGTGTGGGTGGACAGGTGGAGGCAGGTCAGACTGCAGACATTGCTATATTTTCAACATATCCTTTTAGATAACTAGAATTTTCCTTCTAATCCCTTGAACAGATCAATGACA
This sequence comes from Pithys albifrons albifrons, assembly GCF_047495875.1. NCBI lineage: Eukaryota > Metazoa > Chordata > Aves > Passeriformes > Thamnophilidae > Pithys > Pithys albifrons. The sequence continues at coordinate 52,065,574 of NC_092464.1, forward strand.
TGAAGACAGGAGGAGAAGCATTAATCCAGACATTTACCATGACTCAAAAATTGTAATAATAATAATAATAATAGGAAAAATCATCTCAATCATAATAGGCAACTATTTTGCCTGGAGTAGTACACATTTCACATGGATGACTTTCCTGGGGATTGCACCGAATTTCTCACGCCAAAAGCATCAGAAACTGAAAAGACATTTTCCTTTCCTCACCTCCAAAAGGCAAAGTACAACTCTGCTGGTTTGAGCAAACAGTAATGAAACCACGGTGGCAATTTGGAGGTGCTGTGTCCAACTAGAAAATGTATCATCTTTGAATAAGAAGGAAGCCAGACTGTATGTCATCCTTCACTCCTGAGGCAACTATCCTAAAATCCAAGCCTGCATCTGTCATTACAGGTCTCTCTTGTCTTCCCATTGCTGCTTTGTTCTCCAGCAAAGTTATTTTCAACAAACCCTGTCCTGTGGTGTCGTTTAGACACATTCTCTTCTATACTTAAACCCTTTTTGTCCTTTCCCTGCCACTTCTGTTTTGTGTGGCTTTGTGCCATTTTTCTCTATTGTAATGCTGGAACATCTAATTAACAAAGCTCAAATAGCTACTTGAACAAAAATTCCATGAATTTCTATCATAGAATGGTTGGGGTTGGAGGAGATCTTAAAGATCATCTAGTTCCAAATTCCCTGCCATGGGCAGCGACACCTTCCACTAGACCAGGTTGCCCAAGGCCAAATCCTGCCTTGCCTCAAACATTTCCTGGGATGGGGCATCCACAGCTTCTCTGGGCAACCTGTGCCAGTGTCTCACCATCCTCATGGGAAAGAATTGCTTCCTAATATCCAATATGAATATTCCCTCTTTCATTTTAAGGATATTTCCACTTGTTCTAGCACTACATGCCTGTGTAAAACCTCTGTCTCCAGCGGATATTTCCACTTGTTCTAGCACTACATGCCTGTGTAAAACCTCTGTCTCCAGCATTATTTGTAAGCCCCTTTAGGTACTGGAAGGCTGCTATAAGAGGAGCCTTCCCTTTTCCAGGATGAACAACCCCAGCTCTCTTGGCTTGTCATCACAGGAAGGTGCCCCAGCCCTCTGAGCATCTTTGTGGCCTCTTCCAGACCTACTCCAACAGTTCTACATCCTTATGTTGGAGGCCCCATATCTGGATTATGTATTCCAGGTGGGGTGTCAGAGGAGCAGAGAGGAGGGAGAGAATTGGTTCCCTCAATCTGCTGGCTGTGGTTTTTTGATGCAGCCCAGGACACACAGATGGTTTTTCTGGGCTGCAAGCACCCACTGCCAGGTCACAGCCAGCTTTGCCTCAACCAACACCCCCAAGTCCTTCTCCTCCAAGTCCTTGCTATTTTAGGAGAGTTCGAACTGTGTCAGTTCAGCTTTTAAAAATGATCAAACCCAGTAGCAAAAATTAGACTTGGGTTTATGCTCTGGTTTCAAACATACTTGAGGTGTCAGGACTATAAAGATATGTTAATTAGCCGAATATCCCTTCCTCAGCTGGTGACAGAACAGGGGCAGAAGGTCATTTACTTTATGGGAGTGTATAGTTTGGCCAAACTAGTCTGCTGTTTCCCCCCCAGAATATTCTCTTTTAAAGAGTTTTGGGGTGCTTTTGTGTAAGATGTACATACATGTAAATAGTTCAACTAGTATTTACTAGCATGTCAAATAATCAAAATGTTATCAAATGCTCCTTGGAGGACATTTGCTATAGTGTCTCTGCAGAACACTTCTGTGTTTGTTTGCATTAACCTCTTTGTTTTGGGCCACTGACAAACCCCTGATATAATCTACAGTCAGTATCAGTTTAAGACTTGATTACCTCTTAAGATGTCCTTTCCAGCTTCACCTTTTGTTGAAACCTCATATTGCACATCAGATATGAGCAGCAGACCTGTCTTGCTTCCCTTCCATCAGTTCACACATAATGTGTTAAACTTGTTCTGGCTATGGATATAAACTGTAACTGGCTGAAATCAACACAACCTCCTATTTAAAAATGAATGGGAAGATGGTGATGCTTCAGATTTCTTAGGGTTGCACTCTTGGGGAGTAAATTGTACATAAATCAAATGAGAGTTCTTGGGTTATCCCTCTCTGCTTTTATAAATGTAGTTGAAGTTACATAAACGGGCTCAGCAGTTTATGCTAAATCACTCTGTCAAAACAATGTCAGCAATGCCAAATCCTGACACGTTATTGGACGACAATGCTTTCTTCACAAAGATCCTCATATAACTATCCCAAAAGGAAAGGGTAGCAGAGCAGTCCTAAAAATCCTAATTTTTTATTTTGTTGTAAACTATAAATACATATTTTTAAATATATAAACTATCCTAAGCTAATCGCTAAGTAATTCATAACTTAAATGGTTTACAATTCATTAGGAGATGGGATGGGGAGAGAAGCATGTAAGAGATGGCTCTTGATTATTCTCCTTTTATATATAGCACAGTTCTCGGCAGTAATGAATACATTAACCAAACAAATGAAACCCTGATTGCTCTCTGAAGTGTTCTGACAACACACTCCATGAATCCCTCTGTGGGGAAAGTAGCCACTCAATCACCAACTAGCCTTTCTGTGCCTGCTTTCCTTTAGTTTTGTTGTAACTGCATCGTGGCTGGTATTAAAGTTTAATATAGTTTATACAATTAAAAACTTGTGTAATTTTTTTTTAAATGTGGTGCAACTTTGATGGCATTTCATGTGGTTTAACATGTTTAAAGAATTATTTTAAGAAGTTTTACCATTGTAATTAAATGCAGACATTTATAAATGTTTCGTGTCTGAAAGTTGTGTTTGGCTGATGCAAGGTCTGAAACTGAACTAGCCTGACTGTGCCTTAGTAACATAAAACTGCATATTTATAGTATTCTGGGGTTTTTTGTGAGGTCTTATCACTCAGTGATAGGGAAATATGTTCTGAACAGTGCCTGTAGTGCCTGCAGCTGCCAGCTGTAGCCCACCTCTTCCTGGAGGATCATGAAATGAGCTGTTACAGCATGAAAGTTCAGCCTCTCTGCTGGAGAAACTCCCTATGAGCTGTTCAGAGTCATTCTCGCTGTCTGCATGGCTCATAGAGGAGCCAGATGGGCCAGTTCTCACTGCTGGCTGTTAGCTTTGTGGAAAATTGAGGAGAAATCTAAGTTCTTTAAGGTGTCTCTTACATCCAAGCAGCAGTTTTGCCTCATTTAACCATTGTGGTGACACCTGGGGAACAGTCTAGAGGGTGTAGAAATAGTGACAGTCAAGGTCACTCCTAGAAAATGTTGTGCTGCTCTGCCATGTGGTTACTGAAGGATTTTTGTTGTTGTCTTTATAACTGGAAGTGGGTTTTAAAATCAGTTTGAGAATTGTTTCTGTTCCTGCTCTGGAGGGCTCTGAACACCACCCAAGTTGGGAAACTTGTAGGAAATCCTGCAAAATTCTGATGCTCAATGTAAACACTGCTGCAGGAGCATCCTTACTCATAAGAGAGGTGTCCTGTCTCTCTACTGGTTAGATGAGGAAAAGGTGGAGATTTCATCACGGTTCTGAGGCCTGGGGCACGAGAGGGGCAGAGCAGAGTACGTGATACATTTGGAATTTACCTCCCTAAAGGTCATACTTGTGTAATACATAGAGATATCCCCAAAGCAAACAGCCATTCTTAGATCACATTCTGAATTGCAACTCATGGGCTTTGGGGTTGTTTTTTGGGGGGCTTTTTAAAACTTAATAAAAAACCTTGTCAGATCATTGAAGGCATTTGCAGGACTTGATAGATCAAGGAATCACAGAATGGGTAAGGATGGAATAGAGCACAGTGTGTCATCTGGTCCAATGATGATTATATTTCTTTGAATGATTGAGGCAGGGAAAGAGTCTGTGAGGAAAACCTCTGGGATTGGTTGGAATTGTCATTGAAAAGGCAGAGAAAACACTTTCACACCCTCTTTTTTTTTCCTCCCCCTCTTTTGAATTTTTATTCTTTCCTAAATGTACTGGGAACTTGCCATGTTCTGGGTCAGGAAAAAGACCACAACTAGTTTATCATTATTTTTCTTTTTAATGAAGCTGATTTCTCTTCCCAGTATGTGCACTTTGCAGTCCACTGGTTTGGACAAGAAAATCTGTCCTTGTTAAGAAAAATACTGAATAAAACAGAGCTGTTAACCCATATCCAAAAATATTCTATGTTTTTGTTTTGGGTTCTGCTGGAAATGCTACATTAACTTTGCCTCAGGACACTAATTAACAAACTGGTCATTAATTGCTGGTAATAAGGAACTTGTCAGCAGTCATTGTTTCCTTAAACTGCCTAAATTCAAGAGGACAAGTTTAGAAGAAAGTACCTCTCTGAAAGATCCCTGTTTTTCCTCCCAAATGAGAGAAACTCCCAGTAAGCGAATGAAAAGGACCTTGGGACTCTCTATTGTTGGATAATGTTGGTTTCTGCAGCAACAGGGATTTGTCTAGAAATGACCAGTAATGTGATGCTGGAATAAGTGATTTCCTTGATAATGCTTCTTGCCTTTGATTGGAAACAAACGTCACTAAAAATAGTCCTGACAGAAAGTGATTTCATTCCCAGGGCTTGAAGTGGTAGTCATGTATGTATTTCTTGCCTGTCTTCGCTTCTCTTGTTCGTGTAAGTAATGAAATGATGACAGATGTGTGGTGACATTGCAGGGAGTAACAACAATTGCTGCCATTTACTCTGGAGGTGAAAAGTTGGGCTAAAATTGGAACAGGTACCTGAGGCCCCAGGGCATTTGGGGAGAGGTTCCAGTGCTCAGTCAGGGGTGGAAAAGTATTCCACTAAACACAATCCATCTCAACGTTCAGGGAATTTGCAGGCAACTTCTGTCAGCTTGTGTTCTGAAAGGATGTAATGCTTCTATTTTCATCTGATTTTCAAAGATGATGTGAAAAAGGATACGAAGTCAGATAAAATTTTGATTCAGAGGAGTTAGCAATGGGCTCTAATGTTCTGTAGAGTATGTGAAGACATGTAAAGAAACAAATGAAACAAAAACCCCCTCAAACAACAACAAACAAAACTCCAAAACCCAAAAGAAAAAACCCAAATATTTGATTTAAAACAGAAGCCCAAAACTCTCGATAATGGGAGTTTATTGTTCTGTTAAGGTTTTGCTTTTCTTATTCTGATCTAAAGAGACCCGTTTTTGCTTTGATTAAACCTGACTGAAGTGACCATTCCTTTTTTTTTTCTTCATCACAAAGCCTTTTTTCTTCTTTATCTTGCTTTTAAAATATCCCTTTAACCATCTGGCATTCAGGGAATATTACCTTGAAAATACTGTGAGAAGGGGTAGATTTAGGTGATCTACTATAGAGTCTCTGTCTTTATTTTAACATCTCATATTATTGTGAGAATGTTGGAATTACTTCAATGTATGTTGGTGTTTGGATTCCAAAAGCTTGTCAAATAAAGTTTGGTGATTGCAAAATGGATCAATGGAGGAATAAAGTTTGCTGGCATTGGAGATTCAAATGTATAAATGCACAGAGAAGTGGTGTTTCATATCCAAACTGAAAAAGTTTTTTGAAGAGTCATAGATCTTAATTCAAGAAAATAAAACACGTAATTAAAATTAGATGCAACCCCTCTCTATTTCCATCTCCAATAACTTTGTAAAACTTGGGGGGGAGGGAATTAAATTTCTGATGAGAAAAAACCCACATCATATAAATGCACATCTCTTTGACCCAAATCACTGTCAGTTTACTTACTTCACTTTTAATAGGCATTTAAATATTATAGAAAAGTTTGTTTTCTGGGAGCTTCTGAGTATTTTTTAAGTTATTTTTACCTTTATTAAAGATGTACAGGAGAGAAACGGGTAGAAAAACAAAGTTTTCCCCAAATTAGACATATATAAAAGGAAATACAAACAACAGAAAAAAATGTTTAATGAGACTGCACAGCAAAAAAAGTTCAGTGACCTTATGGTGCCAAAATCAAGACATATTAAACCTGATATTAAGCCAGATTTGCTTACATACAATAGTCACATTTGTGAGCCTGATTCATGTGTTTTAATAACATCAACAGCAAAGGAAGATGCAGTGGCAATATTTAACTATGTTTTTTGAAATCTGTGTGGTAGTTTTGGCTTTGGTTTCAGCCAGGCCTCAGCTAGGCCTCAATTCAGCAGGCCCAGAGGATGTGACATAGATTAGAAGGGACAAGCACCACCTGACTTAAGCAACCCAAAAGTATTTCATATCATCTGACATCATCAAGAAGTATAAAAAGAGAAGGAAGTGGAGCTTCTGTCTCTTTTGGTCTTTGCCTCAGCCCCCTGAGGCCGCCCTGCCCTGCCCTGCCGAGATCAGGCTTTGCCGCCATCCCCACTGTGTTATCCAGGGAGGGGAACATTTTCTTGTTAATTTTTTTCCTCTCTTGCTGGGAGGTTTCTCTGGAAGAATTTTTGAGAGATTTTGTGAGTGGTTGGAACCCCGAGATAAGCTCAGTTGGTTAAAACTTGACTGTAATAATGCCAAGGTCATGGGTTCAAGCCCCTGTATGGGCCATTGACTTAAGATTTGAATTCGATGATCCTTGTGGTCCAACTCAGAATAGTCTGTGATTCTATAATTTTGAATCTGTATTATTTGTTTGGGTGATTCAGTAGCTCTTGTTGTTAGTTTGGTTTTCTTTTCTCACATTTATATATATATATATTATATCATATTCTGGATTTAATTGTCTTTCTTTTGTACGATATAAGAAGGTTGCTATTTCAGGTTTTGGGGTTTCTTCCCCTCCCTCCTCTTCCCTTGGGGTGGGGAGGGAAGGATCGACAGACCCTTTCTCTCTACGTTGGTCAGTTGGCATTTTGCCAGCTCAACCCAACACAATTGGGCCTACTTAATTCAATGAGATTTTAAGCTCACTGAGGAGGCCCAGAAGAAGAAAAAAAAATGGGTTAAAATCTGAAGGCAAAACTGACTGGAAAAATAATAATTTGAAAGAAATCAACAAGGTTCTCTGTCAAATTTGGTATTTCTATCAGTTATCAGTACAATGGCCACAGTAAATTTGCAGACAGTGCCAAGTTGGGAAGGGCAGGGAGCCCATGTGAGAGAATTTGATTTCAGAATGGTGAAGGGCTGTTGTAGTGTTTGTTGTAGCTGAACATGAGTCAAACACACACTGTTGTTGAGAGGGCAGAAGCCAAAGCGTATGAGGGCACTTTAGGGGAAGGTTGTCTTGAGAAAGGTATTGGCTACACATGTTGTGTCCTGGATCAAGAATAGCATGGCCAGCAGGCCCAGGGCAGTGACCCTTCCCCTGGACTCTGCCTTGGGGAGGCCACACCTTGAGTGTTGTGTTCAGTTCTGGGCCCCCCAGTTCAGGAAAGAGATTGAGGGGCTGGAGCGGGGCCAGAGAAGAGCAACGAGGCTGGAGAAGGGACTGGAGCACAAGTGCTGTGGGGAGAGGCTGAGGGAGTTGGGGATGTTTAGCCTGGAGAAGAGGAGGCTCAGAGGTGACCTCAGCACTGTCTAGAACTATCTGAAGGGAAGTTCTGGCCAGGTGGGGGTTGGTCTCTTCTCCCAGGCACTCAGCAATAGGACAAGGGGGCACGATGGGCTCAAGCTCTGCCAGGGGAAATTTAAGTTGGAGATCAGAAACAAATTCTTTGCAGAGAGAGTGCTCAGGCATTGGAATGGGCTGCCCAGAGAGGGGGTGGATTCCCCAACCCTGGAGGATTTTAAACTGAGATTGGCTGTGGCACTGAGTGCCATGATCTGGTAAAGGGACTGGAGTTGGACCAAGGGTTGGAACTTGATGATCTCGGAGGTCTTTCCCAACCTAATCGATTCCATAAGACTCAAGCTGGAGGGTGGTTTTGAGTTTTGGAGTCTGCCTTCCCAGCATAGGGGAATCCACCAGACAGGATCCTGTAGGCAACAGTCAGATGACTAAAGACATTCCCTGTTGTCTTAATTTGGGCCTGTTTAATCTAAAGCAGACAAGACTGATTAAGGTATGATAAAAGTCTCCAAATATTTGGAAGTCTGCTGCAAACTGCAAAGAATTTTCTTTTTTGATATGCCCACATAAGGAGAAATAATGAGCTTATATTACACAGATGAGATGTTAGGAAAACTTTTATAACAGTAAGGAGACTGGTGCATTTCTGTGCACTGGTGGGAAATTTATATTCTGCATAGACACTTTGGGTGAGTTTTCACAGCTATGTTGGATGAACATCTGCCAATAAAGGCTAAGGGTTGACTTCTGGAGTTACTGTGGCCTGCATGGGGGACTGGGGAGCCCTTGAGATCTCTCCTAGTCCTATTGTGGTTCTATGTGGTTAAATACCTTGGTGAGCCGTGACAACTGGGAAGGAAATTATTTCTCTATCATCAGACTAAAAGCTTTAAAATCAAACTAACAAAAGACCAAAACACTTATCAGTGAGATGAGGAGTCCAGAGGGGGACACGTGTAAAGGCAGAGAAGTACTAAGATTTAGTTATAATGGCATCAGTTGTTATATTGTACTATAATAGGGCAGTCACTTGTGGTGAAGAAAGCAAAGGTTTGTGTTTCAGGAGCACCTTTCACCCCTTTTACTGCAGCTGGGATTCTTGTAGGAATAATACCAAGATGCTGGAAAGAGCTCATTGTACCTCCAGAAGATTAAAATTTAGAGGAATGACAAGAAGCAATGCTATCACCCAAGGTATCTATCTTCTTGGTGGCCTCGTGGCAGAAACAAGCCTTCAAGTAGGATGATATCCAAAGTAAATAGCTCTTTATTTTGAGTTAAACATGCTCTAATTTTATTAAATGTTATGGGAAAATTCAGGGAATTTTAGAGGGTGAAGGAGCAATGGTACCCAGGTGAGTACCTGCAGAAACCTGTTTCTTCTGCAGAAAAGGAAGGCAGGAGCGGGGAGTGAATCCCCCCTTGTGCTGGCTGTGATGGCAGGACCTTCATGTGGGTCATCAAGGGGCTTAGATGTGCCCATACAGCGTGTGTGCCCCACGAGCATCCTGGTTGGGTAGAGATGGAGGCTGGGATGGGCACTGGGTAAGGTTAACCCACCTCCTTTCTCATGCACAGGTAGAGAACCCAGTGGCTCTCAGAATGCCTGGGTTCCCAAGCTGATTCTTGCTGATGGCAAGTTCAGCCATAGGAAAGGAGTTTGTTGTGATTTTTGTTTGGTTTTCCATTTTTTTGAAGTAGAGTTTCTTTACTTATCAGAGAAAGATTTTGATGATTGGTGCATTGCCTGTTTTGAAATCAGGTGCTGGACGTTTTTGTCAATAAAACTTTGAAAATCCATATCTAAGTATTACATAAAACCCATTAATTTGGTGAAACATTTCAGGAATATATGTGGGGACCAGTATTTTTCTTTCTACTTTTAGGTTTTTCTTTATTTGCATTTCATTTTATTTGTGTTGTTCTTTGGGCTATTTAAAAATCCTCGGGAGTTAAACATGACAGGTTGTATGTGTGCATTGGAATATGATTTACCACATTTTTCCCATGCCATGGGTATATGAATTCCTGCTTACATAAAAAAATATTTGAACATAAAAAGCAATAATTTGGAATCAGATTGTGCAGGATGAATCATGAGACAAAATCTCCTTAGAGATCCAAAAACATATTCTGGCATTCCTGCCAGAGTGTTTTCATAAAATATTTTTTTCTCAAAAGGAATTTCTCTGAAGGTAATAAGTAAAAATAATAATAATAAAAGACAACCAGAAGTTGCCACTTGGTTTTACAAACTGTACATGTTAAATGAAAAAAAAAATCAAATCTGTGTTTACCTTGCCCTAATACAGATTTTTCTGAGAACTAGAAATGCTTTTTTCTTTTCCTATTCCTTCAGCATGAGGAAAGGGATGTCACATTTAAAATGTGTTTGATGTAAAATATTAAAAAAATGGTTGCCATTTTAAAAATTGTGCAACATTAAGATTTAAAATAGTCAGTGTGTGGCAGTTTTGAGCTGATAGAAATATGACAGAAACTCTAAAACTTCTTGGGATTTGCCTTTGAAGTTATCCAAAAGGTCAGTTTCCTGCAACTGGAAATATACTATGGCCCCAGTTTACCTATAAGGGTTGACAAACCTTCCAGTTAAAAAAAATAAATATTTTTAGCAACTTTTCAAAACATTCGATTTTACATTTTAAAAACAGTTTTATAAATTTGAAGCAATTACACATTTGACAACTCTGGAGAATTCGTATTTTGAAAGAGAAAATAATCTCAAAGTTGAGTATTTGTTTTAAAAAATGGATGATGCTTAGATAGTCCCAGTTAGGATACACAGGCTCTTTTCTTGAGGGAAAAGTGTAATACTTCAGTATTTTCAGTGCAACTTCTTGAGATCATAAACGTTCTAGAAACACAGGAAATCTGTTTTCCACTCCTACATGCAGAGGCACAAACCTGTGGCCATACAGCACATTATTTATTGGGAAAAAAGACACTATAATGGTATAGTATTGTTTTACCAATGTGTGTGCAAACAGCTACATGATATTAGGGAGTTAACTGTTAGTATGTAAGAGCTACGAGCTCAGAAATAACTACTGTCCCCTTAGCAAATGTGCTGGGTTGTCACCTCACATGGCAGTCCCTGCCACTCACCTTTCTATAGGGGCACGACATATGGAGCCCATTAGGAAGTTCCTAAAGCTGAGTATGCCCAGAGGCCCTTTCCATTCCTCTTGCCTGGTTTGTCCGTGTAGGGATTTTTTGGGGGGTGTTGTGCTGTAAGCAGTTTGATCTTCAGCTCTTTTCTTTTCATTGCCCTGTCCCATGAACACACATCCCAGTGTATTTCCCCCAAATAATTTCTGTATCCACCGGCTCACTTCAGGCAAGCTTAATAGAGGACAAGTTTTATAACATAGCAGAGCCCCTGTCAGTATCCCCACTCAGGAAAAGGCACTGGTATGAGCTTTTCCATAGTCCACATCAGAAAATCCACAGGGTACTGAAGCCATCAGAACCGCTGAAATAGCAGGGAAGTGAAAGAATTGGAGTTTACATCTTCCTAAGCAGCTGTATGAACTTTCCACAAGAAAAAAATGTGTAGGAAATGAGACTTCATTTTCTCTAACACTCATAAGCAACTTGTTTCAACACTTTCTTCTTCTCTTGCCCCCCACCCCATCACCTCTCAAATCTCCTGTAAGTATAAAACCTGTTTGCAAGCAAGCCTGTTCCAAAGGAAAATCTTCCTGAGTGACCTGGAAAGAACAGGGATGCCATGTGGGGAGCGTAGTGGAAACACTGATGTAGCAAAGCGCTGTGTGGTGGAAGGTGGCTGCTTGGAGAGCACAGCAAGGGGCTGACACTCATTCAGCATCCAGACTGCCCTGGGACACTGAGCTGGCTACAAGTGCCTCCATGCCAGCAGGCAGCCTGGAGTTGAATAAGTGGCCTGGGAACGGCTGTATCCGCTTTTATGTACGTTTTCTTCATTTGAGAGATTGTATTATGGAGCCAGAGGGAGTGCTTCAGGCAGAATATATAAATTAACTGGTTACTGAACTGTGTAGGAGGGACTGAAGTGCTGGAAGGGAAGCTTACAATAAAACCTCACTCTGTGTGCTGCAGGAAGGCGTTCAGGCTGCCCAGGTCAAACCTCACACACTATTTCCAGCAGATGAAGGTGGTGGCCTACAGCAGCTCTGGAGCTCAAGCCGCTCAAAATAGAATCTTGGCTTGCCACGCTGTTTTCAACAATTGGGTTAATGTAAGATTTCCAGCTGACATAGGTGGAAGATTCAGGATGTGAATCCAAAAACACTCTCAAACTATCCCAGAGTTTGGAAGTGGAATTTGGCTGCAAATCCATTATAAAAAAGTAAGTTTGTAGAACTCAAATCCTGTTCGAGCTATCAAGTGTCCTACAAAATTTACAGGTATTTGGATCAAGCATTCTGGTTATGGCCCATCTCTTATTTTTACCATATATTCCAAACTTCTAAATCCCCTTTCTCTCCTACTTTCTTTCTTGATTGTATTTTCTTTCTTTTTCTTGTCTGTTTAACAGTCAGGGTTTTACCAGGGAGTTTTATTACTTTAGAATACTCTTAGTTTTGTCATCTGCTCCTCTTTCTCCTCCCCCACTCCCTCCACCCCTCACCTCCCCTATAATTTGTTCTGCAAATTTATTTTGTTCTTCAATTTTTGCTTCAAGGAATAGGCAGCAGTAGCTTTTAGTCACCTGTACAGTCCATTACACTATCTGCTCACAACCAAACACAGTAATATACTGTTTGTGCTCTACACTACCAAGACTGTGTGGTTTTTAATTTCAAAATATCTAAGTTCAATCATGTTGCAGTTGGAAGTCATCTTGGACCGTTTCTGTTGAGAATTTTTTAGCTCCGAACAATACGGATCAATTATATAAAAAACATTCTGGCAAAAATATTATAAAGTAGAATCGGTGGCAAGTGGGATTTTTGGCAGTATATGGTAGCTTTGGATTTGAGCGTGTATAGAATGTGTGTTTGTAATGAAGCTTAGTTCATTAATTGATTATTTTGCTACCTATAAAAGCTATGAATCACCTCAGCTAGATCTTAGAAAAAAATTTAGTCTATATAATCCAGTATATAATTTTTAGCAGCAGACTAAGCAGTGTGAAGACACAGGTCAATAGGAATGTCAGAGGATAAATTGCTGTAGCTTTTACACAATGGTTCTGGATGCAAAAAGCAGTAGAGAACACGTACAGTATATTTCAAATCTGAAAAACCCAACTTCATGGACACAACTGTAAGCAATATATAAGTAAAACTAGTTTGAGGCTGCTTTATTTCACCATACAGCAGAGACAAATTCAATATTAATATAATAAATTTATATCTGTATGTGGAATGGACTCTTTCTCCTGGCAGTGGAAAAAACACCTAGAGTACTTCTTATCAAGATGTTGAGATAGACCTATTTATTTTCTTGTTTGTTTATTTATTTGAATTTAAATGTACCATTGTCAAGCCTCATTTTTCTTTTATGACAAGGTAACACACCTAGTTGATCAGGGGAAGCCAATTGCTGTAATCTCTTTAGATCTCAGTAAAGCTTTTGATCCTGTCTCTCCCAGGATCCCTCTGCACAAACTGCCCAGCCCACAGCTGGATAAAAACACCATGTGGGGGATGAGCAATTGGCTCTTGGGTCGGGCACAGAGGGTGGCAGCGACTGGGGTGACATCAGACTGGTGACCTGTCACTGGTGGGTTCCACAGGGCTCCATCCCTGGCCCTGTGTTCTTCAACAGCTTCATCAGTGACTTGGAGGCAGCACTGGAAGGGACACTGAGCAAGTTTGCAGATGACACACAACTGGGAGGAGCTGTTGAGTCCCTCGAGGGCAGGGAGGCCCCACAGAGAGACCTGGACAGATGAGAGAGCTGGGAATCACAAGCCATGGGAAGTTCAACAAGGGGAAGTGCTGGATTCTGCCCCTGGGATGGGGAACCCTGGATGTACAGACAGACTGGGGGAATAGAGGCTGGAGAGCAGTGCTGGGAAAGGCCTTGTGGGTCCTGGTCATGGCCAGGTGGCCACGAGTCAGCAGGACATCCCTGTCCTGGGGGGCATCAGGCCCAGCATGGCCGGCCAGGCCAGGGAGGGGATTGTCCTGCTCTGCTCTGCACTGGGGCGGCCTCACCTGCAATGGGGGGGGAAGTTTGGGGGGACACAGTGGAAGGGAGAGAGCACCCAGGGAATGGCCTGGAGCTGTGTCAGGGCAGGGACAGCCCCCAGGGAATTGCTGGGACTGTGTCAGGTTGGATCACAGCAAAAGGCTCTTCCCCCAGAGGGTGGTGGGCACTGACCAGGCTCCCCAGGGCAGTGGGCACAGCCCCAAGGCTGCCAGAGCTCCAGGAGTGTTTGGATGATGCTCTGGGGCACAGGGAGTGACCCTGGGGATGGGCCTGTGCAGGGCTGAGGGTTTGACTTTGATGATCCTTGTGGGTTGCTTCCAGCTCTGTGATTCTGTGATCTTTGGCTATGAATGTTAGAAAAAATTCTAAGTGCTCTCTTTGTAACAAATAAAGTTATGAATGTTTCAGAAAATGAAAAAAAAAATTTAAAAATTCAGAGGAGGTGAAGAAATTAGGAGATATATGTGGTCTTAGTATAACATATTATGCAATAACTATTATGAGTATAGGGCCTTATTAGCACAGATATTTTGATTGTTACTTGCACAGTGCTTATCACAGTCTTTGAAATTTGCTTGGTGTCTTCCAAGTTCAGGAGCATAAAGAATGTGCACAAACCTTTCCTCTGCTTTCAGAGGATATCAGTAAGTTTGTGTATTCATTTACTCAAGTGGTAGCAAGCTCCATTCTGTAGGGCTGTCAGCATGAACTTGGGTAAGTTCCTTATTTGTCTGTATTGATAAAGATTTACTCAGTCACGCAGTCCCATCCTTCTCTTTTTCTGCATAATTTTTGCAGTATTTATGGATAGATACTATTCTTGGAGTTTCCAGTTAATAACAATCAATATTTTTTGTTAATCAAAATGAATATTTTTTTGTTGCTTTTCAGAGCAATATCCTGCATTCAGATTGTGCTTCAACTATTGAATTGTTCATTTCCTCAAAAGTGCATTTTTAAAAAGTAATTTTCATCAGTGCATTTTCAACTTGTTTCTAAGGATTCTTTCCTCACCATACCAGTGAAACAAAGGAAGTATTTGCATCCTGGAAAGAGATGTGCAGGGAGATTAAGCTAAATGTATCCATTCATTTTGGGGAAATCTGAGCTGTCTAGGGCCTGATTTCTTTTCCAAGTACTATGAGTTAGCTCGTTCCATCCAAGGCAGGATGGCTGCTGTCATATATGACCTGCACTTGTGTAATTCAAAAATCAGCATTAAAAGTAGGCATCCAGAAAATGGATTGAACAGAACTCGTGCCTGTCTCTGACAAGCTACATATAAAAGGCTTAGGTGACATTTCAAAGGCCATAATTTGAGTGTCTTTTCGTGGGGATCACAAAAGACATATCCTTGGAGCTATAGCAAGAAAGGTTAC
The DNA here is from genome assembly GCF_047495875.1 of Pithys albifrons albifrons. Lineage (NCBI taxonomy): Eukaryota > Metazoa > Chordata > Aves > Passeriformes > Thamnophilidae > Pithys > Pithys albifrons. The sequence goes on from NC_092464.1 coordinate 52,080,644, forward strand.
TCAACTTCTATCTTGTCAAACATGACTTAAACAATTTCTTTCTGCTTCCCTCTAAAAACTGATCTCTTGAAAAGAGTCAAACCTTTATTATTGAAATTAAGGATAAGATATAATTCAGCCCACAAAAGAAATCAGTAAGCAATTCGAGCCACTGTAATTTGTCAGCATCAGAAGCAAAGAAAAACAATATTGCAATGCCTGCAATTAACAGACTTATCTCAGAAGTCACCTATCTCAATAGCAATAATAAGAGTAAAAAGATCAGTAACTCAAACTGCAAATACACAGAGAGATGGTGATGCTACACCTCTTTCTTTCCTGTGGGTTCAGGCAGGAATGAGTAGATGGACTCCTGAGACAACCCCTGCATTTTTGTGTAGGCTTGCAAAGCTTCTCCCCCAGCTGATAATTGATCTGCTCACAGGGATTATAGCATTTTGCACAGGACCACTGGGGGATGGCAGGTCAGCAAGCTGATTCCTTGAGTGTTACCAAAACTAAAGGTTTGCTTGGGGTCTGAGAAGTTTGCTAAAAGAAAAATAACACAGGAAAATACTGCATTTGTTTGTTCTCTTTTACTTTCACGTGGACAGCTTTGGAAGAAAAGCCATGTGTTGTTTGTTTGTGGTGGGGTTTTTGTTGGGGTGTTTTGGTTTGGTTTGGTTTTTTCCTATGGACAAGGTAGGCTTTGGGTGGAAAAAACCTGAATTCTAAAAGGCTGGGATTGGAGAACAGTGGCATCTTCAGAAAAGACCCTGTAGCAACAAACTTAATGTATGCTCCCAATCCAAAGGGGAAAAATATCTAACTAAAAAGGCATTTGAAGAAAATACAGTTTGGGCTTGCTGAGGAGAGGGATCTAAGAATCACAGTCTTTAATTTAAAAAAGCTAGCTTGAAGCTAGAATTGCTTTTGTTGTCTAAAGTCCCGAACTAGAAAGCACTTAACAATATAAAGAACTTCAAGCATGTAATGTCAAGGTTCTAATTGCCTCTTACAAATTAAGCTAAGTTCCTCAGGCAAATAATTAAAGAGAGAGCAAGTCCCACAAAAGAAAATAATGCTTCTTTCTTACTTTTTTTGTTTTCTTTTTTTGCTTTTGTCTTCTTTTAATTCAGTATGAACTTCTGTGTTATCAGGACTTTGCCATTGTTAGGAATTGTGAAAGGATTCTCATAGAAGTTTCACAAATGATGACACTGCTATGGTATTAGAATTCTTGGAGTTGCTTAAATTCCTCCAGTCTCTAATTTTTTAAATGTGTATTTAATATAACAAGAGGCACAAGAACAGTGTCCTCTTCCAAGTACTGTAGAGGACAGCACTTTAGTCTGCCTTGCTACAGGTGGCTAACATAAGTAGCACCTTGTTGTTATACATAGTGACAACCCAAAGTAACACAGCTGAAAATTGCATTGCTGCATAATCTGTGTCATGGGATACTTTATACAGGTGTATGTATGTATATATAAATAAATATATATAAATAAATATATATATATGTGTGTGGGGGGGGGGGGGGGGTGTGTATATATATATATATATATATATGGGTTTGTGGTGCTAGACATTGGTTTGTTAGAGCCTCAAAGAAAAGGGAGAAGTTATTTAATGCAATTTAAATCTCCCAGGTCATCCTTAGATGTTTCCAGGCTTGCCCTCTCTGGAGGGTGAGGACTTGCCTGGAGTTTCTCCATAGCAGCTGACACCTTCTGCCTCCAAAGGAGCTTTACCCTTTAAAGAGTGTTTGATCTTACCTATTATAAAACCTGACATTATTTCTGAGTTGAGATATCATGACCATCACATATCCTGCCCCAGCATTTTGGCCAGGTTTGAGGTTCAGCTGCAGATGTAAGTGTGGGATGTGCTTTGCAAATGTGTCTCACTTTGGAATATCTGAACTTGGAATGGACCCCAACGTAATTTTTTCTTTTGAAATTAAATGTGTATTTTCTTCATACAGAGCAAATGCTATGATTAATGAGCAGCTATTCACAAGAAGTAATAGAATTTTGAAGTTCTAACCATTGAGTATAATCATTAAGGAATGTCTGAATAAATAAGCAAATAAAGCCAGCTTTATCCTACTTCTATAACATCTGTGATTTCACATGCCTGACTCTATAAAAGTTTCAGTGGATTTTGGCAGGTGCAGGATTACCTGTGATCATGATACATGGTGGTTAAAAAAAAAGAAATTAGAAACTAATAAAAAAGAAGTGGAGGATGTCGGCATGGTGTCACCTGCATGTAATGCTCTCAGGAAAGAGGAAAGCATGTCAAGCTTCTGGGGACTTTATGAAAGCTCTCATCAGCTCTGTCATACAACATAGGAAGTCAAATGTAGGGGGAAAACACTATATAATGTGAGCCTTTTTGAAAGCTTTACCACCAAGGCTGAGGCTAAAAATGCATGGTCAGCCTTAACTCTGGAAGTTTTCTTCCCAATATTTGCTTTACATTAAAGATGTTGTTATTTAGCTATATTCACTTCTGTTGCATTCCAGTGCATGGTCACCATAGTTGGCTGCTGCAGGTTTTATCCTGCTGTGCCCACTGCTGAATATGTTTATTTACTGTTATGAACCAACCTAATGAAGCTGCCAGGACACTGATTTACAGCAGTGATCAGCTTGAAGTTTTCATTTTCTTTGCACATGGGGAGGCACTGCCTCCACAGCATCAGCTGCTTGCAAGTTAATCCCTGCCTGCACCCCTTTGCTTGGGGCAAAACTACCCCTTCCATCCCTAACGCCGCCCCAAAAAAAAGATTTCTTGTAAAGTGGGTTCAGTTGTAGAGTGACTTAAGGTACTCCAGTCTCATTGTGGTCATCTCAGACCAGGGAATGAGGGAACAGATGGTTAGAGAAGAAGAGCAAATATCTCCACCTGCCCTGCTGGTAGGTGAGTTGTGTGAACCTCCTAAAAACAATCCAGCTCCTTGTGCTTCACCGACCTTGAGGGGACAGTGAATGCACAGCATTCCAAATCCATGAGCTGGACCCAAACTGGGCTGTTTGGGGTAAGGAAATTGTACAAACCCAGCAAAATTTAGTTATTTTCCCCTTGAAATTCTTTTTTACAGTTGGAATAGAAGGTTGTTGGACATTTTAGGTGGCTAAAAGCCTGGGTTTGTGCTTATAGGGTGTTCTTCTAACACTATGTGCTTGTAGTTTGTGATTGATGTTTTGTGAATAGATGTTGGTTGAAGTGGAGACTCCAGAAAATTTCACTTGTAAAAGAACCCAATTTACCAACAAGTTCGTGCTGTTGTCTGCTCAGGTTAGGATGGATCTGATTCCCTGTGAGTGCAGGAAGAACTGCTATAAAGAGTTCAGTTTTCATCAGTACTCTAATAAATGAAAGATTGTTCTCTTGGTGAAGGGCCAGATGAAGACCTAGGAAATATTTCATCACAATAGAGAAGAGGCAAAGAATCAATTCCTTCTGTTCATAATTTTTCTCTTCAACATTTGGTGATGAATTCAGCAACTCTTAGTTCAGATTCATCAAGAAAAAACACACTGTCTCTCTCAATCTTTCCTGAACTCTTTCACTGTTCCATACTTTAGGTATCTGTAAGAAATTATTTGGTTTCCAATCATACCCTATCATAACTCATAGTTCAAGCTATTATCAAGTTTATTATTAAAAAATAATTCTCCTGGCCAAGTACAGATTGCAAACTGTTATGTAATGCTCCAGTGACGTACTGAGATTTTTCCAGCATTGCTGAATGGGTCAGTGTTAACATTTGGGGTGTGATTTGCACTTTGTACAGTGGCTTCTGAGTAGCTGGGTTATAGTGTTTGCCATCTTGGTATTTCAGGAGTTTAACTATTTTTTTATGTTGAACACCTACTGTAGCTGGATTATAAGCTTCTCCTTCATCATTTTCATTCCATGACTCATCGTAACAAGCCCCAACTTGGTATGAATGCTCTCCCTGCCACCTGCTTACAGAGACATCACTGGCACTGTTTCAGCAGTTGTGCCCAAGGGTTTAGCTGGAACATTTCACCACACTCAGAAAAGCCCACCTGGCTGCCAGGGCTCTGAAACCTTTTAGCCTTTGATTTTGGAAGGTCCTGAGTGCCTAAGAATGATCTTGCCTGATTACAGCCTCTAATGATTCCATGATCTGCCAGCTATGGCAATCTGCATGTATTTCTGGACTTTTCGGTTTCCTTTATGAAACTTTTACTCCTGAGGGGCTCTTCAGCTGGCATTATAAAAATCTCCTAGAGTCAAGTAAGCTTTACTCTTTCTGTCCTAACCACTATCTCACTTTACAAGTACTCTACCTCAGAAGATCTTTGACTAGTCGTTCTCGTTCTTATTTCTTTCACTTTTCTTTTGTATTTTTTTTCAATTAGGTGAAAATTAAGTGAAAGCAAAATTTCTCACTCTGCTCCAGAACCAATTTTTCTCTTGTTAGGGACTTATCCACCTGCAGATTTGACTTTTACATTCAAGGAAACCAAGTGTGAGATGAACCAAAGACCACACGAATCGTAGCTGTGAAAATCTCAGCAGTGAAACTCAAGCCAAATTCTTACGCTTTCTACTTGTCTGAACAGCCATGGTTTGCCTACACTGGATTACTTTTCTTTTTTCACTAATTGCCTTCAATTACCTAAATGCCAATTTACTCAAGGCAATTAACACATCTCCAAAAGTTAGTTTGGCTAGATACATTTCAGCATGAGAATTGTTGTGTTCCAACTAAGTGAGGTCCAAGAAAAAAAGCGTGAGTGTCTTGGAAATATCTAGTCTAGCTTAAAAATATTTTTTTTTATGAAGGAGTTCATCAGCAGTAAGTTAAAACTTGCATGAAGAAAAATAGGTTCAAAAAACGCCCTGAAACTCAGCCCCTTTTGCAGGTCTCGTTCTAGACAAAGGGTTGATAGTTGGAATGGGGGAGAAAGAAAGCACAAAATTAATAAAAGCTACTGAAGTGTAGCTGTAGTTCGATATAAAAAGCTGGTTATATGCAGTATAGCATTGTACAGGCTTACCAAGAGGGCCCATCACTGGTGCATGCAAAGATCTCTGGCATCAGTTTGGTGCTATTGAGGCCTGTGAAAGGAGATCTGTCTGTCTGCTGGGGCTGCATTCTGTCCTGTGAGGGGCAAGCCCAAGGCAATTTGTGAAACAGGGCAAGACATAAAAGTGCTTCTTTGGGTTTTTTTTAATACAGTTGGCAAGGTAAGATAATTCCATACAGAAAGAACAAGTTTCATGTTTAAAGAAGCTGGAGAGTTCTACTGCTATTTTGTTATAAAACTTGAAACGTCTGAAGGGAATTTAGGAAGCAGAAAGGGACAAGAGAAGAAGGCAGAAAATATGTTTGAGATAACAAATTATGTCCACTATACAGAATCTTTTTCTGTAACATTATGAATTACAAACTAGCTACAAAAACTGTGTGTATCTGTGTGGCTTCAGCTACATAATCTTCCACTGTCAATGGTGGGAGAGCACAGGAAAAAAGAAAGCAGTAAAATCAAGTCCTGAAAGGAGAAGCTGCTGCTGATGTGGTGAGTTATGCTCAGCCTATCCTACATTAGCACCTAAACTGGCCATTACTTTGCCAGGACAAGAAGCAAGGGCTCAGCTGTTTTGGTTATTGTCCATTATTACTGTTGAATGTCTAATTTCACAAATAGAAGTGATTTTTGATGACCTGAAAACCTCATTCATGTGTCAGGGTCAAGAATTTCAGGCTTAAGCCCTTGAGGTTAGTCCCAAAGTCCCTGTCAAGGGACTAAGCTTTCAAAGTGATTGTCAGCCTTTGTTTGCTAACTCAGGAGTCTAAATTTTCCTGTTGTAACTCCATATTCAAAAATCTGAGTTTTGCTTAAAAACATGGCCTATTACAAAGCACTGCCTTCACCAAGTATTACAATTTGGGGGAAACAATGTCACATATTTCTTTCAGAGGAGAAAGCAGTCTACAACATCTCTGGCATCATCAGCCTAATTTTGGAGTGACGTTATGGCACTTCTTCTCATAACTGTCATGAGCATCTTAAACATTTTCCAGCCCCAAGATGTGTCTGTATCTTCTGGTCTGGACTCATGTAAACCAGCAGAGCAGTGTGAGGAGCCTGAGTGGCTCATGCCTGCACTGCACTTGGCACGAGGGTTGCACAGGGAGTAGCTGCCTCCACTGCTCCCTTTGTCAACTGACTGCTGAATCCAATAACAAAAGTAACCCAAAGTGCAGGAGGGAGAGCTAGTTGAGAGAACTGTGTGAAGCAGCAGCAGCCCTCTGAACTCAGCTCTGGTTTTATCACGGTTTTTATAGTGACAAGGCTGCAGTTAGTGCATTTATTTTGCATTCAGGCAAAAAAATACTCAGCAAATGAGTATTTTCTTCTGCATTATTGACATCCATCACTGTTTAAGGCCGTGCTGTGGAACTGAACTTTCCTTTACAAAAGCAGATTAAAACCAGCAAATGGCTTAGTCAGCAAACCACAGTTAGTTGTTCCACAAAGAGGGCTCGAGTACAATTTAAGCAAGCTAACCACAGCCTTGGACACCTGATCATGTGAGTCCAGGCAACATAAAAATCACCGTTCCAAACCAGAATAATCGAGCTGTGATCAATGGAGCACTCTTCAAACTCTGGCTCATCTACCCCTGAAAATCCTGAGGAAAAAAAATCCTTGTAACACTTTCAAAAGGAGAAACTGATGATGCACTGCAGAAGAGAGGCCTGTGGGCAGTTTTCCGTGTCCTTTGGAGAAAATATGCCTGCTGTTTCTTTGCTCTGGGTACCAGGTAACACAAGCTACTAGTTACACCCATGCTATCTGTATGTTAAAGGCTTTTTGGACTTGGGCTTTTCTTATGGTACCTAAATTTATGTGCTTTTTTTTCCTTTTCCTTGATCTCTGAATGTTTTGCTTCATATCATTAAATCAAGCAATCAGTAGGCAGGTTTGTCAGAAGGATGTCACAACACTTTCATTAAGCTCAATATGAGGCAGTTGAGACTACAAGAATATCTTTTTCTTTCTGGGTCAATCACGATGCTTAATTCTGGGTTTAACAAAGTAGATCTTGTGCCAGCTCCTTTGTTACCTGGTTTTGTAACGTCAGAGAGAGCTTTTCTTTTTGTTTCAGATCGCAGGGAGAATCCTGCTATGAATCTACAGCATTAAAAACACTCAGAGCTCTATTAAGGTTGTTTCCTCCGCTCAGCCCTCCACCTTTTCCACCCTTAGGGACAGCAAGTATCCTTGTGCTGTGTGATTGACGTTGCTGTTCTGGAGGGCAGCCCACACTGCTGAACATGATCCTCACAGGGAGGGGATGCACGCTAGATTTCTTCCCAGTTATGCAACACTCTGGGCACGTGCCAAAGCAGGATAGTCACTCACAGGGCCACAGAGGAGAACTGTGAAGTGTGGAGGACTAATCTAATGTGGGGGCCACAGGGAGGCTGATTCAAGGCAGACACTGTCTCTGTGGAACACCCACAGGGTGCCCAGGTGGACTAACAGAGACACCAACTGAGCCCAGCCCTTCTTGCTTCTTTCCAAAGGGTTTCCCTTTTCTCCTGGAAATGATTTTACAGGTTAGATGCCTAAGGTTATTTGTTTTGCATGCAGTTGTGTTCTCTACAACCTGCTCAGGCTACTTGAAGGTGCTACTGGTAGGGTTGGTTTCTTGCTAGTTATTTTGAGTCATTAATTGACTAACGACTTTTTAGGTATCAACATTTAGGAACCACAAACATCATGAGAATGAGTAACATATTTTAGCATAAACATGCACATTACAAAAGAATGGAACGAGTTCCCTCTCTAATCAACCCTCCAATGATGGAATATGATCCAAAGCTCACTGAAGCCAAAAGAAACTGCTCTCTCAGAAGGTGGGGACAGTCCCTCTGGATGGCTCAGGGACAGATTACTCTTGATCTGAATACTGTATAGTGGCTGTGATTCAGAAATCACTTAGATGCATTGTGCTCAGAAATAATTTACACCCATCAGGCAAAAGTCCTACAACAAATCTGGATCTTTTACTGTAGCCAGAAGAAGAAAGGGGCTGTAAAGCAGTTGCAAGCAGGCAACAGGGCAGAACAGGGAAGAACTTCTTGTTGGTACAAGCATATTGGCTTCCAGCACTGCAGGTCCTGCCTCTCCTCCCAGCCTCTCATCACCAGGGACTGTATGCCCTTGAGAAATTCAGCAGCTTCCAATAAGACTTTATTATTTATGTCAATGTTTGTAAAAGTGCACTAGAATAATAATAATAAATATAAAGATATCAATAAAATTAGGTAAGCAAGGTATTTTTTTACTTTCCATATATGTAATATAGTAAGAAAAAAGACTACTTATTAGAGACCCAAAAAAGCCCAGTAGAAATTGACCTTTTGAATAAAGGCTCAAATTAAGTTCTGAAAAGAACAGTTGTAGCTGGGGAAATTATCAAGCTTCATTATTAGGTGGGATTTTTGGGATTCTTCTTCTTCTCCCAAAAAAAGAGGAGGAAGGCTATAGTTATTTAAGTACCTAAATGAAGAGTAAATTGAATGTATCTGTCATAGGGTCAGCTTTCACTTACCCCAGTTCATGTCACTGATACCACCAGTAAGCCTCTCATCTGGTCATTTTTTTTGTTGGAAGGTGTCAAATATCTGCATTATTTTGTTGTTAAATGACCTGGGATAAGTACAAATAACATAAGCCACCAGATTTCTTAGAGGTGTGTTTTTACCGATATTCTTTGATCACAAAATTAACTGTGTTCTGCATTCTCTGACTTTAAGACAAAAAGCCATGATTCTTCTTTTAAAAGCCAAAGAGGGAGCTCCATTTTAATTACAGCATTGCATTATGAGTAAGGCTGTGTGTTCAACACACATATAAGACCCTGCCTTTTACTCTCATGGTTACTGTATGGGCTAAAGAGAGGTTGTCACCAGGTGAAATCAGTTGATACCCTGTGGTCTCCTGTAACCCAACAACATGAGGGATTCACTGTGCCCCAGCAGTAACCAGGTGCAGAAATAAAGTTATGCTCGTTGGATTTATTTTCAACCTTGTCCAATTGTATTTTTGCTCCACCCATTGTCTTTTGTCCATCTTCCAACTTTGTGCAGCTGGAAGGTGGCATGAGTCAGATTGCAAAGAACCTTAATTTAATTCCTGCATTTCTAAAGGAAAAGTAGCCCATTCTGACTGTGAGGTGCAGGGGGCTGGAGGAGCACATTCAGCCAGTTCCAGAGCTCAGCTCCAGGCATCCCCAGGAATCCAAACTTTCTGGGATGCATGAACTCATTCCTTGCTCTGCAGTAACCCTTCAGCTCACATTTCTGTCTTTTTGCCCCATCCATCTGTATCTACACAACTCCTGCATTTCTTCTTTATTTCTTCTGTGCTACTCATATTTTAACCTCACACTTTTTTTTTTTTTACATTCTTTCCTCCTTACTTGTTCTGAGAGTCTCCTCTGTAGCCATGGGAAACTGTGCACAGTCCATTCTGTCCTCTCTGCTGAACTGCCTGGTGCCTTCTGCTGAGTGGCACATGAACTTTTGTTTCCTGAGCTTTATGCTGATAGATTCATGCCACAGCACAGAAATGAAATGCCATTGCTCCTGTCTCTGTTCTTTCACCCAGATTTAAGTAGCAGATATTTCTTTCCTCACTGTCTGATGGAAATAATTTCCTGTTAAAGCACATGAATTCTAGTTGCCACTCTTTCTTTGCTTCATCCAGGAAGAAGAGAAGCTCTCTCACTTTGCTCCTCAGAACCCCAAGTTTCATGGGAAGGTTTCATGTCTGCTCCTACTTTTTTACACAGACTGTGATGAGTAACTTTATGTATTGTAATTTTTTTGCCTGCTTTATCTTAGGGAAATTACCTGACTAAGGATTTGTGATTATCAATTGCATGAGCACTATAATGGAATAAATTGGTGGTTTGTCTATGAACTGTAATGCAAACCTTCCTTAGTTCTTATTTCATGTTTCTTTTATGTATGATTCCACGCTTCTATCCAGAGGTCTATAGAAATTGCAAATACAAGGAGTGTTCCCTGCCGTGCCATTTTACTGATTTTTCTCATGCCAGGTTAGAGTTTCTTCTCTTGAAACTCATACCATATAATAGATGGTGGAAATGAAGAATCCTTTTCATAGGATTTATGCCTTCCTCTTCCTGTTACTGTTCCCCTTACCATTTGCTGCTGTTCTAAAGCTGAAGAAAAAGGTGGGTGTTTTCTTGTGTTTTGTTTTCTTGTTTTTAAGCATTTTACTGTGCTTACTGTTTGCTTTGCTGGAAACACTGTGATGTTCCAGTTTTGTCATTCAAGGGGGAGTTCAAGCTATTGTTTCAGATGCTTTATGTACAAGTGGAAAAAATAGACCATTTAGGTTTGTCTGTAACAGCAGCCTGTGCAAATGTGGGCTATGGTGTGGTGTTCTGGTTTAGTTATTGGTTCGGGGTTTTTTTATGTAGAATTTGCATCTCTAGGAAGAAAGTGAAGTTGCTGCAAGGTAGACAATGCCATTGTAGTGGTGCATCAGCATCTAGCTTGGCAGAAACAAGTATTATCTCAGTATTGTTGTGACACCAGGACAAAGCCTTTGCAGGATATCATTTGAGTCATTCTGGGGAGCATAAAAGCAGCTGGCAAAATAGCCCAAGTTAATATTTTGCATTATGTCCTGATAGACCAAGGCTTTGGATAATGTTAAACATTAGTCCTTGGGAAACGAGATGATGAATTTCGAAGCGAATTAAGAATAAAAAAAATGTCTTTTGTTACATTCGCTCATTTATTCACATGAACTACTCAGATGACCACGACTGAAACAATTGTCTCTCACTTTCCAAAATCCACTTTGACTTGGTTATTCTTCTCTTACTGAACAAAGAAATAGAGATTATGTCAGAAAAGACAGAGAAAATCAACCCTCTTTGTTCACTTTTTCCTGCATTTATTGAAATAAACAGTATTTGCTGACCCAAGCATTTCTTCCAGATCTGTACATGTGAATCCTGTCAAAGATGATAGTTATGGTGAAGTGAAGGAGTAGATTTATTAAAATGTCTTTGCTTGGTATATTTTCTGACATGTCAACTTTACATCTATGATGGAATTCCTCTCTTGACAAGCAGTGTTTATAGGTACCTTTGATGAGAACTCCCACACCCACAGCCTTCTGGAGATAAGTTGGTTCTAAGCTACTCTGGCCAACTTGCAGTTTTCACTTGGTTAGGGCCCGGGGCAGAACACCCAGCAGCAATTTAGATCCAGATCAAGTGGTATGCAGATGAACCTACTGTTTCAGAGACATTATTCCTTGCCCAAACACAAAATTTAGGTAAGCCCTGTCTCATGTAGCCTCTAACACTTTTATTTTAATAGAAAGCTAACATTTCTATTCTGAGCAGCTACCTAGCTGTGTAAAGTTAAACTTCTGGAGGTGGCTCTCTGAGGCAGAGGGATGCCCAGAAGCTGTTTTTTTTCCACAGCAGGCCTCCTCTTGATGTATATTTTGAGTCACAGAATTATGTAGGTTAGAAGAGCCCTCTGGAGGTCACCTGGCTCAACCCTCTTCCTCCAGCAGGGTCACCCACAGCACACTGCCCAGGACTGTCTGGCCAGGTTTTGGAGTGTCTCTATAAATGGAGATTCCATCACCTCCCTGGGCAACCTGGACAAATGCTCCATCACCCATACACTAAAAAAGTGGTTCCTGATGTTCAGACAGTTTCCCATGTTTCACTTTGTGCATGTTGTCTCTTCTGTTGCTGAGCACCACTGAAAAAGGCCTCTCTCTGTCTTCTTCTGAGCTGCCATGCTTGTTACTGACCTCCAGCTAGACTTCATACCTCTGATCACCAGCCTTCAGGCCTGAATGTTCAGCCAGTTCCCAGTCCAATTTACTCCTTGCTCACTCAGCCTGTACTTCCTCAGGTTCCATGTGAAGATCTTGGGGGTTGGTCTCTTCTCCCAGGCACTCAGCAATAGGACAAGGGGCACGATGGGCTCAAGCTCTGCCAGGGGAAATTTAAGCTGGAGATCAGAAACAAATTCTTTCCAGAGAGAGTGCTCAGGCATTGGAATGGGCTGCCCAGAGAGGGGGTGGATTCCCCATCCCTGGAGGTTTTTCAGCTGAGCTTGGCCGTGGCACTGAGTGCCATGATCTGGTAAAGGGACTGGAGTTGGACCAAGGGTCGGACTTGATGATCTTGGAGGTCTTTTCCAACCCAGTTGATTCTATGATCTCATAGGATAAAGTGACAAAAGCTCTCCTGACAGGTAGACAATGTCTACTGCTCTCCCCTTACCCACTGAGCTGGTCCATTTATTGCTGGTTATGAGGTTGGTGTATGACTTCCCCTTTGTAAATCCATGCTGACTACTCCCAGTTGCCTTCTTGTCCTTCATGTACCTGGAAAGCAGCTCCAGCATTAATTGTTCCAGTTAGGTGAGGCTGAACAACCAGTAGTTCCAGGGTCTCCCTTGTTGCCCTGTTTGAAAATAGGAGTGATATTTTCTTACCTCTCATCATCAGGCACTTCTCCCAGTGGCCATATTGCTCAAAGATAATCCAGAGTGCCCTTACATCTCATGACACAAGATGTTATTACATCTTCCAGCTCCCCCAGCACTTGTGGGTACACCATGGTAGGGGCCATGGATTTACATATGTCCAATTTTATTAAGTGTTCTCTGACCTGATCTTCATCCACTGATAGTGCATCTTTGGTCCAGACTTTCTCCCTTGTCTCTGGGGCCTGGAATCCCTGATTGTGAAGTCTTTGGAGAAGACTGAGGCAAAGGTGGCATTCAGTACCTGAACTTCTTCTGAATCATATGTCAGCAGGGTCTCTGTCACATTTTCCCTACTTGTGGACTTCATAGAAGCAAAGGCTTTGCTTTAACATTCCCTTTGTGCTCCAAGAGGGCCTTACCTTTCCTAACACTGTGTTTGCCTGATTGGACACTTGGTCTCGATGTTCTCTCAGGTTTCTGGCCATTATTTCCACTTTTTTAATAGTTCCTTTTTATATCTAATCTTTGCCAAGAACACCTTGTTCATCCATGCAGGTGTTCTGCCATTTCTGTCAGGTTTGTTGCTTGTGGTGGTAGACAATTTTTGAGCTTGAAGGAGATGAATATCAAGAAGTTTTCTTGGCCCCATCTTCCCTCCAGGGTCTTATCCCACAGGAGTGAGATTAACTCATTTAGTTAAAACTTGGTTGTAATAATGCCAAGGCCATGGCTTCAATCCCCTTTGTGGGCCATTGACTTAAGAGTTGGACTCGATGATCCTTGTGGGTCCCTTCCAACTCAGAATAGTCTGTGATTCTGTGACTCTTTCAAGCAGATCACTGCAGATGTCCAAGGCTGCTGTCTTGCTGGCCCCCTGTGAGACCCCTAGGGCGGGGTGTATGCAAATGGCCAGGCTCATGGCTCATGTCTCTCTCTCATTTGGACTCTGCCAGGCTGATCCAGCCTGCCCTGAAGCCAGAATTTAGGACTTCTGCACGTTGTTCCACCTTTCTGCCTTGAACAGAAGGGCCTGATGCAGCATGAGGAGGTCAGCCCTGCTGTGTCTCCTGATGCTGCTCGGGATGTGGGGTCACACAGGGCCGCTGGCTTGATCCACATCTCCATGAACTAACCAGTGTGTGGACAAAGCTTTATGTGCTGCATGAAGGAAAGGAGCAGAAAGGGGAAAGAGAAATGAGCAGTAGAGTAGTGGTATAAGTAATCCCTTACACAGGTATTGGCATTCCCAATGTCAAGTGAAATACGACTTATATCTTGAAGTTGGGGGATTTGGCTCTGTTTTTATTTTTTCCCATCCTTCCTCCCCCTTTTGATTGGCTTGACCACTCACATTCATTTAAAAGTCTATTCTGAATCACCCTGTTATAACATTTTAATTTGTCAAAGGTCTGTCTGGACTGTGCTCACAAATTAGAATCATAATGTTTTTCTTTTCATTTTTTTCCGACTCTCTTCTGAACCAGAACTAATGAAAGTCATCTTATGTGGTCTGTTTTCCTGGCACTTTAACAGTAGGACAGAAATAGCAGAAAACTGAGAAGAAGAATATTTTCATAAGTACTTGCTCCTATATAGAGATACTTACAGAGTTTGTTATGTTAGAAAATACACTAAGCAAAGGTACTAGGACTCCTGCTAACCTTACTTCTTCAATTTCTGGTAAAGATTCTCAGTGACAGGATTCAGATTTCAGATTTAAAAGCAAAGAATAACTCAAAATTCTAAAGAATATGATTTTAAAAGTTTCAGGGGAAACTCTGAATTCTCCCTTAATTTTAGACTCAAAATATTTGTTTAATCTGAACAATATTCCTATTGTCATCTAAACAGTTGTGGGCTTACCTGCATCCTTCAGTGTTCATCATTCATAGCAGAGCTGGGATGTAATGACTCTTTTTATTGGAAATCTCTACAATATTAACAACAACATAGGGCTATGGTTAAGAAAATCAATTCAATACTAAATTTGGACTTTTTGCCTTTGATATTTTCAGAGAAAAGAATAGGATTTTATTAGTGTGAGACATTCTAGTGCTTTGAAATTGTGGGTGAATTTTTTGTTTGAGGTTGTCACTGTACATATACTGGGTTCTAAGTAATTTCTGTCACACATTCAGAGTCAGAGGGTATTGGTGAAGTAAATTGTAAGTGATTTCATGGGATAGGTACTGAAAAAACCAACTTCACGCTCCACAGAGAAGGAACTGTTCGGGAGCACTCTGTTGCTAATGGTTAATAAAAGAGAGGCTGGAAGTGCTGAATTCAGATCTCTTTCAAGACATCTTGCCCTGGCTTGGTCAAATCTGGGCTTCCTGTGAATGAAGGCTGTGGCAAGTAAGTAGAACCAAAGTTCTCTCCTTTGGCCTACTGTCCTTTAACAACCTACAAGAGCAGCCAGTGTCTAACTCAATTATGTGTGACCTGGGACTGATTTAATTCAATTCCACAATGGCAGAGGACCAAGTGTTGGAGACCAACAGACCATTATTCCCACTGAAAAAATACCCTTGTGTGGTATCATTATTTGAGGAGGGACAGCGTCTGATTTTGTGCTTCTGTAGCACAGAGCCTGGCATGGATTTGGGCTGGACTCATTCAACCAATGGTGTTGGCAAACTGCACAACTTGTTGCCATTTGAGTCTTATGAAATGAAATGTAAAGGGCAGTTAGTTTCCTATACAGGATTCAAACTCTTCTTTGTTCTCGTTCAAGGATCCACACGGGTTGTTCCAGGGTAAAGAGGATCCCTTCCTGAGAGTGTCATAGCTATAAATGATGTATTGATTGTGGAAAAACAATGACAGCTGCAAACACTTAGTGGAGTTTAGGCACTGTATGATCTAGCTGTGGCAGAAATTTTGTAGCAGATCCATTAGGAAGAAGGAACACTGAACATGTTAGCTGCAATAAGCTTGCCATTGATATTTCATTTAAAATTGGAAGCGGCATCAGGGAACTCAAATAAAGCAATAGGAACCCACCTAAGCCATTAATTTTTTAATTAGTGGCTGGTCAAATTGATTAATGACTGGTCAAATAGCCGATCAAATTCATGCAAAATTGTAGATGATCAAAAATCCATTGTGATTGCATCACTAAATTAAAAATTGTGGTCATACTGATGAAAATTGTTATCATCTACTTGACAAATGAAAACGAGAGGAAGGTTCTCTGCCTCTTTAAAAGTGTTTGTACATTCTTGGGTGTTTTTTATGTATTTTGGTGAAAGACTTTGAAAAGTGATGCTGTTTGCTTGAAGTTGAAAACTGATGCAGAGTTAAATAGTAGAAGCTCTTAGTCTTGGAGTTCAGCTAAGAAGAAAGGGAAAGGTCTATGTGATACATGGCAGTTCTCCTGGGGGGACATTGCTGGGCCCAAGCCTGCCAGTTCTACAATATAACAATCTGAACACAATCCTAGAACTGTACATTCAGAAAAGCATTTTAAGCATGTACTTTCATTGACTTTGTATATGGAACTGGATGTTTTGCCAGCTAGAAGGAGACTGAAACAGAGCTAAGGATTTTATCCTGCATTCACTGAGATCATCACTAGTTCTTCTGAATTCATTAATGCAGAAGCCAGCTCTAAAATATGCATTAAGGGCTTGAGTGAATTTATAATCTTTATCTAAGGAAAGAAAAAAAAAAACAAGTAAAAATAATTTCTAGGGTTTTTTTTTTCATGCTACTTCTGCAAAGTGCTTCTCCAACAAGATATTACCCTTTTTATACATGAGCTTAAAGCAGTGGTTAACCCTCCACATATGAACACTGAAATGTGAGTATTAAGGGCTGATAAATGTGAGCTTCATTATTAGTTGCTTTGCATTTTCCCTTTGCATAACATTTTGAGAACTTCTGAATTATCAAAAGGCTTGTGCTTTGGCTGAATAAGACCACCCACTGCTGTGATATGATAGCTGCAAAGAGAATTTAGTGGAACTTGTTGCACGCCAGTGAAGAGTAGATCAAATATTAGCGATGTTCTCTGAAGAAACAATGCATTTAATTTGTGAAATACTTTCACCATTACAACCAAATGATAATAGTAAAAATAATAAACTTTAGAAATCTTAGATTCTTAAGTAATCAATCCCACTGCACTGGGCAGTGTGAGAGTCAGTGATTATGTGGTTTGACCCTCATATGGTACATCAATCATGGCAATGCTCTTTCCCTTTGCGTCCAAGTAAAACCACGACTTCCCACGCAACATGTCATTACCATCACAATAGGATCTGCTTGGTAATAACATTTGGAAGGGCTCCTTCACTTTAAAGCACTGTTTGAAATCAAAGCTCCCTTCCTGCTGCAACTTAGCTTTAAAACAGACTTCTAGTGATCCTGGCAAATACAATGCTCTTTTTCTTTACCCTCGTCAGTTCTGATTCCATTCATTGCTTTTTGGCTATTTTTTTTTTAAATGGAAAACCAGAAAAGAGGTTTTCCATATTTTGCAATAATATTCAATCCTAAAATTTTAAGGGGGGGAAAAAAAGAAGAATTTTCCTATTGACGTTTGCCTGTGTAATTTTGAAACCCCCATAGTATGTCCTTTAATTGGAACCATACAACAAACTGCAAAAATCTCCACTCTTTGTTCCAAAGACTAACTGTAAAAAGTATTAAGCTGTAAAATGCTACTTTAACACAGTAGCATTATAAAGAAGTGAGCTGCAAAAAGGGAAAATACAGAAAACTCCACCTGTTGCGGTAAATAGTAGCAAATGGTATTCACTTACAGTCCTCACTGTTTGCCAACAAATTGTGCAAGAATTCCATTTCTTTCCCTTGATTTTAAATACTGAGTCATTAATTGCTGAGATTTGTGCCCTCTCACTCATTCAAAGACTAACGTTGCAAAAGAAGGTAGTTCAGTTTTATGTTTTGATCTTTCAGTATACATTGTTGCTGGTTTTTGGCCAGAGTGTTGGAAGTGCACCCAGCACTGCGTTATGTGGGAGGTCCACAAACTTAATGGAAAAAGTTATCTTTCTTAATTAAAAAGGATAAATATTTCCTTCCTTTCTCATGTGACAGCTGTTCTCCTAAAAAGCATAAAATCCCCATTGGGCTTTTGGGACAACCTGGCTGGAGGCAATAGGGAGGGAGAGGGCCTGCCTGAAGACATTGGTGTCATGTCATGTTTGAAAGGTGTGTCAGCCTCATTCCCAGCTGGAGCTGGATACTCTGCTGAGAACATCCAGCCACTGTGCACTCACGTAAAGCTTCCCCCAAAATATATCTGCTGGAGCAAAGAAGAGAGGGATGGCTTAGGGTAATAGAATCTGCTCTTAATTTTCATAGCCATGTATTAGAACTTCACAAGCAGGCTGTAAATGGAATGTGGATTTTTCTGGTCACATGCCACTGGCCTGTCTTCTCCATTTAGTGGTTACTGAATTTTCATGGGTTTTTGCGTGTTTTGGTTTTGGTTGGTCTTTGGTTGGGTTTGTTGCTGATATTGGGGTTTTTTGTTGGAGGCCTTCACCTTGTTACCCAGGTTTGTGGGTGCTTCAGAAGACTAATAGAGTTGGTGGAAGCAGAGACCTCTATGCATAGACCAAGCAGAAAAAAATTGTGGGCCAGGACAAGATTTACCTGCAGGCTAAAAAGGATTGGAGCCAAAAGCCCTATCAGGCTGTGCTTATTGCTATAGTCAGAGCTTCTCTCCCTCTATAGCTATTTATTTATGGGCCTGTCCCCACAATGGGCACTTTTTGCCTTTCTCTTTTCTTGTCAGATCTCTGTGGACAGCAGTACATGGTCTGGATGTGACACAAATAAGGACTGAAGAGAAGGCAACAACAATGTCATTAGAACACGTTTGTGGTTTGGTTTTTGGGGGTTTTTTTGTGCTGATTTCTTTCTTTGGTCCTGTGCTGTCCTTTCTATCATCAAACAATCCTGAATGGAACAATTGCATTACTGCACCCTCACATTTGTAAAAACAATGAGTTTCTATAATTTCTAACAAAGAGAAATGCTATATATTTCATGATTATTATCCAAAATTACTTGGACCATTTGAGATAATTATTCCCCCTAACAAAGAAATGAAAGGGGATCTTACTTAGGAGCTTGTTGTTAGTTATGAGTGTCTTTTCCATGGCAGGGAACCTTTCTATGACTACAAACATGATGCCTAAATATAGGAGAGCACTTCCTAAGGTCTCCTTAAAGAGCATCATATACTAAGGGCTGGTGGGCTTGTATGGTCCCACACAACCTGGTGGGTCTGGTAGAGTAGACAACCTCTGTCAGCCTGTGCTAGAGAGGCAAGGAGAGCTGACCAGGTCTACACAAACTTAATTCATATGCATGTTATTTTTTTGGGGGTGGGATGTAAGTCAGTTAAATTTTAGTTGTCACGAATATAGTTGTGCTTTTCTGGCAAAACATGTGGGCAGCCCACCTACCCCTGATGGACTGAGGTCAGTTGAGCTATTAATTATGGCCTACAGCCTGAAGTGAGGGATCCCTGGGGGTTTTTAAAGTGAGATTGGCCGTGGCACTGAGTGCCATGATCTGGTAAAGGGACTGGAGTTGGACCAAGGGTTGGACTTACTGATCTCAGAGGTCTTTTCCAACCCAATCCATTCTATGATTCTATTCCTTGGCAAAGAAAGAGAGTTAAGAGATTTCTGGAAGAAAGAGAATGGTTTTGTTCAGGAAATTCCTGTTGGTGCCAGAAACTGTATGTCCTTACATCCTCTTGGAAAGGGCTGGCAGTACTGTGGATGGTGAAGTGTAAACTTGCAGTCAGCAATTTTGTGGACTGGGAGGGACAAGAAGCACAGTAAGTGGGAGAAGCAGACGACAATGAGGTGGAACAATGAATGGATCCAAGCAGTAGGAACGATCAGTGGCCAGCACTGTCACTGACACCAGGTCAATGGGCAGCCTAGCTAGTGGGTGCTCTTGGACAGTGCACTTAACAGACTGAACATGCAACATAAACCCACATTGATGGAGAGAACTTGGTCCTAGGAGAGCTGGTCTAATGGATTACCCCTAGAGAGCTTTGGGAGCAAAGCACTTTCCCTGTAAAGCTGTGAGAGGGCACAGCACCTGGGAAAAGAGGACATGTTGTTAAGGCTGTCAGATTAATCTGCCCATTCCTTGCAGTCTTAGATATGAAACAGTGAGTGCTGCAGCTGGACAAGGAGCTATTTCAGCAGTTTTAGCACAGAGGTTATTGCTGTCATATTCTGGGAAAAAGACACTATTGCCTATGGGATTGTTTAGCTTGTCCTAATCCATTTCCAAAATGTTTTTCTCCTCTTCCAGTACACTTCTCTTTATTTAAGCCCATTTGTTGGACTTGCTGCTTGTAAGTGGGGAAATATGGCTCACTGAGTACCTTGGCAATATAATTTGATTGCCAGACTGCTGGATAATGGCTTGAGTGTTTTATTTTGAGCCTTTCAAAACCCTGTTGCTGTTGCCTCAGCCCTGCTGCTTGCTAATCAGTGTCTGGCTGAAAGGTTAGGTTTGTGAAAAGACAGGTCAACAGCGGAGGGTGAGTTCGGTGGTTTGCACCTCTTGTGGTTTTCCATGAAATTTGATGTGTATGGGTGGATTGACAGGGAAAAATTATCTGATCTGAAAAGGGGGTGAGAAGGGAGGTGATGGTTAATTGGGGTGTTCAGGGTAAGGCTGACAGAAAAATTGTGAAAGGATCCAACAAGACTCAATGACTGGTCAATAAAACAGCAAATTAAGTTCAGTATGGACAGAAATATATTCACAGAGTAGAGAAAAAATAATCTTGTCATTACCTAAACTTAAGCACAGCATTAGAGGAAGGATATTGGGCTATTCAGACCTTTGGTCAAACATATTGAATCTTCTCTTTTTTTTCCTTTTCCTGGCAAGAATAGGTCAGATAGGCTGACATTTTTTACTCTGTAAACTATGGAAATTCAGAGCAATTTGAAAAACTGAAAAGAGTAAGGGAAAAAATAATGTCCACCCCTGGTTCCACAAAGAGTCTTGCAGGCTTCAGTCACACTTCACAGCAAAACTTGTGCAAATCGATTTGTCCTTGCAGAACCTGTTCTTGGTGCCTTCTTTGTGAATGTCTTTGCAGGAAAGAGAAAGTGGGGCTGGGGTGGCTTTTCTATGCCATGTGTCTCAGCATCTGACTCTAGGAATTTATACCATTCTTTCTGCTGAGTTCAGAGGAGAAGAGAAAGAGAGATGTATTTAAACCACGGTGGTATCCTCTGGTGTACAGGCTACCTAATTGTCTTGAGGTCTATGTTTGAAAACAAGAATACTCATGTACAACTGTGCTAGGGATAGAGTGATGTCCATGTGAACAGGCAGAGCAAAATCTAAGTCAGTGCAGAAATCATGTGGTTCTCTTGGTTTAGAAGGTTTTTGAGCTGAGTCAAAGCACATGAGCCAACCCAGAAAGTGCCATTTACACTGGCTTGGCTGGGCTGCTCCAAGAGGAGTTTGCACAGTCCGGGATTCTCTGTGCTTACGTTTTCAGACTCTCAGTTTAGTCTGGGTTGGAAAATTTGGGCTGGGCTCTGCACTTTTAAAGAGTACTCCAAACATTTCAAATGTTCAATCTTGAGTGCCATTTCCTTTCTCTGGAGAATGTGGTTTTCCTGGGTACAAAGCTTAGCACGAGTCTCAGTGTGGCAGATCACAAAGTTAGGATCATGTTTTTATCTTTCAAAAAGTACTTTGTAGCATCCTTTGCAGCAATTAATGCTACAGGATAGAATGCTTAATGATTTATTGCAGTCACAAAATGCACAAGGGACCAATTACACACTCAGTTTGCAGATGACACCCAGGTGGGAGGGAGTGTTGATCTGCTGGAGGGTAGGAGGGGTCTGCAGAGGGATCTGGACAGCCTGGATCAATGGGCCAAGGTCTGTTGGATGAGATTCAGTAAGGGGAAGTGCCAGGTCCTGCACTTTGATCACAACAACTCCATTCAATGCTACGGGCTGGGGGGAGAGTGGCTGGAAAGGTTTGTGGCAGAAAAGGACCTGAGGGTGCTGGTTTACAGGAGCTGAACATGAGCCAGCAGTGTGGTCAAGAGTACCGTTGGCATCCTGGCCGTTGTCAAGGGTATTGTGGCCAGCAGGTGGCCATTGGCATCCTGGCCTTTGTCAAGGGTAGTGTGGCCAGCAGGACCAGAGAAGATCATTCCCCTGTGCTTGGTGCTGAAGTGGCCACACTGCAAGTCTTTTGTTCAATTTTATATCCCACTCTCCAAGAAATGTCTGAGGGAGTTGGGTTTGTTTAGTCTGGAGAAAAGACATCTCAGGGGAGACCTTATCGCTCTCTACAGCTACCTGAAAGGAGGTTCTGGAGAGGTGGGGTTTGGTCTCTTCTCTCAAGTAACAAGCAACAGGGCAAGAGGAAATAGCATGAAGTTGCACTGGAAGAGCTTTAGGTTGGACACTAGGAAGCAATTCTCACTGAAAACATTGTCAAATATTGGAGCAGGCTGTTTAGGGAAATGGTTGAGTCACTGTCCCTGGAGATATTTAAAATATGTGTAGATGTGGCACTTTGCAGGTCCATTTAGTGGTTGGCTTGTCAGCGATGGGTCAACAGTTGGACTCAATGACCTTAAAGGGTTTTTTCAACTTAAATGATTCTATTATTCTAGATTAATATATGACAGAATTTTCCAGCCACTTTAGTGTAGGACTCGAAAGCCTTATAACCATTAGTACAATGTGCTAAATTGCTTCACAGATCTCTTAAATTGTTATGATTTGTATTTTTAAGTTCACCTGTTGTTTCTTTTTTGAGGGGAGTAATGG
Source organism: Pithys albifrons albifrons (assembly GCF_047495875.1). Taxonomy (NCBI): domain Eukaryota; kingdom Metazoa; phylum Chordata; class Aves; order Passeriformes; family Thamnophilidae; genus Pithys; species Pithys albifrons. The sequence goes on from NC_092464.1 coordinate 52,103,000, forward strand.
GAATTTTAATATGTGGTGAACCAAAATCAATTTAGTATTTAATCTAAAGTAGCTGCTGTTCCTTTGTAATGTGAGTTTTCATTGATGCCTTCATAATAGATGTAATAGATAACCACTCTGTATCTGATGCAGACAAACAGAAAAAATTGATGACAAGTGGAAATGTGTTTCTAATTGTAGTGGGAGTTTGAATTGGCTTCAAGTCCTAATGCTTATGCAATATAAATTATTAGAGAGGCAAAAGCATTTCCAGTAGCTGAACTTTCTGCTACTGGATTGAAACTTATATACCATGCACTGAGTGTTTTCTGTATGCACATTCACATGTACACACGGTACAAGTTGCAAAGTAAACTCTGAACACAAAAAGTTAGTCTAGATACTGTTAAAGAGGTGTTGGAGAAGTGGTGCTTGAGAAGTTCACTCTTCTTGCAGTTTGTTTCTACCTCTTCCAGCAAGGCTCTGACTCTCATGTTGCACCAACACATTTGTGGGACTGGAACGGGGGTGAATCACTGAAAAAATTCAGATTAAAACCCATTCTCCCTCCTTTCCCTCTTTGGAGGTAGGACAGGAGAAGGCAAAAGCAGAACAAGTGACTTGTGTAGGGTGTCACAGACAACAGAGCTCTGCACACATTTCTCCTGAATTGAGTAGTGACAATAAGAGAATCCTGGTACTAAACCACATGTGAATATTAAACTCTATTCTAAGAGCTTTGGTGCAGTGTAAAAGTGTTTCAGGCAGTGGAAGGACAGTTTTGGAAACAGAGTATATAGGACTCATGCTCTGAATATCAGTGGGCAGTCAGTGGTACCCTGTCTGATTTGTGACTGAAAATCAGATGTGGGAATGTTCATTTCAGAGAGGTGTTGTGAAGCATAGTATTATTTTGTGCAGAATCCTTTCCTGTTTGTGGCCAAGGGTGTACTTGATAGGAAGCTAACTGTTTTTTAAATGCATAACATTTGTCCTAAGTCATGATTCCATCTTCCACAGATATTGACTTCTCTGAGACTTGAGTCAGAGCAAAGAAATGATAAAACCCATTACTATTCTGTGATAAACTAGAAAAAAAATATTCTAAGATATTAATTTTGAAGTTTGTCTGTAGTGAATGTTGTTATACTCTTGTGCACACTTGGTGATAACATAATTTAAAATAGATATTTATTTGTGTGAGCTGCTTTGAAGAGGGGAACATTAAGAAAGTACTTTTAGGTTTGACTATTTAGGTTTGAATGAATTACTTATTAAAATTTGGGTTTGTTTTTACCTCTGCTGCTTCAAAATTGGGTAACTTTGTGGAAATCAGTGTATCCCTTTGAGCCCAAGATCTCCATTTTGACAATGGAGATAACCTTGGCTTATTTCCAACTTTCTTCTGCTTTCTTTTGACCTTTTCTTAGTGTTTTGTTTTTACTGCCTTTTACGGGATACAACATTTTCTTGCACTGTGAATGTGCAGAACTTGCACAGAGATTCTAATGAAGATTGACACATCTAAGTATTAATGCAGTTTAAAAATAAACACTGATGGTTTTGATCCCTTTTGACTTTAGTGGATCTTGAGTGGGCTTGTTCACAATTTAAGGTGTTAAATAATGTAACGGAGTGTTGCATTCTGCAATTTATTTTGTTTTTCTCTGCTATTTTTTTTTGCTGTGGTGCTAAATGGTCAAGAGAACATAGAGCAAAACAGTATTTTGTATATATATTGAAGACTTTCAGAAGCTCTTCAGGTCCCTTTGAACTCACTGAGAATTCAATAGCAATGCTCTCTGTGATTAAATGAAGTAAGGATTTAATCTTCTTTATGGTCTTATAGAAAAGTTCTGGATTCCAAGAAGAGCTTTCCTTCAGTTAAATGTTCAGAAGTGTTTCTCTCAATCCAACTGCACTCAAAGCCATAATTTTCCATATTTCCATAATTTGATTTGAGGCTGAGCAAAAGCTCAGAAAAGAATAAAAATTTAACTTTATATCTCGCCTGTGACAAGAGAAGCCATTTAAAAAATACATTTTGAAAGGAGGGGGAAAGGGAATCTCAGATGTATTTTTACTTCATTTATAACACACCACACTAATTTTATATTTTAAATATTTATTTTGTTTTCTTGTTCAGGAATACTTAGTAAGAACATGTGCAGTTTTGGCTGCATTTTGAGAGATAATTCCCTGAGGTGAATACATCTATACCTACATATGTACACATAAATAAAAGATAAATCCCCGAAGTTCATGTACTCATAGACACTTTTGTTCTCTCTTTATTGTGTATATCTTTAGTTTTAACAAGGCAAACATATGATATCAAATATTCAAAAGGATAATTTTCTACTGCAAGAAGAGGGAGGGGGTTGGAGCTTTATTCCTAACAGCTAAATTCAGACCTGAATTCAGTTTCAAGCTTAGAAAAAGAGTAGAGAGAAGCAAGGATGTTTTCATGTGTGTCAGACTTTTGAGCTAAAGTCTCCTACACTTGCTTTATGCAAGCACTAAATAACTCTGTATTTTATAAATTAAGTAGGTGGACATGATGTTAAGAAATTATTAACTGGCAGTTGGCAGATGATGGAGAAGTACAGTCAATATAAGTCTTCTGCTGGATTTCACAACTCAAGCACGTAGGTGGGCACATGGGGAGAATTAGTGCCTAAGTAGAAAAGGAGTAAGAGATTATAACATTATAAAATATGTTGGCTGTTTAACTTGTTTCCCTTTTCTTTTTATTCTCTGGGTTGCAAAGAAAATGTTGGGAAACTAATGATCACTGACTGACACAAACTCAACCAGGGGACAAGGGCAAAGGTCCAGTTCAGGTTTTGGGGTATTTTTTGGTGTGTGGGTTTTTTTTTTTGTTTTTGGTTGGGGTTTTTTTGGTTTGGTTTTTGGTTTTTTTGTGTTTTTTTTTGTTTTGTGTTCTGGGGTTTTTTTGGTGGTGGTTGTTTGTTTTTTTTCAATACTTGATCAATTGTGTGTGACTTGATGAGTTAATTCAGGGTGACAAAACCCAAGGAACACTTCAGCTTTTAGGCAGCTGGATGAGAACATAAGCTGGTGTCCTTCTTGCAGTGCAACTACCATGGGAAAAAAGGTAGAGATGGAAGAAAAATATAAATGAGTATGCAGAGAGCTTTTCCTGCTTTACTTACCCTAAAAGAGGGAGAAAGGAAAAAGAGGGTGTGGATGTGTTACATGGGAATATTCAGCCATGAGAGTGGTTGCTTTGGTAGCTTTCAATATAATCTGCAGTTAAGGTGTAGCATTTATGTTATTTTCCCCCCCCAACATTTAGCACAGTAAGAAGAAAGTAATCCTTCCTTTCTTGGTACAAGTAGGACTTTTTTAAAAAAAATAATTTACCTTGTATTTGATGCAGTTCTGATTTGGTTTTGGGTTTTTTTAGCCCAACTGGAGAAGTGTTTTGTTTCAAATCAATTTGGGTGGATTTTCCTAAACTGTGGGAGGAGGGAAAAGAAGCAGGGAAGGAGCAAAATGTTTTATTTGTTCAAGCCTTTATTTTTTTTTTTAATTGTACACTGGCAATTTTCTAAACAAAGATGTCACTTCAAAATGAAAACAGATGAGTTCATTAAAAAAAAAAGTTCAAGCTTTTCTGAAATTAAAAAATCCACAATAATAAATTTCCTACAACCACAATAAAACTTGCCTAATGATAAAACTCCTTTTATTTTTCTTTTTTCTTTTTTTTTTAGCAAAACATATAATAAATCATCCCTCATTACCTTTTTTCTTTCTCTTTTTTTGTTTGTTGTTTTTTTTTTTTGGGGGGGGATGTTTGTTTGGGTTTTTCTGGGTTTTTTTGACCACCCTCTCCTTGGTACAATGATCTGTCTCGGGTGCTGGGAACATGGCAGTAGAAAGTTCACAAACTTGAGAAATTACACCCCTCATTTCTTGTCATTTTTCAAGTTTGTAGGAAGTCTTTAAACTATAATAACATCCCATCTGTAAAAAATATTTTCAATATTTAAGAAAATTAACAATAAAAAGTTAAGATAAAGTTATAGGGGTTTTTAATTTGGTTTTTGTTTGTTTGTTTTAGTGGTAAAGATTGTTTAAAATGGGGTGCGACATTATTGTTTCCTTCTAAAATTCAGCATAACCCACCAAGCAAGTTCTATTCAATTTGGGATCTGTTTGTGTGGTTTTCAATCTTGGAACTCCTGGCCATCCAAATGGAGTTTCAGGAATTTACATTTAAGCTTCTCTTCATTAATAGCTTGGTCTTAATTACAATCTTACTGGATTGTTGCAATCAAAAACTTTGATCAGGATGGATGTGGGGATCAAAAAGCAGCCTCAGGTAAGAAACTAAAATGCTTGTTGTTTAGCCTCATAAATTGAAGGCTGGAGGAAAATGTGTAATGGGCCTGTGTAAAAGCATAGCAGAGATAATTCTAAGGACAGAGAAGGGGTGCTTGAGCTGAAGGACGTTGCTAGCCCAGAAAAAAGAGGTATTAACTGACTAAATTTAGGCTGGAAAATGCTCCTGTATTTTGCTAATAGCATTCTGGAATTGTCTTTTAATGTTGGCAGGAAGACTCAGGCCAGACCCAACTCAGAGACACAGCCTGATTGGCTTTCTGAATGGGATTACACAACCAGCTTGAATTAGCAGAGGTCTTCTTTGGAGGCAGTTTCTTTTCCTCTATTTAATTAATGTATTTTTTTGTAATAAAAAGTGTGAAAGTTTGAAAACTAGGAACTAAGAGCATTTTTAAGACAGGGGATTTATGTGAGAATATGTTTCACACAATATTTGTGTGAAGTGTTGCTGAAAGACTCTATTATTGTTTGGAGTTTGTGTCTGGCATTGTGTAAAATAAATCTCGATGATGTGCTCTGCATTGCTACAGTCCTGGGTGATACCTCTGCATGTAACTGGTAAGCCATTGAAAGAAACAGAAAATACAAAGGACATTTATGTCTCTTTCAATACTTCCTGTGCTTTATTCAGGGACAGACTCTTGCTCTGACACAATCCCCTGGATGTGTTGCAATCAAGTGTGGTTTGTGGTCACAGTTTAGCAGCTTTGGTTTGTGGCTCGAGGTGCAGGGAACAATTTAGGTGTCACAAATGTCACCTTCTTTCCAGGCAAAGATCCCGTGCTTCTCACCTTGAAACCTCTGGAGGTGTGACCTTTTTGAACCTGTTTGTATCCAGTAAAGGTTTTTCTGGTGTACCACACAATGTAGGACTTGCTTTTTGCTGTTAAATAGGAAAGTCTGTGATGCATTGCCCAACAGTCCCCGCGTCAGACATTTGGGTGTCTCTGACCTTGGTTGTGCTGCCTTTTTTTGCCAGCTACTGATACTCAACAGTTCATGAAGTCTTTGTATGCAAATCTTGATTAGACTGGGAAAAGACTTCATTTATGTATGACTTCTTTTCTCCCAGGCACTCAGCAATAGGACAAGGGGGCACGATGGGCTCAAGCTCTGCCAGGGAAAATTGAAGTTGGAGATCAGAAAAAAATTCTTTCCAGAGAGAGTGCTCAGGCATTGGAATGGGCTGCCCAGAGAGGGGGTGGATTCCCCATCCCTGGAGGTTTTTAACCTGAGATTGGCCGTGGCACTGAGTGCCATGATCTGGTAAAGGGACTGGAGTTGGACCGAGGGTTGGACTTGATGATCTCGGGGGCCTTTTCCAACCCAATCCATTCCATGATTCTATGATTTGCTACTTCTTTGGCTCAACTGGAGTGGCAACACTTTATGTGAACTGTATTCTGTGACCTACAAAACTCCATGAAGGTATCCTGAGAGTCAGATTTTCTGAATTTGGAAGAGGCAATGAAAATCTACCCCTTGAAAGTACAAAGCTGGTGAGAAGAAGCATTTGTAGGAATTTATGCCTGGGTCAGGGGAGAGTTTTAGTAATGTCCAGATGGTACCTATGGAAACAATATCTGACTTTGTCTAGATGGTCATGAGAAATGTAAATAAGGAACAAACAATACCAAATAAATTTACATGCTGTGCTGAACTGAGGTAAAACAAATTCAGTAAGAGATGATAGAACCAGAGGTTTATTGGCAGCTGCACATTTGTTCCTGTTCAGTGTGTGTGCAGTGAATAAAATCTTAGCCAAGGGCTGGGTTGCACATCTGCCTTGACCCTAAGGCTCCAATGCAAACATTAGGAAAAAAAAATTAAAACTAAAAAATAAAATCTATTTCATGTCTTCCAGCATAGTGTGCAAAGTCCATTGCTCTCTGGAGTCATTTTAGTAAGTGCAACTGCCCTTGCTTGTGATGTTTTTAGCTCTCAGTTTTCAGTGGCTCAGCTCTGACGTGGCAGATATTACCAATTTCTATGTGTGACTTCAGGGATGATTTTCAAGAGCTAAGTCAGGCCAAATTATAAAGTAAAAAGCAAGATTATTACTTGGAATCCTTACACTTTTCTGCTTAGTTTTGATTGGAGAAAAATAGCAGGTTTCAATATAAAGCATTTAACTGTCTGGTTTTGAATTGTTTTATCCATTACTGCATATTCAGGCATGGAGAGATTAATCAATAGGATTCTGCAAATAATTTTATTACTACGCTTTACTTAATTAACTATACAATCAAAATAGTTAATAAAGTGTTTCTAAGGTTTTAATTTAGGGGGTGAGAGAGTATTTGTCTCATGGAGTAGAAAATTAGGATGCTCAGCAAGTCTTAACAAAAATGTGTTTTTGTAGAACGAAGTGTTTTCTTTCTATACATGTAAATTATATCAAAAAATTTGGATTAAAAAAAATCACTTTATAGTGGTGGTGGGGACACTTTACCCAGGAAGCAGCATGACATGAGTTAGTGTGTCCAGTTTGATACTTATGCATATTTATATAATTTCGGAATGTGCCAAAGGATGAAGAAGGGAGATTGAAGCACTGATGCCATCACTAGAATATGCAGAAAGCTGTGCTGGAGTGATGGGTTCTCTTATCCTTCAGCAAAAAAACAATTCTAGTATTTCATTTCAGGTGACTGCCTGAAGCTATTTTCCTTCATTTAAAAAAATCAAACTTATTGCTGAACAAATTTTTTTTCCTAGTTTGGCTTGAATTTTTGAAAATTTCAAACTGAAACTGCATTTTATGGAAATTTTGTGGTCTGTGAGGTTTGCCCAGCTCTTATCTGTGCCCAGATCAAAGCACACGAAATATTGTTGACCTCAGCATCATCCTGCACAGAGAAGTATAGAGAATTGCCTTTTTAATTTGGCTGGACAATTCAGTCTCTAAAAATGTTCTTCTATGTGCAGTTATTCTCTAACACTAATATTTCCTGAATGATCCCTGGCAAAGTGGAAATCTGTGAAGAGAAAATTTTATATTTCACTGGTAATCATAATAGCAGAGCTCTTGTTCCAAGAATGGGGGCCTAATTACCTTCTGAAATGCAAAAAAATCAGACTGACTATAGTATATTCTACATCATGTGCTAAAGTTATTTTGAGATGTGAGCAATTTCAATCTTTTTTTAATAAAAGCTTTTTGCATGGCACTTTAGCAAATCTGTGTATAAGTGGGTTTACAGAATCACTTACTTGCTTGGCATTTATTCAGGAAGATGCAAATTCTGCTAACTGGCAGCTATACATAAATGCCATAAATGTACAGCCATAATTTAATTAACTGTTGGTGTGTTGTTTGCTTTTATTCTTTTTCCTTTTATAAACATCTTTGAAATAAAATAGAATTCTGTGCATCATCTTTGTGATTATTTTAAATAAGGCTGATTTATAAACCCTTGGAAAATTCCTGCTGATAACAGTCTTTAAAACTTTGATCCAAATGATATATTATTCTCTATTAAAAAAAAATCAACTTAAAAAATATATCCCTAATTTTTGTTGTTTTCACTCATGAAAGGATTGAGAAATGATTAACAAAGTCCAATGGTAGTGGTGGAGACACAAACAAAAATGAAGTCATTATAAATTATTGAATATTGCAACAATTTTCATTGCTTGCAGTGCTTCAAAAACAATCACCCTCTCAAGGGTCTAATCCTGGTCCCATTCAAGCTGATGGAAGCTCTTCAATTAATTACATTAGAAACAGCACAGACACCAGTTAAAAAGAACTTGTTAGCTGGAGTGTCGCTTCATATTCTCTCTCTGCAGAGATTAAATTTGTTGCCTACCAAAGGAAATTCTCTTCATTTACTTACTGCATTTTAATTGCAAAGAATGTGACAAGCAGTATTTTATTTTCTACTGAGACGCATCCCTGTCTTTTGTTTATTTGTGTTTGATTTTCCTGTGGCCGTGCCACTGTGAATCACAGAATCATAGAATGGATTGGGTTGGAAAAGACCTCCAAGATCATCATGTCCAACCCTTGGTCCAACTCCAGTCCCTTTACCAGATCATGGCACTCAGTGCCACGGCCAATCTCACCTTAAAAACCTCCAGGGATGGGGAATCCACCCCCTCTCTGGGCAGCCCATTCCAATGCCTGAGCACTCTCTCTGGAAAGAATTTTTTTCTGCTCTCCAACTTCAATTTGCCCTGGCAGAGCTTGAGCCCATCGTGCCCCCTTGTCCTATTGCTGAGTGCCTGGGAGAAGAGACCAACCCCCACCTGGCCAGAACTTCCCTTCAGGTAGTTCCAGACAGTGCTGAGGTCACCTCTGAGCCTCCTCTTCTCCAGGCTAAACACCCCCAGCTCCCTCAGCCTCTCCCCACAGCACTTGTGCTCCAGTCCCTTCTCCAGCCTCGTTGCTCTTCTCTGGCCCCGCTCCAGCCCCTCAAGATCTTTCCTGAACTGAGGGGCCCAGAACTTAACACAACACTCAAGGTGCAGCCTCCCCAATGCAGAGTACAGGGGAGGTGAACTCACGGGTTTCCCATGTGAAATCAGTCTCTTACCTCTTTACTTGTGAATTTTTGCTGACTATTGAGCCTTGGATGACCATGGCTTGTATGAATTCACTAGTTCAATCTTTCTGTCTAAGCTGCATATTTTCTGAGAGCTTTGGCTTTAATTCTTAGTGTTCAGAACACCTTTAAAAACAGAGCTACCAATCCTTATATTATAGTGGCTAAGTGTAAAAATGGATTCAATCTCATAGCAGGCAGTGCAGGGAGGTGGGGGAGTCACCATCCCTGGAGGTGTTTGAGAAGAGACTTGATGTGACACTCAGTGCCATGGTCTAGTTGGCAAGGCTGTCTTGGGTCATAGGTTGGACTTGATGATCTCAGAGGTCTTTTCCAGCCCAGCTGATTCTGTGATTCTATGAAGTTCACAGCACATTCCCATTGACCCTGAGATTAGCTCAGTTGGCTAAAACTTGGTTGTAATAATGTCAAGGTCATGGGTTCAATCCCCTGTGTGGGCCATTGACTTAAGAGTTGGACTTGATGATCCTTGTGGGTCCCTCCCAACTCAGAATAGTCTGGGATTCTGTGTGATCATGACGGGCTGCCTGCTCTGTGCTCACCCAGCCATGTGCCCACTCCTCCCCTTGCACAGGGTGGGAGGGAACGGAAAATAAGGGGAAAAAAGAGCTTGAGGGTGAAGATAAAGACAAGGAGGTCATTTTCTGAAGGGTGCAGTGGCACAGGGAGCAGGATGCTGCGGTCGGGCTGTACCAGCCCCTCTCCCCCTTGTCCTGCTCTCCCCTTGGGGCTGGCAGGGCTGTTTCTCCCCCGATTTCCCTCACTCCTCCCTGCCCAGAGCTCAGGCTGTGACTGGCAAAGGAGGCATCTGCACCTTAGACCCTCCTCAAGAGATGTGAACGACTCTCTGCAGCCACAGAGCAGCGAGTGGTGTCGGTGCCCTCAGGTGATGCCCCAGTGAGGAGGAGCTCAGCTGCCTGGGCTGCTCTCCAGGTGTTGTAAAGATTTGGGACAAAGCTGGCACGGTGAAAGGACCCTCTTTGCACAGGTGATTGCACACCCTAAACAACCCAGGGACTTTTAGAGACTGGGATAGTCACCACGAGGCAAAGCTGGTTGGAAAAGCCTCTTCCCAACCTGCAGGTGCTGTTTGGTTTGGAAGAGGCTTTTGGGAAGGGAGTTCACCTGTTCCTCACAGCTGCTGAAGCACCTGGGCCCGTGGGTTTTCAGTGGAAATCTACTGCTGCTTCCTGAATTACAGCCTGCCAGGAATATTCCGTGTGGGTGGTGGCACAGAGCGCTGTGGAGCTGTGGGAATAATCAGTATGGATTCAAATTCAAACACCCCCTCGATGGAGGGGCAGCCCAGCAGGGAGAAGTGTGTGGATTTGTAGGCAGGTGGTGCTTGTGGTGGGGAAGCAAATATTGCCTATTTCAGTGTTTTTATTAACTGTATCAAAGGTTTCTGCCTTTGGAGCGATGATAGGAGGTCTGTGCACATGGCTGTGTAATGTGCTGGCTTCTACAGCAAAAGGTTTTGGGCATCAAAGAGTCTCTGCTAATGATCTTATTTAAGGTATGAAGAGCCTGCATTGACCTCAGTGATATTAATCCAAGGGATTAGCAGAGTGAATTCTGAAGAACTTTTCTCCTTAAGATACCTACTATGAAACATATTGAAGAGCAGGAGATAAATAAGTGTATCAACCCTGAAATTAGCTCAGTTGGTTAAAACTTGGTTGTAATAACACCAAGGTCAGGGGTTCAATCCCCTGTGTGGGCCATTGACTTAAGAGTTGGACTCGATGATCCTTGTGGGTCCCTTCCAACTCAGAATAGTCTGGGATTCTGTCTTAATGGGGGACATGGTGGGACACAGCAAAACCTGCATGTTAACAAGCTCCACTAGGACTTTCACAAGGCCTTTAAAGCATGTTTCCTTCCCTCAGAGATACACAGAAGGACCCAAGTAGTCATGATGCAGAAAACTAAATGTCCTTTTTGAATAGGCAGATGAATAGGTCACCTAGGAAATAAAAAAAACCCCAACCGTAGTTAGTGTTTATCCCACTAAAAAACTACAATCAGAAGTACACAACTCACCTTAGAACTATTTTTCAGCTTTTATTTATATGCAGAGATGAAGGAATTCAGCGGGAGTTCATATAAAAAAAAATTGAGGATTTATGAAGGGTCTGTCTATATTCTAATGTAAATGTTGAAGTACCTGAGTTAGCTTAAAACAAGCACTGGAAGAATTTAGTGGATAAACTGGTAATTTATTAAAACCAGTGATTTTCACTCCTGTCTTCCTCAGTGAGAAACAAGCAGGGAAGAAGCCTGGGGATGGGCTTCTCACAGAGCAGGACAGCTGAGACTTTGGCTGAAATAGCTGAGCTGCTCTGGGTGTCCCAGCTTGGTCCTTGGAATGATGCTGGGATGTCTCCTTATTGCAGTGAAAATTTAGGGGGATTTCTGGGCTTCATGACTTGGAGAACAAGACAATAAAACAGTCAGAAGGGAAACAAAACACCAAAAAACCCCCAGCCAACCAACAAAAAAAATAATCAAACAAGCAAAAAAAACCCACAAAAAAAATACCAGTCCCCACTTCTTAAAACTTTTGTACATTTAAAAGATGAGGATCCAAAACCAATCAGGTACATGCTTTACAAGAGTACACAAAGTTAAAATAAGTTAGAAAAAGTGTTTTGGAAGGGGTCACTCTATCACCTGTGCTTAGAGGATAGATCAGCCTTTACTCTTTGGGGTCAGGAGGAAATTTTTCACATTGGGGCACCTCTTCCTATGGCTACTTAGATTTTCTGTACCTCTTTCCAGCTTAGCTGGGACTGCCCCCTGTGGAAGAGAGGATGCCAGGGGATATGAACCACTGGTCTCTTTTGGCATGGAAGCTTTTAATTCCATGAACTCAGCCAGGTGAACAGAGAGAAATGTGGTTTGTGCATCTCAGGTAGAAGCAAGAGACAAGGATGGTCCTGCAGAGGGATTCTTGCATTGCTTTAGCTTCTGGACTGAAAATATATGCTAAGATGTTTGGGTTTCTTTGTCTTCTGTTTTGGATTTGTCTTTTGGTCATTATTATTTATTTATTTGTCTTTTGTTTTGCATTTCTGTTCATGTTTTTGTTCAGTTGCTTAGTTCAGCTTTTTCAAAATCTCTTCCTGTACAGTACTATCTCATTGCTACCTATGTCTTTTATTTATTTTTTTAAAATTTTTATAATACACAGACTTCTTATTAGTACTGTGCTCTGCCAACCATAAAATTTTAGTATGCCATCAAGATAAGACCCTGACAAGGTCCCATGTAAATCAGATACAGCTGTTTCCTAAATCCTGTGATTCCTGCCTTGTTGTTTTCTAGCAATTACATCATCTACAAGAAATACTGTATTCCTATATTGCACCCCTGAGTATAGTGAGTATTTCTATTAGTTTGCTTGCTGCTGAGACCTCTTGGGTTTTTTGGTATATTTGCTGGGTGCTGCACTTTTATTATCTTTTAATCATCTAAATTGATAATATGAGTGCTGCACTTTGTGTCATTATTATTCCCACTGGTTTAAGAAATATTTTGGTGTGTCATACACTCTTTGCCTCCCTTGATGTCTGGCTATAGAGATTTGAAATTAGGGCTTGCTTGTATATTCTGGAGTTTAGTCAGTCACGACCTGAGACACTCAGAGTTGGTGAGCTGGGTGATCATAATTTTTTCACACCTTTTCCCTTCTCTCCTGGGAGATGTTTATCTGTTTCTGTCATTTGGTCCCTGCTTTTTTGAGCAATTTGTCTAAGAATTAATGCAATGTCAACAAATTACCGCAGTCTCTGTCAGAGGCCTTCTTGTCTCCAGCTGCAACAGAGTTGCAAAGCATTTTCTTTAATGTCCTCATCTCTGAAATTATGAGGTTTAATCTGTGTATTTGCTCTATGTCACTTAAGCCTGTTATATAACATAATTTCCAACATCATCTGGTCCTATTTCTGGCCCCCATACAACAAAACTCTGAAGCATTCATTTATCTTTAGGTGTTTAAGTATTCCTACAGTCTTTGACAGTGTTTTGATCCTTTCCTGTGAAAAAGAATCCATTTTCTTGATAAAATCTGGTCTATTTTGCATATTCAGTGATATGTTTCCTTTCCCTCACAAATACAGAGGCTGTCATGCTTTACAGAAAACACAAAGTTCAATAAGTTTTCTATAAAAACTCGTTTTATAAAATGAGAAATCTGTGTTTTCTTATCTGAGTAGAGCTGCTCAGGGATGGAAACCACACAGAAATCAGATTGAAAGCCTGCTGGGGTAACCTCTGGTACCATCAGCCCCTTGGTTCATTCACACTGTGCACTCCATGTCTTTATGTTCATTTGGGGTGTTTTTTTTCTTTTTCCTCTTTTCCCTTGTAAACCTTTCATCCCAAAGGATAACACTGGCATTATATTGAAAGTGTGGAATTTCAGGTGGTGAACTTCCCCTCAGTTCCCCAGGTTTTATGTCATAGCTTTCCCTTGGCTTTACTCATGTTTACAGTCACACAATTTTTGAAAAAGGAGGAAAGATTCCTCAATCTCTTCATGACTCTTTTCCATGCCTTTTGGAGTGCAATGATTGCTGCTTTCCATATTGCAGGGGTGAAAAAGCAGTTTCAGTGCTCTGTCCTTTGCTGATTTTCATTGGAAAGATGAACAAAAATCCCTAAGTATTGTAATGTTAATTACTTTAAAAAGCCTAACAACCTCTACATCACTTAAATATTACTTTTTCACCAAGAATATTATACTTCAAATACTTTTATGCCATGTGTGTCTCTATCCTATCTCCCTGAAATGATAAAGCATGAACCAAACACATTCTGAATGAAGATGGAAGAAAAAATACCATTTGCATTTAAAGCATAACTATTTTTAGGATTTCCCATTAGCTTATGAGTTTTAATTTTTCTTTCCAGGCCTGTGAAAGAAGCATTACTAGCTACATTACTCTCCAGATTAGCAAAAGCATGAAAGGGCTTATGCTGATATTTTCAAATGGAAATGTGGTGCATCCTCTGGGCACCTCTGTTAAGTTACCTGTTAATCTTGGGGTTTGCAGTATAAATGTGTTTAGTTTTGCTATTCAGCTCTGCTAGTCCTGCAAGTAGCTGTTCCAAAGCTGTAAAAGTCTAAAGAAAGTGCCAGGGAAGAAGAAACTGGTTCCAGAAAGGGAAGAAAAGAATGTGCCAGATTTTTTTTTTCATGATATTACACTGTTGGAATGATAGAATTCCTGAAATTTGAAATGTAAAAGTTCATTGCAAGAAATGAATGTTATGATACTGCAGCATTATGTGCCCTGATTGCCACCAATTCCAAATAAACAGTGGTTTGTTCATAACTTATTGGCCCTTTATAACTATTTTTAGAACAGGTAAATAGGAGAGCAGCTGTATTTATGAACCTGTATTTGGAAAAATTGCAATCAAGCCACAGCAAACACAGTTTCCATCACAGCACTCGAACATCTGTCAGAGTTTCTGGTTAGAAATCAGGAATAAAAATGCTCCATGTTGCTGCCTGCAGTTTCCAGAAGCCAGGACACTGCAAGGATGTTGTGTCACTTGGAGTGATAAAGATTGCCAAGTGTGTTTATCTTCTGAGAGCCCTCCTTGCCAGGCTGTGAGTAATGCCCTGTTGTACATTCTGCATTTTGTGTTCCAAAGTCCACATTGTGTTCCTTGTTCCAAGTCATGAAATCTGGACATGTTGCAGGCAAAATACATTTTTATTACCCCTTGTTGTGATCCTTAGCTAAAAGAACAGGTTATTTTAGATGACACAGACAGTCAGCTCAGTGCTATGGAAAAGAAAATTGTGTTTCCTTGCCCGTGTCATAATTCAAGCTTTGTTTTTGATACAGGAGAAAGGTGACTTTGACACCTTTGAATGAGCATCAGTGCAAAGCTAAGCATAAAACCTGCCCTAAGTATAGCTATGATGAGACACCATCTGGGCTTCAGTAAACACACAAGTGTAAGTAGCATAAATTACTGTTGGAAATTTCTGAAGTAATTGCCTTGATCCTCTTGTTCAGTAAGTTTGCTGTGGATGGTCCATCAGTTCAAGTGATAGAACAAAGGGTCCTACAGCTACAAAACAAACTATTTTGGCTTCCTTCTTGGGTGGCTGCTTATTGTTCTGCAAGACAATGGGAATTGTCATACTGCTTTGGATTAATTTCATAAATTTATTGAATATTTATTGTCAGGAATACTCCAGTTCTGTATTTTGAAGTTTGATACTACTTACATTTTAAAGAAATTCTCTGGTGCTTTTCCAGCTTTCCATGACTTTTCCTAACCACTCGCTTTCAAAATCCTTTTAATTTTTATTTGTGAACTGAGTAAACAATCTGGAAGTCATTGATAGACAATAAAAAGGCACCCCACAATGTTATTTAAGAAAAAAAAAAAAGAAAAAAAGAAAAAAGGGCGACAGACACTATTATCTTGTCTACTTTTGACATACTTTCCCAAAATTTCCCACAATCACTGGCTCCATTTCAGCTCCACTGGTGGTAAAAAATGTGGAAATGTTAGTGTACACAGCACACTGATGTGAGCTGGTGCTTTGGCCCTTCCGCTGTTATTTAGGGCTATTTATTACTCATTTACCACAGTTTCAGAGCCACAGATGAAGGATCTCCTCGAGCTGGGCACCAGGCCAGCTCCAGAGAGCAGGACTGTCCCTGCCACACTGGGTTAAAATGTGGGAGCTCAGATGCACATCAAAACATGCCTTTTGTTGGCAGAAAGGCAGAGGCAGACACATCCAGCTCCCAGGAAATGAAAATACTGCTCTGGGCTTTTACAACAGCTCCCTGGGGAGGTTGTGCTTCCTTTAGCACTGTAAGACCAAGGTACTTCTTGATGTCTGATTGTACTCCCTATGAAAGTATAAGTATTTTAGAAAACAACATCAAAGTCGTGCTGGGGAATGAAGGAATGGACTGTTAACATGAAACACTGACTATAGATGGAGCTTTCATTCCCTGCTGGCAAATGGAACAATAACTTCTCCTTCCTGTATTTTTATGTAGGTTACTGGGGAGCAGTAGAAAATAAATTTCAAATAAGTTTTATCTTTTTGGTGACAATTTCTGTTATACAAATATATCACTATATATACTGCCAGGGTCCCTAATTTAGAAGGTCAAGTTCAGCCCTAATCAGAGGTGACCAGACTCAGGAGGCATCTAAGTGATGGAACTGTGGAAGTAATTTTTTAAACTGTAAATGTTACTGCACTCACAGTAGCACAGAATCTGCTATTTCTGGAGAACTGAACATATTTTGAGTGATGTGAGATCAAGTTGTGGCCTTAATACCTGTTTCTTGTTCTGATTGCTTCTGACCTGAGGAAATACATTTGTTGAAATGAGCCTTTTTTTCAGAGGAAGGTGTTTAGTTGCCCTTTTAGAAAAGGCAAAAGTGACAGAATAAACATGTTTTAACCTCTGCAGCTTTTTCCTGTCGGGAAAAGGTACTGTCTTGTCTTTGTTTTCGGGAATGGATGAGGTTTCAATAACTGTCAGAAGACAATAACTTGTGGACACGTTGGAGCATTGATTTGTCTATAAATTTAAGTGATAACAACCCCCTGAATGAAGTTAGTGCAGTGTAAAATATTAGCCTGGAGCATTTCTGCTTATCCTGAATTACGTTAGTTCTTGATAATGTTTGGATTGTTTCTCCTTCGGCACCAAATGTAGAGTTGCTGGGAATTCACCATGTTGTGTAACAGGATTAACATTTATTTGTGGATTTCATTCATCAGTACTGAAGTAATTTCCCAAAGGCATTTTTTGAATGCTTTATTATTATTATTGTATCAACTTTCCATTGTATCATCATGATATTTTTGGTAGGGAGGTGGCAAGTATGCAGGCATTTCAGAAGAATGCAGGAACTTGGAGCCCCACTGGAAGGCTTTCATTTGTCATTTTTTATGAGTGCCAGTCTGCCATAAGTATTAACATTTCTTGTTATCAATTATAATGGATATGTGAACTGCTTTGATTTCATTTCTGATTTTTTCATAGCAAGTCTAAGCAAAAGAGAGGAAAAGCTCTTGCTGGATTTCTTGAGAGTAGGACAATGATTGGGATCTTCATATAATCTCTGTAGAAGTGACATTTAGAAATTCTGAACTGGTAGAGGTTACAGGATTGTAGTTGCCCTGTGTTGTGGATCTTTCAGATCTAGGCAAGCTCCTCCCTATCTTTTGTTAAGAAACCTTATTCCCTTTTTGCTTTAAATCACACAGAATCACAGATTATTCTGAGTTGGAAGGGACCCACAAGGATCATCGAGTCCAACTCTTAAGTCAATGGCCCACACAGGGGATTGAACCCATGACCTTGGCATTATTACAACCCAGTTTTAACTATCCAAAAATAGAATTCTGTCCGCCTTCTGTCTGTCTGTTATCTATCTATCTGTCTGTCTGTCTATCTCTCCATCTCTCCATCCATCCATTCATCCATCCATACGTCTATCCGTCCATCCATTCATCTGTCTATCCATCCATCCGTCCATCCATCCATCCATCCATCCGTTCGTCCATCCATCCGTCCATCTATCCATTCATCTATCCATTCGTCTATCCATTCGTCTATCCATCCGTCCATCCATCTATCCATCCATCCATCCATCTGTCTATCCATCCATCCATCCATCCATCCATCCGTCCATTCATCTGTCTATCCATTCATCTGTCTATCCATCCATCCGTCCATCCATCCATCCGTTCATCCATCCATCCGTCCATCTATCCATCCATCTATCCATTCGTCTATCCATCCGTCCATCTATCCATCCATCCATCCATCTGTCTATCCATCCATCCGTCTATCCATCCGTCTATCCATCTGTCTATCCATCCATCCATCCATCCGTCCATTCATCTGTCCGTCCATTCATCTGTCTATCCATCCGTCCATCCATCTGTCCGTCCATTCATCCATCCATCCATCCATCCATCCATCCATCCATCCATCCATCCATCCATCCATCCATCCATCCATCCGTCTATCTATCTGCCTGTCTGTCTGTCTATCTATCTATCTATCTATCTATCTATCTATCTATCTATCTATCTATCCATCCATCCATCCATCCATCCATCCATCCATCCATTTAAATTGTAATATCTCTGTAGTCTTTGTTATGAGATCACAATTCCCTAGGAGAACACCTATGGAGAGGTGAAACTCCTCCTTTTCCTTCTTTAGAAAGCCCTTTGATGTAATGTTTCCATCTTGTAGCTTATTTAGGATGTTTCTGGCTCCTTATTTACTTTGTTGTGACCTTCTAAGAATACCATTAGTAAAATCTCACACATCATACAACAAGAAGTATAAATTTCATGGTAATCTGAGTGGGATTGTTTCTGGGTTTGCTAAAAGAGCATTGGGTAAAGCTATCACTATAAATGATAAAACTGGAATTGAGACCACTGGGTGAAAATCTACTATTCTCTCTCACAAATCCAGCTGGTTGAAGGGGCACAGCCACCAAGTCCTTGTGTTCTTGCTTTCCACTTAAAACTTTGCAGCACATAAGGTTGCATGTCAGGAAAACAACTGCATGTCCCATCTCAGCCACAGGATGAGTGTAAGAAGGGATGACAGAAATAAACCCTGGCTCAGTCAAGTAACATTACATTAGGAATGGCAAAGAAAAGACTTAAGAGTTTAGTAATCCATTAATGGGGGTGTTCAACATTTCTTTTTGAGAAAAATAGACTTTTTTAGAGCTACAAGGAATGAGCATTAACCCTGTTTTGAGACAAATAGAGAAGAAAATAATATGAAAACTTTTCAAAACAGTTCCAGGAAGTCAGGCATCATTATATTTGCCTTTAGTGATGAAGCATTTTAGAGACAGGTCAAACTCCTTCCTAGAGCAAATTGCATTAGCGGGCACAAAACATCTGGAAAAATATGGTATGTCTAGAAACACCCTAAATGGCCTGTTTTTAGAAGACTTCTCTGTGTAACATGGTTTGATGCTTTTCCTGTGTGTGGTTTGGTTGGTTGGTTGTTTTTTCCAAAGCTGAATATGGGCTAGGAAAAGAGATATAAACAAGTATTTTGAAGAGTATGGCCTGTTATGTTTAGCATTGGTTATCAAAAGAAAAGAAGAGTTTTGAATGGAGAAGTGAAAGCATAAGTGATTGCAGGTAATTTGTAATGGGAAAGGGTATGGAGTGCAGGTA
Source organism: Pithys albifrons albifrons (assembly GCF_047495875.1). Taxonomy (NCBI): domain Eukaryota; kingdom Metazoa; phylum Chordata; class Aves; order Passeriformes; family Thamnophilidae; genus Pithys; species Pithys albifrons. The sequence goes on from NC_092464.1 coordinate 52,122,140, forward strand.
GGTAAAAAATAATAATCTGAAGATCTACATTGTGGTTTTTACCTTGAATAATTCCATTTTGCAGATGGACCATAAGTAGATCAATTTGGAAGGTTTTTTCAATCTGGGAAATTCTTGCTCACAATTTATGAATCAGTTGTTTTGTTTCCCTCAGGGAGAACATGACTTTTAAAATTATTTTTTAAATTATTTTAAAATTATTTTTAAATTATTATGAAACACTTGACTTAGCTTTACTGCAGAAGTCAATTCAAAACAAAATGTTATTTGGGTCAGAAAGAAGGGAATACACAAATATTATTTTGCATAACATCTCGCATTTTATGTTGTTCTTCTAAGAGTGTAGGAAAAAAGAACCTGCACCTGAAATTATCTCTGTTATTTTTTGTAGCGGAATTTGCATTCTGGTATGAATTTGTCACAGCTAAAGCTGAGTATTAGAAATGCAGCATTTACATTTGCTTAGTATTGCCTTTTCATTGGGCGTTGGATGAGAAAAGTGGCAAGAGTTTGGCTGTTGAAGCAAAACTGTGAACTGCCCAAGAATTTGTTAAAAACTAGGAAGTCAAAGGTTTCCAGATTCAGGATTTAATTTCTTGTGTATTGAATACATTATGAAGTGTGAGCCCACAGTCTCTTCACTTGCCCAAAGGGCAGTCTCGCACTTATTTCTGACCTGATACTGAGTAGTGGAAAGAAGGAGGTTTATATTCATATCTTCTTGTGATGAAGTTCCTCAGTGGCAAATGCCCAGGATGGAGTTGAGCATTAACCAACTTCTTTCAAGATCTTATTCTGAATTGGAGTGTAACTTCTCTTTCAATGCTCATGTGCACCCTTGTCCTCTGCACCCCTGGGTCAGGCAACTGGGATTTTTAAAAATGTACTGAATGCTGTAGGTACAGTAATGGTTGATTTTTGTCTTTAGGAGTGTAAAGAACGTAACAGGAGGAAAGGCTTTTTCCAGATATGTCTCTTGCAAATGTGGCTGGGACTGTTTTTAAAACTGTCTGCCTCCTGTTTGATTTGTACCTCTGCAAGGCCAAGAAGAAAAAACAAACGTGGCATATAAAAATTGTATTGAAGTGCATGTAGATGATTTATTCCTTAGAAATGGTGCATTTGAATAGCCATGCAACCCTTTAAGGCAATTTAGGGCATAGAGCAAGAACAAGGTCAGAGGCAAGCTGAGAATGTGTCTCAATCAATGAAATACTTGATTTTCAAAGTATTTTCTCATACTGTCTCTTGGAAAACAGGAAATGTTTCAGGAAAACAATAGTGTAAAGGGGTAGCCATGGACCACATGCTGTAATCAATGACTGCTGATATCCACTGGTCCCTTTAGCTTGAGTGGACAATTTGTTTAGTGGTGCTATTGAAACATCTCTGCCCTATTGCCTTGCAACTCCAAAATAATAGTTCCAGATATTTAAGGCTCCACTCTGCCTTACAGGGGCAAGAAATACCTGTGTGTTTTCTGCTGAATGCCCCTTTGTTTCCTTCAGCTTGATGTATTATTTTATTAGTCTCTTTGCAAGTCCAGGGTGCAGTCTGCTGCTGCTTGAGATGGAGACAGAACCCACGGCACCATCCTCACTGTAAGCAAAACTCTTTTCACATCTCTCGAGTGTCTGAGCAGACAAAAGAGCTTTGATCACTTTCAGTCTCTTTTAACAAGGGACTTGTTTTAATTATAGAATGCTTTAGCTCTTACTAAACATTTGCCTGGCACAGTTGGCATATGACATCATTTTACAAAAGCTTGGGTTTCTTTAGAGCATTCCAGCCTTAGGCTGCTCTTCTTAGAACTAAAGAAAGAGCATTCTTTTTCCACCAACTGAAGAAGGTATCTTTAAATTACAGCCAAAAAAAATAAGATGATAATCCAGAACCATTCCCAAGTAATGACCACAAAGCAGCAGTCACCTAATGCAGACTTATTTAGATTCATAACTACAGTATTTCCTGTGATCTCATGACAATACCCCAAATTTTCCCATTCCCTCATGCAGAAAAAAATAGGACTGAACTTCTGGTAATCTCCCCCCCCCAGTATTCACTTTGCAAAGTTTTATTGTTCTCTGAAAACAAACAAACAAACAACAACAACAACAAAAAAAAACCCAAAAGGATGGGGAATGTTTTTCTCCCCTTGTATATGCTGTATACCATGTATATTACAGATTAAATGCCACATACAGTCAGCATAATGTTAGAAGAATCTGCCAGATCTGTAAATTAATAATGAAAACGGTAAATAATATTTGATGTGTGAGTTTGACTGCATTGCAATATGCATAGTTCATATAGAAATAGAGTACTAATATTTGTTGTCACTGGCATCTATCAGTATTTTCTTTATTTTTTAAATAGAGTAAGATAAAATGAAATAGGCCTCGTTAATTAAATTTTATAAATTTTTTGGTAGCTCAGAATATGAAGACTATTGTTGATGTAATCTTTGTAACCAGTGTAAATTCTATACATATCCTGTCATTTGGGCTTGTTTGCTCTTGTCTTCCTTCAGCTTTATGACTTAAGCCAGGATTATTTTTTTTTGCTCTAATGAGATGTAAACCATTCATACTTTTCACACAACACAGTATGTTTAAAACTTAGCATAATGTAGCTACAATATTATGACAGTGGCTGTCTGAAGTTAAAGTTTTATAAAAGCCTCTCAAGTTCATGAAATGATTTCTCAGAACTAAAGACTGCTGAGCTAAAATTTTACAGCTTGGTGTTTGTCCAGGTTCAGTCTTTTCCTATATTTTTGGGGAATGGATTTGGGTTTGGATGCCTCAGCACCTGCAGTATGGAGTACAGTTTCTAGGTAAAACAAACAAATATATAAATCTTAGTATTTCTGCATTCCTGTAAGTCTCAGTTCTGATGTGATTGACCACAAAAGTGCAGGGTCAGACAGGGGGAACTTGTAATTCAGGCATAGGACTTTTTTAACACCATTGCAAATTATTTCAGTCGTATTTTTGTATAAATTAAAATTTCTGATTTTACTAATTACACACCTGAGGGAATGTATTTAGGATTTGTTTGTATTTTTGGCAGTACAGCTCCTATTCTAGTTGTATGTTGCATATATACATCAGTACCCACAGCTCCTTGGTGATCTGTAAGATATCTTGTTACTAACTTCAATGTGAGTGGCTCCATATCTGTAAGGTGTGGCAAATCCAAGGAAGATTGGGATGCTTGGGGTATGTTTATGTGAATTTTCTTTAGAATGCTTGTCAGTTTACCATCTGGTGACTTTCCTCATGGTTAATCTCAGCAATTATTTAGTTTAGTAGTTGGTATTACTAAATATTTGACATAAGTCTTGCTTTCTCAGAACCATCACCAAAGGACTCTGATCTGAGTTGAATAAATAAAATAAAAATCAATGTATATATCTTTTATTCTGATGGCTTTTGATTGTTCTTTAGAACACGCAGCTTTGCTCACCAGTTTAAAGAAGTCTTTGTGTTACTGTGTTTGTAACGTAAATCATTCCAAAAACTACAATTATTTATCTATTTTAAACACATTACAGAAGTTATAGGTTATGATTTTGTAATTCAGTGTATAGACTGTGTATTACCACCCCAGGCACCAGCAGTGCAGCTGACACCAAGAGTTCAAAACCTCATTAAATTGGATGAGTGTCAGTGCTATTCAATCCCATTTTACATTTGGTGGGTTTAGCCCTCTGTTTGCACAAGGTTGAATAAGATTTTGTTTCCTTAAGCTTTGGGTTTGCCTCCCTTCGAAAGAGAACTTAATTTTCTATTTTAGAAAAATTATCTCTCTGCAGTGTCTGCAGGGAATATCTACATGACAAAATTAAACAGTGGAACTGTAGTCATCTTTATCACACTAATCCTTCCCCAGAGATTAGACTGTATTTATTCTAGTATCTGCAGTATTTCAGCATATTTTAGCATGACTAGATTCATATTATCTTTAATTATGCTATTTAAACCCTGTTCAACTTAATGCTCAGATAAGTCGTGTTTTCAGGAGCCATTTATATGTGGAGGGTGAGAAGTTGGTGGGATAACGTCACTGCCAGTCTCAGTAGCTCTGATTAGGCGTGACATATTGAAACCTCATTAAATTCTTCTGTTACATCCAGGGGTGCCAGCCCTGTCAGCTGGTGAGAGCTGCACGCTGTAACCAGTTGTGTTGTCAGTCTGGGGAGACCTTGGCCCAGGCATGAGACACAAATGTGAGCCGCCCATTTGTGTTCACATCACAGCTCTGAGCAGTGGGTAGAAAGTCAATGTCATGGCACTTTGGGAAGGCCACCTGCATTCCAGGAGGCTTCCACTTGTGTTCCAAGATCATAGAATCATAGAACCAATTGAGTTGGAAAAGCCCTCTGAGATCATCAAGTCCAACCCTTGGTCCAACTTCAGTCCCTTTACCAGATCATGGCACTCAGTGCCACGGCCAATCTCAGTTTAAAACCCTCCAGGGATGGGGAATCCACCCCCTCTCTGGGCAGCCCATTCCAATGCCTGAGCACTCTCTCTGGAAAGAATTTGTTTCTGCTCTCCAACTTCAATTTCCCCTGGCAGAGCTTGAGCCCATCGTGCCCCCTTGTCCTGTTGCTGAGTGCCTGGGAGAAGAGACCAACCCCCACCTGGCCAGAACTTCCCTTCAGGCAGTTCTAGACAGTGCTGAGGTCAGTGATGCTGATGCAGTGCTGGAGCCCAGCTGCTGGGGCTGTGTTTTTAACATAGATAGCAGCCTTTTAAAATATTTTGTAAAATACAATAATTCAAAAAGCAGCTCTATGCTCTAAGTATTGCTATTAATGCATAGGTAGCATTTGCAAACACAAAGTGTTTGATTATACGGATCTAAAATAAGCTTTGTTGCCAGTGTAATTTTATTCTGCTGATTCTGGAATGGTGCAGGGTGGCTGCAAGCACTCATCCTGAATTAACTGCTTCCTGTATTTCCCCTGAGAAGCAGTGGTGCAGGTCTAGAGGGGGACAAGAAGGAAGAGAAATTATCTGGGGAGAAATTATTATTTGAGGAGGAATTATTATCTGAGGAGAAATTATTATTTGGAGATTCTTTAGGGTAGGTTTGCAGGAATTCTGGGCTAAACCAAATGGACACTAATTGACCCGAAATCTTCAGCTGCATTCTCTTCGTGAAGATCTAGATGATATCACCAAGAATGGCTGAATGCTCTAATAATCCATTGTTTTCAGCAATGTCTTTACAAGTGATAAACTTGGGAGAGGGAGAACTGGAGAGGGAAGAGAAGACAAAGCAAAAAACCTGCAACCCACATTTCTGTGTTTCTGTTGAGCTCTCCACAGTTCCTTTCTGTTGGCACAACCTCTCTGTGCCTCTTGCTCATTGTAGCTGCTCTTCCTCCTGGAGGTTGAGGAGCCAGAGTAGGTTTTGCTGCTTTTCATCAGCACCAGCCCTGGAAAGCCTTTGAACACTTGCAGGACACTCTCAGAGAGACACAATGAAGAAAAGGGGCAGTGGGGCTGCCAGCCTAGTCCAGCACTTGGGAAAGACTTCAAGGTGAATCCCCTCACAAGTGTTATTTTTATATTTCACAGAAAAAGAACCAAACCAGAAATCTAAAATGTGGTAAAATATTTGTGTGTGTTAAACAGACTTAATAATGCTGGTTTTTCAAAGCTGCTCTTAACAGAAACATACTGAGCTGGAAAACTTTCCTGTTTCAGTGAGGGCATCACAAGTTTTGGTCTGAGAGAAACAGCCTGTTGAATAGAAAGGTAGCTGGTGAAACATGAGAATGAAGTGGGACAATGGGAAGTTTAAATCACATCTTTGCAGGGTATCAAGTGAGTCACTACTCTGTTACATCCTTGTCTCTCCATGGGTGAAACTATTCCACTTCATAATAAAAAATAAACAATAAAAAAACTTTAGTGGGAACGTAAGTCTTGGTGTTGCACAGGACTCTTTCAAGTCACCCCTATAACTCAAATACTCAATTATTAATTACTATGGCCTGAAATTGAACATGTATAATGAGGTAGAAAAATATTTACCTGGGAATAGCCAATCTAATGCAAGTCTCTTTCCATCACTGTTTTTGCTTATTTCTCAGTGAGCCAGCAGTGATTTGGGCTGGTCTACACACGAGGTGCAGGCTGATAAACAGTCTCCTTTCCTGTTAGCCCGTGTGATGCATGAAAATACCTGTTTCTCCTTCCATGGCATTGTCCATCTTCTGCTTCTAAATCTCATGCATTTCGTGGTATGACCTCTGCACAGTGGCAGTTTAACAGTGAAATGTGAAGAACTCAGATGTAGCATGACCCCCTCCTTACTGGAGGCCTTTCACGAGGTCCTTCACACTTCATAAAAGTGCTTATCTCTAATTAGCTCTTAGATTCCATTCACAATAAAATGAGGCTTAGAGGATGACTCTTTTCCTCTCTCTTCATGAGAAATTTACTAGTTTACTTGCATAGAAACCTGAAAACATAATAAAAGTAGATATTTCTTCTTTCTTCACTGAACAATATAAATATGTGTTGAAACTTTTGCTTTTCAGCACTATTACAAGATTACTGTCCTCATCCAGTGGTAGACCACTGCTTTTTTTATCACTGTCCTTGGTTTGCTAGTGAACCAAGATGTTCTTTGGCTATTACCATGGAATTGTGTGGCTTTTTGCTATTAATTATAGAATTTTAGGGTTAAAAGGGAGCACAAGAGAGCATCAAGTTCATCACCCTGCCCCAAAGCAGCATGAGCTAATCCTGACAGATGTTTGTCTAACCTTTTTCAAAGCTTTACAAATATTCTTGAAGGCCCCCAGGCAATCTGTTACAGAGCTTCACTCCCCTTACTCTTGGGTATGTTTAGCTAATGTCTAAAAAACTTCTGCTGTTAAGCCTGTCACTTCTTGTCACTGTGGATATGGGGAGCAGATTGCAGGCTTGCCCTTTGCAGCAGTCTGGGGTTGGTTTTGTTTTGTGTTTGGTTGGTTGGTTTGTGGGCTTTTTTCAGCTTAAAGATCTTACACTGTCTCTCCTGTTTTACTTTGCTTGGTAGAGCTCCAGTTCTTCCACTCATCCCTTGTGGCCAGTATTTTCTCTAGACCATGCATACATCCTGTATACCTGTAAACTCTCTTCAGACATCTGCATTTCCTTTCTACCATAGCCCAGAATGTATTCTACCAATCACTTTGACTGCATTTTTCTGCACTAGAAACTTGGTCCTTCTAAAACACCTCTTCATTTTTGGTCTACTGTTGCAATGACACATAACAACAATACAGAGTTAACCATGTTGATATGGTACTTTTTGTATTAATAATAATCCATTGTTTTCAGCAATGTCTTACTGCTGAGTATATGAAACTGTCTTAGTTTGAGGGGAAAAAACCAAAATGTTTAACAAAAAGCAGAGGAGAGGATTCCTCCACAACAATCACGTCACTATTAAGTTTAAAAAACAGGAACTTTAATTAGAAAATGGATATAAGAAGGATAACTTCTTAACTATTATATATATACATATATATGTGGATATAGATATAACTGTAAACAGATCAGAGCAAACTACTCCCCCAGCACCAAAAGTAAAAACAAAAGAGAACAACCCCCAAACGGTGGGTTCCTCCTGGAGCAGTTACATTTATGGACAGTGTCAGTGTCACACCTTGGCTGGCTGTGAGGTGAATTCTCAGTCTTTTCCCAGCGAGGCAGAGACAAGGGGTGAACTCACGTGGACTCTCTCTCCTTGTCCTCTGTTCCAAACAAAGAAGGAAAAGCTGGGAGTGGAGGAAATGGTGATAGTTCCCAGGATCTCCTTACAGTCCAAATTGGTCCCCAGGAAGAGGGGGGAAAAAAAGGTGTGCAGTGTCCTGAAGCAGCTGTGTCTCTCCTCTCTTCTCTCTCTGTCTGAAGCTCAGGGTGCCCAGAGATGGAGGGGGAAAAGCAATAAAGCAGATCCAGAAAAAGAGCTCTCACCAGCAAGCAGTGGCTCTTTTTCTGCCCCTGCTCCAAGAAAACCTCCCAAAAAGTCAAACCAGCACACACTGAACAAAGAAAGAAAACCTGCTCCCTACCCCCAGGTGCTGAGGTTCTCTTTTCTCACCTGCACCCCACCACTAAGCTTGAATCTGAAAGTCTTCAGCTGTCTTTTGTCCTCAGTCCTGGGACTCCAAGCCTTTTGTGATGGTATGGTGAGAAAAATTCTCTGAGGGGGCTCCTCCCAACACCACCTTCCTGTGTTTGAACCTTTAACAGAAACTTCTAGGGTATGTTTCTTTAATGCTTTAAAAGTCAGTGCAATAACTGGGCATGGTAGGCTATTAAACTACTGAGTGTTCATTTCATCCTGAGCTTTGAAACTGAAATCTGCACTCTTGGTTGTCTCACTGATATATCATTTGCTGCTCAGCAGAGGAGCCAGCAAGTGTTGTGCATCAGGGGAAACCCCTGTCAGACAAAGCCTATGGAAATAATTTTATCCCTGCTTAAAGGGACTTGTGGCCTTTGTATATGCATCCATAAAATCCAGGCATTTATAGATACCAGAGGCACTGGGAATAACTTGTAATCTTCGTGGAAGTCTTTAACAAGCATTAACCCAAGCCATAGTCTTGAATTTCCATGACTGTCTCTCCAAAAATGTATCTCTTGGGGAAAACAGTGTTTTGGTTTGATTGCTAAATTCAAAGTGAGGAGTTGGGTTATTTGGGTAAGCCTGTCATTAAGTCATCATGTCTTAAGGGTTAAATGATTTAGAGCATTTTGCTAGAACTGAACTTTCCTTTGCACCAAGCCTCTCTTCCCTGAAAACAAACATTCAAGTTGGAAATCCAGCTCCTGAGCAAATGTTCCTTAATCCAGAAAATTTCTTTTTTGCTGCAAATGCATGTTAAAGAAAAAGCCAGTTGTTTTTGTTTGGGGTTTTGTTGGGGTTTTTTTTTCCCTCTTTCTTTCTTGTTTTCTTTATGAGAATTCATATGTCATCACAGCCAGGCCTCTGTCACTGTCCCTATTTTCTGAATGCTCTGTTTGAAGATAAGTGCACCTTGTCTAAAAAGCCAGCTGGGATGCCACAAATAGTGTGCTCTATTTATGACTGCAAAGTAATTACAATGGAATTTAAAGACTTGGTTTATAGATCCAAGACGAGGATCTTTTGTGTACACTAAAAGGATGAATCCTTTCCAGACCACTTCTTATTTGGCTGAAGATGAACTTGAGGAAGCATTTTGGAGTGTCAGCCAAGCCTGCTTTTAGAAAGACCTGGGTGGGATTCATACTGTTGATATCCAAATAAAAAGAGGCCCTGATTTTAATCTCTGCATGGTTACTTTATTGTAGTTATGAAACCATGAATTAACTTTAAAGCTTTCAGGGATGAAAGGAGACATATAAGCAAGTGCCTGTTATCTTTTTTAGATTCATGGGAAAATATTTCATGCAGTGTCCGAGCGGCTTTTTCTTGTGGACTCCTCTTTTGTTTATTCTCTTTCTGTGTGGTATGCATTTTAGTTTCTTTCCTGTGAGAGCAAAAAGCCCTGTGTGTGAGGTAAATATGCTACAGCAACAGGAAAAGAAGATGGGCAATTTCTGAAGGAGGGAAGGGTTAATCTGCTGCATGTAAATGTAAGTGTGATAAGTGTTCTCTGCTTCAGGTGGAGCTGAATATAGAACTTCTTGGTAAATGTCACTGAAAATGGTGCCGTTTCAGTGTTTCTCAGCTAAAGAGTTGTTTTCAGGAGCAACAGTCTCAAATGATAAAGAACATATATAATCATGTGAGGAATGTAAATATAATCATTAAGGATTATGTTTTAGATTATCTAGAAACATTTTAGAGTTTAACTGCTGTTCTCTCCCCGTTTTTTTTTAAACACCTCATCACTTGCTCTCCCTGTGCACAAGTTGTATGGATGTCAGGGCATAACTTGTAGGAAAAATATTTTTATTCTGCATAAAATGTTAACATCTAAACATAAATGCAAGGAGCATTGGGACAGAAGAGAAAAGCACATCTCTGATATGTGTGACATAGAAAAATGCATTCTCTGAGCACTGCTTTAAATAAGTTTGAGGTAGAGAGGTCTCTGCCTTCAAACAGAACTTCTTTTGTCATCAAAACAAAAGATATTTGGCTGCATGACTTTATTCCCAAGCAAATGTTTATATTTTAGTATCTAAAGAATAAGATGGGCTGGTATTCTCAAACACACAGTGACAGTTTCTTTCTGGTTTGCTTCTTGAGATATGGTCAAATGGGACTTCCAGCTCTAACTGGAAGGCAAAACTGAACCCATCCAGTGATTATGACATTTGTTAATGGGCCATGGCCAATAATGCACAGGCAGGACATGAAGGAGCAGTGAGACCACCTTGAATGTAACCACTGAGTGAACATGCAGTTAAAACCAGGCTTGCTTCTCCTCACAAATAGGGAAAACCAGATGCTTCAAAGTCCATTCTGCATTCTTTTCTTTTTAGAGTTATAATTCTTGAGCTGACCTGCAAGATAATGGCATTATTAAAAAATGTCTTCTGGAAAGGAAATGCTCTGCTTCATTTGTCTTTCTTCATGGATAAACAACATTCCCTTCTTTCTTCTACCTGCTGTACCCTGTGTTTCAGTTTGCCTCTTTTCTTTTCTGCAATGTCATTTAACAGCTGTAATAAATGTATTAGGCTTCCTATATATAATTCAACCTGTGCTCTGAGCACAGTTAAAATGAGACAGCAGCAAATACAAGACTGGTGTGCCAAAAAGGTAAATTTACTGGATCCTGTCACTGTGGAAAGAGGGAGCAGGGCATGAGCAAAAAGGGGCCATCTGCTTTGCTTTTTTTTTAATACTTAGATTATACAGTTTCTCCAGTCCCTGTTCCAAAAGTGGCAGATCTTGACTGTATGTGTGGGTTTTTCAGTGGTTCCATAAAGCTGCAGTGCATGTTGGCAAACAGAACTGACACCACCTTTGTCAGGAAGAGATTGTTTGCATAGTTAGTCCTAGTCTAGCAACTACTTGGGTTCATCCCAACCATCTCTGCATTCCCAGCCTACACCATTTTCCTTTTTTCCCCACTTCTCAAAGAGGAAAAAGTATAACCAAACTCCAGATATTTTAGTGAGCCTCTACAAATAGTATTGCAACTGTGCTGGGATAAGTGAGAGCTGCTCTTTGGGTCAAAGACTTGCTAATTAAACAAATACACTTTTGCCACTCAGACTGCCCATCAGTTATTGGAGCACTGTCAATATATTTTTAGTATTTTTTTTAGGATTGGTTTGTTGGTTGATTTGGTTTTTTAAAAGGTTTTTACAGGTGGATATGAGAATTAATACATGCATTATCATTTTGTGGAATGTAAAAATTTGTGGAACAAAACAGACTTGTGTACCTGTGCCTTGTGAAACTTGTTCTTGTCTACACATTAGTGGGAGTTTAAGAGTTTTTGAAACTTGGCATAACTTTTCCTTCTTCTAAGTCTATATGGCAGGACTCAGCTCCAATATCCTGCCCTGTCAGCATGGGCAAAATGTTGAGCGAAAACAGCAAACTCATAAACTGGATTTTAAAAGGGTGACAAGATCTGAATAAAGGAAGTACAACCATCACCCCTATTTGAGAGAAAAAGATTTTGCCCTTAAAAGCTGAACTGAAGCTAAATCATCATTTATGGAATTGGGTTGCCAGTTGTTTAACGTTGGCAGCAGCATGTGTGTATGTCCCACTGCCCTCCTAGTCAATGGAAGATGTCATAACCATTCCAGTGATTTATCAGTTTATAATTGTTATGCTTGGGAGTAGCTACAGGCCAAGAGGAAGATAGCAGAGATGCTGCTTTAGCTCAGATTTTCCCTGTGGCAACATCCTACAGAACTGTAGTAAGAATGAAATCAGTGCTTTACTATGGAAACCCAACAGAATTTTCTCATCCAAAGGCCTGTATAATTTGCTAGCCATAATTATAATTCTTTGCTCTGTAGATTGTAACAGAGAATTGCTCTTACTCTGGGATGATTAAGAAAACAACCTACAAAATTTTTTGAGATGGTTGCTATTTTCCATTAAATTTTATAGTATTCTTCCAAAATGACCCAAATAAATAGAGTCCAAAATTAGCACATCCTTCAAGAGGAGGTTTTATAAAGGCAACTGTGCTACCATAATCCATTTCTATCAAAGAAATGATTAGGTATAAAAAATAGGACTAATCTAAAGCAATCGATGTTCAAACTACCAACCCACACGCACAAAAAAATGCCTAAAAAACCCCAAAACCAAACTGATTAGGTGGATTTACTCCCTGCTAGAGTTTTTTTTCTGCATGCTTTCCTTCTTATTCCAAAGCTGATATAAAATTATCAGAGGCTTCTCTGATTTAAATATCTTAAATCCACCTGTACTTCCTTGGGTTGCAAATATTACCTTCCCAATACGAGTGGTGTGACCTGATTGAGGTTTGTCCGAGTCTGCAGAAGGCCTGAATCACACCTCAAAGCTGCTTCTGTCCTGCCACTTTGCAAAAATGATGATGCACATCATTATTCCTGTTATTAAAGGTTTCCATAATTGCCCTTTAGCAACTGGTTTGCATCCTTCCCCAGGAATTCAAGTGTTCTCTCATTATTATGAGTGCAGAAAGCTCTCAACTTCTGCCATCTGATCACACATATCCTTAGTCCTCTCAACTGTTCCACGTTCCTCAAACAAGTCTGCATGGAGCATTTAGGTTGTTTCATTTTGTAGCTTTTCTTTAGTAGAAATTGATGTGAAGAATAACAGTAGTGGAGCTGCCCTTACAAAGTAAATGTAACCTTTTCAATAAGTACTATTTTTAGAGGCTATTTGGACCATTACAGAAAAATCTTATAAAATATATTTGAGAATGCTAACCTAGCCTATGAGTAATTTATAGATTTATTTCCTTTCATTCCATACCAAGAATTTCTTAGTCTACAAGGCTGTTTAAAGGGTAGCATTACAGAAGAAAAGAAACTGTGGGCACACTGGGGACAAGTTACTTGAAAACTTGAGCACAAGTAACGAGTTGAATTTCATAAGAAATAAACCAGGGAAGTTATCTGGGTTTTCAAATGCATTTGATTACAGTAGTCAGAGAAATGAAGTGAGGTGTTCATTTTAGCTCAGCACAGCTCCATGTTTGTGTTTAGCCTAACCTGATGAATTATTGCTCCTCTCTGGCCTGAGCCATCCTGGGATATGGATGTGCTGTGTGTAATCAGGATCCATCAGTACTCTGAGGTTTTTCTACCTGATATACTTTCTGTGAGGTGTATCTGCAGCTTTTGCACAGTTATGTTGTTTGTGCTTTTAACAAACCAGCAGGTTTGTTTCCAAAACACATCTTCAAAGTAGGGCCAAGTGGTTGCACTGTTAGAATAGAATCATAGAATCAATTGGGTTGGAAAAGACCTCCAAGATCATCAAGTCCAACCCTTGGTCCAACTCCAGTCCCTTTACCAGATCATGGCACTCAGTGCCATGGCCAATCTCAGTTGAAAAACCTCCAGGGATGGGGAATCCACCCCCTCTCTGGGCAGCCCATTCCAATGCCTGAGCACTCTCTCTGCAAAGAATTTGTTTCTGCTCTCCAACTTCAATTTCCCCTGGCAGAGCTTGAGCCCGTGCCCCCTTGTCCTATTGCTGAGTGCCTGGGAGAAGAGACCAACCCCCACCTGGCCAGAACTTCCCTTCAGGGAGTTCTAGACAGTGCTGAGGTCACCTCTGAGCCTCCTCTTCTCCAGGCTAAACACCCCCAGCTCCCTCAGCCTCTCCCCACAGCACTTGTGCTCCAGTCCCTTCTCCAGCCTCGTTGCTCTTCTCTGGCCCCGCTCCAGCCCCTCAATCTCTTTCCTGAACTGAGGGGCCCAGAACTGAACACAACACTCAAGGTGTGGCCTCCTCAAGGCAGAGTACAGGGGAAGGGTCACTGCCCTGGGCCTGCTGGCCACGCTAGTTTTGATACAGGACATGTTCTCATGGCTCAGGTGGGAGCTCTGGGGCAGAGGATTTAATACAGTTTCAGGTCATGTCATTACACAGCGAGTGTCATGCCCTGCTTTGAGTCAGCTGTGCTTGGACAGCAAACAGAAGGGGCCGGAGGAGCTCTGAGCCAGTTTTAGATCCCTCTGAAGTCTGGGGCTGTCCTCAGATCTGCCTGGTTCTTACAAGACACCAGTGCAACCTCAGAACCTCACTGCATTGCTGTGAATGGACAAGAGTGGAGCAGTTGTCAGGAAATTCCGTCTCTTGTTCTGTGTGGAGAGCTTTGTACAAGTGATCTAGAGCTACTGCTATTACCTCTATCATTTTATTTTTTTCAATATCTTGAGAAATTCCTTTCATAGAGGCAGGATATATTTTAAGTTGTCCTTCTGCTGTTTGTGTGTTGTACAAGGGCTGGGACACTCAACACACACTGGGACCATTACGGACTTCCACATACAGGACAGGAGATCTTCCTAACAGGGCAAGCCTAGACTGAAAAAGGAGTAGATTGCCTTACACCTATGCATGGACTATATTTGGGTCATGTGTCTGATTTGCTTATGGATTTTATACCTTCTGTTTCTTCACTTTTATTTAAAGGCCAGTATAGAAATTGCAATGCATGAGGCCACCAGATCCATGTAAGCAGCAAAGATTTAAGAAACTGAGACTGTCCAAATGTGAAGAAAGATGTAAAGACCTGTTGGAGTCTGATAAAGATTACCAGACCAGCACAGCCTTCAAACCTCAGGAAAAAATGCCCAAGAGTTACCATGGGAACAACTAATTTAAAGTACAAATAAAACCCAACAGCTATCTTCACCTCAATAAAATTATAGAAACAAAAAATAAAACCAGAATTTTAGATTATATACTCTGTAATTATTTTGTATCATATACTCTATAATTAAGCAGAATGTTGAAAAAATAAAAAATAGGAATAAAAGGGATGTGGAGGGAAGAAGAGGCAGGGCATGGAAGGAGCAACCCAATAATCCAATGCTGACTAAAATATAAAACAGAAAATACAAATGCTGTATAGGAAACAAAATTGATCATCACCACAAGACAAAATATAAAACTAAGCAAATGCTTCAATCTAGATAATGGTTAGCACTTGTTTGTGTGATATCTACTCACTTTTCAGCATCATACACGGGCAGTTTCCTTCACCCCTTGTACTGAAATCTGTGGGTTATGCTCATTTCAGGAGAACAATTTCTGTTCATTATATTGGTATTAATGAAGAATATATGGGATATGGATGTCCTGAAAATATAGGAAACATGGGATTTTGATTAAAGGGATGTCAATCTAAATTTCCTTAGACATTCAGGTCCCTTTAGGCTCAGACTTCCCCAATATATGCTTACCTAGTTTTAAAACCCAGCTATGGGAAACTACAAGGTAGTGCTATAAGGTGATATTCATTTGACATGAGAAGAAAAGGTTATTAATCTGTAGCTGGAATCACTTTTAAAGAACTCAGATGTGATAAAAATACCAGTGAGAACAGGTGCCCTAAGATTAGTTTGTATGTTGAGAGTATGTTGAGAGTGTTCTGCCTTCCTCAACCAAATGATTGATTTATGGATATGATGTCAATAGAAACTTATATTGTAAGAAAAGAGAAAAACCAAAACCAAAAACTTAACTTACTTCAGTGTGTTGGAAGGATCCTTCTTTTTATTTTGATTATGAGATAAAATGTAATTTCTCAAATTACTGTAGTCCATTAAGGAAGAACAAGACTGTGTGGTCCAAAATCTCAAGGGGATTCTGGTTTATGTTCGGGAAGCAGTTTTTTCATGCTCTCCCAGACAAATATTTGTTACTCAGCCATTAAATCAGAGATGGGTCCATGCTGCCAAATAGATTAAAATTCAAACCATTAGAGAATTTTAGGTCGTTCTCTTTCAGAGCTTTGATTTGTGCCCATCTCTTAATGTGGTGGCTCTTCTAAACTTGTGATTGCTTTACCAGCATTAGTCAACAGATTGTGTGAACATTGAAGGGAGGGTGGGGGGACGGTGCATTTTGAAAGGTTCTATTACTTTTCTTTGCCCAGATTGTGAGTTTGACTCTTTCTGCTTTTTAGCAAGGTCATGGTTCTCAAATATTTGAATGAGAGGTTGAATTTGCATATGGGAGAACTTGTAGTGGAGGTGGGTATTTTTTTGCATTAATTTGACTCAGCACTAAGGGCAAGTAACTCACATAATGCACATTATACATTGGTACTCCTAGAGGACAATCATCAGCACTTAAAAATTGCAAACACCTTAGCTGAGTGAACTGGAGCAACTGAATTTGTTCCTGATCATTCTTTTTGCGGAGGGAGGGAATATGTTCATGAGATAAATAATTAGTTAAAAATAGATTTTCAGTCTTTGGATCACTGGCTTGAAAATGGGGAATCCCACTTCTTGCTGATGAAATGCAAAATCTTTCCCTTGGAAAGCAGTCACCAATTTAAAATCTGCTTGGTCACATCAAGTCAGGTGACCTCATTGTTTGCTTCAGACACCAATTACTGTCTGTGCCACAGCTGGGAATATATCTCAAGATTTCTTGGGATTTCATCCTGTGATAACACGCAGTTATTCCAAGCAGGTCAGTGACTCCCAGAATGGTCACTGAGTTTGGGAATCTGTGCAAAAGTTGAGGTTTAGCAGCAAACTGAGGAAGTTATAATGATGTTATAATACTAGAAGCCTGAAGCAAATTAATCATGCCTTTATTGTAGAAATATCACTACTGAGGTTAATTATGAGAGATAGTTATGAGAAAACCACGTCTTTCCCACCTTGAAAAATGTGGTGTAATCAATAGCAACAAGTAAATGGGTGATCAGTGAAGATTTGCTTGGTTTACTGTTTGCTGCATGGTTGCTAAGAAATGCCTTGGGAGATGTGGGCCAGCTTTCTGAAATTAAAGATTTTATCCATTACAGATTTTGTTCCCTGTGTGAGTCTGCGTCAGTAGCACATAGTGAAATTCAAAGTTATTCCAGACTCCTTTATTACATGTGTGCTGACTGCTACTGAAAACCTCACAGGATTCTAAAATACATTCTACACTATAAAATAGCAAAAAATTAATGCAATTTTTTGAATTTTTTTTTAATGGAAAAAGACCCCAAACAACCGAAGCCAAACACGATGGATTTGTTCCTTTTTATTTGTTTACAAGGATATGATTGTGAAACATTGCTAATAAACTTTTATTAACAATAATAAATGACAGCTGTGTGTAACGTGTACCAAAATCCTGTTCAAAGATTCATTCCTAGGTTGCATGTCATGTTTAAAGCTATAAAGTACAATGACCTTTACAGAGATCAAAGCCCCATCTATTTTTTTTTTCCAAAAGAGATGCTTGAGGTTGTAAGAGCAGTGAACCCATTGAGTGAAGTTCCAGTTTCTACCAGAAGTTAAGAACAGAGGTTGAGAATGATAGAGCCGTGGGTGAATAAGGGGGACAAGCCAGGTGGATGGGCAGTTGGCCACAGGCACTGTTGCTCATGCCCCACCCAACAGATTAGTTTGCTACCAGAGGATGCTCCCCCTTCTGAACGTGCTGGAGGGGGCTTTCCCTGTGTGTGTTGTGTTGTGTTGTGGTGGCTGTGACTGGCACAGAGCAAGGCTTTGCTGTTCCTCCGCTTGCCGTGCCTCATCTCTCCCAGCAATGCGCTCTCCCATGCCTGAACAGAAGCGTGGCTAATGCTTTGATGTTCTCAGTTCTGGAGGAGGTTTCCTAGGCTGACTTCACTCAGCTGGTGTGAGCCTGCCAAAGGACAGACTCAGCATCTGGGTGTACATTCCTGTATCTCCATCACTGTTGGCCTCGGTAACACTCCCTGTCTGTAAAGAATCTTTCCTGGTGAATTCTTTGGAAGCAGTGTGTGTTCTTCCCATGGTATGGATTGTGCACTTTGCTTTTATTGCTGTTCAGAAAGCTGTTAAAAGGCTGATTGTCCTCTCATTGTCCTCAAACCTGGCTTGGAGTTCTAAAAGTACAAAACAGCAAACTGATGTGTGAAGGAGCAATGATCTTTGGAATGAGCTACCAGGACACTGTCACAAATAAGGAAAAGTATATTTTAATTGGCTACCTTTGCTCTGGTGTCCTGCCTGAAGAGGGCAGGCATTCTTCCTACAACTGAAGCTTGCAGGTTGTCTTGTCCTCACCTGTTATGTGAAACAAGTAGTATAGATCATGTAACAAAATGTTGCTGGCACTACTTGCCATTGTAAAAATCAGATGTATTTCTTCCAGGCTTTTCTTGGTTGTGCAAAGGACCATGAACTCTGTTTTGGATTGTTTTAACTGTAAGACTCCAAATTCCAGATAAAATCATTTTGTCAAAGTCTTCTGAGAAATAAGTAAAATGGTGAAAGCAAAATACTTTTTTTCAGCATTTTTCCTGAATGCAATTTTGTGTAAACCATTTCATATTTTATGGGGAGATCTGTGTGGTCTCTGCAGAACTTCGTTTTCCACAAAATCCAAACTTGGTTGAGTAGAAGGTGTGACTAAAGGAAGATCTTCTTGTCAATTTTAATCAACCTAGTGAAGTAAGATTTCCCTCTCTGCTGTCTTTTGTGAATGTTGCAGCACCAAGCTTTAGCTCAGTTGGTTCAAACTTGGTTGTAATAATGCCAAGGTCATGGGTTCAATCCCCTGTGTGGGCCATTGACTTAAGGGTTGGACTGGATGATCCTTGTGGGTCCCTTCCAACTCAGAAGAGTCTATGATTCTGTGATATCACTGAGTGCAACTCAAAGCTCATCCTGAGTAAAGATAGGCTTCTCAAGGAATGTATTCAAGCTCCACACTCTTGATAGCTGTGCTGACACTGAGTGGATGTTGACAAGGCTATTCCCAGTCCTGACTTGTGCTCTCCCAGTCTTTGGTCATTATTTTTACCACCTATGCTCTTAGCGGTTTTTGTGCTGTATTCATCCATAAAATTCTTTAGCTGAGCAGAGAACCAGTGTGGGTGGAGTTCATCATCAGAAGCACCTTTCACTCAGCATAATTTTGACTTCCTGACAAACCTTTCCATACTGTAGCTTCACAGCTGCCTGGTTTGCTTACAAGGGCTGAAGAGACTCACAGGGAGTT
Organism: Pithys albifrons albifrons; assembly: GCF_047495875.1. Classification (NCBI taxonomy): domain Eukaryota; kingdom Metazoa; phylum Chordata; class Aves; order Passeriformes; family Thamnophilidae; genus Pithys; species Pithys albifrons. The sequence continues at coordinate 52,141,283 of NC_092464.1, forward strand.
TGCCCTTCTCTGCTTAGGTTGGCATCAGTGTTTCAGCAATGACATCTCAGCAGCCAGGTTTGGAGGGCTGTGGCTCAGAATGAGGGAAGGGGCTATTTTGGGGGGTATTACTCCACTGCAGACACAGGGACTGTGGATAAGCACATATATTTATAAGAGTTGAGTTTTGGAAGACACCAGATAGCACAGTGATGAGTGCCATATAAGCACCCAGATAAACTGCTTTCTGGGAGGCTGCCAAGAGAACATCCAATGAAGTACAAAGTTAGCACTTGTGCTGCATGGTGGCCATGAACATTTCACCCTGAAGAGGAGAAACTGGTGACACTGAGCTATCAGCAACTTCAAGTTTCACTGCAGCTTAATAGAAAACTAAGTATCCTAATGATGACACCAGAAAAAAACGATGAGATGGCATTTTATAGAATGAGATTAACAGAGGAGTCAATAGCAAGTCCAAGTTCAACAGCATAGCACATTTAGGGACAGCAATGCATTGTCTGTATAGAATTACTTTCCCATCAACAGCAGTCTTTGCCATTGGGTTTGGATCAGACTGACAAAGCATTGCAGTTCATATCTAAGCAAACAGATGGATACATAAGTAAGTTTTCAGAATCATAGAAGCAATTAAACTAACTGATATGCTTTTGGTACAGACCAAAAATGACAGTGCAGCACCCTTATCTCTGGGTTTGGTCATAATATTGTGTATATATATTTGTGGTTCTTTTCTCTGCCTCTCTCTTTCCCCCCTCTTTGGTAACATTGTCCAGATCTTCTTTCCTGCCTGTGGGGCCTCACATTAGGGTATCATATTTTTTCCTATCTGGTGGCCTGTGGTTTGTCTGTTAGTCTATCACTTGAGTGTTTCTATTTTGGTGCCAACTTATAACATCCCAGACTTCAGATCAAGGGTTTCTAACTGACAGATTATGCCATGGACCTGCTTCCTCCCCTTCAGTGATCATAAAAACTGCCCCTTTTGTTCACACAAAGCCCCTGCAATATGTTGCTCAGGGAACTAAGGCCTGCCTGAACAAGGCAGAATTTCTCCTGGTGAAAATGGAACAATTCCAGTGGAGTCATCTATATGCTCCCCACTTTTCTCACCCAGGCGTGTAGGAGTTGTGTCTGGGCAGACTTGGTACAGTTTCATTCTGTTCCAGAATTAGGAGAGCAGATGGGTGACTTAAGAGTCATATTTCCCTCCCATCTCTGATCCTGTGCTGAATCCAGATCAAAATCCCTGTATTCCATCTCATCACCCTTGTTCTCTTCTAGCCAGACTCATTCTTTTGCCTCTTCTCCAGCCTCCTCAAGGAGGTGATGTCTTTATTTCAGCAAAATACAGTTACCAAAAGTTTCTTCTAGACCTTTTGATAAAGGATGAGTGTTGATACAAAGCTAGAAGGAGGCATGGAGCATCTTCTTCCCCACCCCTCTCCACCCTGCAATTAAAACAGAATGGATGTAAGCTTGTGCTAAAAGCAGAATTTAATCTTTTGTAATCCATTTTAAAGGTCGGAGAGAGGGCTTGTTCGAGTGATCTTAAACCCCAAGGATGTCCATATTATTTTTACAGATTAAAGGTGTTCTTTGAGCAGGGAATTCTGCCTTCAGTGTGCTTGCATTGAGTCCCCTCAAAAGTGTTGCTTTTCTGAACACCTTTGAAGTGTGGGCAGGTTTCTGGCTGTAACAGCTCTGATTCCAGATTATTCTTCATGAGGAACCAAAAGATATTTCTATTTTCACCTTTACATAACACATTTTGCACCTTCTTGGTGCTAAAGTGCTATGAGGAGAGCTGGGGTTGTTTTATTCTTGGCTGTAGCTCTTCATTCCATAGAGCATACAGAAAACCAAAGGGATAAAATGGAAATACAGAGCCTACCATTCACCCATGTTTGGTTCATGGAGACTGTTCCTTGCATCTTCCTGTTGACTATTTGTTTTGTCTAAGTTTGTCTAGGTCATTTTAAAAATTTTTAAATCACCCTTGTTACTATGCTGTGTAATCTCCCATCAAATTATTGAGATAAGGGACACTACAGAGCAACTCTTTACTTGGAAGGGGTCTAGAAATGAAATCTCTTAAGACTTAAGTTAAATTTAATATGAAAGCCATGACTAAACAACTTAACAAGCTGTAAAAAGTTGCACTGAGACTCCTCAGAGACATTCCAGCTTTCACTTTTTTCATGCAAAGCAATCTGTGCCATGTAAGGAGTAGGATACAAATGCAACTGCAGTTTAAGGGTAATGCATTGCATAAGAGTGTGCATTCTGATATCAAAACTGCCCTTTGCAGCCTTGAGCCCAGACCTTAAAAGTAAGGTTCAGCAAGATTATTGATGCTGCTGTTTTCCTCTGGATGCTGAGTAGTATCTTTTATCCCTTCTCATTCCTCTGTCAACCTTGCTATGTGATAGTTTATTGTTTCTGAGGCTTGTTGTGTCTTCCATACTTTGGAGCACGACCCCTACCCTGAACTTCCCTTTAAGGACACTCACATCAAGGGTGTATCAAACACGCCTGTGTCACAGGGGGATGCCAGTGCTGTATAAAATAAAGCCAACAGAGGGTAGAAAGGATCTGACACAAATCAGGGCTCTTTCCCCAACCCCCAACCCTGCTTATTTCACCAAGCAGAATATAAGAGTGTATTCACAGACAAACTGGTGTCCCATTACATTCCTCCAGGGTAAATAATTTATCAGGACTGATGCTGATTAAGTATAAATGTGGAGAGTGTCAGGAATCCAGGTGGCACTGTCATGTGTGCTGGCTTTTGCCTCTAAGGATTTCAGTCACATTTCTCCCTTTCCATCCATATCCTTTGTGTGTTTTTTTACTTTTTGGAAAATAGAGCTCCTTTAGAAGAAAACAAAATATTTTCTCTCAGGCTACAGTGTCACAGCACACATTTAGTCCTAGAGCATTTACTCATTACATTTGGTTGGATCCTCAAATCACAGATTTTAGCCAAGCCTCTTTACAAATCCTTCTGTTTCAGTCCTCCCTCCTGAATACATTTTATTCCTGAAGTTACATCTGTCTGTTGTAAAAATGCTTCAGTTTATTTCTGCCTTAAGGCCATAAGCTTCAAGCAAGTTAAAGGTTGTGTTCATGTACCTCCCATCAGATGGCAAACCCCTCTGAACTACAGAGGTGTAATACAGGCACTTGGGCAGGTCTTGGAGCTCCAGTAGCTCTCAGGACTTCCAAAAGCTGGGTTTTGTAATGCCTGGGGTGTTGATGTGGGGGTAGTCAAAATATCCAAGCCCCTTTTTTAAAATGGATCTCATCCAAATGATTAATTTGGTTCTTGCACTGTTGAGATGGGAAGTGCCAAGTGCTGTCTAAAATTCTAGGCCTAAAATACTGCACTGATGGAGTGTGCCTGAGCTCTGCTGATAGCAGCTACTTAGCAGATCTTTCTCAAATATACAGTTTCATTTGATAAAAAAATATATCCCCTACAAAGAGGGCAAAAATTTAGTCTGGGAAATTGAAGGAGTGCTCTTCTCCATGGAGAGCAGAAACTTCAGCAGAAGCTCAAGCCACTGGTGAGTGTCCAGAGAGAGGAGAGTTTTGGCTAAATGTAAATCAGCAGTGGCCACAGCTGAAAGGCACAGCTGGGGAAATGGGTGGGAAGAAAATTAAACCTCTTTTTTAGAGCTCTGCTAATCAGGGAACTTGAACCTGGTAGTGCCAGGCTCACTCTTGACATGCTTCATGATGTAGTTTGGGTCATCCTTAACTCAATCCCGCTGTGGACAGGAAGGAAAGTGCCTTTAATGCACCAGAATATTCTCTGTTCTATTGGGATTTTGGATGGAGGGATGACCACAGTGATTTTTATTATGTAATATTGCTAGAGGGTGTTCCAAAAATGCAAAGATCAAGAGGGACCTGTTCCTTTTTAAAAGCAAGAAAGCTGATGGGAAAAGGCAGAAGATGGAATAACTGATAGGGCCATGAAAGAATTCCCCATCACAATATTTTTGTGCCCACCAAAACATGACAACCAGGGCTCTCAGCTGTAATCTGCATTCCCAGATTTGATGGATAAGGAATTAGCTGGATGGACACAGCCAAAGAGTTGTGGTCAAGTTGGTGTCCCTCAGGCCTCTGCTTTGAGACTGGTGCTCTTTAATTCTTCAGTGACTCAGACAGGGGGATCGAGTGCACTCTCAGCAGGTTTGCAGGTGACACAAAGCTGGGTGGTGCTTTTGGCACAAGAGGGGGAAGGATGCCCTCCAGGGGAACAAACTTGAGGAGTGGGCTCATAGGAACCTCATGAGATTCAACAGTTTCATGTGCAAAGTGCTACATTTGGGTCAGGGCAATTCCAGGCATGAATCTAGAATGGAACAAGTCACTGAAAGCAGCCCTTGGAGAAGGACATGGGAGTTTTGGTGAACCAAAAGCTGGACATGAATCAACAGAATTCCCTTGCAGTCCAGAAGGCCAATGGAATTCTGGGCTGCATCAAAAGAGAGGTGGCCAGCAGGTAGAAAGAGATGATTCTTGCTCTGTGCTCTTCCCTTGTGAGACCCCACCTGGAGTGCTTCACCCAGATCTGGAGTCCTCAGCACAAGAAAGATGTGGACCTGTTAGAACTGGTCCAGAGCAGTGCATGAAGATGCTCAGAGAGCTGGAGCGTCTGTCCTATGAAGACAGACTGAGAGAGCTGGGAGAAAGCTCCAAGACCTCTTTGCAGCCTTACAGTACTTAAAGGGGACTGATAAAAAGAAAGGAAGAGTGACTTTTTACATGGGTACATAGTGACAGGATAAAGGGAAACAGTTTTGAAGTAAAGGAGAAGATACCTGCATGAGACGATAGAAAGAAATTCTTCAGTGTGAGGGTGGTGAGGAAGTGGAACAGGTTGCCCAGAGAAGTGTTGGATGCCCCATCCCTGGAAGTGTTGAAGGCCTGGCTGGCTGGGGCTTTGAGCAACCTGATCTAGTGGGTGGTATCTGTGCCTATGGCAGGGGGATTAGAACACCAAATTATTATTAAGGTCCCTTCCAACCCAAATCATTCTATGATTCTGTGAAATAAGATACCAAAAGAGCTCAGCATTTTTACAGGAAAAGACAGACACCCCTTTCCTCATACTTCCAGTCCTAGCATTCTCAAAGTCCTTGCCACTTACAGTCCCAAACAGACATCTTTGAAGTTCCCTATTTCCCATATAGCTCTTTGTAAGTGCATTAGCAAGAAATTCAGTGGAATGGGCAGAAGTAACTTGCAGACTCATGGAAGAGGAGACAAACCATTGTCTTCTGACATGGAATATTTAGAGTAAGGCAAAAAAAAAGGCCTTTAACTAAAAGTTAATTTTAAAAAACTGGTATGAAAAATAAAATCCTGTTAGCTAACTAATATAAGACTAGGCATTATAGAGTAAAGGTATGTGACTCTTGCCATGGACTGATTGGATTTACTAATATTGTTAATCAGACTATATCTGGTCTGTTCCATTTTCTTGTTATGTTAGACTGTGTTGACAGCTATGCTAGAGAAAGTATTCCAGTGCAGTCAATAGATGGGGAAAGACATAAAAGCTTCTTAAAGAATAACTGGGAATAAGTCCTATAAATAAATGCAGAAATGAGCTTCAAACCACAAAAATGTTTTGGAGCTAGTCTTGGCTTTTCCCAAATACTAGGCTTATTCAAATCTAAAGTCCTAATCTTTTTCTGTTTGGAAGAAATTACTTTGAAAAAAAAATCATCTGAGAGGTTTAAAATTTTCAAAATGTGTTGATGAAAACATTTTTGTTTTCCTAGTTTTGTTTTAATTTAACTTATCATCTCAAATATATTTTCACTTAGGTTTCTTTAAATCTGAATGCCAAAACTGTATTTTATATAAACAGCAACATTATTGTTTGAAACATTTTTTCCTCATGAAAAGTGTTGGTGCTATGCAAGCTGGTTTTTTTTCTGGACAGTCTTACAATGCTAGTCATTTTGTCCAGCCTCTGAATGGCACAGCTGTTGGGTTTTACTGTCAGTCCCCTTAATTCAGGTTTTCTTGCTTCCTAGGATTTGGTTAATCAAAATAATTATTTTGAGTTTATTGGGAAATGTCTTTTAAGTCTGGCAACTGTTGTAGCTTAAGTGAAGAGTAATGCTATCTAAACTTAGGCTAGAAGAATGTAAGAAATAACATCTTGATGAAGGAAAAATAGACTCAGAACTTGCTTCTGAAATACTTCTTCATTTTTGTGTTTATATATAGCAGTCATGTTCCTCACAGACAATTTAGAGGATGGGAGAACACTGACTCCACTGTACCTGTCATCTTGACAAGGTGAAAAGAGAGTGTCATTTCAAGCTAGTGGGATAAAGAGCATGGAGCCCTCCTGTAAGTGGGACAAGGGGAGCCTGAATGCTGCACAGGAGTCAGGCTTCCCTGGAAACCTTTTAATAGCACCAAGCAATAAACTAAGCAGTGTGTGTTCAACATCAGGAGATACAGCCTGAGTGCTCCTGCCCCTCCTCAGCTGCTGGGAGGAGTAACAGCCCAGGATGATCCTGCCAGCTCTGCTGCCCAGTGCAGCCTGTTCTTCATCTCACAGAACGTGCAGCGCGAGCCAGTCTGGCTCGGGGCAGCCAACCTGCCTGCTGGATCCTTTCTGGGGTGTGAGGAGTGAGCAGTGAGCACCCTGCCAGTGAGACACAGCAACCCTCCAGTGCTGCTCAGCACTTGGCTCTGCCCTGTGGCTGGTTACACTGCCCCTGGGTAGTGGTCACCCAGTGGCTGTCTATGCCATTGGCACTCTCCAAAAAACCAAATCAGATGCCTGCTTCTTGTGAAGGACTTGTAATGCAAAATCAGAGCTGTGTTGAATTCAGTATCTGAGTGAATTTGGAAAGGTTTGGGGGGAAAAAATAGAAAATAACATGACTCATTCTAAGACAGCCATAAAATACAGCAGTGTCAGAATCATAAATTGTTGTCCATGAATGTATCACCCATCTATTAGAGCCAGACTTCTTGCCAATGGCTCTGACAATAAAACACAAGGTTTTGCATATTTTTTAAGGTGGAACATGCTGGACTTAATCACAAAACTGAAGTTTGCTGCTGGAAAATAATTGTGGCATTGTTTCAGGTTATTTCTTCCTCCATTCTCAGCAGCTCTAGACACTGTACTGTGGAGCAGGAGCCCTCTAGAATATATTTTGTGGACATTTGGAGCAATAACGGACATGCTGACAACAGTTTCCAAAGTTACTCAGAAGTCATTACTAAAATGGGACCCCCAGCAAAGAGGCAGCATAAAAAATATAAAGCCATGCTTCAAAAAATGATATATCTTGACTTCCCTCATACAGAACGTTCTGATAAACCCAGAAAAACAATCTTATTGCTTAGCTGTCCCCTCTGCTGCTTAAAAATCAGTAAATTCATAGAACTGCTCTTCAGCTGAATCACACTAATTGCAAGGAGCAACCTGCATTTTGCTGAGGAGCATAGGAAATACAAACAGTTAAGGACTGAACAAGGCAGATTGTTTCAAGGGGTGTTATATCTGCTCACACAGAAGGGAAAACCCCACATATTTATTCCAACTTGTGATAGTCTCTATTTGGCATCTTACACAATGCAGACCGTGATCATTTAAAGCAGCTTAAACCCAACTATATTTTAGTAGTGTTAGTGTTGGTTATCGTAGTCCTTGAGAAAATCTGAGAATCACAAGTGATAGCTGTAGGAGGGACAGTCAAGCAAGCCTGAGAGCTGAGGTAAGGATTGCCAGCTCCTTAGCTTTCTGGATGACATAACTGCTGTCACCACAACCCATCGATGCAAAGAGGCTGCAAGCGAGCTGGCAGGAAGACAAAGTTTGCAGTGAGTTGACTGGTGGAGTAATTTATTTAACTGTCCTTTTGAGCAATGTTAGGACTCGTATGGGCTCCCCATAGAGCACACACTGTATATCCTCCCTATGAAATATGATGAAGCACAGATCTTTTTGAGCACATTAGCAACCAGATCCAAAACAACAGGGCTATAATTTTACAGTTACTGTGCACAATCCATTCCCCCCCCATCCCCTTTTTTGGCTGTTACTTTTTAAAGCATGAAATATATCCTGTAGTGCAATCCTTCCTGAAGGAATATATTATCAGTGCTTCTGTGCAGCGGATGGAACTGTCTAAAGATTTCTGTTATGTTTCTAATTTTTCCAACCTTTTTCAAATTGTTTTGAGACTGAGACAAGTCAAACCTCACTCGAACTGGGAAGTGGAAAAGGAGGAGCCACAATTAAGAGCACTGCTATATAATAAGATTTAAGGGACTATTAGGATTTTCAGTGTCTTAAAAAAATATAACAGGATGCTGGCTGAAGTGCTTTGGGTGCAAGGAAGACTGTAAATAGTTTAATTGCCAAAGTCAAGCTTCTTCACTGCTGTTGTCTGTAATTCAGGACCACCTAAGGAAAATGAAAGTGAAAATTATGATGTCTTGTGTCTCATCAAGTGCATAATTTAGGAAACGTTGGATAAGATGTGGTGAAACTGACTTTTTTTAATTACCTTTTTTCCACATTTATTCAAGCACGGAAAAAAATGAAGCAATACCTTGGAAAAATACTATAGGAAAAAAGAAGTTACCTCTTTCTTGTGCTATGTAGGAGTGCTTATGCTCCTGTAAGCAGCCCTAGAAAGTGGGAAGAACTTCTTTGCTGTGGGATCTCCAGAGACTGCCAGTTCCATTTCCACTCCTAACAGGGTTTTCCAGAGGTTATAAGCAATTCAATGGATTTTTAAGTAAGGAAGTATTAAAAGAGTTTTGTCTGAGCCTTGCTGCCTGAGACAGAACCTGTCTCCTTTGGCTGGGATTGTGGTTCCATTTTGGCAGCAAGTATGAAGACCATGGAGCTTGTGGAGCATACGGAAACTACAGCCTTATTCCAAAACAAGCTGCAGGGATGGTATGGCAAAGCTATAACTTCTCATGTTCCTTAGAGAAACTGGTTGTTGAACAGACCTGACATTAATGCATCTGGGGAAAGAGTCTGACAAGGAGACCACATGAAAATACGCAGGATTTGATGTTTGAAATGACATGTGGCCATCTGACTGAAGCTCCTCCTTGTCACAAGCCATGAGGACAATGCCTCACACACTTCAGTAGTCAAAATTTCAAAAACAAAACGTGATTCTAGTCAGGAGACATTTTGATTCATTGAGTGAATTACAAAGACGATCCAGTAGGAACTGGCCTGAAATTGGCCCATCTATCATTCAATATGTAACATGTTTTTTGCATTATGATTCATGCTGTCATTGTAATTGCTCTATCAAGTGATAGCTGACAGTGGGAGCCAACATAAACCTCAGGGTAAACAGGGAGGGGAAGCATTACTTCAGAGGAGTTGTGCCTGCTCCACTCCACCAACTCATTTGATCAGCTTCATGAAATGCCACACACCATTCTTTGTTGTGTTGGCTGGGGAAGATGGGGATTTTAAAGCTTGTGTGAGTCTTTCCTCCTGTTATGTGGCATAAATCAACTAAAGTCTTGTGCTACAAGGGGGAAAATAGACTCCTACAGGGAGATCCCAGTCGGTGCTACAGGAGCTCTGCTTTGGTGAGGTCTCACTCCTTGACTTTCAGAACTACCAACCAAATATGAGCAAAGTTGACAGTGAGAATAATCACAACTAAAAGATGCTGAATTTTTGCATTACTGCTGAACAAACCAAGATAATTGCACCATTAAGAAAGGTGAAGTGACACTTCTCAAAGGTCCACTGTTTGGACATCATTGCTATATACCACAGTGCTTCCTGTGTTTTCTTACTGTGCTCCCTCTTATTTGTCACACAAAAGCTCTGTGGGAAGAATTTTTGGAAACCCAAAGAACGCAGGATCAGGTAGAAGTCAGGCATGGACACACTGGCTGTGTTTGCAGAACATGATACATGTTTCCCTTGCTAGTTTCTCATAACTCCTGGCTCAGAGAGCACACTTTACTCCGAGAAAGCAGCGTGGCTGGTCCGTGTCGCTGGGACACAGCCCAGATGTGTGTTGGGGACATGCAGCACACAGCCCTCTCCTGTTTGTTTCCTGAGTGCTTGTATGTCATCAAACTGCCCATACATAATTCAGATGTAAGTGAAAGCCACTTTCCTGAGCCCCCTTGTTGATCCATAAGGTGTTGTAGAAGTTTGCAGTGGCAAAGGGTAGAGGTAGTTAGAAATACCCTTGTCTTTCCTGTAGGTTGCATTTGTTTAAATTTCAGTTCTAGTGTTCTCAGAGTCGTGTCTTTAAAAACTTTCCAGTAATATTAATAAGCAATAAGGCCGTGTCAATTTTACATAGCAAATGATTTTTTTCTTAGCTGAACTTCTAAGAATTTAAAGCGCTATTATTTATTGGTTAGCACTGTGGCATATTTGTTGTATAAGAATGATGTCTTTTCATTCCTCCTACTGCTACCTTTCATTCTTTGCCAATCTACATAATGATTTTGGAGGATGAATGAAGAAGTTCTGTCTGGGTTCTTAATGAAAGCTCCTTTTTTATCTTATCTTCCACTTTCAAAGTAACTTTCTGATAAATTTGTTTGCTAGAGTGGATAAACTGTTTGCTTCAGCTTTGGTCTAATTATAATACTAAACTGCAAAAAAGCTTTATAAGAAAGGTTGCTTGGTCAGTGCCAGAGCTAGAAAAATATTTCTATATTTCTACAATTACTTAAAGCTTGCAGTTGACTTCACCCTTTGGGATTGCTTTGTGCATAAAATCTAGGAAAAATTTATTGGCAGAATATTTGCAAAAAGAGCAAAGTTGGGACTTAAATTATTCCCTTTAGTTTAGGTTTTAAATATCCAATCTTATTTAGGGTTTACTGACCATTTTTTGCTTGCCTGTTTGGGGAGTGGGGCATAAGAAATCCAGTCACAAAGAAGTGTTCTTGTTGTGCTTGGTGCACACATGTAAGATGATGATGGTCCCTGCTGTTACAAGGCTAAATTTAAACCTATCCTGTCTGGATGTCTCCCAGTAGGTGTCCTTTTTCTTCAGAAATCTTGTTGAAATTGGAAGACTTTAGACATGTGTCTGGTGTGTCTGACTGACCTGGGTGCAGTGTGAGTGGTCAGTTCATGGGCACGTGGAGAGCGCAGACAGGTCTGGGCTGGTGTCTGCATTTCTCTGGGGAACAGGGCTCCAGTCCCTGACTCAGTTCAGCAGGGATGAGACCATCATAAAAAAATTTGCTGATGACACCAAGTTGGGAGGGAGTGTTGACCTGCTGGAAGGCAGGAGGGCTCTGCAGAGGGATCTGGATAGACTGGAGAGATGGGCTGATTCCAGTGGGATGAAGTTCAACAAGGCCAAGTGCAGGTCCTGCCCTTTGGCCACCCCAACCCCCTGCAGCGCTCCAGGCTGGGCACAGAGTGGCTGGAGAGCAGCCAGGCAGAGGGACCTGGGGGGACTGAGGGACAGGAAGCTCAACAGGAGCCAACAGTGTGCCCAGGTGGCCAAGAAGGCCAATGGGATCCTGGCCTGGATCAAAACTAGCGTGGCCAGCAGGACCAGGGCAGTGACCCTTCCCCTGGACTCTGCCTTGGGGAGGCCACACCTTGAGTGTTGTGTCCAGTTCTGGGCCCCTCAGTTCAGGAAAGAGATTGAGGGGCTGGAGCAGGGCCAGAGAAGAGCAACGAGGCTGGAGAAGGGACTGGAGCACAAGTGCTGTGGGGAGAGGCTGAGGGAGCTGGAGATGTTTAGCCTGGAGAAGAGGAGGCTCAGAGGTGACCTCAGCACTGTCTGAGCTCCCTGAAGGGAATTTCTGACCAGGTGAGGGTTGGTCTCTTCTCCCAGGCACTCAGCAATAGGACAAGGGGGCACGGGCTCAAGCTCTGCCAGGGGAAATTGAAGTTGGAGAGCAGAAAAAAATTCTTTGCAGAGAGAGTGCTCAGGCATTGGAATGGGCTGTCCAGAGAGGGGGTGGATTCCCCATCCCTGGAGGTTTTTAAGGTGAGATTGGGCGTGGCACTGAGTGCCATGATCTGGTAAAGGGACTGGAGTTGGACCAAGGGTTGGACTTGATGATCTCGGAGGTCTTTTCCAACCCAATTGAGTCTATGATTCTATGATGGCTGTTTAGGAGCTGTTGTTCATGCACAGCTGAGTGCAAAATAAACACCCCAACCTACGGGCCACAGTCTGGGACACCACAGCAGCAACTGAAGTGCAGAGTGTGACTTGCAAGAAGCAGTTCAGAAAGAATCTGCATTTAACCAAATGGTGAAATTTATTCATGAGCTAAGAGACAACCCAGTGCTTCGAGAATCATTTGAACCCTATTCAGGGGATTGAAGTGATGCATATGCTTTATGCTGGTCCTCCACAGAGGAATGAAATTCATCCAGTGTGAATAGTTTTGAATAGAAAGTGAATATTTAAACCACATGGAGACAACTGATGAATAGAAAGAGAGGATAAATTATCAAATTAATTAATATTAGTAGTGAGTGCTTACAAATACTGCTCATCAAGGACTAGACCTTTTGTTGCTCTTGCTGGGTGGGCCTTGGCTGGTTTGAATTATCTTTGTAAGGAAACAATCATCAAAGAAGGCAAAACATTTTAAGAAACGTTTTTAATACAGCTTGACTCAGAAAAAAATATACTATTGTTTAATACAGCTATCATAGGCACAATTCTGAATATTAAAAAGTTAGTCTCTTGGCTTGAAAGGAGAACAATATTGTATTCCAATATATTTATTTTATTTATTATGAGGAGTTATAGTCAAATATAATGTATTTGTAACAACCTGGAATACAACTGGCCTGTAAAAGTGGAAGAGAGAGCAGCACGCCAAGCACTAATGCTTGAGTTCTTTAAGGAGTGCTGAATAACATATTTATTTGGTTTTATCAGTACCATAAAAGATAAGATTAACTCTTATAAGTAAAACAAACAGAAAACAACGTAGAAATTCTACACTTAGTCCAGAAGATTTTGATGCTTTCATGTGTAGTCTTTCTGAATATTATGCAACCCCCTCAATTTTAGTCACTTACAACCCTTCATTGTATGATATTCTCACTTCTAAGTTTTGAGGGCTTGTGTAATGCCTGCTCTCAGTAAAGAAGAGCTGTTAGGGATATTCTAAATAATTGTGAGTATTTTTAAAATTTGTTGATCAAAGCTCTAAAATTGTTTGTAATTTAAGAACAAAACACATATTTTTTCAATCCTAATTTTTCTGCAGTGCAGTATTCAGCCATTAAACTCTAGTAATTGCAAGATCTAGGTAGTTCTGTTGAAAAAAAATTTTCCACTTGCAATTTGTAAATTTTTACATTTTCACAAAGATTTTGAAGCATTTAAGTGCCCTCAGATCATTAGAACATTGCATAAAAAGGAAGCCTGCAATCTTTGGTTTTATGAACCTCACCCGAAAAAAAAGTATTTCCAGATGGAAGTATTATGTTTATTTGACTTAATTTTCACTAAATTAAGTCATTCACCCCCTCTCCTTGCCTCTTCTCTGTATTTCCCAGCTTTTGGGTTTGGTCTATCTTCCTTAGCTGACCTCTTGAAGAGTGTAATTTAGTGTCAACCTTGTGTATAACTTATGCTTACAGGATCTATGCTAACATCAGAGTTTTCAGTGGTGTCTGTTACTGGCCCAGCTTTATTCCTGAAGTCACCACTTCTCCCTCCTCCTATCCATGATGGCCTTATCAAATGTGCTCTAAAAGTCTGGTGGATCTCCCATCTGTACCCAGTTAGAATAATGATCTTGTCTTTGATAAATCCTCAAGTAGTCCTATTTGAGTTTGGTATAAATTAAAACTCTAATTTCTCCCCAGTCTCAAGCCAACTGAGTGTTACCTTCTAATATTTTATTTTTCCAAGCCAATTTCCTTTCAGCTAGATTTTGGGTTTTAATACAAGGCTTTGCTTTGAAAATATAGCAGTGTCATCATGTTTAGCCACTGGCATCCTTAGCACTTTGTGTTTCTTTGGAATAACATTGCAATCCATGGAAAACATCTTCTCAATCACAGAAGAGACTGACCTGCTAACTAGAAAAAGGCCACGTGCTGCAGACCAACCAGACAGAAAGGGACCTGGGGGGACTGAGGGACAGGAAGCTCAACAGGAGCCAACAGTGTGCCCAGGTGGCCAAGAAGGCCAATGGGATCCTGGCCTGGATCAAAACTAGTGTGGCCAGCAGGACCAGGGCAGTGACCCTTCCCCTGGACTCTGTGTTGGTGATGCCACACCTTGAGTGTTGTGTTCAGTTCTGGGCCCCTCAGTTCAGGAAAGAGATTGAGGGGCTGGAGCGGGGCCAGAGAAGAGCAATGAGGCTGGAGAAGGGACTGGAGCACAAGTGCTGTGGGGAGAGGCTGAGGGAGCTGGGGGTGTTTAGCCTGGAGAAGAGGAGGCTCAGAGGTGACCTCAGCACTGTCTAGAACTCCCTGAAGGGAAGTTCTGGCCAGGTGGGGGTTGGTCTCTTCTCCCAGGCACTCAGCAACAGTAGGACAAGAAGGCACGGGCTCAAGCTCTGCCAGGGGAGGTTTAGGTTGGATATCAGGAAGAAGTCCTTTACAGAGAGAGTGGTCAGGCATTGGAATGGGCTGCCCAGAGAGGGGGTGGATTCCCCATCCCTGGAAGTTTTTCAACTGAGATTGGCCATGGCACTGAGTGCCATGATCTGGTAAAGGGACTGGAGTTGGACCAAGGGTTGGACTTGATGATCTCAGAGGTCCTTTCCAACCCAGTCAATTCTATGATTGTATGATCTAGAGGATAGAGATGATATGTATTGCAAATATCTGGGTCAGAGCAAGAAAATGTTCTCTGAAGCAGCTGCAACCCCTCCAACATCCTGAAAGGTGAAGCAATAGAGGCTGGAAATGTTTACAAGCACAAATGAGGGAGGGAGAGTGTTTAAGGTTCTCAGGGAAGGAAGTCTGAGAGCAAGCAGGGAAGTCACATCTCCTGTGGGAATCCAAGATTCCAAGAGCAGGAACTAGAGCCAGAGGGTAGTGCAAGTTGGAGTCCTCTCTACCACTTCCCTACCCCAAAGGTCCTCTGCAAGTTCCTCACCCTGCGTGGAGCTGTGATGGCACTGAGCTCTCCTCAAATCACAGAATCACAGATTATGCTGAGTTGGAAGGGACCCCCATGGATCATGGAGTCCAACTCTTATGTCAATGGCCCACACAGGGGATTGAACCCATGACCTTGGCATTATTACAACCAAGTTTTAACCAACTGATAGAGGATATCCTCTTTCCACTTCACATGGTCCTGTTCATTTACCTTCTCCTGTTTTGCACTTTTTCATCTTACTTATTTTTCATGTTCCACGTTTTAGTGCACTGATCTTCAGCATGTCTGAAGCCGTGTGCTTTTGGGGCTCTTCTTCCTTAATTGGAAAAGGCAGCGTTGCATCGGAGGTCTCTGACAAGGTGAAGTCATGTGCCCTGACTCAGTGATGGGCTATTAATCAATCTGCATTATGCAATGATTGCCCATATCAGTACAACATGAGTCACTCTTCCACAAGTGGTGCAGATTTTCACCTGGTTGTTACCTCAGAGTTTCTATAATTTTGTATTCTTGTTTGGGTTTCTGCTTCATTCCCATTTTGAAATCAGGTTGTGACACTCCGTCAAATATGCCTTTTAATTGTCTTCTTAATTATTCCATTCCTTGGAAAAGTGAAATATGCAAGTTTATGCAGCTGAACTTCCAAATGTCCACGATGCAACAGATAGAACTTTCCCAAATAGTTAGAGAAATCTTCTTTTCTTGTAAATTGCATTATGACTGCTTTGAAACCCAGTGGAAATAATTAAGAAGTGGTGAGAGCATTTGTTGCAAGCCCATCTTTAACATATTAAAATCACTCCTGAAACAATACTGGCTATGGACAAAAGGTAGCGTTTGAAGAAGAAAATACAGAAGAAAAGAAAGAGTTGGCCTGCCCCTCCCAACACATGCATGCTCAGCCTGCCACAACATTTTTGTAGATTGGCCCATTTTTAAATCACCAGAATGCAAAAGAGACACTTGATTTATTTTCCACATTTCAATCAGTTGGGTGATGTCAGAGACCCCCATGTTAAAAATTATTCCAATAGGAATTGGATTCAACAAAAAGGTGAATGAAATCCTGAATATTATTAATTCATAGACCAGTTTACTGCTGGTGGATATGGAGAAAGATTTTAGCCTGAACATTTTACTATTACATTTTAACAGTTTACTATTAGTATAGGAATATATGTATGAACATGTGAGTGTCAAGAAACTTTTTTCCCTGTCTACTTAACCAATGCAGTGGGCTCCAATCCTTGGTCAGAGGTGCAGGACTTTCATACATAAGTTTATCCCTGGAAGTCAGTCTGTGGCACTGAAAAACAGACAAAGAGAAAATCCCTTCCAGTGTAACAGCAAATCTATTATTAATGATTTTTCTATTAGTAGCTGTGCCTAGTGAGATCTTTGCATGGACTCATTTAGCAAACTCTCCATGAGGTTCTGACAAGATGTAAAAAAACATTTATAGATATGGAATACTAACTGTGGCAAATAGTTTGATAGTTAAGTCCCAACAGGAGATTTATAAAGGTCTGTAGCTCACAAGTGGTGGATCAAGAAGCATTGTAAGTTACAAAAATCCTATTACTCATTTCTAAGAAGGAAAGTGCTTCATTAGCAGCTGCCAAAAATTTCTGCGCTTCGTCTCTCATTGCTTTAAATGCATGAATTAATTTTTGTGCTTCTTTTTTGTATGTGGTTTTATATATTTGACTAGTACTGAAGGCAATGTAAGGAAAATAAATTAGCAATGCCACGGTGAGGCAGATCAGTCCATGTGTCAGGGTCTGGATTCTTCTGTGATTTGCAGAAGGAGGATTACCTGTTTTCTCTGTTTTCTCACCTCATGCTGAGTTGTTGGAGAGGGTTTTGTTTGTGTAGTTGATTTTTTGCCTTTTACCCTGTGGGGACATGAGATCACAGACACCCAATCCATATTAGGGAATTCAGCTCTTTAACTTAAGGATATTTTCCACTGACTGCTGAAGAGAATCTACAGATTAAGAAAACCTTCAAGCTACCTGAGAAGAAGGATGTTTTTGTCTTAACACAACCCCCTCCTCTCTAGCTGGGACTTTCTCTCTTTACATTGGTGCTGTTTAGAAGGCATGAACCTGACCTCTATTTGCATCCCCAGATACATCTAATATTTTTAATGTTTTACATTTTAAAAAAAGGGAAAAGTGAAGAAGACAAATTGTGCTAAAATCTTAGGCTCTGTGTTTAAAACCAACTATCCTCTTCTTTCCCTCTCCTCCACCCTCCCTCAGTCAATAGTTTTCAATCCTGCAACAGACATGGTGGCTTTCAAAAGAATGAAGCAGCTGGCAACAGGACAAGGGGGCACGGGCTCAAGCTCTGCCAGGGGAAATTGAAGTTGGAGAGCAGAAAAAAAATTCTTTGCAGAGAGAGTAATCAGGCACTGGAATGGGCTGCCCAGAGAGGGGGTGCATTCCCCACCCCTGGAGGTTTTTAAGGTGAGATTGGCCGTGGCACTGAGTGCCATGATCTGGTAAAGGGACTGGAGTTGGACCAAGGGTCGGACTTGATGATCTCGGAGGTCTTTTCCAACCCAACCCATTCTATGATTCTATGAAATGTGGAACTATTGCTCTATACTTTACTTAAAAAGAAATAAAAATAATATTAAAATTCCCTTTTCAATCTACTTTCATAGTGATTAATGCATATATTAAAAAAAGGGATTTTTTACAGAACTGGCTGATAGTTTAACATACTCACACACATTATGACTTCTCTGGAATCTTAAAGAATATAGAATAGGTCACATTACAACTCTCAAAATAAGCATGTGATCTTTATTGAGAGTCCATCTCGCATCATCTCAGTTCTGAGTTCTGTTGTTGATTGTGGCTGTAAATGCTTATATATTGCTGTGAACACAAATTGAGTTTCACATGCTACTCATTGTTATTATACCCAAGTGAAAGCAAAGAAACTTATTAGTCAGTGGAATATCTTACAGTTTCTATAATAAATTCCTGTAATTTATAAATGTGTAAGTTGCTCATGACTATTTTATCTTTTATATACTGCTGTGGTAATCCCCAAGTAATGGCATAAACACAGAAAGGATCTTAGAGATGTGAAATATGGCTCTTAAATAACCATTTATGGAAAATTAATCACAGTAGCAGACAATACCATATTTCATTATCTTCTGCATGTATTCAGTTGGCTGGAATCTATAAGGAAACTTTAGAATGTTGAAAAGCAAAAAGAAAAAACAAAAACAAAACAAACAAAAAAAATAAAAACAAAGAAAAGCAAAGCCCCCAAAAATTCAACAACCAAAAAAAAAAAAATAAAACCCAAAAATCCAATGGAAGAGGAATATTCTCCTCTCAGTCCACTACTGATGTGACAGGAATTCATGAGTCCACAGGATGAGATGGACTGCACATACCTGCATATAGAAAATCAAGTCTTATTTTGTGTTAGAGAATAGATCCTGATTAGAGATTTTCACACATAATCTCTACTGTGTTGAGATTTTCAACCTAAAGGAATTCTGTTCCACGAGCAATGATGTTCAAGGATTGTTGTCATGGTAGGCAATGTTAGATATAATCCTGATTTGTTGTTCTCCTCCTCATTGTCCCAGTGTCAGCAAATAAGTAAAATACCAAAGGTAACTGTCAGTAAGAGCACAGTTACTGGCAGGGTCTGACTTTGGATACCCTTTATTGAGCCTTTTGCTTTGCTAAATGCAGGTTTCTGACTACACATTTGTCTAAAACAGACATCTCTTTAGATAGTTTCTACTGTTTGGTTGTTTTGCCTTTTGAAAATTGTCTGAATTGAGGAAAAGGTAGTTATTGGTGATGGCACTAGAATGACCCTAACCTAAGGTCAAAAAAAAAAAAAAAGGTGGTGCATATGAGAATTGATTGGCATTACTCCTTTATTATTTAAATTCCATATTTCTGCAAGATACATTCCATTTTCTAGAAGGCACAAAAAATATCGTACAGGTAAATAGAAGTTTGATTGAACCTCTTTACTTTCTTTTGTATTTGAGGATTGCTTAGTATCTTTCTTATTTGGTTTCTCCTGCTACATAAGATTTTTTGACTGCTGCACAGAATCTGGGACACGTTTTTCTCAGTTAGGAGTAAGTGACTGTCACAAGAATAAATATATTCATATCTTACATCAAGGAATTGGTGGGCTATTTTCTGTAACTATTTTTGCTGTAATATTTCCTTCTATAATAAGTTTGCTGACAAGTTATTTTTCCCCACAGGAGCAGTAGACTCAGGGAAATTATAGATGGAAAGGTCCTATTAGGTCATATTGTCAATTTTCCTGTCAACACAAGAATGCTCCTTGTAAAGAGGTTTTCTTCAGTGTTTCTGTCTGCTGAGCCATATGAACAGAGTCAGAGTATGCATTTTCTGATGTAACAACAGCAGCCAGAAATGAGGAGCTGTTATTTAAATTCTTTTTTTAGGGGGCAAGGATGGTCAGAACAAGCTGGAAAGAAATTCAAGGCAGTTCTTCACAAAGTAAAAAATATTTAATGGTGAGGTAGGAGTATGGAGTGAGTTTTAATGAACTTTATCACAAAATACCCACTTTGGGTAATGATATTTGGTTATTTTTCTTTGGCAAAAAGTGCTTGTTGCAAGGTTCTGGCTACACATACAAAATGCACACATTGGGCCCCATTCCTCTGGCCACTGCTCACAAAAACTGTCCTTACCACAGATTGCATTGAGGTTAGTCATAGGCCTAGGAGCTGTTTTTACAAATAATAGTTTTCAAAATTATTATGTTAGCTATGTTAAAAAATAATAATAATAATATGGAGAGCTGAGTAATAAATATATTTTCTATTCTGGGAAGATTTTCATGTCATAAAAAATGTTGCTGTTGCATAGGTGGGGGCGGGAAGAATCTTTAAAAGTTTTCCATCTTGCAAAGAAAATGTGGGTGTAACTTGTGCACTCGCACAGACACGCAGAGCATCCGACATCCCTGTGCCTGGGGCACACACCCAGCTCGGGGCTGTCCTCAGGGGGGCTATTCCAGGGCAGATCTCTCCCAGGTTCCCTTTTGCAGCTATGGGAGCTCTTTCAAGGGACTCTGGGGGTTTTTAAAGTTAAATGGGGCAGCTGTGGTGACAGGGAGTGGCCACAACATAGAATCATAGAATCAGTTGGGTTGGAAGAGACCTTCGAGATCATCAAGTTCAACCCTTAATCCAACCCCACTTTGATTGCCAGATCATGGCACTCAGTGCCACATCCAGTCTCACCTTAAACACCTCCAGGGATGGGGAATCCACCCCCTCTCTGGGCAGCCCATTCCAATGCCTGATTACTCTCTCTGCAAACAATTTCTTCCTGATATCCAACCTAAACCTCCCCTGGCAGAGCTTGAGCCCGTGCCCTCTTGTCCTACTGTTGCTGAGTGCCTGGGAGAAGAGACCAACCCCCACCTGGCCAGAACTTCCCTTCAGGTAGTTCTAGACAGTGCTGAGGTCACCTCTGAGCCTCCTCTTCTCCAGGCTAAACACCCCCAGCTCCCTCAGCCTCTCCCCACAGCACTTGTGCTCCAGTCCCTTCTCCAGCCTCGTTGCTCTTCTCTGGCCCCGCTCCAGCCCCTCAATCTCTTTCCTGAACTGAGGGGCCCAGAAATGAACACAACACTCAAGGTGTGGCCTCACCAGTGCAGAGTCCAGGGGAAGGGTCACTGCCCTGGGCCTGCTGGCCACACTAGTTTTGATCCAGGCCAGGATCCCATTGGCCTTCTTGGCCACCTGGACACACTGCTGGCTCATGGCCCAGTTTCAAGAGTCTTACATCATATGTGAGCAGCTCTCTGAAAAAGAGCTCTGAAGTCAGGTCTCACATCCTGGGTGGACTCTGTAATCACCTCTGAGCTGTTGGCTCTCCTTGATCCTCACAGTTTCACACTGGGACTCTACGGCTGTTTTCTTAGAAAATCCCCTGAAAACTGATGTGGTCCCACTGTGTGTTTCAGCTTCAGTGACTTACTCCATTTTTTACATTAAAATCTGTTACAGTACAATATTTGCCACTAGCTGTATTTCTCCAGACTACCAACCCTTAATGTTTTATACTAGTAACACAATTAAAGGGTTTTCTAAATCAGAAAGCATCTGCATACTACTGTTTTGGATATAGAAACTCTGGTTTGTTCAAAAAGACAAATTCTCCAATACTAAGAGGTAGCAGAAGTACCAAGCAGGTCTTTTCTTCTGCTGTCCGTTTCCTCAGGTGGTATTTCTGAGTATTACAGCACATCAGGTTCTGTGATTTACTAAGAGGAAAAGGAAAGTTATGGATTAACACACCACAAAAGGTTTTCTTTTTACATGTTTACCACTACATGATACTTGTAATACACATTAGGGAAAAAAATGCTTAGAGCAAACTGAAACCAACTGCTGCACTTCTTCACTTTTGTAACCCCATTCCTGAGTGTAAATCCACCTGGTTACTTCCTGCTTGCAACCCACTGTATAAATACTGAACATCTTTTATTTGCTGACTTTATTTACTCAGGAAGACCAACGTTTTATGGCATCATTCACATTATCATTTCTTCAAGTCCTTCTAATAAAATACATAAATTTTTGTTAGCATTTTGTTAGTACGAGCTCCTATTGCTTGTAATGAAATTTGCATCATAATTTTCACTGTGGCATTGAAGTATGTGTGCCATAACTCTTTTTGTTTGTCTGGGGGTGGTTTGGTTTTAGTTTTATGATTTGTAAGTACATGACAACATTTATGATAATATAATATATAGAGTGAGGTCCTGTCCAAGTCCCAGATGAATGAATATCAAAAGACATAGTGCATAAAAGACATTGTAATCTTCATCTAAAACTAGTGGCTGGCTTGGTATGCAAGAAATTCAGGAAACAGTGCAAATATTTGACATATTTATTTCTTGAGTGTGTCTCAGAATTTATACCTTATAAAGAAGACTGTTGAAAAGCAAGAATTACTAAGTTTTGCCTATGACTTTAACAATGAGCTTTGGTTTTGGAGTGGGATTTTTGAGCTTTTGCTCAGGTCTTTTAACCACTTGCTATTTTGAAAGAAGTTAAAGGTTCTTGTTCTTGTCTTGCCATGCTGCTTTATCAACAAATATGCATTATCTGCCTCTGACTGCATATATATTATTCAGTTGCTTTGCCTCTGGGATCTCTTAAAATGCTGTCTATAGAAATCTAGCTAGAAAAGTAGGCTCTTTGCTTGTCTCACTGGTTAGTTCTTAATGCAGGGACATTTTGAATTCAGTGGGAACTTCTTAAGCTTTCACAGAGAAGTGGGAGCTGGTTTCTTCTGAATGGGCCTGCTTCAAAACCTGCATACACATACTCTGGATACAACTGCATTCTCTTTCAGAATTCTAGGGGGCTGCAAGACCCAGAAGAAATGGGAATCCAGATTTTTTTTTTCTTTGTGGAATTGCTAAAGTGGAAATTTTGATAGAGGGGGAAAAGCTAAGATTTGGTGAAAGGAAAATGGGGAGAAAGGTAACCCTGAGTCCAGTGAGTTAAAAGTGCCATCCTAATGTTGCAGAATTCATAGCTGATTTTTTAGCCAAAAAGAGTGCAAAGTGGAAAGAAAAGAAGTGTAGGCTCAAAGGGTCCCAACCTGACTATGAGGTAGCACTGGTAATGCAGTAACAAAAAAGGAACGTTCAAGGTTTGTGTTCACTGAAAAAAGCTTTTCCAGAACAAATGGTGATGTGCAGTGACATACAGCACGTGCTGGTCTTGTCCTTGTTGTGAAGCTACAAAACCAGCTGCAAAGCCTTTTCCACCGTGTTTGGGGGAGATGGCTCAAAATTAGAACTAGTGCAGAAAAAGATTTTCAGTCTGAAAAATAATAAACCAAGCAGAAATTACCAAAAATGCCAGTTCTGGCCAGGTGGGGGTTGGTCTCTTCTCCCAGGCACTCAGCAATAGGACAAGGGGGCACGATGGGCTCAAGCTCTGCCAGGGGAAATTGAAGTTGGAGATCAGAAAAAAATTCTTTGCCGAGAGAGTGCTCAGACATTGGAATGGGCTGCCCAGAGAGGGGGTGGATTCCCCATCCCTGGAGGTTTTTCAACTGAGATTGGCCGTGGCACTGAGTGCCATGATCTGGTAAAGGGACTGGAGTTGGACCAAGGGTTGGACTTGATGATCTTGGAGGTCTTTTCCAACCCAGTCAATTCTATGATTCTATGATCTCTCTCAAGCCTTCTCATAAGAGAGGTGCTCCATTCTTTCAACCTTCTTAGTGGACTGGACTTTCTTCAGTATGTCCACATCTCTCTTGTATTGTGGAGTCCAGACCCAGCACTCCAGATGAGGTTTCACCAGGGCTGAGCATAGAAGAAAAATCACCTTCCTTGACTTGCTGGTGATGATTTTCCTGGCATAACCCAAGGTTGCACCAGCCTGCTTGGACAGTTCATGGTCAACCAGGACCCCAAGGTCCTTCTCAGCAAAAGTGTTTTCCAGCAGGTCTCCCCCAATGTGTACAGGTTTCTCCTTCATCATCTTCCCTTGCTAGAGTTCACAGGATTCCTTTTGGCCAGTTTTTCCAGACTGTTGAGCTCCTTCTGAGAATCCCAGCACATCCATCTGACATGTCAGTCACTCCTTCCAGTGTATATTGCCTGTGAACCTGCTGAGGGCACGCTCTGGCCTGGTCTCCAGGCCATTAATGAAGACGTTGAACGGTAGTGACCCAGTATCAACCCCTGGCACACACCACTGGTGACTCGTCTCAAAGCAGACTTTGTGCCACTGTTTGCAACCCACTGAGCCTAATCCTAATCCTAATCCTAATCCTAATCCTAATCCTAATCCTTGAGCCAGTGCTTTATATACCTCACCAGCCACTTGCACACCTAACTGCTATTTTATCAGTTTTGTTATGGAAAAGAGCATCAAAAGGCTTTACCAAAGTGCAGGTAGACAACATCCACTTTGACATCAAACTGATCCTCCTCCACTTAGGGGCCTTGCTCCAGGCTTTCCCTGGGCTGGTCTCAGGGCAGAAATGTCAATAGAATCATAGAATCAATTGGGTTGGAAAAGACCTCTGAGATCATCAAGTCCAGTGCTGTCTTCACCACCTTCATTAGATTTTGCAGGAGCTCCTCAAAAGAGTTGGTACTTAACAGATGGTGAGTGAAAGGCAATATTTGTCATAATTTCTCCTCTGTCAAAGAATATTATAGCAACCCCTTGTAGTTAAAATTAAGATGTGTTGTCTTCCTCATTTGATTAAAATGGTGGCCAAAGTACAAGTGAGAAGAGAAAAGCAGGTATGGTCATACTATTTAAAGGGCATGCCCAAGAGGTAGAAAAGAGGTACCAGGCAGAACAGCCATGCAGAGGGAACCTGGCAAGGAAAACTCCATCAAGGGACATTTCAGAGTTCCTTGTCAAACATGTTTGTTACTTCCAGGCTTTGCATAGACTGACCCCAGCTCTTTCAAATTTGACCCACAGAGATGTTTGTGTAAGATGAAATGATTATTGGAGATATTCTGTATTTCAGAACACAGAGTTGAGGATTGCAAGTGCACATTGTGATTCGTTGTCCTACGTAATTTCAGGATTCAGAGTGTTGTAGCAGTAGAGCTTTAATTTTTTGTTGTTTATTTATCATATGTGAGATGTATCTCCAAAGGTCTATACTTAAATTAGTGGGACCCCAAGTTGTTTTAAAGGTTAAAACAAAAGAAGGGTTGGGGGGGAAAGATTTTTTTTGTAATACAGTTTTTCCCCCTGAAAAGTTCCAAAGAGTGTAAAGCTCAGAATTTGTGTAGTAGTGACATTTTTGTGCTCCAGATGTTTCTGACATGTAAAACAACCTCTGTTGAAACAACACAGCTGTAGTGACCAACTTGAATTACATGTAGAATTTAAGTTGAGAGCAAGGAGTTCAGTGGAATCATTCAGGGTCAAATCCTGCTTTTCTTTTTAATGCAGGTGGTTCCTGTGGCTTCCAGGTGACAGTAACTTTTAAAATAATGATTTTTTGAAGATATATCTTTCCTCAACAAACTTTCAAAGAAGGACCTGTAAAAAAATACATTGCTAGATTTTTGTTCAACACTTTTTGATCAGGAAGAGCAGTTCCTGAATTTATTCTTAAATCATCTTGCAAATAACACTTTCACCTCAAAACTCTAGAATATGAAGTTCTGATGACAATACATTTCCAAACTCCAAAGTGAATGCTTGAGCATGTGATGTGCTGAGAAAGATAAGTAAAGGTGATTTCAGATAAGTGTGAAAGGATAAACTCATACATTGACTTCTTTCAAATGACTTCCAATCAGGGTAAATATGCTGTACTGAGCTTAATGCTGTTTTGTGCCAGCTCTTCGGAGCAGGACTCATTACAACTGTCTTCCAACCTCACTCCTTTCCTACTGAGGTCCAGAGAAAAGCTTTCTTAAGGTGCCATTGCAAAGTTGGATTTACTTTCCAGAAAACTTCTGTCTTATGAGAGGGAAGACCTGCTGATAACTCACCCAAAGAAGCTGGATAGGTATTCCCTTACCACTATCCTAGTAAGTGTATCTGCAAGGTCAGGTTTCTAGCAGAGAAAAGGAAATTATCTGGAGTTGATAGTACAGTAGGTTTTTACAGGGAGGTATTGGATTTCAGTATTCCCCTTTCCACCTGCATTATCTTTTACAGATATCCAAAGACAATTGTTTGCTGACATTGTACTGAAGACTGAGGGAAAGAGTAAACAGTTGAGAGGGAAAATCCTAGTCTTGAGCAGCTAAAGTGAAAAAGAAAAAAAAATACTCTCTTGGAGAGGGGGGGGGATGCTAAAAAACAAACATGAAAATCATTCTTGAAATTGACTGGTTTTCCTGATATTTCAAAAATGTAAACCAATTTTACCTCATAGTTCATCTTCTTATCCCAGTCTTCTGTTCTTTCCCTTGTTTAGTCTTTTCTTGTCATTATTTCTTTAAAAGCTGGGATTTGAGGCCTTATCATATCTCAGGGTCTTATGAGAGCATTTTCTTGACTGCACAGAGATCTTTTTAGCCTGACAAGGCCAGCTTAAAAGGCCCTGAAATGCTAAGGCATGGTTGATGGTGCAAAATCCTTCCAGAAGATAAACCTTCCAACTCTCTTTTTGTTTTGTCCTGCTACTTTCTTTTATCCTGGCAAGATGCCTGGACTCTTCCTTCACTCAAATGTTCAAGTAAAGCTAACTCTGCGTTGCAGGTTCTCTTAAATTTTTTTCTCTGTTGGCTGCTGGACACTTTACCAGGGCAATGAACTTAAAGAGACAAAAGGAGTGAAACTGCAAATGCTAGTGACAGGGGAAAGCATTTCTCCCATCACAACAGCCCTTTGTTCTCCTTGCACTTGGCCTGGGTATCTGGTTAAATGTCTGGATACACTAGTCATGGACACCTGACTTTCTCAAGGACAAAATGCAGTGAAATACAAAAATGCATATAAAGCTCGGGCTTGATGAAATAGAAAAGCCATGCCTGGCCATGCCTAGATCTGTGAAATCTATAGAATCAGAATCAGTTGGGTTGGAAAAAACAGATTATTCTGAGTTAGGAGGAACCCACAAGGATCATCGAGTCCAACTCTTAAGTCAATGGCCCGCACAGGGGATTGAACCCATAACCTTGGCATTATTACAACCAAGTTTTAACCAACTGAGCTCATCTCAGGGTCAATGGGAATGTGCTGTGAACTTCACAGAATCCACTGGGCTGGAAAAGACCTCCGAGATCATCAAGTCCAACCCTTGGTCCAACTCCAGTCCCTTTACCAGATCATGGCACTCAGTGCCACAGCCAATCTCACTTTAAAAACCTCCAAGAATGGTGAATCCACCCCCTCTCTGGGCAGCCCATTCCAATGCCTGACCACTCTCTCTGGAAAGAACTTCTTCCTGGTATCCAACCTAAACTTCCCCTGGCAGAGCTTAAGCCCTTGCCCTCTTGTTCTGCTGCTGGTTGCTGGGAGAAGAGACCAATCCCCACCTGGCTACAACATCCTTTCAGGTAGTTGTAGAGAGTGGTAAGGTCTTCCCTGAGCCCCCTCTTCTCCAGGCTGAACACCCCCAGCTCCCTCAGCCTCTCCCCACAGCACTTGTGCTCCAGTCCCTTCATCAGCCTTGTTGCTCTTCTCTGGACCCGCTCCAGGTACCTCAATATCTTTCCTGAACTGAGGGGCCCAGAACTGAACGCAACACTCAATAGAACAAGCCCGGAGTTAAAAAGGTTCCCCTCTCATAAGACGACTTCATTTCTTCTTCCACTCCTGTAGGAACTCCCATCCCTTGTGCACTGTGTCCTGTATCTTGAGCTATGCAGTTTGGTATAGCTGACTTCCACGGGCAGCCTCATGAAAAGGTGCATTGTATTTTGAAATAAGTCAGAAATCAGTTCCAAAGCTTCAGCCAGAGTAGCAGGGTACAGAGGTCATCTGCATCCTTCTCAGTGCTGCCCCTCCCCACGCAGACAAAGCAGCGCAGCTGAGCGAGTTGTGCACCACCTGGTTTTTGTATTAATGTCACTCTCACGCCGTTCTGCAGCAGTGAGTGAGCCCCGCGCAGCTCACGGCGCTGGGGCCCGGCTCTTCCGCAGAGGGAGGCTCTGCCGCTCCGACGGGACGAACCTGCAATCAGCAGAGGTGACAGCGTGTCCTGCTGCCAGCAGGTGCTGCGTTTCTCCTTTGCTGTCCTGGGAGACAAGGACATTCATGTGCAGGAGAGTGGAGGGGACTTGGTTGCAAGCGCTGGGTTGTGCTGCCAGACGTGCTGTGGGGGCAGAAGATCCCTGAGCATTGCAGCCCTCTGATAAGCACTGTACAGCCACACTGGGCAGGGAAAACTGCTTCATCCTGCTGCCTGTGGTGCTGCTACATGTCCAAGTATCTCTGCTGCTCAGAATTTACGTTTTTTGCCATATCACCGTCTGTTTTGTTACTTGAGGTGACCCTCAGGATTACTGAAAGGAATATTTTCCTGCATGGGATGTCTGCTATTGATTTTGGATGTTGTATAATCTTCCTTCCTGACCGTTTCTGCTGCTCTTGCAAAAATGTTTCTTGAGGGAGAAGGGGGATCCAGTAAAAGGACCATTTGTTCCTGAAACTGTGGCACTAAGGAAGTTATATCCACCACAATGACTTAGTTCCCTTTTCCTCTTCTCCTGATGGGCTCTTCCACAGTGAATCCAATTTGCCTTGCACACAACCCGGACCTGACCCCTGTGTATCCATTCCCCTTTCCCTGCCTCATCTCTTTAACATCCTTGAGTGCTTCCCAGTTGGTGCAATGCCTGAGGTGCTGCAGGGTCCTCTGGGCAGGTGTTCTTGCTGTGCAGGCAGGACCAGAATCTCCTCCTGCTCTTCTTCCACCCTTGGCTTTCCAGACACTTATGGGAATCTGATACCTTTGTAAGTCTTACCTTCTCCCACCCTTGTCAAAACCTAGTTCAGACTAGCACAAAGGTTCAAAACTGGGAGGAGGGCCTGATGGACAGAGAGCATAATCATTCAAGCTCCCTCCTCTGCAGTGCTCAAGCTCGCAATGCTGTTTGCAAAGTAACTACCATTTGTGGGTAAGGGATTAGGTTAACCATTAATGGGGGAATGGGGCTTCATGTTCTTCCACCTAAGTGATTTTGCTCAGCTTTGCACATTGTCTCTGCCTCTTAGAGGCTGTTCTGAGATGATTGCAGGCACCAGCCCCACACAGAACCCTTGGAATGAACATGCCAGGCTGCACGAGGGTTCCCCTTGGCATTTGGCCCGTTTTGTTTATGCAAAACTGGACACCTTTGAAATTTCCATTACATCAATGTAGTAGTAGCTGCAGCAAAACACAGATCGTTCACCGGCGTTACAGAATTTGTTTGCACTGCCTTTTTTCTTTCTTTCTTTCTTTCTTCCCCCCCCCCCCCCCTTTTTTTTTTTGTGTGTGTGTGTGTTGAAAAAATAAGCAAGCTGCATGGAAAGGGTGAACATATACCCAGGAAATAGTTTGCTGATAACATAGGAGCCTTCATGTCTGCTGGGTGGTGCCCTGAGTTTTCTTAACAAAGAAGTGAGTGTTAGTTCTTCAAATAAAAGTTACTTTTTGCACTCACGTAACTGAGGCTGAGAGTTTCCAAGATGAAAAACTTGGCTTTTTATTTATTTTTCATTTTTTTTCTAAATGGAACATAATTTGAGTGGGATCTCCTCTCCCTCCCGCAAGCCCCTACCCCCCACATTGCCCTCCCCATCTTATGAGGATTACAGTATCCCAAAAACTCTTTAGTGCTGCAAGCAAAGGAAACAAAAATGGCTTTGCATTATGAACTGAACAGAGATTAAGTTATTGGAGACCTTGAAATAGCTCTTTCTCAACTTCCATTCCCATGAGGTTATCCACATAAAGTTGCTGTTTAGTACAGGGTCAGTGTGATGAAATTTATTTGTTGAGTCTCTTTGGTGCCAAAGCTTTTGCCAACAATCTGATCTACCTGATAGTGGTACTATTTCAAAAATGTCCAGTCAGTAACAGAAATGCAGTGTCTGTAGAGTTTCAAAGACAGCAGTAATAAGTCGGATCAGAGCAAAGAAATCAAAACAAAACTGCCTCTCCTTTTAATAAAATAAATGCATATAATAATTACTTAGACCATTTACAAGCTATGAAAAAGTAGACAATATTACTTTTTCATTTCACATGCCACCCCTGCCCCTCAGCATGTGGAATCTTTTTTATATGGCTCCATCAGTGTATTGGATCTGCTTGGGTCAACTGCTATAAAAGAAATTAACTGCTAGCTGGTCCTTTCAGATGAAAGTTGCTTTCAGGGGGAGGGTCCAGGATGAAAGGGTTAAGACAGCACAGATTGTGGATTTTGCACATGCTGTCCATTTTGTTTCCCTTTGCTTTACTACATTTAAAGAGCTCTCTGCCTAACCGTTAGTTATACCAAAAAAACCACCAGTACTGTATATCTACATAAATTATACATGAAATAAAGGCTTAGGAGATGAAATCTTGCCATTTTAAGTATATATGTTGTAAAACTATATATGCTTTTACTTAGTCTCCAAACTGCAAGGGAGCATTGTCTTTCATTTTATTTTACAAAACCTTTAATTACCAACATCAAATGAAATTATGATAATCTCCTCTTTGTTTAGTCATCTGTGAAATGAGTTTATGGCCATGGTTTCCTCTTAGTCAGTACCACATCAAAACCCTACTGTGTATGGGAGTAGTGAGACAGTGTTAACTGCAGGCAAATCAATTTTGCATTTTATAAGGAATATACGTACAGGTATAGGGATACCACGATGAGCTTTCCACTCAGCAGCCTGCCTTTATTTTGTTGCAGACTAATGTGAAACATTGGGAAAACTCCATCAAATCCTTGCCCACCTCTGCGGCTTGGCATGGATCTCCTCAAGACAACTAAAAGCCCCTTTTGCAGTAGCCTCACTGCTCTGACCTCTGCTGTCCTGCTGCTACTCTAAGGTATTGGGATTTGACCACCATGCTTTCTGCTTACATGCAACTATTAACCAAAACTATTTAAAAAGAAAAAAAAAATTAAAGTCAACAAATTGCTTTCGTGTTCTCACATTCACCAAATAGGACATTTGCAATGCAAAGGCCTGTTTTCATTTGTTGTATTGCAAAATAAGTGTCTGGCAGGAAGCAAAGCCATCTGTAGTTTCAAATTGCTGCATGCCCAGCGTGGCACAGCAGCTGATAACATTGTGACAGCTTCTTGGCCCCCTCGGGCTGGTCAATGTGCTGGAACCCATCCGGAGGGCGTGTCCCACCTGCTGCTCCACCTCCGAGCCTGCCTGGCTGTGCAGCCAACCTGCAGGACACAGCCATCCTCCCCTGGGACTCCCACAGCTCTGGCAGGCAGCACAGTTGTGTTACTGAAGCTCAGGGTGAGCTGGGACCCTGTCTGGAAAGCACACCTTTCCATTTTCCCTTGGCCCTCTGGTTTGGGATGCAGGTGATTTTCTTACATTGGAAGGTTTCAGAATGGCCATGGAGGCTTTTTTGCTTGTAGCTCAGTTGGTTAAAACTTGGTTGTAATAATGCCAAGGTCATGGGTTCAATCCCCTGTGCGGGCCATTGACTTAAGGGTTGGACTCGATGATCCTTGTGGGTCCCTTCCAACTCAGAATAGTCTGTGAAAGATGGTGTTTTCTAAAGATTACACAAAATGCTTTCCGCTGCCAGTACTTCTTAGAAAGAGCAAGTCCATGACAGGACTTGCTTAGGCTCAAGCAAGGTAGACTCTGGTTTAAGAAAAGCTCATGGAATGGACTGCCCAGAGAGGTGGTGGATTCTCCATTCCTGGAGGTGTTTAAGATGAGACTGGATGTGCCACTCAGTGCCATGATCTGGTAATCACAAGTGGGGTTGGATCAAGTGTTGGACTTGATGATCTCAGAGATCTCTTCCAACCCAGCTGATTCTGTGATTCAATAACAAGGTCTGTGCTAGAGTGAGCTGCCTGCCCTTGGTCTTAGGCAGATGTGTCCCAGCTGCTGCTGTATCCTACTCCCTGCCTTGAGATAGTTTTGTACTGATTTTTTTCTTGACTCACAGAATGGCAAAATTTGGTGTTGCCTACATGGCTGAGAAGCTTGAAGCTTCCCTTTTGTGAGGCTGCACATGTTCAGGCAGCAGGTTTTGAAAATAAGGTGGAGAATGTCAATGTGTCAAGTGCCTGCAAGGTGTACCATAACTTTGTTTAAGACAGGTTAGGGTTGAGGGTGGGCCTCATAGTCACGGTTCATGCCAGGACTGTTTGTCATAATAGCAGTACAAGGAACAAGTACAGTGTTGTCAGTATTATTTTAGGAATTTAATCAAGGG
Organism: Pithys albifrons albifrons; assembly: GCF_047495875.1. Taxonomy (NCBI): domain Eukaryota; kingdom Metazoa; phylum Chordata; class Aves; order Passeriformes; family Thamnophilidae; genus Pithys; species Pithys albifrons. Next base: position 52,173,285 of record NC_092464.1, read on the forward strand.
CCATAGGCTGACTCAGTTACAAGTGGGTGATATAAATCTCTTTTCAGTTCTGCTCTCAGAAATTGTTCTCACTCTTGCCATTTAGTTTAGCTTATATTGCTTTTATGTGCTATCCACTGAAACCTGATTGTATTCTAAATGATTTTTTTCTTTCTGTGATATCTTGATTGTCCCATTTTTATGTTCTTCTGATTGTAGTTAGAAACCAATAACACTTTATTCAAACTAATGGTGTCAGAGGGTTTGAAAAATGTGCATGATGAAATCATACATCTCTTATTCAGAGAAAGAATGTTAAGTGAAAAAGATGCCAAAATTTAAAAAACCTTAAAAAATGAGTATTTCAGGAAATGTCAGGATTTCAGCTTTCTGTATTTTACCAGTTATCACCAGAGTAAGACAGCAATAAATGATTATAAATCTTCAGTTCGTCAGTCTCGGTATGGACACTGGTAGTTCAAATGAATGTCATCCAACCCTTCACCCCTTTGTCTTAATGATAGACTGCTTGGTATTTTCTCCTAGAGCTTTATTTAACCTATTGTGTGTTAGGTTTCCTGTGCCAAATCCTCTCGGTCTATTTTCATAATTTACTTGATAAGATAAACAGCATTTGTCTGCTGAGGAAGGCTAAATTGCCTGCTTCTTGCTTTATGTCCAATCTGTTGCTTCAAAGAAGATAAAGCAGATACAGCACAGGAATAATATCAGAAATTTCTTTTTGTGGAATGCATATGGATGGAGTTTTAAAACAAATAAGCATTACACAGTCTTGAGCAAAGGTTATAGGTTTTAACTGTTTAATTGCCTGACTTCCACTGTTGTTTTTGTAAAGGCCTCTGCAAACAGGTACACAGTGCCCAGCACCCTGGGCTTGTGCCGAGCCAGTGCCCCAGGGCACACAGGGGAGGCACATCTGAGAGGAGAGGGACTCCCCAGTGAGCACCTTTGCCTGCCCTGGGTGATGAAACCCAGGGAAACAGCAGCAGCCCTGAGGCAGCCCTGAGCAGTACAGGGGCAAAGGTGAGCTCTTCTCTAACTTGGCCACAGGATTCAAAGGCAGCCCAGGCACAAACAAGCTGGCACCTTTGGGCCAAGCATGCTTGTGGCTTCCCAACCATCCCACCTGCAGAGGCAGGAGGCCAGAGGCTACTGCTTGCTGGACCTGCTCCAGCTTGGCAGATTTCTGCGAGGCTGACAGAGCAGCTGCAGCCTCACTGCAGGGAAGGGGGAGCCAGGCAGAACCCATGGCACCTTAGAGGGCAGGGCAGAGGGGCCATGTCACCTGCAGAGCAAAGCTCTGAGAGTCTGAACGGTGGGCTGAGGATGGTGTCAGGCAGGTCAGGCTTTGGTGAGTTTGGTCGTGTTCATAATCCACAGAGGTGAAAAGGCAGAGACAGTGTACACCCCCAGGTGGATAAGTGTTAGTACTGAACAACTGCTACACAGCTGAAGGATGGTTCTCAGTAGAGATATGAACTTTGTATGGAACTGCAACCCTCCAGAAGGGAAAGTGTGAGGTGGAGGGTGATTTGTTATTTTATATTTCAGTGCACTTTGATAGGCAGCAAACCAATGTGGAAAACTGTGACATTAAAGTGCAAAAGAGCAATAAGCTGGAAAACCAGCGAAATAACTCTTAAATGATTGTTCTTCCCCTCCTGAGGGACCTGGATTTGTTTAGCCTGGAGGAGGCTCAGGGGAGACCTTATCACTCCCTACAACTCCGTGAAAGGATGTTGTAGGTGGGGATTGGTCTCTTCTCTCAGGCAACCAACAGTAGGACAAAAGGGCATGGGCTCAAGCTCTGCCAGGGGAGGTTTAGGTTGGATACCAGGAAGAAGTTCTTTCCAGAGAGAGTGGTCCGGTATTGGAATGGCCTGCTCAGAGAGGGGGTGGATTCACAGTCCCTGGAAGTTTTTAAGGTGAGACTGGACGTGGCACTGAGTGCCATGATATGGCAATCAAAGTGGGGTTGGATTAAGGATTGGACTTGATGATCTCAGAGGTCTCTTCCAACCCAGCTGATTCTATGATTCCTCCCTCCAACTGCCTCCCCTACTCCTCCCCACTGTCAAGCATCCCCCAGAATGATATGACATTAAAACAGCATCTTGTTGAAGGCTCCAAGTCCAGGTATTAAGGTGTGGTGATGGTTCTCCTTGGAGTGGGCTAAAGAGTTTTGTACCCAGTGTAAAACACAAGGAATACATTGAATTTTGTATTAATAGGAGAGCATATAACATTATTTGGATTTTTTAATCTTCAAAAAACTAATAGGAAGAATTAGTTCAGGAAGATACTGTTCCCTTTTCCCACTGAGAGGTTTGACATGAGTACTAGGGGGAGGAGAAAACTAGGCAATGGGACAGGGTGAGAATTTGAAAACTAGAAAGTAAAATGGGCTATTCAAGTCAGAACCAAACAAATGGTAGTTACCAACTCCAAGTACAGCAATGTAAGGCTAAATTTCATTACAAACAAAACAAACCAAAAAACCTCCATGCAGCTGTCTGTTGATAATTGATCATTTCAAGACTGCACTTTCAAAATATTTAAGAGAGCTTTGCCCTTGTCCTGGCAAAAATCAGGTTTTTACATCATTAGTATATATCTCACACTGATTTATTGCATTGCAATTGCTGTAGCTTGGCATGTATGTAGCTGAAGGCCATGTTTAGAATTACAGTGTTTAAATGTTTTTGGTTTAATTAATTCTGTGTTAAAACCATTTAGTGCTAGTTGGCCTGGATGCCTTCGCAAAAGAAGACTTCATTTGGCTGTGTGGTATTTCCTGGTAAAAGAATGGTTAGATAAATAAACAACAACAACACCAAGAACAACAAGAACAAAAAAAAGCACCGTGTGCCAGCCAAGTTTTCATACTGGCATTCCTTTCTCAGTTCTCATCATCGTCAGACATCCCCTCAAGCCCTGCCATGGTATTGTTGATTTTGTATTACGAGAACAAGACAAGTGCCTGGAGGTGCTGCAGATACCATAGCCGGATTAAGGAAGCCTGCAAATTGTGGCAGCAATTCCCATTAAATTTTTTTTAATTACCACATGGGTCATGCCAAGAAACTATTGCAAAATATGGATAGTTTGATTTGTTTCACGTCTCCAGGGTGTGTTGTAAAATGGGAATCTGGAACTATTACCTTTCAAAAAGGGTGACTGTCACAGACAGACTGACCCATGATGCTTGCAGTGCCAGTGGTATTGTGCTGGGGCAAGAAAAATGATGGGTGAGCCCTTAAGACAGTCTCCTGTATTGTATTTTAGCAGATAGAGGGACTCTCTTCTCATTTGGTAGTTTCTTTCTCTTGAAGAAGCCCCTTTTTGGAATATTTGCTTTAGCATTATGAAGACATCTGCTGAGGTGTCCCATGTTCCACTGCCTCACTTCATAGGGAAAATATTATAATAATGGCACTTTTAGGGGAGGTAGACTCCAGCCTGAAATGCAGGCTGAAGGAACATGTATATCAGCAGGAAGGCAGCTGACATTTCCCAGAAATCAAACCCTGTATATTGTCTCCTCCTCCACTATATTGTGGTGGGCAAATACAGCTGGGAAGCTGAGGTATTTTCTAAATTGCATCTTTAAAACTTTTAATGTTCAAAACAGGACTTCATGGAGACATCTGCCTCTCTCACCATTCGATGAGTCATGACTCTGTGTTGTTTTGCTTTTTTTCAGTGCGAGAATTTTGATTTATCAAGATTTTTGACTCTGTCACAGAACATTAAAAATGCCAGGGATGTAAATTTAGGGCTTAGTTTGTCAGGGTTTTGTCATTTAGCTGTAGGTTGGGTCCTCTTAAAAAAGGTTTTATATGCTTCACATCTGCTGTGCCACAGCAGAGGAAAACAGAACCGTGTCTGAAGTACAAAGTGTGGTTACAGTCAGAAAAGTGACTATGTGAAAATGGCATGTTCTTGGTCACCAGATCCGTTCCCTGTGTGCAGCACCACTTTCCTATGCATGCTTGGCTTGTGAGAGTAAGGCTGTCATTACATGTCCATCCTTTGGCCTGTGGAGTGCCAGCAGGGCTATGGGGAGCAAACTGTATGTTGTGCTGTCCCTCACACCACCAGTGGATTCAGGAGTGAAATCCCAGTTTGAAAACCTTTATTCAGAAACCCCTTTTGTCCTGGAGAGGGTTCATGACACAGCCTAACTCTGAGCCATCCCTGACAGCATCATACTGGTTAACCTTGTTCTGTCTCCGTTCCTCTCCCCACGCCCAAAAAGAAACAAACCAAAACAAACCCCAGTCCAAACCCAAGCTCACGTACCATCTTTTTGGTTTCAAACCAAATAAATTTGATCTGGAAGTCATTGAGAAACAGTAAACATGAAACCCTACCGTGACATATTTACGGAGTGATATATTCAGAAAATGACCGCACTTAAATAAAATAAGTTCAAAGACCAGTAATCAAAACCAAATATGGTCAGTCCATCTTCCAAAAAAAAATAGTTGAAACTAGCATTTCTTGGGTTGGATGGGTACTAGGATGTGAATGGTAGCAAACAGATGATAAGATGGTATGATTCAGTATGAAGTGGAAGAATCAGTATTAGAGGAACAAAAAGCTTACATGAACAAAAAGCCTGAAGCCAAATTTATCTGTTGGCTTTCTCTGTTCCTGTTATTAGTGTTCTAGGAAAACTAAGCAGGGAATGCCTCCTCTCTTCTCCTTCTTGGCCTGCTGTAAGAGTTTGTAACACAGTAGTGAACAAATCAGTGCCATAATTCAATCCCAGCACTTTTCCTCTGCTGCAAAAGGCCAGCCCAGCTGAGGTTGCAATCTCCTTTTACATAAGTCATTTTTTTCATCTTCCTGCTTCTGAATGGCTCGGCCTCATGGGGTAGGGTGAGTGGGCACACGTTTCTGTAACCCCAAAAGGTAAGTAGATGTGCTCTGGTTGGGGCTGTCTACAATTACCAATGTCAGGCAACATTTCAGTCGCTTGAGTTCTTGCAAACTGTGAACTGTACGAGAGGTGACGTGTAGGAGGGCGAAAATTATATCTCTGGAACTTTCCAAGTGAATTTCCACATGTGGAAAGGTTGGAACAAGCTGTAAATGGGAGAAACTTGCATTCACTTAAGCCCTTTTAAAGTTTCTTCTAAATCCATTTCTATATCCTATTAGGTGACAAAATTTAAAAGCCTTTTTTCTATGCTGACATGGTGCTAATCTATCAACTAGTGTATTTTGAAGTGAGTGAGAAGGAGGAAGATACTAACAATTTTGATTAATAACTTTCAACTTTCTTGCTGTAGAAATTATTACTCTTCAGCTGCCATGTGTGCTTTCCTACAATATTTCACTTGCACTTGTTCTGTTTTCTTCCTGTGATGGAAGTCTCAGTGGAAAGTACTATGTCATGTAAATAATATACACATGACAGTCTATTATTTTGTGAGGTTATTAATCCCTGTGGAGTTGAGAGCTTTCTGGTTTGCCTTAATGTAAAATCCATAAGCATGTTCCCATGCAGAAAAACTTCCAGACTTGTATTTCATAAAACTTTAAAAAAAATTCTTCCGTGAGATTTCCTGAGAAATTTTAAGAATCTCAAAAAACATCTCCATAAACTTTGAAATGCAGATTAGGATTCAGACAGGCTTCATTTTTAGCTCTACATACAGTACTCGCAGGTATTTGAAAACTACTTAAGCCCCTGCTGTTTCTAAGTTTAGTCTGTGTTAATGAAGCCTTGAAGAAATCAATTTTAATTGCAGATGGCACCAAAACAAGTTGTCCCTCTCAGGAACAGGGGAACATTAATGTAGGGAATTGGAATCAAGCCATCAGGGAGTACAAAAGAGGTATTCCCAAAGCCTCGTATCTGTACATAAGTAATGCCTAATTCCTGCCTCCTTCACCATATATCCTCACAAAATTCTTCACAAAGCTGCTAAGTTTAAAATGCATGTGTGAGTGTACAGAGTTTCTCTTGACTTGGAATTTTCCTGAGAAAAGGTCTAAGCCACATCTATTGTGCTGTAAAAGCACAAAACTGAATTTTCAAACTGTTGTATTAGACAAAAACTAAAGTGACACTGATGAAATCCTCTTCCTGGGCATTGTTTTCACCCCAGGTTTCTACTTTCTTGCTGCTTCTAGAAAGTCTTGCTGTTCTAAAATGGAAAGGAGTTTTTTCTTTTTCATGTAGTGGAATTTTCCTCTTTCCCCTACATTTCCTCTCCCTTTATTTTTACAATGACTGAACTGTTCATGCTTGGAAAAAAGAAAAAAAAAATTAAAAGTAATCACCTGCAGTCAGAGGCTCAGAAAATATAATCCTAATGATAAATGTCTGAGAGATCTATCAGTGTCTGGAAGCAAGAGCTGTGCTGTCGACTTCTCTTATCATTCCTGAAGCATTTCCCTTTTCTGCAGGATCTACACTTTAAGAATCACCAAGTTTGGAACAACCATTATTAGATAAAGTTTACAGTATCTCCCTGAAGGAAATAACTTGGGAGAAGACTACAGAATCATAGGGCAAATCACATGCCTGAGTGCAAGAAGCATCTCAGAAATGAGAGTGAGAAAGTCACGTCCGAGCTGCTGGCAGTGGTCTTTGTAAACTCTGGACCTTGCACCTCTGTGTTTTACAAAGATCACACAGAAGCCAACACTGCAGTGAATCTTAATGACCAAATAAATGTGTGGTTTACCTCCCAAGGTCTTTGCCCTGGTGTTATTATCTCCAACAAAGGGACCAGTGTTATAAAAAGTCAGTGTTGGCTAAACCGCTTGAATGCCATTAAGAAAAGTGTCTCCCTCCCTGGATTACAAACTAAAAGGTTTGACTATTTATTTATTTTTATTAAAGTTGTGGTAAAATTATAAATGGCCCTTATGGTAGCAGTAGCTCCTGTGTCTAAAGAGCAAGCCATTAGCTGTGAACAGAACAAAAGAAAATTTTAAAAAAGTTTTATGAGTACTTACAGTTCGTGTCAATCAGGCTTTTAAATGTGGGGTTGTTTAATTTTTTCTTTGGTTTGTTTTTGCTTTCAGATTTGAACCTCTCTAACGAGGAGAAAGATGATGCTGAAAATACTGATGTTAACACCTGCTCTAAATGTACATGCCCTGCCCCTGGACATGTGTTCACGTTTCTATTGGCAGAAACAGCACGAATTCTGCACTGACCTTCCGGAATTTTGCAATGTTCTTCTTAGCAGCAGCATGAGATCTTCGGGAAAGCCCCACTGGGAAATATTATTCTATGTTCTTCCCTCCTTTTTTCTACTTCTGACACCATCTGGTAAATTGGATTTTGGTACTTCTGCATAGCCACTCCTGTCATACTCTCTACTCTCAGTTTTTTCAATCCAACATTCCCGTACTCAGCACTCTCCAGTGCTCTGGAATTATTCTTTTTTATTGGGTTACTAAGCACACCACTGAGGATGTTTACTAAGGAAAGAAAGCCTGACATGAACCTAATAGATTAATAGAGAACTGGTCCCAGATTTTTTAAGAGAGTCTAGAGGGGCTTTATATTCCAGAATTTCATCTCTGGTGGACAATGCACTGAGCTTTGAGCTTTTTTTAATTGATTCCTGCACGATGTCTTTGAGTGACGAAAGGGACACTTCCCAAAGAAAAGCAGCCATCAAAAGTTTCACATACGTATGTGCAAATGGCCTTGGAACGATTGCAGTGAGACTTCAGATCCTGCCTCAGTTCCAGGCTGAACTCCAATTAAATGTTTTACCAAATACCATCAGTCAACTACACCCTGATTAATATTCCTTACCTCAAATAGTATCCGAAACAGGTTTTGAGTAAAACAGGGAAAAAGTCCAGTCTTGTTCCCAAGTAATATTGAAATCCTTTATCAGTGAGTTAAAATTCATGAGGTTACAGAGGATACCTTCTTACTGAACTGGGTAGAAAGGAATTACCTTTTATTCACACTTTTTTTTTTATATATGAGAGACAAAATTTTTATAAATGTGTTTCATATTTGCTGTGTTACAGCTGGGTACCCTTAAGAGTGGTCTGAGTAACACGTAACTACAGCATCTTCTGGTCCATCCCCTCACTGGTTTAGAGATCTAATTTTTATTTTCATTTCCTTGTCTTTGTAAGGAGACAAAAATCGAGTAACTGGTCTGTCTGTAGGTGTCAGTCTTCAGATTTCTCTGCTTTCTTCTCTTCCCCATTCTTCATCCTTCCTGCCACAATTTTTGTCATTTGCCCCATGGTCCTGTCCAGCCAGGCTTGGCAGACAAACAGCCATCCCAGAGAGGGCTCTGTCTGGGCAGATTCCTACAGATGATCAGCTGAGGGAAGCAGTGAGACCTGAAGGAAGGCAAACTCAGGATGGAGCAGGAGGAACAGCTCTTGTGGCCTCTGTCTTAAAAACCTTTCAGATCCCAGTCCTGCTCTGGATGAGTGACAGGACATGTCATCTCTGGTGGATAAGAGACACCATCCAGGGTGTCAGTGACAAAGTAGGAGGACAGTGATTAAGTGTCGACCTGCTGGAAGGCAGGAGGGCTCTGCAGAGGGACCTGGATAGACTGGAGAGATGGGCTGATTCCAATGGGATGAAGTTCAACAAGGCCAAGTGCAGGTCCTGCCCTTTGGCCACAACAACCCCCTGCAGCGCTACAGGCTGGGCACAGAGTGGCTGGAGAGCAGCCAGGCAGAAAGGGACCTGGGGGGACTGAGGGACAGGAAACTCAACAGGAGCCAACAGTGTGCCCAGGTGGCCAAGAAGGCCAATGGAATCCTGGCCTGGACCAAAACTAGCGTGGCCAGCAGGCCCAGGGCAGTGACCCTTCCCCTGGACTCTGCCTTGGGGAGGCCACACCTTGAGTGTTGTGTTCAGTTCTGGGCCCCTCAGTTCAGGAAAGAGATTGAGGGGCTGGAGCAGGTCCAGAGAAGAGCAACGAGGCTGGAGAAGGGACTGGAGCACAAGTGCTGTGGGGAGAGGCTGAGGGAGCTGGGGGTGTTTAGCCTGGAGAAGAGGAGGCTCAGAGGTGACCTCAGCACTGTCTAGAACTACCTGAAGGGAAGTTCTGGCCAGGTGGGGGTTGGTCTCTTCTCCCAGGCACTCAGCAATAGGACAAGGGGGCAGGGGCTCAAGCTCTGCCAGGGGAAATTGAAGTTGGAGATCAGAAAAAAATTCTTTCCAGAGAGAGTGCTCAGGCATTGGAAAGGGCTGCCCAGAGAGGGGGTGGATTCCCCATCCCTGGAGGTTTTTAAAGTGAGATTGGCCGTGTCACTGAGTGCCATGATCTGGTAAAGGGACTGGAGTTGGACCAAGGGTTGGACTTGATGATCTTGGAGGTCTTTTCCAACCCAATATATTCTATTCTATGAAATGCAAGGGGAAATTCTTCAGGAGACAAAAGGGATGCTTCTGTGAAGATACAGGTTTCATTGGTTAAACTGTACTGAAATGACATCAAAGTACCTCTAAAATTGACATGAGTCCTAAGTTCTTCAAAGTAGTCCTTCTTTTCCCCCAAGATATTAAATTGCTGGTTTTGTCTTGGTGCACGGATATATTTCTTTTAATTAATTTTCCTTTACCCATATGAAGGCTATTAACACAATCAAGTCCTTTTGCTCAGTGATTCCATGTGAGAGGCATGTATTTTGCTGTCAACAAGAAAAACAGTAGAATTCAAACCAGAGCAGTTCTTCAGGATTACATTTTTCAAAAGATAACATGCTTTTTATTTGATGAATGAAACACACATGCTAAAATGACATTTAAAAGCAGCAAGTCTAAGGTTTGGGAGACGAGTCAGGGCGACAACTTGGGAAAACGGCATAAAGCTGTGAGCAAACCATTTTCACTGTGTTCATTTACCAGTGCTTCTCACTGAGGGAAAATCCAAGAGGTAGCACATCCACTGGGATTCACTGAAACCTTCCCCTTCCGGTAAAATCACTAGAAGAAATAAAACAAAATCATGTAGCAGCATTAGTGGTGTCAGGAGTGATGCCACATGTCATCTTGGGAAGAATTGCCAGTCAGGAATTGCCCCTTGGCTATTATTTTGGTCACTAAAATTGTTTCAGACACATTCCCTATAGACAGAAATCTTCATAATAGACTCTTTTAATACTTTGTTAATGTCTCTATGTCTTTATTCTTCAAACCTGCAACAAAATCAAGAGTTTTTCAACCAAGACAAATTGTCATGGTTCTGTTATATTTAAGTTAATGATTTTATGTTCTGGACATGCTATGGTTACTGTCAGTTGTGAACCTGTATCTCGTACTGATGAGCAGTTATTCACCCAGTGGCAGTGTAGCCAAATGGTTTTGCTGTTGGAGTAATGTGCAAAAAGTCAAAAATCTGGTGTACAATTTCCTGCAGAAATTTGTTTCTCCACCTGAACCTTTCAGAATTTTCTGTCATTTCTAGTCATGATAAAATGGTGGATTTTTCCCTTTTTTCTTTATTTGGCAGAAGTCTTTGTGATTTTCCTTACTTGTATGATATAAAGTATTTTATTCAATTATTTTTTTTAATATCTCAAACTGCATCTTTACTGTATTTCTTAATTAGCCACAGTAAAAGTTATTTTACTCATTAGAAATGAAACTTCCTACCTACAAGTAACTTTTTATTTTTAATTTATTGACTGATACTACTAATTTTAAGATTCAGTTCTCCCTATATTTAAAAATCTCAGTGTTTTAAATGGCAGTCAAAAAGCAGCTTAGGTTTTAAAAAGAAACCAGTTACATAAACATGGGTCATCCTTGGGATACCCAGTTCAAAGCATTCGCAAAGGAGCAGCGTTTTTGGAAGGTTTTGTCCCTTAGGAATTTTCCATCCTTTTCAAATCAAGCATAAGACACTGGTTTTGAAATTTCAACCCATGGGTCCCAATTGCAGCTAAAGGCAGGCTTCCCAAAAGCTTTACAACAAGCTGGTACTTGTGAGATTTGTTTTGTTGGATGCTACAGGATCAGGATGTTCTGTTTCCCCATAAGCATCTGAATATTGGAACTTTATTCCAAAGCGAGATATGAATTCCGAGCTTTAGATTATTTATTTTTGTTAATCTTTGCATGAGGTGATTGAGATTAGACTGCAAGAAAAACAAGGTATCATTCATAAAACAGTTCCTTTTGTAGCAGATATGTCTTCTGTATTGCTGAAATCCTATTAATGCAGCGAAGTGCTGTTCTGGTTTACTCTGTGCAGTGTAATTGTATGGTGTTGATTCAATCCCTCTGTCCACTTGAGTTTGACGCTAATCAGCTGTAATTGCATAATTTACAGATGATTACTGAGAAATCCTCTGCTGGTCTAGCAAAGATCTTCTGCATTGCTGGGTTCTGTAGCATCAGGCCATCATTCTTGTGGTCCTTCCTCGGCCTTTCACAATCCCATTTGTTTGGCAAATGCCCAAAACCATATTTAGTCATGAACTCATTACTGATACAACAGGCAACACAGGGCATGAAACACAATGCTGCCCACAGCATTCCTCAATAATATGTTCTGGAATGCTTATCTGAGATTCCAACTTGTTATTACTTTGGCACACTTAAATAAATGGACTTGTCAACAAATAACAATCAGAAGCAACAGGCAACGTTTCTTTCAAGTTATGTCATCGCCCTCCAGATTTCATCGTCCGAATGTGAGAAGCGTTCTGTTCTTGGGAAATAAGAAACATGGGGGGAAAGTAGTGCATTTTTATTAGTATTTGACAGCAGTTCTTGTGTTGGATGACTAAAGGAGGCAGTGATACCAATCTAACACAGAACCATTATGGTAGCCAAGACCAGTAGCCTCTACCCTAAACATCACTGAGTCACTGCCTCATTTATCCCAATTACTGCTTGCCACCAAGAGAATCCTTTGACCCCAATTTGTATGCAAAACCAGTAAGAGGTGGCCATCCAGTATTTCAGGGGCAGAATTTAAGAAGTAGTCATAAAAACTATGTTCATGATGTGTCTGTGCTTCCCTGCATCCTTTTGTAAAGCGTAGGAAAAAATTATGCTTTGTTTATTGGAAGTTATTGAAGTGCTTGTCAGTAATAAGGACTAAACAGGTAGAGTATTGAAAGAGGGGTAATTTTATCTTCTTTTTTTTTTAAAATATGATTTAGAGATTTAAAGATTTTGGTGCAATTAACAGCCTGAGATTTAAAGAGAGCCTTCACAATATTTCATGCTTTAGGAAGAAGCTATTCCAGTCATAGGATCTGTGTGTGGGAAGAGCGTGGGAAGGGGTGTGTGCATAACCGAGGGCCCTCTGAAAAGAGCAAGAGCAGCTCTTTCTTGGTTTACACATTTTAAAGAATACAGTGTGGTTTTAGGGGGTTGGTTTAAAATCCATATAAGTACTCCTGCTCTGGGCATTGGGAAAGGCACATGGAAGAGTTAAATGTGACATTGAAAATGGTCAAAGAGAAGGCATGAGTGGGCAGTAAATAAGGCAGAGGCAGTACTGCTGATTGTGAGTGATGTGGTGTCATCAGTTATAAGACAAACCAATAAAACAGGCAATCTGTGAGCTATCCCTCTTTTTCTGTCACTGGGAATGATCTCCAAATGCAAAAATATTAGAAGCATTCTGGTACATCCAAATGGATGCTATATCCTAATACATCCAAATACACTCTTCCAAAATGAAAAGTAGTGTAATTAAATACTTTACTATTAGCATGCTGCTGTTGCTACTGAGAGAGGCAATTGCTTTCTTTGTCTTGGAGTTTAAGTGTTCCTGCATTGCTGTACTTCCCTTACTTGAGGCTTTGCTTCCAAGAGATACCAATTTTGCAGCACTGAATCTCTATTTATGGCCAGTCCACCACTGAAAGGAAGACTGACATTTTCAGCTATGCTGGGTATTTCCCATTGTACCAGCCTACTGTTTCCATAGAAATCCTTCTAAGTGTTTTAATAGAACATGATTAAAAAAGGAGTTTTGTTGACACATTTATTCTGCCAGGTTTTTAACAACTTGATTAATGCCTCCTCAATATTCTCTTCTTTCAAAAAAACAAAAATAAAAATCCAAAAAACATACATGCTGTTGAAACAGCACTTTCCCTGTCACTTTCTGGGACCCTTGAATTCATTTCTCCCTTCTCTTTTTTTCCTCCTCACTACCCCTCAACCCTATCATCATTCTGTCCCTGAAAGCCCTTTTCTACATAAAATTAGCACTCGAAAATCTACAGTGGTGACAGAAACCCCTTAAATCAGATACTGAACATTTTATGATTCATGAGAAACTATCTGTGCCTCTGAATCAAGTTGCTTACTAAATGGTGGCTGCATTATGGGCAGAGCAAGATGTGAGTAACCCGTGCCACGCATTGTCAGAACTTTTGGAGCCCGCTGGAGATACCCACGTTGAGCTGAATACATTTTGTTTTAAGGGGGTGTTGATTTAAATGTTGGATGATTCACTGCCTCCTGCTGTCTCCTGCAGTGTGGGCATAATAGTCGTACATTTGAATGCAGTGCTTTTTAATTGCTTTCATTTGATGTCCATCCTCCTCATCTCTGTCACCGCACGATACCCGTTACCTTGTGAAATGTTCCAGCTATTCTGTTCCACACTCACTCCTTATCAGGCTCCAAAGTTTACTCCAACCTTCCTAGGAGTCATAATTCCACCTTTCAGCATCTTTGTTATTCCTGCAAGTTATATCTCACGCCTCTCCTGTGTTTGCTCTGTTCATCTAAAAAAAAAAAAAAAAGAATTAGTTGTCTCTGTTAAATATGAACAGAAATAGATAATGCTGGCAATGACACATATTAATTTGTTTTATAATTAAGTTTTCTGACATCTTTAAATGAGGTTTTGGTGAGTCTGATGATGATCAATTGACTTTTATAAGTGACCCGTTTGTTCACAACAGCAAGGTAATTATTATGAGCAACTTCTAAGTGGTTGCTCATGAACCTGAAGGATAATTTGAGGTCTATCTCAGTGTGAGTGGGTTCCCATTCTTTATACCCATTATGTAATTTCAAAGATTTCAAGCTAGTAACCAGAAATCCCTTGATCTGCCAGGGCCTGCAATGCCCCAGCCAGTGAAGCAAGAGGCAACTCCTTAACTCGACATCTGTTTGTTCTTCTCAAATGTTTTTCTTGTTTCTGACTTCCTCCAAATATTGTGAATTTTGCACACCTTCAGATAAGTTTCTGGATGTTTCAATATAGGCCTTCAGTGTTTGTTCAGATGTCTCATGTAAGTATATTTTTTAATGTCTCAGACAGCAGGATGTACCTAAAATGGCATTGAGCACCTGAATCTCATCCCTTATTACTTTTTAGCCAACATTTCCCTCACTAATCACTATAAATTAAATAAATATAAGGCACATTAAGCGCTTCTTCAAATGACTTTTGGTAGTGATCTACCTCTGCTACTTGGATTCCATTTCCATTGGAGTGAATAAGACCCTTTTTATAGCAAGCACGTCACTGGGTTACACTTCTTTGCCTCTCCTGTATTATTTTCACTGTTATCAGAGTGAATTGGTGTGGTTTGAACATCAACTCTTCTGCCTGCAGAGATTGGCTTCTGCCTATCAGCTGCTAAATTCTGCTGGGTGTACGTCAGAGCCTCAAACTGCAGCTGGCACCGAGGGATGGGGAGTGCTCTGGGCACGGCCCTGCCAAGGCAGGGGTTTAAAGGCTTTCTGTCACCTCAGTCAAGTGCAGCTGTTGCTGGGGACTTTCACAGGAGGAACAAGCCCAGGTATCCTACAATCACTTTGTAAACAGCACCCTCACAACATTCATTTGGGCTTTTCTACACAGGACTTGTTCTGAAGGCTCAGCAGCAGTGAGTGAATGTATGGGCTGCTTTTTAGTGGCAGATAAACCAAACAAAGGAATTTATGAGGAAACTCAGAGAAAGCACAAAGTAGGGGAGCCTAAAAATCTTGGAGGGAAATTGAGACTAGAATGACAGTAGGGGAGACTGACAGCAGACGTAGATGTGAGGAAAGGCCTTGTGGTTTCTTAGCAAGCCAATCCAGCAGATCTGTGCAGCCCTTACGCTGAGAAAACTAGGGAACAAATTAGGTGGTGAAAGAGGAGATATTGCACCTCTGTTACTGTTAAGGCAATTTTGTCAGATTAATCATGGATCCATAGAATCAATTGGGTTTGAAAAGGCTTCCAAGATCATCAAGTCCAACCCTTGGTCCAACTCCAGTCCCTTTACCAGATCATGGCACTCAGTGCCACGGCCAATCTCAGTTTAAAAACCTCCAGGGATGGGAAATCCACCCCCTCTCTGGGCAGCCCATTCCAATGCCTGAGCACTCTCTCTGCAAAGAATTTTTTTCTGATCTCCAACTTCAATTTCCCCTGGCAGAGCTTGAGCCCTGTTAAATACTAAACAATCCCATCTTGTCTTGTACATAAACCCAAGCATGCTGCCTTTTAAAGCTCTGATATCATTAAAAATGCTCAGTGAATGGCATTGAGTGAAGGGTATAGTACAATAAGAGTGGTTAGGAGAGCTTTCAGAAACCCCCTCAGGGTCTCCTGAGTTGTCTTACAGTTATGCTGCTGCTAAAATTCATTACTTAAGGGATAGAAACAGCTCATTAAATTAAATGCAGTTTCTTCAAGACGTGACAGAACATAATGAAGTTAATAGTGATTTGAATTAAGGAAATTTTGATACTGATATTTTTGCTCTGACTGTTGGCATATATTGAATGACTGGATAATTCCTTTGCAATGAATAATGGATAATTTTGTCTAGCATACTGTAACATTATGCAAATTCATCACGCACAGCAGCAGTACAAACTTTACTCTTCCCTCTTGCTACATCTGGCCCATGCTGAAGTAGGAAACCTTCAATTCAGAGAAGAGGGAATAGGCTTTTCCAGGGTGGCTGAGGTTTGTAACAGCTTTACCATTAAGAACATGTTTAAATAAAGGAGTTACAAGATTTTTGTCATATTTTCTGCAACTCGAGCAGCATGGCATGACTTAAAGTCTTAATCCAAATGAAAGTCATGTTAACATCAGTACACAAACTTGCTTCAGCTGGACTACAGGCACAATGGTAGTTCAAGTCTAATATCTCCTCACACATCCTGTCATTCTGAGCGTGCCATGAGTTTTGCTACACCTCAATTCATGTTGCTGCAGAACTTATAGCATAATGCTTACCAGCGGCATCATTATTGAAAAGTGTTTTTATATTCTCAAGTGAAAACACACAATAGCAATGTGGAGGACTGTTGAATTGTACAAAAATATTGGGAGTGGAGAGCATATTGATTTATTCTTTTTGTTGCCTGGGGAAATATGATTTTGCATAATTTCAAATGATCTATCTGGAAATGAATAGAAAGAAAAAAGCTTGTCCCCAAAAAGCCTTCTGATGAAGGCTGTAATTCAGAAGCTCTGAGGAATGTCAGTTATGAGTATACTGTGAAAGTGCAAAATTTTCAGGCCTCCTCTCCTATTCACAGTGTGGGAACTCAAGCTAAATGGAAGCTATTCCCCACAGAAAGGGAGAAGAATGGATCCAGCCACTAAGAGGGAGAATTAAATCCTTCCCTACACTATTTCATCAATTTACATATTTGATTGACCACATAAATATGTTTTGCCAAATATAAAATAACGGCTTTGTGACTTTGATGGTTAGATAAACTCTGCTGACTTTTAGCTAAAAGCAAAATACAGATTTTCATATGTGGAGCACCACAAAGTTCTCTGAGGGTTTCACATGGAACAATTGCTTTCTGGAGTGTGCAACACACTGTCACTCCAATCCAAGCATGCACTGGAAGTGCAGCATCTTCGAACACAGGCAGATAAGTGTGTTTAATATATCACAGAATCACAGACTATTCTGAGTTGGAAGGGACCCCCAAGGATCATCGAGTCCAACTCTCAAGTCAGTGGCCCACACAGGGGATTGAACCCATGACCTTGGCATAATTACAACCAAGTTTTAACCAACTGAGCTAATCTCAGGGTCATATCATCTTCGTACAATGCTGAGGATGCTGCTTCTCCAGCTCTGTTAGCTGGGTTGCACTTCAGCAATTAGGAGGAACATAGAAAAAAAGTCAGTTGAGGAGGGAAGAACAAAAGAGAGGAAAGAAGATGGGAGCTGGGCAATTGTACTGTTTTCCAAAGGAAAAGATACCTGTGTTTGCACAGAACAGGTAGGTAGACCTGTCTGTGCTACCAGAGCTTTCTTCAAGGAGAGGTAATTCCTGCCAGGGACTTACTGGATGGTCAGGGACCAAGGGCCTGGCTGCTTGGAGCTGAGTGAAAGGAAGGAGTTCAGGAACTGGCCAGTAAACTTGGTGCTTGGAAGATTATTTAAATGAGAGCTGTTCATTGAAATGCAAACCCTTTATCCTCTCTGGGAATTACCTGTGTCTCTTCCTACACAGGGCAGTCCTAGAAAGGCTTCTGGGGAGGGGGAAAAGTGTGTTTTTCCAAAGTTTCTTCACACACCCCTTCAAGGGATTTATTGCTTTCAGATGCTATTTCTTGATGTGTTTAACCCCACTCTTCAGCACAGCTCTGCCCTTCACTCAATAAGATTAAGTCCTTATCAAGCCTTGTGTACTACGTTGAGCCAAGACTGTGTTAGAACCTTTTCTCTTGTGTTGAATCACAGGCTCTACAGAAGCCTCCAGCTGAGTGCAGGAACTTCTTGTCTGTGGCCTTTTCTGACTGCAAACCAGTTTCAAGCTCTTGTTACTGGCTGTTTTTCCTTCTCAGACCCGCATAACCCAATAGTAAACACTGCTGTGAGCAGAATAAAAGGGCATAAAAAGCAGCATGATCTCCAGCAGATTCTCCACGTTTATTGTATGTCACTGCAGATATGTTGGCTTTCTGTACATATGTGTTTTACTTGCTCCTCCTTTTTTTTGCTTTGCTTGCCCTGAAGTGGCCGATTTATGTGTTTTGGAACACTTGGTGTAAACAAATGAGTACATGAGACCTTTTGCAGTACTTGTGAAACCCCTCCCAAGTCCATCTGTCCTTTGCAATTGTTCCAAGCCACAGAAAGGGGTGTGTACATGTGCTTGTGTGTGTGTATGCAACTATATATGTGGCTTAATAATAATCAAGCCTATACTTTCTCCACTAAACTGTACTGGAAAAAAGCACAATTTCAAATATGCCATAGTTTCAATACGGGGTGGGGTTTTTTTTACCTTTTCACTAAAAATTAAAAATAAAAAAGGTACCATGGAAAGTTGCGTAGTTTGCTGAAGAAATCCGAAGTGGATGTCATACAGGAATGTATTGTTCCTTGAACTGAGTTACTTATGAGAAGGAGAGGAAAGTAGACAAAGAATGAAAATGGTCAATGCCTCCTTTTTTCTTTTGCAGTACCTTGTGATGCCACAATTTCTTCTTAATGTCCCATTCTCAGCCTTCCCTTTCAGATGTGTCTCCCACCCCACCAACAGTGCATAAGGGAAAGGTTTTAGGTATGTATAACTCAAAAAGTGAGCAAACTTCTCTTTATAGATTGTGAGATCCATAATTTCAATAGCAAAGCTACCTTCAATATTTCAAATATTTGAGTCAGAGAGCTGCAACTGTGCTGAAGTGTTTATAGAAAATGCAGGACATTTTCCCACTGGAATTTTACTGGTGGTGAAAAGCATTGCCACTTTTTTCATCAGATCTACTGCCACTTTGTTTAAAATTAAATGAAACAGCAAATTCAGGACTTTTTGATGGATTGTTTACCATTATTTAATATGCTGTCTCAGCTGGTTGAGATTTTGAAGTGTTGGGGTTTTATCTTGTGTGTGTGTGTGTGTGTTTTTTCAGCAAGGCAATTGTAACCCCCTGTTTAGGCTGTGCTTTAATACAGTGAGTGGCGCTTTGAGGGTGAGATCTGAGCACCAATTAAATTAATACACATTTTGTCCTTGCTGTGGATGAGACAGGGTGCTGAGTCCTTCCAGCACTAGGCTACACTGTTCTGAAGCTGGTGCTTAATGTCCCTGTGTGATCCTGTAATCTTAGTGGTTCTTTATCATCAGAGGAGAGCCATTTCAGTTCTTATCTATGAACTCATTTGCAGCTTTACTTTCTGTGTGTTCAAAGGTGGGATGTGCAAGGTCTGTGTGAGCCACTGTTATTGGCAATAATTTAGGTTATCTCCATTGTACTATTCTAATGTGTTTGTGGAGAGAGTTTCTTGATATTTCTTTCTGTCTAAATAGCATGCAATTAACCAAAGTAATGTTTTTCCTCCAGATAAGTGATGGAAGTGCAAATAACAATGTTGGGGCTTGTTTTAATCAAGCATTTACAGTATCCTCTCTCCTCTGCAAATCTGTTGTTACTGTTATTTTAGTGGTGATACTTCTTGATTCAGTTTTTCCCCCATAATGCTGTAATTGAATGAAGCTTGGAAATGCAGAGGGAGCATTACAAGAATTATATAAATAACTAAAGAGGTGAGGAGAGAAAGGGAAAGAACATTTTAAAGACTTCAAAGAGGAAAAGAATCATGTGCAGTTTGATTTTTCAGGTGAGGTATTCATCTGTTCTTAATTTATCCACGGTAATACAATCTTCCCTATCCAGCTCATCATCTCCTGATGAATAATGCATGGATAAATATTGCTACCTATGTACTCTGTGAATGCAAAAGTAGTTTATAATTCCCCAGAAAGATTTTATTAATAGTACAGTGTTAACCACCTTGGTCTGAGTCATAACTAATTGTTACTCTATATGTGAAACCCAAGGAAATGAAGACAAGAGGAGGCAGAAGATGGGGAAAAAATCCCACCCTGGAGTTAGGTGTATTAAAAGAATAAATTCTTTTGAGTCTAAGCAGGAAACTGGTAATACTTGTTAATGTAGTCATTCTTTAAAATAGTCTTTCTGATGATTAAGTTAGAAATCTTCACTATGCTCTAGCTGTTAACAGAAACCACCTGAATTTCTGGAGGGTAGTTCAATGGAAAGAGTTATAATATCCAGAAATCTCTGTAATGTTTTCCATTGATTGGTTTCAGCCCTTATATTTCCTTTTCCTTTTTAAAATAGACTGTTAAGGAGAGGTTGAGAGGTGAGCAAGTTTGACATCTTCCCCATTTGTTGCTTCACAACCTCTTAGAGAGAAATGTATCACTTAGTTTTAAAAGAAATAAATCTAATCAGTAACAGTAAGCTGTGTGATCCACACCTCATTAACCTCGTGCTTCATGCTGTCTTCAAAAAGCCTGTATAGAAAGGTGGCACAGCAGATCACTAACAGGACCAGGAGTGAAACTTGAATATGCAAAATTCCCTGTATTCCTTCATCAGTGAGCAAACTTTGTGGCAGATAAAGTCCAAGGGAGCTCTGGCAGCAAAACAGAGGGAATTCCCCTCTGAGTTTAGCTGTGTGAATTGAGCAGGAGAAAAATCCTGGTAAACAGTGAAAAGCAGCAGTAAATAAATATAAATTTAATGTTCTGGACTCTTCTGAACCCTGACAGTGGCAATTCATTCCCAAAGAATACCTATTTGTCATTCCACCCACTGCTGTGCTATAGCCGACACTGAAAACATATTAGGAAAGTGTATGTAATGTTCAAGGCATCTTCAGACCCTTTCAGATGTAGGAAAATCCAGACTGGTTGCTCAACCACCTTTTCTACCAAAACACCAGCTGGAGAGAAGCTCCTAATTATTTGGAACTCTGTGTGCTAGTGTGAGCTTGAACAGATGAAGACTCCACGGAGCCAAATTGCCCTTTCACACCACCTTTGCATTGGTGTAACATCACCAATCCAAACCCCACGGAGTGACAGATGAGTGGGTCTGCATGCCTGCATGGAGTGTGCACAGGAATATGAAAACTTTTGCTTTAAAGTGGTCTCTAGGAACTGCTGTGGGCAGAGGAGGGAGGAGGAAACACAAAGAGGTCAAAAAAATGAGTACAAGCAGCTGACAGGGCAGGAGGAAGGCGGCTCCTGAGGTAAGAAGAACTCCCATGTTGAGAGCCCTCTGTCGTGGTGTACTTGTGTTTCTGTCACACTTGCAGGATGCACCAAACACAGACAAACACTGTGGGTATTAGTGATCGGTGACGTTTCATCCCCTGGCTGTGGAATGTCCAGGTTAAACTGTATAAGCATAACACAAGCGGTAACAGTTCACTCAGAAAGCTGTAGAGGTTTTGGTAACTACTTCAAAATTAACATAGATAAGGGGTGTGGACTCATTTTGTTCTCCTTGACAACAACTTTTCACCCTGTTATCACTTGATATGATTTGATTCTTGCGAGAATTTTCACTGAATCTATTTAAGGAAATGGGAATTTAGGAAGTGATTCTTTTATTACTTGTAATGGTGCTGGTTTCACTTTTCCTTTAGCCCTCTCATGGAATTGGCTGGATTCTATTACTTGACTATTTAGATTCATGTAGCTCTAGGCAAAATCTCAGGCAGAGAAGATGTATGTAATCCCTGAAACCACTGATAATACCATTGTTAACATGACCTATCAGTTTTTATATTTTTCAGCAAGAAAAGCTAAGAGACTCAGACCACTTCATTAGCAGAACACAAGTGTGAGCCTCTGAAGTGTAAATTAAATTTCTTCTCACTGCCTTTATCTGACTCTCCAAGCTATGAAGGGAGTGCTATCAAACCATTTCTTTACACTGCAGAGTAGCATGATTCTTTGGAAGATCTCCAGTAGATGCTGCAAGCAGTCCTTTCGGGGCAGCTCCACAGTTCATGCTCTTGGTGACATGGAGTCAGAAAGGGGACTGTGCATAGGCAATGTTTGGCTTTCCTCCATCAAAGACCCTTAAAGATCCCCAGGTAGTCTTCTCTCCCCTAAGAAACCAAAGAATGAAAGCCCTAGTTCAATGAAATTGCCTGTTAAAAGAATCATAGATTACCCTATGTTGGAAAAGACCATTGAAGTCCAACTCCTGGTTCTGCACAGGACAGCCCCAAGAACCACACCATTTGACTGAGAGCATGGTCTAAATGCTGCCTTGGTACTGTACTAAATTCAGGCTTGGTTCTGTGAACCCTTCCCTGGGGAGCCTTTTCCAGTGCCCAGCCATGCTCTAAGTGAAGAATCTTTTCCTAATATACAACATAAAACTCCTCTGACACAGGTTCTTAATGGTCCCTTGGGTCTTATCATTGGTCCCCACAGAACAGAGATCAGTGCCTGCCCCACCTCTGCCCCTCCTGAGGAAGCTGGACCTGCAATGAGGTCTCCCCTCAGTCTCCTCTTATCCAGTGGAACACACCAAGTGCCCTCAGTGTCCTCACTCGCTGCCCCTCCAGGCCCTTCCCCATCTTCACTGCTCTCCTTTGGACACTCTCTAACAGCTCAAACTCTCCCTTCCATTGTGTCCCCCCAGGCTGCCCCCCCATTGCAGGTGAGGCCGCCCCAGTGCAGAGCAGAGCGGGACAACTCCCTCCCTGGCCCGGCCAGCCATGCTGGGCCTGATGCCCCCCAAGACAAGGATGTCCTTCCTGGCTCCAGGGCACTGCTGACTCATGGCCACCTGGCCATGACCAGGACCCACAGAGCCCTTTCCCAGCACTGCTTTCCAGCATCTCATTCCCTGATCTGTCTGTACATCCAGGGTTGCCCAATCTCAGGGGCAGAATCCAGAACTTCCGCTTGTTGAACTTCCCATGGCTCGTGATTCCCAGCCCTCTCATCTGTCCAGGTCTCTCTGTGGGGCCTCCCTGCCCTCGAGGGACTCGACAGCTCCTCCCAGTTTTGTGTCATCTGCAAACTTGCTCAGTGTCCCTTCCAGTCCTGCATCCAAGTCACTGATGAAGCTGTTGAAGAACACAGGGCCAAGGATGGAGCCCTGTGGAACCCACCAGTGACAGGTCACCAGTCTGATGTCACCCCAGTCACTGCCACCCTCTGTGCCCGACCCAAGAGCCAATTGCTCACCCCCCACATGGTGTGTTTATCCAGCTGTGGGCTGGGCAGTTTGTCCAGAAGGATTCTGGGAGAGACAGGATCCAAAGCTTTACTGAAATCCGAAAAGATTGCATCAGTTGGCTTCCCTTGATGGGAAGGTAGCCCAAGGTAACCAAAGGTGGGTTACCTTGTCATAAAAGAAAATTAAGATTGACAAGCAGGACTTTCCTCTCCTGGAGCTGTACTGGCTGTGACCAATGACTGTGCTGTCCTTCAGGGGTTTTCCAGTACCTCTCAGGATAATCTCCATAATTTTATTGGTCACTGAGGTGACACTAACAGGCCTTGTAATTTGTCATCCTTCTTGAAAACTGGGACAATGTTAAAACCCTACCTCAGCAGCTTGAAGCTAGAAGAATAGACAACAGACTATTTTTTCTTTTCAGTCACTGTAAACAGATTAGTAAGAATTTATCAATCTGTCATTTAGAATACAATCTTAGGTAGAATTAGTCAATATACTTGTTGATTTACATAGGAACAATATAGACCATGTACTGAATAGACTGTTCAGGATATAAGGCTTTCACCTGTGGAAAATTTAGAGCCCCCGTGTATGCCAAGGAAAAAATGTTGTTATTATACACAGAACTACAAGGAAACTTGTATTATCAGTCAGGCAATAGCATGTCATGTATTTCAGTTCGTAAAGTTGGCATTTTTCATAAAAGGTGTCAGCTTAATTTAGAGCTTAAGCAGAGAACATAGGCAAATATTTTCCAATTCATTAGGCCACAGGCCCATAGCATGGAAATAAATTCTTCTGATGAATCCTGTCACCACGTTGTAATTCCAACACTGCCGTTTTCTGAAATTAAGCAGACCTGTGCCACCCTTTGCTCTGCTGATGTAGTTCCAAATGCCTCACAAGTGTTTCTCAGGGCTGGTTATGATGCTGCCTCATAGTGGGATGGGCATGGAGAATGGAAGGGGGGTTTTGTCCCGAATAACTGGACAGATAAGTTATGAGCTCCTGAATCAGGAAAATAAGGTATTTTCAGTTTGTGTTCTCTGCCAGATTCTCTTCTTGATGCCCATTCACACAAGCATAATTGTTCTTCATTTGTAGAAATGAACAAGAGTAGGCTTTGGGGATCTGAGTCCAAGTTGTGGGAGCTGCCTCAGTGTAAGCAGGAGCAAAGAAGAAAGTCCCATGTAAGCGCTGCAGCTTCTGTGTGTTTGGGAGGGAGGAGTTCTATCATGTGCTGCCTGTTGGAGGGGTTTCCCTTCTTCATTGTGCCAACTGGCAAATCTCTTACTGAAACTTCTGTCAGTTTTCAGTATTACTACCAAAAATCAGTTGGCAGTCGGAATCCTTTTGTTTAGATAATTGCAATCCACTGTAGAACAAAAGATTTACATCATCTGCAAAAGTATCCCAGTTTGTAGAAAGTACATGGAATTTTTTTTGTTATTGTTGACATTTTCCTTTTAGCCATTCATGTTTATAAAGGAGTAAAATCTCTCGGTGCAGCTGGGCTGATTGTTGCACTCAGGTTAGATATTTAGAAACAAATATTGCTAATGGAGGGTGAAGGTTGTCTTGTGTGATGGGAACTGGTCAGAGGGGTGGGCACATACTCTCTGCATTTTCCCTCTTTTTATGAAACAACACATTGTTAATTAGAGAACACTTCAATTAGCATAGATTGTGCAACAAATAGCTTGCCTAAGGGAAATGGAGCACACAGTTTAGCCCAAAAATTAAAAATATTTTGTGTTGGTTTTAGATCTGGCTAATAATTACAAAGTGAATGGTGTCCTTTCAGCCTTTACTAGATACAATGTCTACATGCTGGCATTTGTGAAAGTATCTTTGCTCTCCTGAGACTCTCCTTGGAGTCCTGCATCCAGGTCTAGTTCCCAGCACAAGACATGGACCTTTTAGAGCAAGTCCAGAGGAGGCCACAAGGGTGCTCAGAGCACCTGGAGCACCTCTCCTATGAAGACAGGTGAGAGAATTGGGATTGTTTGGCCTGAAGAAGAGAAGGCTCTGGGCAGAGCTTACTGGCATATTTTCAACGTATAAAGGGGGCTTATCAGGTAGAAAGAAAGCAAATTATTTTAATCACAGGATAATGGGCAATGGTTTTAAACCGAAAGAGGGTAGATGTAGGCTGGGCATAAGGAAGACTGGAAGACATTGCCCAGAGAAGTTATGGGTGCTCCATCCCTGGGAATATTCAAGACCAGGTTGGATGGGGCTTTCAGCAACCTTGTCTAGTGAAAGATGTCCCTGCCCATGGCAGTGACTTGGGAACTAGATGATTTTTAAGGTGCCTTCCAACCCAAATCATCCTGATAATTCAAATAATTTTGCAATTGTATGATTCCATGGAAATCAGACTTTTCTTTCATTTGCCAAGAAACAAAGTATGTGATCTAACACTGAGCACAGCTGTCCTCCATTCTGCTGCCCATCTGCCTTGGCCTCAGTGTGAGTTCAGTAATTTTCTAGTAATTATTAGAGAAATGGTCTTAATTTGATATTAAGAAAGGAACTTTAATTGAGTGGAAACAAGAAATTAAGGTTGAACAATGAAAGTGTCCTGGAGAGTGAATTTGGAATTGGTCTTCCAGTGGGTTTATAATGTGCCCACAGAAAAAAATATACTCAAATTTTTCAATTACTTTGTTTTAGCAACTAATAATAAAAGGAGATTTTGCAAAAAATAGAAAATTTCAGTATATGTTACATGTAATTTTCTCCTGTGGTGAGGAAATGAAAGGAAGTTTATGTGTGAAATTACTGATTCTCACAACCTTTTAATGAAAGATTTCATTGCTGAACAAAATTTTCAGATCCAACAATGATAAGTACTAAGCTCATACTTCTTCCTAAAGTGCTAGAAGTAAAAGTTCGTTTATTATTTCACTTGAGGTAGATTTTTTCCCTAAAGGTTTATCACAAGAGCTTTTTAATTTACTCCATGATTTTAGTTCCATGGTAATGAAAACACAACAATAACAGTAGTGGTTCCAGTATTTACCAGTACTGTGTTAAATAATAGAGCTGTCATCCTCCTAAGTATTGCAACTTCTCTTCTTGCATAGATCTAAATAGCATTATAAACATAAATCCTCCAGAAAGTATTGAAAATACAATAAACAGGCTTATGCTAGCTAGCCTAAAGCAGAGGAGCCACTGAGTTTTACAGTACTCCAGTTAATATCAGTATTATTTACATGCAGTTGTTACAGAAAATATGTACTCTGGCTCCCAGATAGCAGGATTCTTAAGGGGATGCTCAATGCCTGTCATCAATTCTTACTAAAAATCAGTGAAATTATGCAAATTCTCAAAGCTCTGCACTTTAAAATATTTTCCTCAGTCAGACTTATATACCCTAAAGTAGTAGAAGTATTTTCACTTAAACTAGTAACAACTGGGTAGGACTACAAACTGCTGTAAAAACCATGTTTTTCCATAAGTGGTATGTAGAGTACCCTATACTTGCCTTTCATGTCTACATTTTTTTGTTCTATTCAACTCTTCTGCTAAGGACTTGATGTAGCTGTGCTAATATATATTTTTTGTGGGAACAGTTTCAAGGAAGGAGATCTTTAATTGTTCCATCTTAAAGCAGTAAATAGGTACTTCCAACTTGAAGCAAGGAAAGTCTGGTTTTGGTTGGTTATATTTTTCTATCCCCTGGCCAACATGCAACCTCAAATATGCATATGCATTATGTGTAGTGATTAGGGTTTGCTTAGTAGAAAGCACAAGTTATATATTCAGTTTTGCCACAAAACAGAAGTCCTTTCTTCCAGAACAATGTCCACATTTCCACTATACTAATCTGGTTGAAGGGCACATGGTTTTGCATAATTTATGTTTTGTTGTGTTGTTTGGGTTTGGGGTTTTTTTTTAATTGCATCTTTCTGTGATAGTTTGTAGTGAAGCTTTTCTGTTTTCTACTTTTGAATACTTCCTGGGATAAAGTGATCAGTTGAAGGAGGAAGTTTTTCTTATTCAGCAGCCAAAAATAAACACAATTGGAAGTTTTGTGGAAGCACATCCTATTGGTCTGAGTCTGGACCTGGAATTGTAGTTGTTGTTGTTGTGGTGGTGTCTCCTGTAGCATCAGGCAAGGAGGTGCAGCTGATTGTCTTAGTTTTTATCATGTCTTGCACGAGGTTTTTAACATCAAGACACAGGATGAACGGATTACTAGGAGTTTGGCAAGAGTATTTTGTGGTAAGAGTAGCCTAGGAGGAATACCACTGTAATAAGCACAACATAAAGTACAAAGATAAGCAGAAGAGAGAGCTTACAATGGCAAAACACACTGTTTGTATCAGCTTAAACTTCTGACCTCACAGTTTGAAGAAATGAGCGCAGTAGTTATTATCTGTCTGGGATCTGCTTGGGTCACCAAAATTTTGTACCCACAATCTGTGTACAGACAGAATTGTCACTGCTTTTCAGCAGAAAAAGAAATTTGGGGCCACTGTCAGGACATTTAACTTGCTGGATGATGTTCACTGAGGTGATTTCCCAATAGGTGATATGAAGTGGTTGGTAATTTCAAATACTTTTTAGCTCTTGCCATCACTATCACACTTTGAGAACTTCACCCTCAAAAATTTTTGCATCTTCTAAAGTAATTTCTCAGCTCTGTTTTTATCCCTTTAGTTGAGCAGTATAGAGGTATCCAACCCAGATATTTTCTAGAAATCTTCTGCTGGATGTTGCGGGTGCATTTAGGAACCTCCAGCACAGCAATATCTGGCAGAACACAACTACATTTCCCTCCCTCTCTTAGGTGCCCTTGAAGATGCCCCCCATAAGCCTCCCAAAACATCTGCTTGTGCCACAGTTTGGCAGCACATATTCATTCCACAATTCCTGCTACCAATGTATTGTTCAAGCATTCTTCTCATGGGTGGTCAATGGCATTTTTATGCAAGTCACTGTATGTTCGAGATTCTAAAGACAGACATTGCTTAGTTCAAACTTATTTTTCTCAGAAGAACATCCCTAATAAGTTCTGGAAAAGAGCTTCACTAGCAAGTCTTTCCTGTATCAGGAATTATCACATTGTGCTGGCATGAGTGTTGTTTTGTTGGGGGTTTAGGGGTTGGTTTTTTAGGTCTTTTTGATTACTTATTACTTACGGTGAGCATTCTTGCTCTGTTACCATATGCAGTGTAGTTTAAAACACTGAATGCTCTCAGTTTCAATATTTATAAAATCCTGCTTCTCAAGTAGTTCCTCATTCAGTTGTAAGGTTCCATGAGCAGAACATGAAGTATCACCCAGCTGGGCTGAATATCATACCCACTGAACCGCTTGGTTATTTCACACATTTAGAAAGTGCATGTCAGTGTGACCTCTAGATCTCTACTCTTCTTCCACTTTCCTCTTTTTACAGCCACCAATTCAGCTCTCCTGGTTTTGGTTTTGATTAATCATTGATATCATTTCAATGAATCACAGAATATTCTGAGTTGGAAGGGACCCACAAGGACCTTAAGTCCAGCTCTTAAATGAATGGCCCCTACATGGATCAAACCCAGGACCTTGGTGTTATTAGCACCATGCTCTGACCAGTTGAGATAATCTCAGGGTCCTCTTGAAGACAGCATTTTGGATTCCCTTTTTCCTTTTTTCTAAAAAAATCCCAGCTTTTGTGCTTTTGACACAGATACTCCATTTATAGCCATCTATTTAATTTCTCATGCTTTTAATGGAGCCTGTCTCACACATCTACACAGGGTTATGCAGCATTTATGACATTTTGGTTTACTGAGATCATGAACAGTAACAAAGGTAGCAGAAGAATCACAGCCCCAGTGAAAACAACTGGAAATAGGAGTAAAAATGTGCAGCAACTGAATGCACTCCCCATTCCCTGGCCCTGACCTGAGCTAAAGGAGAGGCAGAGCTGATTCAGAACTGCAGGTGAACAAATAATCTGTGAAAGATAAAAACCAGCCCTTTGAAGATATAAAACATAACTTAGGCTTTTTGGTTTTCCTTCCTGGCTGTCTTGGAGCCAATTCTCCCCTCAGTTCATTGGAAATGGCTCATCTGCATATTTGGGTATATGAATTGCTGTCAACTGTTTTGCATAGTTATTTAAATGAGAAAAAGGTTAGCTGAGTACTTGAATGTAATGGAATTCTCCACTGATAATAAACACTGTGGGCCATTGGCCCGAGCTGAGAGGGAGAATCCACCTTAGAAAGCAGTTTTACAGTGTTTGCATTAACGTGTACTGTAGCAAACACTGACTGGACTCTGCTTCTCCTATTCTGAGAAGGAGAAACAATGCAGCACCATGTTATCTGGTGTGAAAATGCTGTACTTCGATTTAACTTGGAGTAGTATGATCCTGGTGAACAGAAGTCAGGTCAGAACAATTTGAGACCAAAAATCGTTTCACAAGCTCACCTCAAAATGTTAAAGCTGCCTTTGCCCTCACAAGGGTATTTTGAGGATTAATGTCCTTTCAGCACTTTGAAAATGTAAAGTGCTAAGTATATATTATTATAACCCTTTCCATTTATTACTTTTATTGATGGTCTCGTGGTTTCCATGACGCTATGTTGATTTGAACGGGTTTTTCCTGCAGTGTGCATTTCATCTCATGAAGAGTAAAAAAACAAATAGTTCTTTTTAGGCCTTGTGCCTTGTTGGATAATATCCAGTTACTGGGGGACTTGTTTATGACCCACTATCTCTGTGCTGTGAAAGCCTTACTGCAATACATTATGCAGCTGTTTGTTTTCAACTTTGTTTTCTCAACTGTATAAGCCTCTGCTGCTACTGAGACCCGTGTGCTGCTCCTGAGTGACTCCTAAGGGGTTCCTGAGTGAAAAGCAGACTTACCACCCACTGAACTCCTGTATTTTTTACAGTAGGTGCCTTTTTCTCATAGCTGTGCTGGTGTGTTCAAGGAGTGGGGCTGAAGCCAGGCTTGTCAATCACTTGCAGTCAAGGAATATCTTGCTTGTTGAGGTTCAGTCCAGTTTTTTCTGCCTCTTCTGGCACTGGCATTACAGCCAGACCTCCTGGTGGCCAAGCTTTCTCAGGAAAATTCCAAACTTTATTTCAAAATTGTAGATTTACGCTTTGGCTCTGTAACATGTCTGCCTAAGTCCCAGCCAAGTCCCCAGGCGGCATTTACTTTTGGAGCAGTTTGCCTCCTCAGCTCTGCTTTCCTGCAGGCTTCAGGGGTCGAGCTAGTCCAAGAAAAGCCAAAGGCATATGAGCCATGTGTGCCTTTTGCTTCCTCCTCTGTTGAGAGTCTCAGCAGGGAGGTTGGCCCTGATCTGTCAGTGGCGTTCCCTCGACCGACAGCCTCAGCCAGGTGGGTTTTCCTTGGCCCTCATCTCTCCTTAAGACAAGGCATAAAGAGAGTTGGAAGCCCCAGCTGCAGGACAGGCTGCCCACCACACAAAAGGCCGTGTGGCAGGGCAAAAGTGCAGCAGGTTGGGCCCAAATACATGGATTAATGGAATGAATTGATACACAATGCAGGTACCACAGCCATAGATTCATAGAATCAATTGGATTGGAAAAGACCTCCAAGATCATCAAGTCCAACCCTTGGTCCAACTCCAGTCCCTTTACCACATCATGGCACTCAGTGCCACAGCCAATCTCACCTTAAAAACCTCCAGGAATGGGGAATCCACCCCCTCTCTGGGCAACCCATTCCAATGCCTGAGCACTCTCTCTGGAAAGAATTTCTGCTCTCCAACTTCAATTTCCCCTGGCAGAGCTTGAGCTCGTGCCCCCTTGTCCTATTGCTGAGTGCCTGGGAGAAGAAACCAACCCCCACCTGGCCAGAACTTCCCTTCAGGGAGTTCTAGACAGTGCTGAGGTCACCTCTGAGCCTCCTCTTCTCCAGGATAAACACCCCCAGCTCCCTCAGCCTCTCCCCACAGCACTTGTGCTCCAGTCCCTTCTCCAGCCTCGTTGCTCTTCTCTGGACCTGCTCCAACCCCTCAATCTCTTTCCTGAACTGAGGGGCGCAGAACTGAACACAACACTCAAGGTGTGGCCTCCCCAAGGCAGAGTCCAGGGGAAGGGTCACTGCCCTGGGCCTGCTGGCCACGCTATTTTTGATACAGGAGAGGATCTGTGTTGTTGTTACAGCTCTGACATGTTTAGGGCCACCATCAGCTGCTATGCTTTTAACTATATCTCTCCACATCTTTCTCCCAAAGGTTCAGGATACTTGGGGGTGGGCAGAACCAGAAGGTGTTGCAAAGAGTCTTGGACTTGCCACCTCTTGTAACCTTTCATATCCCTTGCTGAATCATTTCACAGACTCACAGAGCCGGGAGAAACACAGACCCACCTTTATTCTGTGAAATATAAGGGGTTTGTATCACATACAACAGCAGACTAATGTAGGTTGGAAGGGACCTCAGAGAGTCATCTAGTCCATTCTCCCATTTAAGCCCAGGCTAGGTCCATTAATTAATATTCAGCCATGTGGAACATGCAATACAGATTCTTTGCCAAAAGTCTATCCTCAGCATTTTTCTAGATCATTTTCTTAGCTTAGTTTTGCTCTCCTGTTCAACCTGATGAGAGAATAGAGTGCAGAGAGAAGAGGTGAGGGGGCAAAAGCTGATATAAACAAGGTTTTGTTTAGGATCTTTGTGGTATAAAGCAGAAGTGATCAATATTGAAGCAGCAAACCCTCAGACATGATGATTCTTCTAGACAGACAGCTCTCCAACTCTGTCAAAGCAATTTATCCTTTTACTGGGAGAAAGCCCAGCTGTCCAGGCTGGAAAAAAGAGTAAAATATTCTCGTTCTCAAAATGCTGATAAAAAAATAATCAAGCAGCCAAAGGCTTGAACTTTATGCAACCTAGCTTAAAACTCTGTAGTTCCTTGTTCTCTCTAAGAACAACAAGGTTTTCCTGGTGCACCTGAAAGGTGTAATACATGTAGTTTATGTGCCTTGTAGCTGCTGTGTGGCTTTCTCAAGCTGTTTCTGACGTCTGCTTGGGCCTCATGCCCACAGATTCGGTCCCAGTTTGCTGCCATGTCTGCTTGGAATAACTTGTTTTCCCCACATCTCTGCCCACTCCACATATCTGTGATGTGCTGAGGTATGGAAGTCCAGGCCCTGAGCAAAAACATGGGCAAAAAGGAGCCTCTTCGGCAGAGAATTTTTGGTATCTGTGGTAGTTTTGGCTTTGGTTTCAGTCCGGCCTCAGCTAGGCCTCAATTCATCAGGCCCAGACAACGTGACATAGATTAGAAGGGACAAACTTTACCTGACTTAAGCAACCAAAAAGGTATTTCATATCATCTGACATTATTAAGAAGTATAAAAAGGGAGGGAAGTGGAGCTTCTGCCTCTTTTGGTCTTTGTCTCAGCCCCCTGAAGCCGCCCTGCCCTGCCCTGCCCTGCTGAGATCAGGCCTTGCCACCATCCCTGCTGTGTTATCCAGGGAAGGGAACTTTTTCTTGTTAATTTTTCTCCCCTCTTGCTGGGAGTTTTCTCTAAAAGAGTTTTTGGGAGGTTTTGTGGGGTTTGGGTAGTTGGAATCTGTGTTATTTGGTTAGGTGGCTCGGTAGCTATTGTTGTTAGTTTGGTTTTCTTTACTCGCATTTGTATATATATGTATTATATCATATTCTGTATTTAATCATCTTTATTTTGTATAATATAAGAATCACAGAATCCCAGACTATTTTGAGTTGGAAGGGACCCACAAGGATCATCGAGTCCAACTCTTAAGTCAATGGCCCACACAGGGGATTGAACCCATGGCCTTGGCATCATTACAACCAAGTTTTAACCAACTGAGAAACTTGCTACTTCAAATTCTAGGGGTTTTTTCCTCCCTTGGTTGGAGGGAGGGGGACACACATGACCCTTTCTCTCTGTGTTGGGCAGTTGGCATTTTGCACAGTCTCAAAAAGGAGGGGAGGTTATTAAAGCAATGACTGCTCAGGACACTTTGGGCACTGCCACTTACACAGACCTTGTGTCCCATCACAGCACTCAGAGTGTTTGACACTGTTCCCATCCATGTCAGACAAGCACAATCAGCTTTATCTCCCAGAGGAATGTGCTGCTTCTGATGGAGAATATGTCCTGTCTCTGTGTGTACTGTCTGCTGGGAGAGAAGGAAAACACTGAGACAGAAGAATTGCATGCAGAGGTGGCTTTCTTGCACAGCTCTGTGGGCTGGCCACTGGCACTTTGGCTATCAGGACAGGCAGCAAGAAGCATCATGCAACCTGTCTGTATCTTGTGGCCTCACATGTGAGTTGAGAAATTGATATAAAGTTCAGAAAGTTCATTGGTCTGTGTCTTCAAAGCCCATGGTTTTCATTGTTCTTCAAGGCGATGCTGAGACAGCAAAGAAACCCAGATGTGATTCTGTTTATGCCAGACTGAGATTATGACTCTCAGGTTGGGTGAACAGAACAGATCTTTAATCTTAGAAGTGCCAAAGAAGAGAAAAGGACTTCTATTCCCTCCAGGACCAGGTAGACTCACAATAGTGTGTAAATGAAGTAATATTGCTCTATGGATGCCAATAGAAACAAACAAACAAACAAACACTCACCAAAAACCAAAGGAGTAATATAGAAGAAGTTGGGGGGTTTGAGGTTTTTTGATTTGTTTTGTTTTCTGTGTAGTTCTAAGGCCTTTGTTTAACTAATATATTCTAACCAGTGGGATGAATCCTCCACAAACTAAAGCAAATGCTTAAACAGAAGGCTCAAACCCCTTTCAAGTAAAGCAAATTATCTACCACTTGGAATATTAACGATGATATCCTTAGGATGTTGTTCATGTGTGTCAAATCCTGGAATGCCACAAAAGACAACATTTAACCTTTCCTACCTCTAGTAGACCTCACATTGGATAACCTTGTGTTTAATGTTTGTAAGAACACCTTCCATAAAAGGACTCTGTCATGTACTGTTAATTCTGATGTCTAATCTTCAGAACTGTCATTTATCACTTTGTTTTATCCTGTAACCATGTAAACTCTTTGAGTTTATGTCAGTAAAATATGTCTCTGCTAAATGTTGCATTGGGTCTTTAAGAAAGTTTCTCCACACTCTGGACTTTGAATTGAATAGAAGGCTTTGAAAGGGCCCAATTTCTGTGTATTCTTAAGTTCTTGCAGAATCAGAGGAGTGACTATAGGTTTCTGTCTTAGCCTTTAAATACAGGATAAAACAAAGTGATAAAGGAAAATCTGAATTTCTGCTTTATGGCTATGTAAAGGCATTGGATACAGAGAATGAGAGTAGCCCATAACAAACATGAGGAAGATTACAAAATCATCCTGCACAGTGCAATTTAGTTTGCCATTTCATTTTCAAGAAAATCCAGACAGTGGAGGAAGACTGTCAGGTCTGCATAACAAAATAAATAGCATTAAAGGGGAAAGGTAACACTAGCCATTATTTCTGCTTTCACTATATTTGTCCATTCTCTGGAGAATGATCAAATCTCCTTTCAAAGAGTAAAATATTTCAAACAAAATACCTTCAATATATATGCCTGTGTATGTCAAGATAGGTCAATTGCTTTCTGAAAGAGGTGCAGAAGTTCAATATATCTTTCCTTTAACCTTACACATTGGAACAATCCCAAGTTATAGTATCATAGAAATGGAAAAGACCTGTGAAATGATGCATTTCCTTGCCAGAGAAAGTGTACTCTTAGTTTATAGTATTTTCCATCTCAGGATATTAAGCATCTACCCTTTCACTTGAGGACTCTATTCCACAGCACAGTAAAGTCAGTGTTGGAAATTTTCCCTACTGCTCAGCTTAAAAACAGGTTTGTTCATTTGTATTGCCTTATTCACACCTGTAAGACACCCTTTTCTCTCCTTCCTTCTTTAGAGTTCAACTACCAAAGTCTTGTAAGTTGTCATGATACATACTCCGAACTCTGTGAAGTCCACTGAGTGCAAAAGCAAAGTGGGAAATCTGTTTCTAAGCTGAATTTATGGACAAGTGGTTACATTTTACTGCATTTGAAACATTTTTCTCCTCTTTCACGAAAATTTCCCAATCGTGTCAGTTTATAGCTCTTTGGACCAATGGTTATCTTTCTCAATGTCTTCCCAGACATTGAGATGACTCAAAGACTAGAAGGGCAATTTCACTGGTACAGTTCTACTCTTGAAATTTTTTCAATAGCAGTGCAAATCTGACGGTAGGAATTGCTCAAGAGGTGTGTTGCTTTCATGGACATGTGCTACCTTGTTTAACATGAGCTCTGCTTCCTCTGCTCATGGAAAGAGTTAACTCAGCAAACAGAAGCCCTGGGGAGCATGTTGTGTGCTGAGCTTGGAAGAGGTTCCCCCACAACTTTGTATAGTATATGAAGTTACATGGGCTTTACAACTTATCTGTTGAATGGTGCTTTCAATCACTGCCGTATTCTTTCTTTTCATATTTGAATTTAATCCATCTGAATGTTTCCCTTAAGCTTGAGGTAATGTCAGCTGTGTTCAAATGGTTAAAAAGGACGTTTGAAAAGTGCAAAGAAGTTGGAGGCAAAGATTCTAAATCTTGTCAGAGAAAGGCTGTGCAGTTAATTTAAAAAAAAAAAAAAAAAGAGGAAGCCACCACTGGTTTGCATGGGAATTTGTGGGATGGTTGCCCATTGTTAAATTAAGTTCATCTATTCATTTCCAAGTATTTTCACCACATTACTTAGTCTACTTTTTGCAGTGGATACCAGCCAGGTTAGGGATTTACAGCCTTCTACGGCTACTCTTACCCGCACATAGATCTTGAGGAGGTGTTCAGTGTATATAAAGAATCTTTAAAATAAAACTTGTCTGCTGTAGGCATTCACTGCTCTCTCTCCTTCCTTTCTCTCCTTTCTCTGCCTCTCCACCACCTTAATTTGTCTATGGACTTGGCTCCTTTGTTCTTTCATGACTAATATTACCATCTGTGACATTACATATCAAGATAGCAATGCAACATATTAAGCACAGGAAAACCCGGAATGTTTGAGCTCATCCAAGCATTTGTTGCTTAAAGCTCCAGCACCTGAAGCATCCCAAAGTTTCTAAAAACACATTGCAATAAATCAGCAGGTTTCTGTGTTGTTTTTGAAATTGAGATATAAGACCTTATTGAACCTGCCTTCTTGAAAACAATCTCGGCAACTTACTCACAGTTTTATTTCTCACTAAAGGCTCTTAAAAAGAGCTTTCATTTTTATGGCAGTAGCCTAACTACCACATAGAGTAACTCATTTTAGGAACTCCCAACTCCCTTTTTCCAAGAACTCCTATTCTACAAGAAAAGTACCCCTCCTAGATGAGACCTATGAGCACAGCCTGGGTGAACTATGCCCTCATGAAACAGTGGCCCAACAACCAGGCAGGACCATAAGTAAGTGCTTATCTCTGCCAACTTCTGCCCTTCCAACGACGGGAAAGGGGCACCAGGTGTGAGGAGAAATGTATCAGGTCAGAAAAATCATGAAATGGACACGTCTCAAGATGCAAGATCAAAATCAGGATTGAGGTCTCTCCTCCTCCTGCTTCTCATATAGTTCTAGACAGATCAAATCTTATTTACCTAATGGTATTGCAGTAACCACCAAGATCAGATATTCTGAGACATTTCTTTCCCTCTGATTGCTGATTCTTCAGACAATGAGTTGCTCCACTATTTATCTCAAAACCTGAAGTTATCTGCAGACATCAATCTGTCCAGTTTTTCTTTGCATTAATAATTTTCCGTTCCAAGCTCCAGTACCTGCATGTAGAATTCAATGCTGAATAATTGTATGTTCACACCGTGTCTAATTTGCATTATTGCATCCTACTTATTAAAATAAAAGGACTATATATATAGCACAGTAATAAGAAAGTAATAACCAATAAAGATCTGTGTAAGGTTAAGGGTGTTTCTGCATGTCAAGTCTGTTGTGTTCTTCCTAATTTATCCAAATTGCCCATGAGCACAAGTGAGGTGGAAGCTCCACCTGGAGCACCTACAGCTCCTGAGGGCTGAGGAGTTTGTGAGTCTACTCCTCAAAGTGCCATGCAAGTGGGCTCACATTATGCAGGACTCATGATGGGAGGGGGAACTGAGATTAGCTCATTTGGTTAAAGCACATAGCTAATAACACCAGAGCTGGGAGTTTGAGCCCCAGAGGGGCCATTCACTTAAGAGCTGGGACTCAGTGATCCTTCCAACTCAGAATATTCTGTGATTCTCTGAGACATACAACTTCTGTAATTAAGGTGAATACAAAGCTGTAGGGTGTTTTTTTCTCTCTCTCTTACTAAACTAAATAGGGAATCAGAAAGGAAGACTTGACTTTTGCAGTAACTTAATTAACTGATTTGATGCTATGCCAGGCAAGCACAGGGAGGGGTGCAAGGGCAAGTTGTAAGCCAACCTTGCTAAAACATCTTTCCTGTGTTTTGATATACAAAATATGTGTGGGTATGTGTATTATAACACAATATTTCTATATTATTTCTAATTCTCTGGTATCCAGACCTTTACAAGTCTTTCCTGTCTTGCATGACAAATACTCTAGTAGTTTCCTGTTGAAAAAAAAGTGAATAAATATTCTTTCTGTGTAAGCCATAGAAACGAGAGAAATATTACACAAGAGAGATATAACAAGAACTATGGTAATGTTACTATGAGGATTTGTTAATTTGATTAGGCATGATAGAAAAATATGTAATAGTTGTCTTATTCAGAGGAAGGAAAACGTGAGTTGGAGAAAGGAGGAAACGGGAAGGGCAAAAATAAGGGAAGAATAGAGAGCAGGGAAAGAGGGAAAGTGTTTTCCAACCGACATCTCCTCAGCTTGTGCCCTGAGTGTGGCCTTGCAGGGCCAAAGTGTTTGCTAGTGCTGATGTCACTGGCCTGTGTTTTAGACAGATACTGGGTCATATATGACCACTGTGTTGACATGTTATATGGTTTGTGATTTATAACTACCGTAGGGTAAATGATCTTCCTCTAAATGGGAATATAAGGATAACCAATGTGGACATTGGACAAATGTGTGCAGACTCACCCTTGTGCTCAGAGTGCACACATAGCACCATATATGAAAATCTGTCTGTATAGAAATGGGCACAAGTGTAGGTGTTGACCCAAGTGTGGATACGTTTTTGGCTGAGATATGTGTGTAGCTTACCTTAGTTCTTTGCATTACAGTAAGATATTGGGGGATATAGAAAGTGCATTCAGCGTTCAGTTTGTGTATCTTGTTCAGTCCTATCTATTTCTTGTGATGGCTGTAAACCTCTAGTGTGAAGGAAATGCTGATGGTACATCTATGGATGACTCAACAAGACACATGACGAATTTTTGCTGTCCAACTGTGTGACCCAAACCCACCTTTGGGCACAGGCCACAGTTAAGGATCATAGAATCAGTTGGTTTGGAAGAGACCTCTGAGATCATCAAGTTCAACCCTTGATCCAACCCCACTGTGATTACCAGATCATAGCACTCAGTGCCACGTCCAGTCTCACCTTAAAAACCTCCAGGGATGGGGAATCCACCCCCTCACTGGGCAGCCCATTCCAATGCCTGACCACTCTCTCTGGAAAGAACTTCTTCCTGATACCCAACCTAAACCTCCCCTGGCAGAGCTTGAGCCCATGCCCTCTTGTCCTACTGTTGGTTGCCTGAGAGAAGAGACCAATCCCCACCTGGCTGCAACATCCTTTCAGGGAGTTGTAGAGAGTGATGAGGTGTCTGTCCCCTGAGCCTCCTCTTCTCCAGGCTAAACAACCCCCGGTCCCTCAGCCTTTCCCAACAGGACTTGTGCTCAAGATGAGAGCAGCTTCTGTCTGTCTGCTGTCTTTCTGGTTCAGGTCCTTGGGACCCCAGCAGCCTAGATCTTGCCCACGTAGGGTGCTTTATGTGGTGGAGTTGTAGGAAACCCTTCAGCAGAGAACCACATTTCTCCCCAGCCCTCAGATGTTTCTCACCCTGCTGCTACCCCCTCCCTGTGGGCTCCAGAGAGGGCAGATGGAGCTCGGGAGGGTTTCCCCTCGCTGCAGTCATTCCTGGCCCCACGTGCCCCTGTGGAACGGGGCTGGGGAAGGCAGGTGTTGTTCCCACGACCAGAGCCCAGCTCCCAGGGGTGGAAAGTGGGGGTCAGGAAGTTAGCAAAGGTCGGCCAAGTCCCACTGGCTCTTCCTAATCCTCTTTTCCACCCACAGCCCCTTGGAACTCCCCTGATTCCTCCCAGTGCGGTGTCTGGGGGAGTTGCTCTACTGCTGCAGGATTCAATTTATTTTTCTCGCTTCCAAACTCTGCTTCTGCAGAGTCTCAAGTCAGCTTTGTTTCAGCTGGTGTCAAGCAACACACAGGAGAGATGCGGCTCTATTACACTGGTTTGTTTTTCTTTTCTTTCCTTTTTTTAACCTTTTTTTTTTCTTACTATTTTGACAGGAAATCTTGCTCCTTTTTCTCTTGCATAAGTATGAAGTAACCCTGTGAAAACAGCTACAGTTACTTGTTGTTTACACGTGTAAACTGAAAGGACACTTTTGCTGATCAAGTTATATCTGAAGACTAAAGTTGTATAAAAAGTTTTGTTTATTTGTATTTGTTTGCTGATCGAACAAAAAAATCGACAACAATAAAAAAAATTCTTTTGGTCCACGCAGAATTAAAATTTGTCACTTTTCCTGCCAAGCAGCAACACACAGATTTGAAAGAAATGTCATTTCAGGTCAGAAGACATTTCATGTAGGCTTTTTAACATTCATTAAAAATAAGTACATTTTAAAAGAGACCCATAATGCAAAATGAGATCTAGAAAGTTTCTGCTTGAAAACAATCAATATGATCCTTCCTCATATTTCAAAATGTTTCTTTTGACCCAAGAATTTCATTCTGCTGTGATAAAAATTTTTCCTTGCAAGGAAATTAGAGCAAGCTTTTTGGTACTGAGAATGTTTCCTCACATAGGAGTGGAAAGGTTAAAAAGTGGTTAACTAGCCATCTTCTTATGCATAGCTGGAAAATGTACTTTCTGGTTTTGGCTTTATGTAAAGCATCCAGGCAGTAAACCAAATTAAAATATATAGTGTCAAGGGAAGGTTTTATCCAAACAAAATTTAAATAAATTCATGCATTTCACTAAGTTAAAAAACCAAATAAACAAATAATTTTGCACGTATGTAATGGTCTCAAGATTTTTTCATTCTTCTTCTGCTTTTAAAAGAATAAAACCCAAATGTGGATAAAATCATCTTACTCTTCCCACTCAAAGCGAGCAACTTTTTCCAAGTTCTTATGCTGAAAAAATGTGTTTCCTAGGAATTAATGATTGAAAGTATATAGAATAAGTGTTTTAGTGCTTTAGTTAAGGAAAAATAAACAACTGCATTAGCTAATCTGAGTTCAAATAAACAGATGCATAAGCTGGGCTATTTCAAAGCAATACAGAACCGAGCAGAGACCATTAACACTCCAAACACTCCAGAAGGTTCAGAGATGGTTAACCTCTTCAAAGCAAAACGTGCTCAGGTCTTGTGTGGCTGCACTGAAGGAGTGAGCAATAACACCCCTAAGTCGTGGCAGGCTGTAGCTGCAGATTTTCCCAGCACCAATGCTGCTAAAGACAGCAGCTCACACCAGCTTCTTTTTAAAGGTGGAGAGAACAAAAAATGTGCTCTCGTTTATTGTTCACTGCAGCCAGCAAATCTGACCAGACACCGTGGTGTCCAATGCTCTTTTGAGTCTTAGCAAAAAATCTAAATTTGCAGGAGCTTTAACTCCCACGTGCCAGAGAAAGACCCTCTGAGATATTGCCCAAATATTGTGACATGGTATTAACCCTTGCATATTCATATGTATAAATAATTTGTGGCTCATGAAGAAAACTTTCATGAAGGAAAACTTTGTATAACTGCACAGATTGGGAACAGAGATGGAAAGCACAAAATCTGTGCTTTGGTGCATTGTGGATTTTTAAACAGATCTCTCCAGGCTGTCCCAAGTCTGCAGACTGTTTCCACACAAAAAAACCCCAACAACAACAACAACAACGAACCACAAAAAAAACCCCAAACCAAAACAACAGCAACAGCAAAATTATGAAAAAAAAAATCACAGAGAAGGAGGCTAGTATTCTAATTTAAGTATGTGTGTAAATACAGAGAGATTTGAACTAGCAAAGGACTGAAAGAATTGGATACAGGTCTCAGAATACACAAGAAATAAAAGGGCCTCATTAGGTGCAATAGTGCTGATGTCCTGAGGGGAAACAAAAAACATGCTCTTCTTTCACGTATTGCTTTGCAAACGTTCTAAATCCAAACCAGTATGGATTACTTTGTGTGAAGTTTTGATTCAATATTTTTTCTTTATGTTTCTATAAAATAATACGGAATCATTGCTCAACTTTTAAAATTTAGTTTATTGAGGGGAAGGGGCAGAAAGGTAACACTTTCTGAGAAGCATCCAAACAAGATTTTTTTGCCTCAGGAATCCAGCCCAGGTTTTACTCAGACTTCAGTACAAGCCAGGCTAGGATTTTGGTGTTTTAGCCAGCACTGTGTGATTATACATACGAATGTAGACATGATCAATAAGGTTTCTAGTTACAAAGGTCACTATTAAAACCTTTACAATTACCACTTGCACATAATTAACATTACCACACAGTTTACAGTATTCCCCACACTATGAATGCTGCTGTAAAGATAATTAGGGGAAAGTTAGAATTGTAAAAATTTGGATTTGTGTATTCCTTAATAGGGAGTCTCAATGCTGTGATTTAAGAAACTCCCAATAACTCCAGAAGCTGCAGGGGGCTTTGCATGGGAAAGGAAGAGTTGTATTTCTTTTAAGAGCTTCTTAAATATTTGTTCCATTTATGAAGTCTTTTATATTCTGTACTATTTTAATCTAAATAATCTATGCTGTAACTCCAAATTTGCATATTTTAGTAGTTTTCTTTTTTTTTCCCCTCCTATAGAAACGACTATTTCTTCTGTTGGAAGAATATCACTTGCAAGTTTCAATTCCAAGACTCAATGAAAAAGAGCTGGAAGAACTCCTGATGGGTTTGAGGTCAGAACTTTCAAGCAGGTTTTCACCTTTGTCAGGTTTTATGGCTGATCTTAAAAATATGTCCCGGCGTCAAAGAAGCCCAGCTGAGCCGAAATGATAAACCTGATTAGGGATGCTTCAGACTGTGGATGACCTCTCCAAAACACAGGAATGAGGCTTGGCTTTTTGGGCAAGGGAGACCAGCAATTCTGGCACCCCAGGGGCTTCCTGCATTGTTCTGGGTAGGTACTCACCTTCTTCCACAGTGTGGAATGCCCACTTTGTTCTGAGAAGCCACAAGCTACTTCAGCTGAGGTGTGCAGTGGAGACCAGTCCTGAGTGTGTTTGAGCTGTATGAACACAACCATAAGCCAAACAGTTCTGTTGTTCAATACAGTTCTGTGCTGTGCTTGGAAATTCAATCATAAATGCCCTTCCATAAAAGCATCCTAAGGGGAACCGATGCCTAAAATATATCAGCACCATTATCAAAGAGATTATTCAAGCTGAATACACAGTATCAGGGTTTACTGATATGTATATAATCTGCATGCTTAACATTTTGCTGGAGTGCTGTTAGTTTGGGTTAGGAGGACTTACTGTAGGCTCAGTATTGAAAGATGAATAGGCCTATCAGCTGAATAGCATAATAAATTGTTAAGCTGCACATGTCGTGCTCCACCTCTCCCTCATTCTTCATCATGTATAATGTAGCCTAATGCACCATGGCAGCTGTTAGCAGAAAAATGGTGCAGCAGCCATAAAAAAGTGATTTATGTCTTCTTACCAAAGCAGCTAAAATTAAGAAGCTGATGTTTGGGAGGGCAGCAAACAACTGAAATGTGAAACACAGTATATATATATATTCATGAAACAGAGGAAGCTGTGAAATGTTAGACAGTGAAATTCTCCCTGGGTATCCACTGCAAGGTCAGATTAATAAAGAGGGTAATTGGTGGTGATGGTTGTGGATGTTCAGAGTTGTCTACATGTCACAGCTGCTTATACTGGAGTATTAGAAGTGTGTTAAATGTATCTCCTGACAGGAACCCAAAGATCCTTACTACCAAATTGCATAAGAAAGGCTAATTTAAGGTGGCAGCTGGCAGAAAGCAAAACATATCAAGCAGAAAAGTTGTTCTTAGCAGCCATAATGTAGATAGGAAACAGTGGGATGGGAGAAATAACGTGGGCCTCATTCCTCTGCTTCACTTTTCGGCTGGTGTGAATTCACCAGTTTAAGGCTGCAGTCATGGCTTTGGGATTTCTCCCAGGATGCTGAAACTTTGAGCATCAGAGAAAATTCTGTATTTGGGTTACAACATACCTAATGTGACTAAACATGATCGTGTAACATCTTGTCAGTTTTGCCACTGAGCGATGTAACACATGAATCTGAGACACGGTGAATTCTAACTACCACATCAGATTACTGCCTGGTGTCTGTTCAACATACACTGTGTGTATATATATATAAACACACATATGTCTATGTACATATATACTCAGGCTGCTGCTAAGTGTGATGGTTTTGGTTCTGTGGGTGGCACTCTTCCTTCTCAGTCAGTACTGAACTAGTTCTTCCCCCCATGGTGCTTAGTGAAGGGTGGAATATGGTCAGGTCAGAGAGGTTAATAGCCCTACTTTTGTGAAAAGTGCCAGGGAATCTCTCTTAGCAAGCACTGAGAACCTCACATTAAATACCATCTGAGAGACAGCCTGTGACTTGCTTAGAGTCACAGACTGGGGTGTTGCTGTAATGCAGGAATAGGGGGAACCATGCTACATATTTGAGTGACTGAGTCATCCTGCCCCCACAGATATTTGCCAGATGCAGTGAAACTTTGCTTATATGGAGTTACAAAATAATAACCAAAGGGAGCATAGCTGGAAAAGAGCTCCTCTTGGGCAGCTTTTAAAAAATAAATGTGAGAGAAGCTTTCACTTGATAATGTGTAGTTACGTTGTAAATAATCTGCATGGAGATCTCTCAGACTCTTTGCTTTCTTATTCTGGGTGCAATAGCTACTGAGTAAGTTGGAGTAAGCAAGTCCTGTGGCAAAAACGGCCACATCTTTCAGGGTTAGTCGATGTCTTGTCTTGGGCAATTCCAGTCTTTTTTAGGAAAGCACCATGGAAGTCCTGGTTCCCATGCCTTAGATGTCCTGAGTGACTTTCTAGACACTGGGTAACTAGGATAGAGATTATTTTTACAGGGTGGTTTATGTTTTGATTGCATCCATGGCAAAGTGAAACAACGAGGAGAACTCTGTTCTGTGAAGACCTGTTGAGCTCTTGCCCTTGGCATCTCAGTGTAGTTGGAAGCTGGACACTGGAAGCTGTGAGGGCCCACTGGACAGCCATTGAAATTTAGCCATCAAAGACATTTGTGTGACCACAGGACTAAGTACTGTTTTTGCAAATGCCAGCAGTGCCTTAATATTGCACTATATAGAGGGTTACTGTAAACACAGCGTTTCTGCACCTGCCTCCATCACCTTGTGGGTCACTGCTACCATACTGAAGTTCTCAATCATGTTTCAAATCACACTGGAGTCCTTACATAACTGTTACCCAGGGGCATCAATGACACATTGTCCTCTAACATACTGATGATCACTTCCTGCAGGGTTCAGCTTCATGTGTGGCTCGTCTCCCCTCCCCAGCCTCAGTCCAATTCACAAGAAAACCCCATTGTATGGAAGGGAAGTTCTAGCCAGGTGGGGGTTGGTCTCTTCTCCCAGGCACTCAGCAATAGGACAAGGGGGCACGATGGGCTCAAGCTCTGCCAGGGGAAATTGAAGTTGGAAATCAGAAACAAATTCTTTGCAGAGAGAGTGCTCAGGCATTGGAATGGGCTGCCCAGAGAGGGGGTGGATTCCCCAACCCTGGAGGTTTTTCACCTGAGATT
Organism: Pithys albifrons albifrons; assembly: GCF_047495875.1. Lineage (NCBI taxonomy): Eukaryota > Metazoa > Chordata > Aves > Passeriformes > Thamnophilidae > Pithys > Pithys albifrons. The sequence goes on from NC_092464.1 coordinate 52,218,171, forward strand.
GGCCGTGGCACTGAGTGCCATGATCTGGTAAAGGGACTGGAGTTGGACCAAGGGTTGGACTTGATGATCTCAGAGGTCTTTTCAACCCAATCAATTCTGTGATTCTATGATTCTACGTGCAGAGGAGCCCAATCTGTGCTAGCCCATTGGTGGTGAATTCTGCCTCCAAAAGCCATTTGGGGATTAAAATATCAATCTTCAATTCATGTTTCCATCTCAGAAAAGCAGATCTGGTTTTGGTTTATTTTTTCCGGACTCTTTTATGCCAGGAGGAGGGAGCATGCCATGCACTGCCAGCACTGGAACGGACTGGCTTGCTGCAGCAACTTGCCAAGGAGCTCATGCTGCTTCTGCACTCAGGACTGGCTTTGGCTTTGTCCTGAGCACCACGTGTAGGGAACCTGTAGCTGCTAAACATGGCAAAATGGCTTAGGAACAACCCTGTCACACTGAAGCAACAGGTCAGAGAAATACATGCCTAGCTCGGTGGGAATTCTGAGGGAAAAGAGGTAGCAAGGTCAGCAGGATTCATCTCACTACCTCTGTGGGATGGAGACGCCTCATAATTGTGTCTCTTTGCCATTACTCTTTTCACAAACCTGCATGATTAAATTCTACTGTGTAATTACAGCATGATACTATTGAACATAAACTTTCTCAGCAGTTTCTCTGCAATCTCTCTGTTAGAGGACATGAAATAGTACCTTTACATTTTTGGTAAAAAAACATTGATTGATCCCTTTGTTAGCCAATATTGAAATAATATTTTTGTATTTGTTATAAATGGTGTTGGTTCACTACTTGTCTCTGGAAAATTATGATTGTTTCAGGTGTCCAAACTAGATGTTCAGACTAATTCCACTCAGCGCTTAGTCAGGTAATAACATCTCTGCATTGCTATGGCCTGTTACCTGAGTAGATTCCAGAAACTAAGTAATGTTAGGAATTACTTCAGCTGTCATTGCTTAGTGGTATTCAAGGTGAAATGAGGTAATTTTTAAATAGTGCAAAGTAAGATTGCATAATAATTTAGGTCAAAAAAGTGAGTAACATGTCACACATAGCTGAGATGTCAGATGAGCAGAATACTGTGAGTGTAGAACAGCAAATACCAGGCATCACTACCATGATTCTCTTAAACCAGCCATTTCTTGGAGTCCAAGTAAAGAAAAGTGCTAGCACTGCTGCCAGAAACAGTTTCTGCAAAGACAAAGTTTGATGACAATGGAGGTTTTGTGGTTTTGTGGGGACTGATTAAAGCATATTTGGAGATATAAGGTACAAACAGTGTACACATACTGGAAAGCAGAAGAACTTGCTCTGTCCTGAAATGTAGCAGTTATTAAAACTGCAATAGAAAGAAGTGAGTGCTGCCCACCAGAGAAAGATCTTTTTGGCCATTTCTAAATGGGTATGTGATACCAGAAACTAAAACACTGCATGCAAATTGAAGCAGTCTGTACTTCTTTGCCTTTCTCTTTCGTGTAACACACATGGATCAAAGCAAAGGGCCTCTTTTTGTGGCTGCAGTCTCTGTCATTTCTCCTTTTGATGCCAAATCACACAAAAACATTCCAAAACTGGGCAAGTTCTGCCAAATACTCCTAATCCTAAGGAATCATGATTATGTGAACATGTTATTCTATCAGATTTTACTGAACCATCATTTTTCTTAGTTATATGTTATATTTCAGTTTGGTCAAGTATGCTGCTGAAAAAAGTATGTTTCTACCTGTTTTCTATTTTTCAGTGGGAATCTATGATTTGGTTCTGTGTCCTTCCAGCTTTGCATGAATCACTAAAGCGCCAAATCCTTTACATTTCAACAACTAGCTTAGTAGATACAAATTTCCTTTGACAGAAGCACCATAACCACGTTGTTTACAGGGACAAGGACTAGAGCAGTATGTAATTTTCCATCTAAAGAAGTAAATAAGTTTATATGCAGCTTCACTTCCAGATCAGAACTTTTTTGCTGGTCTTCAAGAGAAGTATTCAAAGAGATAACTTTGAACTCCTATATATTTACTCTCTTGCCTGATAAAGTAAATACAAGCATTGCTAGGATTAGCATTAGAAGTAGCTTTATATGCTCCTTCCACTCCAAAGTTTTCTTCAATAACACCCTGAGCATTCTTGCAGTAGCTCAAAATTAGAGAATTTATTTAACAGCCAGAACTGAGTTGTAGTGACTCTGTTCACCCTGGGCTTGGGTCAGACAACATAAAACTTTTCAAGGACCTGTGTGCTGTGCTTATGCACCTTTTTCCTTAGGTACCTTCCTCTCCTGATGTTCAAGTGCTGCATAAGGAAGGCTATTTCTGCATTTTTTTATTCCAGAGTTTGCTAGCTCCTGCTTTCAGTCATACTGGACTACATCAGAAATTATCCAAATGCAGTAGCTCCAAATCTCTTCTGGTGTCCCTGAGATCAGGTCTGACTCACTTCTCCTATACCTAGTCTTTAAAATCAATTCTGTTCTTTTTCTCTTTAAAACTGTCATTATGTTCTACTGTACTTTAAAGTGTAGTATTACTTTGAAAAAAAAAAAGAGCATAAAAATGACATTTTAGGGTTCTATATTTGTCTGACAGTTGTTTCTGTTGCAGAAGTGTTCATTTTATAATTTAAAAAGCTGTCTTTCCTAATACTTAGCCTGGCAAAAAGCACAGGGCGTTATGATTCGAGCTATTGGCACACCATCCTCAGATTCTGCAACCAGTGCAGGCCACCTTGCATGGTACAGCCTCTGTCTGCTTGCACCACCCTGTCTTCCTCAAATCACAGCCCTAGTAACACTGCCAGACCCTTTGCATTGCATAAGCATCTTGCAGGTCTAAAGAATCCCATTGTGCAAGGCAAAAACACACTGCAGAAAAAACACATAGCTCAGGCTTTGTGTTAGAATGGTAAGAGTGACAAGTATTAATAACAGTAAAACTGAACTTTTCCTACTCAAAAGAAACACAGATCCACTCAGGGTCATCCTCTGGGGGCCAGGTTTGAGGCACAGAATTTTCAGCACAGAGATCTGGTCACCATTCTGCTAAATGTACCAGAGAAGCTTTAATTTGATCTCAGTGAGAGTCTAAGAAAATCAACCCAGCACCTTTCAGTTTTGCAGAGGCGTGATCTGTTCAGCTGCTCTGGCAGGAAATGTGTTTCTAAGGATGCATAGGCAGCAGTTGGCCAGGAAAGGGGTTAATGAAAAGAGGTGGATGTAGCATCAAGCAAACTTCCACATCTTCCAGTCAAAGGTCTGTCTTTCATTTTCCTTTATAAAATATATCAACCAATTTGGCATTAAAAGTACAACTTTTGTCATGTTGAGAATAACAACATGTTATAACACAAAGGAACAAAGGCTGGAAGTTGAGGGAAATGAAAAAAAAAGGGAAGAAAAATTAAAAATGAAGACAGAACAGTTGTGTTTAGTTTGGGGGGGGAGGAGAAACCAACATCTTTCCCCTCTCTCTTTGTCCTTTTTTGTTTTGTTTTGTTTTAAATATACTTGAAAATGCAACATTTTGAAACATCTACACATGTCTAAATTAAGGGTCTGTGTTAGTTTATTCTGCATTTCTTTATCACACTTTAGTCATCCATATATCATTTTGTAGAAAGTGTATGTGGCAGGCTGATGCATGTCTTGTTTTATAAATATTTATTACCCACTAGTGTGTTCCTATCTTTGAAGTTACAACCACTTCTCCTTTTCAGTCCATGTTCCCTCCTTTTCCCTATTAAAAAAAAAGAACCTTGTCAAACAGTTTTGTTTATGTGGAAATGCTATGAAGACTAGTTTAGCTTTGGTTTTAGCCTCCTCTTTATTTTAGCTTGCCTTGCTTCTCCCCCTCCCTGCTTTTCTTTTTAGACCCACAATACTAATGTAAACATGATTTCTGTTGCTCTTGAGTGAATGCAGCAAGGCAAACCTGGCCATTCACAGGCTCATGTGCCCACTGGTCTGTCTGCCAGGGTTGCTTTAAAGCAGCTTGAAGAAAATATAACTGGCCTTTGAAAAAAAGCTCAGAGAGAACCATCAGAGGCTGCAGCTGCTCAACAATGAGGATTATACGTTTTGTGATTTGACAGGAAGGGATCTTGAAGGATATTTAAAAAACAAAACCAAAAGCCAACTAACCAAAATAAAACCCGTCAGACAACAAGCAAACAAACAAACAAACAGCTGGCTGCAGCAGAAGGATAACCAAACTGTCTGGTTTGCTGCAGCAAAACTTTATTTTTGTCTTGTGACCTGAATTCTCTCTGTACACACAAGATCAGTGTTTTCTCATAACTTGATCCACCATGTTGTTCTACCGGAGAAACGGTGATATTATACTGAGCTAAAAGTGACATTACTGACTGAGAATCAGCCATCAGCTTTTCCAGTCAGAAACACGATGACCTAAAATTTATGTCTTATTTTTCTTTCCTCCATCTGTCCCCCTAAACTGTATATGAAGAGTTTGAGTGTTCTGGACTCAGAGAGAGCAAAAGGGTGGCCCAATCACTGTCTTGAGGCACCCAATGAGACCTTCTGTTTTACCCTAAAGTCTGCCATTCTCTTTTGATACCTAAACCCTGTCTGCACTTTCCAGCTATACCAACCGGTCCAATGAAGCAACAAACCTTGTCTTGACTACCAATCCCTAGTGTTCAGCTTGCTTTTCTTACTGATGATGAGCATTACAATGCTCAAGTCCCTCTCTCAAGGAGCAGCTGTTTTCTGTGCAAGTGCTGAGGGCCAGGTTGGATGGGGCTTTGAGTAACTTAGTCTGCTGGGTGGCATCCTTGCCCATGGCAGGGGGCATGTGAACTGGCTGATCTTTAAGATCCCTTCCAAAGTGAACCATTCAGTGATTCTATGATTACTGATTTTCAGCTGCTTTTTCATTATTTGTGAAGTTCTTTGACAATTTTGTGACTCCAGCCATTTTCCATTCCCTTTTTCAGATGTCCATGCTCATAGCACAGTCCCTAATGCTAAGGCTAATATTAGTTATGTGTGTGTGCTGTCTTCTTTTTACCATGGTGGGTTGGTTTCTTTAGGAAGAGTTATTGGGAGCTCTTTGTAAGTCCTTTTTGGAAAATCCAAGCTGACTCTATCAGTGTGTTTTTCTTTCCATTAACTTGTTGATTCCTTCATAAAAATTGAAAAGGTTTTCCACATAGCAAACCCACATTGACCCTTTTTGCACTTACCTTACTTGACCTCTTAACTCATTCTTAGATATTATGGATTTTACAGGGTGCTCTGATTCTTTTCTAACTTTATGCCATATGTTTTTAGAATTATTTACTGACATTTCTCTTCCTTTCAATTTTTCTCACTTAAATATAACTTTATCTTGCTGACCCAGGGTTTTTGTCAGTACTGACTCTACAGTGCAGTATCCTTAGCCTGCAAGCTGCTTTGGAATGTTTTGCCCTTTCAGCTGTCCCTTTTAGCTTCTTGAAGCCTTAGGTTTTTGCAGTTCCTCTTTCTGAAACTGCACTCTGCTGTAGCAGAGGTAGGTAGTAAGATAGGACAAGTATGACTTACACTCTTTGTATTTCAGGACAATATTATGATAGATTATTGCATTGGATTATGCCTAGGAGTTTTCTTCTTTTCTGCATCTGCCTAGATACTCCCTGAAGAGGTCATCAGTGAGAGCAAAAAAATTGATGCCTGCACCATGAGTTGATGTGACAGGTACTGCATGGGAGTAACTGAAATCCCTCCCCTGCTGCTGCATTTCTGCTCTCTGCAGTTCCTCTGCTCTTACCCAGGTGCTACAGACCCTCTTGGGAGCTGGGGTGGGTCACTGGCAGGGCAGGTCTAGTACTGGGCTGCTCCTGTTTGGACCTGGAGTTTCTATTTGTAGAGAGTGCCTCTTATTTGTTGACATAATTAATTTATTTATCTGATCTCTCTTTTTCTTGCCCAGACATGTGGGGGTGGCACAAAGCTCCTATGCCTGAGAGTATTTTCTTAGGCTATGGAAATAGGAATGGAGGAGTAAAGCCTGGAGCCTAAACCTAGAGAGAATTTCACCACAGCAGCTGTGTACAAATGACCAGGCTGTCCACTGCAAGCGTGAGAAAGGAGTAGGATTAGGACGACAAGCATGCCAAGTTGGAACCTGATTCATACCAGGGTAGTACCATCCCTGAGAAAGGCCTGGATTGCTTCTGAGGGTTGTGTCATGTCTTAGAAACCTTTCTAAAAAAATTGAAATAGTGTGATATGTCACTTGTTAGCCAATCTGTCTGACCAGACTTCAGATAGATTTCTGGCCTTTGTACACTCTCATGATGGCAAAACCAAGGAGTGTCTGAAGTCTGAAAGTGGTGCTGCCTCTTCATCCTGCATTGTGCCATTTCTGAGGCTGGCATGATCTGAGAGTGGATGTGCCAGTGAAGAAGACACATAGCTCAGCTGAGAACTAAGATTTAGACCACTGAAGGGGCTCCTTCAGCAGAAAGACCATGAGATATTGCATTCTGAAACTGGGAATATTTCTACCTCTGCCCTGATTTCCATTACCTTCACATTTTTCGACCCTGGTCACTCTCACGTGTCATTCAGTAAGGTGTCTGTATAATCTACCACCTTACTATTTGCTCTTTTAAAATCAGTGATCTTTCTCAGAAAATAGGACTTCATTTTACTTTCAGTTGAGCCATCCAGGTCTGTAATACTCCTCTGACTTCATTAAGATGGAGCCAACTGCATCCTAATTCAGCCATAAGAGGCATTCTTATGTGTGCCTAAGTTGTGGAGGAGCACTCTGCTCAAGAGCCCCTCTAAAGATCTCTGCTAGTATCTCTTGCCAGCTTTCCTCTGAATATTTCTCTTGCTTGAGTAAAGCTGCTATGTTGGTTTTGTCTGCTGTTATATGACATTCTGGAAACCAGAACTCTGTTGATATACATTTCTATCTTCTCAAAAACAGAGTAATTTTATCATGTAATAGAAACTGTATGAGTTAGATATATTAAATAATTCATTGAATCATAAAATGGCCTGGGTTAGAAGGGACGTTAAAGATCATTTAGTTTCAAACCCCCACCATGACCAAGGATACCTTTTACTAGACCAGGTAGCTGAGAGCTCCATCCAGCCTGGCCTTGGACACTTCCAGGGAAGGGGCAGTCACAGATTTTCTAGGCAATCTGTGCCAGGGCGTCACCACCTCTCACAGTGAGGAATTTCTTTCTGTCATCTAATCTAAATCTAACCTGTTTCAGCTATTCCTCCTTGTTCTATCACTACATGCCCTTGTAAAAGTCCCTCTCCTGCATACTTGAAGGCCCCCTTCACATACTGGAAGGCTGCTCTAAGGTCTCATTGAAGCCTTCTATTCTCCAGGATGAACAGCACCAGCTCTCTGAGTCTGTCAGTGTAGCAGATGGCCTCCATCCCTCTTATCATCCTCATGTCCCTCCACTGGACTCACTCATGTTGGGTCCCCAGAGCTGAAGGCAGTGCTCCAGGTGGGGTCTCACAAAAGCAGATTGACTTTGCCTCTGTGCCATAAACTGCAGTGTCTGTTCAAAGGCAAAACAAACCCATTCCCTCTCATGGTCCTCATAAGACAAAGATACACAGATACTGTCTTGTCAAGTGGACTTTTCTCTCAACCCTTTCACTTCAGGTACTTGGAGCTGGTGGCTGTCTGAGGGGAAAGGAAAACCTCCCTGTCCACTTAACTCTGTCCTGCAGAGAGTGTTTGGGGTTCTGTAGCAGACTTTCTGTACTGTTTTTCCAGTCAGGGCAATTCTAGCAAAGTTGATGAGGAACAACAGTAGACAGGAGAGATGAGATCAAATGGTGACATGGTGTGATACAGTTCTTTTGAAACAATGAGCCACACAAAGGTCATAGAAGCTGGGCAGCAGGTATTTGCAAGCCATGGATTTGCTCACTGTGCTGTGTTTCTACCAGCAGGATAACGGAGGACAGTCACTTTGACCACTGGGCAGTACTTAAAATCAGTCTGTATATTTGCAGGAGACAGACAAACTTAAGTAAGAAATGAATCACTGAGGTCATCCATAGAACTACGAAAACTTTGACTCTGTTACCCTATGACAAGCATGGAAAGAATCATGACATGCACTGAAACTAACCCAGTGACTCAATAGTTCAAGCAGCAGTGTGAAGATGCCCCTCTAAGGTAAGAAAATCACACTGAGTAGACACTATCTGTGTATCTGTTTGGCGTTATCTGCCTTTGTCTGCCTAATTTGGTCTAATTTGATTTTTTCACTATTAGCAGATTCTACTTGTGCAAAGGGCAGTTCTTAGTTCTCCACTGTTCTTTTCAGATGGAGCATTTCAGTGAGCTTGTACAATAGCAGTAGTTCTCAATAGCATTGTTAAAATAAAAAGGAAATTAAATGCCTGGAGAAAATGGAGAAAATCTGTGCACTATCTAGAACTTCACTCATATCAGACAAAGAACAGCTCCCCGTTTTACACCTGAAGTGCGAACTTCTTTTGTAGCAGCTTACATAGTTGGAATACTGTTGGAACTTTATGCAGTTGGAATCAAGTAACCTTTATGATTTTATTCTCCTAAAGCAACTTCCAAATCCAGTTGCATTTGGTTTTGCTGGCAATAATAATCATAGAATCATTTAGCTTGGAAAAGACCTTTAAGATCATTGAGTCCAACTGTGTGAATAGTGATCATAACAAAGGAAAGAAAGCAAATATTCAAACATGTCTTAGTTGTATCCAAAACAAAGGCTCTAATTGCTTTGATTTGTTGAAAATATATTTTCAGTAAGAGGAAACCAGTTTGCAGCTTTTGCAGAAGAGCTTTCAGATTATTTTAAAGCTTTGCTTATAGTTGTGGTGGCCTATGCTTGAGCACCATGCAAATAATCCATTTAAAGATCAACCTCAGAATTCTTGTTCCCTGATTCTCACCCCACTGGAATGTAGCAGGAGTCCATTTATCACTGTAGGAATGCAATGACTTGTGAAACCCTTTCATAAATTCACTTTACTTTCAAATATGAGAGAGTTCAGACAATTTCCCACTCAGAGCAGGGATCAGCTGGTTGTGATCAGGCCTCTTTAATCATTTCATCTGACTGGCAATCAATTTATAAACCAGTGCATGTGAGCTGACAGCCTCGTAATTTTGTCTCAGTAGTGAAAATTCTCCTTTTCTCTATGTAAGTATCTAATTCTGGATTATTCAAGGGAATTGTGGTGATGGTAGTTGAAGACCTGGCAGCCTACAGGCAAAAGAAAGTTGCAGCTGGCTTTAGCTTTTGTATTCCATGCATTTCACAAGTAGCGAACAACCTAAAATTCCATTACTTGAATTCAAATGTCCTTCCAACATAGTCCCACCAAAGAGGAAGGTACCGCACTGTTCATTCCAAAGAGACACCCATGTGTTTCACCTCTAAGGTGCAATTTTTTCCCCTGTTATTTCCCCAGTTCCCATGAATTTCCCAACAAGGAATGCAGATTAAGGGACAATTACACAATGCTTGGTGAAACTCCCTTTATTTATTTCACTTCTGTTGTTGCTGCTGTTGTATAAGAAAGAGCAAAATAACAAAAAAAAAAAAAAAGAACAAAGTAAAATAAAATAATAGCTGATCCAAACATTTTTAACACATTGATATCCCATTCCAAATGCAAAGACTCTTTCTTACTGCCTTTTCTTTGCATTGATTTGCACAAGCATTTTCTCTGTGAGCCAAATACATCTCTGGTATAACTTCACTGAAGTCACTGGACTTACACCAGAGGTGGTTTTGGTCCTCTGTCCTGGGTAAATACAGTAGGAATAAATTGGTCACACAGGCAGAGTGTCTGGCAATAAGTGCACTGAGTGGTCCTGGCAAACCAAAAGGAAAGATCTAAAATAAAAAGCCCAGATAGGTCTTTTACTTAATACAGGGCCTAAAAAGCTACTGGGAGCTGCTGAATACTGCCCACTAACTGTACAAAGTATAGGTAGCATGCCTTCCAAATATCAAAATACCAGACGGAATGCCGTGAAAATAAATAACTTCTAATATAAACAAATGAGAACATATCAAACTGTTACCTCTTTAAACATAATGTAAATAAAAAAAATACCAGTCCTTCTACACAATAAATATTAAGAAACCATCGACATAGTTGAAATGTACTCATATAAATTAACAACTTTAATTACATTAGCCGAACAGACATTGGTTAAAGCACTGCATGTAGTATGCAAAATAATAATAATAACAATAATAATAATATCAACAACAAAACCCAAAATGATAAAAACAAAATAGGCTTCATAATATCTTGGCTTTCATAATTTATATATATGTATATACATATATATATAGTTGTGTGTGTATATATATACTGTAGATATATATATAATATGTATGTATACATATTTATATATATATCTTCAACCCATTGTCAATGTGTTGTTTTGAAAGTATTTAAATACAAAGAAACCCATTGAGACTTAACACAGATTCACTATATCTCAAAAAATAAATAGCTATAAAACCCAGAAGTGCTGCTTGTTTCTGCCCATGAAATCCTTGCTTATAGTTGTTCACAAAAGGTCAAATTATGACTTTAATTACTCATACTGAAAACTTTTTTACTCCACGAGTAATGTAGTGAGAGCAGATGGGGAGTAAAGCTTTTTTCAGTGTAAGGAAACTGATTAGCGTCTGATTCTTATACTGATGCACAGTATCAACATGAGGTTTAACTTCAAGAACTTAACCATTTCCACCACTTCTACCTACGCCTCAGAAATAGATTTTGCTCAGTTTATTGATGCTGACTGGTAACATTCCAGGAAAGGAGACCCTCTGAAAATCAACGGCATTGCTTACAGAGTAAGGCACAATTCCACACGATAATAGTCCATAAAAAAAATGTAATTTTGCACATAGACTTTACAGATGCCTGAACTTCTCTACCTAAGTGATATTGCTGCTAGCCTCTATGTGGTCTTGTGGTGTCACAGTTAAATAAACTGGATGGCTTAAATCTCAACTAAATACAAACCAAGGAGGTATATATAATATATATAATGGAGTCCTACTTTGCAGTGATTGGGTAGGAGACTGTTTCTATTGAAGTCAATGACAAAACTCCCATTTCTTTCAGTTCTACAGCTTTGGCCCTAGATCAGTATTCTGCTGTGCCATAAGAGTGCACAATAATTATAAGCATCTATAAGCATTTTCTTTTCCTAAATCTGAAGAATACAAATACATTCAGCCCTTCCAAAGAAACATCTTGTACTTCTGCCAGTTTCTTAGGCTTTGTATCCAGTGAGCATCTGACTTGGAGATGGGGAAAGTCAACCAAATGGGGTCAACAGTGAAGCAAGAAGATTGTGGATGTACTAAGCAAATACATTTCTGCAATGAAGTCTATACTGAAAATGCATTTTCAATATAAACAGGTTATATGGAAAGGAATGTGTTAGCAGTTAAGTGCCTCTCTCTTTTTCTGGTCCAGTCATACCTGAAAGGCGAAGTAATTTTTAAGTCTGCATGCCCTAGAAGAACTGTTTAAATATGGTAACAATTTCTACTGCTATTTTAAGTACATGCAGATTTAATTAAATCAAATTCTCAGGGATGGGGTGTTTTGCTGGGATCAGTCAGTCTTGATTAACATCCCAATTTCATATTTTACTTTATCATACAGTTTTTCATTTCCCCCTACTTCACATAACTCTGACCACAAATCAAAACCCCATGACTGAGATTGGAGGGAGGAATCTTTAACATTTGTGACCAGTATAAACACACAAATGAAAGCTAAAAGGTAGGGCTTAGGAACAGTTACTTTTGCATTTGAAAAACTTTTTTTGATTTTGGTGTAACTATCATGAAACATGCTCACAACATCTAAAATCCTATTTTCTTCCCTCACTTGGAAGTTGTCTCAGGCTAGTATCATGTTTTTCAGGGCCAGTCAACATTCACTACATAAAAGCTGGTATCAAACTCAGGATCAGATCTCTTTTTAAAGCTCTTTCTTCTATGGCCAGGAAAACCATGAGCCTAAACCTGCTCTGTTTGCAGCCAATGGGAGTTTTGCCATTGTCATTTAGGGGAAGGTTCTGGGATTCCAGGTCTCCAATACTCTCTAACTAATCACTGTTGAGAATAATTTCTACCAACGTGGGCCATGTCACCTGCTTCCCTTGCCACTGTGTTCAGAGATGAACCATGATGCAAGCAGCCTGGTTTAAATAATCCAATTAGACAACGTTCCTGTGGTGCCATTCACTCAAAATCCTTTCTCTCCCTTCGCAATGCCCACAGCAGAAGGAACCTGTGACTCACCCTGGCTTACCTTTACTCATGTAAGTAGTTCTACTGCTCTTGTAGGGAGACCAGTAGGCATCAAAGAACTTGCTGACATGAGTAATGGTGCTGGGGCATCCAGTGATACGAATAAGGGTTCTGGGGCATCCTGTTTCAAGGCCAAGTCAAAAGGCCAGTGAACCACAAGATGCTCTCCTCAACAACTCTCACAGACTGTGTCCCTGATCCTGCTGTTTCAAAACCTGGCTCTACTTCTAGAAAAATCAACAGAAATTCTGCCACTTGCTTCAAATAATTGGGGTCAGGAACTTGGTTTAAGTTATAAAGATAAATTAGTTGTGCATCTTTGTTGTTGGTTGGGGGGGGGGTTAAATAATTTCCCTGCTAGCATTTGGTATCCCTCCCTTTCCCCAGGAAGAAAAACACAAAAAACCCAACAAACTTCTGCAAATAATTTAAATCAGAAAGCCTTGATATTTTACAGAATACTTTAGTAACAAATTTAGAGTTTAACCAATTGCTATATTTTTTAATTTTTTTTTTTTGCAAATTGCAAACAAGTCTGTAAAAAAATGCATTGTATAAAAAGTACATAAATGTATAACCCATTAGCTGTACTATGCAATCTAAATATTGTGGAATAAATTAGATAGAAAACTTAGCTATAAGCATGTATGTTGATAGCTATTCAACAGAGAAAAGGGCTTTTTTTAAAAATTTTTCTTTCTTTTTCTTTTGTTTCCTTTTGTTGTTTAGTCTCTATTGACACACACAAACAGGGACATGCACCCATGTGCACACACATAAGCACACACACAGAACACACACGCACACATGCACACACAAACAGTTTTGGCTGACAAAAAAAATCAAGGCCCTGATTACACTGTTTAAAAATGGTTCTTGCCACCAAGGTGCTAACACACTATCCCTAGCCAATGTGACTGGGTTATATTGTGCTATCTTTTATCTTTTTTTTTTTTTATTTTTTCTTTTTTTAATTTTTTTTTGTTTTGTTCTGTTTTGTAACAGATTGTGCTCTCAACAAGTCGGGGAGCCACGTTAGTGCTTCTTTCCGTGGGAGGTATTTTGAAGCCTGTCCCGTCAGAAGGCAGCTAACAGGGGCTTGGTTCAGCAAACTTAGGAGAGTCTGAAGCTTCAGGCTCGGGGTTATCAAACTCAGTGTAAACAGGGCCTAAAGGTTTCTCCCATTCCCTCTTGTCATCTCCCTCTACCCAAAGACTTATGTAACTTTAACATTCTTTTAAATATGAGAGCGAATAATTTTAAACACAACTATCTTACCTATGCCCTACAGGTTGGACCCTTCAGGTTAGGTGTTGACACTGAAAATTAGGTCTTAAAGGCAAACCCATTAAGAGTTGTCCTGCTAGAGGGTGGTGGTTGAGACAGCCAGTCTTTTGGCAAAGACTGCATTTCAAACAGAAATCCTACCACAATGCCATTTTCTGTGTATTTGCAGGGGCAATGGTGGGCAGGGCCCAAGCTGCTTGCAGTTTTGCATCAACACTTTCTAAGTGGATTTCAGCACTTTAGGTTTCTCTCACGCTAATACCATTTTGAACTTGGCAGTAAGAGACAAACAATCTTTTAACATACTGTGCTTTGAACACAAACATTCATTGTTTTAAGAGCAGTAAAATGAAGCCAGAAGTGCTTATACCTTGTGTATACATACATATGTACATACAGAAATATATATATATATGTATATCCCTTGGAGAAAGTTGTTTCCCAACAATGCACAGTTGCTGTGCATCAGGGCCAAGTTTAGTGTTGTACATACAAAAGAGTACAGTTATTCTTAGATGTTCCTTGAATCCAAGAACCTTGGATCCAAATCCCAGGGATTTTCTGGGCTTACTTCAAATGGCAATTTTGAGGGCACTATTTGAATTTAACTGGTTAACAGATATTCTAGCCTGAATGTAATCAACCCACTGACCCTTAATTCAAACCCTAACTTATTACAGGTGAATGGTACCAACCACAAACAGACTTTTTAGAGGCTCGCACAAGTGTCTTTGGTGTATGTGTCTATTCATTTTAAGGTACAAAATAATAATAATTATTATAATAATAAAAATAGCTATTTTGTGTGCTGTAGCAGTTCTTGTATAGCTCACAATAAGTGCAGCTCTCAACCCCTCCCACACCCAACCACCCTCCCTTGCAAATATTTGTTAAATAAGGATTAGACAGGTCAGACACCATTGTAGTGCAAATAGTAAACGATTAAAAATTTTTTTTACAAAATATAGAAATGTTTGACTCCAGTAACTGGACAAACATGTTCCTTTCAAGTATCTCTCACTGAAGAATTTTTTTTAAAACAAGTTACTTCCATTTAAAAAAAGTCTCTCTGATTTTTTTTCTTTTTCTCGCAGGTAAACAGTTTCAAACCAACTAGGTTGCATAGTTCTAACATTGTAAGCACCTTTACAGAATGTAACTTTTATTCTTTCATTCATTTTTTTATTCTGGTTTTTTCTTCATTTTTCTTTTTTTTCCTTTTTCCTCTTTTTTTTTTTTTGTTATAAATGTAGTGCAGAAGATGAAGGTGTATACACCTGCACATTATTGTCCCTTGATCAATGTTAAGTGCGTGTACAGTGTCTGTATGTATAGAGATATGTATATAAATACATAGCCATATATATATACACACAAACACCACACACCTACTCAGTTGCTCTGTGAATGTCAGGGGGGAGCGCCAGTGACTGCAGTGATCATACACATGGCTTTTCAATGACATTTTGGACTTTGTCCAAAGGTTAGATGAGCTGCTACCATGGCTTGAACTGATGGGGAACTAAGGGAGGGAACCAAACTCCCCTAGTAAGAGCTAATGTTTAGTATACTATATCATAAGATAAGGAGCATACTGAAAGGAAGGGGAACTCCCCAACCCATACCGCCATTCAGACATGTCTTATTCAAGCCCGGGTTCATGAAGCTTTCTTCCTTTTTTATATCTGGAGTCTTTTCTGATCCTCCGTAAGTCCTTTTTTTTTTTCCTTTTTTTTTTTCTCTCTCTCTTTTCTCTCTCTCTTTTGTTTTTGCTTATATTTCTGGTGATTGTTTCATTCAAAAAAAAAAAGGTTATACCATATCTGGTCTTTCCTCTTCTTGGGCTTTTGATACATTTTCTTCTCAAAAAGAAGGGTCTTGTACCCACATGCCGTCTATGAGCAGCCACACTCCTCCACAATCATGTTCTGTATGTCTTTCTTAATGATGTTCTGGCCATCGTCATAGTAGAGCATGGACATTGGCCTCAGCTTGGTGGGCACACAGCATGACTTGAGGTTGGCAAAGGGGCTGTGGCCCCGCATGCGGTAATGGTTGATGACAGTGGAGTGGAAAGATAATGATGAACCAGACGTGCCTGCTATATGGCTGGGGCACTCTCCTTCGCAGTAGTTGGCATGATAACCTGTAGGAGCAATGATCCAGTCACTCCATCCTATGTCCTTGAAGCTGACAAAGAACTGTTTCTTGCAGCAGATGTTGACTTTGCCATCACACTCCAGGCCTCGCCTCCGCCGCCTGTGCTGCCGGTCCTCTGAGTGACGGGCAAGCATCATCAGGAACGGCCGATGGGATTGCTCCTTCTCCTCTTCTCCTGTGAATTCTCCAGGTTCCTTTTCTTTCCCTTCCCCATCATCTTCCTTTTTCTTCTTCTTCCCAAGTAGCACCAGGCTGGCTCCAGTCTCTTGGCACAGGTCACAGGCAATCCGCACATCCAAAGAGCTCTTGCCTTGGTCCAGGAGTCTCTGGACACTGCTGGAGACAGGAAAGATGTGCCAAGTGCTCTTACGGGTGTCCACTGCCTTTTCCGAAATCAAAGTCTCACTCCTTCCACCTTTCAGCCCCCCATCCTCCATATCTTCTGCTCCTTCCGAGTTGCCTTTTGGCTGCCGCTGCTGCTGGAACAGGCGAATGGTGACTTTTGTCCTGCTCCGGTTGGCTTTGGAGACCTTCAGGAAGAGCCACACTTCAGCATGTTCCACCACGGATAATTCACTGCCTTCCTTGGAAATCTCAAAGCGCAACATTTTCTTGGCCATGCCTGATGTGGTAAATGGAAATAGACAGGAAGAACTTGTTAGTATGTCTGCGTGCATTCTGTTAAAGAGACTTCTGTTAGTTTTGCCACAGCCATGAAGCTTCCTGGGTTTTCTACTTGGGTTTTTAAATTTTTATGGTTCTTCTGTTCTAACCTTCCTTCTCACCTCACCCCCTCCTCTGTTTCTATTTTGTGAAAATTCTGTTTGGACAGGTATTTATTTGCCCGCTGGTTTCCAGCATAACATTTTAACCAGAGCATTTATTATAGGAACAATATAGCCATTAATGTAAAGCATCTTATGATAAATAAGCATCAGTGGCTGCTAAGATTTCATTTGCCTAAGCTGTCTTTGTGACCACTGTTTACTGAAAGGCAAAAAAGCTTTATGGTGGCAGTCCATATGTACTACACACAAAAATCTGCACCTAATAACTGGTAAGGGAACGAGGTCCAGTCCTGCCAATTCTTTAGCAATACCTTGGAAACTATGTAGGAAAGAGGTTTGCCCTTTCTCCCTCCATAAAAAGCCGTTCTTCATATGCATCTTAAAATGAGTTGTGACCATCAATTGCTTCTAAAACAAACAGAGGCTAAAATATGAGCCTCAGCTTCAAGAGGTTTGCAGAATTATATTGTAAAGAATTGCAGAATTGCAGCAGGCAGACTCTTCATCCTGTGAGATGTTAGCTGTAGATCCTGTTCTTAATTTAACACACTGTACTTGCAGTGATTATAGTAATGGTGAATACATTGAGAAATGAGCTAAAGAACTGTATAATTATGGGGATGGTTCTCTGGCATAAT
Source organism: Pithys albifrons albifrons (assembly GCF_047495875.1). Taxonomy (NCBI): domain Eukaryota; kingdom Metazoa; phylum Chordata; class Aves; order Passeriformes; family Thamnophilidae; genus Pithys; species Pithys albifrons. The sequence goes on from NC_092464.1 coordinate 52,235,377, forward strand.
TGTATCAACTTGCTGAGATGTCATGATGATGATTGTGATGGTGAGGAGGTGTTTCTCTGATACAGAGCTCATATCCCTGGCAGAAGCTGGCATGAATAATGAGGGCTGTTTAATGATTTGATCACTAGAGCATGAAAAAGTTAAGAGGGAATGAATTAGCTGGGGGATGGTGGTGATATTATTTTTTTTTTTAAGAGAAGTACTTTTCTATTTTCTTAACAAAGAAAAAAGCCCTGATGGAGTCTTTTGTTCTTTCTCAGCATGGAGGCCAGGTTGGACTGGGGGCACAGATTTTCAGTGCACAGATATCTGACCTTAGTGAGACAGAAACAGTATTCATAATTATCAGTTTTCCATTGATATCATTTTTGAGCTACCTGCAGTTGTTAATCTGATTTTCTGTGCAGTAGTTCTATTTGTCCTAAAAACAACACATGGTGATCAAAACAGAAGTAGCTGGACACATACAGGAGAAATTGTGCTCTCCATATCAAGGCTCTTCTCCTTGCTTCCTACTGTCACTGAACTTCACCAGTAGGAGCTTCCTGACCCTCTCCCTGTTCACCCATTCTCAGTGAGATAGAAGTGGAGCAAAATCACAAGAGACATCTATCCCGTGTATGCTTGCTAATTCAAGAGCTGCTGATTTCTGAAGTTTGTAGGCAGGCTGTGCTGACCTTTGAGCTACCTGTTGCTTTTTTTTCTCTGTGAAGTACTGGCACTGACAAATTCAGCTTTCCCTTGTGGCATTCCCAGGTCAAAGAGACAGACGTTTCTGAATTGCAGTGTCCAAGGGGCACAGCGTTTTGTTTTTGCTTTCCCTCTAAGTGAGAGTGTGAAATTGTAGACTTTAACTGTCACTGAGATAGGGAAACACATGGTTTGTGTTAACTGCTTCTCACAGAGAGCTGATGCCAGTCTCCAAAGTGAGTTACATTAATTTCTCAGGGAGCTACATGAACCACAGGGACTGTGACATCGAAAAGGAAATGGCTTATAGAAAAGACAGATCAAGCTGACCAGAAGTTTGCAACAAGATGGAGTTATTGTTTTTCTATTATTTTTTAGGTAAGATTCATTCAACAATGACTGAAATTTTTCCAATTAATTCTTACCAGCTCACATGACTTTTTTTCATTCTGGAAATCAAACTATGACAAAGCTGCCAGCTGTGTTAGATCAGAGATCAGGTGATACACACTAATCCCAATCCTGATTCAATTTCAGAGCAAAAGGAGGTGTAAAATGACATTTCTCCAGTCCAAATAAAGTCTGGTCTGAAAGGCTGGTTGCCTTGTACATAGGGACAATATAAAGAGTGTTCTCTATGAGAATGGATACTCCTAAGGCCTGTGAGGACCAGCCAGCCTGTGGCTTCATTCCCCCCAACTGTCTCTTCTATAGCAAGCTTCTAACTTTAGCTTATCCCTTTCCTTAGCACAGTCCTGATAAACCTTCTCTGAGGGGAATCTGGGCTTCAAGGGAACCTGAAGGCAGATGACATGCCAGGAGTGGTTTGCTGCCCACCAAGACTCTCCAACCACTCTGTTCTGCTTGCCGTCCCTACCCAAGGAAACCTTGGTGGAAAAGAAAGGGAGTTTAGACCAAGCCACAGAAGGTGTTCTGGCACCCAACTGCTCTCTTTCCCCAGAGCTCACAGACCAACGTGTGCAACAAGCACGTGTTGCTGGGAATTGCAAAACTTATTCTGCATTCCTGAGAAACCAAGCTGGGCACAGACAGCAGCTCTGGCACTAGCGGAGATCCTGTGCATGAGCAGATCAGCTGTGGTGGATGTGTGAGCAGATCAACTGTGCTGCACATGGACACGAAAAACATGAGCTCTGGAGAAAGCCAGTGGGTTGAGCAGACCCGGCTCAACAGGGTGCCAAGATGTATGACCCATCTCAGACAGCCCTTGTTACAGAACAACCTTGTGCTTTAGGTGCTAATACATGGGATTTCACATTCTGCTATTTCCATGCTAGTGGGAACTGAAAGCAGTTACGAATTGACATATCTGCAACAGCAAATATTCATATTACCTTATGCACTGGCCAGAAGCACAGTGATGCAAACACTCCTTTCGGCAAATATTACATGAAAGAAACAAGATCTCAAGAACCCTTTTAATCAGTTTTTCAAATGCTAGTCAATGTGTGAAAATTGAATTCTTCTCTGTTACTAAAATATTTGAACAGGTCACTGAAAGCACATGAGTACTTTATTTGAGAGAAGTGAGCTTGAGCAAGGTAGCCTAAGACATGTCCTTATACAGGGATAACAGCCTCCCTATATATCCTTAGCTACAGTAACTGCCTCTCTAGATGTGGTTAGCTACATTTTCCCAAACGAATGGTAGGTTAAGATTCTACAGAAAAAATAGGCAGGGAGCTTCTCTGAGCCTTAAATTTCTGAATGAAAGAAAATCCTGAGTCCTCAAACCTGCATAGCTAATAAGAGGTTTTATAGTGATTATAAAACACTTTCCCTTTCACAGATCTTTTTAGAAGGAGACTGGGAATGGTGCAAAGTTGGGGATAAAAAGGATGCTTTCACATTAAGAAAAAACAAAGTTTTCTGAATTCTCTTCACATTCACAACTAGTTTGTTACAATCACACAGCACAAATGGTATGAATCCTGCAGCCTTTAAGAGGTCACTATGCTCAGACAAGTTTGTTTTGAAATCGGAGTTTGGCCTGTGCTAAAGCTGCATTGAGACCTCTGGATCTGGCTTATTATGGTTACACATTCAGTTTATAACAGGATCTTTATTTCTAAAAGGTTCGGCGCTACAATAAAATAAATTCTCCAACTGTTCTGAGATTAAAAAAACCCCCACCTCTCTGTATTTCATTTTCTGCAAATATTGCTTGGGGATTTAGCTGATTTTTCTTTTAGGACTCAGTTAATGGACAGCATCAAAGTTTTGGAAATATATACTGTTCATCTAACCGACGGTAAAAGGGAGATTCCTGAGAGTTGCGGGTGGTATCACTTCCATAGTTACATTTTGTTTATCCTTTTGTCCTGCCTTTCTATCTGCCACAGCTGATTTGCAAGGGTCTTTTTCCATTTCTAATCATCCTGCTCCTCCTGCCTGACTACTGTGGAAAGACCCACAGCCCAACAGTGGTAATGCCTTCATCACTTTCATGCTCATATAAACAACGATGTCAACAGCCTGGATTGTTATCATAGCAGAAAGCGGCTGAAAAAGGAGACAAGAGATTACTCTGGGCCCCTTTTGATTGCTTTTCCTCATCTCCATTTCCCAAAACTTTGGAGAGGCCACCTCTCTCCTGAGCAAAGTCCCTTCCAGGATAAGCTGTGATGGCAAAGGAGCAGCATAGCAGAGCGAGTGACACCAGCAAATGCTGTGAGAAATGGTTAAAAATACAAGCCCTAAGAAGTAGTGCATATATGGTAAAAGGTTTAATGGAAGGAGTTACTGAATGGAAAGAAAGTGTAGCATCAGTATATATAGCATGGGAGTTTGCTCCTATCTGCTTTTCTCTTCACCAGTACTCAGGCACCTTTTTAGGAGAGAACCCTGGCAGTGACAGCAGAGGGGAACCCACACAGGTACCCTCCTCTGCACCTCTGAGGGGCTGCTCAGGGCTCCCCTCAGGGCTCTGCACTCCGTACCTGGTGACGTGCACAGCGCAGGAACCCGTGGGGAGGTTGGCAGAACCCTTGTGGGCCCAGGCACGGGGACACTGCAGGGGCAGCCCTGCACAGGGTGGCTCGTACTGGGCCCAAAGAGGGATCTGCAGCTCCAGTGTGCTCATCCTCTGAGACTGAGGACCCTTCCTTCAGCATGGCTTTGGCTTTAACTGTGCCACCAAAGTTCCTTTATTTGCCATTTGCAGCAGGATTCAAGGCTGAGCCCTGTTAGTTCAAGCTATGTGCATGTACTAGGTAGGGTCTGAGCAATACAACTGAAAGGATATTCTGTTGAGTAAAATGCTGGAATACTTGATGAAATCTTCTTTTAACTGTGTGCTGTTGAATTATTAAGGTTGGGGTTTTTTCATAATGGAAGTGATTATTCTTTCTGGCATTATAATTTGACTGATTCTTAATTTCTCCTAATATACAGTATTCAAATTTTCCTTTAAAAAGTGCTCACTGTGTAAAAAGATGCTGTAGCTTTAAATTTCTGTGCTTCGCCGGTGCTTAATTTTGAACCGTTTTTACATTATACTGTAAGTGAACTGTTTTTCCATACAAAGCTAGCTTTTTTTCCTTTTTTAGTTGCTAACTTTACTACTGCCTATGTTTAGATTTGGGGGAATTTGTACTGCGTGCCAATCTGTAATTACATTCAAAAGCATCCTTTCCTTCACTTCTCATTTCCGTTCCCCAGGAGACAGAAAAAAAATAGGTTACTAGAAAGGTTCCTCTAAAGAGAGTGAAGAGAAGAGCATGGTTATTGAGAGATAATTGCTCAAAATGTTTACTAATGAGTGACCACTGGAGTTAGATGAATTGTTTGCAGAGCAGAATTTATTCAGTGAATTTAGCACTGTTATCGTCTGGCAATTACCCCCCAGGCAGAATGATTATTGCAAATCTCCTATTACCACGATTAGACAGTGGCCATTTCTGTGAATGCCTTTCAGCCTATGGATCACTGGCAAATGATTTATTCTAACTATTCATTACCCATCCTATGTGACCGGTCATCCAGGTTGCACGTGTTCATTCCTGTTCCCTAAGTGTTGCCTCTGACAGTGGGAGGAGTAATTACCACACAATTAACAAAGAATTTATCTTTATGCTCACCTACCATTTTCTGCCAGAAAAAGGAGATTTTGCTGTAAGAGAAAAATAAACCAAGAAAAAAAAAAAAGAAGAAGAAGAAAGTCAGGAAAAAGAGCTATTCCCCAAGCATTTGTGGGGGAAAAAAGCAGCAGCAACTTTATTTAAATACCTTTTCTTGAAAAGTTAACTCGAAGAGGCACTGACAAGGTCATTCAGAATGTGGAATAATTCAGTTCTGGTGAACCTTGACTCTCCTCTGCTATTTTGTTAGAAGGGAAGCACTTTACATCCACAGCTTTGAGTTCTTTCCAAAGTGAAAGCCCTTCCCCCACATGGCTTTAAATATTTAGAAACAAAAAAGGTGTTTGTTTGGTTGACGGGCTTTTTCACTCGATTTTTGCGTTTATGTCTGAAATAGCTCAAGCAAAGTTTAGGGCCATTTGCACCAATAACATATTCCAAGGTAGAAACAAGACCAAGTCTTTGTCTTTTATAAAGGAGAGAGCAATTTTTTTAAATAATTTGCTGTAAGTTCTAAAATGAAGTGGCTCAGAAGACGCCATTTCTTTTTTCATTAAATATTTAATCTCTATTCACTAAGGCCCAAATCCCAAGCCTGCTGAAATGAATAACAGAAATTCCAGTTGCTTCCAGTAGACTAAGCCCCAATGCCAAATCAGTGTTGCAAAGCTCTGCTGCGTTAAATGAGATTGCCTTTTCATAGCTTTTCATTGCCTTTTCATAGACGTAAGAATTTTCTAGATGTAAGAACTCCCCATCATGAATCATTGACTTGTGTGCAATGTGGCTGTGTCCTGCACACATGGATGCATGTTCTTCTCTGCAGGAAAGCTGTGGGTACAGCTACACAGGTGTCTACCTCGGCATACCTGTTCTATACACACACACAGGCAAATGCCTATCCAGGTATTCCTAACTGCAATTCCATTCAAAACTGTGGGCATGGGACACATCAAGTACTTTCTGTGTGTCTCAGGTATCTTTTTCTAAACGGGTTTCCACTTTCTCAGATTCATCTCTGCTTTCTCAGGTTGTTCATACCAACCAACCTCCCTGAATTCTCACATTTTGGTACAATGAAACAGATTAATACAGAATGGCTTTCCTCTTCTGGAAAGAACTTGCTTTCCTTTCCTAAACTTGGAATCTTTCATATAGTATGCCAAAGGAAAAAAATAATCAAGGGAAAATAGGCTTGTTTTCTAAAAGCCAAGGAGACCGCATTAAAAAAAGATGTGAGAAAATCATCTCAGATGATGATTCACGGTCACATTTCTCAGTATCTTGTAAAAAATAATATTGATAATTTCTGATCTCTCTAGATTTCCAGAACTTCTAGCATCCATCAGTTTATCTTCTTCCCATCTCTCTGTTTCCTTCCTGCATTATTTTCCTTGCAGTTTTCCACTATCAGTGAATCTCTGCTTTTTAAATAAACTAGAAGAGAGGAACGAGCTACACTTAGAGAATCTACAGATAAGCATAAAGATCTCTGGGATTCAGGATCCAATTAGGTAAAATAAGAGTTTGCAGAAGGTTGCCTTGTGTGAGGCCAAAAGCCTTTGGAGTGTGCCCTCTCGTGGCCGTTCTCTACTCAGTACGAATACCTGTTCTATTAAACACAGCTCTTTTCAAAAGAAAATTGATGATACAATTCAAAAAGACATAAGTCGTACATAATCTTTTTTCCTCCTGAACTGCCAGCTTGGCTGTAGAGGGGTAGATATCTTCCTGGGAAAAGCTATGAGTACATACACACATGTATCCATCAGCACAGGAAAGTAGATATCTACATCACAGAAAGTGGAGTCAGTTCACCTTGAATTCGGCATGAAGTGGTACAAAACAGTAGAAGTGGTCTAAGTAGTTGTCAGATTTCTCCTTTTTTTCTTTTTTTTTTTTTCTTTTCCTCCTGGCAGTTCTCCTAATGATAAACCTTTGGACTTCATTATTTCCATCCAGTAATTCCCATCATCTTCTCGGGGGCTGATGTTAGCAACCCATTTCAGTGGTAGTTTAGTTGCCAAGACCAAATTTGGTTGGCAAAACCCCAGATCTGCCTAAAAAGCTATCTACTTAAAATAATGAACGAGCTAGTAGAGAAACATATTTTATGAGTATTGAGTATCTCTGTTGTGGACCCTGTTGGATTTGCTTGTCAGAAAATTATAGACCCCTCTCCTCACAACACTTGCTTTAAGACCTTGAAGTAACCCACAGAACTCTGGCACAGCTACCCTCATAGCAGAACTGATTGAGGGTAATAGTCTGATATGCAAGTAGAAAATAATTTTCGTGTTTTACTTGTAAGAATGCCAAAGGACAGTGGGGTGCATTGGTAAACTTTTGCCCAATACTCACGGTCATTAGTTTTACAGAGATCTGTCTGGATTTGTTAGCTGTGAAAACTACCTGCCAACTCTTGTGCTGATTTCCTGGACATAACTACACCTGTGCCTCAGACAAGTTCACTGCATTTATTTCCCCTCTAATTGTCTGAAGTCTGTGCTTATTTGAACTTTGCGATTTTAGAAAATAGTCTCAAGCCAGAGGCACATGCACAGGGCACTGTTTGTTCATTCACTCCATTTCTTTGCATGTTTGAGGATATGGCTGATGAAAGATGGAAATACTGCCTTTTTATGAAGGCAAGTAGTAAATGTGGCTTCTGAAAGGTATGGGGAATGGCTGGTTTATGTCAAGCCATACCCAAAGGAACAAGAAGCCTAAAGTCTTATTTTTCTTTTCACAGACCTTTATATGACACAATGTGAGATGTTTCCATTCATTTTCATTGATTTCTTATTGCCCTCTCTTGAGGCAGAGTGAGTTTCACATTAAAAGAAAGAGCATTAACCCAACAGTGAGAGGAACATGTTCATTCTCCTGCTTGGAGTTTAAGCTTCTTCATACCATTCCCAGTTTTCACAGAATGAAAAGTGGGGACTGTCCATGCGCTTATATTCCATTCCTGTTTTTTAACTCATAATTCCTACATGACTTGTCACTTGCCTTCACTTTTGCCTCACTTTCCTTAGCAGACAAAAAAACTGTTGTAATACTTTATAGGCAAAATTGACAGTGCACAATGGGAAGAGATCCCAAGGGAGTTTACTTAAGCTGTTGCAGCATTAGCACCTGTGAAATGGGTAGATCCTCTGATGTTGGAAAGACACCAGATATGAATGGCTATAGATGAAGAATATGTTTCAGCAGTCTGAAGTTACGCCACGGAGTGGAGTTATCATTTCTGTTATAAGCCCAAACCCAAGAGTTCAGCTTCTAGGCTGCTAATTGCTCCTCCCTTGTCCCAAATCAAAGCCTAGCAGATATGGGAAAAAGGGACAGCCCGACAGCCCAGCCCTCTTGCCTTGGCTTCCAGGCTGGGCGTAGTGCAGAGGAGGACAGCAGAGGGAAGGAAAGGCATGGGAACACAGTGATGCCCCTGTCCTTCAGCTGTGCAATCCACAGCAGAAGGGCTCCTACATCAATCTGGCCAGCAGCAGTGGGCCAATGCTCCGTCAGTCAAAGGCAGTGACGTGTCAGTGTGGGGTGGCTGGTGAGGGGATCGGTGGCAGGGTATTGGCCAGCGGGTGGGCAATGGAAGGATTTTGGCTGCCCACGTGACACCGAGAGCCAATGGCTTCGGGAGCCGCCGTTGGAGGGTGTCATACGGAGTAGGCATATATCAAATTCCAAATTCCTTTGTGTCAGAGCTCAGGAGAGACAATAATGTGTTTACAAATGATTGGGACTCACACAGTGAAGAGAAACCACTGTTCATGCCATATGTGTTCCACTGTGCTCAGAGCGAGCTGCTGAAAACCAGGTGGGGAATCCGACTCATAGATAGCTTAGAGATTTCCTTGTTTTTATAAATTCATGTCTAAACTAATGTCGAGCTGCCCCTGCTTCTAATGATCTCTGGCACTGACACCTTCTGCCTGCTTTCTGAAGTGGGGGGGACAGAAAAACAGAAAAGCCTGAGCTTTCGTACTGAAAGAACTGATAATGTGCATATTGACAAGGACTCCAAAGGCAAGGGCTCCTTGTACAGTCAGAAATCAGAGAGCCAGCAGGAATGTCTGCTCTTAAAAGCATGCACACTTCTTGTGCATGGCTTCCCTGCAATCAGAACATCTGAGTCAACAGGTTTTCAGGACTGGAAACTCTGAGTGTTGTCTTAATTGTTTATACTGCTGCAGCAAACTTTTAAACAAAAATGCTTGGAGTTCCTTTGCATACTTTGCCTACCATATGCTGTACCAAACAAAACAATGACATTCTTTTAAAACCGTCTTGGCAACAGGAAAAATGCTTTGGCTAGACAGCATCATAAAAAGTTGCTGTTAGTTAGATGACAGAGTTTTTTGCAAGATACTCCTATTGATGCATGCAGGAACTACTCATGTATACTAACAGATATATATGCAGATGCAGACACATATAAATTGAATTAAAATGGGTTCTGATCCTATTCATGTAGGAACAAATTTAGAGCTGTTTCCTATAGGCAGCTGATGAGAGTCTTAAGCCATTACTTAGTAAATATATATATTCAGAGCTCTTACTGCATAAGAGTTAGGGGGAAAGGAACTGTGAAAGAGTTCAAAATACACCCTACCAAGGTTGCATTTTTTGGCAGGAGTGTTTTAGGAACAGAATCTTTTTTCCAGTATGCAGAAGTCTGCATTACAAATTGGATCAGCTACAGCAACTTGTCCGGTTCTATTGAAGTCATCTGACAGTCCCTGCAACTCTTTATTGCCAGAGATGCTGTGTTAAATTTTAAAGAAAAAAAAAACCCAACCAAACAAAATAAAAACAAAGAAAAAAAGAGAAAAAAAAGCCCTCTCACTTTTTAAAGTTAAAGCTGCTTCATCTGATTTTATAACTTCCGCTATAATTTTATATGAAAGGGCTGTTTCTCAAGTAGTTTGCAGGTCACTTTCTGTCTTGACAAACTCCCCAAAAGGTTTCTGACTTTTTTCCTTCACCATCAAATTTGGAATCAAGCACTTTACTGCAAGTACTGGCTTCACAGGCACAGTTTGGAGGACCCTGCTGCAGGCTGACTTTCTGCTCAGGACTGGTTAGAGAGCTTCCTCCCTGTGTGGCTGACTGTGCTTAGCAAGTGTAATCTCTAGCCAAGACTAAGTCAGAAAAATCAAATTCCTTCGGAGTCCTACACCACCACCACCCCCCATCCCATTCCTCCTTCTCCCTTCCCCCAGGTCTCATACTACAACCTTGCAGAAAACATTATTGCTGAGGAGAAGAAAATAAGTTAACTGCAGATCTGGCACAAAGAATATTTTACTTTACAGTCTTGCTTTTCAAGCACTCACCTGATTCCGCAAAAGTGATGATTTCTGAGGTTTGCTCCACAACGTCATTCATTTCGGCTCTTCTTCCAACATCATCCTCTATTTCCACATAACCATCCTCTCCCACCTTTCCCACATGGAGTTTTTTGATGGCATTTAAAAGTGCTGCCTTGGGCACCGGCTGGGTGATATTAGGTCTGTCCCTCAAGTGCAACATGTTCAGTATGTGCTTCTTTACTGCTTCCACCATCTCAGGCTGTGAGCTGGGCACATCCTTTGAGAGCGTGGCAAGGGCACATGATGGACAGTCAGTGACTGAACTGTGCCCCTCGGATCCTGGGGTTGGGGAACTCCTCACTATAATCCAGCAAAGCACCAACAGAAATCCTCTCTTCCAAAGCAAAGGCATCCTGGCAGCAAAAGTTGTTGTGATTCCCTTTTTAAAAGGCCCTGCTTTTCCTCCCCCTTCACGAACAGTTTTTCTGGGGGCTGGTTTAGTTTGTTTGTTTGTTTGTTTGTTTTTCCTTCTCTTCAGCAAATTCTCTGGAACAAGAACCAAAAGTTTTCTGTGAAGTTTTGTTTGCAGGTTCCCTCTCTGAATGCAATAAGTGCTGTAGATGTTTGTGGCTGTCAGGGAGAAGAGTTCTGACTCTGTCTCAGAGTAGGAGAGAGACACAGAGAGAGGGAGAGAGAGAGAGAGGACGGATTGGCCTAAAGTGAGTGAGTGAATGAGAGAGGGAGGGAGTTTTGTCTGTGAGTAAAGGCTATGATTAGGAAGGGGGAGGAACAGGCAGGCTGGCTTCCTTATGCTCATTGCTCCCCTAACACACACACCTCTCTTCAAATATCACTACTTGTGGTTCCTTCCCTCCTCCCTTTCTAAAATCTCTTCTCATTCCTGTAAATTTACTCTTTTTTTTCTCTCTGTTTGACCCTCCTCCCCCCACCCCCCTCCCCGCAGCTGTCATTTCCCTCTTTTTTTCTTTTCTTTCCCTTTCTTTTTGTTTTGTTTTGTTTGTTTTATTCCTTCAACAGTATCACTGACTTAACTAAACAGAGGAAACATGAATGAATGAAAAGAGTGAAATCTTTAACGAGCACCTTGCTCTTGGTCCTGCCTGATATTGTCAGGGATGGGAGGAGATGTTAAATAGCTTGTGAATGAGATGGGCATGAGGGGAGGGGCTCCAAATATTTTGGACAGAACATTATTCTGCATTGAGTAGAAGAAAAGGTCTTTTCTGGAGGTTATCAACACTGGCAAGAGATCTGACGGGTGCAAAATCACACTGTTGTTGGAGGGCTCTATAATACATGATACACTCCCCAGCTGCAAAATGCAGGCAGGCACTGAGAGCCTAAACATGAGCTGGTACAGCACATATCTGTGACACGTGAAGGCAGTGCTCTCCCACCAGAAATATCCCTACTTATATGCTAGTCTGTGCCTAGAAGTTCTCAGGCAGATATATTTAGATTTGGGGTTAATCAAGCAATGCCTGAAAAATGCTTTGAAGGTAAAGTGTGTTACAAGTCATACTTGCTTCTGACTCAAGCAAATCCCTCATCGATGCCAATAATAATTCTGTCTGAGTGAAGGCTGAGTAAGGTCTTCTGCATTTGGCCCATTGTTCTTAGATGGCATTTATTGCTTCATTCATTTAAATCACACAGAGCAATCATAATATTAGAATAAGACATTGGGAATGAAAAGAAATCTAAAGCACTACGAGAAGCAGGAGTTTCAACCAGTGCTGGTAGCCCCTTGCCAGTTTATGCCTGGGAGGGATTTGCTCTGCAGTGAAAAGACATTCCCTATGCCCCTGCCATGGCTTCTTGTTGCCTTTCTGTTCTGTAGCCTCTCCGTTCTGTTCCTTACTGAGCAACACTGAAGTTAACAAACTCATTTCCATTTGAATTTGGTAACGGAAAATGGAAAAATTACAGCCCTAACTATAACTTTTTGGGATTCTTCCCCTCCAGATGTTAACTTGTACAGATTTTCTTAGAACAGCTTCTTCTTTTTTAGTGTTTACCCTTTTTGTTTTCCTCCCTTTCCTTCTCTCTCACACACACCTCTGTCTTCTCAGGTGTGCTTACCTCCTACCCAGCAAATATTCCACTTTCATTATATTACCATCAACCATTGTATTTCACAGTGCAAAGGAGTAATTTATGAATATAAGCATTGAAAGGTCTCTAATTTCCATGAGATGACTACAGGCACATGGGCTAAGAGACAGGCAAGGAATTATAGTTAGAGTAACTGAAACACACAGAAGTAATTGAACAATCAACCAAAGTTTTACAAATGTTATATATTGCAAGTCCTTTTCAATTAAGCTCTTTTATAAGTCTTTTACTGTTATAAGGCATCCACAGTACACCCTCATCTGTGTTTTACTGACCTCAGTTGCTATACTGTTATATACTGTTACACTTACAGGTCTGTCAGCATTATAAACCCTGCAGCCATTCTTATAAACACATCTTTGTAACACAAACCTCACTATAATACATTGAAATTTCTTGGATCTTGTGAACAGCCCAAAGTCTGTTGTAATTATATGAAGTCTGAAAGCTTGAAATAGAACTAAAAGTTTAATTGGACGAAAAAATAATTTCAGATGAAAATATGCATTCATGATTAGCTGTACCAGCAGATGACATAATTAAAGGAGTTATTTATAGTTCTAATATAGCACCTATCCCAACAGTGTCTGATGAAAAGGATAGGCATAAATCAAAATAAAATACAGATAAGTATGTTTGGGTTCTTGCCGTGGGGTATACGTTGCTTGCCATATACTAGAGGTGCACTTACCGCATCCAATCTCTGTTACATATATGGATAGCACATTTTACTTGCATGCCATGATGATGACAGATTTAACATTAAAGCATAACTTCCCCAAACCCACTGTTTTCTGAAAGAGAGTCCATCGATACCGCTGATTCAAGTCCATTTGCACTTACATGCACATACATATATGTACAAAAGCACACAGCATTTGAACACAGACAGAAATGGTGGCTCAGACTATTTCTATAAAATCACCTGAGCTGCAAAGCTCTGTCTATGTATCCAACCCTAGCAGTATGCAACAGCATGCACAGGAATACAAAGTTTCAGTTTTAAAAGCAAAAACAAGCTGGTTTAAAGTTTTACCTCTCTAGTCCTGACCCTCAGAAGGAGACTGCTGTATTGTGCACTAAGAACTGCTGAAGTTCGTCTTTGTGGTATTTATAATGCGAAGCTTTATACTGTACTTCTCATGTGTACACTTACATCTAACGTCTGTCAAAAGTAAGTGGGCCGGATCACTGTGCTGGATTGGTTAATCCTGTTACATCAGCATTGACTGTTTTTTCCTGTATGAGACATACTTCTCGTAATTATCTAATGGAAACTCCTCATTGTCTAGCATGACAAAATATCGTGGATTCAACTTGTAGTGGGGATCTCTGCATCCCTTCAAAGAATAGAACTTTGAATCAGACTAAAGCAAAATTATGAGTCAGGAAGACACACTCCAGCTCATTTTATTGCATAGCTAAAGATATTATTAGATGTAGATATCACTGGTTTAGTTCAAATATAGTATTTGCCAGATACTTAATTAATAGTTTGCAAATTGTTTTCTTCTTCTTTCACACTTAAGGATATACCAGAAAATCTTTCTGCAAATTTGGATTCCTTCCAAGTTCAGGAAAATGCATTTGAGTAAGAATCCTTTTGATGTTCATGAATTTTTTTTAGTTCAATCTCTGAATAAATATCTCCTTCTGTTTAACTTAGGGATCCCTTTAAAGCTCTTAAAAAAATGAATCATATTGCTCCTGTCCAAGTCTTCTGGCTTTTTGATGTGCATTGCATTACACTATTAAAAACTGTTTGGATATCTAAAAATAGATTACAATGAATGACAAGTCACATTTTTTGCAAGTGTGATATTAACGCTTGTGGAATAAAATAAAAAGCAATTTTCATTTCAGTTTACATTAATGGAAATCAGAAATAACTCTGCCAATTAGGCAGTACAGAAGTAATATATATTTATGGTCAAAAGTAAATCCAAAATCCATCTCCTTTCTTAAACACACATAATAGCTGGCTTTATGTGGTACCATTTATGACAAATGGCATGATCATGCAGTCTTTACTCATTCAAAACACCCACTGATTACCAGAAAATCCCCATCCGTCAGATTTTTTTTTTGGCCTGAATCGTACTTATAATTGTATTTTTATGTCTTGTTGGTAATGTGAGTTTAATCTGGTTGATCTGGATCAGAGAAGAAAGATTCAAAACTTCCAGTTCACAGTGATAGCAGGGAGCCCTTATAGCTGATCCCAACTGGTGCGTGTGCTGCATTCACACAACCGCTTTGGTAGAATGAGCAAAAAATCAGAAGTTAATGGGAAACATATGACCAGATAGGTTGTTTTGTTTCCCATTTTTAATATGCATATAATAAGTTTCCAGGCTGTAACATGCTGAGGACTGAAGCCTCTTGAAACAGGTTTCAGTAGCTTTCCTGCAATCTGACTTTGATGGTTCCAGTTGTTACAAAGAATTGGGTTTTTTGCTTTCTTTTTCCTTTTTGTTTTTTCCTCTTCCGGGACATTGGGAGACTTGCTTCAAGAAACAGATAATGAGCATGCATATACCTAACTATTCACAGTTAATCTTAAGGGGGATCCTAAACCCCAGTTTTGGCAAAGGACTGCTCCAGCTTGCAATTCTGTTTTTCTCAGCACCAGAGCGAGTTCGGTTTTAACTGCCATCCTAAAACTTTGAAATTAGTTACATACTGGTAGTGCAGGGACTGTTGCAATTTGGCAGCAGACGTGCTCAGCAAGAGTTCTTGTGTTGCGCTGGTTTTACAGAGAATGGAAAAATTGCCCTGAAAGCAGCAGAGCTCTGCTCAAGCCCCTGGGCTCGCAGCGGCCGGTGGGAGGGAGGTAGGCTGCGGAGCATCCCCCGCACGGATGCAGCACCCAGCCCGGCCAGAGCTTCTCCCGCACGGGCAGCCACTCACACGCTGCCCGGCAGAAAGCGTGTGGTCCGTGACAAAAAGAGAAAGCTACCGAGTGAAGCACAGCAAACATGGATGTGATTTATAGCGCAGGATAACTTCTGAAAGGAGTTGAGGAGAAGTGAAAAGCATTATTCATTTCAGAGCATGCTCCTTATTGCCTCAGGGAGTTTGTGTAGAGCTTTACCAAAGGCCTAATGAAAGCTTTACTTAGTGACTAATTTTTTTTCACACCTATTACTCTCTTTATAAATATTTTTCTGTCCTTCCCCCCAGCACTTCTTTTCATTTTGTTGAACACAGCAACACCTGCTGGCAGTGGTCCGGGAGTACTGCTGGAAAGACCCACTGATCTAACTCTTCAGACCAGCTGCCATTAAGCACTGCCAAGCCATATTAATGAGCTGCCTCTATTTTTACCCCTTCCTGCCAGAAAGGGCAATTGCTCTTGGGAAAGGCTGTAGCTGGGTTTGGTTTGGTTAGTTGTTTGTTTTTTTTCCTTTCTGATATTTTTTCTGTCAGCTTCAGTGTCTAGATAACCTGTTCATTTAGTGAAGTTGGGATTTCTGATTTAAATTCTGATACCCCTAACTGAGGCTACATAAAGCATCAGAGTGATGCTGAGCCTATCTTGCTGGCTCACAGGCATATTTTATTTCCCTGCTGGATTAGAAATAACTACAGGAACGAGACTGTGAAAGAAAGGTTAGTATTCCAGCAACCTGTCTCTTTTTTCCTTAATTGTGGATTTAATCTTGCAAAGCATAAAAATGTGGCCCAAAGCCACTTCATTATTCACCCAGTAGATATTGTGTGATTTACTGACCACTTTGGAGTCCCAAACTGCATCCAACGTATTTCTCTGTCTCCATTCCTGCTTTGAAGAGCAGCCATTAAGAAAAGACACTGGCAGAGATTTCTGTGCAAATCAGCTGGAATTTCACCCTGTTGTACCTTATTTTCCTGTAATAGGAAGAAAAGATATGCCAGAAACTTATATTGAGAAGGTTTATGTTTCTGTGTTTATGTAAGAGGACCAATTAAGGCGGATCTTGCTGTTCCTACTAACTCAAATGCTTATGTGCTCTTCAGAGGGGCCAGTGATTTCAATAATAATTAATGAGCTGGTCAAAAAATAAAGTTCATCTGAGGATAAGAACTCGGTCTAGAGGGTACGGTAAAAAATAGCTTTCAATTTCTCGCCTTTTTTTTCAATTATGGATGAATGACACTGTTGCAAGGGGGCAGGACAGGTATAAACGTTCTGTTTGACAAGAATCTTGTTTAAAGTCAACTTGATTCACGAAAGCAAGTATGTTAATTTTCTTTCTAAACTATACCTATGTATTCTGACATGATATTCATTGAGGTTTTTTCTTGCCAACTCATGAAACAGTGAGCTTTAACAAAGGATGTTTCATGTCCATGCTATTTCAGCATGTGTTGCTTTCTTACACTTAAAATAAAACCCAAGGCATATGAACACATAAGGCAGGGGACCCTGATGATGATATTAGCATGATGTGTTATCACTCAAATATGTGTTATGATAAGAGCTCATTCAAAACTTTGCATTTAGGGGCAAACCTATTTACAAAGAGAATTTTTTTGAATTTATTGAGTATGCAGTTAATTTGCAACTGGAGAGAGGAGTCAAAGGAACTAAAGGTTTTCACACAGTTTGTTCATTTGACAGGCTATGTATCAGCACATTACTGGAAAAGTAATCTTTTTTCTTGAGAAACAGCTCTGTAATGTGTAAAATGTCTTGAGTGATGCTGTCTTCAAAGATTTTTGGAGGTTATGATTAGAGTCATATCAGTGATTCAAACCACACAGGGAGGGACTGCCAGGTGGCAGATCCTATTTGGCTCCAAGTAGGGTGAAAAATTTATGGCTAAAGTTGGAGCAGCATTTAACATTTATAGGTGAATTAAAGCTGTTATTGGAAGTCCACTAAGTTAATTTGCATGCTGTTGAAAACTTTGGCTGTTGCACAAAGCATACATCAGAATAATTCCTTATGTAATTATACTTCAGTAGAGGAGTTTTATCAAGAATATCTTTGGACCAACTTCAAAATAATGGGAAATGGTTTTATTTCTCTGACAAGCCCTTAATTCTCTGTTCTGTGTTCCTTTTACTACAGTTAGTCAAATCGCAGCACGCACAACAGTGAAAGTGGAGACTACTGTTATCTTTTGGCCTTAGGACCAACTCTTGCTGCCACTGAAATCAGCGCTGGCTGTGGGAGCAGAAGTCAGTTGTATTAAGCCTTGACTCTAAGGATTAGTATTAACATTGGTGGATGGAAAGAGAAACAAGAAATTGGGTCTTAGACAAAAGCTGTTCAGATGATTATTCACTGATGTACTTCCCAAAGTAATATTGCCTGTGGACTTTAGAAAGATTTACAACTGTTTTTGCAACAAGAGCATTGGACCTTTATTTACTGTAAATTGGGGGTGCTCTTCTGACTTCAGAGATTGGATGACATCAGTAGAAGATCTGATATAAAGTCTATTGTTTAATTTAACTTTGACATATTAATGGCTAGGTTTTGACTTTTAAGTACAGATCCGGATTTTTGTCTTGTATGAAAGGTCCAATTTCATCTTGTTTTAGATCCCTCAGTGATGGGGATACAGTTTGCCTATTTTGTTTTGATTCCTTCTAAACCTGCTGATGTGTGAGGGAATTGAGAGAAGCTCAGCCCCTTTGCTGAGCTGAACTCAACAAGAGATTACACCCACAAATCTTCCAAGGCAGTCATCATGCACAGGCCATTGGCTAAAGCTGCAGTGTCACACATCGACAGATATTCCCTTCTGTGAGCATGGCCAGCAGAGAATTGCATAAGTGAAATACTGAGGACACCACCAAGTGACTTCAGAAACACGTATAGATCCTGTGCATTGTTGCTGCTCTGTCATTGTGAATCCCCCGTGGAGCAACTCACTGTGGACAAGGTGAATACGTCCTGCAGTGCAAATGGAAAGAGGAAGCCTGACTGCTTACAAGCCTTTACTGAAGAGAGTTTTAGCTGGGCACCAGGAAATCTGGATTCCTCCCCTGCTGAGGACAAGCACCTCATGTTCCCATCTGCACAGCTGAAAGAATCAATGCCCGTCCTGAGACCTGTGGGGCAAAAATACCAAACAAGCCCTTGCTGCTGTTTAGTTTTTCACTGGCTTTCATGAGGGTTATTTGAAATAATGTTTGGGCTCGTGTCCAATACAGACATGGGTTAAGTCAGAGGGATGGGTTGGTCTTCATTGATTATTTTCAGGGAAGCACAGGAAATTATTGAGAGCATTTCACATGTTGGGGAAATGATGAGGATAAATTGAACAGTCATCATTTATTGAGGTATAGATACATACTACATACATGGTCCCCCACCTTCCACCCCTGTTTTACCAAGCATTGGAGATTACCCTGAGATTCCAGACTCAAATGGAAACTTACCTTAGCTTTAAGAATTTATCTCAGATTTTTCCTCAAATCTGGGGATTAAACACTTAAGATTTGACTCGGTAGCATGAAGTTGAACCTTTGGAGTGAATATGGGATCATCAGATCTGTGTTTAATTCACTAATCCACTCCTGTTAATTTTTCTCGTGTGACTTCACGTTTTATGGTGGAAATTTTATACTTGTCGTTCAGTGCAGGTGGGACATGTAACACATAGACAGTTAAATACCTGCTGCCTGGTGTTTGCTTACAGGCTACAGTGTGCATGAACTATTAGGTTTAAGCCTATTTATTGGTGAGCACGAAATAGTACCCGCCAAGCTCAGAGGTCTTGGAGAAGTGCTTTTAAAATGAGCTTTATAACACCCAGTAACAGTTGGGGGAACAGAGGGTTGATAGGCAGCAGTGATGGCCAGTTGCCTAGAATATCAGTTCCTCTTCAATAACTTTTGTATGCCAACTATGAACTTATAAACAGTTATTTTCTTTATTCATTGTCTGCTTATTGGTGTCATGCCCTCATGATGACTCCTGCTAAAAGGGGTGACATAAGGTAGCTCAGAATAAAGTTTTTGTGTGCAAACAGGGCTCAACTGTGCGTCTATGCACACATTTTTTAATTGCTCCTTTGAAGCTGCCCATTCAGGGACAGTAACCAAGCATCTAGGAAGTATAAAAACAACAAAGAAGTGTTCAGATGTTTCTCATAAAGCAGATTCTTTTTTGGGGGGTTAGTTCTGGGGTTTTTTTCGCCCCTTAAACTGAATTTAGCTCACGTGATCAGAGTCAAATTGACAGCTTTGAACAATAATTTAATCTGCTTGCTCAGAGGAGAGAATAGCAGGGACAGCCACAGGACAATCTTCCTCCCCTACGTTCTTGGGTACAAAGAGACCAGCTCATGCCCTTGGCTCAACAAGTTCTTGAGACACTCAGCAGAGCTGCCTGTTGTAGTGTTTTGCTTTGAGTGGGAGCTGAGCTAACAAAATAAATACTTTCATACAAACCAGCAAATAGCCAATCTAGAATTGGCATTCGGGGAAGAACTCATGGGGGAAATCTGCAGACTAGGGAAGAGAGGAGTCTTGGATATATTATTTAGATGTCTCCAAACTCAAAAGTGTAAAGTGCAGGGACAGTTCAAAAAGCCAACAAAATGTTGGATCTTGTTAGGAAGAGTGTGGGAGCAAAACAGAGGGTACCATTCTGCCACTCTCTGTATGGTGCACCCACAAAGTGGGTGTTGTCTGCAGTTCTGCCCTCTGCATCTCAAGCACAACGTAGTAGAGTTAGAGAAGAGACATTAAAATCATTCAGGTTTTGGAGCAACTGCTTGAATAAGAAGAAACTGAAGGGCAGCTTGGAGAAGAGCAGGCTGAAGGAACATATGCTTGGGGTTTAGAGAATCGTGGAGATGGCAGATAAGGTGAATGCTGAACTGTTACCCACCAACTCCTGCAGTACTGGGGGGAACTCGCTGAAACCAGTAGGGGAAGATTTAAACCAGATACAGCGTTTACACAATGGAGAGTGAGCTTCTGGGATTTGTGGCCACAGGAGGCTGTGGAGGCAGACAGTATCAGAAGACTCAAAAAGGTTCATTAAAAACTACCAGAGGGAATAGGCAGGGACATATCCCTTAACATCCTTAATACAACAATTGCAGATGCTGGGGAGTTTGAAGGGACAGGCTTGCAGAAAGCGGCCAGGCTCGCATTCTCTCTCCAAAGAGCATCTCCTGTTGCCACTGTTGCAATGAAAAAAGGGCTTGGATGGACCACCAGCGGGACCGCTCAGGGACTGTCCTCATGTAGTAGTGAGGCACTCCTGTCTCTGTGCTGTAGAAAAAAAGAGGAAAGCTCCTGAAGGTGATTCAGAGCAAGATGTAACTGTTCTGTCCTGACTCACCCTCGGGAAAGCCCATCTCTCACCACCGATTTCAAAGGAAATCTACCCTAGACAAAAGGAAGTCTTGTGAATAACCACGTTAATCACAACAGACATAGGTTGGGTTTGAACTGCTGCTCTAGAACAGAAAAAAGTGTCATGTACAAAAACTCACTCCAGACACCTCACAGTCATTTTGGTGAATGCTTTTAAGAGCAAAAACACTGTATCAGATTATTGGTTAACTTTGATCACCGGCAATTGGAAACATTTCCTCAGCCAGCGATGTTGGAGCAGTACGTCAAGCTCTGGTTAAGATGAAAAGTTAAGAAAACATTTTTTGTATACATTAGACTGCTTTCTCATAGTCTGAAGGCTGAATCACTGGGAAAGGCTGCCTCTGCTGTCTAGCTGCAAAGCTGGTCTGAATTGCCCAGGTATGGCCGGATGTCCCAGCGTTTATGGGAAGTCTGCAGCATGTCAGCATCTGGAAACAGAAACAGGCTGCCAGACTGGAATTGCAGGGTGACATCTGACTCAGGAGGAAGGGTGAAAGTCAGGACAGGATTCTTTTATGTCAAAACTACCCCAGTAGGTTCATTTGAGCACTTCAGCTCATAGACATGAAATAACTGCTTAAGGAACAGTTAGGTATTTCATTACCTGATCTCGACATACAGTGAGCTATTTGGATGTGCAAATATAGACATATTTGGACATGAATTTCTAGAGTCACAGATGTAAGACATTTTTAGGCATCGGCTAAAAATCTGGTCACTCTAGAAAAAAATTAGTTGTTCTAAAGCATGTTCTGAGACACAAGAACAGGCTAAAATACAGTACAAACTACACAGAATCTAAACTTATCTTTTAAATGTGTTCTAACTGTGAGGTTAAGAAATAAAACGACTGACCTCTGGTAGCATGGATAATTGGTATATAGATTTTCTTCAGCAATCAGCTGATTTTTCTTCACCAAATCCTTCAAAATAGGTGTATGGCTTTTTCAACTTTGAAGAGACAAGGGTGGAACTTGCTCGCAGTACTTAGTTCACTGTTCAGGGCTACACCTTTTCTTTCTGCTTCCTAAAATATGTTGCTACCTGCTTATGAACTGGAAATCCACACCAAACTGCACACAGCCTCTGACAGAAAAGGTTTAGAATCCAGCTAACTGGTCTGTGGTTGGCCATTTCAGTATGTGTAGTACTCCTCAGCTCATCTGGCAGAATCTCCAGATATTGCCATTGGGACCATTGTTCACTGATTCAGTTTAGAAAATCCTGTTTGTGTCCCTCACAAGTCTTTTGTGAAAATGTGAAGTACAATGTTATTAATGTTTGGACAAGTAAATGGTTAGCTTGCACACTCTATCTTTTGTTTAATTAATGTTCAGAAAGGGCATTTCAATTGTCCCAGCTCAGAGGATGCTTTGGTAAAGTAATATCCAACCTCTGCAGCTCCAATTTGGAGCTGTTTTCTTAATGCTTGTGACACGGAAGTTGGAGGCAGTGTCCTGTGGCCTTTATATTATCAGTGCAAGTGCCATACACCTCACACAAAAAAGTTAATTTGATGGAAAGAGCCCAAAGAATCTGACCTTCTCTCTGAGCACCCCCTAGTTAGGGGTGCACAATGTAAATGCTGTTGCTCCACATGGGTAAGAATCCAATTTACACTGGTAGTGCACTCACAAGAGCATTTCAGTTCAGTAGGTAAATATTTCCAGGTTGCCAATTCTAATTTTAGGGAGGGCAAATTTGCAGATCTTAAATAGCAAACAGCATTGTTGTAAGTCTCTATCAATTTGAAAAAAAGAAAATGTAATTAAACACAGCATTCTTCCAAAGATTAACCAGAGGCTTGGCATTCTACATAGCATGCCTGACCTTTCTGTGTTGTTCCTATTAAAATCCATGCTCCAAACATTCATAAGCTTCTTTTGTAAAGATATTCTGTAAGTAGCAACGAAGAAAAGAGATATCATGATGCCAGTAGATGAAGCAGAAGATGTGGATCACGCAGCTTCGTGTCTTTATGAAAGGGCTCCGGGGGACTTTTGGACATAGTTTTGAGTGCAAGTGTGTGTGTTGAGTGAACAAAGGGAAGAGCCTGCTGCAGGCCAACAGAAACATCTTGCAAGCCTAAAATGAAGCAGAAGAGTTAAAGCAGTGGGTGCTATTCAGAAGTTCCACCAGAAGTGTCCTTCCAGTTTCAAGGGCCCTTTGTGATGTCAGATGCTGTTGGCCCCTTGTTAGTCATTACTAGAGGGGGAAAAAAAAACCCTCAGCAACACACAACGAGGTTTGGTCAGTTTGCTCAGCTGCTGTTGATGTCACCCCTTGACCACCAAGAGTAAGTTACTGTAATAATCCTGCCCTTTTATTAATCATAACTTTGTAGAAAGCAAGAGCCGGGTGACATCATTGTTGAAGAGGACTGGCTCAGCTTTAGTCAGCTTTGCTACAGCATCTCTTGTGTGTCACAGGAAAATAATTACCAGCTCTCACTTTCCATGTCTGACCAGTCATTCCCTTTTTGCCTCTTTATGAGCCTACAAGCCTCTGCCTAGTTCCAACACCTGCTGAAGGTGTAATCTATTTAGGGATGAAAGAGAATATCTTTAACTGGAAGTTGGGACATTCCAGGGGATCCATATAAGATGACGCCACGTTCTATATAAAACATTAGTGGTATTTATTATAGTAAAAGCATCATCTTCCACAGTATGATATATTAAAGTGCCTCAGATACAGGATATTTCATACTCTGAATGTGATTTCAGCATTGGTATATTCCAGTATGTGTTTGCTGCTCTGCTTTTGTTTGGGATAACATAAAATGTTTGGCTCCTTGTATATCTATCTACATAAAAAAGACAAATAAGCTGAATTTCAAGGGCATAATTTTTCATTGTTGAGTTTTTGAAGGATATTTAATTACTTATTTACTAAGAAGTCAATGCCTTTTTGTTTGCTGACCAATTGCCTGAGACAGAAGAGACAGACTCTACCCTTCACTTTTGACTCCATATTTCAATCCTTTTCAGGCCAAAAATACCTTCTTACTTCAACAGAAGTGCAGTTGAGAAGAGAAATTTAGACAGTAAGGGAGGGTTATTTCATTAGAGCAAGTGATTCTTTCACAGCAGGGAAGGAAATACAGGCAGGATTGGGAATTAGACAGCCTGTCCTGTGCTTGTCTGCCAGGTAGAGGTGTCTTTTCTATCTGATACCTTCTCTAACTGTGGAGGTTTGAAACCATCATTAAAATTGCATCTTAACATTCTCTTTGGAAGCTTAATTGTTTCAGACTCATAAGTTTTTCACCAATGAACAGCCTCCTCAGGTTAAGTTAGTATGATATTTTCCCAAAAATCTCTATGACTTTCATTGTTCTAAGCAGTTCCCAATGTGCAATAGCAATTCTTACCCTGTGTACCTGTTTTAAACTTAGGAAACTCTGAATCTTTAGGAATCAGATAGACTGTAAGTAAACTAAGTCTTTTTTTTCTAATTCTCTGCATTTTCACTTTATATTACAACTATTGAAAACCAACACTTGAATGATAACAGAGCACTGAAGTCTGTTCATTTAAATTGCTTGAAAAAAAATGCATTTGACCTGAGGCTTGTTAACATAAATACATTATGGCAAACAACATCTGTAGTTATTGCTAAACTTGAAAGTAATCCATTATAAAACATGCATGCAGTCTTCTATTTTCTTTTTTTACAGAAAAATTACATACCAGAAATATTTATCATGCATGTTTGCTCTTTTTCTTTCATTATTGCTGTCATAAAAATTCCAAATAGAATTTTACCTGATATATTGTTGGTGTTCCTTCTATGCCTGACTTGGAAACTAGTTGGGACAGGAGGTATTTATTTTTGCAATTAACACCTACTGATCATGAAGTTTCATTAATACTTTTAGCTTCCCTTCCCAATTATTTGCATTCCTCTGCATCTAATTTATATGCATTGAAATGGCAGGCTGTTCAATATTTCAGCAGAATCTATAGTTTTAATACATTACTAAGAGCTTTAGGTAAAAAGGAAAATCGTATCACTAAAGAACACCCATAAAATAAGATGATTTGGAGAAACACACATTACTATAGATAAGGGCCACTTAACCTGATCATGCTTAATCTTCCAGTCCACTTAGGTTAACCATAAGTTGCCATAACATTTAAATTATCTGCCTTTCTCGAGGCTGTCTGATTTATATTTAACATCATGATATTTGTCATATATACCATTTTGCCTGATTTTCTACTCCAGTCTGTCTTGAAATGATTCTCTGTGATTCTGTGAAATATGTTACAACCTTTAAAAAGAAGTTGACCATGTCAAGTTTGAAAAGAGTTACTGGAAGAATGCAGGGAACATGCACTGCTTCTGACTGCAATATGAGTTCTGTGCATAAAGGGGATTTTGGTCTCCAGGCCATTAATCTGGCCCATTTCATGAGCATTAAATTCACAGCCAAAAAGATTTAGCCTAGGAAAGAAAGAATTCTGTATCCTTTTCAAATCTCAAGGAAAATATAGGCAGTTAGAAGTTAATTACCAAGCTTAGAATTTGGCTGGAATTATTTAATATGCTTATTCATAAAACTCAATGTGCCAAGATTTGAGAACTTGCCCCATATGACCTCACTCCAGTATTTGCATTTTCACATGATAATGCACTTGAATGTGTGTTAACATCATGCAGCAAAACATAGTGCACCACCAAGCAACTTTATATAACTTAAGTTATAAGAAATGTCAAGTTCTCTAGCATTTGATTAATTGAGTTTCTGTATGTTCATGTATGATTACATGTATATATACATGAATAGGTGAGTATGACTTTTTGTGTCTGTGAAGCCAAATGCTTCCCTGGCCAAGTTTTAGGAAGTAACAGAAAGGAGGTAGAACTTTCAATCATGCCTTTATGGATTGGCCTGTCAGTTTATGCTTTTTTAAGCACCATTTATTTGGTCTGTATATGCACCACAAATACATTTCACTGCCTCAGAACAAACAGCAGTGGCAGATTTAGGGAGGCTGCACCCTGCACCTTCCCAATGGTTGTGATGGTAGGGCAGAGCATTGTTAGCATTGCACAGTGGCATTCAAGTAGATGAGGCCCACTGTTGATTTCTTAACTTCATTTAGTCATCTTATATAGTTACAGATGACTGAGGCTGCCCTTTTTCACATTGAGGTGCACCAGGCCAGTACACCAGCTCTCAGTTCATATGGTGCCTTGCTAAATGCTTTCTTGCCACTTTTCTTATGAAAACCTCCTTGTCAAGGGCTTTGCATCGTATTTCAGTTTCACCCTGCAACATTCATTTATTATTTTTGAGGCAGTAGTGCTTGTAGAGTCTGCTCTCCAGATACTCTTCTTTGGAAACAGGTTTCTGCTCTTGAAATTAGTCTCTCTTTTTGTGCTACGAGATAAAGGTTACACGGGAGGAACATCATGTTTGTTAAAGCTCACAGTGTGACCCAAGCTGTTACAACTCCTAAGTGCGCGGACCACTGGAAAGACTGGATGCTGGTCACCATCCCTCAAGACAGTCAAGAAGAGGTCAAGGGACTTCTGAATTTACCAGAGGGACAGCCATCATCGTAGGTCTTTGAGATCCAACAGCTGTGGTCACACCCCAGGTATTTCCATTTCAGTGGTCATGTGCTCAGTGACATCAGATGTGGCAAGTTTGGTGCTGTGTAATACACAGACAACTCCACCACCTGTCAAGGTTATCTTTCAGGGCAGAGTTCTCTACCTCTGGTGCATTTATAATGCTTGCCAAGCTGGGTAATGCTCCTGATTGGCCTCTTTGTTCTTGGATTATTTCTTCTTTGTACTCAAGATTTAAAGTGTCTTCTGATGACAGCTCAGATTGCCAGTAATATAAATGTCACTGCAACCATTATCTCTGGCCTTTGTAGCTGTCTTTAAAAGTTTTTTTCCTAGCAGTCCCAACTAATCACAGGTCCCATTTTCAACCATCACTGGACTATGTTCTCTTGGAGTTCCTGAAGACTTTAATTAAAATATCCAGATTATGTTCCTGAGAAAATCACTGGTAAAGAAGTTCTACTCACCATGGAGGAGAATTTTTGAAAATATCACAAGTTCTTTGTACTCTGTTCTGGGACATGACGGATCTTTAAACCACAATACCTCTTAAAGCTCTTAATAATTTCTGTTGTAGCATTATAAGAAATGTTTTCTTGAAACACAAACTCTCTTACTTTTCTAGGAAATTGCTGTTAATATCAAAGAAAGACCTGAGAATGTTCTGGCACACAGTACCTCTGATGAAATCCTGTTCACTTTTTACTACTCAGCTGCACGTAGCTGCATGCCCTCAATTACTCTTTTCTTTCAAGTCCTCATGAGATCACTCAAAAGTCCTTTTATGCCTGCATCACACTTCCCCCCGTTATCTCTGGCAGCCACATTCAAAATTTGCCAGTAATTCCGTGCTCCCACAGCTTGACAGATTGATTAACAGATTGTTACCAGGCTTACTGTTTAACAGGCCAATTTTTTAAAAAAGAATTTGGGGTGGTGGTTACCTTGTGATTTGAGCTTGCTTAGCTGTTTCACATTGGGTTTTGCTTCAGAGGTGTCCATTACAAAATCTCATTTACATTCACTCTATAACCTTGTCCTTTAGGCCCAACAGCTGCATCTTTGCTTGACAACTGAGGCAACACACTCAGATCGTTGTTAGAGCCACATCTTGTCCCATCCCACCCTTTCTGCACATCAATAATTCTTGTTATTTGATTATTTGTATCGAACAAAGGACTTGTTACTCTTTTCTTTTAGAAGAGTCAGGAAATCCATGAAGTCTGTGTTGCTCAGTGTAACTTTACACTTCTTGATCTCCAAAATGCAGTCTTGTTCATGCATACTTAGTTCCTTTTCTATAAAAGCATCTCTACATAATTCTAGTTTTCTTCTTGTATCCTTGTCCGCCCAGTTAGATCTGGAGCCTTTTTCCAACGACTACTTGTCTTTTATGAAATACAAGTCCATAGGAAAAGCAAAGCAACTTTTGGGTCTATTGAAGTCCTCAGGACAGGCAGAAAAGAATTAGGCATGAAAGCTGTTAGAATACTTTAAATTTTCCCAAGCTGCAAGAGAATAAAACCCCACAAAATCTAAGTTATTAAAAAAAAATCATCTGGATAAAATATTCAGTTTATGACATTTTGTATCTACTTCAACCGTTTTTATTTTTTCTAAATGTTCATACTATAATTATTTGAGAATGTAATTTGAAAAGTGTTTTCAAACGCCATTTGTCAATTTTTGAATGATTGGCACTTCTACTGGGACAGAAATTGCAGGTACTTTTTCTGTCTTTATTTCCCAGGGAAGATATAAAGGAAAACTTCCCTTTTCTATTAAGCTTCAGCTTAGCCAAGTCGACATTTTTTCTGGAAAAAAAACTTGCATATGATCGAACATTTTCCATCCAAATAATTTCATTTGAATTTTATTCTCCAGAACTGCATTATAATGCAGTGTCATATTAAGCCACTACCTTCTGTCACTTGGCTGTCCCTTTCATTTTACAAGATGCAAGTTCATTACATGCTGTAGCATTCTGACTCTGGGGGATTTAATCATACAAGCTAAGGTATAAAAAGTGCAGCAATTTGCCTTCTGCCAGGTCCCATCATTCTTTACTGTACCCAGTTACAGTGATATGGATGGGTGAGCATTAATGAAAAGTATCTGTGTGACTTGAAGAGGCTGATGAAAAAGAGGGCTTTTCTCTTGAAAGAACATGTCAGAAGCTAAAATGTTTAATACTGGGATAGAGATAATGCCTTTTGGAGCATAAGCAAGGTCAAATTTCTGCCTCATTGCACTCATTAAGGTTCCCAACCTAAAGGCACTTTGGACATATTATCTTCTTCAGTCTTCACTCTTTGGCCAGTTCTTACTTGACTGTTACATCCTATAGATCTAACTTTCCATCACAGTCCTACATGCATGGTATCCTTTCTCAAAGTCTTTCTACACAGAAAGGTGTAATGTGTAGAAGTTTTCAACCTTCACTTCTGAGCTATTCATGCTCAACTACTGGGGGAAAGATGATGCAGCCCTAGAATCAGAGAAGGCTGAGTTAGAAGGGATCTACAAGGATCGCAGAATATGCTGAGTTGTAAGGGACTCATCAGGATCACTGAGTCCAACTCCTGGCCCTATGCAGGACACCCCAAAAATCACTGAGTCCAACTCTGCACAGAACAGCCCCAAGAATCATACCGTGTGCCCAAGAGAGTTGCCCAAATCCTTCTTGAACTCTGTCAGGCTTGGTGGTGAGATCACTTCTCTGGGGAGCCTGTTCCAGTGCCCAACCACCCTCTGGGTGAAGAATCTTTTCCTAATAACCAACATAAACCTCCTCTGACACAGCTTCATGCTGTTCCCTTGAGTCCTGTCGCTGGTCACCAGAGAGCAGAGCTCAGTGCCTGCCCCTCTGCTCCCACTGTAAGGAAGCTGCAGACTGTGACAAAGGATACCCTCTGTCTCCTTCTCTCCAGGCTAAACAAACCAAGCAACCTCAGCCTCATACAAATTCCTCTCTAGAACCTGCACTACCTTTGTGGCCCACCTTTTGATGCTTCCTAATAGTTTTATGTCTTTCTTGTATAGTTGTGCCCAAAACTGTACACAGTACTTGAGGCGGGGCCACACCAGTGCAGAGCAGAGTGGGACAATCCCCTCCATGGCCCAGCTGGTGATGCTGAGCCTGATGCCCCCAGGACAAGGATATCCCTCCTGGCTCCAGGCCACTGCTGACTCATATTCATCTTCTTCAGACAGGGCCCCAAAATTCCAGTGTCTCATTCCCCAGTCTGTCTGTATATCCAGGGTTGCTCTAGTCCAGGACACAGAATCCAGCACTTGTCTTTGTCAAAATTTCTATGGTTGGTGATTACCCAGCCCTCTAATTTGTAGAGATCTTTCTGCAGGGTCTCTCTGCCCTCGAGGGACTCAACAGCTCCTCCCAGTTGTGTGTCATCTGCAAACTTGCTCAGTGTCCCTTCCAGTCCTGCATCCAAGTCAATGATGAAGCTGTTGAAGAGCACAGGGCCAGGGATGGAGCCCTGTGGAACCCACCAGTGACAGGTCACCAGTCTGATGTTACCCCAGTCACTGTCACCCTCTGTGCCCGACCCATGAGCCAATTGCTTACCCTCAACAGGATGTTTATCCAGCTGTGGGCTGGGAATTTTGTCCAGAGGGATCCTGGGAAAGACAGGATGGAAAGTATTACTGAAATCCAAGGAGACTAGAAGACTACAAGAAGTGACTTACCTTGGTCAGTTCAATGGATAACCTTGTTGTAAAAGGAAATTAAGTTTGATAAGCAGGGCATTCCCCCCTTGAAACCATGGTGGCTGTGACCAATTACTTCAGGTGTTTTTCAACAACTCCCAGAATAATTTTCTCCATAGTTTTACCAGTCAATGAAGTGACTGGTAAAGTGAGACTTGACAGCCTTATAGTTAACAGGGTCATCCTTCTTGGCCTGTATGAAAATTGGAGCATTTACCAGCTTCCAGTTGACAGAGACACTGCCAGATTCCCAAGACCACTGAAAAATCACTGGGAGATGTTTGTGATGACATCAACTAGGTCTTTGGGTACCCTGGGATAAATACAGTCAGGCATCATAGACACAAAGGTCCAGCTGGTGAAGTGCATAATGCTCAGTTCCATTTGTGATAGTAAAAGGGTGAGACGACTTCAAAACTGCCTTAGTAACTCCCACAGATCTGATTTCTACCACTTGTACACTTAATTTCACCTTTTGCTCTATAGCCAAAAATAAAAAAGTATGTGTACTTAAGTAAAACTTAAAATTCTTTCTATTCTTCACAGATCAAAAGTTATATCGTGGAGCCGATATAATATAACAAGGTTCTTCTTTTTCAGACCTTCTCAATGGAAGCTGGAAGTCTCCTGAGAAGAGCAGCTTAGCAGATAGTGTATCCTTCTCTTTACCATTGTTTGACTCCAAATAAAACTCACTTATAGCTCTTGTTTCCTGACAAACAGTAATTTGTATCTTGAAACCTGAGACACAAACTCATAATTTGAAGAACTTGACCATTTCTGGTCAGGAAAGTCTCAAGTGTGAACTTGCACAGAGGCTGAATTACCTCTGACCCCATGAGAAATAGTCCCTCCAGGTTGTGGCTGAGGTCATTATTTATTAGAGTGTTTTCCTAAAGACTTGTCAGTATTCAGAGCATATTGTTTGCTTGTTCTTGGGGGATTTAACCCTGCAAAGTGCTGAGCACTTCTGAGAGATACTGAGCACCATCAGCTTTCTTTTGGATTAAGATAAAATTGAGGACACTCAATCTGTCTTGGAAATGTTTAGTATTTCGTAAGACTGAACCTTGACCGATTTTTTTTTCACTTTACAGTCCCTAAAGAATCTTAAATTTAATTACAAAAATTCTGCTGAAGCT
The DNA here is from genome assembly GCF_047495875.1 of Pithys albifrons albifrons. Taxonomy (NCBI): domain Eukaryota; kingdom Metazoa; phylum Chordata; class Aves; order Passeriformes; family Thamnophilidae; genus Pithys; species Pithys albifrons. Next base: position 52,266,409 of record NC_092464.1, read on the forward strand.
CAGGCAGAATGGACACTAGTACATGCCAGTGGTATTTGAAACTGTCTGTCAGTGGAGTATTGAATTGCTCGGTCTGGGTTTTAATAGCTTTTACTAAATGAGTACAAAAATATTATTTAAATCCCATGTAATGTAAAAGTAATTAAAATGTACTTTTAATGCAAGACAGTACTTGTAGAAATTGTTGGATATCTCTCCTGTACATAGGGGAAAAAAAGACATTGGGCTTAGGAGCTCCTTTTAAAAGTCTAGTGAGGGCTTAACATTTTTCTATGCACTCCTTGAAATCAGAGATAACCAAATGATGAGATAAGTGGATAGCTCTTTTTTTGTTGTTTTTAATTCAGTGAAGGCCTCCCAGTGCATATTCCTGTTGGAGTTGATGAATAGCTCCTTTGGGGTACTGTAAGCTCCACTCAATATATTTATGGAATATCTTCCATTTACACAGACCACATTTTTCTTGATCGGCCCATAAGAATGAGGGGAGAGAAAAAGAAGCTTTAGTTTCTTTTTTCTTTTTCTTTTTTTTTTTCACTTCTCATCGGTTGTTTTATGCTCTGTTTTATGATTGTCTCACACTGAAGCTGCTGTGGGATTCAGTTTGGCCTTAACCCTAGAAGATATCCTCCCAAACCCTAAAGCCATCCAGTTAAAGGGTCCATTAGCCATCACTCTTCCTCTTTAGATGAAACAGTCACACTCTGTGAGGAAGACTTACTTGGAATGACTGGAAAGAAAGGTCTTTTTTTCATCCCAGCCCACAAACCAGCAGCATTTTTGATGCACTGTCTCTTGCAGCTATACCTTTAACACAGCCTCAAATGCTTCTTATATTTCCCCTTACAATGGCACTGGCAGCAGATCAGTCAGTGCACTGAAACAACACCCTTAGATCTCTGCAGTACATACTCAGGTCATGTGAGTTGGCCCAAGGTTACACTTCTCCTGCATGGGCTTCTCTAGATTTTTCAGCCCTGCCTGATGGCTAAAATACAGCAAATGTAGTACTATTGATGGGGGGAAATGAAAAGGAGATGAATTACAGACAATAACACATGCTTCCATCACGAACTCCTCTCCTCTAAGTGAGTGGGAGGTGAATCTGATTCACACACTCCGAGCTAAATGGATTGCAAAGTTTTGAGGAAAAGAAAAAATGTTCCTCTGGGTCAGTGTTTTTGGTTTTGCCTTTTTCCAGCAAAATTCATGCTTTGTTTCTCAAAATCATTCCACTCTACAATGATGAGAGCTCCCAGTGCTTAGATGCTGATGATGCTTGATGCTGTATTCTTTCTGTGGCACATTGCAGTTCATTATTATTCATCATCTTTCTTAATTGTGTTACATAGGAACTGTTTCATGGCCTGTGACATGTGGAGTAGATGTTCTATGCACTGTTTGCAATTAAACATCTAATTCATAGTAGCCTACAGTGCAAGGAACGGTTCACAGATGGTTCCAGATGGTCCTTTCCAGTTCTGTGTTCTCACATTTTTATTACAGTTAAAGGGTAGCAGCAGCAAAAGGTAACTGGCAATCTCTGTAACTTCTCTTCTGTGGATTTCAAATGCTCTTTAATCTCCATTTCCTTTGAAAGAAAGAAGGAAAAATATGTTACTTGAAATCAAATGCAGAAATGAAAAGTGAAATACAAGGTTAAAAAGTAATAGTATGAGAAACTATTTTGCCATAGTTAGTTAAAATGTTCTCACAACCACATTTTACTCATTTTATGTTGAATAGCACTGCTTTGCTCCAGCTACCAAACCAAGAGCTCACCAAATGTTTTCATCCTTCAAACAAAAATCTAAGAACAATATCTTGCTTCTCCTCTGGTATTAGTAGATTTAAAATGCCCATGCGTAGGAAAGTGTCAACATTTTCCAAAACTATACAGAGGTTTATCTATATCTATGCCTTTATTTATACCTATATCTTGCTAATAACTTGCATATGAAACACTCCATAACCTGCAAAACAGGGAGCCTCAGACCAAACGGAAGTGGGAGAACAACAGATCTGCCACAGGAAAGATCCCAGACCTCCTCTGCAGCAAGTAACTCGTGCAGAATTGCCACAGTAATCCATTCCAGGGAGTGTACAGCTTGCCCATGTCACACAGGCACACACACAGAATATACCCTGGTTAGCAAGGCCAGGGTAGTGCTCAAGAGCTCGTTTTACACACAGCGTGTAACGCTGAGTTTCATGCTCCTTCAGTCATTAGTTATGGGGATAAGGATTCAATTAAGCCCATATATGTTTGGAAGTTCCCACTTAGGGAAGTGCATATGTTTCTGTGATTGTGACTACGATTCTGACTCTTTGTAACAGAACTGTGGCTGAACAAAACTCTAAATCCAGAATTAGGGAGACACGGGGTAGAGTTTGGATTCAGACCATAACCTTGTGGTTTAGATCCATCCCTGTTGTAAGAGTTTGTGTGGCTGTGGATGAGTGGTAGTGCTTCTTTTCAGTGTCTGTAGAAGCAATTGCATACCTAAGACTTTGACACAAGGGAGTGAGGAGGCAATAGGACCAGTCTTGTGCTTTTCTGAATCAAAATTTCCTTGTGATTGAAAGGCTCTGCTAGTGTCACTCCAGCATATTTTAAAACAAGAGTTTCCTGTGACCCAGGACTTGGAAGGAAAATCTCTAGCCAGGGATTAAAAGTTAGCCAATCTTGTAATTTATCAGTTAGAACTAGCCCAGGATCTCAGAGCTGGGAAAGAGAGGGTAAATCATGAGACAGTTGTCTCCTGACACTCCAGCAATGTATGGCAAATGAGGGGCTGCAGTGCTTTTAAGGTTAACTGATTTTTACCTGCAGAGTAAGTATTCTGGGCCAAATCTATGCCCCAGACCTGTTCCTTAAGGCATTTTAGAAAAGATAAATTTGGCTTGCTATGTATTAACTCATTTTCAGCGTTTTAGCCTCAAGGAGCATTCAGCTGGAGGTGAAACACTGGATTTACCCCTACTTCATTTGAATAAATAACAGAGAAAGAAGCTGAATCTGTTATCTTTTTTCCATCATGGATATCATACATTTGATTTTTTTGTTTTCTCTTCAGTCTGTCGAGGTGTCAAAAGTGACCTTGACAAGTGATTACTCTCACTTCTCCCAAGTGTGAATAATCCAAATTATTTCTGTGCTGATGGTTTGTTTTTATTATGGATTTTCTTGAGACTAAGAAGCTTGAAATAGCAGCTTTTATCTTAAAATGTTTAAACTTGATTGAGCCACTGGAAGTCTGTAGCTGTCTGGATATGTATATAGATATCTGTTCATGGCACCTGTCTCTGGCCTTCACTGATGGAGTCTTCCAGCATTTTGTAATCCTAGCAGGGTTTTAGTCCCACTGCCCTTGTCAGTGGGAAAACCAAATTGTGGCACGCAGGGAGTGGCCTGTCCAGGGACTCCTGGGAAGTCCAAGTCACAGCAGCATCCACTAGATCAGGTTTATCTTCTCACCATATTATCAGAGCAGTTGCAGGAAAAAAGTAAAGCCAGCCCTCTTTATCATACGTTAACACATTTTGGGGTTAAATTTGGCCCCTCACAACAGTCTTAATAGTTTAAAAATAAGTTTAAACATGAGAAATGTTGCTTTTAAACAGCACACTTGTACAATCAAACCAAATTAATGGCTAAGGGCAAGTTCTCTTACCAGGCTGTAATAAAAGCAAACTAATTAGGACTCAGGGACTTCAATAAAGCAGTTCTGGACTCATGGTAGTGGAACTTGAAGGAGTGAAAGAGCCAGCAGACTCACACTAGTGAGCAGCTGTAATGACAAAAAGTGTCAATCCTCCACCTGCTAGCAATGAAAGAAACTTCTTGATCATTTCAAATGAGACATTTTTCTGGTTTGCTGATCAGCAAATGCTGTATCTTCCTTCAGGATTGATATCCACCAGCAATTAAGTTGATGTTCATATATACAGTGAATCCAGAAGTGTAACCCATACGAAACCTAAAGTAAGTCACCCCACACTGTGTTTACAGCATTTGCAGAAGAAATGTGAATGGGACAGAGTAGAGAGGAAGGCAGCTGAGGCCAACAGCTTATCAGTTCTGCTATGGCTGTCCTCACATGAAGCTGTCCTAGTCCTGGAAAAAACCAACTAACCCATCTATACCTTTTGCTTATGCAGTGTGAAATGGGAATAAGGATGTGATTATCCAGAGCTGAGAATCACAGAACCATTTGGTTTGGAAGGGACCTTTGGGCTCACTGCCCAAATTCCTCTGCAGAGTAAGACCAGCTTGAAGCTGTACCTGGCTTCAGGGTTAGCTCAGGAGGCCCAAGGATGCCACCGTTTCTGCCTGGCATGTGAGACCTCATGCATCAGATTATGGGTTAGGGAGAGGGGGCATAGGGACCCCACGGGGCAGGGTCCTGTGCACACCAGCTCCTGATGCAGGCACTAGAGGGATGTTTCTGGCACTCTGAGCGCCACAGAAGGCCAAGCCTTGCCATGGCAGGTGGGTGGCATGTGGATGTGGCACTCCAGAATCCTCCCCATGCAGGATACAAGCCAGCCCTGACGGAGAGGTAGGACGTGAGAGAGCAGCAAGAGGACAGAAGCCAGCACGCCGTGACTCCTGCAGGAGCAGCTGTGGCTTCGCAGTGTGTCCATCCCCGCAGCTCCTGCGCGCTGGGAAACGGGCAGCAGGAGGTTCAGTGAGGAATCTCACAGTCCCCGGGAATAACCCAGGGTACGGAACAGCCTTATTGCTCCCCTGCCTCGGGGAAGAGTTGGGCGAGCGCAGTGAAAAGAAAAAGGAAAGCGAAAAGAGAAGCCTCTGCAGATGAAGCGCAGCCGCTGCCCTGCACCAAGCCCGTGACCTGCGCCCTGGGCACCGCTGCCCTGCCTGCCCCCTGCCCTGCGTGCGAGCGAGCTAATCCCGCGGAACGGCAGCCTGCACCCGAGCGCTAATTAGCCCGAGCGCTCATTAGCGGGGCTGCCGCGCGTGGTTGGTGTCCGAGCGCCCTCTCCTGGTGCGGAGCGGCCGTGCGGGGGCAATATCCGGCGGCAGGAGGGGAAGGGAAGGGGAAGGGAAGAGGAAAGGAAGAGGAAAGGGAAAGGAAGAGGAAAGGGAAAGGAAGAGGAAAGAGAAGGGGAAAAGGAAGGGAAGAGGAAAGGAAGAAGAAAGGGAAAGGAGGAAGGGAAGGAGAAAGGGAAGGGAAAGAGAAAGGGAAAGGGAAGGGAAGGGGAAGGGAAGGAGAAAGGGAAGGGAAAGAGAAAGGGAAAGGCAAGGGGAAGGGAAGCTGCCTGTAACCCGCACCTTGATGTCTGTAGATGCAAACCTGTACTGCCTGTAGGATGTCCCTGAGCACTCAAAAACTGGCCTGGTCAAGTTTCCCAAATTCCCTCCCTCTCCCCTTCCTCACCCACTAAAATTCTCCCCTTTTTCTTCTCTTTCCTATATCGTTTAGTGTCCAGGAGAAAAGCTGAATTATATTGCATCTTTTACACCTCTGGTTTCTCTGATGGTCTGTGGAGATAAGCATTAGCACAGGTTTGCCCCTTAGCCTTGTTCTGTCCCTGCCATCATCTCTTCTAAACACCTGATTACAACAGTCTGTGTTGCTGCAGAGAGGCCCCGGTGCAGTTAATCTGAGGGATTTAATGCAAGTTAAATGGTATGTATGGTAGATTCTTCAAGAGCAGCCTCATAACTGATTGTAGGTATCTCATTGCTTTAACACTGGGACCATTATTAGAGGATGCATAACTTAAAAAGGCACAGTAAGTAGAGTAATGAGCTGGCAGTGAAAGTAATTATCTTGCAGAACAGTCTGGGTATAAGTGTGATTTTCATTCATTTAAGTAACTTCTGCTACATTCAGTGAGCTGTAATCCAATGGAGACTTTTTTCTTCCTTCAAGCTTTCCCACAAGGAATTCTTCAGCCTCTTGTAAGGGATGAATTCCAGCAAAATAGGAACTGCATGAACAACCACAGTCATTTGCCACAGGGACCAGCTAAGACCGAGAGCATGAGAAAAAAGAAACAACTTCTCCATAGCTGTGAAAAAGTACCTGGATTGCCAGAAAAGGGAGTTGCTCTGTTCTTAGACACAAATTGCTGTCACATGTTCAAGGAAGCTGGGTTGAATGAGACAGGAGCATTCTTTAGTCAGAGAAGCCTTTGCCCTTGTTCGGCACTCAGATCAAATGTCCAACATAATGTCTGTGACTATCTGTTGTCTGCCCTCAGCTTTGTTTCTCTCACCCAAAGATGCAGGGAGAAGTCAGTAATTGTGTAAGGCTGGAGATGCCATGTGGTATGCAAGGGAGTGGGAAAAAAAGCAAACCTTTGGCTTGCAGGCCGCAGAGTTGACATAGACCGAGGTTGTGGGCCAGCCACAATTGTCTTGGGACTGCTGTTCTCTTCTGCTGGCACGTCATCTGCCTGCAACAATGTGCTGACTGAGCCTGCTTGTCTGTTGTAGAGCTTATCCTACCACTCCTTTGCCCTGTAGAGAATTTCTGTATTTCAGTTGTAGATCACAGCAGCTACTCTTCTTCTGTTCCTCTTCACCCAAGGCAGGAACAGAGGCAGGAGATCAGCTTGTGAGCACAGATACCACCCTAGGGCGTGGGAATGGGCTCTTCAGATTCCTTTTTTGCTTTTACCAACCTGTGAATCTCTCTTTTTTATGAACTTCATGAAGTTCATATGAGCACTTTAAGCTATGATTGTGGTATAATAGCACAGAAGAGTGTCACACAGACAGCCCTCCTCTCTCCAGAATCAGACTACACAACGTGTGTTGCGGTGCTGTGGGTAGTACCCCACATATCCCAGTAGCCTGCAGAAAGTAGGGGTAGTGTGTATTCCTAGAAAAGAGTGCAAGGAGAAGGAAGAGAAAAACTTGTTTTATTCAGTGATCTTTCTGCAAACACAGACTTCAGAAGAGACTTCCTTTGAGAAGGGTTCCAAACCGCTTGTGGAACTGGCAAGTGCAGCTAGCAACCAAGATGCCTATGGGTAAAAATGTGCATCAAACTGAAAATAAAAAGAATAGCTTAGAAGAATTAAAGCTTTGGCTTCTCTTTCTGTGCTTCCCCAGGAAAGGATATAAACTAGCAGCAAAATGTTCTCAGCATCAGCAAAAACTGGAGAGCTGTCAGAAAGATCTGAGATGTGTTAAACTTCTGCAGATGCGAATTGAAGTCGTATCAGATGTGATCACTGAAGGAACTGTGTGCCCTGAAATTTCACAAGAGGACATTCCCAGCAGCTCTCTGAATGCCCGTTGGGACACAAGGTTCTACTCATGGGCTAAAATATGGGGGGAGGAGCTGGGGACATTCTTCTTTCAAAAGTAACTGTCTTGCCATTGTGGAGAACAGGGACAGCTCTATTGACAGCATGGGATGAGAAGTGTAGCAGTGCATGTGGCCCTGGAAGGACCTGTGGGAATAGCTGGTGCCACTGCACAACAAAACAGTCCCCCAATACTGGAAATTAGCTGAGAGCTACGACTCCCAGCTGACAGAGAGGACTAGAGGCACCTCTTTTGGAGGGATAGGCTTTCAGAAGGGTCGAGGGACTAAGAGACTGTTGCTAAGTGAAAGAGTATTTATTCCCTCCTAGATTAATTTTAAAGGGCATTTCTGTCCAGCTTGCTCAAAAAATGTTTATCACACAGCCATGGCTTTTGTTGTCCTTGGCTAACAGAAAGCAAAGCCAACCTCAACAGTGTACTCAAAAAGAAAATTGTGCTTGAAGTACATTTTCTCTCATCATCCCTCTGCTGTTTCTCTAACCTGCTTTGGAGGAGGACTATCTGGAGGAGACCTTAGATAATGTCATTGTCTTTGAAATGCTTGACCTTCCTGTCAGGGTTAGCCAGTGGGCTACAGTGGAGCTTTTCATGGACATTTCTGTACTGTATGAACAGCACTGCAATCACCAGGTCAGGATACAGAAAGTGGATGACAACAACTTCAAGTCATTAGTGTAATGTTTGACACATACTTTTTTTCTGTTTCATTATAGGTGTTGCTTGATGCAACATTTGAGACTGAATTTTCATCAGAGGGATAATACTTGGAAGATGAACAGATTTTATCTGGAAAATCCCAAAAAGAACTACATCACACCAGATAAGCCCATTCCTTCTGGCACTTTGCCACTTCCACATAGACTTTATTCCAGAGAATTCCAGCTGAGAATTTAAATCAAAACCTAGTAAAATAAATGAAAATGATGGTTCAGATCTCAGAATTTCTGTCTGAGTGTTTATTAAAGATGTGGAAGGAGCTGGGTTTAAGGGAGTGGGGTTGGTGCAGCCTTTCTCAGCCATCTCATTGCCCCATCAATGTTTTGAGCAACTGATACACCTCACTGGCTGTTCACTTAGTAACTTGAACTGCTGATACTCTTCGCCTTGCACATCATGATTTAATATGCACAAGCATTGACACTGTATAATTGTTTATTAGTTTTGGCTTCTCTTTGAATTTTAGAGTAGGAATCATATTCTAAGAAATAGGTTTTTAGGTCAAATTCTCTGTTACTTTTCCCATAGCCCGTCATTTCGTGAACTCAAATCAGTTTTTTTTCATTTGTGTTCTTTGGAACTATCATGTCTTTTATCTAAGCATATATCCCAGGCCATAACAAAACTTGTCTTGCCCTTTGCTAACGTTTTTCAATACCTATAATACTGTGTTTTTTCTTAAACTGCTGAAATCATCGTATTTCTCCCTCTGACATTACAAGGTTCTGATTGTTCTTTTCTTTCTCAAATGCTGAGATTGTGGGGATTCAAATGCTCTTTGCTTATTCTGTCCATATAAAACTGTGGATTTAAGTTAGCACAAAGCTAGAGGGGAGAATATATATCTCTGTGATAATTTTCATACTCTGTGGAATGAAAAGAATGGTTGGGTTTTTTTTCAGTAGGTGTAAAACTGTTTATTGACTAGCTAAGCATAGGGCTTCTCCTGAAGTTGAGTTATTTTCCATGTCTGTGTTCTAGTTGCAGCTAAAGACTAAACAATGAGGTTTGTAAAATACATTTTTCAGTTAGAAAACAGTTAATTTGTATAAATTAACTACTATGCTGCATCAATAAACCTTGTCAAATTTCTCTATATCAATACAGGCATAGCATTTGTGTTCCATTTAGGAGCAAAAGGTGACTGCAGTGCTGTTGATGGATGTTGGAATAAATAAATCACTGCCCTTTCTACAATAAGTACCTGTTTTTTTCATAGATGCATAAACGAGAAGGTAGCTTGAGCATACAAAAATATTTTAAAATAAATGGACAGAATTCTTGATGGCTGAATTGTTTGTCTTAATGCAACACAAATATTACTTTTTACAGGAATGTTTTCAGTAAGGCAGCTGAGGTCACCCACAGAGGTGAGTGAAAATTGCCATCATTTTCCAAGTGGTGTATTTGCTTCAGCTTTTCTCCCTATCACTCCAGAGGGTGCTCCGTGCTGCAGGGCAAGAGTGCCAGCCATTACCTTGAGAGCATTTCAGGCATGGGCTGGCTGCACGAGTGACCTCATTCCCAAGCACCCAGGATGGAGCACAGAGCAGGGAACAGAGACTGTGAGAGAAGGTACCCAAGCAGGGATTGCTGAGAATGGAGGCAGCATAATCCTAGAGGAGTGAGCTATGGGCATAAGGAGCACGCTGAAGCAAGGACATACCTGACCTACTAAAAAAAAAATTGCTGTTGTAAATCAGTTCTTTCTGCTTGGTTTTGATTCCTGGGTAGGTGGTGTCTATTCAACTAGATTTAAGTTCAGCTTATGTTTCTCTCTATTACACGGGAAAATTGTCTGTGTCTCTCAATATGATCAAACTAAAAACTCATTTGTAAACTGTTATAAATCCATCACTTCCTTAATTCCTCAAGGATCTCTGAGACTGATTTTGGGAGTGCTTAGGGAGAGATTAACACTGACTTAGCTCAGCAGACTTCATTTGATATACCTTATATTACCATGAGTGTAGATAATTTTTTTCTCAAAGGAAGTTCATCAATGAGTTTTTTAAACGTATCTGCAGCAGGTCAGTCAGGAATGCTCTGTTTGACACTGGCCACATGGCACATGTATGTCATATGTGCAACAAGTCCAGTGCTGTGGTCTGCACTGCAAGAAGAGGTTTGTGAATCTGCAAATATTTTTGGTGTTGGGCTTCATCCATACTATCAGGCTGAATTTTTATAGAAGTGCTTAGTCAATGGAATTTCTTTTGGCAGATGGAGCATTAAAATTATTGATTTGCATCTCTTTGTGAGTCTTTTTTCCCCCCATATCACATAGATCTGAGGGCTGTGCTGGTTAGCCTCACTGTACATGATCTATGACATCCACAGCAAGAATCTTTTTAACTAATTTCAAAGCTGAGCAAGTATTTATCCTAACATCCGAGATACAGCTGCATTTCTGACCTAGAGGACCATTGTTTCATTAGGCCTGATTAACTACAGCATTATTCCAGTTCTCTTCTGGGTGGATTTATATCAGAGCACAGCTTCAGTAACATGATAAATGAAAACCAGTGCGCCAAAACCTGATTCAGCTCGAGTCGATGGCAGCAGAACTGCTGACCTCACGTAGCAGGATGACCTGTTTGAAAGCAGTTGGAGTGTTCCTCCATCCCAACTTCCTCATGGCTTTTTATGACTGAAAGTGGAACCAAGCCAGAATGTTTTGGGGTTGTTTTTAGCTCCTCGTGTGCTCTCAGCAGCGTGCTATTGTGCTGCCTTTGCAAAACACGGTATATATCTGTTTAGGGGCCAGTTCAAAGGCTGCAGCTCTGCTGCCGTTCTCTGTTCAGTTATTGTTTGCCCTGCATTCACTAGGCCCACAAAAAGATCTGATTTACTGCCTCACTGTTGCCCAACCAAAGAACATTCTTGTGGCTTTAACTGTTTCATGTACCCTTAAGAATGGTTTTAATTTGATTTTTAAAGCGTAATTGATCAAATAAAGGGAAGTTTACTGCCCACATGCTTGACCCTTTTTTAATGAATAGGAGCTTTTCCTACTCTGAAAACCATTTGTTCCTCTTGAGCTTAGTATCTGGATTTTGATACTTTAAAGTCTTTTTCTGATGATGTAACGTGCACTGTCCCTTTTGATAGTGGGGATCTAACACCATTTACCTCAGTGCAGCTCTGACAGTTTTACCAGCTGAGAATTTGGCCCTGATCTCTGCTGCTTTAATTCACACAGGCTCCCTTCCAGCATCTCTGGTCAAGGTTAAATCAGCTTTTCACAGCAGTCAGAGAAAACAGCGTTGATTCATTCTATACTCTACATATTAGCCTTGATATTGTTCCTGTCTGGTTTGAGATGTCTGTGTCATGTGCCAAGCAGCTATCTAAACATTGAAGATCCCCTTGTAATAGACTTACATGGTCCCTTAAAGTCATGTTTGAATTCCAAGCTTTAAGGCAGTAACATGAATCAGCCATAACCACGGTGCTCATTGTGACAAATGAAAGACAAAGGTGACAGATATGTGACACAGTTCCTGAGATTACCCTGCTGCTTGCATGTGGTATAACCTCTCTCTCATGGTCTTTATTCCTTTCTCGTGTGAAAGTGCTCTGTTTGTGCAAGGAGAAGCACCATTACATGAAGAAATGCCATTATCTACGTGTGAGGAGCCTTCTCTGTGAGGAAAGGTATATAAACTGTCACATAAAATCTCATTTTCCTCCTCTATTTTCTTCTGGTTGTAGTGAACTTTGACTAGATTGATAACTCCAGCCTTGCTGGAATTAAATATCTACTCCCTCAAAAAGTCAGAAGTGCTGTGCCTCATAGACACTGCACCATATTTATTTAAGGAATAAGCACTCAGCTTAAATGTATTCTCTCCAACTTCTGGAAACCTGCAGCTTATGCTGAGCACCCTTATTAACTTGCTTTGAACCTCTTGTCACTGATTTAATAGCATAAAAATTCCATTCCACTACCATGGTACCTATACTTACAGTGTTCACACCATGTCATAAATATCGTCTTCAGAGGCATCAACCGAATATGGGAAAATGGGATAACTCCAGCTGTTGTTATTGCTTTTAACCCAGTGAGATTTTGGGAATTATTCCTGCTGCCTCTTATGCTGTAATAGTGCAATGCATAGTTTTGTATGACATCTCGGGTTTATTATAACTAATATGGAATCCATGATCTGGCAAAAGAAAGTTTCGATCTGGTACATGAAAGAATAAGAGAGGAGTGGAGAAAGAATGTTAAAAATGTTAGAGATTTGGAAATTCTTTGGCAGTGGAGGTTGTAGATCTGTTCTACTTGAACTAACCCGGCATGAAAATGAGATTGGCCTCATGCGTACCCCAGCTTGACTTGAAACGGATGTCCATCTAACTCCCATTGGTGGATCCATGACATGGAAATATTTGGATATGCTGCTAAACCAGTTTTGCAACCACAGCCTGGGCCAAGATCTGGACTCACTTTCCAGTTTCCCATATGAGAAACTTTATAGTATGTGAAAAGTGCAGGGGACATCTGCTTCCATACAAGTTGCATTCAAGTTTTGCTGGGCTTATATGAAAAAACAAAAGTGTTCAGTTCTTCACCCAGGACCTGTCAAGAGGTTGTGCTTTCATGTCCTATTGCACAGTAGGAATTATAGTCCAACTACATCATTTTGAATGATGCTGTTTCTTCATTTTCCACCTGCCTTAAATCTGCTTTGCTGCAAACAGCAACTCCCAGGAGCCGTGGCTGCCAGTTTCCTGCTGTAACCACCAAACCACACATGAAGGATTCTTCCCAGTACATGGTGTATTCATTTGGCCTTGGAAACACAGCCCCATTGTACTGGATCATCTTTAGACACTGTCCCTCAAGGTGCTAAGAGGCAAAGAAATTTGTATTGAAGAAAACTATACGGTGTCCCTCTGTTTAAATCTCCTGGGTAGATCAGGGTTATGTTATTCCTGTGCAGAGCAGCAAGGGAAAAACATTTTCTTTGCTGTTGTAAATGGAGAGATCATTACACTGGAGGGGCAGGATGGAAAACCCTCAGATAAGACTGTTTTTAAACATCTTTAGCTTACAGTTTAGGGTTTTCCTTTCTTAGCCCATCCATTGCCAAATTCCATCTCAGACTGGTATACAGTGGTGTCCAAATGCTGCATTCATACCCCTGCATAGGCACCTGGCCCTTGAATGGGAAAACCATGGAATGTGGCCTCCAGCTTCCCCTGATTACAGGTTTCAGACAGGAGGGGGGTAGTTCCAGAAAGCTGAGGAGGTGTAGCTGATCCTGAAAGAGCCAAATCAGCATCAGCCAAATCACCAACTTTGTATGGCCAGTGTAGAGTTGGGCAGTTTCTTTACCAGTAAGTTATAAGGGGTACTCACTAGTTGAAATGTTTTGCCCTGACAGTATTTTTTTCCTCCAAGTCTTAATAACAATTTTCTGCCTGCAGCTGTTTGCACCGCAGAATGCCTACATTAATGCCACTTAATCTGAAACAAATAGTAGAAATCTAAATAATTAGAGTGATTGGGACTTTTGGAAGGAAAAATAGTTTCAGAATAATTTCACATGTTCAATGTATTTGCTGCTTGATGTTTTGTTTCCAATCAAATCTCGATTTTCCCATGTTACTCCGCAACAAAGCATGAGGCAAATTTGTTCTGCCAATCTGAATACCTCAGTTCACAAGTTCCTGAATTTAGTTGCTTGGAGTATCAAAGTCTGAGCCAAGCTGAAGGGCAGCCCATTTCTGTGACGGTCAGAGTAAACCACTTGATCTCAAACGTCTTCACTTACCCAAGAACCAAACTCTGGCCCAAGTTTCACAGCTTTAACCCATCTCTCAGAGTGACACTTTGCTTTTATCCAGAGAGTGCCACCAAGAAACCACTTGTAAGGTCATTAATCCCAAGATGTGTTTCTCAGTGTACCAGAAGCTTAGTGTTGCTGGAGGGAAACAGAAGATATCACAGGGAGACTTTGTGTTTTTGCTGAACTCATCTTTAAGGCTCAGCTGCAGGCAGAGTTTGCAAGGCTGGCTCACAGCAAAAGAGGGACACTCTGGGTGAAGAAAGAGGTTAACCTCACATGTGTCTGCCCTTCTGTCTGCTGTCGAACTGGACAGCTATCATGGAAAGAGCACTGATTTTCTTCCCATGTTCTTTAACTGCAGTCACATGTGGCCAAGCCAAACCCCCGCAGCGCAACTGTTTTTTCCTATTTACACATGTTACTAAGGAACATCGGCTAAGGATATGTTATTACAAGTTTGTGAATGACCCCATTCTTGGCACGGGGCCAAGCCAAACATTTTATTTCATTTTGAAAAGCAAAATGTGATAGAGTCAGTAGTTCTGATTGACAAGCAGAGGTGGAGTGCTACTATGAAACAGAGAGACGGGAAATTCCAATAATCCTAATTAATGAGCATAGTCATTAATTCCATCAGTGGGATTATAAACCAGAAATGTCATTCTGTCTTAAGAGCAGTTTGGCCAGGAAAGGGCAGAGGAGATAAACTGTAAAAAAAGGACTGATTCACTGATCAAGGCACCTTGATATGATAAAGATGTTAATACTGAGATTTTTTAAAAGCCTGGTTTTGTTTGGTACCTTAAGCTTCAAATCTATAATCAAAAAGAAAAGAAAAAAAAGGAATACTAAAAACAGAAATATGATTTAAGTAACAATGAAACAGACTTAGGGGGCTAAAAAATGAAGAGATGTTTTTATGAAACAGACGAAGAAGAGAAGTTATAGCCAGGTGGGGGTTGGTCTCTTCTCCCAGGCACTCAGCAATAGGACAAGGGGGCACGATGGGCTCAAGCTCTGCCAGGGGAAATTGAAGTTGGAGAGCAGAAAAAAAATTCTTTCCAGAGAGAGTATCAGGCATTGGAATGGGCTGCCCAGAGAGGGGGTGGATTCCCCATCCCTGGAGGTTTTTAAAGTGAGACTGGCCGTGGCACTGAGTGCCATGATCTGGTAAAGGGACTGGCATTGGACCAAGGGTTGGACTTGATGATCTCAGAGGTCTTTTCCAACCCAATCCATTCTATGATTCTAAGAATCTAAAAAACATTTAATTGTCTCTAAGCACAATACAGAATGCTTCTCTTTGTCACACCAGTACTATTGGAACCTATTGCTTGCTCCTGTCCTTCTCCTGTTTACATATACAAGGAGGAATACGTTGCTTTCTCTTTGACAGCCTCGTTAGAGCATATGAACCACAATATTCTAGTAACAAAATTGCCCTGTTTTTGTGGTCATTTTCTGAGGACGGAGAGTAATTCAGAAATTACTATTTCCCCCTCTTTGTACTGGTTATTTCATTGTGGACTGTAAGTGCTGGCATGAGACACACTGACTGCACTTGGAGCAGAATTTGGAGGGGATGTTACTGGCACACCCATTTGCACCATTCTGCTTGAGAGTTTGTCAGTGCTTCAGTTGCAAACTATTCCTTGCACAGATTTATAACTGGGTCATAAAAGTTCCCTCCCAGCTAAAATTTGCACTTCTTTTGAGTTTCATGACACAAGCACAAAATAGAAGCTGGGATTTTTTTCATGGGATATATTTCATCATAAGGCCTAAAGATTTACGCACTTAAATCCCATTCTTGTTTGGGAGAGTTAGACATCAGATTCCATCTGCATGTGTCAGCATAGGGTTCTAGAGGCAAATCGTCACCTGGTTGTTCCCAACCTCAGTGCAGCCCACAGAACAACACCAATTAACACCAGCCAATCTGGCTCATAGTCAGTGTCCTTCGTTTGCTGGCTGTGGCCAAATTGCTTTTGTCAGCCTTTTGGTCAATATAATTGCTTTCTAAACTAATGGTGGAGAGAGGTTCCACTTCAGTGTACCTTATAAATCTGCAGTCAGAACAAAACATAACAGATATTAGAGAATGAAATACACTATTTTTTTTTCATCTATCAGAACTAACTGCCTGAATCCAAAATAATTTAGGCCAATGTTGTCCGTTGGCCTCGTTGTGTCTTGTCGAAAACTATAGAAAGCAACAGCTCAAAAAGTGTCCACAATATCCACAGTTCCTTTTCACAGGATGATCTCTACTCTTATGCCATGTACAAGGCTTTGTTACACACTCTGAAAAAGTGACCATTTATTTCTTTATGAGCTATATTTCATTTCAGACATTAGAACTGATGCACTATTTTCTTGTCTGTTACTATTTGTGGACACCATTCCCCATTATTGTACAGGGCTGGCTGCTGGAGAAGCAAGTGGGCCATTGTATCAAAGGTTCACTTCCTTCCTGAGACTTTAGCAGACCTATCAGACATTTGTGTCTTTCCCAAGAGTATTGACTGTTCTTCCACAGCTACCCTGGGTTCTTGGAAGATCTTCCCATTCATCCAAAAGCCAGATCTTCAGGTAGTTGTGATGAAAGCTGTGGGCTAGACAATTAAAGGACAGCACTGATGAAATGGTGCCAAATCCATTCTAAGTTCAGGCTTTTTGCAAAAACACCGTGAAAATACTTAGGCTGTCATTTCACTTTATACTTTTTCTAATAACACTGTTGCTATTTTACCAATCCAGTTTTCAGGGATTTAGTTCTCTTTAGTAGACACAGCCATACTGTATTTCCTTAGTCAAATAACCAGGGCCATGTGAAATACTCTCTGTCAAACCCCAAACCACCAAGCACTGTCCTGGTTTCAGTTTTCATTATGTACTCAAAATTCAGACTGGGATGGTCTGTTGAGAAAATGGTTTGTTAAGGTTCACAAACCTTGCAAACAAACTTTGGGCCTATTTTGATTAACTCCACTTCTAATGGGTGGAGGCATGTTTGAAAAACCAGGTTGAAGATGATTCCTCCTGATGCATTTCCCAGGCCTTTGGCTGAGCCAGCCAGGCAAACCAAGCCTCCTCTTAGCCACTGCCTCTGAATAAAAACTTGTAGTGCAGTCTGGCACTCTTTACCTCTCAGGTGCTTAACCTGTGTTGGAGCACAGCAGTGAAAGATCCTTTACAAATTATTTTGAAACTTGCCTCATGGAACTGGCTAATCAGAGCTGCATGGATATAGTGTTCAGGCTTCTTGGTCTTCATCCAAGGGTACTCAGAGCTCAAGGTTTCAAGTTACTGAATTAGTTATGTATTCGGAACAGAATGACAATTTTAACTCCTAAATAAGGTGATTAGAAAGGAAAGCTCCCCTCACCCTCAGTTTTAACTCCCTGAAACAACTCCCACAGCTACAGCATTCGGTGTGCAAGCATGTGTATGCCTGATGGACACACTTTTGGGTTTTGGTTTGGTTTGGTGTTTTTTTTGTCTTTCCTGGTGTTATATTCCTGAAACATTGTTTTATCACCAGATGAAAGCGTTGGAAGTGAAATATTGCCGTGTGGCTTACATTAGTGATAGTAACAGTCTGCTCCAAAATCACCCACCCAACATGCCTTTGAATTTGTTTGATTGAATTGACCCATTGAGGTCCTGGACATGGCTGATCTTTGTTCTCTGGCAGATTGTCTTCATTAGGACATGGCAGAATCCTGCAGAAGCAGCATTTTGCTGGAGCAGTGTCAGTTCACAGTATGCAGTTCTTATGATCAGCAGGTTTGTTACCTCACACTTAAATAAGTATTGGAGGGTTTGTAGGGTTTTTTTGTTGGGTTTCTTTGTTTTTCCTCTGTGCATGCTAGCTCCAAAGTCAGTGCTCCTCAAACCAGCTCCTACTAATGGGAAGCCAAAACAGGCAGATT
Source organism: Pithys albifrons albifrons (assembly GCF_047495875.1). Lineage (NCBI taxonomy): Eukaryota > Metazoa > Chordata > Aves > Passeriformes > Thamnophilidae > Pithys > Pithys albifrons. The sequence continues at coordinate 52,284,165 of NC_092464.1, forward strand.
GTACATAAAAAGAAACTCTTTGTGTGGGAAAGGCACTAAATCAAGCATGGGTTGTGGCACTGCTGAAGCTAATTCTGACAAGCAAGTATGAATGAGACTGAGGAATGCTGCAATCTATCATATCTCACCCTAGTTGGTGTGACAGCACTTGCAAGGCATCCCATGTAAAAATAAAACATATCTTAAAAAGTGTTTGAGACTGGTATGAGGTAACCTATTTGTTTTGAAACATGGAATTATCAAAGAAACCAGCCCTCTGCCAGCTCAGGTGTACCCATGGAGCAGCAGTCCATGATGTGTGTGCTTTGGGTTTACAATCTGTCCATCCAAAATAGTTCCCTCTCTCTCCCAATGCCTTAGTTTATCTATATATTTAGATATCCAGTCCATACTTGATGTTCCATTCAAGATTATTTCACTGTATTGAGTCACATAATAGAAGGGAAAAAAATTTTCAGCTAAGAGGCAGCAATAGAACAAGGGGGCACGATGGGCTCAAGCTCTGCCAGGGGAAATTGAAGTTGGACATCAGAAAAAAAATCTTTCCAGAGAGAGTGCTCAGGCATTGGAATGGGCTGCCCAGAGAGGAGGTGGATTCCCCATCCCTGGAGGTTTTTAAACTGAGCTTGGCCGTGGCACTGAGTGCCATGATCTGGTAAAGGGACTGGAGTTGGACCAAGGTTTGGACTTGATGATCTCCAAGGTCTTTTCCAACCCAGTCGATTCTATGATTCTATGATTCTATTTTCATTCTGAGTGAATGGAGGGAGAAAGAAAAGGAAGATACAGTTAAGAGGGAAGTAGAGGACTTGATGCACATTTGTCTAACACAAAGCATCACTTTTGTCTGAGATTGAGACATATATTGAGCATAAAAGAAAAACACCTAAAATTGATTAAAAGAAATCTTTTATTCTCAGATGTGTAAGTTGATCTGTCATAGTTACTGTCACAAGATGTTCTTGAGATAAAGAAGAAAATCTCAAACTGCCTGGGGAAAGGGACAATGTTTCAGGTGGAAGAATAATGAGAAGGCTGCAGGAACCAATAGGAAAAAGCAGGATGTTAGTGGATGAGAAGATGGATGGAAAAGGAAAACAGAATTAGAATATATCTGGGCAGGGGAAGGAAGAGAGGAAGGGAGGGAGAAAGGGAGGGAGAAACGGAGGGAGAAAGGGCGTCAGGGTGAGCTTTACTAGAGAGCTCTAGATCATAAAGCAAAAAAGCCCTGGAACTAACTGGCTGAGTAAATATGTGAGAGCAAACAGGTAGTGACAAGGACACATATCCCATGTGTTGGAGTACAGGAAAGGGACATGAGGCAGCAAGGCAGGGTGGGTGCTCAGGGTCAGTTACCCAGGGGTTTGCTGCCATACAGGCAGCAAGAATGAATAGATGAGGAGCTACAATGTAAAATGGGAATTGAGGCTGTCAGGACTGTAAGACTAGGACTGGGAGGAGAAAAGAGACTGTGCACAAGCACCCAGAGGACTCAGATTTGTTGGGCAAGGAGAGAGATTTGCTGAGAGCAGCAGAGGGAAAGGCTTCATGAGAAAGATGAAATCTGGATCCTGAGGCAGCAGCAGGGAGGAGATTAATGAAGGCAAAGCTGTGTCAGAGAAGGTTAGACAGGAGGGGTAATGCTGACATGGCATAGACAAATAGCTGAGGAACATGGAACAGTACATGATATTTAGGTCCACTCACAGTTCCTCTGCTGTCAGCAGAAGTCTGTTTAAATGCTAGCAGAGTGTGTGTCATCCCATTTCAGTGCTGCCAATAAAGAGGTCAGCAACCTATTACTATAAGCTGCTCCATTAAATTAAATTACTTTGACCTGTGTGGAAAACTCTTATGGTTGACAATGCAGCACTTACAAGTGGTTTCCTGATGTAACTTCTGTTTTTTCACTTTGCTTTCGAAAAACATAAAGATAAGCACAGAAGAATATATATTGATAGTGCTGTTACAGTTATGTTTAAACACCTGGAAATTTTAAAATTTGCAAAGCACTCTAAGGTTTACAATCATTATTCTGTTTCCCTGCCCCATCCCATACATTTGCTCTCTGATACCGTCTTTAATTGCAATACTGGAGGGGTTTTATTGAGTATTTTTTCTCCATGAGCCATTTACACACTGACCTGCTCTGGGAGTGAATCAGGAATGAGTACTGGGACAAGATATTGTCTTTAGTACTATTTTCTCCTTTGCTACAAACCCCAGTGAGATGTGCAGTGATGGAGCAAGGTGGCTGTAGGGAGGAACAAGTCCTGTGGCTGCGCTGATTCACTACTGGCTCACGCTGTTGGAGTCTCTCCCTTTCCCATTGCCATTCAGTCCCTGTGCTTTGCCAGGCATCACACTTTTCCACAGGTGGCCACTAATTGTGTTTTCCTCATTTCTGGGGTCCTGACTGGAGACTCTTGGGTCTGCTTTGCAGAAGTGCTGAGCATTCACAGCTGCAACTGAAGTTAGTGGTACTGGTGTTTTTAACACAGAAAGGACTGCGTAACATTATATACTCTGAAATATCCATATGATAAATTCTAAGTGGACTGGTTAGTGAAATCAACTGGCATGAAAAATGCAGGGATTTGAATGTGGGGGAAGTTTGGAATTTCTCAAGGCAGAAGTAAAAGCTTTCTGTAATTTGGATCCCAACAAGGTAGGTGGAAAAGACTTACCAAGAGGGCCCCAGCTCCAACTGAATGAATAACCATCTCGAAAGGGATATTAAGACTAAGCAGGGAGCTTACAAGGGATGGAAAAAAGGATTGACCAGCAAAGAAAGCTATGTCTTGGATGTCAGAAAGTATACAGGGAAAGTGAGGACTGCCAGGAATTGGACAAAGTCGAACTTTGAAAAGAAAATTAAAGCAAGCAGCAAGAAGTTCTTTGGCAAAAGAAATAAATAGAGAACAAGAGAAGAAAGGAGATGAAATTGCAATGTTACATAAACTAAGGATATGACAGGGATTGGATTCTCAAAGTATAACAACAAAAAAAAAAAAACAAAAAACCAAAGGAAATGCTTTACCTCCCTTTTCAAATATGGTTGATGATGGGCAGGTTGACAAGCCAGAGTGAGGACCTGAAGAAACCAAAATGACATGAAGTAAAATTCAAAATTCTTGCTACAATCAAGTAAGGAGAGTGAATAATCTCCACTTCGGAATGTTGGCACATGAAATTGCAGGTCACAGAGAAACTAATTTATTAAATCTTTAAAAGGCTAGTACCAGTTAACTAATAAGAGCAAATGAAGCATTACAATGAAATTATATTTCATATTTCTAGTAAAATGAAAGCACAAGTTTAGTGCTGCTGAAAGGAAGGAAATCTGATTTGGAGAATTTACTTGCCTTCTAGGCTAACCTCCCCAACATGCAGCATTTTAGTCTATATTTTAAAGATAAGGACAATTGGAAGTGATGGGGAAAAGAGCTAAATTGAAGCTGGGGTGTATCATGTTTTGTCATGCCAGGATAACCTTATATCTGTGTTTGTTATTTGGTGGATTTTGTCTGTGTGCATTTCACTGAAAAATTGTTCCACACTTTATATGGATTAACCAGCAATAGAGAGGGTTTAACACTGGAGCTTCAAGGTGGGTAAAGGGTACACAGGGCTGGCTGCTACTCCCTGCTGGCAAGGGAACACACTCAGGCATCTGCAATGATGGGTTTGGGCCTTACTATTTGAATATTTTCATTAATGGTGCTGGCTTAGAATTAATTGTATGCTGACAATATCTGCACTTGACTTAGAGGTGGAAAGCACTGTGCAAAAAAGGAGAGATCCAAATATCTTATGCAAAGAATTGCATGACACCCAGGACTGGACTGGTTGTGGGGTCATGCACATAAAGAACTAGAGCCAGAAATTTCTGCTCTAGGCTAAGAACTCATCCATTTCCTTATGCACTAGGAGGAAAAAGGCCTGAGGTTTTGGATTACATGGCAACAACAAATGTTCATGTCATTTGAAGGAGCCCAGGAGAAGCAAATGAAACCCTTGAACTATGTCAAAGACAACCTCAGTTAAGGTAGAGAAGAATTAATACTATTTTACAAGTCACAGATGAGATCCAAGGAGGGTATACCATGTACAATTCTGGCGCTGTATGGTAAGGAATGATGAATTTCAACTAGAACCTCCATCTATCTTATGGGAGAAAATAAAACAGCTTTGCCTGCTTTGTCTGGAAAGAAAAAAAAAGGCTGAGGCAGGAAATTGTTAATCTCTATAAACACATATGAAGAGATTTGAAGGTATAGGGGCAGTGAGAAGGAGAACAGACACTACTGCATTTCAAGGAAGAGTTCTCTGAGCTAAAGAAAACTAAGGGCAAAACCATAGAATCACAGAATCATAGAATGGATTGGGTTGGAAAAGACCTCCGAGATCATCGAGTCCAACCCTTGGTCCAACTCCACTCCCTTTACCAGATCATGGCACTCAGTGCCACGGCCAAGCTCAGTTTAAAAACCTCCAGGGATGGGGAATCCACCCCCTCTCTGGGCAGCCCATTCCAATGCCTGAGCACTCTCTCTGAAAAGAATTTTTTTCTGATCTCCAACTTCAATTTCCCCTGGCAGAGCCTGAACCCGTGCCCCCTTGTCCTGTTGCTGAGTGCCTGGGAGAAGAGACCAACCCCCACCTGGCTGGAACTTCCCTTCAGGAAAGAAGTCACTGATATGAACTGCATGTGCATGCATCAGCCTAGGAACTGGGATGAACTTTGTGAGGATCAGAAGTCTACTGCAAAGCTTCTGGTGGAAGAGAGGTGAGCACCAAGGCTGTACACAGCTGTAGTTACATCCCTTCGGTGCATACTGACTTTCCTGCTGCTTTCTTTCCCTCTGAGAGCAGCAGCCTGGATTCCTCCCTCCAACCTCCATGCGGGTTGCTACATGTTCCCTTTAAAATAGGTTTGTTGTTGCCCTGTTCTTTGTGCCAGTACTTGCTGATTTTCTGAGGCCAGACATTACAAGCACATAAGTCACAGAAGAGACAAGGAATCTTGTCTTGCCAGCCCGCTACAGCGTCATAAGTCTCACAGATGTTCAAATATATTGGTTTTGAAATTAAACTCCCACTATGTGGTTGAGTTATTGCTGCTCATGAAGGACCTGCTTCCATCCTATCTAACCTCCCTTTATTGTTGGTGGTGTTTTCATGGTTGTTTGCGTGCACTGGTGTATCTTATTTCCAGTGATGGCTAAAGCTCTGCATTTCCAAATACTGGGCCTGGTTCTATTTATTGTAACACATGGACTTTCTGCTCTCATCCCATAGCAATATTCACGTTTTTCTCTACCTCTGTCTTGCATTTGCCCACAACAATGGACTGGGTTAAACTTGACGGTATCCCTAACCCAGTATCTAATTTCTGAGGAGGGTCAAGGCCAGATGTCTCAAGAAGGCTGTGGGAAGAGGGAAATGTGGTGAGACTTCCTCAAAATACTCTTCAGGTTCCAGGAATTTGTGGCTTGGGCAGTTCCTGAGCCAGAGATGGGGCCTTTGTTTTTAATAGCTCTGATGGATTTTTCTTCTGTGAATACGTTCATGAATTTTTAAATGCAAGTTAACTTGTGGTATCCCACAACATCCTAGCTTTACTGCAAGTTAAGAAAGTTAAAAGCTACCTTTTTATTTGCTTGAAAAATGCTTCCTGCTTTCCATTTAATGCCTTCTGGCTTGTATACCAGAAGTAGCGTGTAGTTGTTCCTTATTTATCATGTTTATGCCACTTGTGATTTTCCGGACATCTATCATATTGTCCCCTAAGCTGCAGGGTCTTACTGTGTTTAATAATTCCTTAGAGAGAAGCCAGTCCATAACTTTTGTCAGCCTTGGTATCCTGCTCTGAACATTTACCAGATTTACTAACTGTTTGGGTGTAGTGGACAGTGGTTCCTCCTGTGACAGTTTGTACTGGAATTTCATGTCCAGCCAGCACTGAAAGGTGAACTGATGGCACCCTAGGATTCCAAGCAGCTCATTATGATGGTGGTTTGTTTTTCAGCCTTTAATGTGGCTGCATCCAGTGCTCAAAGCAGTGCTCTGAGCTGCCAGCTTTGCACACTTCCCCAGGGTGCATGGCAGTGTCCCTGTTCCTCCTTTACTTATTTCTGCCACTCCCTTTTATTATCATTATCATCCTCTCTGGCCTTCTGCAGAGCCTTTCACCCCATCTGGAATGCTCACATCCCCAGAATAACAAACACAGCTCCACACACTAAATATCTTTTTGCCTTACAACTTCAAATGCTAGCACATCACAGCCAGCCCAAGTTACCTCTCCCCCACACTCCCAACCTTTGATTGCTAGCTCCTACCATCAATTCCTACCTATTTCTCTGGTTTTCTGTTCCCAAAGCCCTGGGGTGTCTCTTCCTCACTGCCCTTGCACCTTCTGCCTGTGCTGACTCCTCTGGCATAGCCATCGTAGCTATTCCCACCTGGTAGCTGCATGAACAGGGAGATCTTCAGACTGCCCCAGCCTTTGGTCCTGTCAGCTTCTTACCACGGGCTCAGACTGAATGCCCTCATTTCAAGTGGCTGTCAGAGAAGCAGAAAAGGCTTCCAGGAAAGAAGAAAACCAAAATAATGCAGGAAAATGAGAGAAAATTCTGAATTGCCCATTTCCCTCCTCTTTCTTGCAATTGTCTTGAGAGCACACAAGTGAAATACACCATCTCAAAGCTGTTTTCTTCTGTTCCCCACAGACTGAGGCACTTTAGGGTATTCTTACTCTTTTTTCAGGTCCATTTGGGACCACCTCTCTGTGATATTGTTGCATGTTAATTGTCTAAGGCACAGCTTAGAGGAAGCAAAGGCCAGAAAACCAAAGGGCCATACATGTAAATGAGTGGATTTCCCCTTTCATCTTCTAGTCTAGGCATTGCATCTCTCTCTTTTTCTCAGGTCTGACCAATACCTCTCAGAGATCAAAAGATGTCTGGCTTCCTCTTGGCTGCATCCAGAGACATGAAACTCTCAGTACTTGCTTGGGAATAGGCTGTGACTGTTACTGTGGGATTATCTGAATAGCCTGTTCTTGTCACCTTTGGTTACAGCAACAAGACTGTGGTGAACTACACACTTGGTGAATCTGAATCCCTCTAGTTAGTGGCAAATTTAGTTCCCAGAAACCTTGGGTAGCTCCATTATTGACAATAATGCTGAGACTAATGATAAATGCCAAATGGGATGGCATATAGGTGACTGATTCAACACCTCAAGCCAATGCTGACATCAAGGACACAGCACTTTTGCCCAAAGCAATTTTGGGAGCAACACTCCATCTTACAGGTGCAGTGAAAATCTTTCCAGGATTCTGCTGTATAGCATCTTTCCACCTTCCTTTGAAGGCTTTCTCTTGATCAGTACATCACTGGCTTATTTAGTGCTTGGTTTTGGCTGTAATGGATAACACCATTCATAGAACTATTGTTAGTGACTTTATCATGGCTAGAATCTGAGCTGCACATGGAAAATAATTTCTGACTTCAAATGGTCTTGTAGCTTCTTGAAATGTGGCTTTCTATGCTGGAGAATATTGGCCAAAATAATTATTCTTGTTCTTGTCTCACACTGAGAAAAAAATTTGTGCTGACCTGCTGTTATTTGCTTGGCCTGTCAGTGACACCAAGCTTTGCATTGTAATATGGTTTCGTGTATATGAATAGAGTTGTTTCTTCCTGAAAATTTGCACTGAGTAAGAATTAGTGAACTGATAAATTAATCCAGTCTTTTACTTCTTACCTAACAATGTTGTATTTCAAACAGACTGGAAGTTTGATAAATTTGTTAACCTAATACGTTCATAGAAACCTTTCTTGGTGATAGGTTAATTAAATGTAAAAGACACTTTAACTTATCATTTGCTTGCTACCAGTCCAAATCTTTGCTGAGACCAAAACTGGCATGTGTGCGAATCGCTCGCTGCTTTATTCCCATGGCCTACTGGTGCCTAAGTGCCCCAAACCACAAATCATTTGCTCATTCTTGTTCAAGCCATCAGTGTAGCCCTCTGGGCTTTCCAGAATCCAGCAATAAATCTAGCTCTGGTGACCCAGATCTTCTGAACCCTAACCTTAAAATTAGGGTTAATAGTCCAGAGACCCCTCAGAGCAAGAGAATTAATCACAAGCTATTTGTCTCTGTTAGTCTGGCTGCTTGTCCTGCAGGTCATGCAGTACCCAACAGCAAAACCACCTCTTTAGTCCTTGCTGTCCCAAAGGTAATACAAACCCTAACCTTAAACTTTAATGTAACCTGAAAACCAACATCATATCCTGAATTCAGAAAATATCTTTAGTCTGTGGTACAATTAAAAGATATCACTGGTTAGGCTTGATGTAGATGACATCAGAAATGGAAAAATAATGGCTTACTGCTGTACATTTCCATGCTGGTTCACTCACTGGCAGCAAGGCTGAATGGATGATAATTTCTGATGTTATTAGGATTATAAATGCAACTGAAACTAGCTGGCAGGAGTGCTTCCTTTTGTGCTTCCAGGAGTGCTGACAGGTTATAAATAGGAGTATCTCTGGGTATAGAAAATGAGGAGCTGATGAATTAGCTTTACAACAGAATCATTTCCTCTTCAATGGGGCAAGGAAAAGATCTGGAGCAAGAATATTCTAAGGCTGGAAACACATAAAATATGTAGATGCAGCCTGGGCAGATGGTTACATACTCTTCAGGTCTGAAAGTACTGACTTGAAAAATCTAACCTGAAACACCAATAATGACATGATCCTTATTCTCATATCTACACAAACAATCCTCTTCAGCCTTGCAATCTACAGAAAAAGTTTGTCTTCAAAACCCTAGACCTAATTTACACAATTTCCAAGTGGCCAAATATACTAACCTACATGTTCTTGCTGAGCTCCCATTGCCCTTTGTTTGGAGGACGTACAAAATAATAAAAACATTTTCTCGTAGTGTCTCCTGCTCAGAAACATTCCTTATTCCAAATGCTAGTGTTGTCTTAATGGTAGTACAGAGGCCAAGAACAGGTAAGGACTCTTCTGGTACCTTCTTTAGTATTTGGTCTTTGACCATGGCTAATCTTCAGTCCTGTAATAGGACCTGTTAGGTAATAACAACCTCAAATAGTCTGTGCTACTCACAATGTAAAACCTGCCTCAGCAGGTTCCTATGCTGGCAAGGGGAAAGGACACCTTGTGATTTGGGTTTGAATGCAAGTGGTTCTGAATGTTAGAATTTAGTTTGAGTTTACAGGAAGATTCAGAAAATGAGAAATTCTGTGGCTCACTTTACAGGAAATCCTAGTTTCCCAAAATTAAGAGAAAGCTTTGCTATCTGTCAGGTTCAATATCGAACAAAGGTAAAAAGCAAGCTCCAGAATATCAATTTTTTCCTCCCTTTTAAAACATGAAGATAAATACCAGCCTTCAAACAGGTGAGATTAAAGCCTCGTATGCTGGAAGGTTTGCATGCAGACTTCTGGCACTGAGGCAGCAGTGGAAGCTCTCCAGCTGTGTTTGGGTTCTCATTATTACTCTTTATATCTCTTCCAGTTTGGAGACTACCAACCAAGGAAGGAAGTGTTGAGAAAGGACACTGAGTATTTATCAGCTTAGCTGAGACCCTGCACCTTGAAACTGGGAACTGAGGCAATAAGGGGAAGGTGCACATAGAGTTGATTTTTTGGAGGAAAAGCATGTGGGACTGGGGGACTTTGATCTTCCCTTTCCTGAGGGAGGAAGATGAGAGAAACACAGCTCCAGGTGGTTCTTGCCCAATATGACATTGTGGATTTGTGACACTAAAATCAAGAAAATCAGCCTACTACAGCTGGTAGTAGAGGAGTGGGGACTTCTCTGTCCGCCTCAGTGCTGGCCTTGGGTGACCACCAGTGACACTGCAGGTGCAGCTTGTTCTCAGTCCATGAGCAGCATGCTGTTAATTTAATTGCATGTATTATGATGGGAACAACTCCAGAGAAAAGCACACATTTTATGGATTGGGTTTGCTTAAAAAATATTATCTACCATCCTCTGTATCCTCTTCAGTACTGACTCCCATTTTGCTCAGGATTGTTTAACTTGTTCATCAGTGACTTGGATGAAGGGGTAGAGTGCACCCTCAGCAAATTTGCTGGTATCACAGAACTGGGACAAGTGGCTGATACCCCAGACTGCTGTGCTGGCATCCAGCAAGACCTGGAAAGGCTGGAGAGTTGGGCAGAGGAAGCTCATGAAGTTCAGCAAAGGGTCCTGAACATGGGGAAGTACAAGCTGGGGGCTGACCTACTGCAAAGCAGCTCTGCAGAGAAAGACCTGGGAGTCCTGGTATCCAGGAGTCAGAAGTGAGCCCCTGTGGCCAAGAAGGACAAGGGTACTCTGGGCTGCATTGCCAGCAGGTCAAGGGAGGTGATCCTGCCCCCTTCTCAGCACTAGTGAAGAACATCTGGAGTGCCGTGTCCATTTTTGGGCTCCTCAGTACAGGAGAAACATGGATCCAGAGGAGAGCAACAAAGATGGTCAGGGGACTGGATCTTCTCTCTTATGACATCAGGCTGAGGGGGTTGGGCCTGTTTATCCTGGAGAAGAGACTGAGAGAGAATCATAGCAATGTGTTTAAGTATCTGAAGGAAGGGTGTCAAAAAGTCAGAGCCAGGCTTTTCTCAGCAATGCTGAGCAAAAGGACAAGAGGCAAAGGGCAGAAACTGATGCACAGGAAGTTCCACCTGAACATGAGGAAGAACTTCCTCCCTGTGCAGGTGACCAAGCACTGAACAGATTGCCCAGAGAGGCTGTGGAGTCTCCCTCACTGGAGATGTTCATGAACTGTCGGGACACAACCCTGTGCCATGTGCTCTATATTGACCCCGCTGGAGCAGCGAGGTTGCACAGATGACACATGGTGGTTCCTTCCACCCTTACCCTTTCTGTGATGAATGTGATTCTGCCATGGGCTTCAGGCCTCTCCTTCAGGGTAGGGTTTCAGCAATGAAATTTGGAGCTAGGTTTGTTTGTGACTCCTAGACTCACTAAGAGTTTAAGATGTTTCATGAAGGTAGTAAGGGAAAAGAAGTTATGACTGATTTCTGATGCCTCATCAGGTGTGACGACTAAAACAGACTAGGACTAAACAATCTGCAACTCATGTGAACCATAAAATTAATCACAGACTATTTGATCTGGATGCTACTTACCTCATGCTGATCCTGTTGACTAATTCCCAGAAGAAAGTCCCTGAAGTTCTAGACTTCCTTTTCCCCATCTTACTTCAGCCAAAAAATAAGTTGTTGAAGTGTTGAAATTATCTTTTCCTGCTAGCTGTGTCTTTCATCTTACCTGTTATGATTTGCAGGCCACAAGCATAAAATTACTCAGAGACATTCTTCCCCTCAGTTTCAACCCTGAAAAGGAGGTTTGCCTCCTTGTAGAAATAAAACTTAAATTTAATTTCTGTCAAATGAATGCATGACTCTACCACAATTTGTAAGATTCTGGAGTTATAATTTTACTTCTTCTTTTCTTAAAGAAATTCTCTCAGTACACCTAGCTGTGTGTTCTGGAACACAAACCACAAACCATTAGAGAAAAAAGGAGTCAGTTGTGAACTAATTCTTCCTTCTAACTACATCGCTCTGTCTTTATCATAGCAAGACTTCCAAGACTCAGAAATAAACCTCAATTTATACTTCTCTTCTTGTCCTACAAATCCTAAGCCTCTGAAAGAGGTGCTTACAGCTAAAGAGAAGTTATTTGAAAATCCAGGGTTTGATATTACAACCAGCTCTGTTGGTTTTCCTTTCTTTAAAACTGATCTTAACTATAATATTCGTTCTGAGCTCAGTCAGAGGCTAGACAGAAAAACTCAATCACACACCCTTTCTCCACACTAACTACTTTCTTCATCCTTCTTTACCAGCACCTGCAAGATTGAGGCTTGTGTTTCATTCTAGTTTTCCTTGTACTAAATTGCAACAGTTGAGCTGACCCAAACCCCAGCCTGAAGGCAGTAAAATTAATCCAAGACAGTTTACATTACAAACTTGTTCTATTTTACATTGCAAACTCACATTTTTAAGCTGTGTCCTTCACTTGCTTTTTTGGAATTCCAAGATTCAGGAAGAAAAGCAGCTCCCTGCTTCCTAATCCCAACCCTGGCCAGAAACACACTGGCCGTACTGCTGTGCCACGGTGCCCCTGGGCACCCCCATGAGTGCTGGGGCAAGGCACCAGGAGAGCAGTTGGGAGAAGAAGGTGAAGTTTGCTAAAGCAATACATATGCACATGTCTGGCTAAGAAGAAATATCTGACAGGGCTGATCTTTATAGGGAGAAATGGATATCAGGAAGAAGTTCTTTACAGAGAATGATCAGGAATTGGAATGGCCTGCCCAGAGAGGTGGTGATGGATTCCGAGACCCTGGAGGTTTTTAAGCTGAGACCAGATGTGGCACTGAGTGCCATGATCTGGTAATCAGAGTGGGGTTGGACCAAGGGTTGGACTTGATGATCTCTGAGGTCTCTTCCAACCCAACTGATTCAATGATTCTATGATAAATATGTCACTGGCTGCTGCAGCTGCTCCTTGAGCATATAATAAAGAGAAAAGATGTCCATCCTAGACAGTGCCTGGTTTGTTCTGCTGAAGTTGTCATGGCAGACCATTTTTTCAGGCAGTGACAAATTAACTCCTCCTCCAGGGCACACCATCTTATTATCTTTACTATCCTTTGCCATAAGATGCCCAAACACACCTCTGTTTCCCCTGTCCCCTGGTAGCTGGAGCTGTGCAAACTCAGTGGGCACTCTGGAGTTCTGGCCTTGGGTTTTTTGTCTGTGAAGTCCACAGGGACAGAGCTTGCCAGGGACAGGGTGGTGTGAGGGGTGCCCAGAGCTGGCCCACACTGAGGTGTCCACTGCCTCCTGCTCCTCCCAGCTGTGCTGTTGGCAGCCCTGGCATGGCAAAACCTGTCCTGAGAAGTGGAAGTGTTTGCTGCAACATCCTAGCTACCAAAGTGTGCCCTAGAGTTGCCTGACAGAAGCAAATCCCCTGTCTTTAGTGGTTTCATACTGTAGAAAAGTGGTTTTCAGTATTCAGGAACAATTCTGTTTATTGATGTATATATTTTAGAGATACAAATTAATCTGTGGGAACTCCCTCTGAAGCTGAAGGCATCAATGGCGCAGGTTCCTCTTCATTCCAGTCCTCTTCCTGAACCTGCAGGCTCTGCTGGATGCATCACAAATCCTACCTCTTTTGTTTCCAGTTTTTGAATTCTAAAACAAACCTTGGACTGTTCTCAAGAGCAAACCTGAACCACATCTGATTCTGACCATGCAGACAGACCTTTCAGGCATACAAGACAGCTTTTTCAGAACCTCCCTTCAAAACCTAAACTTAACTGCAGCTTAGCAGGTCCCAAGTGCTACAGACCCTCTGTCAGTGATGAGCCTCATGGGGTCTGGCAATGGCACATTATCCTGTCATTCCAAAGCAAACCCAACGTAACTCTTCCTTTCTTTTTGGAAAGCTGAAGAGGTATTGCCTAATCTGATATTGAGTATTGGCCTATGAATAAAAGTGTAACAGAACTGGGCCATACAATGCCTAGTTATAGGTAAGTGAGGCATTTCTGTTCTTTAAAGGAGAATGTACAGGGGGAGTATGATAAGGGTTTATAAAATCTTTGCCAAAACGGAGAGGATCAATGATGATTATTTGTTCACTGTCTCACTCAATACCAACCTAGAGTAATCAAATTGTGTTTCAAAATGCTGAGGAAGATGATACTTTTCAGATCTTACAACTGAGGCAGAGGATCCTTTGCTGGATGACCTGTGGATGCTGCTTACCTGTGCTCAAGGTGAGGTGAGACCAGACAAGATCATTAAAATGAAATTCGTGGCTGAATGTGTGGTGTATGATCAGCTTACTCTGTTTTATACTCTAGACATCTCCATATGGTCATTCTCAGAGCCAAGTGGACTATTGGTCTGGCCTTTCAAGGACAATTCCACATTCCTAAGTCCAAGTTCTACATGGCTTTATCACGTGTGATCACTGATCTGAAACAGCAACAGATTCAGCCATAGGCGGAAGCTGCTCTCACCTGTCACATCAAACCGATTTCCTGACCAAGCTGACCTCACAGTCAAAGAGCAAACCAAACTGGCCAGTCTCTGCTTTCCTAAATCCTAACCCTGGTCTTAATATGTCCTTTGAGCCTGGGCCATGAATAACAATTCACTTTTCTTTGAAAGACATGCAGTAAAGGATTGAACATACCTTTTCTGACATTGTCATTTGAAGTTTAAGCTGGTACTGTAGGTGTAGCCAAGACTAAATGTGCCTCAGAAATAATCTTAATCTTTCACCCTTCCTTATTCTGTTCCTGCACGTCTTGAAGGATGTAGCAATAATGGTGTTTATTTTCTTCTCTATTTTTCACATCTCTAACACTTCACCAAAGCTGTACCATGTTTTTTTGACCCCTTATCTCCAAAGCAATAAGTCTTTTGCCAGTGCTGGCAGCACAAGATTTCCACTTTCTCTGGGAATCTTGCATGATCTGGTGATGAAACTAAACTCTTTTACAAACCCTAATGCTGTCACCAGCCTTAATGTTAGTTTTCCCACTCTTTCCTTAAATCCCAACACCTCCAGTGCTCTTCCAATCTCTTCATCTGCTGAAAGCTGTTCTTCCTTCTCAACTCTCTGTGTGCTGGGAAAGGTTTGTTACACCCTGCACTTGTATTCAGTGGCTGAGAATGTTAATTTCTGTCTTTCATGTTCTTCCCACAGTATGTACTCTGAGATTTTCAGTCTGGCTGTGTCCTGAGTCACTGTCTCCTTTATCTTGCATCTACATACTTGTTCTGCACACTAATGGCTGTCACTGGGCTGATTTTTCCCTTGGACAGCTCCTATGCTATTGACATTTGTATGCATTTCCCCAGGGTAGGAGATGATTCTCTTGGTATTTTCTCCTGCAAACTGAAATCACATGTCTCACAAATAATGCTGTTTCTGATTAGAGGAATTTTTTTTGTTTCCAGAGTTACATGTGGATACCAGAACTCTCAATTGTGTAACTCACATATCTAACTTACCCTCTACTTGATTTCAGGTAAAACCAAAATACTTTCCCCAGCTTCATCCCAACCCCAATACGTGTCTACAGTATCCTTCTGCCTAAAATCATGATAATTATCTATTATTTTTGTATTTCCCATCCAAAGCATGGGGTATGAGATAGAGACAAATCTTTGCCTTAGTAATCCTTACAGTCATTCCATATTCTGGATCCATTTTTCCTTTGCACTGCTTTAATGATTATGCAATACTCCTTGTCTAGAAGTCCAGTTTCCTGTGGAGTGAGTCATGTTGCTTCTACCCATAAACATTGCTTGCTCTTTTCTAAAACACTCACCTTTCTTCAGCGTGAGCATCACTTCCCCACTACTCCTATACTAGCTAATAAAATGGCAGGATTTAATTATCTTTCCACTGAAGAGGCTCTTTATTAGGAGAAGTCTGTTCACAGATGCTGCAACTCAACTCCAGCTAGCACTATGACTACATGATGCAAACAGACTGGTGCCTCCTCCAGACTTTCTTCTCTAGCTCACTCTCAATCTATGTTGCTGCATCTCTAAAGAAAGACTCGAGCAAGGTCCACAATTACTGGTATGGTTTGAGCTCTTTTCAAATGGTGTTAAGACCTCAGATAGGAGAATTAACCCTCCAAATTTCTTGATTTCTGTTTGGCTTCCATGGCTGTGTTCCCATGGTTAACAAAGCTCAGCAGAAGACCTTTGCAGCTTGTTTTTCCAGTGACAAGATACCATTCATCTGAGTTCTCTGATTCAGCCCAGGACAGTGAGGAAGGGCAGGAGGAGAGCAAACCAGAACAAGGTGGTGGAGGGTTATTTCTAGACTCTAGATCTGACTCGGCTTTCATTTTTGCTGACATCAGATCACTGATACAAACACCACTACACCCAGTCTGTACCAGTTGAAGTAAAATTCAGGTTGGCAGACTTGATAAATGCATTGATTACATCATTCAGTTGCTTTGAAAACAGCAATAATACAGTGATATATTTGACCTGGTGTTTCAATGGACTGTGCTCAGTTCTCTGGTCCCTGAGCTGCATTGTTTTACAGAGAGAGGTTTGTTTCATGCAATCTGTGCAGAGTTCATGCAATGTGCCCTCCAATCACTTCTTCCTCCAATCAGTTCCAGTAATTTGGCATTGCTAAGAAGAGGTGGACATATTTTGTTTCATTTCAAACCCACTCACACACTTTTGAAATGAGGAACAGAACTCCAAAAGGATTAGATTTGTTTTCCTTTTAAAGGGGGCAAAATGCCAATTTGGGCTGCTGTGAAGAGAAGGAAGTCCTGAATTAACAATGTATGAATTCCTAGCAGTGGCCAAACACTCTTCCCTCTCTCAGAGTTATAAAGAGGGTAAATACCATATCATCAATATATCCAGTTCTTAAAACTGCACCCCACAACTTCTGGAAAGCTTTTCCACTCTTCACATTCTCCCATGAACCAGTTCTGCTGTGGACATAAGTGCAGTCCTCATGTTTATTCATTTCTAAATGGGAGAAGTAATGGCAGCTTGTCCTTTCTGTAAGAAGACAGTTGCAACATTCATCTGCCTTGAGAGATGTGTTTCCTGGAGTCACTAACTCCTGGTCATTTCCTTTTTGGGTGGTGGAATATGGAGCAGAGCAAGGGCAGTGCAAGTGGGGAAAATAGAGTAAAAGTATTATGCCCAGCCCTTGGTTGCTGCTTCTACCACTGCCCAGGGTTACAAACTGCATGCAGGGTAAAGGGAGGATGTTTACAGCTGAAAGGAGTACAGAAGCCAAAATCCTCAGCTGCAGCTCTGAGCAAAGTGTCTCTGGCCATGCCAATACTATGAAACTTTCTTGTTAGACTCTTTGAGAAAGAAGTGTCCTTGAAAAACAGGGGCTTGGTTGCTTGACAGCAAAGCCAGTCCCAATTTTTTATAGTGGCTTATACCTTCAGTTTTGCTATCTTATGGCACTTTGCCTTTATGCAGCTGCTGCTGCTGGATTTCAGATTGAGCAGCAAAGTCTTGTAAGCAGAAGGACAAGCCTGGGTTTCTTTCCTTTTCTTCTCTCTGAACAGACAAAGAATAAAGCATCCACTTGCAGAATCAGGCTGCTTTTTTCACAGCAAATGAAGACAAAAGATTTTGAAAGGATAGGGGCCTGTGTATCTCCCCATGTGATGATTTATGTGACTTATTTTTTGCAGCTGTGTGTCTGAATTACCTCTTAAAAATATGCATATTTTTAATAGCTCTACACACCATTTTCCCCTTCCCTTCAGCTTAAGGTCGCTGCCTCTTGCCACTGTGCAATGGAGGGGCAGTAACAGCAGAAGTGTGGCCCCAAGTGAGAAGAGGTGAAGGTGGGTAACACTGGGTGAGGGCACAGAGCTGGCACGCTGGGGTTGGCTGCTGAGACAGCTGGATATCTCTGCAGAGCAGCAACTCCCTGCTCCCAGCTGCTGCTGCTGCTGCCAACACAATGTCTGTGCTGCTGCTGTTGGTTTTTTCCTGCTCTGCTCAGGGCTCAAAAATCCAAGCAAGGGCTCAGAGACTGGTTTTCTGATATGCTTACAGGTAGCATCATAGTTTCTTACAGATGTGTAGCACAACCAGCATTGCAACCTCTTGAGTGGAGAAGTCGTGACTCCGGACTCCCCCTTTCAGAAGACGTGGCATCTAGATTTTGGGTTAGTTTCTTTATCTTTTCTTTTTCCTAAAATAATAAAAAGATTCCTAAGCTGCAGAAGCTGAGACCTTGAGAAAGAAGCACCAACTATCATTATGGGTGTGATAAAAACCTTATGTGTGGCTTAAAAAACTTGAGGTTTTCTGGCCATTCCTGGCACTCAGCTGAAGGAAAAGCATTCCCTCTGAGCTGCTTGGGTGTGCAAGAGGCAGTGTCCTGCAAGGTGCCCAAGATTTAGAGGCTGGAGGTGAACCCCCATATTTTCCCTCTCCTTGTGGGACCTACATGACCCTTACTGTCATTCCAACAGAAGCAGTAGACTGGGAACAGAAAAAAGAGGGTTATGAGTTTTCCAATTCTCTCCAATTTTTCTTTTTCCCTAAGCCCAGGATTTTATAAAACTCCAACTCCAAAACATATTAAAAGCTTGAGCTGCTTACAAAACCTCCAGCTCCACAGGGTTTGCTTATCCCTAGTAATTATCACTTAATATTTGGCCCAGCACAGCTATCTTTCAGTCTTATAAGGATAAATGTATTTGTTTCACTGCTATCTGAGCTCTTTTTCACCATCAGACTGAAACCTATAGTTTATTATTCCTGGACAGAGGCCTACACACACTATAAGTTACTTCTGTAGTTCCCTCAGTCAGTGGGAAATGTTTTAGTATTATTATCATTAAATATTTTGCCAGACACTGTGGTCTTCAAGCTTTCACATAGATAGGGAGGGAATGGATGTGTGGCTAAAGTGCAGGCTTAAGAGATGGGAGACAGGAGGGGTTTTTCCCTTATCTGTGCCAAAATGCTTAGGGAGAAAATTCCTCTGGTAAGAAGAAAGGCTATAAGGCCCTTAACTAGCTACTATCTCCTTGTACTCAGGCTTCTCAAACTATCAAATTAAATGAAGCATTTCATGACCACAGGTGTGTTTAGCAATAAGGTTCAGGCTCAAATAACCTCTGCAATACTTCTTTGCATCATCATTTTTGGGGATGTGCAAAACAGCACAGGCTTAGTTCATATTTTTAAGGGGAAATTAAAGGATTCTCATTACAAAAGTTGATTTTTTTTGTCAGTGGGTTTATCACCTTCTCAACAGTTGCATTACTTTTTTGCTGTTGCTTCTACATATTTAATTGAAAAGCTTCAACTGGAACTGTAAATAATGGAGTTTAAATGCATAAGACCCAATACCAACTTATGTAATAATGCTGCAAAAACACAAACTAATAAGTAAGTCTTAACTTCACATCTTTCATGATAAATGATAGTTGTTTTAATACCTGTGACATCTTTATTTTATTTGCAGTTTTAATTACATTATGTGGCACTGGGTCTTAGTCTGAGAGAGCAACGTCAGAGCTGGGTGAGGCACAATATCATGGCACAGCACATTTGCACTGGGAAAACACTAATTTCAGACTTCAAAATGCTCCTGTGCCAACAGCTCCCCTAATTTGTTGTTCCTGAACAAAGACCCTGGTGCTTGTAATACTGTCTGTGAGAGTTCCTGAAGCCACTGCCTAGAAACAATGTGGGCCAGTCACCTCATCTGTGCTGGTGTGTCTGTAGTCCCACCAGGTATTCCCCAAAAGGGAAGGCTTCCAGGCAAGCACCGGTGCTGTCATGTGGGAAAAGGGCAAGAGGAAACATTAACAAAGAGATGACTCCACAGAGAATCAGGGATCCCCAGCTCCCACAGCACAGGCCTGACTGGGAAAGGAGCAGGTTCACATCCCAAAGTTTGTTGGACTGACTCTCAGTTCCCCGACCTCAGGCAGAGCTGCTCAGCTTTGGAAATCCGGCCCCTTTAGGTACAACTGGAGCGTATTGATTTCAGAGCTGAACTTGAGGAAATTCCAGTCTCCCATATTACCCATCCACCTGCACTCGGGGAGATGTAACTGGACCAGGAGAAAACTAGGACTCATAGTTTGGCAGAAAGACTTGGTGCAGGTGGATGTAGAAGAGCCAAATTGCCAAATGCAATAGGAGGCTGCTCCTTTCCAGCCACCCCAGGAGCCTCCTGCTTTTCCCCCGGCACAGAGGCCATAAGGACCACAAATTCCCACAGTGGCAGGCAAGTTAATGGTTCTCCTAATGGCCTACATGAGCTACATGCATCAAATGGAATGAGTATGAAAATGGTTCATTACCTCCCTGAGATCCAAGGGCAGGTTTTTCAAAGGAATTTAGGTACATAAAGTTGCAGGTGGACAACTAGTAATGTTTACAAAAGCACTCGTGTGCCAGATTCCCATGGATTTCAGTATAGGTTGGACCCATGAAGATAGAATGTCTTTAGGCATCCAAGTCCTTTGAGAGGTGAAGTTATTTTGCATTTATTGCAGTGTCCTGCAGGGTGCATAAGGATTATTGCCATAGAGCAGCTTGTGTGCTGTCAGTCCAACACACTGGCTTACTCTGCAGTGCCTTGTTCATCTTCCCATATCCAGTGGAATAAAATCTGTTGCGTCCATACTATGTATCCGCCATCTGGGAAACAATGCCTGTTTGTGTTCTGGAAGCCTTCTCTTGACTGTACTTTTCTTGTTAAGAAGTGAAAAGTATGGGGGGAAGGTGGGAGGTGGAGAGGAAGAGAGGCATCAGTGTCCAGCACACAGCACATTACCAGCTATGCTGCCAATTGATGTGCCAGGATTCCCTCGCTTGCACATGTTATGTTGTTTTGATGTAACTAAATGACAGTTGCATTCAGCTGCCTCTTTCTATGGAAAAAAATATCTTCAAAAGAGCAGATGAGCATGACCCCACTTCTCATTTTGTTTCCCATTACTTTAATTGTGTATATATTGAATGTATCATCTATCGTGGAAAATTGCTTTCGTCTCTGTAACATCTGCAGGACACCACTATGCCAAGGACTAGTGCATCTGCTGGGGGAGCTTTTGCTCTCCCCAGTTTTTATTTCATTTCATATCCACAAACTTCCAACTTGTGTTCCCGGAGTTATACTGCAAGACCCACTGATTTCACCGGGAAGAGCAGGTGCTCAGCAACATGACAGGCCTGGCCATTTTTGTTTAGGTGTCTAAATATGCCTTTACTGGCTTAGACATTTGGACTCAAAGTTTTTGCTCTGGGATCATTAATCTTGCATCTCAAGTGTACACTAAATTCCAGTTTGCTTCCTCTGTCTCTGTTAAAAATTTGGTTCCATGTTTTTATTAATATCATTCAGCAGAGGGTTTTCATGTTGTTTCACCACACTGTCAACCCACTGCTTGCTCATTGGTGATCCCAGAATAACCTGCATGTCCCATATATACATACGATGTTTATTATTAGAAGATGAATGCAACCCCTATGCCGAGGCCAATACTTATTTCTTTGCATGCCAGGTTTGTGTGATTAACACTGAGGCTAATTTATTCTGTGAGTGGCTCTGCTTAATCCCATGACTGTCTGTGTGCAGTGCATGCATATCATCCCCAAATGCCTTGCTACACATGTTAACAATGGGAAAAATACTTGGTGGAAGAATGTAACTTTCAAACTCAGCTGCTGCAGTTGGCAGAGGCCAACTCTCTTCATCCACAATTTGTCTTACTTGATCTTGTGACTGCCACTAGAAAATGCCCCAAGTTGTTTTTCTTGCATTTTTCACCTGCAGGGCTTTAAATTAGACACAGGAAAAGCATTTCAGCAGTATTGAAATAAATGTTTTTCTAATTGCATGCTTTACTTTATTTAACTGAATTTTTCAAACCACTCTTTTAAAGATGAAAATGCTCTAGTTGGGAAAAAAGGAGGTAGGAAACTGGAGATTTCCACATGCTGAATTCTTTTTAATCCCATTTTTAGGGAAGTAAAGACAGTTTGCTTGCCTTCAAATGAGCCGTCACGTTACTCTCCAAAGCAAGTGTCTTTCTGAGAGCCATATTGATCCTGGGACATCTGCCAGGGACAAAGACATTCCTGACAAGGTTCAATACCTGGTCTTACTTCCTGCCTTTTTCTGTTCCACTCAGTAGCATCACCACACCCCAAGGGCTGCATGTCACTTGTGAAGTCAGAGCCTGCACGTCATTTTTACCCACTCCTCACAGTGCCAGCAGTTTCTACTCAGATCCCATTTGTCTGACCAGTGTCAAGGCTTTCAAAGAAGCATCTCAAATTTATGTGTCTCTGTGTGTGAAGGCCAGGGTTTTTTTTGTGATAGTAAAAATTTATGTATATACATATATATGTATATAAGAACATTATATATACTTAGAAAGTTAAGCATGATCTGGTTTGCTTAAATCCTAGAAAATTCTGGGCAAAACAGAATCCAGGTTAGAGACATTAAAGAATATTTCCAGAAGCTCTGAGCCCTGACTTGCAGCTCCCATTCCATTATATCCAGGTACTGAGGCACCACCTCTAATTGTGTGTGCCTGTAAATTCTTACAGTGTTTTGGATCTCTCCTATATTGTACCTTTGATCAGAATAATCGAGTTCCTTAAGAAAACATAAATGTCTTCAGTTTTGTAGAATCTTTGGTAAGTAATAATTATCAGGAAATCTATTAAGGAATAACTCTGTTTTTGACAAGGAATGAATCTGAATCATAAGCTGATTTTTAAAAAAGAAACTGAATAGGTCATTTAGTTAAAATGTCTAAATGAGAAGACTGTGAGTTTATTTCTCAGAGGCATGCAAGTTACTGAGTTCCTGGGAATTCCCATGGGAATTCGGCTTGCTAGATTTTAATCACAAAAAAAAAAAAAAAAGCCAACCAAAGCCACCAAAAACACAACAACAAGAAAAACAAAAACACTCATCAAAGATCAATATTTCTAAGTCACTTTTGGTGCTTTGCAAACAGGACATTCCAGTCAGCTCAGTCCATATTTTAAGCACAAAAGCTGATATTTTCACCTGAAAACAGATGTTCCATTCTTTTGCTGGTCTCTTCCTTGCTTGATAAAACTTGTTTCCTTTCTCTTTTCTTGAGTCTCACCAGAACAGTGGCCAATAACCTACTTCTTGGTAAAATGAACTGACATACAACTGCTGTAAATTCACCACAAGCTATAGATAAGAAGGCAGGAGCTTCCATCAGTACAAAAATAAACATTCATTTAGTGTCTTTATGTGTTTAATGATAACATTGGCCAAAAGATGGAAAATCAGAATTAAAAGAATCCTTGCAGGTTTGTTAAGAAAAAACTCTACTTCCTTTCCTAATTTTTCCATCCCTGACTCTACACAGTCTGCTGGGTCAATCCTCTGTTGCAGTCAGTGGGAGTTTGCCACTCATATCAATGGAAATAGGTTTTGTTTCTTTTACTGTAAATCCCCTTTTTAGAGAACTCTACTGATCCATAATGACTCATTCAGAAGCAGAACTTGTGAGCTGTTTGAAAAAACCCTTTTCTGTATTTAGCACTGCCTAAAATTTATTATTCAAAAAGTCATGTTGTGAATTAGCTCAGGAAATGCAACTGAAAAATTTCCTTTTTTCCTTAAATCCAGCCTCTTCCTCTCTCTACTCAGCTCCTCCTCCAAGAAAAAAGGAGAATATAATAATGCCAGTAATTATGTGTTATGTGATTTTTATTGCTTTGCAATTTATTACAAATGCTTTTGTGGGTGGTACAAAGTATTTGAACAGGTTTTAAAACCAGTCAGAAATTTATTAAATATTTGTGATTGTTATTACAGGTTGTGTTTTATGATCTAATGTTGATTTATATGTACAAAAACTGAAAGGCAATGCAGAGTAAGTCTCTCAGTATTCTGTTCTGGTAATGCTCTGCATTGTGAGCCTCTGTGAGCTGAAGGGGCTCTACATACATAGCCTGGAGAAGAGGAGGCTCAGAGGTGACCTCAGCACTGTCTAGAACTCCCTGAAGGGAAGTTCTGGCCAGGTGGGGGTTGGTCTCTTCTCCCAGGCACTCAGCAATAGGACAAGGGGGCACGGGCTCAAGCTCTGCCAGGGGAAATTGAGGTTGGACATCAGAAAAAAATTCTTTCCAGAGAGAGTGCTCAGGCATTGGAATGGGCTGCCCAGAGAGGGGGGGATTCCCCATCCCTGGAGGTTTTTCAACTGAGATTGGCCGTGGCACTGAGTGCCATGATCTGGTAAAGGGACTGGAGTTGGACCAAGGGTTGTTTGGAATTGATGATCTCAGAGGCCTTTTCCAACCCAAATGATTCTATGATTCTATTCTATGATATGCTGAAGAACAAAAAGAGACCATTAGTGAAGTAGAAACCAAAGCCAGAATACACTGCAGGCCCTGCTGCCTTCACTGACTCGAGCTGGGTTTCTAGATAGTCACTATTGACAAGAGCTTCTTGCAAACTTTAAGAAACTTAAAGTGTTGGATTGAGACCATTTTGCTGAACTAAGTAGTGAAGATCAGTTGAAATGCACATGTCGAAATATTTTCCAAAAGAGGAGCCAAATAATTGCTGTTCTGATGTATGTCTGATTGAAAATCTTTGCTATGGATTCAAGGAGAGTCACGAGGCACATCATGTATAACAGTGAGACCGTAAGGTTACCCACATTATTTCATGATGCACAGATTTTGAACTGTGCAGTAATGAGTGACAGTCCAGAAAGGGACACATGGGTATATTTGCCCTGCAGACATCCTGCTATTTGGCTGATTTTCTCAAAAGTGCTGGTAGACCTTCCATAACCTATCCCATTTCATGTACAGATCATAATATCAACCACACCCTGCAAGGATTCCCCATACATCTTCTATCCTCATTTGTTTTATTTTCCCTGTTGGTCTCCCATCAGAAACGATTCTCATTCTGACTGGTTTGAGAACAGATAATAATGAACAGCAACTAACCACAAAAAAATCTTAAATTTGAACAGGATGTTTTCAGATAAATAAGAAACATCCTTCTGCCTGGGGAAAAAAAAAAGAAATAAAAAGGGGAAAGGCAAATGCAATGGCTGTTTATATACATAGAGGCTTTCCCTTCTTTCCCCCTAGCTACTAGTTAACTGTAGGTGGCTGATAAATTTAGAATTGGATATTTGTTTCACTTTATGATGATGGAATACCTTAAGGGAAAATAAGAAGGTTGTTGCAGGCACTGAGGTGGCATCACCCTTTCTTCACAAGCCTGGCATACTTGAGCTGATACACGTGTATCTTGCTGGCCCAGAGACTGGGCAGCAATTTGTCTTCAACTGCCAGAGGTTAGTGGTGTTTGGGAAATGAGTCACATCTCCCTCTGCTTCTGAATTGACAAACTAAGGACCTGCAAGACTGTCCAGGTTGCTCAAATTGTAAGGTCACAAGGAAAAACAAAGCATGGCTTATGCTTTGGGCCATCTCTACTTACTTGTGTAAGCAGAAACAGTTTCTGCTTCATTTCAGCCTTCAAAACCTATGGGATTATTTTCTTATGTCCTTGAAAGCAATGCAAAAAGATTGGTATTCCTAAGCATAGAAGGAATTGGTCCAAGTGACCCTCTGGTCTGACAGCACAGGGGAAAAATCCCAACAAGACATGTATCCAAATCCATGGTGGGCTGCTGAAGAATAGTCTACATTTTGATCCAAGTTCATTCTGGCCTTGAAAGCAAATTCTGTCTAAACCAAGCAAGGATCCATGTGGACATTTCTTCTTCAGCTCTTCGCCTCCACCATGCTGTGCCTATCAGCATATCCCCAAACTTGGCTAAATTAAATCATGACACTGCACACGCAGCTCTTCCCTGGGTAGCAGATGAGAGAAATGTCGTTTAGCTTAAGCCACCTTTGGAAAGTCTAAAAGCATTACACTGACGTGAAAAGCAGTGTCATGCTGAATGACAGCACAGTCTTTTATTTATTCGTTGGCTGTTGGAGATTTTGGTTGAAAAATTCTGTAAGCTCTAAGTCTTTGGCTCAAGATTTAAGTCTCTGTTGAATCCATTAAAAAGCTGGGTTGTAGCACAGAGGAGTATCATTCCTTATTTAGGCATTTAGCTGCCTTTGACATCAATGAAATTCAGGGTACATTGGTAAATATTCCTTTTCTTAACTTTGACGAAGGTCTAATTTCCTCCACTATTCCTTGATCCATCCTAAGTGTCCCTCTTCATATTTTCTATTCTTACTTTTCAAATTTATTACTAAAACCTCATACATGTACATGTGCCTATAAATAGACTTGTATATCCATAATTACAGTTTAGGTGATTACACATAAGGGCTGTGCATTTTGCTTGATATGGTAAAAATTTATTAAAATGCAGTTTTATGGGGTAATATTCATAATGTCCATTTCAATGTCATTCTCATTATGTAATATATGCATTTCAGAAGTATCTTTAAATTCAATTCAACATAAAAGGCAGACAATTGCTTTTCTCTAAAGAACTTATTGTTCTGTAGGTGGGTGAGACACTTGCTTTTAATTTCTCATCACAGAACATATTATTATGTTTTTGTTGGGTTTTTTTATTATTATTTTTTGCCTAGAACAGTTCCAAGTAGTTAACTGGTTTCAGAAATAAATACAGGAACTCAGATGATGTCAAAACCAGCGTGAAGATCCTCGTGCTGGTCTTGTAAGTTAATAAGTGTCCTGAGTGCACTCCAGAGAACACATTAATCTGTAGGCACACCCTTGCAGTGTTTGTGGCCCATGACTGAAACTCTAAATACAGGAAATCAAAGTGAGTTCTTCCTCTGAGCTCTGCAATGCCGGGGCTTTGTGCTGGCAATCTTTAATCAATGCACTGTGAGCACATTGATCTACAGCTTGTAAGAGGGATCGATATCTTCAGTGACCTCCTGCTCTGTGACATTGCACCCCATGGCAATGCCTCAACAGGCTCACAGAGTACTAAGTGTGTATTTGGGTCAGAGAGAATGACTTTATTTTGTGTCTTCCTGGACACAGATCCAAACATAACCCCCTGCAGCGCTCCAGGCTGGGCACAGAGTGGCTGGAGAGCAGCCAGGCAGAAAGGGACCTGGGGGGACTGAGGGACAGGAAGCTCAACGGGAGCCAACAGTGTGCCCAGGTGGCCAAGAAGGCCAATGGGATCCTGGCCTGGATCAAAACTAGCGTGGCCAGCAGGCCCAGGGCAGTGACCCTTCCCCTGGACTCTGCCTTGGGGAGGCCACACCTTGAGTGTTGTGTTCAGTTCTGGGCCCCTCAGTTCAGGAAAGAGATTGAGGGGCTGGAGCGGGTCCAGAGAAGAGCAACGAGGCTGGAGAAGGGACTGGAGCACAAGTGCTGTGGGGAGAGGCTGAGGGAGCTGGGGTTGTTTAGTCTGGAGAAGAGGAGGCTCAGAGGTGACCTCAGCACTGTCTAGAACTACCAGAAGAGAAGTTCTGGCCAGGTGGGGGTTGGTCTCTTCTCCCAGGCACTCAGCAATAGGACAAGAGGACAGGGGCTTAAGCTCTGCCAGGGGAGGTTTAGGTTGGATATCAGGAAGAAGTTCTTTCCAGGGAGAGTGTTAAGGCATTAGAATGGCCTGTCCAGGGAGTGATGGATTCTCAAACCCTGGAGGATTTAAAAGTGAAACTGGATGTGGCACTGAGTGCCATGATCTGGTAATCAAAGTGGGATTGGATCAAGGGTTGGTCTTGATGATCTCAGACGTCTCTTCCTACCCAACTGATTCTATGATTCTATGATCACCTACACAGCTTGTTGAGTTGGCTCTGCCTCAGGAATAGGCTTAGTGGCCTCTCCAGGCAGTAGCTGTAAGAAGCCACCACGATGCAAAACTGAGGCTAATCATACTGGTCACATTCCAGGTTTGCAAGGGACTTCATTTTTACCACAGAGAAGTGGAGGGAAAAGGGCCAAGGGTTCCTGGTGGGGACACTGCAAGGGGCAGCAGCACAGGGGTGAGTCTTGTATGAAAGTGTGGAAAACAAGGATGGGCTCATCCCAGCCCGTGCATTCACGGAAGGGGTGACTAAGCCAGGGCTTTGCCCTTTTTCAGAAATCTATGATTTTCAAATCCTTTTAAGAGTCCCATGCCTGTGGTTCAGACATTCTTCCACTTAAACTTTGATTCTTGTGGGGGGTTAAGCTGGAAGTGTGGAAATGCTCCCCCAAAGCCCCATAGGAGTTTCCAAGAAGTGTGTGTGAGCCCTGGGCAGCCTGGGGAGGGGCTGATGGCCCTGTAGGATTTCACCTGCCTGGAAAGGAGTTGTAGGAGCTCTGGGCTCAGGGGAGTGCAAGGAATAGGGCATTTGCCTCAGAAATGTCTGGGTTTGAAGCAGGTGGGACCCCATGGATTGAGCCCACTCACAGCAGACTGGTGACCTTACACAATGGGACTGAGCCAGGTTGTGACAGATGGTGTCCCTGGATCTGAGACTGGGTCCTGGCTCTTACTGTTTAGTTAATTAATTGGGAGGAACATAAAAATTAATGTGATAAATTGTGAACATAGTATAAAACCCCCTGATTTTGTAGATAGCTTGAGTCCTAAACTGGAGCAAAATGAAAAGTATAATCTAAGTTGCTGGTAGATTTTGGTGTTTTTCTCCTGACCCTTGTCAATTTGTTCGTAGAAGTGATTCTGGAAGGACACTGCTAAAGGACTTTCAAGCTGTTGAGGCTTATTGGATAGACAGGAGAGATGGGATAGGGCCATTCCTGGTGCTCAGATGTGCCTCAGAAGGGTTTGCCTCCAGCAAGTCCTCATAGGAAAACTGACTTGGTGGACTGTATTTTTCCACAGCAAATGTAATCACCTAAGTGATGTATCTCACATCAGGTATGCTGGAGGTCTGATTTCTGAGGCTGCTGCCTGAGATGTTTTGCATAGTGAAGAAAGTAAAAAGAGACAGAATTATCCACCCTCTGTTGACATGGACAGACATCCCCGTGCCACTGGGAGGCAATGGGTACCTGAGTTCCATGCTGTGCTTTGGGGCGCTGTGCTTTTGGGGCAGGGCTGTGTCTGTGGGGTGCAAACCATCACTTTGTGTGTCCACAATGGCACTGGGAGGCAGGGATGGCAAGGCAAGGGTGAGCACTGGCATGAAGCCTTCTCTTGCAGGCACACCCTCCATGCCAGCAACTCAAGGGGAGTCAATTGTCCCAGTTAAACCCCCAGAGGAATGTCCTTCTCCTTGGTGAGATTCCAGATAACACACACACACTTTAAAGCATTTTTCTATCCCAGCAGTGCCAGTTCCAGGGCAAAAGCCCCATTCTCTTCAGTCAGTTCTTTTGAGATGTGGGTGATGTCTCTGTGCCAAGATAGTCCATTTACCTCCACAGTGGCTTTTTCCAGCAGGTTTCCAGGAATGAGAAGAGCAGCTGGAGAAACTGAATGCTATTATGCTTCATTGGTGGGGGGGAAATTCTCTGTACTGCAATATTAGTACTCACTGCCTGTTGTGGTCACCAAGCACTGTCATCAAGGAGCTTTCAAGGGGCTGGTAAGGAAGTGGGATGTATTGAAGCTCTCATGCTTGAGCAATTCAAGTCCAGAAGGGTAATACAGGGAGTATGTTTATCATGTAAACAGTGAACCGTCTGTAAAAGGGAAGTTTTATGTAGCGATGGGGATGTGGGAAATGAGAAACCACAAATTAATGAGAAACCCTACTGAGGTTAAAGTAATTTACTGATTAATTTTGATTTCACTTTGTTTGGTCAGAGTGGAGGGGGGAGAAGGCATAACATTGCATGATAAATCTTTTATTGGCTCAGATCTGAGATTGTTCATAAGTGAGACTAACCCACATCAGTACCAATAGCTTATGCTGTACCATTCTGCCAGCTGGATGTGCCAGCTGAGCAGCTGTTTCAGACAAATTTTTTAAACCTTATTGGAAATTGTCTCTTCTTCTGTTTACCTGTAAAGCTCCAGCAGGTTTTTTCTGGTATTTATTCTTTGGGGGAATTTTGAAGAAATAAGTAAGTCATTAAAAGTGCCTCTGTAGTTATATTGTGATTAGAAGCAACCCAACTAGCCAGTCTAATTTTTGGGGACCTTCCAAGTATAGTTACATGGTTGTGTAGAAAATCAGGAATCTCCCCTTTCTATTCTCCCCATGTCTAACACTCAAAGTCATGCAACAAATTGCTTCCATCCAATATCAGGTTTTAATCTGATTGCTCCTTTTTGCCAAGGTGATATACTGGGGGACTGTTTTTGCAATTTGAGGAAAGGCTGAGAGTGGTGGGACAGTAGAGAACAGCTTCATTTTTAGGAGCACAGATGAGGCACAATTCTAAAAGGTTGGCTTCTATTTTAGTGAACCCCCTGGAAGTGCACAGCTGATGCCATTTAAGACAAAATGCCAAACACTGATTATATTGATATCAAAGTAATAACTTGTAGCCCAAGACAGTGTCATTTGAGTTGAGGGAGAGGATTTTTTACTAGGATAGGGACAAAGGTAGAAACTTATTTTACAGCAAAGTTTCAGTTGTTTATTAAACCTTTGCCTGCCTGAAAAGTGCTCAGAAGGTCAGCTGTGACACTGATGGTGGCAAAGAGGGCAAGTCAATATCTTGAAAGCACAAAGGTGTATTCAGCTTCAAAGTGTTTTGCTTTATTCTCCACTGTATTTTACCCCACATGTGGGAACACACATCCCAGAGCTGGCAGGGATTTTCAAACTGGAAAAGAGAAGAGAAAAGGAAAATAAGAAGAGAGGGAAGGAAGGAATAGAAGGGAGGAAGAGAGAAAAGAAAGAAAAGAAAACAAAGAAAAAGCCAGAAAAGCAAGAAAGCAAGCAAGAAAAGCAAGCAAGAAAGCAAGAAGCCACAGAATAGTTTCCTCTTACTTTTCAAATGTGAAATTCTCCTATTAAAGTGGCAATGTGCTGTAACAAAGGGTCTGTTAAATGCTGGATTTAGTTACAGGATGAAGATGATGATCTTTCCATGATCTTTCAAAAGCAATGTGGCCAGCAGATTGAGGGAGGTGATTCCTCCTCTCTGCTCTGCCCCTGTGAGACCCCACCTGTAGTGCTGAGTCCTGCTCTGGGGTCTCCAACACAGGAAGGACATGGTCCTATTGGGGCGAGTCCAAAGGAGGGACACCAAGGGGATTAGGGGGATGAAACAACTCTCCTATGAGGAAAAGCTGAGAGAATTGGGACTGTTCAGCCTGGAAAAAAGAAGGCTCTGGGATGACTGAACTGCAGCCTTCCAGTACCTGAAGGGAACCTACAAGAAAGATGGAGAGGGACTTTTTACAAGAGCACATTTTGACAAAACAAGGAGCAAGTGGTTCTAAAGTGAATGACAGTATGATTAGACTAGATATTAGGGAGAAATTCTTTGCTGTGAGGGTGGTGAGGCCCAGGCACAAGTTGCCCAGAGAATTATGGCCCCATTCCTGGAAGTGTTCCAGGCCAGGTTGGATGAGGCTCTGAGCAACCTGGTCTAGCGGAAGGTGTTCCTGCACAGAGCAGCAGGGTTGGAACTTAAAGTCCCTTCCAGCTGAAGCCATTCTATAATTCTGTGGTCTTATCAATCATCTAGCAAGAAATGTGTGTTTTACACCAAAGAAGAGAAAACAGGAAAACAGGAAACCAGGAAACCCGGAAACCCCACTGCAGTTTCCAATCAGAAGAGGATTGTGCTCTAATTCTGGCAGATTGGAAAATCCCAGACTGTCACAATGCCAATCTCGTGTGCCACTTGTTGAGAAAACTGGTCTTCTCATCCTAAAGACTGACCTTCATTCGTTCTATTATGAAATGGCTTAGAACCTTACAAACTTCATTCCTGAATTTGCCAAGAGAAATCAGTGCGTTTTTTAATAGATATCCCAAGATATTTGTATGAACAATTTCAAATATTAGGGATTACAATCTCACAAACCACTAGATATTGCATCCCCTTTCAATAGAATTTCATATCAGCCTAATTCCATCTGCTTTACCTGCCATGTTTTCTAATTTCTTTTTCACCTTGGCCCCTTGTTTGGTGATTAAAAGAGAAGAAACTATGAATAAAAGCCTTCTAGCTCAGTTGGTTAAAACTTGGTTGTAATAATGCCAAGGCCATGGGTTCAATCCCCTGTGTGGGCCATTGACTTAAGAGTTGGACTCGATGATCCTTGTGGGTCCCTCCTAACTCAGAAGAGCCTGTGATTCTGTGATTCTCTATCATATGCATAATTACATAAGCATACAATATTGACAACTATGATTCTGCAGCATAATAACTTATATGATCACAGCAGACTTCTGGAAAGATGACTTGGAAAAATTATCTGACAATTTGATGTGTTACTGCATATTCAAAGAGAAGAGAAACTTTGAGATATAGTGGATCCTGGTGAGCTTCAGGATGAAGAAGAATTGGAAAAAAGACATTTTTATAAACACTTGCCTTATCCTACCTTGGTGAGAGGCAGGAATGTTTTCACATGGAGAACAGGAAAAGAGGAAAGTGTAAAACCCAGCAACATCTGGTTCAATTATTCCATAGAGATCTGTAGGTGAAAAGAAGAGCAACAAGCACAGTATTGTGTAAGAAGTGTAGACTCATGATGACAGAGCAAAATTTGACCTCAGATTTGGCACACCACAGACCATTTTAGGGCACTGCACTGAGTTTTAGGCAGCACTAATAAGATGCCAGATTGTCCATGCTAAATTGAAGGTTAATTTGGCTATTTCATCTTCTGAAGGCACATCCTTCATTCTTGGCCTTCAAGCTGAGAGTGAGGCTGGCGGGCGGTCACCAGTGGTGTTCCCCAGGGGTCAGTGTTGGGTCCAGTCCTATTTAACATCTATGCTGATGATTTATATGAGGAGATTGAGACAATCATTAGCAAATTTGCTGATGACACCAAGATGGGAGGGAGTGTCGACCTGCTGGAAGGCAGGAGGGCTCTGAAGAGGGATCTGGATAGACTTCAGAGTTGGGCTGATTCCAGTGGGATGAAGTTCAACAAGGCCAAGTGCAGGTCCTGCCCTTTGGCCACCCCAACCCCCTGCAGTGCTCCAGGCTGGGCACAGAGTGGCTGGAGAGCAGCCAGGCAGAAAGGGACCTGGGGGGACTGAGGGACAGGAAGCTCAACAGGAGCCAACAGTGTGCCCAGGTGGCCAAGAAGGCCAATGGGATCCTGGCCTGGATCAAAACTAGCATGGCCAGCAGGCCCAGGGCAGTGACCCTTCCCCTGGACTCTGCCTTGGGGAGGCCACACCTTGAGTGTTGTGTTCAGTTCTGGGCCCCTCAGTTCAGGAAAGAGATTGAGGGGCTGGAGTGGGGCCAGAGAAGAGCAACGAGGCTGGAGAAGGGACTGGAGCACAAGTGCTGTGGGGAGAGGCTGAGGGAGCTGGGGATGTTTAGCCTGGAGAAGAGGAGGCTCAGAGGTGACCTCAGCACTGTCTAGAACTGTCTGAAGGGAAGTTCTGGCCAGGTGGGGGTTGGTCTCTTCTCCCAGGCACTCAGCAATAGGACAAGGGGGCACGGGCTCAAGCTCTGCCAGGGGAAATTGAAGTTGGACATCAGAAAAAAATTCTTTGCAGAGAGAGTGCTCAGGTATTGGAATGGGCTGCCCAGAGAGGGGGTGGATTCCCCATCCCTGGAGGTTTTTCAACTGAGCTTGGCCGTGGCACTGAGTGCCATTGTCTAGGTTTGAGGGGAAAAAACCAAAATGTTTTACCCACAAGCAGGGGAGGGGCCTCCTCCACGATAATCACACCACTCTTTATCAAATTTAAGAAAAGGAATTTTAATACAAGAAGGATAACTGATATATATATATATATATATATATATATATATATATATAAACAGACTAGTGCAACCCACTTCCCCAACACCACAAGAGAGAAAAAAACAAACAAAAAAAACCAAAACTACAACAAAACCCAGCAGGTTTTTTTCTCCGGGAGGAAAGGTTATACTCAAGTGTCTATGTCACAGCCCGGCTGGCTGCAGAGTGAGTTTCAGTCCCTCTCCAGCGAAACAGACGAGCAGTGGGCTTTCAGATGGACTCAGTCTCTTCCCCCTGTGTTCCCCGTCCAAGAAGCAGAAAGGTACGAGCAACCAGCAGCAAATCCAAGGCAGGCAGCAGCAGCAGCGCGGCACGAAAAGTAGTCCGAGGTGGGCAGCGGCAAGGCAGCCAGGAAAAAAACCAGCAGTAACCAGCAGGGCAGCCTGCCTCCTTCGAGCCCCCACTCCCCCGTTCCGCCGAGCCAAGACTCCCGGAGAATATCCAAAAAAAAACCAAAAGAGACAAATCTGCCCCCACCCCAGCGATCAACAGTTAACTGCTTCTTTTGTTAACCGCTGGCCTGGGCAGTTAAGTGGCAGGGGAGAGAATTTACATAATAATCCCAAACTACAACAGCCATGATCTGGTAAAGGGACTGGAGTTGGACCAAGGGTTGGACTTGATGATCTCAGATGTCTTTTCCAATCCAATTGATTCTGTGATTCTATGCTTCTGTGATCATCCTATGTGCAGGCCCATTGATTTCTTTTCTTTATTCGAAAGCTGGCTGGGCATGAAAAAATCAGTGCATATTTAGCACACAAATAATTGCTGTGTATCCATTGCTTCTTAAATGCAGCTGACTTGCATTTGACCACAGAGGAAAAAGAAAAGTTCTTTATTGCATCCAACCCTTTGGACTTAGCTCACTGGTTTTTACTTATTTCAACAGAAGGTAATTTATGCAATATTGCTGCAAAGGCAAGCTTGAAAGCAATAAATTTTGGGGTTGCTTCAGGAATGTTATCTTGTACTGTGATCATATTGCACTTGCACTTTATGACCAAATTGTTAATTCCTTGAAGTCACGATGTAACTGTGATATGAAAGTACGGAATTAATTTATTAGCAAGGTAAAAGCATGTGAGAAAGAAGCAATATTCCCCTCCAGATTGCAACATATGAGAAAAAATAGCCATTTGGGAAATAATTGTCTTCTACATACAAGAAATAACAGAGGGGAATTTTAAACATGAAGTGTCTGCACAGATTGAAAGCAAAACTTTTGAAACTTCAGAACTCTCAGATGAGACATGCCTACAATGCTGACAACTCCTACCAAACTCTACTTGCAAATATTTTTAACTTTCCAGGTGATACAGATGTGTGTCTCTATTTCAGAGCATCGGAGTTCACAGTGTTTCATGTCTAGAAGTACAGCTTTGACTTTCTTTGTATAAACTAAGAGGATAATTTCTGGATGTAAATCCAGGTTAGGACAAGGTCAGATCTGAGTTCAAAGAAGTCTAAGGTTTCAACTCAGATTTGTTTACTCTGAAACCTTGCCAGACCTCTATTGTCCATTGTGTCCTCTGTGTCTTTTAACATAACAGTTCAAGTGATGGTGATTAATACAGTGGAGCCCACAAAGAGCCTCTTGGTCATGTTTTACCACCTAATTGAAAATAAAGAGTCTTCTTTTCTTCTCACGATGCTGATGGAGATGTGGTATCCCTGGGACTCATAAAAATATTCCTATCTGTATCACATTTTATAACAATAAAACTTCTGACGGATAAAATGCATCTCCATGTTCCAGCTTCCCCCACTAATGATGCCTATTGTGTAATGCTGTCATGGTTACTGGGTCTTATTAACGTAAAAGCTCTGATAGTCCCTGTATCTGGACCAAGAAAGAGCTAGATACTTCTTGATATTTCTGAAAAGAAGTTCAGAAGACCTAAATGAAAAAAGTTTGGATCAGTGAAAATACTTTCTTTTCATAGGGCAGGTCTCTTTTTAGGCCCCTTGAGAAATGGCTGACAGGTCAGCAATGGGATAGCTCCCATTCTGATGTCACACTTCTACTGATATTTCTGCAGTCAGGTCAAAGTATTTCTACTGTCAGGTCTCAATGTTTCACTTGATTTCCAACTTGGAGAAGATTCCAGTTCCTCTAGGGGCTGTCTCAGAGCTGAAAATTCACAGTGCCCGAGTCCAATAGCCCCACTCACCTTTGATATTTGGCATGTGGTTCCCTCATTTCAGAGAGCCTGTGGGGTTGGATTCCATTATCCCCCTGAGACCCAGTACAGAGGAGCACACTGAGTGGTGCTGGATGTTTGGCTGTGCCTCCAGCGGTACAATTTATGTGGCAGTTCTCAGCACAAGAAGTTTGTCAGAGTGAGCACCTTTCACTCCAGTTCAAATGTTCCTGAAATCCAGGAGGACTCTGATTTCATAGGTCTAGTAGAGGTTTCTCACAAAACCAGAGGTATTTTCAAGATATCCAGAACCACAAATTCAGCTCCCATTGAATTTCACTTTCCCTTATGGGTCATTATTGTTTCACCACTTTATGGCAATACTGGCCAAAATCAATCTTTTACAGCTCCACTTCCTACTCATACTAAAAGAAAAGGGTTGGGGCATTTAATTAGAGATATTTATATTTTGAAAATGAGGAAGACATTCTGAAAAAGGAATTGTTTCTGCAGCCAATTCGAGGACCTTCTGTCTACAAAATCTGCTCTAGACACTTTCCCACCGCAACTTTCTTTCCATTATTAGGAGCTTACACCACTTTCTATTTAGCTTGGTATTTTGCCAAAAAATGTTCTTTAGGTCTCTATAGTACAAAATCTGACAGAAAGCATAACACAAGGAAAAAAAGGTATTTTTAAGTCCCTATTTTTTCCATTTTCCCATCAGAAAAATTTAAAAAAAAATATTAGTAATATAAATCCATCTCTGTTCCAGTTTTTGCTCTGGTTATTTATACCTTTTAAATATAATCCATATAAAGAAGTCAAAAGTTATTAAATCCATTTAGATAGCTCTTCAGTCTATTCAGGAGCTGAGTGTACCTGGCACAGGCACCAGGTATTTCCTTTTGGTTTCTCAGCTAGAAGTAATACTTGATGTAAATTATTTTCTGCTGTGATAATGATGATACTACCAGACGTCCTAAGTGGAAAAGGCCAGGGAGGTTCTGATCCTGACTCTCCTTCTGATATTGTCTCTTACTTTTTTACCCTAGGAAAACTCATCTCAGATTCCCTCTGTGGTTTGCAGTAAGAATAGTGCTTTTCCTTTCTTCCTGCACAATTTTTCAGACAGATTGACTGAGCTACAAAAAGGTCAAATGACTTACTTGAAGGGTAAACCATGAGTCAGTAGCACAGCTAGCTCTGAATCAAATCCTTTCCTGTCTTCCAGTCCAGCCAGTAGACAACACATAATTGCTTTCCTTGACCAGAGGACTTTGATGAAGTCAGTATCAGCTGTGGTATATGCTGGCATGAGTCTCTGGACAGTGTTAGTATACACTGGTATGAGTCTGTGAAAATCAATCACCTCCTACCAGCAATTTATTCAGCATGCAGCAGCCAGCAGACCTGGGGGACCTCTTTGCATGCCCTGTGTGCTGCCTGTGGATGGCTGTTGGCACCCCCTCAGTGGTGCTCCCATCTGCACCAGGACTGGTGCCCACAGCTCTACTGAGGGGCTCAACCACAACCTTGGTTCCCAACCTTCAGTTCCGCCAAGAAGAGGGAAAAGGCCTGTTATTCCACACTGTAGTCATATGAGATCATGGTTTGGAAAATGTTCAGAAACACTTGGAAAGATAAACTCACCAATTTTTTTTTTGACCTTAGTCTCTACCGATGTCTGAGTTTAGCTGACCTATACGCATCTGCACACATGTTGGCAGACAGATGGCTGGAAACTTTGTAGAGAGGCCGATGGAAGATACTCTAAAAAAAGAAAATATGGCTGAAAAGGAACTTAAGCAGGCATCTGATCCATCCTCATTGAAAGCAGGATGGGCTTTGCCCATATCATTTCTAGCAGGTGACTCCACTTCCATCCTCTACCTCTCCGGGCAATCTGTGATATCCCTTCTCAACTGAAATTATTAGGTTAAACTTTCAGAGAACCTTTAGTGCCCTCCCTTGTTGAAATGAGAGTCTGTCACTCCTGTATATGATGTAAAGCAGTCAAAAAAATAGAGCTCATGCAATACAGAGTGATAAGGACAACAAATTCAACAATACAGGACTGTCTTCAGTGAGAATTTCCTTTCTCTTATGGTATTTTTTGCAATACAAAGAGCCTTCCACCCCTCCTCTTTTTACTGAACAATGCCTGGTTCTGCCTTTCTTCTATAAGACTCTATTTGCAAAGATTTTCCAAATGTTATTCTACACAACTGCCTGAGTAAGTGAAGAAAAGGTAATAGGAAAAAGAAATGGTTTTTAAATGAAGATTTGACTTTTCAGTTTTTCAAAGCCAGGAAATTAATATTGAATCATCTGACTGTTCTGGGCTGTGATGTTTTAGCTCATATGGCACACAAGATAACCACTCTTCAGAGACCCTGCAGTAACTCAGCAAATTGGGATGACTGGAGAACGACGTTTCTGCTATAAATCATCAGGTCTGTAGTGTGTATGTGTAATACACAGGACTTGGGAAGTATGGAAATATGGGACTGTTATGGAATGCCAGAAGGAACTTTTTAGCATGTTTCTCTTACTGATGACTGGTTGGCAGCACAAAAAAAACCCCTCTCTAATGTAAGGTCACCGTATAACTTGAAATGGAAAGAGCTACTATTAGATCATCTTTTCCACCCTCCTGTCACTGTGGAATTGTTCCCTACAGTGTGTTCTTGAGTGTTTTGTCCAGTCTTCTCTGAAATAACTTAAGCAACAGGGTTTCCATTGCTTCTCCTTGGAATTCTACTCCACATTATAGTAGATCTCGTTAATAGGAAATGTTACTCTAAAGCATAAATTTTCCTGCTCTCCGTTTCATCTTGTTAATTCTACTTATACTCCCTTCTCTGGTCCTAATCAATCCCTTTGCCTCCAAAGTGTTTATATCCTCCTGAGACTTATGGAGAATTATCATCCCCCAATTAGATATCATTCAGCCAAGATATGTGCAAAGCCCATTCCCTTCATTTTCCTTCAGCCCACATCTAAGCCTTGGCTCATTTTTTCTCTTCTCTGAAGTCCCTTCAGTTTGTCATCACGTTGCCCTCAATTTAAGCTGAAGAGAGTTCTGGTCCCTACACTGCAGCCAGAGACACGACGATCAGGTTTCCAGAACACCAGCGAGCCCCAGCTCACCACAAAGTCAGATGAAATGGCCACAGAGACCACTCAGGAAGAGGAAAATACAGGAGAGTAGCAGTTTGCAGGGAAAAAGCAACGTAAAGTAGCAACCAAACAGCACAAGCCCTACAGGGAGGAGAACCACAGCAAACCTTTGCAGGAGTGCTGGGAGCTGCACTGCCCATGGCAGTGAGGTGTGGCACCAGTGGCTTACATGCAGGCTGGCAGCCCTGGGTAGTGCTCATGGGGTAGAAATGGCCCCAAACCACTCCATGCCAGCCCCTCACCAGTCGTGTCAGGCAGGGGTGGCATCGCCACTTTGCCAGCACTTCAAACCACTCCTCAGTGTCCCACACCGTGACCTCATGGGCGGCAGCAACCTGGGAGAGAATGTGTCTCACAGATGGACAAAGCCCACTCTGTGCACAGGTTTTTTCCTTGTGGCTGTAAAATCAAGGAGTGGGAGAGAACCCTGGGTTGTATCTTAGTCTCCTGGTGGTCCACCCCCTCCACTCAGCCCTGCAGACCATCCAAAACGTTGTCATTTCACCCCAGAAGGCAAGCAGGCCTGGGGGAGATCCAGAATGGATTACAACATAATCCAATTCACAGGGAGGGGTATTTTTGAAAGAAGATTATTTTTTTTCCTCTGGCTGGCTGCCAAAAATAAATAAATGCTGTAAGTATAATGTAATGTTTTTAGAGGGCATGGTGATGGAAAGAGAAGGCTCGTTTCCATATCCACATTAGAGAGAGGAGGAGAGTAATTTGATTTTTGCACCACTGTGCGAAGCAGTAGAGGGTATGTAAGGTATAAGTGCTGGTTTTTCAGAGGGATTTCAAACACAGTATTAGTCTGAAGAAAGCAGTGCTTATTTCTAATCAGAACAATATACTATGGCTGTTTGGGCTCCATTTCAGCATCAAAAAGCCTCTGCCTGAACCTTTTGTGACCTTCAGAGAGTTTTGCATAATTAGCTTGATTAAAGACACAACACAGTTTTAGCACCAGGGACAAAAAACCACAAATTACTGAGGATCACATGTTTTGCAAAATAATACCATTCATGTGATTATTTGGTTTGCTCTCATCATTTTTGAAATATTACTCCATTGCTTTGACTTGAGTTGCTGGTTGTAACAGATAGCCAGTTCCCAAATAAAATGTAAGTCTTTACAAAAATATTTCCATTGCATAAAAAACTGTTATTGGATTTCTTTATTGTCATAGGCCTGACTTTGATATTTGTATTAGGGATATGACTGAAAAACAGCAGCAGTACTGAGACTTTCAGCCATGTAGGTTGTCGTTTCACTGGGTCTTCCTCAAACTTTGCTTTTACCATTTTCATTTTAGTGTGTTAATCTCAAATTTTAAGGTGTGACAAAGCCAATAGAAAACCAGATCATAAATGCATGATGACATATAGCTGGAGTTTTGCATCCAGGGAGCAGTGGATCGTCTTACAGAGAGCAGGCTGGGGACTGCTTTTCTCAAAGAATCCACGAGACATCCATGGGGACTTGTAACACGGGGGAGTACTGCCCCAATGTTCCTTGGACCATGCAGGGTGGAATTTGAATACACAGCACACGCCCAAAGCATTGCCAGAATGGAGATACCTGGCAATGGGACCCTGCATGCTACAATGGAGGCTGACTGGTTGTTTTCTCTCCTCTCACACAAGAGGTAGTCATTTCCCACTGCCTGAGGGTGGGAGAAAGAAGAATGTTCAGAATGTCCCAAGCATCCCAGATGGACAGCTCTTTTATAGGCTTCTCATCTGCTGCCAAACACCATTTTCCCTCCTTGCTTTGGCACAGGATGGCTGTGGGTGCCTGCCCATCCAAGCCTTTTCTAACAGGTTTCCTGACACACTCCCTGGCCCTCAAACTATGTAAAAAAAGGAATTGGGCAAGTGCAGTTGGGCTCATACACTCTGTGTTCACATGTCTATACGGCTAAGTAAGGCCAAGTTTACATCCTGCTCCTCTGCCCTATTTCCTGTAGGTACCAGGCTAAGAAAAGGGGTCAGCTACATTACAGAGCTTGCAAGCTATTGAAAATAACCCTGCCCTTGTCCTACTGGACCTCCAGCCTTCATGGTCTGCTGGAACTGCTGCATGGATTTATGCAACCCTCTGCTGTTAGCACACCCTCATTGCTGCAAACCATCTCAGCTTGAGACCTTCATGTGTTAAAAGAAATTAAGGAAGTTGCAAAATCTGTTGGTACAATAATAACAGTGGGTGTTCTTACAGAAACCAGTATAAGCTGGTTGAGTGGCACATCTGGGATGGTTTTAAGATGAAACTTGATTAATACCACAGATGACTGCTATTTAAAGTCATTCATTTTTGATGCATAGTTTGGGGGAGGTTCAGTTTACCCCTAAAGAAAAAGCAGGAGTTAATACAGACAGTGAGTGCTCGTGTTCCACGGGATGGTATTGATCACTGGCAACTTAGATTTGGCATTTTATAAGTGGGGAACTTGATTAGAATAAATATGAGGACATTTCAATGAGGAAAAAAGTGAAAGAAAAACAGTAGCAAATCCCTCTGCCCATTAGATCAGACATTTAAACTAAAGACAGGTGTGGCAATCTCATTTTGAAAGCAAAGTGAAGGAGAAATGAAAGGTCAGTTATGATATGTGGGTAAAGAGGAATCTACTGCAGCTCATTCCACGAGACAGACAAGCAAACAACCAACCCCTTCACACAAGGAAGGCGAAATCTAAATGAGAAATGAATTGGGCCACGACAGTACATAAAGATAGGAGAGGATATGAGGATAAATCCACAATAATAAATGCTGCTTGTTGAATACTGTGTATGAAAGTTGAATGCCAGTGAAACAGGATTTGGGAGCAGATAAATACATTTTTCTGTTAATCATTCAAAGATTCCTGTTTTCAACACTCTGCTTGCAGGGATGTAAGGTTATGATCAGGGTTGAAGACTCTCAGAGTGGAGGAACTTGGAAGAAACTCATATTCAGTCAAGGAATGGGATACCAGAGTAGTCATGCAAAGAAAGTGAAGTCTGAAATCACAGGTGGAATCCTGGCACAGATGTATTCTCTAAGCAGTTAGAAACCTTTTAGTTCAGAGGGGTAAGCCTCACATGCATCCTTGAGGAAGTGAGCAATGAGTTAGCAAGAGTGAAGGACCACATTTGCAGTGCACAGCTTACAAAGGACCAAGGCCACTTAGACTCTACTGAGGAAATTCAGCTCTGCTTTTTGCCAGAGAGCCTGAGCTGAGCATCTGTGTTCAGAAGTAGGTGGAGATGAGTGGTGAACCATCTGTGACACACTAGAACTTTCAAGAAGCCCCATGGCAGTGGCAGTGTCTTTGTGGGACACAGGAGGGTTCTCTTGGTATAAGAGAGGCTAAGATGGATGCAGCTTTTGGGATGAACAGACTTCAGGCAACGTTCAGTTCAGCATAAGGCCTAGTTGTGGCACCATATGGAAGGTGATGATATTATAGCAATAGATGTAATGGATCTGATTTTGATCTGGCTCACACCAGTTCTAGGCAGATGCAACTCCTTCAGCTTTAATGGACTTACCACAGCTTCCCACCAAATGAAGTGAAACGAGTTTGGGGTACAATATATCTACATTAAGCAATGAAAAACTGGTGATTTGTGTGATATCTTTTTTAATTTATCTTTCCTTTTTTTTTTCTTTAACTAAAGTGCTAGCCTGTTGTGTGGGGAGGCATTTTTTATTCTTATTAACAGTTGGCATTCTGTTTGTTGTAAGCTGTGTGTGGGTTTCTGTGCAAGACAAAGGCATGGCACTGCTCTGGCTGGGGAGCTTTGTGCCAGCTCTTCACTGAGGAACTTCACAGCAGTTTTGGACATATTTTTCTACGCTGGGAGTGGAGGGAAGAAAACAGAGTGTGTGTGCACAGCAAAGGCAAACTTTCCAAACCTGGTTAATCTCACCATACCCTTGCTGTGCAAACCCTGGCTGCTCTAAATTAAACGGAGCTGGAGGAAGAAAAAGCACAAGGAATGGCAGAGAGGAAACAAAGGAGAGGAGCAACAGATAACATGAGGAGGTAGCAAGCTAGGGAGAGAGCACCAGGCAGCAGGCAGGCTGTGATGGCAGCACTATCCTTAGAAAAGAAGCACACACAGGGAAATAATTTTTTGCAGATAAAAAAGACCAGGAGATTTGTAGCTGTGCTGCCTTTTCTCTGTGTCAGAACTTGCTTCTTGACAATCCATTTCCCACCAATACACATCATCTTTTCTTGAGAATGGGTGGCTGGAGACAATGGGCAACTGCTCTTCTAAAAGGAGAGCTCCCAGCTTGGTTTAACAGGTATATGCAATGCCCCTTCAGCTCCTGATCAGGGCTCAGCTCTTCCCATAGCTGCATAAATTGGTATGGACCCCAGCAAGCAACCCTACATTTGGAAGGATGGAGGGAAAAATGGGGAAGGTGAACTGGGTAGGGAAGTTGGGAAGCTGCAGAGAAGGTCAGGGCTGAAGGAAACAGCAAGAAATTAATTCCATGACCATCCTCCTCCTCTTTTAGCCTCCTCCTTGGCTGTGGCTGGAGCACATCTGATGAGTAGGCAGCACTCAGGGCCCAGGAATTTGTATGGCCTTGACATTTGCAGGAATAGCCTTTTACAGTTCTTAGAGATGCTTTTGTCTTGTCAACATGGAAAATGGCCTGGTTAAGTCCAGGCCTGGGAGGCAGTTGCAGATGAGGGAAATTGTCTTTGGAGTGGTTTGTATGGGCCAATGTAAATTTGCAAAGGACAGTATGCTATTGCTTTACTTTTTTTGGCCACAGCTAAATAAAGAAAATATGTTGTAAATATAGGAGGTATCTGCTTTCAGCTTTTCAGGCTTAAAAAGACTGATGATCTGGATTACAATCAAAGTTTGGGATTTCATTTTCCTATAGGCTGCTTTGATGAAACATGAAGAAAAATTGGCTTTTAAAATTATATTCTCTCTGCAGAAAGACACTGCTGAACCTTTCAGCTGATTTGTTGCCTTTGCAATTGTTAGCTGGCAGTCAAGCAGAAGTCAATAGGAGGATGTGGTGGAACAGCATGGAGCAGGGGCTGGAAAGGCATCCCAAAGAGGGTGACAGCATGTGATACCCATCTATCTCCACAGCAATTCTCCATGCCATGGCAGTCCTACAGAACAAGAGTAACCACACTGAGCCTCACTCTTGTAAGGCCAGGGCTTCAACTGCACAGACAAGAAGTTTGAGGAGAGTCATGAGGTGACCACTGACAGCTGAGGGGGATGCTCTGTGAGAGCAGCTCTTCTTCTTTTCACACACAGTCATTCTGCTCAAGTTTGCTGAGTGAGATTTGGGACAGCCCGAAGAAATGACCATGTGTCATTTCTCTTCCATGTTTATCTGTTGGACTGCATGACCTGTCAGAAAAAGCAGAAAAAGAGAAATTCACTGACAGTGCAGGGGGAAATAATTGTCAAAGCAGTGAAGTTCCCGTGGGTGTTGAGGAACTGATGAGGTGGAAGTGCAGAGTGAGGCACACCATGTGAGTGCATTACCCATACTGGCATCACTGGGGTTGCCACAACAGCTGTGCAATGCCAAGGGCCAGGGTATACACTTCTGCAGAGTCACAGAAGGGAAAATACAGCATTTGTTCTGCTTTTAGCTCAGCTGATGTCAACAGATTCATAATCAACCCACGTGAAAGGAACAGCTTTTCTGTTTCGGTTTTTGA
Source organism: Pithys albifrons albifrons (assembly GCF_047495875.1). Taxonomy (NCBI): domain Eukaryota; kingdom Metazoa; phylum Chordata; class Aves; order Passeriformes; family Thamnophilidae; genus Pithys; species Pithys albifrons. The sequence continues at coordinate 52,328,664 of NC_092464.1, forward strand.
ATGTTTTAGCCTGTTTCATAGTTCTATCACCAATTACCTGCCTTTAAATGTTGCAACAATCTGTATTATACTTGATAAAGTACTTTTTCTAATATGTCAAATGCTGCTAAGAGGCTACTCCTCAGTAAGGACTAGCTGTGTGGAAGATTTCAGCTCTTGGAGTTCAGCTGGTTTTAATTACCCACACAGATAAGTGTAGCCATTTATTTCCTTTGAACTGGAAAAGGTTGTTTTTCTATTTTTAACCCCTGAAGACAGCTGAGTAATTCAAATTAAAGTCCTCAATCCAGAAATAAAGTGTTGGTTGTTTTTTTGGTCTTTTTTTTTTGCTTTTTGCCCTATGAGGATCAAATTGTTTCTCATGAGCCAAGCTTTAACCCATACCTACTCAGTTCAGTTTGATTCCAGCCAGGCCAGGTTTTCACTGCTTGGTAATAATCACAACCATAGGATCTGATACTCATCCAGCAGGGCATTGAGCAACATCTTTCCGTTTTCTTCTGTGAGAGAGTCCTTTTCCAGCAATACTCACACAGAGGGGCATTGCTTAGTAGAATTCTTCACTGAATAAGATGCTACTCAACATGTATAAGGGCGACAAGAGTTGGTCCAAAACAAACATGTATGACCAGCTTTCCGAAAGAGCTCAGTGTGTTGCCATTAACGCCACAATGGGCAGAGACTTCGTGCTAAGCACTTACAAAAATCTGGCCCTTGTTTGAGTGTGAATGGGGGCTTGAGCTCTGAAGAAAATCTGGCTGCAATTGTGGGTGCTGAGTACTTAGGAAGCAGTGGTGGTCTTGAACCAGGGCTGCCATTGCTGATTTACACCCTTGTCAGCCCTTGAATTTCAGCAGAGCTACACCCTTCTGGAATCTGAGTTGCACAGTCAGGCTGCAATCATTTATAAATTACAGCACATATAGGTAGCTTATTTTATTTGGTTTATTTTCTCTTATTTTCTTTATATTTTATATTTTATTTTATTTTTTAAAAGAAAATTCTTTTGAAATATTACCCTGTTGCCTGAATCCGGACTGCTCCTGACTGTCTGCCAGCTCCCAGATTAAATGTAAGTCATTATGGAATGTTTTCCTCACATGGGAAAGACTGGAGTGGCTCGGTGTTAGTTTTGCCCTCCGACATTAATTCTAATTACCTCAAAATGCAAACATGTTTGAATTTCCAGCAGATGACTTTATTTTCTCTTTGACATCAGACATCAAAGAAAGAAAAATAAACATGGGACAGTGACAGCATTAGGCCTCCAGTCATTTTTCAGAAGGTTTTTCATGTTCTGTTCCAGACTGGTTCTTCTTTAAGTCTTGTCTCGGAAATTAGGGAGGGGAAAGGTTTACAGACTCAGAGACTGATGGAGTCTTTTCCCTTCCAGTTCTCTTTAAATGCAAGGCGGGTGGGGGGAAGGAGTGAAACAGTCTGGTTTAGATCAAGGTTGGAGTCTTGGTTTTTAGAGACGCACACACACCCCAATACTTTGGTTGTTTTCTTAAATTTATTTTTAGCTTTTCTTCTGAATGGCCATGGATGATACTGCTGCATTTAAAAATTGCAATAAATTTGACAAATGGGGAGTAGCAAACACAAGAACAGAACCTCCAAATTTTGCAGATGTTTAGTACTTTTAAGAGATCATTGATTGGACAGGTGTCACTCCTGCTGAAAGCTGATGTTGCCAAATATTCCCTCTACATAGCATTGATCTTTCAGACCTTTCAGGTCCGTAGGATTTGAAAATGGATGAAACAAGGGAGCTGCCTCTCCTTCTGTGTGTCAGGGTTTGGGATGTCTTTCATCCACACAGCTTTCATGGAATTGTGGCACTGGAAACTCCAGGTCAGCCTTGAGGTTCCTGACACAGTGCCAGGATCCTCTTGCCTGCATCCCAGCCTGCACCCAGAGCCCACTTCTTATAGAATCATAGAATCAGTTGGGTTGGAAAAGACCTCTGAGATCATCAAGTCCAACCCTTGGTCCAACTCCAGTCCCTTTACCAGATCATGGCACTCAGTGCCACGGCCAATCTCACCTTAAAAACCTCCAGGGATGGGGAATCCATCCCCTCTCTGGGCAGCCCATTCCAATGCCTGAGCACTCTCTCTGGAAAGAATTTTTTTCTCATCTCCAACTTAAATTTCCCCTGGCAGAGCTTGAGCCCATCGTGCCCCCTTGTCCTATTGCTGAGTGCCTGGGAGAAGAGACCAACCCCCACCTGGCCAGAACTTCCCTTCAGGGAGTTCCAGACAGTGCTGAGGTCACCTCTGAGCCTCCTCTTCTCCAGGCTAAACACCCCCAGCTCCCTCAGCCTCGCCCCATAGGACTTGTGCTCCAGTCCCTTCACCAGCTTCCCAGTTTGTCCAGGCTCTTGGGGTGACCTTGGAGCAGGTCCTCTCTCTGCATCTGAAAGATGGAAATAACACCACTGGTCAATCTGACAGACACTATGAAGAGATGTAGAGGTTCAATGATTACAGACCCTGACTAAGCTTTGGCAAGGTTATAGAAAAGTCCATACAAGAAATCAAATTATGGGAAAATTACAGAAGTCTCTTCCCAGGGTCTGGGATAACCAGGTTATTGCAGGACATGGCTGAGCTGCACTGTGCTGGCATTGCTGAGCAGGGAAGCTTGGAAAACATATCTGTGCTACTTGCTCCTTGCTTTCTTGACCACTCAAACTGACTCCTGAGTTTTAAAAAAGGCCAGTTTGTGATGGGCTCAGCCTGCAGGAGCTGGTGCTGTGGCTATGCAGTGCACAGTTCAACATGCTCCTTTCTTTTCCTGATGGAAAAACAGCTCCTTCCACTGCATGGGGCAAGGAATAGTTTTTATAAAATGCAGCCCCCTACATAGACAGACACACATGCTCCCAGCCCCACCTCCATTTCAAAAGTGTAGAAACAAATTCATTTTCAGTCAATAAATAACAATAAATAAATAATAAGCCCTGTGCTCTGCAGTTGTTGCCTGCAGTGTGAGCTCTAATGTTTTCAAGTGTTCTCATTGGGACCCACAAATGTTTGTAATAAAGATGACTGGCAAAATCTTGGGCTGGAGCCTCTGGGCTGCTCAGCCAGCTTCACACCCATCCTCCTGACCCATTTTCCCTTGATGCATGCCCAGGGCAGGCAGCAATTTCCCAGGGGCCCTGCAAGGGCTGAGGGCTGGAGTGCTTGGGCTGGTGGGCACCAGCCAGAAGGCTTATCCTCATGCTGAGGCAGCTGAGGATGGTGGAAAGATGCACTAAAATAGTTTGGGCTTCTTTCTCCTCTCTCACAGTGGACATGGCTAGAGCCTGATGTTGTCAAACTGAATTTTTTCCAAGAGATTTTGTTTAATCACTCTCTGCAATATCTGAAAACTACACCATGACACTCCTTCTGCCAGGAAGCATTGTAAGGTGGATCATGGTAGAGAGAAAATACTTGATTGAGGAATGTGCTTTACCTTTCCAAAACTGCATACAGTGACTCTGAGAGAGGTCTAGCAGGAGACATCCTGAAGGGCTCTTTTGAAAATGAGAGTACTGAAAATCTGCCCTACAAAAGTCACTGTTTCCATTTGGATGGTCAGAAATGAATGTACTTAAAATCAAGCTTTGCATGGAAATTTGAACCAGCCTGAATACTAATACTGGCAACAGCTCTGTGTGTTGGTAGAGCATACCAGTCCTCTTCAGGCAGAGTGTCTTTCAGGGATATGTTTTCAAAATTAGATAAGCCAAATGTTCTTACAAATGGATTTGATTACTTTCTGTCTGTACAAGACCAGGTTTTTGTAAGGGAATGGACAACTGCCTGAGGAGAAATGGTGGTAGAGTATGGGGTATCCTTTTTCACACACATCAGTGCATATTTGGTATATGAGGTGGTGCTTACACAGTTTTCCTTTCACTCTTCAGGCAGGCAGTTTTTTAAAAATGTGGCGTGTGGTGTTTCTGTTTCTTTGATGTTTTCAAATGAGATCTAGTTATTTTAACCAGTTGGTTTATTATATCTAATTCTCTTCTAAGGCCACCTCGAGGCTTCAGAGGAAATAGGACTCTGTGTTGTCCAAGCTATTTCACCCATCTCTAATTTAAAAGAAAAGGGAGCTGTATCCTCTGGTAAAACAATATTCATCCTTCATGTTTATGATGTGAGAAATCCTCTTGGTTCAGAAATGTACAGTCCTTCCTTTCCACTTAGCAAAGAGACTTTTAGCTGTTAGAAACATTGGGCCAGTGAAGAGTGAGTGACTTGTTCTCATCTCTTCTGGATGTTTTGTGATGGATAGTCAGAGTTACATGCACACATTTAGAACCAGCCTGATGCTTCTCCCAAGGTCATAAAATGAGGCCAATGACAACAGAGCAGGATTACATCTTCAGCAAAGTTTGAAGCAGGCACTTCTGGGACTCCATCATGACAGCAAGCTGCACCCACATGAGTTTGAGCTCACATTGTTGCTATAAACTGTGTTTTGCATGATACAGGACAGCTCTGTACAGCACAGGTTTAATGATGAGGGATACTGGGCAAACCCAGCATTTGCTGCGGCTGTTGAATGCACAGAGATTGCTCATCGTTCCTCAGGTCAGGTCCCAACTAAATTGTATCACCAGCAACAATAAGTGCACAAAGCTGTACAAAATCAGGTTTGTGCGTGATAATTAGCAATGTCTCTATTAATACTCTGTGACTTGGAGGAAGAGAGACTTTTCTAGTGCAGCTTCAGAAGGGCTTAGGACAACAAGATACTCTCTTTGGGACCTGTCTCGTTTCCTTGTGGAAAATGCATGATGGGGCTTTGGGTAGGATTGGATGTATTTTGCTGCTTTGAATTACTGTCTGGATGAGTCAAGATATTTTTTGTCCTGTCTGATCTCTGCAGTGCTGCTGAATGGTTATTTCTGTGTGGATGGTACATTAAGGTTCCTGCTAACAATCAGGTTTTGTGCAGCAGCAGATATTAATATTTTTAAATAAAAATAAGTATGCAAAAATAATTCTTCTGTTATCAATACCTGTTTGGCAGTTTCACTCTTTGCAAAGCATATGTCTGGATAGGAGTCAGAGCTTGTTTTGGAAGAGATGGCCTGTTGCCATACCCCCTTGCTGATTCTTTTAGATCTGATGTAGTGCATCTTTAATCTTTGTGGAGGGTTTTTTTTCCTCTGTCTCATGCCTAGCAGTGGTGCTTTGTACATTCACTAGGAATGTCTAGAAATAAAGTTAAGGAATTTGGGAAACTGTAAATGTTCTTATCTCTATTGCTGGTGTAAGTGGATGAGAACCCCAGAGAAAAATATTGTTTTGTGTGAGGTAACAGCTGCTGTTGCTGTAGGTACTGAGGAAGGCTGTGCTGCAGTCATTAATCTTGTACTCCTCCTGTAGCCTTTCCTTAATTGCAAATCAAAGCAACAACATCCCTGTTTGGGGCTTAGAAATAGAGACTGCGCCATTCAGGAAAGAAGACCCAAATCCACTACTGGTAGTAGCTGGGCATCTTTTCAGATAAAACTTTGACTTCTGAGCTAACATTGCTTAACTAGTTGTATATCTTAGAGTGAAAGAGTGTCTGGGTGCTTTCAGTAGTTTCTGTGTTTTGGACAGGAGGTCACCTTCACATACATGTTCATAATAACGGGGTGGGAGGTTATACAAATTATACCATTCCTTGCTGAACCTGCCAGCAGCCAGAACCTGTTCACAACTACATGAACACCAGCAGAGAGATCCCACCACAAGCTGTTTTATTATCCATTATCACTATGCAGCTAGTACACCAAGGAATGATTGCAATGAAAAAAAAATCACTAAGACTTAAGTATTTATAAACATGTTTTATACTCGCTTGAAATTTTAAGATCTATTGGAAAGAAAAACATGCCTTCCAAACTCAAAAATACACAAGAAACATGAACAATGTGAGCTGTGCTGCTCTGAACTACCAATGTTTGGATAGTAGTTGCTTGTTCCTCTCTTCCAGAATTAACCTGGCAATGTGTCTGCAGGGACACCTACAGAAGTTCTTCAGAGCATGTTCAGGATTAGCTCTTTGAGAAATGCCATCTGAGAAAGACTATGGGCAGTCAGGATGTCCTAGTGATTTGCTATGTGCTTTGTGGGAGGAGAGTGGGAAGCCTGGATGGCTGTTGTGTGCGCAGCAGTGACACACCGGGCAACCTGGGCAGCTCTGAGGTCCTCAGGAGGAACTGGCAAGGGGAAGTTCTGCCTTCCAGCCACTGCACCATGTCATATGTGAGATTAGTTCAGTTGGTTGTAATAATGCCAATGTCATGGGTTCAATGCCCTGTGTGGGCCATTGACTTAAGAGTTGGACTTGATGATCCTTGTGGGTCCCTTCCAACTCAGAATAGTCTGGGATTCTGTCTGTGATGTGACATTCATTCCATTTGTCCCAGATGCCTCTTGACAGCCCCACTTCAGAAGATACCTTTTGCATGTGCCTTTCTCAGCACATCTGTGAACCCCCCAATGTGCTGCAGAAAACACAGACCAATCCTTGCACAAAGGGCTATAACTGCAATCTCTCTGGACTTCTGTAAGGGCTTTGTCAGGGTCCTCCACAACATCCTGCCCTCTAAATTGGAGAGAGGTGGATTTGTTGGGTGGATAAGGAATTTGGTTGGACAGTCATATCTACAGAGTAGATGTTAATGGCTCAACTGGATGGACATCAGGGACAAGTGGTGTCCCTCAGGGGTCCATACTGGGACCAGTGCTGTTTAATAACTTCATCAATGACAGACAATGGGATAGAGTGCACCCTCAGCAAGTCTGCAGATGACACCAAGCTGAGTGGTGCACTTGATGCACTTGAGGGATAAGATTCAATCTAGAGGGACCTGGATGAGCTCAAGAAGTGAGACAAACACAGTAGTTTATCCTCCAACTTCCTGCATCATGGCCAAGAGAGAAGCAGTGTGGTTGACAGTGACGGCAATTACTTATTTTACACCTTTAAAATGGTATTTGGAGAGTAAAGGTGAGGCCAAGGTTTACTAAACTGGTCAAAATAAGGCTTCTACAGACAATGCTGTTAGGGGTGTCTAATCCTTTTTGATTTCAAACGCTTCTGAAAGTCAGATCCTTCTTTCATATTGTGGCACCAAAGCACTCTAGTTTTCAAATGTGTGAGTCAAAACTGGAAACAGATCTCCCTATCAGACTGTTTATGTAAGATACCAACAAAACCCTCCCCATGGTTCCTGTAAGGTTCCTGTTTGTTTGTAGTTCCAGAGCTTCCCATAGCCTTGTCATGGCACACACATACTGCATGTACATCTCAGTATGAAGTCTGTGCATGGACCAGCATTTCTAGCAGAGTCCAACACCAACAGCTTGAACAGTGCTCATCTTTCAGCATATCAATTAGTAAGAAACCAAAAGGGAGACATATTGGCCTCTCAATATTATTGGGCCCAGCCTAGACCCATGGGAAGAAACCCTTTTACATGTAAACACAGGGATTGGAGCTGAGCCTGAGCAGATGGAGTGGAAGAAAAAGAAGCACTCATCTGTATCTTTGGAATGATAAAATGGTACTATTGGAAGCAGGATGTACCAGCTACCTGGTTGTTGGGTGAGGGGGCAACATTCTGTGGTGGGGGCATGTTATAGTAAGAAGTTCAAGGAATCCACTGTGATTCAACAGCTGGTTCAACCAAACCAGCTGAAACTGCCTTCAATACCATCCTGGACCAGATTTTTCAGAAGAATTCAGCAGCTTGGTAGCTAAGCCCTTTTGCAAAACATCTTGCCACTTATTGTCACAATAGAAGCTGCTGGATGCTGACCACTTCAGAGGAGCTGGACCAAATGTGAGATGCCAGGCACTTGAAACACTGGCAAGGGGCTCTGCAGAGAATTCGATCCATTATGTGCTGCTCCACTTCAAAGTGATTAGCAGCTTGTGACAACCGTGGAGCATCACAGCAAATGTCACTTTTTGTGCAAACATTTAACCAACATAAAGCGGCTTTTTAGCGTGGTAGTAAATTTCACCCAAATCTCAATTTGCTTTGATTTTTTTATTATTTTTTTTTTAAGAATTTTCACTGAATGGAAAAGAAATACTGGATTTGGGTCTTTCTGATGAAAGTATTTGCAAAATTTTTCAGGGTAGCTTGGGGTGTAGGAATGACACAGGAAAATAGTGTTTCCTCACCAATCTTGTTTACTGTTTTCTGATACACCAAAAAAGAACATTATTAGGACAAGTTTAAAAGCAGAAAGAGAGATGAAACCTATTCTTCTGAGATTTTCTATGGGTTTTTTTGCACAGTTTCATGTTTTCATTTTGGGAGAAGAGAAAGGACTCACCTTCTCCAAGGAAAAAAGGAGGACAGTTTAGCACAAAGAGCTGAAGTTCAACTTCTGCAATCTGGGTTCAGACCCATCTCCAGCTTTCAGTATAATTTTTCTTTGCATTTTTTTTAATCAAAACCAGGAATTATACAGCTGTTGAGATAAGAATAATTAAGAACAATGAATTTCCTTTTAAAGCTCCTCAAAGGATAACCTCTAATAAGATGAATTGAGCGTCTCATTCAGGCCACACACAAATGATAGCTCATATTTAGTAACAACATTTTTTGGGGCAAAGATAAGCTAATTTTGCTCAAGAGCAGAGGGTGGTCTTTAAGCCTTGCATTTGTCAAAGAAACAAGCACTTTTTTATCTCTTGCATGTAATCTTCCATAGCTCAAGAGGAATAATACAGGGGGAGGGAAATTCAGACAATGTATTTATGTTGGAGCACAGGCCTGAGCATTTGAACAGAGCATCACATTGCAGAGACAATGGGCTGAATTGGGAACCCTCCCTTGGAATCTGAGATTTGTGTGTGCTGATGCTGTTGCTCCTGTAGGTACTGAGCCTTTCAAATAAGTGCTGTGTGATCTGTGTGCCACAGGGCTCATTTGGATTTACACGGAAACTGGAAATGGTCCTGCCGGGGCAGTACCCAGAAAGAATCATAGAATCATAGAATCAGTTGGGTTGGAATAGACCTCTGAGATCATCAAGTCCAACCCTTAATCCAACCCCACTGTGATCACCAGACCATGGCATATGGCTCAGTGCCATATCCAGTCTCACCTTAAACACCTCCCTGGGTAGGCCATTCCAATGCCTGACCACTCTCTCTGTAAAGAATTTCTTCCTGATATCCAACCTAAACCTCCCCTGGCAGAGCTTAAGCCCCTGCCCTCTTGTCCCACTGTTGGTTGCCTGAGAGAAGAGACCAACTCCCACCTGGCTACAACGTCCTTTCAGGTAGTTGTAGAGAGTGCTGAGGTCACCTCTGAGCCTCCTCTTCTCCAGGCTAAACACCCCCAGCTCCCTCAGCCTCTCCCTACAGCACTTGTGCTCCAGTCCCTTCTCCAGCCTCGTTGCTCTTCTCTGGCCCCGCTCCAGACCCTCAATCTCTTGCCTGAACTGGGGGGCCCAGAACTGAACACAACACTCAAGGTGTGGCCTCCCCAAGGCAGAGTCCAGGGGAAGGGTCACTGCCCTGGGCCTGCTGGCCACGCTAGTTTTGATTCAGGCCAGGATCCCATTGGCCTTCTTGGCCACCTGGGCACACTCTTGGCTCCTGTTGAGCTTCCTGTCCCTCAGTCCCCCCAGGTCCCTTTCTGCCTGGCTGCTCTCCAGCCACTCTGTGCCCAGCCTGGAGCACTGCAGGGGGTTGGTGTGGCCAAAGGGCAGGACCTGCACTTGGCCTTGTTAAACCTCATCCCAGTGGAATCAGCCCATCTCTCTCATAGATAAAGCACTAGAACCCACATCTGGTTTGTGGTCCCTCTTTTTCTGAGCATCTGCTAAGAGAGTGACTGCAGTTTGCTGTCATGCACACTGGTGTAAATGTAGAGAAATACATTGAGGATTCTCCTTGGAAGCCTTTGTGCAGGGTGTTAGAAAGCAGACCAATCTAGTCCTCATTTTCTGTGCTCATGAAACTGGCCTCATTTGAAGGGTTCATGGGAGAAAGCTTAAATATGAAGAAAAGGCAAGACATAGTGCAAAACACACTGCTGACAGGTTCTCCTCCTCCTCTCAAGACATCCCACCTGAAAAAAGAGAAGTACCAGCTGGAGTTATAAATGATTCCAGCTCCTAATTGCCAAATGCTTCCCCTCTCCCCTTTGTATCTGTTACAGATGCATCATCCACATATGAATGTTTCCTGGAATTTGGTTCCAGAGATTTGAGCCTGTGAAGTTTTGGGGCCAGGCTCACTCAAATGGAACTCCCAGGGAGCAGAAATTGCTTCTCTGTTTAAATCAAGAGGCTTATCAGGGAATGTTAAATGGTTTTTTTACAGCTAAAAGTCAAAAGATCTAACCAGTCTTCTCCTTGCTATTTGCTGCATAACTTTCAAATTAAAAGAAAAACCCAAACCCAAACTGAACAACAACAATAAAAGAAACCCCAAACTCTTTCCAGTCCCCATGGTCCTCCAGACAGCCAAGTCTGTTCCTGTCACCACCCTTCTAATTACTGGAAAGACCCCACTAGGCTGGAGAGATCAATGCAGGATTGTTTTACACCAGCACAGATATTTTGCCTGCTTAAGCAGAATCTAAAAAAGTAACTGAGTGATCCATTAGCCAATGAAAGAGTGTTCAATCAAGCAGTGCTCTGTTTTTCTCCAGCATTTTTCACCCGAAGCAATTAACCATTCATTGATTACAAGCATTAATTAGGTCTAATCACATGCCTGCAAATGAGGCGTTATGGAAACATGAAAATGAGTGCTGTGTTTTACAGTGAACTTTGCTGGTGAAGAATGAGATAGACATCTCATGGCATTCCCAGGAATCCCTCATGCACGGAATTCATAAAGACAAGGTACTGATCATCTCCTAGGAATCAGGCCCTGCTGCTCCATCCCAGGCAGGGCTGTCAGACACTGAAGCCTCTGATTTTTAATTTAGCTGAACTTCAAGCACTACTCCATATTACTCCATTATAATGAAGAAGAGCACAACAGGGGAGAACAGGCAAGTGAGCTGGAGGCCTGGCAGCACGGAGATCAGTGCCACAGCCATCCCAGCCAAGGACCACACACTGCACGGGGAACTGCTGGGGACAGGAGTAACTCAAAGCAGTTGCTGAGTTTGCCAGACTCCCTAGGACTACCTGGTGTGATTATGCTGTTATTTTTATTTCAAAGGTTGTTTTCAACTTTTGTGGGTTTTTTGTTTGATTGTTTGTTTGTCTGTTTTGTTTATTATTTGCTTATTATTTTTGTTCCATTTGCACATATTCCTATAGGTATTTAATGATTTTAGCTAAAGGTGAAGTCACCTGGTTTGTGACTGAGGCTGAAAAGTAGCTTACAAAACCTCTGTTACTAACTCTATACTTGCTTATGCTTTCTGCACCTACTAGGTTGGTATTTGATGCATTCACATTTATAAGACTCTAAAAGGGCTTTTCTCTCCCAAGCCTGGTCCTGCTTTTCACAAACTCAACCTTCTTATTTTACACACTCCTCCATTCCACTCTAATTTCCATTGTTTAATCTCACCCAGCTCTTTTTGTCCCTCCCCTCAGCAGGACACAAAACAAAACAGAAAAAAAGGGCAAAGCCTTCATTTTGCAATGTTGCAAAGTTGGGTGGGTTCATAGGAAAATATCAAAACAACAAAGAGGAAACCCAATCCTTTCTCCCAAACACCCATGGCTTGATTCCAGGGCTGAGAAAAGAACAGAGACTGCAAGGATGCATTCACAAGGGCTAGCATGGACACCTGGCTGCAAGGCTGCAAGGCTGCCAAATTTGGGAACAGTATAAATCAGGAGTGATTGATGGATCCTCCCCACAGTGTGCCCACACAGCTTTTTGCACATCCCTACACCTACCCCTTTTCTAAAAGTTAATCAAGTGCAAGGAGACAGGAAACCCCAACATGGCGGCCTGAGTAAAATCAGTTGGCATGTAAACCCCACAGTGTCACGATACAGACCACATTCCCATCCCAGTCTGGAGTGCTCCACCCTCCCTCTGTGCATGGGGTTGTCAAAAGATACTCAGAGTGCCATTTACTTAAAGACTGTTCTTGGTGTTCATCATGGTTTGCACCCAGCATAATTTATGTGCTTAGCTCCTTCTGCATGGTGCAGCAACCCTTCCAGCACACAGAGGAGGGAGGCTCAGAGCCCTGATTTCTCCAGTCCCTGCGTGTTCAGAAAGGTCTACTTGTTGCTTTGACTTTTGTCCTGACAGCAAAAATGAAGAGGAAGGTCAGGGGTGGAGCACCACTGTAAACCAGAACATATGGCCCAGTATGTGGTGGAAAGGCAATCCCTCAGCGGGGGTGATAACGATTATGATGGGGTATGTTGCAATTAGTGCACTGGAAATGAAGCCTTTCAGTAGAGAAGGTGCTGCATTAACCCCATCATTAAAGTGGTTGCTGTATATGGCACTAATTTAAGAGGGAAGAGAAATCTGGGCACCAAATGGCAAAGAAAGGACCCTCACAAAGCCTGTGAGCTTGGATGAGGTGCAAATGGCAGGATGCAGCTGCTGACTTCGTTGTAACACTAAGAAGGCCCAAACCAGAGCAGGTCCAGATCAACTACCGACCTCCTACTCCTGGAGATGGTTCCCCATCAAATCCTGGGTAAGGTAATGGTCAAAGCAGGTCAGCAAAGACCTTGGCAGTGCTGCTGCTGTTGCTCAATGGCTGAAATGTTTGGGAAATGCCTGCTGTTTCTTGGCATGGCAAGTAGGGTGGCAGCATCTGAGTCTCCGCTTTCTTCTGTCAGTGTTTAATGACTCCACAGGTCTCAGTGGAGTTGCCTTCATGTAAAAGTGGCACATCAGCAAGCCAAATCAGGCCTCAACATCTGTAAAACTAGATAGATTCACAAGGATTTAATTCCCTCTGAAGTATGTACAAATCACATGGGATGACACTGCCTAATTCCCCACATTTCTACATAGCACGGTACTGTCACTATTCACTGGGAAAGAATTTCATATTTGCATTTTTCCAAATGCAGTAATACTAACTTTGCTCATCTTCTCCTAACACTCAATAGCAATAATTTTTCTCTCTGGAGAAAAAGGCACAGATTTTCCATATTGCATCATACTGCCTATGAGGGTCCTTGTCCTGATTTGATCACCTCTGCAGTGAAGTGAAGAGTAAGTGAACAGTAAGCACATCTAACCATGCATGCTTAAAAACCAGAAATAAAAGCAAACATAGGTTTTTACCTCTGGCACTTTTAAAGCTGCAGAACAAGCTGAAGTTCTGCCTGCAGATATCTACTGGTAAGTGCCATCAAGTATCATAATCACTGGGGAGCAGATCAATGCAACCATCATGCAATGCTTGCCTCAGTTACTGACTCCAACACCAGCTTCAAATCTGAGAGTATTACAGAGCCAGGATTTCTTGTATCAGGTGCAGTACTAGTAACCTGATTTTTCTTTCAAGAATTACACTGGTCTCTTCATGTGGGTCCATGTTGAGCTTCTCTACCAGCTCAGTTGTCTGCACCATGCCCTCTGAGGGTGCAAACAGGGCTTTCTCCTTGAAGAGACATAAGATTTTTGGTTTTAACTTAGAGGGTTGTATGTCCAGGCAGTCTCAGGAAAGAAGGGGACATCCAGGAAGTGTGATAGACTTTGCTTTTTACTTAGATGACAACCTAGCTCAATTGCAAGAATGCAGTCACCTTTTAGATGTCACATGTTGTCCTTCTGAGTGCCGGTAGAGGGCATGTCCCAGGCCCAAGCCTGAGGTCCTGCCAAGTACCCCAGAAGTGACTCATGCCCATGCTAAGGCAGCTAGATCTGTGCATGCAGCACGAACAGATCATGTCAGGGCAGGTAAATCCCTGATTTAAAGACCTGACCCTACTCTATTGATTTCTGTAAGAAACAGTGTTAAAAGAGAGCATCTGACATTTGTCAGTGAAGGGGTGACTCTTCTACCCAGAAGAGATTTTCTGAAAGGGTTCCCTCACTAGACAGTGACCTGAAGCTGCTCAGGTGTTAGCCAAGCTTGCCCCATCATCTAACCAGGCTTCTCTTACACCCAGGGAGGGCCAGTCTCACCATTTAGCCTGAAGGAGAACATCTCAGGACAGAGCCCCTGATCTGTCAGTGCAGGCAGAGAGTGGCAGACTCATCTCCTGTTTGCAACCCCAAGGTGAGGGGGCACAGTGTCATGTGGAGGTGCATCACTGCTGGGACTGCAGTGCCACACTGTCAGCCCAGCTTTGTAAGTGCTGCACTGCAGCTACTGCACCGAATTCTGTGCAAACATATTGGTGTAAGAAATCACACCTCCAGAGCTGTGTTCACCACAGCAGGCTGGGGCTGTGTTTCATTTCACCCAGGAGTAAAGGGCTGTGCCGATCTGGAGCAGGGTCATTCCCAACAGTCAGGAGCAGCAGAGGAGGGAAAATTGGCTGTGGTTATTGCTCTGGGTCCAGCTCCCAGAGGCCGTGTAGATCCTGTACCATTAAACAAAGCTAAGAGCTATACTTGTGTTTGCTATTGTCTTTGCTGCTGTTTTTGTTGTTAATACCTTGGCTGCTGCTAGTATGTCTGGTGTTTTTAGCATGGGAGCCAAGAAAACAGCATTAACTGAACAACTTCAGCACAGCAGAGGCTGCCAGGTTGAGAAACTCTCTGATGCTGGGAAACAAAGCAAACATCTCTCCCCTCTTCAAGTCTGTGACCTATGTTGGCTTATGACCATGGAAACCCACATTGCCTCGTGGCTGAATGATGAGCATGGTGAGGACCAGCATTATGGGCAGGTGCTTGGGTCTGATTATATTTTTTGACAAACTACACCTGTCAAAGGTGAGAGTGAAGGTGTTGGATGAACAGGCTTGAAAACACATAGCAGCTACAATAGGGGAAAACCAGTTGGTTATACCGGGGACTTTTCTAATTGCTCTGAATTATTCACAGTATCGGTGGTTTCCTGTGACATCAAGCTTCTGAACATTGCCTTATTGCCATGAACTGCAGTGCATCCAATTTTCCATTCCCAACTACACCCAAACCACAGTTCATGTGAAAAACTGCTTTTGCAGAAGACGTGTACCAGCTGGCAGCAGAATAACTGATAGATGGGGGTAACACAGGGGCATCTGCTATGGGGCACTCAGCACTGACATGGATGGATCCATGTGATTTCCTTCCTTGCATTTCAAGAGAAATGATGGTAAAGCAACTAATGAGTCAAAGGGAGGAAGTGAGAGCAGAGACTAACTAAGAGTGTGTGAAAGACAGAGAGCTCTGGATTGCTCTGCCTGTGCCAAGAACTGGGGAGTTTCTGTCAGCTGGTTGGGAAAGTCGAGCAGCTGGAGTATAAACTACTGTCTTGACTGTGTGTCTGTGTGTCCACAAGCACCACTGCCCTCTTTTGGGTGGAATTAGACCTGTGCAGCTGCTTCATCCACCAGCACACACTGCTGAGTCGCCCGGGTGCAAGAAAGTGGGACCCCTCCTGCAGCGATGCTGACAGCGATTCTTCCGCGAGGAGAGCTGAGCAGCGGAATGCCAAGGAGGCAGGTGTTTAACAGCACTGTGGCCAATAGCAATGCAGGTGTAGCACACCAGTCTGCCATCCTGCTCTGAGCCAGCTGTGGCAGAACCCTCAACTAGGCTTCAGGTCCTTGGGTGAGCAGTGGCACCCGAGGTGCAGCTCCTTCACACAGTGATTTTCTCCATCTCTGGTGCTGCTCTGCCCCATCATCTGCCATGCAACAGGCACAGGGGAATGGCTGAGCAGGTCTTGGCTCCATCCTTGCTGGGGGCAGGTAATTATGTCAGGTATTGCCAAGTTCTGCTGGAAAGAGTAGATCTGAGGCCTTCACCGTGGAGGCATCAAAACTTGTTATGTTGGGGCAAGGTGCATCTTGAACAGAGCTCCCCTGCTTTTTTCAAATGCTCAGCTGGAGGACCTCTCCCAAGCTGTAAGGGGCTATAAGAAGCATAGATCTTGTAGGAAAGGTGTGGTGATGCTGTTTGTCTCAAACAAGAGAACACATCCCTTTGAGAGCCAGTTCGTGTCCCCAGATATATCTGATTGTACATAATTTGGCTTCCTCAGCTACAACTGTGCCCGGTCACAATCTGACAAAGTCCTTACAGTGACCTGGACATAAAATTTGACTTGATGAGTGACACTTTTTATAAGACCAACTGTTTCATTATGAAACTTTTGAGGTTGGAAAGAAAAAAAATCCCAAACAAATAAGAACATGGCTCCGTTAAAAAGCCGTCAGAGCATTTTTATGTATCCTCCTTGTAGCAATTGTGGCTGCATGTAAAAGGCAAGCATGCCTTCTGATCGTGAGAGAGCGGCTAAAAAGCATGAGTCACACAGTCCAACCTTGTGACTTGGTAGAACTAAGGAGGTCTCCTTGAAGGCAATTTGTGGAAGAATTGGAGAGAAACGCAATTTTTCAAGGTCAGCCAAAGGCTAATGAGCACTCTTTCATAGTGCGATTGTATTGCCTGAATTTCTGTATTTCAAAGGCAGTCTAACTACTTTAGTGCTGAAGCACTGTAACTGAAGAGGCTGTAATAATATTGACAAGTAATCCTGCCAGAATCTGAGATGGTATTCAACATAATATGAAACATTTTCTCCTTGCTTGGACAACTACGGAACAAAGAGTTAAACAAATATGTAGTCCCCCAGAGTACCACTTATCTTTCTTCCCAAAGGGCATGTGTACAGATGCTTTGTAAGCTGGGTTGTCAACAGTTGGGGCTTGTAGCCAGATTCACATGTTCTCCACCTTTTGCTTGTGAGCTGCAGGAGACTCATCTCCAGAGGGACAGTTTTTCATGACTTAATTAGATTGGCGCCATTTGCGCAGCTACAATTTCAGGTTGGCTCAGCTTTGCTTCTGCTCCAGCTCTCCAGTTCAGGGGATTACAGTAGCACTGAAATTGGTTCTGAACTAAATGTTTGGCAGCTACCTCGGGTCAAGGAGGCAACTTGTGTTACTGCTGTTGCTAAATTCGAAATAAATAAATAATCAATGTGTGGCCCTTAATGAGAGACTAAGAATGAGAGACAAAACGTTTCTGCAGCTTTCCACCGTGAGTGTAAGTAGGAATATGTTGCATTTTTTTCCCATGAATGAACAACTCTAGTCTAGTAAACCACTTCAGCTGAAGGAGACCAAGCTCCTGTTGCATTCTCCTAGCACGGTTTTGTACTGTGCTTAATTTAGTGGAGCTTTAATCAGCTGAGTATCTGGATGGGCTAACCAAAAATCAGGCAAACAAGTGTTCCTACTGGAGTCTTCAGTGGTTTAACAGAACCAGTTTAGAAATGGATGGGAGAAAAATCACAGAGATTTTTTTAGAACAGAGGCAAAGCCCTTAGCCTTGACTTCCACTACAGCTTAAGGAGATTTTCAAGCAGTGAGTGTAGACTGGAGGAAAAGAAAGAGCAGGGTCACCTTTGCAAGTGTCACACATAAAATGGGTACCTCCTGCCTATAATGTGTGGGTGTTCACTAAGAACAATCTACAAGTATGAGTATCTGGACTCACTTCCATGCCCTGTGAGCCACAGAGACTCACAGCCCCCCACTGCCCCCGTGCCAGTTCCTCAGGGTGGCTCACAGTGCGTGTGGGCCCACTGAGGTTTCCAGATCTTACCTGGGGAGCTGGAAAGCTGCACAGTTGGGACTTCTTTACCAGATTCAGTGGTGGATTGCAAACCATCCCGAGCATGCAATTTGGAAGAAGTCAGGTGATAAATGGCACTCTACCAGGTGCCAGATGGAATAAATTAAAAGGCATCTGGCAAACTCTCTGTAAAGGAAGAAATATAGATGTTTGCAGAGATGGAGAAAAATGACCACTACTCATAGAGAGCTAATAAGAGGAGAAAACAGTGTCTTTTCATGTTCTGTATGAAAGCAAAGCAAAACACCAACAAGTCCACAGTCCAGATTTTCTCAGAGAATCACAGAGTTGTTAGGGTTGGAAGGGACCTCTCGAGATCATCTAGTCCAACCCCACCATCAAGACAGGTTTTTATCACCTGGATATAAATAAATGCAGCCAGACTTTCTTCCATATAGCTCAAGATTCTTGGTGCAAAAATTCTTCTTGCCTCAGTCCTTACAAGACTGGGTTTGCCTGTTTACTGAAGGTTCTGATTGCTTTATGACTTTTCACTTTCCCTGTGATATGAGCCATTTGTGAGCTGGAGGCAACCTATGGAAGTCAGTTAGTTGCTTCTCTGTGGGGTTTTTTTTCACCTGTTTGGGGCAAATGCTTTATTCAGGTTCTGAATTTTATAGGTCATTTCTGGATCTTCACAAATGGCCACATGCATCATTTTCACCAGTGACTGGATTGTGACCTTAAGACAGTGCCTGTTGCACTGAACTTTCCATAGAGGACTTTCTATAGAAAGTAGAAAGAAATTTGGTGTTACCCAATTGCTTACCTGGCACACATCTGGTCTCCCCAGAATCCTTCGATAATCAGGGGGTGGGAAGAGGCAGAGGGGTGAGAAGAGAGAAAGAGAGAGGTAGATCTCTCCAGAAGGCATTTCAAAGCAGACTCTTAATTTAGGCACACTGAGTCATCCCCTGCAGGAGTTTTTATCTTTCTCCATGGACCAGGGAGAGGTTAGAGAGCCTGGCTGAGTGACTCAGCTGACCACAGTTGGTGGTGTGAAATCTCTTCTTCCTGAAGCCAATGAAACATCAAGAAACAGCGCCATCCACAACCTCTTGAAGTAATTTATTCACCCTCATTCTGAAGACTTGGTGTCAGCTCTCTCATCTGATTGGGCTTGAGTTCTCCTCCTTGAACTGCTGTGATGGCTTTCTCTGCTTGATGGAGAAAGATTTAGAGGGGATTGTTTCTGTCCTTCATGCAGAAGTTGAGACACCTCTGAATCTTCTTTGTGATTACTGGAATAAGCTCCTCTCCAAAAGTCTCTCACTCGATGCAGTTTTGCCATTTATTGTGTGGGGTTTTGGCAGGTTTTTAATGCTCCTTTGGCAGTCATGCCTTGCAGCTGCAGCCAGTGCTCCAGGGCCAGAGAGCAAGGTTGCTGTGCCCAGTTTGTCTCCTTGTTCCACCCCTTCTTTTCCATCCCACCTCCTGTTTCCAGCCCAGGGCAGAGAGATCTGGAGCTGGGAATTTTCTGCTTACCTACAGCCCAGCAGTGTATTACATGGTTTTTCTGAAGCTCTGAGCTCTCTTCAGGATGCCTCTTGAGACCCCTTTGGCACAGTAAATCAGGTAAAAGAAGATGCTGCTGACTGGAAGATAATTTGCCTTCTCATATGAGATAAATTCCTTGCCACTTCTTTCCAATAGAGAAGTAATAGGTAATTATTTCAGCGTTTTCTGCACCAACATTGCCACTTTTTCTAGGTTTGTGTTTTGTTCTTACTATATTTTTAAATTTCTTGTTCTACCATATTCACCACTGAAGCACTGTTTCCGTAAAGACCCACAGCTTCCCTTACTGCATTTTTGCATTTCACAATGTCATCAATATTCTTTAATTTTTACTCCTTTGTTACAAATTTAGCTAGTAGTTTCAGTTCCTGATGAATTAGAGTAAGTTTTCAGTTCAAACTTCAAGCTTGAATGTGGAGGGAGGCGTTTTAACTATTTCATTTTTATTATGCCTGCACAACTTTCATTCAATTTTTTTTTCTATTTAGATATTTCATCCAAACTAAATTCAATTGCAGTTTTCAATAACCTCAAGAAACCTTTTTGATGCAACAGCTGGGAGTATCAATCACTACTTTCAAATCTCTCTTTGCCCATAGAGGATGTAATAAATGGCCCTGGCACAACCAGTGACTTCCAGCTCAGGAATCAACCAGTTGTTATCTGCCTAAATGGGGTCCATGGTAAAGGCATCTATTTCTGTGCATAACCACTGTGTGAGTATTATCTGCTAGTTTTAGAGACTCTAGACAGTTTCATGATGGTATCAATGGGACCTCAAAATTTGCCTCAAACTCAAATCCCCTATAACAACCAGCATTTTTTTCCTTTATGGTTTGAAAAACACCCCTAACTGCTGAAGGAATAAATCAGCCTTTTCTTTTCCTTGGCCAAGTGATCCTGAGAGCTCCCTGTATTCTTTCTTGGGTTTTCTCTATGACAGCAGTCACCCAAATTCAAGATTTTCTGAATGAGTCCCCAGAAGATGATGGCACCTAGAACACATTTGTCTTACTGCTTTTTCCATTCCTGATGAGATAACAAACATCCTGGTGTTGAAGGTTTTTCAGCCAGCCCAATGGCACTATTTATCTCATTTCCCCTTGCCAGCTATACCAACTTGCAGAGTTTATATGTAAATATCTGAAAGAAATTTTTCATTCTTTGAATTAATTATCAGACCAGCCAGGTTCATTTTCATTATGCCATATTTGAGATTCCTCCCTATTTGCCTTGACTTACTAATTTAAAATCATCCAGAAAATATGACCAGGAATATCCAATCCCCTTAGTCTGATATGCAAAGTTCATCACCTGGGCTTCCTTCTGCAACATGTATTTGGTAACACAAAGCCCATCAGATTCATACCAGCCAACACAGCCCCATTATTTCCTACTGTCTTCAAAGTCATGCCCAAAGAACCTGAAACCTGTTACTATTGGTTGAGCACTTTTCTTCTTCATCCCCACCCTGGCATTCCTGAATGCTTTTACATGCAGAAGGTACCTTTGACACAAATGGTTGCAATCCTTTGATTGTACAAAAAAAATAAGCACCATGGATGAATCTTTTTGAAGCTGTTCTCCTGTTTCTTTGACCTAAGGAATCTACACAGCTTTGGTGCTGGCTGGTGACAGCTAAGTGGTTTATTAAAGTGTATTTCTGAATCAATATCTTTATACACCAAACTTTTAAGCTGTTATGGGAGACCCAGTGAGCACCACCTTTCACTATTTTAACAACAACAACAACAACGACAACAACGACAACGACAACAGCGACAACAAATTCCAGCCCTAAAGACTTGGGGATTCAGATAAGACTTCTTTCTAACATGGTGATGCACTTGCTGCTGAAATACATACAATTAAACTAATCCATTTGGAGAATAAGATTTTGTCTTGCATTTACTTTTTAAAAAAATATTTCTAGTCAAATAAAACTATTACTTAATTGGATAAACTCATAGGAGAAAAAAAAATATATGGTTTGTTATAATCAAGTGTTTACTGATGTTTAGATCTATGTAGGCATTTCTGTTGTTATTTTCACTTTAGAGGCACAACAGAAATTGCTGTTGATATTTTCTTTTACTGGTTGGCAGTTTCTTGCTGTCGTTTCCATGCAAACAGTACTCGATGTGAAAAGGAAACCCCAACTTTTAAACTGCCTAGAAAGGGAAACAAGGATCTGCATGTGTCTTGTGGAGTCTGAGCTTGTGAAAGTTTCACAGACATCTCTCAAAATTGCATGTTTCTAGTGAGGGCTGAATTTCTTGCGAGCAATGTGTTCCATTTTGTTCACTTAGACTTATGTGTTATAAAGAAACTGATTTTCTGATGGCATAAACCATCTAATGTCTTGCACTTGGCTTGCTTTAAAGCGTTTCAAGTTGATTCCCATAGAGCTGAAGGAATCAGTAACTCTTAGTCAGTCCTTTGTTGTTGTTGGTTTTGATCAGGCCCCCATAAGAAGCATGATAATGCTTTTTTTTTTCCTTTCTTGTTTAAAATCAGGCCAGATATAAAAATCTGGAAGTCTGCTGCAAGGCAGGGCTTCCACTCTTCATGCAACTCGCTGGTTGCTTCATCCTAAGTGCCCAAGACGGAGCTCTGAAAAGTAGTCAAAAGTACAAATGCTACAAAATGACTTGTGCTTCTCCTCTTTCTTTAACCATTGGCAGGTTGCACCAACAGACAGTGGATTTATAGTGATTTACCTTTAGCCTGGCTCTGGCCCCCATAACCACAGTACCTGGCGGGGGCCTGAGCACCTGGGGCTCGGATGAATCATCTGCACCAGCTTCGGAAGGAAACCTTCCCAGCAATATCCGGGCTGGCCATCGGTTCCTATTCCGCTCAGCCTCAGCTGATATATTTCATATGTTTTTGTAGCTGAAGCTGGGCCAGGACTTCTCTAGCTTTGACAGGAGGGCTAAATGAGAGCAGGGAATTTTATGTGCCTCTTCCCACAGCATTCCAGTCACCATGCAGGAAGTCATTGATCAGTGGGATTTAGGCAATGTGTGCAAGAAAGGTAAGTGTGTGTGGCCCAGTGGTCTCTGCAGCATGTGCTGTGGCGACCCCAGCCTCTGCTTCAGTAAGAGACTAGGTGGGAAGCCACAGACATCATGTTGGGATGCATCTCTGTAGCCCAGCAAATGCAGTGTGGTTTGTTTAAAGCCCTTTCTATGAAGCTGTGTGCTTCTTACTAACACTATGATTTAGATGCAGTCATAGGAGAGTGATTTTCCTGGGAAATTGCTTAATGCTTTCTCACAAACAGAGGCTGAGTTCCCTGATCCAGTGCTTCATCCTTCCTGACCCAGTGCCTCATCCTTCCTGACCCACTGCCTCATCCTTCCTGACCCAGTGCCTCATCCTACAGGAACAGGATTTGAAAGATCACTTAGGTTTGTTTGATTGTCCTGGGCTGTATGGCTCGTCTGTGCCATAGCCCAGGAGAGGAGGTGAGGAGCCCTGCCATCTCTTCAGATGTCTGTTATGCAGTCTATCCAGCACAGGGAGGGTAAAAGAGCTGGTGTGCCTGCAGGCTGAGACAGAGCTGTTATCAGAAATGGTTTTGCAGGGTATCTCTGCCCCAAGTGTAGTTAAACTCATTCCTAGGATAAGTTTGCTGACCTTTCTGAAGTTGCATGGAAAGAGTATTTATCCTGTTGTCATATTAGATATGCTGTGAACATAGAGGGGATTAAAAAAAACCCCAAAGTGTTTACCCAATAAATGTATGTAATTTCTTCATAACTGCCTTAGGGCATTAAAATTTAGGGCATTAAAAAGTCTTCCAGGCCTCCACCTTCCTACATTGTACCAGGCACTGTTATATCTTAAAGGAAACCTCAGTGCAGCAGTTTGTGTGCATTATCATGGAAGGTGGCAACTGGATTTTTCATCTTTCCTGTACCTCAGTTTCTCCATTTGGCCACATTGTGTGGCTGGGGGTAGGATACAGCTGTGATAAGTTGGAGAGGGAAGGGGCTGGTGTTGGTTCAGTGGCTCTGTCATTGCATGACTTGGAGCAAAAACGTCTAAGTAAATCTGTTTTCCTTCTCTCTCTCTTTCTTATCTGTGATTTTCCATACAGAGCGGAAATGAAGAGGTTATCATTCAATGATGAGACAGGCTGTGGAGAAAAGGATGCTACTCCTTCAGTAATCCCAAATGTGCTCCCAAACCTCCTAAGAACTGAATATTTCAGCTGAAAGAGTCAGTCATGAAATGATCCTCTCCCTGGACACCAAAATAGTTGTCATTATTGTACAGCACCAACAGTCCATTGAGCTGAATGGGGGCAGCATGTGCAGATCTAGTATTTCAGTCTGTCCACCTGCAGCCCAGTAAATAATGGTGAGGATAGTTTACTGTTACAGAGGGATTGGAATTGCTGGCTGAATGGTCACAACCCAAGAAAATGTGTTTTAATTTAGCTAAATGAAAAGTAATACATCTGGGAACAAAGAGTTCAGGCAGTACCTACAGAACAGGAGATCCTGCCTTGGAAAACAGGATTATGGGGTCATTGTGGTAACTACCTCCATAATAGCTGCTGGTTCAGTGGGGCTAAGAGAGCTCATCTAACTCTGGGAACCTAGAGGCAAATAACAGGACTTGTGGATGGCAGAAGCATCAGCAGGAGAATCCCTGGGCTGCAGCACCAGATGGTGGTCTCACCACATGTCCATACCTCAGTGAGAACATGGAAACACCATGCAAGACCACTGATATGGTGGCTGGGAATATAAAAGCCTTTTTATCATATAAGGGTTAAAGTGCGTGACCCAGTCAACTTTTCTAAGGCAAGGTTTGGTATGTCTGTGTAGTGCTGGATCACAGCATTGCAGTGAGGGGCCACTACAGTGATTCTAATTCAGATGTGACATGTAACATTCCTTCGTAATGGTGGGGAAGGCAGAAGATGGTAAAATCACATCAGGAGGGATTTGCCTTTTCAGATCTGCCTGAGTCCACTGCAGGACAGAAATTCTCCAGCATGAGAACGTAGAGTTTGATTGGGGCTATCATCTCTGAATTCTTATCCCTGTTCCCTTCTGTCATGATGGTGGGAGAAAAACCAAACTGAAAAACCAAACAGTAATCTACATTTCCCTAAATTTGCTCATTGATGCAGCTATTCACTGAGACAGCAGTGGTGCCCAACCTTCAGCTTTAAGGTTTGGGCCACAGTCAGTGTGTTATTGGGCATCTCTGGAAGCACTGGATATAGATGGGGTAAATGCTTTGGAAAGCGTGATCTGGTGCAGTACATCTCTCTGTCCTTGGGACCTGCCTATGGTCCTGCCTGTGGCTGCCACTTCTGTGAGGACTTGCTGAGCTTTGCCCTGCACTGTGGCCTCAGACTCACTTGGTAACTGCCTGAGCCACTTCCCCACTTTGGTCTCTTCTAGTCTTAAATGTGGCACTGAGCAGCCTTTCTTTCAGAAGACTGCGGTGTCTGGGTCTGTCCGAAGCCTTCAGGGACAGTGTCAGTGCTGTGGCTGCTCTGTGCAGCACAGGAACTCTTGCCAGTTGGTCACAGCTGGCTCATTTTCAATTGTGAGAGCTGGGAGGTCAAAACATGATTTTGTAGAAAGCATCGAGTCCTACTGAACAACAGATTCAAATACACAGTTTTCTCTGTGATGAAAAGACATGAGATCTTAAAATGCATGGAGAGGGATTAAGGCTACCTAGACAGTATTTCTGGGACAGGAATCCTACATCATCACCATTGTTATTGACATTAACTTTGATCTCTTTGTTGTTTCATTTGCTGCTAAGGGTATCAAGTTGGCTTTCCTAGCCTTCCTTAATTACTTTCTTTCCCATCAAGGTGTGAAGAAAGCTATTTCATGCTATGGCAGAATGTAAGTCTCTGCACATTGCTTTGTGCCACCACCACCACCAACACAGACTGGCCTCACCTACAGAGTTTGCACTGCTACTCAAGTTTGAACTTCTTCAGCTTTGGATCTTGGGTTTTGAATCCACAGTTTAGTAAAAGGAAGGCCAGCTGAGATGATGAAGGGGTCTGACTCCTGCTTCAGACCTTCCCAAACCATGTCTTATGGAGCTCTGATCCAAAACCATCTGTAAACAGAACCATAATGCAATAAAATACACCAAAAACCAACCAAGAAATAAGTGCAACCTTCCATCCGACAGTGGTTGAGTTATTAGCAGAGTTACATCACAGCTGAAACAGGTGCAAGGAAATAAGCCTCCCAAAAGTTTCTATTCAGGAGGGAGATGACTGAAGAAAGCAGAGGGAAAGGAGGAAGAGGGAGGTAAGGGTAGGAGCCAAGGGACAGAGCAGTTGTTTCTCTTGGGATGTGGCCAACTTAGTAGCTGTCCAAACCCAGAAGATGTCTTGGATGCTCCTTCTGTTTCTGTCTTTGCTTTTTCCATTTTAAGGCTGCCTTCTGGCACAGTAAGTGATAATGCCAGTGTTGTGTTGCCCTCTGGACACTCTGCTGCCTGGAACCTCCTCAGTCTGCTGAGCCACCCTTAGGCCTGATGCAAGCAGACACACATTCTTCTGAGCACATTTTGTGTAATTTTCAAGGAATCCTTCAAGGACTCATCAGCTCAAATAATTCTCTCTGCCCCAGACCTATAGGGAAGGGAAGGGATTACGGGAAAGCTCACGTTCTTCCAGCAGCTGCAGGCGCTTTGGGTGGGATTCATCTGACTAAACATAGATGCCTCCATCGGAGCTACTCGTTAGGCTCCCTTTATGGGAGAGAATGTGGGGAAACAGGCAAAGGTCCGAGTCACCCCCTCCCCAGCTCAGGGTCTAAAATAGGTCAGGTGAATCTTGCCCATTTCTCTTCTTTGCATTTCAAAGTGTAGGTCTGTAAAGTTAGTTGGAGCCCATCCTTTATCTGGTATCCAAAGCAAACAATTTGATCTTGGACCAAAGGGCCAAGCTGTGATGAGGGCATTGCCAGCAAATGCCAAGTAACCACAGCAGAATGGGGTAAACTGGCTCAGCTGCAGTTTATTTCACTGTGGAACAGAAGTGCAATGCTAGAGAGGAAATGGCTTGAGAAAAATGCCTGTAAAAGTCACCATGAGAGGTCGTCCTGGTGCCAAGACTATGTTTATTTTGAACCAGATCAGGTACCTCTGCTTTTCTATTTGCAGACAAAAGTTACTGCCCTCCTGACACCATTGCAACTTGCTGTGTGACCAGTCACTTCCTCACTCCCAGCTGCTCCTTCCTTCCCACCTCTCCTTCCCAGACTTCAGTATAGTGAGCCCATCTTCCAGTATAGTGAGCACCAGGGTGCTGCCAGGTGTTCACACCCCCTGGCAGGCCTGAAGCAAAGAACGTTCACCACCGAAGGTGGAGCTGCAAGTCTGGGACACCTGCAAGTGCCACAAACACTTGGGCACCTTCCAGCAGGACACTGACTGTCTGCACCCTGTGCTGCTGTTGCTGCTGGCTCAGCTCTGCCATGTCCTCTTCCCAGCCTCCTGGGCTCACGCTGAGCTGTTTGTCAAAACAGAGGAGCATTTCCCATGCAATGTGTGCGTCAGCGGTGTGTGGGGAAAGGAAGTGCAGCGGTTGCCAGAAGCAGTGATGAAGTTACTTTATGTTGTTATCTGATGAGAAAAGTAATGAAGCAAAAAAACACTTTGGAGCATGTCATGAGCCAGCTCTTCTCTCAAGGGATTGCTGCTGAGGACCCTCCAGACCTTACATGGCTGTAACCCATGAGTAAGAGGGTGAGGCATGCACACAAAGTAAATAAATGCTTAGAGGGAGCTGCTCCAAGTCAATCTGTCTGTTGCCCGTTCACAGAAACACAAACCGACAGAGTATCAGTTTATGCGGTGCTTTATTTGCTGGGCCCGGGAAACCTGGGGACTACTGTCCTAAGCCAGGATTCCAACGAGCCGTTCTCGAAGACAGCTTTTATACTTTTTCTACAGCGTTGTACGTGCACAAAGACACATGGTCTCGTTCATAAATCAGTTACATAGGTTATATGTATACAATTGATGTCCGTCTCCAAGGGTTAAAAATCTACCACGCTCGTCTAACACAGGATTCTGGTTAATTAGGTCCCCATCACCAAACCTTTTACATATGTTGATTCTAATCTTATCTTTAAGCAACAGTTTGTTTTCTTCCTCAGGTTCTATTTACTTCACTAATCGCTTTAATTATTGTTCTGCTGTTCCTAGCAAGTTCCCAATAGTTTCTGGGCCCCCACTACTGTTTCAAGTTACCTCACCACAGGCCCAGTTAAACCCCGTAAACCTTAGCATAACTACTTCCACAGTTAGATTTACAAATATATTTGTAACATGTCCTCCCACTTTATTCTTCTCCTTTCTTACCATTGAAAGACAAACAAAAGCTTAAGTGATGTCACGGGGCAATGCACTTTGTCAAGCATCTTGTGTCCCAATATGCAGCAAGTCTATTTATTGACACTAGCTTTGACAAAGGTGGCATAAGGAAAAATTATGGTAGAACCTGACAGAATGAAACAGAGTGCAGAGGAGACTTGAGGCTTTTCAGATCTGCTGTGACTGGTACTGCTTAGCACTAACTAACTCAGTTGGTTAAAACTTGGTTGTAATAATGCCAAGGTCATGGGTTCAATCCTCTATGTGGGCCATTGACTGAAGAGTTGGACTTGATGATCCTTGTGGGTCCCTTCCAATAGTCTGTCTGTAGGGGCCGAGTGCCAGATTTCCAACTCCCTGCTGTAGGTTGTATGATAGAAAGGGACTGGTGCTACAGGGGATTTTAGCTTCCCTCCCAGGAAAAAAAATCAGAAAAGTGAGTTAATTTGCTTAAAAATAGGCAAACACACAAATGAACATGTGTGCATATGTATATATTTGCACGTGCACATGATGTACTTTGGAAAGACCTAAGCAGGGGAGTCCTCATCAACTCATGCCAGAATTTGATACTTTTCAAGACTTGGGTCTCTGATCAAGACACTCATAGGCAATTTTGGGGTGGGACTTTTCAGAGATCTCCTTTTTCTAGCTGCCAGGCTGTGGTTCAGGTGCCTTTAAACCTGCCAAGGGATTTGATATCAAGCCATTTCCTCGCTATGTGCTTGGATATTTCTGGGAAAGCTGCCTGGTAGGTAAGCAGGAGCATGTTCATTAAGTGCCCTCACTTCGTGTTAAAGGGCCAAGCACATTCCTTGTCCTTTACCCTTCTACAAGAAGGTCACTGGGGATGAATAAAATGGTTAAGGCTCATGATGAGAAAACAGCCTGCTAATTGCGTTGCCTCCACGGTGGAGTGGCTGCCGGTACAGCCCAGGGTGAATGCCGGTTCTTGTTCCCTTCCTCCAGCCATAATCCTTTCCTAGGACAGAGAAGAAACATCTTTGCTTCTCATTCATTAACACTCTGGCTGTGTGATTGGTGTTTCAACCAAGTGGCACAATCCCACCTGCTCTGTAGGATCAAAACAAGCTGTCCCAGGTCATCACCTCCCTTGCCAGAGGTGCAGATGCATGGGATGGGATCCTCAGGGGATTCAGCCTGCACCCCATGGCTGGATGGGGGTCTTCTTTTGTCATCTTTTCTGGCAGTGCCTGGCTCTGCTCGTGCAGAAAACCTTCCTCATGCTGCTGGCTCATTGCAGTGCATCGCCCCAGTCCTTGTACACCTTTCTTTTTATCTATCACCTGTACTAGGACACAGATTATTTTTTCTTTTGCTTCAGAAAATTGAGAATCAACCACACACAGCTCAGCTCTCTGTGGCACCCAAGCGGTGTATCTGTCTTACATTGAAGAGGTTCATCCTCTTGTCCCTTGCTTTCAGCACTCTGGCTAAGAAGCTTTAACCTTTCCTGAAGATGATGAGTGAAGAAAGAACTAAGACCATGAATTTGCCTCCTCCATGAGAAATACATCCAGAAATGTTTCACTGTTTCAGTTCATGGAAAAAAAAAAAAGAGCTGGACTGACTGGACCCCATGCAGCTCTGGCCTTGCAGTGCTCCAAGAGACAAGCAGGCATGTAGGCACTCTAGCTTTAAGAATTGATTTCCTAAGTGAGCTGTCAACTCCCGGTGGCTGGAAAAATCTGCAAACAATTTCTAGTCACTGAACAAAGCAAATCTTTGTACTGTGCTGTAATAGTTCACTATTAAATAAAGGCTCCTTTGTTAGGCTATAAGAAGTGGTGTGTACTCCACTGCTCTTCACAATGTGCCTTGGTGTGACTTTGCAATGCATATAAAATTCTATTTCATGTCCTGTGAAAAGATGACATAGTGGATTATTTTAATTTCAGTAGGAAAAGCGCAGGGTGAAGCAAAGATCATAACACAGCTCTGATGATTGAACTTTGTTGCTGATGCATTTGATTCATGATCATACAGAAGAACACAGAGACTGGACTTTCTCTCATTTGCAACAGGGTAAATGAAGAACAACATGGGCAAAATGACTAGTGAGGAGACTGAGGGAAAACTTTAGCAGCTGCAATTCTTACAAGTTGTGTTTCTTACCGGGCTGTCTTATTGCAGTTCCAGACTTAAATGAGTCAAAACAGGAATGAAAGGGCGTCAGTGTTTGCCCATCCAGAAAAGCAAATGTGTTTCCAGCTCCCTCCCTTCTTTCTTTCGCTCTGCACTCAGTGAGTTCCCAGTAGTGGGCCAGTTTTGGCCCTGGATCTGCAGAGCTGTGTTACCCTACTCACTATCTGCTTGTGCTGCATGTTGATGTTGCTTTGCCAGAGACCAGACCAGGGCACAGGCCTGGCAGCTGTAAGCTCTTCACCTGTATGAGAGGGTCTGGAGAGGGAAGATCTCACTTGATACATTCCTCATCCACACAATCCAAAATGCTTCTCTTGACCCTAGCTTTGAGGCATGAGATCCTCCTCTCCCTGCCAGCACACAAGCCCTCAGGCTTTAACTCTGCTAAACCCAATGTTTTCCTCCACATTTCCCTCAAACACATTTTGTCAGTCTGTCACCTTTTAACCAGCTTCATTAGATCATGATTTAAGATCGTAGCCCTTATAGGTTTTTCTCTTGCTATATTTTGCATGGGGTTGGCAGTGGATGAACAGGGCTGAAGTTTTCATGCTCCTCCCTTCCCTGTGTCACACCATCAGATCCTTGGGAGACCCCCAGAGCTGGTCCTTCCCACTCAGCTGGAAGAGGCAGCAGCCAGGGCTGAAGCAGGCATTGGGTAAGAGGTTTCTTCGAGCCCTGTCCACTTTTGTCTCTTGGCTGGGCTGTAAATGAGGCTTTTCCAATAAGTGTCCAGCACAGCTCAGGCTGAGGCTGCTAATTCCAGTCGTGTGGCTGATTCATATGCCATCTAATAATAGCATCTTTCTGGCCATGCCAGCACAACAACTGACCATGGAAAACTCCACACTGCTTTGGGCTGCCGGCCCATCAGCCTTCCCAAACGGAGCTGGCCACGGCTGGTGGTTTGCCTTTGAGGGCAGCACTGTGCAGCTCAGCAAGAGGCTGCAAACTGTGTTGCAGGCATTGCTGGGAGCAGTGCTGGTCCTCTGGCCATGACTCTTGTGTCCCAGTGCCAGTGCTGCCACCAGGCCAGTCTGGCAGCTGGACTGTTCCTCCTGATGCTTTGCTTAAAGCAGTTGCTATTAGTAACCTGCTCTGCAGGCCAGCAACCAACTCAGGTAGTTGCAATCAGCCCTTCAAGGGCAAAGCTGTGTTTGTCCTTACTTGCCACCCACAAATACTGTTTACAGCACATCCAAAAAAGCTGCTACATGGCTGCCAGATTAGCCACTGCTACTCCTGCTACTGAAAGGCAGCAGGAGGTTTGCTGGGGATGCCTCATTCCCTTGTTTGGATTCTTCCAGGGAGGAAGTGCAATGACAGAGCAAAATAACACTCATATCTCCCAGCCAGACTTCTGCATCACCTTATTCCATGCTCCTGAGGGATTTACCCTGCCTTGTATTTCACCATCTAAAAAGGAAGGAAGGAAAGTGGTGGTGGAGGCTGGAGAGATCTCAGCCCTGGGGACATTGAGCTGAAGCCTTGAGAAGTGATGGGTCTATCTCGGCTGCAGACCAGAAGCAAGGCCAGGGTGGGGATAAGAAGCACCCCATTACCCTGTATTACAGCCCCAGTCAGTGAGTTCAGGGTGTCCCTTCCCACGGGGACAGTGGTCCCAGCGCAGCCCGGGGATGGGAGTGGCACGCCCGCAGGGGGATGTCTCACTGCATATGAGCCGTGGTTCCCACAGCGTGGCAGCACCAAACTGCTGATGCAGCCTCGGGACATGGGGCACAAAGGTGGTACTTGTCCCACTGCTTCCAACTGTGTGAGCTGCACTGTGACCCAGGGGAACAACACACAGCCAGGGGCACTGGGGCACTGCTGAGCCCTCACAGGTGAGCAGCAAACTGGAAGAGGAGAAATCAAAAGCCAGAAAGGCAAAGTGTGATGGAGCCGAGGAGGAGAGTGTGGAACGGAGCAAGATGTGGCAGCACAGGGAGCAACACTGCAGTGTGACCCAGGCACCCAGCCCTGCTCTCAGAAGCAAGGACAGGGGCAAGGCAAACTCCTTCCCTCTTGCTCTCAAACCCGGTGGCTCCAGACAGGGCTGCCCACACAGGGCTCCTGCACATATGCCCCTTACATCATGGGGATGGTGGCTGGCTGGGTATGCCAGTGATGCCGTGAGAGACCTCAACAAAGCAGGACTCTGAGCCAAGTTAGTGTGGGATAAGATAAAAAGTGAAAGTCCTTTAATATCAGGCCCAGGGCCCACAGGAATACATATTGACCCACACGGTGAACACTGGTTTCTATGGTTTTTATAATATTGTCTACCCACTCCCCAGTTCACACGTCTCTCCGTCCAGCTCCATCCTGCCCTGGTCACACCTTCTCAGGAGTTGAGTCAGGGGTTAGTGGGACCCACTTTTCATCATTTTACTCCTCTTCAGCACACATAGGGCTCTTGGAGCTTTTCCAGAGTTCTTAGACCCAAAGTTGGTGGCTCATGTTTGTCTCATTCTGCAGGTCTTTTGATATTCTTCAGCTTTCTACCTTGAAAAGACGAAACAACTAAAAGAATTTGAGCTACTGATATGAGGCATACGTTGGCATGTATAAACATTGAACTTAAGCTGCCAGAAATATTAGCACACTACATTTGCCTTTTAGTACAGTTACAGGTACTTCTAAAACCTATAAAAATGAAAAAATTAAAAAATCAAAAACCCCTTAGGCATCACCAGGCTGTGCAGGATATGTCCTCATTGAATGACACCCCTGTGACGCCCTTGGCTCCCAGAGCTGCCCAGCAGGGCCACAACTTCCCAGCAGTCATGGAGATGGGGCTGTGCTGTCATACCATTCACACAGAAGTTGGGGATTTTTCAGGGAGACAACGCTCTCATTTCTTCATTTTTGCCATTTGTTTGCCTCCTCTGATATAAGCAGGAGCTGAAGGTTTTCCAGATCCAGGGCCAGGGTGGCACAGGTCAACTCCCTGTCCCAGATGTGCTTCCTGGGGAAGGACCTGAGAGCCTTGGGGCCAAGATCCAGCTATGCTGGTACCAGTGGTGAAGAGGCAGCGGGGGTGCTCATCTCCTGAGGGCCTCAGATGTGCTTTTTGGAGCCCACCTGTATTGCAAAAAATCATTAAAACATCCCCGGGTAGAGGAGGAAGAACTGGCCCTGGAGATCAGCTGCCACAGCCCCGAGGTTGGCAAATCTGGCACTTTTCAAGGATACCCCCAGTCTGAAACTCAGCTGGCTCCACTTTTGCTGAGTGTAAGTGGTGTCTCTAAAATTACTGAATGCTGTATTTTTGCTTTGTTTTTCTTCCTCTAAATCTGATGTTTTCCTTGCAGGGGTCCAGCACTTATCAGCCAAAGGACTGACCAATGGACTCAGCAAACACAGTGGCACCAGCAAATCTAGGCAATGCCACTATCCAGGGCATGCTGGGAACAACATCTGGAGTTTTGAGGCTTTCCATTAGCACAAGGTCAGCCACTCATGGGATGACTTAAATGTGCCCATTTTTGTTTCACTCAAAGCAAGGAAATTTGTGTTCAAAACTGATAAAAACTCTGAAGTTTTCATGACAGTGTTGTCATAGAACTCATCACTAGGACAGGAGAAGGGAAAGCCTGCCACTCTGCAGCCCACTCTCCTGAAGGAAAATACTTTGTTTAAAAACATGCACGAAGAGAGAAGGATCGAGTTGAGGAGTGCTTATATTTAACTGGGTAGGTCAAAGCCTGCACTACTTGCTCCAGAACTGTAGATTTTGTTTGTGACCAGCTGTTCCTTCACAGTGAAAAGTCCAAGGCGATTTCATATTCTCCTGGGCTTTCTGCAAAATGGGGCCCTTTGCACCAGCACTTCTAAACAAAGCTTGGCAGAGTTAGCACATAAGCTGCTGAAACTGTGGGAGCTGCTAAAGGCAGAGCTGACCCTGCAGCAGGTGAACCCAGCCCTGTTTCAAACAGAAGAGTTTCTTGGCTTCAGCATCAGCAGAGAGGTTGCTGGGGGCAAGAGAATTCCCTATTATATTTTTCTGTCTCATCCTCCAGTTTTCTCCTTCTCTACTGATGCACTTTCTGGTTGTCCATGCCAAGCAGAGCTCAGGTGAAGAGCTGATTGAAACCTAAGCTGTCTCAGGGCACAAAGGTAAGTAAAAAATGTTATAGTGGTTCAAGACTGCACTCCACAGAGCTAAGAAAGGCATTGCTGCCTCCCTGACTGTGTGGCTAAGCCTCTGCACAGCTTCAAGCATTTTCTGTAATTAGGAGAAAACAGCAGGGACCAGCCAAGTGGAAGGAAAAAATAGCATGCAGTATTTGTGGTTTTCCCCTATGCTACAGCCCAGCCTCGAGAAAAGGAGGAAAGGGCAGGGAGAAGCATCTGAGGCAAGGAAAGGGCTGGACATGGGGCAGGTGTAGGAGCTTGTGCCATCCTGCAGCAAGGCCATGTGGCGGGCAGGGGCTGAGACCCCAAACCACAGATGTCAAAGTGACATGAATTCTTTTAATACCTCACAATAAAAGAAACAAGCATGGCACAGGGTGTCCCTGGTAATGGTGTCCAAAGGAGAGCTTTTGCTGGCTGGGTTGGCAGCAGGAACTTGCCTGCTCCAAGGGTGATGTGAGGAGGAGTGTACAGCCTTGAGGCACCAACCATGCTGCTTCTCCCTGCATGGCTGACAAGGGCAACTTAACATTTACTGTTGGGGGAAAGGAGCAAATCCCAGTCCCCACACATTTTGCAGCACACTTTGCCACTTACTGCAGCCCCACACCCCTCAGGCTTCTGCTGTGCCAGTCCCCAGCATCACCATGGGCACTGGGACCTTTTCCCACTAATGGGGTGTCACCAGGTATTGACAAATGTGAGGGACACAGTGCAGGTGAGGAGATTTTCAGCTCAGGCAAGCAAGAGCCTGATCTGCAGACACTTTGGGGAGCTTCTGAGAGGTACATGTTTGCCATTGAGCTCCACAACTCTGAGGGTTCAGTGTCTGATGATTTCTTTCACCCAAGGTATGAGCTGGGGTTTTTAGCCCTCTTTTACATCTGCATCCTTCTGCTGAGAGCTCAAGTTCAGATTCTGCAGCAGGATGATGATGGGGCCAGCTCAGACCATTTTCTCTTCTTTGAAGCTTTGTCAAAAGGCCATATTCAGGCAATGTCATGGTATGGGGTCCCACCGCCAAAGCTGATGGACTTTAGTGAAAGCAGTGGCTGGCAATGACAGAATTGAGACATATCTCCCCTTTCCCAGCACAAGCCTTCCAGGCAAATAAAGAGTTTTGCCTGTGAAAACATTGGCACAATGCTTTGGCATGGTGGGATGTGCTGTAGCTCTTCAAAGCAAAACTGCCTCAAGGCAA
The DNA here is from genome assembly GCF_047495875.1 of Pithys albifrons albifrons. Lineage (NCBI taxonomy): Eukaryota > Metazoa > Chordata > Aves > Passeriformes > Thamnophilidae > Pithys > Pithys albifrons. The sequence goes on from NC_092464.1 coordinate 52,363,777, forward strand.
AATAGGCAAATTGATTTTTTTCCTATGGCTTGGGAGGGCTGGCTGCTCATACCATGGAAACGGGAAGTCTTCAACCAGCAAAGGTGCAGCAGGAACCATGCTCGGGATGGGGAAACACACATTTCTCATGGTCTCCCTCAGGGGGTGCTGCCTGGAGCCACAACCCTTTCTCTACCCAGCCCTATAGGTGCCTCTGCTTTGGGATTTTTCACTAAATGTTGCTATAGGAACTTAATTACTTCTGTTCATCAGGTCTGAGCAGCTCCTGCTCCCACTCCTCCTCTCTAGCATAGGCTGGCAGCACTGGGGCTCTGAGGACAGCGGAGGATGCTCAGGTACAGCAGGAATGGGGTTGTTCAGCTCAGCTAATTAGTGCTGCTATTTCTGTCTGTGGCCTTTTCTCTGTATCCATCTGGGGCTCTTTTCAGTCATTATAGAGCTTTCCACCCTCTTGTGTTTTTCCTCTCTCCTCTGTCTTCCAGATTTTTGCCACTGTTTCATGGTGCTGTCCAAGTTATTTGTCTCTTCTGTCTTGCTCTGGTCGTGGGAACATTAATAATGTTTTTCTGCAGAGCAGGGTGGCTTAGAGACCACCTCGCAGACCTGACAGCCATCCTAGTGCTGCTGGTAGAGGGTGGAGCAGCTCAGCCAGCCCCTGGGCACCAATCCTGCTTATGGTTCATGCCCATCTGATCTACCCACTGCCTGGGCCCAACTGTGCTGCCACCATTCATGGCAGGGTGGGAGGCACAGTCCTGCCCGCTCGCTGCCCGCTCTCCTTCTGCAGCCACCCCACGGGTGGGGTGAAGGCGAGCGTGACTCACATGGGCCTCCCACCCATGAGTAACAGTGCTGGTCTATCACGTCTCAGCCAGCTGGGGCAGCTCGAAGGGAGGGCGGCTGCTTCCTTGGCAAGGCATGAAATGGGTCACTCCGTCCCCAGAACAGGGTGAAGCTGGGGACCACGACTGCCAAGGCATGGCAGCAATGGGCAGCCTCACATCCAAGGCAGGGGCAGTGCCCCTCAAGGAGGGGCAGGCAAGGGGAACATATGCAGGCAGACATGGGGTGCAGGGATTCCGTTTAACCACCATCAGTTCTTCCCTCTTCCTTGGCCAAACTTGCTCCTTTTTGTTTCCTGGGAAGTGCAAAGGGACAGCCCGAAGCCAGTGAGGGAAGACAGGCAGAGATGGTGGGAACACAAAGCTGTTATGTGCTTCTCAGGGTGGAAAGAGGCCCAGGTTATTAAATAACAGGCAATTTTAGCATGAGTTATTAATACTAGTTGTTTGTACTGGGAAGTGGTGCCTAGGGGCTCCCATTGCACTAATCATGTAACAAAGCTGTGTTCCTTACACAAATAGCTTGTGTTTCAGCCTGCAGAGAACAAGTCGTCTCCTTCCCATTACCCTCTCTTTGAAAAAGCAGCATGAAGATTACACAGACGAGCCCACAAAAACTGGGAAAGGAACAAAGTTACACTAGGCTGTCCTGCAGTGCCATTTCTTACATCCAGCCAGGCTGGTAACTCCATCAGCACCACGGGCCCATTCTTTCTCTGCTTCATCCCTGAGCATGGCAGGCCTGGACTTAGCATTATTGGTGATTTTTGTGATGCCCCTGTCTTTGAGTGTAGTAATATCATGCCACCTGTTTAGGGTAGTGAGGGGCTGTGGGGTGGGGTTTTTTCCTGCCTCACTGATTGATGCTGTGTATGTTGTGTTTTTCCAGGCTTTGCAAACTGCAGCTCTTTCTTGGTTACATGCCCTTCTGAAGTAAGAAACCAATTTAATGAATTAAATTAACTCATTTACAGCCTTGGCACTAAATCACAGACTAAAGGTCAACAGCATCTACTGACTTTGGATGGTACAAACCATGACTGCCCCACTATTTTTTGTTTTCTTGAGGACTTGGCATTATTTTGAGTTTTACCACATGGAAACTCAGGTGTTCTTGTCCCCAGCTGCAGCTTTGAACATACAGCTCTTCATCAGCCTGATCTCAAGTTAGGCTGGAGGAACAGGAATATGCCCAGGAGGCCCAGTCTTCACCCAGAAGTGCCCAGCTCTGGAAATGCTGCAGCCTTGGTGCTTGACCTCACACTGCACAGCAACCTCTTCGCTCCTCAACACAGCGAACAACCACGGTGCCAAAGAGAGCAGGGCTCCTCATGGCATCTCCTGCCCTCTTGATGCCCATCCTGAAGTAGATCCAGCTGGTGGAGGAGATACAACTGAAAGGTGAGCATGCAGGGATGACTAAAGGTGCAAGGAGCACAGAGAGGGGCTGTCAGTCCAGGTGACTGACACTTGAGTAGCATGATGCTCTTCACACGTGCATGTGTGCATGTCTTCACTGCATTAGCACGTGCTAGGTGGGACCCCTCCTCTCCCACTCACTGCAGGCAGCTGGTAAGGCTCAGAAATGCTGCATTCTCCTCTGAGGCTCTGATGGACATTATTCTCCCTGTCTCCCATTTAGCATGTTAGTCTGCTGACAGTAGAGTACACAGCACTTAGCAGCTGGTTTGTGGAACCATCAGTCAGGAAATTGTATGATAAATAGGAGGTAGCCAGGTTTAGTGGCACTTTATTCTGCTCTGTGGTCAGCATGGATCCTGCTACTGACTTCCCAGTCCCGACAGGCCTGCTCTTTTCCCCACTGGTCCACCATCCTTGTCTGAGGCTTGTTCCACCCCTGCTGCTGACCTCCTGCTGGTTTAAGTTGTGGGGAAGCCACTGTCAGACACCCCCACCCCACAATGTGAGCTGATGCTGGAGCAGTGCCACAGACTGGGAGGATTTTGGATTACAGCACATAAGCTAAGGCACTAGGGCCATCATCAAGCTTCCTGTCCCACTGCAGGGTCTCCTTCTCCCCTCCCACTGCCAGGGATCTCCTGCCTCGCTGGCTTCTCAGCTGGGCATGCTTCACTTCTTTCTTCTGTCCTTTGTCCCCTCCAAACCTTCAACTCTGTGCTAAATGACAAAAGCTTGAAGGGTGACCAATAAAACCCAACATAACAAAACACACACACAAAGAAGTTAAGGTGAAAAAATAACAATGCAGAGTGACATTCCTTGGCCTCAGAAATGGCTCACCTATTTTGGCTGAGAAAGGACTAAAGCAGACGCTGAGCACTGACAGCTCATCAGAATGGTCTGGGAGGTAACAGCAATGGAAACAAAGGCCTTGAAATGAGAACAGCTCAGACACAATTTCTTCTATACTGTTTGCCACAACTCACATGACATTGCCCATGACTGCTGTACTCAACGGGAGCACTCACTAAGTATGCCCAGCTCAGAAGATGACTGCATCTAGCTCTTTCAGATCACTCAGTAACTCACCTGACTGTACATCTACAGACTAACACAGCCAGAGGAGCTTCTCCCTTCCTGTGCTTCTTCATGGGTGGGCAGGCCTTAGTGAGGATCCTTGGAAGCAAGGGATGAAAACACAGCCCCCACAGAACAACCCAGAGTCTGGCTTTGACCTCTGAACCAACTGCCCTTGCAGCAGAGTCACCCAGGTCAGTCTCTCCCTCACTTTATCTGTGTGACAGTGCATTTTCATTTCTGTTTACACCCAGCCATTTTTCTGTAGGGGGAAGGCAAATACCCTGTTTTGTTTCCTGATCTCTATTTAAACTGTGAATGAAGTGAAGCAACAGGCTGGGAAGCAGAAAGAGAAAAGCCAGCAGCTCTGAGTGGAAGCGACACAGGCTCTGATTGCAACCAGGCTCTCCAGACGAATGAAAAAATAACTCCCTCCCCCAAGGAGATATTTTAAAAGTTGAAAGCTAAGAACTTAAGTACAAAGGCTTTTGTTTTTATTGACATTGTAAGAAACATTTTTTTCTTTGTTACAAAAAAGCTAAGTGGTTCTGAAAGCAGAAGTACAGTTCATATGTACACAGTGCTACAGACCCTTCAGATCAACCTAAGGCTTGAGAAACATCAGATAATAACTGCAGGTTTATCAAATGAAGACCACTAAGGCCTGTTACAGCTGAACACTATTCCTACCGTACATAAATGTATTTACACATTCTCTTTTCTTTTCTTTTTTTTTTTTTAGAAAAAAAGGATTACAAGCTTTATAAAAAAAATCTTAAAAAATTGAAAAAAAAGAACACATTTTTATCTTACACATCTGCAGGACTGACAACAGTAACTGTTCCATAGGAGACATTCCACCAATCCAAGGACAATAACACGTGAATACCAGAGGTTTACAAGACATTTTGGACACTATTAACAGTGGTATGTGCTGTTAATTGAATGGCAAGTACAGCCCCATCAGGAAAATTTGGCAACACATCCTGGTCCCTCTCTTTTACAGGGTCAACGCAAAATAAGGCACATACATTGCGAGAATTTAAACACTGCTGTTCAGGAGAAGGAGCCATTGTGGCACAGGCATGGGCGAATTGCCCAGCCACTGCATGGAGGGGTGGGGGAATGACTGGCAAAGAGCAGCCAGCCAGCACCTTAATGCAAGAACCACTGGGGGCCATTCTTCAAGGAGAGAATGACAGTCCTCGGCCCATGTGCATGTATGGGGCCAGTGTAGTCCCCAGCAAAGCCCCTGTGGAAGCCCAGTGACTTCCCTGTGAATACACCTTTCCTTCCCCTAGTGTAACTGGCAGATGAACTCACTGATGACTTCCACTTCATGGAAAGTACAACTGCCTGCAGAAATACCCACGCTTCAGGCAGCCTGAGGGTTACTGATGTACCCAAGGCCAACAGTTACAAATATGGAAGATCCTCACAGAGCCATTAGAAGAAAAGGTGATTTAGTCTCGGGATGTAATGCTTTAAAAATAGTAAAATTCACAATATTTTGTGCATTTTCTAGTACTCTCGGGTGAGTGGTGGGTTTCCAACAGCTATGGCATAAATCAAAAGCAAGCTTTGACTGCCTCTGTAACTGGACGAGCAGTTGTACAGGGGTGCCAGTAAACATGTCCCACCAATGTTGGTGGGACTTTCCCCATGTTGAGAAGGAGGTTGGCAAGTAAAAGCTGGTGTCCAGCATAACAGAGCCATGCTCAGGGAGTCCAGTCTACCTTATCAAAACAGAACCAATCCCCAAGGCAGCTGGACTGTGGTGCATTGCTACCCTCACAGGTACCAAAACAGGCTCTTTAGCACACACCAGAAAAGGATGAGAAAACACTTAAAACTGAAAAGTGACACGTGAACACAAGTGGCACATACACTTAATGGTGAAAATGATAAACCATTTGCACAAGCTCCCCAGGGACATAGTGGAGTCTCTGGTTCTTCAACTTTGCCAAGTCCAGTGGGATGTCTTTCTGGAGCATGTGGTTTCTGCCAAGACACATTGCTGGCCCAAGACAGGAGTAAGTGAGTGACAAAGGTTTGTCAAATCCAGGAAGGCCAATTAGCTACTCAAACAGTCCCTTTTAGCCTTGAGCAATGTGAATGGCTCCTTCTAAGCTCTGATGGATCACATCTGTTAATAGCTTCCCAGCATCAATTGCACCAGCAAACACAATTATGAACTGGAAAATTGAGTTGAAAAAAATAGTTGGGGATGGTTTTTTTTGTTGTTTTTTTTTTGTTTATTTTTTTTAAATGTATTGGCTCTATAACAATAAAAGAATCTCTCCCAAGCCACCTACACCCAGGCTGGTCATAAGTCTCCTTGTTGAAATTGTTTATAAACAAGTAATTGATGGCTTAATAAACAGCCAGTGATTGGTTACCGGGAAGCATCTGAAACACGTCCAGCACAGCCTTTCCTCGTGCATATACTGCATCCCAGCTGGATGTATCCCTTCATGCCCTAGCAGCAGGGCAGGGGCAAGGGTTGTGTCCAGGCAGCAGGTCCCTACAGGGTTGCCTCTAGGCAATAAGAGCTCAACAGGGAGCAGCTTTGTCATGCTGCAACAGCAAACCCATCATTTGCTATTGTGAACTGTGCCCAACTGCCCATGCAGCCCAGGGACCAGGGCAGGAGGGCTGTGAGAGCTGGTCAAGGGCAGGGATGCTGGGAGGGCAACCAGCAAAAGGCAAGGTGCAGAGTGGGGGAAAATGTGTGCATGAGTCAGGGAAAAAGAAATCCTGGCTAAAGATCCACACAAAGACAGGAGCTGCATGATGATAAAAGGTGTAGGATATTTGCATTTGTCTTGATTTCTGACATTCCAGCTCACAGTGCAAATCACTTGGTACATGCTGTGATAAGCCCAAATACAGCCCCAGCACTGGATTCCTATGATGTTTTCCTACTGATTTACATCTTGGTCCTCTGGATCTAACAGCTGTTAATGGCTTCAAAGAGGTTCCATTCCTACACATTTCCTCAAATGCCAGGCCCCCAAATTAGCTGGTATTTCACCTTTTATTTTACAGTTGAAAAAAAGTGCTATGGCTTTTTAGCCTATAGAAATCACCTTTTTATGCTATTTCTAATACTGACTGGGCTAAAGTTTATCTGTATTTTAAAACTGACCTCACTCTCCCTTCTCACTGTATGTCTACTGTAACAAGAACTCCTGACAGACTTCAAATCCACGACTGCAAGTGCCTGCACCATTTACATCCCCAAATCACAACTGGGATTTAACTAAGAAGTCTGCAAGGGCTGGACCCCCATGCAGCTTTTAGGAGTGGGTGAACATAAACCTTGGTCTTCAGACTGTTTGCCACCCCAGCCTGTTCACCCAGGAGCACTGTGAGTTCAGGGGGGCAGTCATGGAGCCCAGCACAGCCAAAAACGTGCTAGAAGAGCGAGTGCTCACAGAGCAAATGCCATCCACCGCTAACATTGACCAGCTTCATGACCACAGTGCGTTCGTTCCAATTTCTGGTCTGCATAACTGAGCCTGAGCATTGACCTGCTGGTTTATTTTGAAATTAAATGCATGTAGTGTCACCAAGAGAGAGGGAGATCGGCTTGGTCTTTCTCTGGTTAGAGCATGGTTCTAATAGCACCAAGGTCTTGGGTTTGATCTCTGTATGAGTCATTCACTTGGTAGCTGCCCTCAAAGATACTTGCAGGTCCCTTTCAACTCAGAATATTCTGTGATCTGTGAATCTTTGCTGCTCTCTTTGTTTTTTGCTATTTCTAATGACAGTTCAAATTTCTTAATTTTGTAAAGCCTGGACACAGCAGAAAAACATTTAAGATTATCAGATTGCTTGCAATTGTTTTGATTTATTTGGCTAGTCTGAGAACTGGTCCAGCCATTCCATTTCTACTTGCTTTACATGACATTTTGAAGGAATAATTGTTTGTTTTGTCAATGGTCATTTACTTATTTTAAAACATATGATCCATCCATGAAGCCATATGTGCTAAAAGGGATGTACAACACATTTCTCCTGGCAAAGGAATTGTTACTGTGAATAAGAACCAGTGGCTCAGCAAATTACATGTCAATAATTTGAATTAAAAAAAAAGCCCACAGTATGGAATACTGCTATTTTGTTGTTTCATTGTATGAAATACTCCATAAGACCCTGATCATGGCTTCACAAGTGTGGTATGCAATGAGAGGATTACAGACCACCCACACCACCAAACATATCCATAACTTTACTATCCAGTCATTTAAAAAAGAAGGCTGAAAAACAGGATACCAAATACTGCAGAAGATGAAAGCTGGACTAAAAAGAGCTTTCTGGTCCTCTCCTTCCTCTGAAAACAGGTGAAACATGACACAATCTCAGTATCATCATTCAAGGAAGCAACATCTATCTGTGTGTGTTTACAAAAACACTCGCAAGGGATCAAAGTGCTGATGGCTTTAGATTTCTTATTTGCTTGAACCTCCCAACTTTTTGTGCTCCATGACTCTAAAACTGCAGCCCTGGGTGCATGGCAGTGCATTTCTAAACTGGCTGTCCACCTCAGTGTTATGTATCCAGCGCATGCAGAGAGAATTTCATCACTGCATGCTCACTTCACATTGTGCCTGGTTATTTTGTGCCTATATGTTTAAGGGGGAAAGTTGCAACAGTTTTACGAGGTCTAGCTTTGTTTGAGTAATAGAAAATTGCCAAGTCATTTCAGCAGACCTTTCTTTACCAAAAAACCCAAAACAAAACAAAAAACATGCACTTCACACGTTTACATTGGTTTACAATTAAAAAAACAAAGGAAAAAAAGGAAGCATACAGACATTCAGAAAGGGAGAGTGAGAGAGAGAAAAAAAAAGAGAGGAAAGGGAGGGAATGGGTGTAGCAATACTGATTCAAAACTGAAATGGAAGACAGTTTCTCCCTAGAACACTTTAGGGTTTTCAGAGTCCTTATTCCATAAAAGGAATATACTTGAAACACATCCCATTTAGGTGAGATGAGATTGCTAAAATACATACACAACTAAAAAATATGAGTCTTTTTTTTTTTCATCTGTTATCTCCTAAGGGTTTTTTTGTTTTTTATGTCTATTGCATAACAGCAAGAAACTTGCTTTCTTCTGCAAGTGAGGTCAACAAAGAGCTCATGTCCCCAATAGCCATGTTGGTTGTGCTTACAGGCATTGCTGGGAATGTAAGAGATGCTCGGGGAGTGGTGAGGCGTGAGGAATTGCGGGAGACATTTTGAATGATACTTGGGCTCAGGGCTTCCGAAATTAAGCTGACATGGTCCCCATCATCTATGATAGCATCAAAATCAATCTGCACACCCTCTAGACTGGTGCTGTCAATGCTGTCAACTGTGCTGGACACTTGGTTAGCCCCTGGGGAAAGAAGCTCGGAGGAGTTTTCAGTTGCAGTCCCCTGCAGCAGGCAGTTAGCTTCCGAACCAAAGAAAGAACCTGTTTTCATAGCTTGGTGGCTAAAGCCTGTGGTTTGGTCATACAACTGACCAGAGTAATTCTGCACGTTGGAGCAGAACTGCTGTGATTGACCTTGCATCTCCATCTTAATGGTGTTTACCCTGTACGTCTGGTTGCCATCACTTACATGTCCTTGGTGCTGTGGCAGGTGGTTTCTCAACACGTTTGGCCGCCTGTTGCTGCTGTAATTAGAGCATGACTGGTAACTTTTGTCCACTGGCAAAGCTGAAGGCTGGCTACCAATGGTGTGAGACAGTGGTGGACAACTCTGTGGCCCTTGGTACAGGCTGCTTTGTGAGGTAGGACTAACCTGCCCTAGCATCATTTGACCAGATTGATTAACTCCCTGGTAGTGGACACCATCACCAACTGGTTGGTTTTGCAAATACTCCTGTTCCATCACATTCCTGTTCTGTATCCCATTTGCCATATTGGTGGCTTGATCGCTAGATGCCATGGGGTGGCTGAAATTTTGCTGGTTCCCACTCACTGGCATGTTGCCGATTCTCAGCTTCTGCCCTTGCACTGCCATGCCACAGGAATTGTCTGTTGCCCCAGACATCATTGCCTGCCTGCCAATGCTTTCACTGTAAGGCTTATTGGGCTGCATGCTGAAAGAATTACCGGCTCCGCTGCCAAGAACCATGTTTTGCTGTAAACTGTAGGAACTATTGTTCTCCACTAGGTTCTGATAGCCATTCTGCTGGGCCACGGTGCTTCTCTCCGGGTTCTGCTGCTGAACCATCATATTGTTAAACAGTCTGAAGGCCCGAGCCTGCTGCACTGCTGACCGCTGACTGCACTTCAGCTTTGAAGGAGACAAGTCAGAACTTCCTGAGCTTACTTCATTCCACTGAATGGGCAAGTCGCTCTTATTTGCCTCGAGGCCTCCCTGCTGACTGCTTGGTGGAGGGACTTGGTCAAAGTTGCTGGGGTTGTTGTTTCCTAAAACTGAGTTGTGATGTGTTTTGTTGCTGTCTAGGACATTGTTCAACAGGTGGTCGTACATGCCCTGGTTCTGGGAATTCAGATACTGAACCACATCATCTGGCAGGAGATCCTCATCATTCAGACTGCCACCCGCTTCCATCGTGGCAGCCTCCAGGGCGACGTTCTCGCTGATGCTTGGAGGACAGGGGGAGTTGAAGCCACGGAAGACACCACCTTCAGAACGAATATAGTTCTGAAGAACAAGGTTGCGCTTTTCCATGGATGGAGGCAAAGCAGGAGGGTTAAAGCTATTAAGACTGTTGAAACGCTGGACTCTAGGGACAGAGAGGTTGTCGGAGGCCATTCTTACTGGATCACTGGCTCTCCTTGTCCCATTTCCTAAAGCATCATGAGACACAAAATGCCTCCTGCTGTAACCATTTGCCCCACCATCACTACATCTTCGAGGGGCATTCACTGGAGGCAGAGGAGATAATCCGGACTCCCTGCAGTCACCCAAGAGTGCCATCCTTGTTTTGAGGCTCATCCTCTCCATGTTAGGCAGTGGAGTTGGTGGGGGTCCACCAGTAGCTGCTGCATATTTAGCTTTCAGCCTGTATTGCTGGGCTGGGGTGAGGCTGAGAAGGCTTGGCAGGTCATCACATTGGCTTGCTTCGCTGGAGCGCCGGGAAGCATCCGTGGAGATGGGGTCGTAGGAGTCTGCAACGCTCACGTTCTGTGGTCTTCCCTCTGCCTGGGAGGCATCGCTGGACCTCCGGCTAGAGAAGCAAGGGGAGATTCCAGAGGACCTGCGGCTGCTCAGGTAGGCTGAACTGATTGTGCTAGTGTTGCTGTCCCTCCTGTTCAGCATGTTCAACACAGTGATGTCCGTACTTGAAAGTTCGTTCCTGTTTGGTAGAATAGTCATGGATCCTCCTACACTGCAGCTGCTGTTCGACTGGGTACCTGGGGGTAAAAGTCACAGTTAAACAAATGGGCATTACCCAGAAACTGGTACAGAAAACACCCAGTAAAGAAGTCAGTGGAATATAGAGGAAGAGCCTGCATCATCACAGCAAATCACAGCAGTGCCCTTTCTTGAAAGAAGTAGGGATAGAAACTCCTTAGGTTAAAAGCTAATTCAGACACTCAAGGGTAACATTTCAGTGCGAATCTCAGCAGAAAATTTATAGTCCATAGCCACAAACTGTCATCAGCTGGTGCAGTGCTCTAGCCTGCAGTGCAGCTATGCTGACTGATGTGCCAGGAGGACACATTCGAAGGGAGCTTTTTATAGGCAAAATATAATTAAACAGGCATTTGCACGGCATGTCAAAATATACCAATTGGAGGCTACTCAAGGTCATTTCTAAGACTTCTTGAAATAACTCCTAACAACTGCAAAACATCTTTGCTGGTTTCCTTGTTTTGTTTTTAAGTAAACAGAATACATTTCTTAATTTTACATAGCTTCTTTTGACTGAATGGGTGTCAGGAAACATGGGCTGTCACTGTTGGGTGGAGTGCAGCAACCTACAGACATGCTGTAGGCAATGGAGAGGGACAGCAGGGACATCCGTTTTGGCCACGAGCAGCTCTCTGTACCAAAGCAACTATGAATCTCCAGAGTTCAATCTCACCTTGCACCCATTCATGGATATCTGCCCTTTGCAGCAGTAGCATCTGTAGCAGCATATGTACAGTAGTATCTGTACATATGATTTCTTCTGTGTATGGGAAGATGTTACTTAAAGGGAAGCCCAACACTTCTCTGCAAAGGGTGCCTTGCAAAGGCCTCAGTGGAAAGACTTCCATACAATAAATTGGCAAGTATTTATTTTGTCTGCCTTGCCTCAAAACAGGACAGGATTATGAAGATCTCGGGTCCAAACCTTTAACTGGAGGGAATATTTAACATATGGAGCATGGCTCCCTTGCTAACCTCTGTTCTATATAATATGGGACTATCAGAATTCTCTCAGGGTGGGTAGTAGGACTTGCAATGAGGGGATAAACAGAAAGTGATCAACTTACAAACCATTCCACAGCTGCTGAGTTTCCTAAGCTGTGCAACTCTTGCAAGGGTTGCAAGACTGAGCTAGCAAGCAATAAATTTAAGTGTTATCACTCCTGTTTTGTGTATCTCACCATTTCCTATGAGAGGCGGCAAGGTCGGGGCTTTGGAAGGTGGAACGGGGTTCAGTCTTGGAAGCATTCCATTAACTTGTTTCAACCTTTCTAATTTCACTTGCTCCATCCATTTGGTCCCTGTCATATTCCTCCTGGCCTGTAAGCCAAGTGCTGTGGTGGCTGTGGAAATGGTAGAGTCCATGATTGGGGTTTCATCGATGACACTGAGGTCTCCTACACTACCACCACCGGTCAGAGTAAGCTCGATCCCATTGTTGGAATAGTTGCTGATGGGGGACTGTTCGCTGCTGCATGTAGACTGACCACCAGGGCTTGGCTGAGATGTCTGTTGGAGAGAAGTGAGAAGCAAAAGAAAGTGAGGATTAAACAATGTCAACCAGAGCACTTGCTCTATATGAGGGTCTAAATGGAGCCAAGAAAACTAAATATACAGAAAATTTGAGCATTCAATGATAATAGCGTTGTTCTTAAAGAAGTTTTCTAGATATGGATTTTAATTGCAATGAATGGCATTGCAAAACACAAGACTAGAATAAAATCCCCCTTAATACCTTGCTCATAGCATTCGTTATACCTCCATGAGACACTTCCCTGAGTTATTTCCACAGTTGCTTCTATCATTTCTTGTCACTTATGAGCACATATGGATGGATACTCTGCTTGGGATATGTGCTGTTCCCAACCGAAGCTGCAGCTCAATAAACCAAGCCAAAATTCAGCCATGTTACAAGGGTCTTAATTTACAGTGCTAGGCTTGCAAACAAACAAACAAACAAACAAGACTCCAACAACATTGGAATTTGGGTTTTTTTTCTTTTAATTAGACTTGTGGCTAAAGAATGTAAGTATTTTCCAGGCTTAAGGCTCATTGTTACAAGCAGTGGTTGGCCTGAAATGCTGGCATGTAATAAAACAGGAACAAAGCATCAGTGCAAAAAATACTGTATCAAATTATCAGCATCCCGTGACCCTAGCAGAACTCAGGCCTAACTTATACCTCCTCTTATACCTCCATTATACCACCTCTGCCCTGAACCAAGAAGTCAATAATCTACTGAATCAAATCCATTGTTTAATTGGAATTAAAGATTTTAGACGCAAGAATTTAATTAGACAGTAAAGGCTGCTAATCTGCAGGGATATAAACCCGCCACAATAGTGTCTTCTTTCTTAACAGACACTGTTCCCTGCTGCTCTAGAAGGACTCTTGCTGTGGGGAAAGATGGGTTGGATTTACTTTTTATAAAGTTCTCGTAAAAGAATGGGAAAATTGACAAACTGGCTGACAAAACACAGAGAAAGACAGACAGAAGTCTCCAGATTTAATATAGCACTGTAAGGTTCTATCAGTGTGATCACAGATCAATGGGGCATGCAGTATCATTTTGCTCCCAAGAACAGTTTCATGTAAGTGTTTAAGTTTTAGGGTTTCTGATGTGGGTTTGTTTTTTGGTTTGTTTTTTTCCTGCCACCCTGTGATTTTATGCACATTTTACTGAGAAATGCTAGCTAGAATTTCTGAAGTGGCAGTGACAGCCCTCACTTTTAACATCAGTGAATGAAGACACACATTCATGGCACCACTGTAGCTTCATATGCCCCTGAGGAGTCCACTAAGATGCAATAATTATTTTATTATTTCCAACTTGAACGATGACACTTAGAATTTATGAGGCTACACTGAGTAAATTCATTTCCAAATCCTGGCCATAGCAGATTTGGTGACAAGAATAGAAATAACAGTTATTATACAGAAGAAAGTGTGTGCTTCTGGACAAGAGCTCCATGCCATATGAAAGCACAATAATAGTCATCAGAAGCCTGTTCTTGTAGCCACATATCAAGATCACAGTGAGGAAGGGTACAGAAATAAAAGCTGTGTTATGGGGAACATACATTTTTAGACATGCAATACAGAAAAACAATGAATGTCTCATTTAAGGGAAGTTACAAAGACATTTCTGAAGACATTTCACCAATATAAGCCAGATTTTTCACATGTCAAGTGTTGCAAAATGCTCATAGGACATTACAATTGGGAATGCACTTGATGGATTGCACATTACTAAATAAAGGAATGATTGACTAAGAGGCAGAAGGCTCAAATAAAAACATAAATAATGTAGCAATAAGAAAAACAGCAGAAAAGTTAAAATGCCCTCACCTTATTACCCACTGTCCTTAGGAAGTTAGAATAAGACATTTAAGAGCATTAGACAGAAAAGACATTGGATTAGTTGAAAACCAGAAAACATATCTTAATTCATACATGCAATGAAAAGCAAGAAATACAGAATTATTTTTAAAATACAGTTTTCTGTGAGGAAAATTTAATACTGTGTAAGCTACCGGCATTAGTAACTCTCTCCCAGAAATTTTATTCATGCTAAAAACATCTATCTATGTTCAACATGCCTCAATAATGCTACACATTTACCTAGTTAAGCAAACGAGGAATGGGTTTGGTTCCTTTGTAATCCAAGGTAGTTACCACCAAAGATGGCAGAGGACCTCCTTTAGACTCCAGCAGGAGTTCACTCTGGGCCCTTGGAATTTTCTGAATTCAGGACTAATACTGAACAGTTTGGGCACAAGCCTGAGGCACAACATAGCACTAACTCATATTTCAATGAGTAATCCCTTTGAATTGCAGCATGATTAACAGTACAAGCAGAATTTGGGCTCATATTTGTGGTCCCCAAGGGTCAGATACAGATGAATCATAGACTCAGATGGAGAAGAGGATGGAGTGACTGCCTTTGAGAGCATTAACCCTCGTGAAGAGGGCAGATGGCACATGAAATGCAGGCAAATGGGAAAACTTCTATATTTAAGATAGCACCTCAAAAAATGGATTATGGTCCTTTCAACAGTTTAATGAAATGTGTTAAAGGAAACTAGAGAAAGACCTGTGGACACTCTTAATTCAACCCGATTTAGTTGAACTTGGATTAGGTGAATTTGGTTAAGTATCAGATTAACATAAGGGGTCACATCACAACAAAGGTCAAATGCTATCAAAATATGCTTTCCTGCTGTTTAAGAAAGTCAATTTATCCCACTTCAGTTTGATCCATGACACAACAATCTCAAGCCCTATAAAGACGGGCTGCTTCCCCAGGTTCTCTGACAATTATCATCATCAATATCATCGTTTAGTCTTTTGGATTTTGGGGGGTTTGTTTTTTTTCCTCATTCTGACTGAGCCTGCAAGATTCACATTCACCTTCTTTGTTCTGTAAACAGGAATGTGGAAAAAATGCTTTTTTAAAAATGAAAAATGTGATTTTCTTATACTATGCTTATTCCAGAAGATGGAGCTTTTTAAGAGAAACAATTATTGTGAGAGCTGCCAACACTGCACTTACTGCATATTGCACAGACTAGATGTAATCTTTTTATTTCCTATTTCTTAGGCTTTAAAAACATTTTACAATGTAAACGAAAAAGAAAACCTCACAAAACCCAACCCTGGGAGCTAAAGCTTGCAGGCTTGAGAGGGGGTGGATTCCCCATCCCTGGAGGTTTCTAAACTGAGATTGGCCGTGGCACTGAGTGCCATGATGTGGTAAAGGGACTGGAGTTGGACCAAGGGTTGGACTTGACGATCTTGGAAGGCTTTTCCAACCCAATTGATTCTATGATTCTATGATTCATGAAGGCACTATCAACTGGTTGCAAGGAGGAAAAGCACAAAGGGAGTGGCACGGTGTATTGCATACCATTGGTTTTTCTGCCTTGACTGCTTTCACTTGGAGGCATTCTTCACGCTTTGAGGTAGAGTTGCTGAGGTCCTTCTGCTCACCAAGTGCCCCCTGAGTGTGTTGGCCTGGGGAGCGGGTCTGGGAGTGGCTGCCTGGGTCTCTTGGAGGCGGGGGCCGGGGGTGGATGTCTCCCCGCTGCTTCTTGGTGACATGTGCCTCGGGGCCATGCACCGTCTTCACGTGTTTCCGCAGAGAACTGGGGTCTGTGTAACGCTTCGTGCAGCCCGGGATCTTGCAGACATATGGTTTCTGACAAGACACAAAACCCACTTAAATTAAGCTTAATTCCATGTGAGACTCCTGATGAGCTCCTTGGAGCACATCTGATGTTACAGTTATACACTTTCAGAGTGGATTTGCTATCTAATGTTGTCTCAGTTTGACCCGTCCTCCCTGCCAAGCCCAAACTGACTTCCCCCTCTTTCCTCCCTGGCCCCCGCTCTCCCAAGCAAAGGGAAGAAGAAAAGAAAGGGAAAAAAAACTGAAAACAAACCAAGACCTTGAAAGAAACCAAATTAAATCGGAATAAATATGTTTTCTAACATTTACAACTTCATATACAATTTGTACACACCATCAGGAGCTCCTGGGGAATAAGGGAAAAAGGAAGGGGAAACAGGGAGAAGGAGGGACAAAACAGAAACAAAACAATCAACCTCCCCAAAAAACTGGCGAAAATACAATCTCACCAACAACTCTCAAGAGAAAACCAGCTCCCTCACACTCTCCCCCTCTCAAGATCTCCTGCATGGCTCCGATAAGAGACTAACGCCTGGACTCCCTCTCTCAAGCCTTGCCGGAAGAAGAAGAAGGCAACTTCCTATCTCTGTCTTAGTTATCTTCTCTTGTTATGTGGAAAAAACCCAAGTGTGGAATACCTGGGTCATGGCCACTTCCCTAGTTAGAACTGGTTACTAAGGGGGGCCTAGATCAAAACTATCACATATGTGTAGTTTCTACAGTTACTGAATCATAGAATGGTTTGGGTTGGAAGGGACCTTAAAGACCATCCAGTTCCAACCCCCCTGCCAGGGCCGGGACACCTTCCACTAGACCAGTTTGCTCAGAGCCACATTCAAAACTGGCCTTGGAAACTTCCAGGGAGGGGCATCCACAGCTTCCCAGGATAACCTGTGCCAGTGCTTCACTACTCTCACAGGAGAGAATTTCTTCCTTATATCTAACCTAAATATACTCTCTTCAAGTTTAATACCATTACCTCTTCTCCTATCAAATTGTGCACCATTAATTCCCCTTGGTTTAGAAGGCACCCATTAATGCTGCATAGCTGACAGAGGGCAGTGTCTCTCATGATACAAACTGGCTCAGCTTTCACTTAGCCTAGCAGAACAGTCAATAAAGCTATGGCAATTTATGAAGACTTGTCTAATTTTCTTCTGCTGTCCATTGCCCTCAGCAGTTTGATAGCATTTCTAGTGTGCCTAGTACCCACTGCTTGACATTCAGAGGCAAACAACCCCCTCCAAAAGATTCTCAGAATTAACTGAGGAAGCACTTTTTACCTGGTTCCTTCAGATAACAAATATGATGTCAAAGTATGAGATAAGTAACATGAGCATTTTCATATTGCAACAATACACACAGTAGTACCATTACTGCTTACAGCAGAACTGATCACTCTTCTTTTTTTAAAACCACATCCTTTGTCTGTGAATTTCTGTACTTCACTAAGCAATGTAGAATAAAGTAAATTTACTGTGTTATAATTTAACAAAGGCTTTGTTCTTGTATTATGAGAGGATTAAAAAGAAGAGTTGAGCACTTCCTAAATCCTTTAATTGCCTCAGGAAGCAAAGTATTGTTCACTCACTTTTATTACTGAATTGTTTCCAAGAAACTACTGTTTTAAAGGGGTTTTTATGCCAGCACTCAAGAAATAAAAGAGATCCTCAAGCAGAGCTCCTCAAAGGGGTTTTCTGTCTGCTTACACAGGGCACTGTAGAGCCTTTGACAAATGTAGCTTCTTCACAGCTGTCTAAGGCCTGAGCCTGCTTCCACTCACATCAGTGCAAAAAAAAAAACCAACAAAAATGAGCAATTTTAAAGTTGATGTTGAGCTACTGAGGCAGGTTTTCCCAAGGTGCTATGGAAGTATGAGTCACTTAGCACTCTTTTACATGTTTAAGTCACCTCTGCATCAAGCTGTATTTAAAGCTCTCTGTATTACCTACTTACAACCTAAATGGCACTGCAAGCAAGTGCTGAATTTGGTCTGAGCTTTTCAGTGTTCATGGCACTTCACCAGTATATATTGCCCTAGAAGATTAGACTGTTTCAGTGCAAAGTAATGGTGAAGGAAATGTTTCATTTGCCCTTGTGGCTGCACCTACCAGAAGTGATGAGCAGCATAAAATGTTTCTTGGGGGCTTACTGTTAGACATGAAATTCTGATCTTAAAACAGAGGCAGTACAGGTGACATCATTAGGCGCTCAGCAACAGGACAAGGGGGCACAGGCTCAAGCTTGCCAGGGGAAATTGAAGTTGGAGAGCAGAAAAAACTTCTTTGCAGAGAGAGTGCTCAGGCATTGGAATGGGCTGCCCAGAGAGGGAGTGGATTCCCCATCCCTGGAGGTTTTTAAACTGAGATTGGCCGTGGCACTGAGTGCCATGATCTGGTAAAGGGCCTGGAGTTGGACCAAGGGTTGGACATGATGATCTCTGAGGTCTTTTCCAATCAAATTGATTCTATGATTAAGTTCGAGAAGATCTAACTCATGGATTAGGCATTATATAGATTGGTTCAGATAGTGAGTGAAAAAAAAAACCTCTGTCAGCTTTTGGCAACACTTGGTGAACTTCCTTCTACCTTGGTGACAATTCACAAAATCACTGCAGATCTTCAATGCAGTTGTTAGTGGGGCTGCTGAGAGCACACGTGGCAGGGATGGGGCAAACTCAGAGATGTGCAATGCTCTCTGCTTCCCTGGTGGCTGAAGAGATGCTGCAGGGACCAGAGGACTGGGAGGAGACAAATGCTCCCAGGAGATCGGCCAGCCCTAGTGCGTGCCTGCAACAGGTCTGACAGACAACTAGAGAAGGCTACAAGCCTTGTGGAAAAAGATTTAGCTGCTGTGGTATGCCCTGCCCTTCCAGAACTTCCAGATTTAGGCTACAGGTAAAGGAGTACAGGGACAAGTCAAGGAGGAGAGACTGACTTCTGAGATGTGAGGTTGAGAGGATGTGACTCCTGTAACCTGAAATGGGGCAATAACACAGGGACAATGCAAGAAGATGGTGTGATTCCTGAAAGAGGAGGCAGCAGTAACAGGAAACACACAGTAATAAAGAGGTGTTACACTGAGAGTCTGGGAAAGAGCTGTGACTCCCACAGCTGGTTTGCTTGAGAAGGATCAATTCCCTCTGCTGCATTCCTAGTCCATCAGGATGAAAAAAAAAAAAAAAAGAGTGAAAGAGCCCAGAGAAGAAGAAAAGGTCTAAATCAGAACTTACAGGGCAACCCAGCTTTCCAAACACTGGAGGCCATGGCTGTTCACAACAGCATGTAGGGTGCTGTGAGATGCTGGGGAAGCTGCATCCCAGCACACACCCAGTGTCACCACACACACAGGCTCTTAAAAAAATGACCCCTGGTCTTTGCAAGTCTGTATGACACCTTGTGCTGGTAAGAGCCATCCAGGACATCCTTTCAGGTTCATGAGGGTTTCTGTGCCTGTCCTCTGCCATACCTCGCTATGACCACACTCTCAGTCTCCTCATTGATGAATTTTATGAACCTTTAGGAGCTGTGCTTATTTACCTCATTGGAATGAGTCCTGTTTTGGTGCTTGGCCCTGTCGGAGGCATTGGAGAAAGCTTTGTTGCAGCCTTCGTGTTCACACACATACGGTTTCTCTCCAGTGTGAGATCTCAAGTGTGTTTTCAAGTTTTCTAGTCTGGAGTAGGCTTTTGTACAACCTTCAAACTGCAAATAGGAAATAATTCTGGATTAGTTTTAAACTTTGGACTTGCAGGAAAGGGTAAAAGATGATTTATACAAGTTTAGAAGCCTATGTAACCTTGTCCAATGTAGTTTTCATTTGGCAGATTTTAATTTTTCTCAGGTAAACTCCACCATAGCTCTAGTTAAAATGCTTTCACCATTATGGAAAACTTCTTTTGAAGGAGAGCACAGTATTTGTGTACCTTATCTAAGACAGAAATTCATTGCAAAGACATTAGGAGGCTGGTGCCCAGCATTAATATACAGCTCTTTAAGAAAAAGTGTTTTTAAATAATTAAGCAAATTAAGCCCTGTTTCATAATGCTTTTTGGGGCTTCTTTGTACTTTAAACCTGAGGAAGTGGGCCAAATTATCTAGTGAATACCTCCTCCTAAAGTTTTTGTCAGGTAATGAAGGAGACATGGTGGTCTCTTCTCCAGAGATGTCTGGGAGACAAGAGTTCAGGGAATGCAGCCCCTGCACTGCCCTGTTCTCTGCACAGCCCCAGCCCTCCTGCCCAAGCCTGGAGCTCAGGCCCCTTTACTCACAGTGCATTTGTGTGGCTTTTCCCCTGTATGTCTCCTCATGTGGACCACCAGCATGTACTGGGCTTTGAACGGTTTCTGCTCCCGGGAACAGTCCAGCCATCGGCACACGAACTCTTTCTTCTCACCGTGTATATGGTCATTGTTGATGTGCTGTTCAGGTAAAAGAGAGATATTATTACAGTTTGCCAGAAAAGTAACAGCAGCAGCAGCAGCCTTGCTGTCACTTGACATTGGAAGAGCACCAGATACCCAGGTGTGAACCAGGACCCTGCGGCACTAAAAGAGTCAGTAGATCATCTGCACTCCCAAGTGATCACAGGGTTCAAATTACAGATCCCACTGAAGTCCACTAAGGCTCATGAATTTGTTTCTACTGACATCAACAGGCTTTGGATCAGGCCTCAGGGATACAGGTTGATAAATGGATCCTTGATAATCTCATGCATGGTCCCACTTGATTGATTCATATTACACAGAATCACAGACTATTCTGAGTTGGAAGGGACCCACAAGAATCATCGATCCAACTCTGAAGTCAATGGCCACATAGGGGATTGAACCCATGACCTTGGCATTATTACAACCAAGATTTAACCAACTGAGCTAATCTCAGGGTCTTGAGAATTGCTTTCTCAGAGCAGGGAAGGCTTACTTAAGCACCTATCAACATAGGGAAGATTTTCAAAATCAGGCCTCTAAAAACATTCTCCAGCCTGAAAAATCAACAGAACTGCTAAACCAAGTTCCCATCCAAAATTTTAACTCGCTCTCCTTTACCCATATTTTCTCTCAGTAAATGTCTTGGGTTAGTGCACAGGTCATGGCAGGGCAAACAAAACCCTCCACACTGTGAGCAGAAACTCTGAGCACCAAAGCACACATCAAGCCAGCTTTTGCCTTTGGCAGATCTGTCTCTGAATGCCTCTGGCAGTGACAGCCACTTGCAGGCACAGGTTTTGCTGAGGTCAGTGTCACCCACACCTTGGACTCTTCCAGAAAAGTTGCTTGCTCTGCTCCTTTCACTAAGATCCTGTTCAGGAGAGCATTTAAATATGGATTTAGTTCTCTCTGTGTTTCTGAGCAGAAATGGGCAGATGAAGCAGAACCAGCCTCAAAACTGGTTAGGTTTTTCTAAAGGCTTAACTTTTTGAACTTTTTTGCACAGCTTCAGAAAGCAACAAAAAAAGAAAAGTACACCAGGTGTAGTTTTTTTCCAATAGGATCTGACTGACTCATCCCGACTCTTGGAGAAACCCTTTCCCACTATCATGTTGCCTCGCTGTGCCACTAGATGGCCACATTTCTCAGCGAATGAGTTTATTCCCACTAAGGCACCAGACAAAATCCTTCCCGTTTATATTTAATCACAGCACGGGATGAAATCAGTATCTATTCCATAATGGGCTCACAGAAAATGCCAGCCGTACAGAACCTCAGTACTTCATCCTGGAACACCAAGAAGGCAATCTGAGTCTTTTCTAAAGTCTTGAAATCAACCAGAAAACCAAATAAAATCACTTAAGTTCACAATTATGCAACCACAGCAAACAGACGTACATTGCCTATAAAAGACGACAGCTCTTTTTCTTTTTTTGAAATTTTATTGCCATTTCTTAAAAGTTGTGGTGGAGCATAGAATGGATGAACGAAGCAGATGTGCTGGACAACATATAACTTGTAATCTGCAGGAGTTTATGTTCCAAGTGCATATCTCTAGTCCATTCACACAACACACGCCTGTACCAGAAGCAAACACGTGCCCAGCGCTGTTAAATGGCATCAAAAGAGTACTGTGATGTTAATGACTCTTGAAAGAAGCAACAGGACAAGACTCAATGCATTCAAGTGATTCTTGGCCAAATCTCTCTGTAAACATTACAGACTGTGTGTTGCTTGGTTAAACCTACACAGCCACAAGGGGGATGAAACTTGAGTGTGTGACACAGGCGTTCTATTTGATACAAACCCCTCAAGGCCGGTTCAAGCAGTTCACAACAGCACCTCCTTTTCCCTCCTGCTGTGTGGACACTCAGGCACCATGGAGGCTCTTTCAGAGAAGTTCTCCATAGGACGGGTTTTCTCTTTGTCCTCATAAAGGAGCTTGTTCCTTGCCCTCCAGACCTCTTGCCTTTAGCAGCTGACCTTTCTCATGGGCATAAAACTCCACTCCTTGCCCCTTCCCCAGTCCAGGCTCACTGCAGCAGCTGACAAAGCTGGCCAAGGGTGATGACTTGTTCATTTGCCTCTCTCCATCACCCCACTGTCTCACCTGTCAAGTATTCTGTGATCACCCTCTGGGCTTTCACAACTGTGTCCCTCCAAATTAATTTGCTCTGCTCTCTTATCCTGTGAATCCTTTCCTACTCCCTCTGTTCTTCCTACAATCAAACCCCTCTTGTGCTATTTTCCCTCACTGCTTTGATGCTCCAGGCTGCCTCTGAGAACTCACCTGCAAATCCATCTCATTCTCATTCAACCCCACCGAGGATCCTCACTTTTAGAGGAAGCCTGGAAGAAATGAGCCCGTGATCTGCTAATCTGGGTGATTTATTTAACTCACAGGTAAAAAGCTCAATTGCTTTTTGCAGATGGGTCGTATCTTAGCAGACCTAGAAGTGTGCCCAAATATTGAAAGGCTGGTCTGGAAGACACTTGCTAGACTTAAAATCAGCACAAGAGTCCAACTGCAGAAACCAGCAGTGCTCTCAGGTAAGGAGATTTCCAGTTTCTGAACCCTGAGCACACAGGGTCAGATTCAAACACCCTGACTTGCTCAGCTTCTGAGTGAAAACTCATCAGTCGTTGGCTCTGGACACATAGGCAGAACTGCACAAATACAAAGCAGGAACTCAATCTACACTGGGATTTTTTACTATTATCACTTGGCAAGAAAGCATGTGCAATACTTGTGGCATGTTTAAAGGAAAAGGGAGGTCTTTCTGTGCAAACAACAACAATTAGAAAAGTTCAGAAGTTGGTGAACTCTGGCATTCAGGCTCTTTGACTCAGATAATTACCTTTGGATTTTGCATGGTGTTTTTGGCTCCCTGGTCTCTATTATGAGGGGGAATGAACAGTTTTGAGCTTGTAAAACAAAGAACAGTCAGGAATAAGAGTATTATGCAAAGCAGAAGCTTTGGTACAGCACAATAAGGATTTATAGGGTTTCAATTTATAATCTGTTTGTAACCTTATTACACCCATGAAATGTCACATTCCAGGGACTAGATCAGAAGGATTTTTTTTTTCCTGGTGAAATTGAATTTTGATGCAGTTTCAGGGTGTGAAAAGGCTTTTCTTTTAATTTTGTGGGCCCAAACCTGCAAGTTTTACTTGCGTTTGTAATCCTTATTACAGTAAATAGGCGCATGAAAGCCAATGATATTACTCCCTAGTGTCAGGTTTGCTAACATAAGGCTCTGAAGCACCAGCTCTGTCTTATTAAGAATTTCTGACCTGAAAAAAAGCTCCCATTAAAAGCTGGAATTCTACAAGCTATCTCCCATTGCACACAGCTCCAAAAAGCTGCTAAACAGGGGTCATTTGCAGAATAGCAGTCACTTTCATGCCACTTCAACGCTCATTACCAAACCTCAGTTTGTCCTGGCTCATTTTCTTTTATTTTAAAAATGTTATTATCATCCAGCTCCAAAATACTCTAAAATGAACAGAGGGAGCTGACCTAAATACTGATTTTGGTCTCAGAATGATCTGGCTTTGAAGGAGGAAGCTCTGAGATGGATTTCAATTCCAGAGTGCAAAACCTCACCAAACTGACAGAAGTCAAGGCTGAAGTTTGCCTGTCCCCTCTACTAGGCAAGCTCAAAACCCAGAGGTAATGGTAAAGCTCAACCCATAGTATCTTGGAAGGATACATGCTTACATGGTAAGAAATGCTATTGAAAAAGGGAACACCTTATAAATCATGTTCTCATATAACCCATACCCACCCTGTGAGTTACTTCACATTGGAGCAGATGAGGTGAGGTGATGCTGAAGCCACGATCTGCAATAGTGTTCCATTTCCCTCCTTCACGTGTGTTTTAGAAGAAGAATCGAAGCATATCTTAGCTGACTGCTTGGTACCCATTAGCTATTCAGTACATAGACAAAGGCCAAATGTGCTCTCACCGTGGTCAATCTCCATGGAAAAAGTCAGGAACAACAGAAAAAGGGTGTCATTGCAACCGGGATTGCATCTGAAAGCAAAGTGTTATTTGATGGCTGGAGTTGAAGCCATTGGGAAAATCTCCTGGTTCTGCTTTCTAACACACTACCCTGAGGTAACCTGGGAGAAAACCGGGAGGAAACCACGCTTTTCTGGTACAATGTGGCAAGTTGGTGGCAAAGTGGAAGGCATATCCCCATTGCCAAGATTTGATTCAATTTCAGTTATATAATGACAATTTCAGGCTTTTATCTTCTCAGTTATTTCCCTGTATTATAAAAAAAAAAATTAAAAAGGAAGTGCTAAATAACTTCTCACTAAAGCTCTACTAACATAAAGCAGTGCAATGTTTAAGACAACTAGCACAGATGTGTGTGTGTACTGCAACAGAAAGTCCCTCAAACCAGCAGAGCCACTGCATTTGATGTGTAGGAAAGCCCCACTACACCTACATAAACAGAGCAAGCTTCATCTTCTAAGTATACTGGTGATCAGCTCCTCCTGTTCCTGGTGGAAGGCTCTTCTAGGAACTCACCCCTCTGCTGGTTAGCAACTAATTTCTAGCTTTGATTTATTCATGGCCAATTTATATTCATTTGTTCTTGTGCCAAGACTATCCTTTAGCTTAAACAGCTCTGCTTCCCTGCAGTGTTTAGTTCTCTCTCTTCCCCACCCTAACTAACTGGCAGACAGCACTCTCCTCTCTGTCTTCATTTGCTGGATTAAATAAACTAGTTCCTTCCAGTCTTCTCAAAAAGGACCAAGTCTTCATTCCCTTTCTTACCCTGTTTTGGCTTGAGGTGCAGAGGTCTCTGTGTCCTGTCCATGACTTTGTTCCCAGGTTCCCTGTTGCCGCTTTGAGGACTGTGTGAGTCCATCCCTCCTCAGTGGTTCTCTCAGCCTCTTCACCTGCTTCAGTACAACTTCAACCTTCTTGTCCAAAGCAGTGTGAATACACCAGAGCTCCCCAGACTTGGTGTAACAGAATTCAAACTTCCCTGCTACCACTTGGGGTGTAAGTCAGATCTGTCACTACCTTCAGACTTGAGCCTATTACCAAAGCCCCTTGTACTCCTCCTAGTAACAAACCTCAGGAAATCATATTTTCTACTATGGCCACAGTAGAGGCATTTAAGGCCCAGGAAAGCGAAATCCCACATGCACAGAAGTATTTAGATCTCTGATTCCCACTAAGAGTAGTCACTTGTTCATGAGTGGTGTGCATACTTCTGAGATTCTTGACCTCCACAGCTTCCTGAGATGGCTGAGTGATTGCAAAAAGAATATCAGTGTTCAGAAAAGTGACAGGGCAGCACTTAAGCAAGTACCCAAGCTTCCCAGCTCCCCAGGGATGCAATACACGACTCATCACTGCTCCTTGTTACCATTTTAGGTAGTCAGGCAACTGAGAGATGACATCAGGCAGGCATCTCTACCATCTCATTAACATCTCGAGAAAGATTGCCTCCAAGATCCACAGCAAGATGAACAGACAAAAGCATTGTAAAGAAGTCAGGATATAAAGGAGGTCCTGGTGAGCCAGGAAATATCCTGTGACAAAAGAAATCTCATTGTGAGGAGGGAAAAAAATGCATCTCCATGGAGTGAAATCCCCAGCAGACTTTCCGGACACATTCCAATCACTGCAATCGAGCCTCTCTCTAACCTCTGTGACTCTCTGTTAGAACGATGCATGCATTTTAATTTCCTCTTATCTGATGGAAAATAGGTATGGATCCTGAGTGCCCCTTCCTTACTGAAGACCATTTGCAAGCACAACAAGGCTAAACATCCACAAGAGACCAAAGTCTCCTCCCTGCTGCTCAAGTCGAGAGTACACTTTTGACCTCGTGTCCTTAGAGTGGCATAACTACTTAAGCCATTTTTAGTTCCTGAGATGGAAGAAGCACTTAAGCTGCTTTAAGCCTTTATGGTGGCATAAATGCTTAAGCCGGTTGCAGTTCCTAAAGTCAAGTTGAAGCTA
This sequence comes from Pithys albifrons albifrons, assembly GCF_047495875.1. Lineage (NCBI taxonomy): Eukaryota > Metazoa > Chordata > Aves > Passeriformes > Thamnophilidae > Pithys > Pithys albifrons. The sequence goes on from NC_092464.1 coordinate 52,390,107, forward strand.
TAGCTATACATGAAGAACTCTGCACTTCTGAGTAGGCAAATGACTGAGGAGAAGCTCAGATAACTATTTCCAGTCCTGCTTCCTTCCCTTTGGATGTATTTATTGTTATTCTAATCGAGTTCTTACAGTTGTTTTTCATACTTTATGGAAGACTTAAGAAATGTCCTTGTGATGGATCTCTGATAATTCTGGTTAGCAACATGACAATTCATACCATTTGCTGATCAGGCCCAAAACAGGTCAATGCCTCCACAGTCTTGACACCTTTGCTGAAATGGAATACCCAGAGTTAAGATCAGCTGGATCTTAAAAGCAATGCCTGGCAATAATGAATACACTAAATACTCTGCCTGTGCACTGCACTCCTCACCTGACAGTGTTTGATCTTGTCACTCAATCTCAATACTTAATTTTTAAAGCTTTCCAGTATTAACAAATTAAGTCCCCTGCTCCCCCTAGATTTGGTGATGGTTGTAAACCTAAATGAAGACTAGTGGCCTACCTCAATTCATAATCAGATATTTTGGAGTTACATGGGAGATAACAAGAAGAGAGAGATGAATAATATCCAACAGAAACAAGTGATGCACAATACCCTTGCTCACCACCTGCTCACTGATCCCAGCATATCCCTGAGCAGCTGTTGGTGCATCCCAGCCAACTTCTCCCAGTTTATGTCCTGAGTTTGAGGTTCTGTGCTATGGAATATCCCTTTGGCCAGCCTGGGACAGATATTTCTGTCTGTGTGCACTCTCAGTTCTTGTGCACCTGTTCCCTGACAGACTATGGGAAACTGAGGAGTCCTTGACTTAGGGTGAGCACTGAAACATCTGCGTGTTAGCAACCTTATTCTCATACTGAATCCAAAACACAGCACGTACCAGCTACTATGAAGAGAATTATCCCAGCCAGAACTAGGACAAAAGCATGAAAAAAAATATATATATACTGCAAATATTTGTAACTCCAGTGTGACTACAATGTTTTATTTATTAAGAAAAGTTAAATCCCTAAATACAGTTTCAGTTTAAAAGATGGTTATTTCAAAAAGGAGTGAAGCATGTGGAAAATGGGAAATATAACTTAAACTATTTTACAAATTTAACATACAAATTCTGTGTCCATGACTGAATACTTAGTTATAAGAATAAAAAGAGACTTCACTCAGCACTCCAGCTGAATTCATGCTCCAAGTTTATTTATTACTATGCTGTTCTGGAGACCCATTTCTGTCCCTTGGGAACTGGCAATAGCAGTCAATGAAGAAAGGGAGGGATCAAAATTAGAAGTCTAAGTCAACTGAAAAATGATGATGATTTATAGCTTGGGACAACCCTTGTAAGTAGACAGACAGGGATGACAGGCACAGGAGAAGGGCAGCATAGAAACCAACAGCTGGAGGAGAGGATGGAAACAGTAAGAAAGGAGGACTCCAGTGTCTGAGGGAAGGGAAGACTGAAGAGAACCTCAGAGATAATGCAACAAACAGTTGGGGTCAACAGTTGTCTTGGGCCAGCACAGCTGCCACTGGGAGAAGTCTGGGTTTACACTCATATTTAAAACTTTAGCCAAAATCTGGGGTCAGTGAAACACTTGGAAAGAGACTGTCCAAGTCTCATGGGGCATACAAGTTGAAAAGGAAGGAATTCACAAAGACCAAGAGTAATCAAACTAACAATAATTAATGAATTTTTGCATTTTGTGTTTACTATTACCCTGAGCAGGAGTTATCTTTTTTTGCCTCAAACGCTGTTTAAAAAAGCCACGATGAATCAAATTACTTTTTATGTATGGGCTTGGAGAAGTCTCATTCTCTAAATGTGAAACTGTACTCCTAATAAACAAGAACATGCTAATTCAAAGGACATAACTCACCAAGACTCTTTTCTTTTCATCTCCCTCTTTCAGCTGAAATATAGGTCTGATTATTTTTTTCATCTCTCTTCCTCAACAACAGCAATAAAAGTTCTCAATCCCCCAGTTAAAAAGAAGATGTTTTCTTTCTGCTTTTCTTTTGTTCTCTTGCAATAAATTCTGTAGTTGTCTTCATTGCCTATCAATAGGTTAAACATATCCAACTTGTATGTTTAAATGCTAAAGACAGAGAAGTCCCCAAGGATACGTCAATCATTGGCTCCTGTACAAAGAAAATACTGTATTTTGCTCAGAAGAGCTTTCTGTGGCAATTTAAACACAGTGAGACAGACACAATATCCTGGAGAGAGGAAAACCTGCCTTATTACATTCCTGACCCAAGAGAAAGGATCTGCCCTTAGGACATAAAGAGAATCAGTGGTGGGAGGCGTGGAAGAGAAGAGTTATCTAATCCTAAAAATAAAGACAGTGGTTCATAATACAGCATGACCTCCTTTTAATCTCTGCTATAGCAGTTATACAGTAAGGATGGGATGTAATACCAACAGGGCAAACACAGCTCGCTCGTCAGGCTGTGAACAGACTCCCTCAGCCTGGATCTGTTTCCAGGGTTTGGACAGCTTTTTGGGAGGCTCTGGGATATTCTGCGGAGTGAGTGGAACTTCTGGGATATTGCGGGGATTCTTTCCCAATAAGATCACATCTTGTTCTTGTTTCATTTAATATACATATATGCACGGATACAGTACAGTTAAGTCTGTTAGCAGCAAAATGCAGCTCCAGCAAGGGCAATGTTTTACAGCTCTGCCTTGATTTCCTGTGGCAGAGCGTGCAGCTATAAAGCAACGGGCAGAAATTGCATCTTTATTTGCCAAACCTGAAAACTTAATAAATGAGATTCTGCCAGAACATCAATATCAATGTTGTGGACAGTAATCATTCCAGTTTTACAGTGGTAGGAAAGATGCTTTGATGACTCTCAGCTTTGTTTCTTCTCTGATACTCTCTTCCATAACTCTGTCTAAAATCAAGAGCCTTGTCTTTCTTGAAGCTTGCATTATTTTATTACTAGCTGGGAGGTTAACAGGTGAAGCTGGCATGTTACAGGAGTTCCAGCTTTCTTGACTCTTGGTTTTTTGGGTTTTTTTCCCAGCTGTATGGAAGTAATTTTTCAGTGCGTGGTGCTGTGATAACTGGGCTTTACCTGCTCCTCCAGCACTGATGCTCTGTATTGCATTTGCCTTAGTTCAAACAAGGAATCCCAGCTTCAGTACTTTTGCAATGTTACAAAAGAAAAGAGCTCCACTTCTCTCTTCAACCAACTGCCCAGTCTGTGACCTACCCAAGGACAGGCTAATTGAATTTTTGTGAGGGACGTGCAACAGAGAAGTGAAGAAATTGATAGTGGAAACCACAAGTCAAATGCTCAAGAAAACTGTTCTCCTCCAAAGGGAATGTTTGTTAAGTCTCTGCCCTCCAAGGGTGAGTCCTGCTCTCTGAGACCTGCTGAAGCAGGGGAAGGTGCAACAGGGTTTGATGAGGATGACAAAGCTCTTGGGGCACCCCGATGGAGGAGCCTGTAAGGAAGAAGTGCCCCTGCCCTGCTCCTGGAAGAGTCCAAGGGGCCAAGCACAGGCTGACCACTCCTGGCCTTTCTCCCAACCACCTTCTCCTGCCTGTCTGCTGCCTGCATTCCCTCCCAGCTGCCTCTGCCTGAGCACAGCCCCTGCAGGTTGGGTTATGTGCTTCACACCACTGTGTGGGCACTGGTCAGCTCTGCTCAAACTTCAGTCCACTCCAATATCTTCCTGGATGTAAACTGTGTATGTTTGAACACACAGATCAAGAGCTGCCCTGAGCATGTAAACTACTGTGCTAACAGCAGGAAACCCTTTTGCTGTAGGGTTTTATCTCTGGTAAAAGACAACCTTACATACGGAACTCCATTACAACTTACAACTTCACCAAGACTTCAGCAATGCACAGAAATCACTTTGACAAAAATCATCTTATGCAACCATGTTAGGCTCACTTTTACTTTGAGTTTTTAGGCTCTTTACATTTAGGTCCCCAAATTACACCCACATTTTAAATGTCTTCTATGTAAAGGTCACATGAGAAAAGTTTAGAGTAATATGGTGCCTGCAGCATAAACCAAGAGACCCAAGACAGCCTAGCAAGGAGAAAAGCAGAGGGAGAAAGAAGACAGGTGAAGTGTGCACCAGCAATGGAGAATTCAAATTTAGCTCAAAAGGCCAGGGCTGGAAGAAGAAACTGAACAAACTCCATTTGCTGAAGGGTTGAAGACCCTCTGCCGCTTAAGTGATGAAATTGTGATGTTGGTCTTTACAATGCAACAGCAAATGAAGGTGGTCTTCTCCTGAATCCTATACCCTAGCCCTGCAGTGATGATCTCCAGCCTGGTCTGCCTGCCTTCCTTCCATTCTTCTCCATCACACACGCATACAAGCCCTTCCCACAGGCTTTCTGAGAGGTGGCCACAAGCAGGAATTCTGCAGCTTGAGCTGCAGGATGGACTCCTGCCTTCAGGAAACAGCTCTACAGCAAGACTGCAAGGAGGTGCAGTGCCTGTTCAAGTCCCAAGCTCACAAGAGAGGAAATCTGCCTTGCAAAGAGCTCCACACCCCTTGCAAATTACACATTCCTCTCTCAAACTCATCAAAGCAATAGTGTGCAAATGAGAGAGGGTTTTCCTACAGCTGGATGAGAAGAGGGTAAAGACTGGCCTATATCCAAACATCTGCCCTTCACTGGTTCTGAGTTTGCCAATGAATGTTGCCTAGAAAAACTACTCTCTGATACCTTCTGGGAGTGACAATATGGAAGGAAAGAAAACCACCTGAGGCTCAACTTCAAAATTTTCTGCTTCATGATCTTTGCATTTAAGGATAAAAATTGATTTTACGTGCAACTGTTACAGAATTTGCAGGAAAACCATGTTAAAATACTCCCTCACGGGCAGTACCCAACGGAAGCAATGGATGACTTTCTTCTTTACAAACCTGGGCTCACATACAGCTGTGTATAATCTTTAATAAAAACACACATGAAAACCAGGACTTACCTCAAAAAAAAAAACAACTCAGAAAAACTTGAACAGCCTGACACTTAGCACTGCTACAGATGTTAGCATAACACACTTAAAAAATACATATTCTATTTCTGGATTTTTCTCACTGGCAAACAAAGACCACAGAGGACTCCTGCCAGCACACAGGAGAAGGAAGTAATCCCAAAGAGGCAGTAAAATAAAGTATTTCATCTTATTTGCAAATAGTATGAAGAATGAAAATACCATCCTGGTTTTGAAAGAAGCACACCAGCCCACAGGAGGCAGAACTAAATACTTTGGATGTTTTCCCACATTGCTGCAGAAGACAAAAAACTATAGGCCTCCTTCCTGCCACCATAACTCATCTGACTTCAATGGAAATCAAACCTGCTGTATATATTAAACCTGAAATTAACTATTCTTCCCCCCATATTGTTTGGCTTTGATAAATTCCAGCCATTGCTCCCAGCCAAGGGCTTGGTTCTGTGAGCTGCCTGGAGCCCATTAAACTCGATTGGGTCCAAACACACTGAGCTCTCTGCAGGAGTGGGGCTTTAGCAGCTCTTAGAGTTAGTTATTGAGCTGTGGGTTCAAACCATGCTAAAAGTAATAATATTCTCCTTTAGCATAGGGCATGTTCACAAGAAAATAAAATTGGATGAGATTTCTAGTCTTTACATTCCACGGCACAGACCGGAGTGGTCGGAGCCAAGAAATAAAAGCTCAGGAGTAAAGATGCTTAGAGAACAAAAAACTGGAAGTAAAAAAATACCCTGCAAAATATCCCAGCAACTGGTGCACCAAATGAATATATAAAGCCAGAGCTGTTTTATAAAAATTGCAAGGCTTTAACGACAAAAATCTGTTAAAATTTACACTGCCTTTCAGTGCACGAGTTTGGAAATACCCTGTAAACACTTTAAAGAGACTCCTTGAGTTAAAGTGTAACCATATATTACAGCAGCTTCATATGATTTTATATTAGCAGAGACAAACTGTTTAATCACATGAGCCAACTAAAAAATCTATGAAAGGAAGACAGAAAAAGGAAAAGCTAAAAAGCAGCCTTTTAACAAGATTTTGGAGTCTTCCAAACTCCCAGAGGGATACAACTGGTCATCTATCTACGCAGAAGGACTAGTAAAATACTTGATCCCTTACAAAAAAAGTTAAACCACTGTCTCTTTTACTGAAAATCCTATGCTCCTAAGGTGGAGAAATAGCAAGGCAAATGTCAGATATTTAAATGGGATCTGCTTTTCAAGGTGTGTTAAGCATATGGGCACTAAGTATGTAGACAGGACTTGCTGAACAACAGGCACCTCCCTTAGTTTAACTTTGGGCCAGATTTTATAAAACCATGCACTTTCTTCTACTTTTAGTACTTTATTGATTACAGCACAGCTAATAGTGATCCACTCAAAATGAAAGAAAATATATTCCTTAGCAGGATCTTCCTGGGTAAATCAATCAGGAAATCTTTCTAAGCCTTTTTTTAAAGAGATCCCTATGCTTGCCACACGGACACATACAAATTGTCTGTGTGATAAAAATACCAATTCTTTGTCTGCAGAAAGAGACTATTGAATAACAGGATTTTTTTCCCTCCAATAAATGCACTTAGTGTCTCCTTATACATAAACTAAGAAAGCTGCAGTTTAGATTAGGAGATAATGCCAGATCCACTTTTTGCAATGCAAGGCACAAAATGCCCCTAAGAAAACCAGGAATATAGTGACTTAAAAACACCCAGCCCTTTGCACAGAAACTACAAAGAAAAATTCTGGTGGTCATAAGCAATGCCAAAATCTTTACTAGGCATTATTATGCTTTAACTTTTATTTCATCACAGAGGAGATCCTGGTAGAATTAATCCAGCCTCAGTGGGGGACATAAGCAGCAGTGTGTTAAAGCCATGACATCACAACTGAACTGGAGAAAGTATTTGGGGCACTTCCACCTAACACCTCCAAGAAACATTTCTAACAAGCTTGAGCATGTGCAACAGTTTATTGCTTCTCTGGGACCTGCCTTGGATTTTTTCTACAGGACATTTCCCTTTTGCATCTGTGCTAGGCTTGATCATCCCTGCCACTTTCTGGCAAATTCAGGGCTAGCAAGTATCTCTGTCCTGTGTTAGAAGTGAAACTGAGGTTCATGAAGCAGCAGAGACCTTCTTTCATCTCTTTTTGCCATGGGATAACATTTTTCTATCCTCTCATATATGACATAAATAGTCCTGCATTGTAGGTAGACTAAAGACACGTTTGTGCTCCTGGGATGAAAACTGTGCAGGATTTCTTTCTAGAACGTGGGAGTATCACCTGACACACTCACAAAAGAGCCAAGGTCATGGTTTTTTTCCTGCCCTGCATTCCATATACTAACTTTAACTGACCTCCAGTGAACTTACAGGTGCTTTGGGTAACTAAAACTCAATCCTAAATTGTCTGATTTATCTCAAAGATTCATATCTTCTCCTGTATACCATTGTGGCACCATCTGAATAGGACAGACTTGTGCTGGCAGCCAACCACAGGAGTCTGCAGCAGTAAACCAGAGGGCAGTTCTGCATTTCTATAACTCTTGCTCAGCCAAAAACTTGCCAGAGATGGAGCCTGGTGCCTTCCTAATGTGATATAAAACACACTTCTTTGTTCAGACTTTTTTTTACTAACCATAAGTGTTGGAATTCCCTTGGCAATTAATTTCCTGGCTGATAATCCTTTGGCTCTGATCCATGCAGAGAGAGTGGCTGCACTGGAGTGAGGTGTGCAAGGCTCCAGCTTTGCAAAATGAAGTGTTCTCTCGATTTAAATGGCAGTGGCCAAGCCTGAAAACTTCTTCCTTGCCCTGCATAATGAAGTAAGCCAAGCTCACTGTTAAAACACTCTTTGAGTTGAGTGTAATGTAGCAAATGGCCAAATACTGCAGGAAGGGGTTTCTTGGTTATATTAGAAATAGTTTAGGCACAAGAAAGATCTGCAAACACAATCCCAATGGCAAATTTAAGAAAGCTTACACTAACAACAATCACTGCATACCCACAGTGTGTTAAGTTTCTCTACTCCCAGCTCTTGTTCAGAGGTACAGAACTCTTGTGGCAATCCTGCCTCGTGCTGGTAACTGGGAAAACAATCTACAGTGCACAGTCCAGAGCCACAGGGATGCCTCTCCCCAGCAGCCAGGCTGGGTGGGCTTGATCACTTCTGACATACAAATATTGGTTAAAGTATTCTGAAACAAAGGGGCAGAGAAGCTCCTATAAGCACCTAAACTCTCAAAACCATTTCTGACTAAGTTTCCTTTAGTTTTAGCAAAGGCTTTCACAGGAAAGAGAAAGTTGGAACCGTGCTCACATGTGCTGGGGAAGAGTGAGATACTACCATTTTAATTAATTCAGCCTCAAGTGATGCACTCCAGTCCTGGATTCCTCAAATTAGGAAGCATCAGAGCTAAATAAATACAGGAAAGACATTTGTCCTTCATGCTCCAGAATCCTAAAATAATAAAAAGCCACCAAACCATACCGGGTCTCCCTGCACGCATTCCAGGTGTGTTGCCCTTGTCCAGTGGGAATCACTGGTGAGGGAAGGTGCTAATGAGAAGCAAAGGGTGGACTTATCTGTGCTGTGCTTCTCTGAAAATTTAGTGAGTGCCTACCTGCTGCTGTGCTGCTGCTGCTCTTTCTGTTAGTGCTTTCTTGGCACATGTAGGAGAGGATAAAAGCCTAATGGGTGCGAGTGTCAGCACAATATAAATTGCTGCAAGGGGAAACTTGATGCATGGCTTGGGATCTGAAAGAAGAATGTCCACCATTGTTTGTGATTATGGATCACATCACAATCTAATAGCAATTTTTATTTAATCAATAATTTCCATGCTGAACAGACAGCCCTGTTACAGAGAATCGACAAGCAGGTACTGATAGCGACAAGGCTTGTTATTAATCTTTACCCTGCCAACATATCAACCAAACTACTGTAAAAAAGCACCACCAAGATGGATTTAGAAGTAGGTCTTCCTTTTTCTTGTCTTTTCATTTCTTTTTCTTTCTTTCTTTCTTTCTTTCTTTCTTTCTTTCTTTCTTTCTTTCTTTCTTTCTTTCTTTCTTTCTTTCTTTCTTTCTTTCTTTCTTTCTTTCTTTCTTTCTTTCTTTCTTTCTTTCTTTCTTTCTTTCTTTCTTTCCCCTTCCTTTTCCTTCCTTCCTTTTCCTTCCTTCCTTTTCCTTCCTTCCTTTTCCTTCCTTCCTTTTCCTTCCTTCCTTTCCCTCCCTCCCTCCCTCCCTCTCCTTCCTTCCTTCCTTCCTTCCTTCCTTCCTTCCTTCCTTCCTTCCTTCCTTCCTTCCTTCCTTCCTTCCTTCCTTCCTTCCTTCCTTCCTTCCTTCCTTCCTTCCTTCCTTCCTTCCTTCCTTCCTTCCTTCCTTCCGTCCTTCCTTCCGTCCTTCCTTCCTTCTTCTCTTTCTCACTCTTTCCCTCTCTCTTCCTCTTTCTTTTCTTTTTAGCTACACAGCCCCATCACCCTTCCCCCTTTCCAGGTATGTAATGTTTCATACACTTTATATTCTAAGTTTATTTGAAAAAGCTGGGGCTTGAATTACACAAAAAGGCAATTCATATTAAGCAATTTCACAAATCAGTGGGACCTAGCCCAGTGCTGAGTGTTGGCCATTACAGGCTAATAAATCATACTTTCTCTTTGAGATGTCAATCGCCAAAGTGCTTTGTAAAAATGTTGGCATCTGTAATTCAGCGAAGCCTTTTCATCTTGAAATAAGATGCTCCAGACTGATAACAAGAATAATCCTCTCTTGATCAAAAAAAAAATCTGCATTTTACCAATTAAAGCTGCTGCCAGAAGCCAAACGGAGCAGCACTGAGACTCCACTGTAGTTTATCTCTGCTAAACACAAGGAGGGATACAGTTAGAGCTTTGTTTCATTTTCAGCTTGACTACTTTATCTCACCAAGAACTGCAGCATCTCAGCCCTGTGATACACATAAGAATGGTGTATGCAGACCTCATACCTACAGTGCAAGCCACCAGAGGACCCACTCCTGACAAAACCACCACCCATTCATTTTAGAGATTAGGTACCCGACATCTTGAAGAAAAGTCATGCTCACACTAAAGTTTCAGCATGGAAAATGCTAAATTAGTTTTGCCACGATAAAAGGCCCATCTCCCTTTTTTTTCCTTTCTGTTAAGTGGTTACACAAACAATAGAGACTGCAAAAACGAATCCCTGCAGCACAGTCCTCTCCAAACCAAACGCAGAAGCTGCACTCCTGCCTGTATTTAACTTGACTGTCCCTACCTCCTTTCATGCATGCTAATCTGACACTTTTCTCCCAGAAAAAGCACTCCCACATGCAGCTGGGCCAGCACTCATATATTTCTGTTCTTCCCAGCATTGGTTTTCTGTGGGTAGATCTTTTGGGTAGAATGTGGGTGACAAAAGCAATGCAGAGACACATCATACCAAACTAATCAAGGTAGATCTTCCACTTGTTCACCCTAACAACACAGGCTTCGTATCAGCAAATCACTTAACAGTAGCAAGGCATGAGAAAGCTGCACAGAAAGAACAGCTCTGTCCAGGGGAATCTGCTTTATCCCGGACTGCTGGTTATGAGTGAAAGGTGTCTGAAGTGCATGCACAAGCCTTACCCTTCTTGCAGCTCCAAGGCAGCAAAAAAAAAAAACAACAGACAGGGACTTCCCTCTTCTCTTATCTCTGTGCTGTGCCAACAAGAGTCAGGAGCCAAAGCACCAGCTCAGTTTGCAGCTTTACTCTTGACTGTCCACTTGTCATTAGTCATGGGCTCCCCTGGGACTCAGCTGGCAGCTTCTCATCCCACACTTTTCCCCAAAATTGGAAGTCACCTATGAAATAGCAGTGAACCTGGAAGAGTTCACTAGCTGACTTCTCAGGCAAAAGAAACACTTCCAATAAGTATGTATGTCCACAAACCCCTAAGGAGTGCTGTGTGACTACAAGCACGGAGCAAGGTCAGACCTTGATGAGTGCTGTGCACAGCCCTTTCCACCCAAGTGCCAACTTACTCTGGTTAGAGTGGACAGAGTAACTTCTCAGGGCACAGGAGGAGCTCTGGCCATCCCTACACACACCAGTGAAAAAGAAGTGCTATTTAAAGGACATGTCATACTTTAACAACCTCTTTCAGGGACACCCATTCAAAGACAACGACTCTGGCAACTCATCCAGACAGAAGCCGTGGCAGCAGCAGGCTAACAACAAGTTTTCCTAATGCTGTGAAAGAAATGCTAATTACAGAGGAATTAAAATAAAAAAATGATTACATTTCTCTCTCTAAATCCCCTCTTAATACTTCACAGATTAGGGTGGATTTATTTTTTTGTAAACCTTTCTCTATCAAAAAAGAAATCCCCACTTTATTTTTTTCCCCCCTTCTCCTCTGCGATTCATCAAAAGCCAGACTGCAGGCAAGGAAACTGCCCATGTGCTTGTGGAGTGGAGTGCTTAAGAGGACCTGAGCCAAAGCACAGCTGGCCTTTGGGTCAAGCCCAGAGTGAATAAGATCCCTTCACAAGGCAGCACTGATGACTTTTAACGCTGCTGGAAGGCAAAGGGCATCACGGTGACTGGCGCAGAACAAGGATGTGCTGAGAAGGCAAACAGGGGTCGTGCCAGACCCTGAGGGCTCCTGAGGCTCCAAAACAGCAATGAGGTCCATCTGCGGTTACTTAACCTTAAACCCCAACAACCCAACATGGTTACCTTTGTTACCTTTGATGGGGGGTTAAAGACCTGATTCATCTAAACAAGTCTGTGTTAGGTACCTAAACGGAAACCAAGAGAGAATGAACATGGACTCAAGGGCATAGATCTGCTTACTGGCTTTCCTATGCCATGTAATAAATTGCTGGTGTATAAATGACTAAACCAGTCTGGCACAGCTCAAAATGATGGGTTCAGCAGTTTATAATCCAGCACAGTAAGGTGGTGTCTTAATTAGAACTCAGTCTTTAAATAGGCAGCGAGGGAGAGATTTCACAATCTAAAAACTTCTGGGCAGGTGTTTCTCATGATTATTTTCTATAATCTCTTCTCCCTTTCTCTCTTCCCCGTTCCCTCACAGCTACAAAGATCAAATATATTGAAGGAGTGCACAAACTGGAAAAAAACCTTCCTACAGCACTTGCTTGCCTCTAAAGCAGCTCCCTGCCTTCTCCATGCTGCCACAACTTTCAGCCCAAGCCCTGGGCTTGTCTTTTGGCCACAGCATTGCTTCTCAAAGTAAGAGCTGGGGTCTGGGCCCCACTGAGTAAAAAATAAAATGAGATGAAGCAGAATAAAATCACCAACAAAACCCCCTTTTCTGTTGTACGTAAAACATTCTCCTTTTGTCAGGAAAAAAATTATTACTATAATGGATTTCATGTTCTTATCTATTCCTTACTCTTTTCAATTTAAAGGAAACATTTCTGAACCTTCCAGGGCAGTAGCTGTCACTGCCACGCACAATGAGACTGCGAATGGGCTGAAGCCTCTCTGTGTTACTGAATTAGAGCCAAATAAAACTATAATGAAAATATACCGAAAACTGCCTCTGCAAAGGAGAATTAAAAATTAAGTAAATCTCTGCCCTGAACTTATTTTGAGAAGCACGCAGAGTGGGATGTGTAATTACACCCCTTTGGGATTGCAAGGGACTTGCTTCACAAAACTGGGACTTCACCTACATCACAACCAGTCGGCAAGCACACCCCCAGCTCCCAGAGAAATGAAACCACTATTGCAGAAAGGATAATGTGGCTGCTGGGGCAGATGTGTGCACAGGTGCCTCCTCACACAACTGCACCCAGCCTGGGCAGCTGGTGGCTGTTTCCTCACAGGGCACCTTCTCCTCTTGCACAACTCTCAGGGTCACTTACAGGTTTGCCACCACAGCCAGTACTCAGGGGAACTGCTTTAATCTGGCTTATCCTCCTATTGCAGTTGGATCTTTATTTAGAGAAAAACTGGCTTTCTCCAGTCCATACCTACTGCTCTCCTATAGGAGAGGAGCTCAGGAAGAAGCCACAGGTCAAAGACAGTGTGGAAGCAGAGGGAGTGAGACTTTCAAGTCTCTTGACTTTGAGAGTCCCTTATTTCTGGGCATCCAAAATGACCCACTCTAATCCTTCAGAGGGTGGTGTGTTCCCCACCTCCTGATCAGTCATGTTTACAAGTTTTGAGGTGCACAGCACTGATTAAGGTACCTCATTCCATAATAGATACTCACTCCAGCAGCTGCCCCAGGGGTTGATCCTGTCACTGTGTCTTTGCAAACAGGCAGGAAGACCTCAGCAAGTGGAATCCTGAATGGAAACCATTGCTGCCAGTTTAGGGCTTTTTGATCTCATCTAATCAAATGTAAGAACAATGAGAGAATTTTATTGCTGCACAATTAAGGAGAAAACACTAACAAAAAATAGCTCTACAGTTCTTCAAGCATGTTTTTGAATAAAAAAATAATTATCATCACGGCTACGCAGCAAGGGGGATGAGAAATAGGCAGTGCTGCGTTTTTCTGATTGCCATTGTATTAATATTTAACAATAACTTCAGTCATTTCCTTGAAGGATAATTTTCTTAAACAAACTTTTATCTTTGGCGTCTAGCCCTTTTGCAATATTTTATTCTTAAACTGATTTCTGGGGGAAAAAAAGACAAACTGCAACAAAAAGCAGATTTATAAATATATACAATATCTTCTTAGCTTCTGGGTGCTCGAGTGCATTTATCACGTATTTAAAACAAACTCGAGCTCAGCTAAGCCCAATTATAATATCTCGCTGGGCAGAGAAATTAATTAAACAGCTGAATGGTAAAGAACCCAGCAGCAAACTGAGAGTTTAAAATAAATAATTTTTTTTTATTTTTGAGGAGAATAAGAAGGGAAAGAAGGAAACCTACGATACACATTTTAAGCAGTGATGTAACCAGCCTTTTCAGGACTGCAATGCACGGCAAATGAGACTCCCTGGCAAATGGACGTGGTGGCAGCTCTAATGTAGCTCTAACACCAACTTTGTGTTTTGCTAATGTGCAACACCACCACCCCCACCCCTCCCTCCTGCCTCAACTTCAAATAACCCTGGGATCCCAGCAGTGCAGCTCAGCGACAACCAGAACAAGGGCAGAACTTGTCAGGATTTAAGAGCTTTCAGCAAAACCCTTCAATTGCAGCCGGTACCCTATTCCATAGAAGGATATCAATTATAGATAGTGACTTGCTTTAACAGTGCAGTCGGTACTGTCAGACGCTAGATAGACAACCATGAAGAATCATGAATCTTTCTATTAACTGTAAGAGAAGGAGGGGGGGAAAGGATGGATAGGTGCTATAAATAAGGCAGAGTGTCTGAATGCTTTAAAAACCTCGCCTTTTGGTGTATGGATCATGAAAATTTAACCAGGCTGAATTCTAAGTGGCACATACCCCTTGAAAATATGAGCACCCGTGCCAAAATCATTTCAGTGTCAGGCCCTTCTGGGTGGGTCAATAATGATTCTTTTAGGTAGCTCTTCAGTTATTTATTCATAGCAGCCCAGGTTCTGTTCATAAATTCAGAGAGAAAACTTTGTCTCTGGGGTCCTAAAAACACTTTCACTGGCACCACACTTTACATTAATAACTGCAGGACTTTGCCACAGAGATGGCATCAAATGGTGACTATTGTGCCCAAAATTGCAATCTCTGGTCTAAAGCTATACTACATATTCAGAGACAGATTTTATTTGCATTTACCATTTCACATGCTATATCACACATCATTTTGTAGAGCAGATACTACTGGAATCTGATTCACCTACAGTTGATTTCAAGGTAAATGAGGTCCTATCATTCCCCAAAAATAAAGCTATCCTCATGTGACAGAAAGACCAGAATATACACAAATTTATACTTACCTTTTTCAAAACGCATGCATGTGTGCTTGTGTATATGCCCTATACATCAGTGGGAGTAATGACATCTCTCATATGAACTGTGTGCACTGTGTATTGTGAAAAAGCTCTTCTGAGCTCTGCTCGACCTGGCATGACTAGAATTCACACAGAGGTACCCAACCCTTCAAGAAACAAAAGAAACAGCTAGAAACAGACTTCCATCTCTTCGCTTAACGCTGCACGTAACACTAAAATTTCAGTGCTTTAGGATGCAAGGCTTGGATAACAAACAGATTGTTCTGTGCCACTGAACATTCTGAGTCTGATCTCTTACTATTATGTATGGCTGCAACCAACACAGAAAGATGGCAGATTTACCTGGATGAGCCTTGCTAAGGCAATTTAAGACTTTATTGCCTTTATCTACACCTTTACCTTGGTGTAGAGCAGAATCAACAAAACAGGATGGTTATCCATACTTTTGACATCCTGTCCAGCATCGTACTTCAAAACCTTCCAGCTCTTCAAGCTTGGCTGGAGCAACTGAGGCTTAGCTGAGTCTGCCAGTGGTTGGGGAATCACCAGGAGAGCTGCAGCTCATGGAGCCAGGACATGGCAGAGCTCTGCTGCAAGATTTGGAAGCTCAGCTACCTCCAGACAGCACCAAACAGTCTGATGTATGTGTCCCCAGAGCAGCAGGGTGAAAGACCTCATGCCCACACCAGGTGCATTCCTTCTCTTGTGTTTGAGCAGCCATCTGGCACCTTGAGACTCTGGGCTTGGCGACGCCTCCAGCTGCTACTGCAGTGTAAATATTGCTGAGCAAAGGGTGTACACAGGCCTTGGAGACACATCCTGTGTCAGGCACAGACACGCACCTGCCAGGGCAGGAGCTCAGGGACTGCGCTCACACTGATTTAGGTGCAGTGACTGCAATTTGTACCTACTTGGGTTTACCCACCAGCATTTGGGTAGGAGGCATAACACAAGCCACAACATCAGTGGAGAGATTTTCAGGGACCTGACTGCTGCTCGGGGGCTGAACAGTTTCTGCCTGAGTGACACACCTCAGCAGAACCAGGACTGCCTTCCCATGAAGCCCTAGTGAGACCAGACCTCGCTTCCCTCATCACTGCAGGGGAACATCAGAGGGCTGCGGCAATCAAGGGCAGACAAAACGCAGAGAGACAGACTGGGGTGAGCGGCCAGACCTTCAAACAGAGTTAGATGTCTAAAGCCCTTTGCAATTCCGGGCAGAAAGAACTCGCTCAAGTCCCCACAGCAGGGCTCTGCCAGAGCAGCAAAAGAAATCACAAGCCAGGGCCCCATCACTGAGTCCTGCTGACTCTTACAGCATCATTTGTGCTGCTTAAATGTGATGGTTGTGATGATGAATTTATTGTCTTCGGGGTATCGAGGCAGGACTTGCACCTCGTAGTCTCAAACACCACCATAGCAAACCTAAATCCTGAGCCCTACCAAAAAGAACTACTTTTATCACAGAAAAAAAATTTATATTCCTTTTTTATGTCTAGAGAAAAACATTTCGGATATTGCAACTGTGCAGAGTCTAAAGAAATAAATTTTTTTTCAGTCTTGCTGTTGACAATTATAATGCTGTAGTCAAAACTCCTACAAAAATCCCACGAAAACCAACAAATTAATTTTAAAAACTGCAAAACAACTAGGCTATCACACTGTCAATTTAACTCACTTTACAATATGAGGTACAAAATTAACAAGCTCAGTGGAATTCCATTAAGTTTTATGTTAGCAATATCAAAAAATCTTGTTCCTTTTTTTAATTACAAAGGGCATCTTTATTCTGAATTTGTCTTTTATTTCCTATAGTTCAGTGAGTATTATTTATCATCATCACTGGGATAATCTCTGAATACAGAGAAAGATTTGCCAGGCATCACAAAGCTTTATCCTTACAATTAAAACAGATATAAAGCCTATGCAGAGTCCCAGATGATGTCAATTGGTCTTTTTGCACAGAACCAATTCAAAGAACAATATTTAATCTTTTAATTTAAAAGTCTCTGACCCTTTGCAGCAGCCATTTGTGTGGCATTTCTTCCCAAATAGATACTGTGACACCAAAACAGTTTCTCCTCACATTTTATTTTGGCCTATTAAAAAGTTAGGGAGTAATTTGTGCAAAATGTCTCTAAAGGATTCTTTAAAAAATGTCACATTTTTTATATTATTTTAGGTTTTTATAGTCTTTTGTTAATCATTTATTAATCATACTGCTGCTGCTACTATTTAATAATAACAAGAACCTGAAAATACTTCTTGATGAATAACTGCAAAACCAAGAGGCTCTCACACTCCAACAAGGGAATCCTGGCATTGCTTTAATAAAGTCACCTTTGCAGGATCAGTTCACCATTTTGCACAATGTTTGGAAATATATGGTGGGGGTTTTTTTAATTTATTTTGGGTGAAAAAGTACATTTTTCAATGAGATATTTCAGTAGTAGTGGCCTCATTTTGGAATAGATTTTGCACAATATCCAGGAAAGTATTAAACAGTTGGCTAAAATAAACACAATTCTGACACACTGGTTATTTGCTGAACATGTTCTTCTCTTTTCTGTACTGGGAATTCACATTTTTAAGAGTATTTAATATGTTTTATGATGCCAGTAATTAAGAGAGGTGCTGCTAGCTGAGGTTGGAAATGTGTGAGGATTGTACTTGCCATGTTATATTCCAGATTTTGTTTGTTTATTTTCTAGCTTACAGCACTACAAAAGAGTAGAAACTGTTTGTTTCAGAGAGTGGCAGAGAGGAATAAAACCCAAGGAAGATACAACTAATATTTGGTGTAGCACAAAAAAGATCATACAGTCTTCTTTTGCTAAAAAGCCTGACATAATTCAGTCTCCATGTATTTAGCCAAATAATCCCCTTCACTTTACACACAAGAGTAAATTGATAGCAAACCCCCCCCAAGGGAAGGGAAAGCATTCCCCTCACCCATTTCTACTGTTACAACTCCTTGGGGGAGAAAAAATCAAACTTGGCTAAAGGTTAATAATCATTCATGTCCAGCTTACAATTACTCAATAACTATCAAAGTCTCTGACTCCAAATAGCGTTTGCTGGCTTACAGGATCAGAGCCATTACAATCTCTGTTGAAGACTTTATTGAATTTTACACTAAGCTTTAGCTGACTGAACAGGTCAAGCACTGTGGCTCCGAGTTTTCTTTATTCTCAGAAACTCATAAACCCCTCTGCAGTTTGCAGCGCTGTTAGCTACGAAACTTGACTCAGCACAGGGTCAGAGAAGCTGACCCCCCTGGAAAAGGTCAGGGAGTTTTCAAACCTAGTTCCTGAATACCATTAACTTACATGCACTAGCTGTTCCTGCGTGTCAAACTCCCGGGAACAGCCTTCCCAGTGGCAGTTTGTCTCATAGACCACTTCAGGCTCCTGTTTGCTTTCATCTTTGTCCCCTTCCTCTTTTACCAGGGTCATTCCTTCTGGCTGTTCCTGGAGAGAGGGAAAAAAACCAGGGGTAAGAAGAAGAGAGAGGAAATTCTGAAACTGAGGAGAAAGAGGAGTGAATTACTTCAGCATTAAAAGAACAGTGATGGGGCTGGGTGGGGGGGGATTATTTTACTCTCAGTTCACAATATTAATCCATTCTACAAAATACAGAAGCCTAAAGCAGGCCTGATAAGCAGAAGCCATTTGTAAACTACACATATAAAATAAATTTTTCATTCCCAGAAGTACCCAATGCAGAGAATTTATGAAAAAAAAAATCCCTTTAAATTTCAATTAAAAATAAATCATAAAGGTTTGGCTTCCTCACACTTTATTTAAGCAGCCTGTTATTTGTACACCTGCCTCTCAATTCAGTGGCACAACCAATGAAAGAGGGACTACTCAATACAATTTTATTAATTGAAATTTGATTTTAGTACCTGGGTTAAACACAAATCGGATCACCAGTAAAACAAAGTGTTTCCATTTTTAAAATAATGACAGGTTTGCACACTAAAACTCATCCATGAGCAGACTGGTAATTTTCAACCTCCTTGTTAGTCTGTTCTTGCCCATAACATGTGCATGAAAGGAATGAGCAGGGCAAGAAAGTATTTCATTTTGGTTTTTGACTTCCCACCTTCAGTTCCTTAGGGTGCCTCATTCTCCCCAGCTTGTTATTTGCTAAGGGTAAGAGCCAGATGTTGGTGTAAACATTTGGTTCAGATTACACACTTCTGCTATTTTTCCATTTCAAACCTGCTGGAGGATTTAGTCAGACCTGCACTTTGTTTTCATGCATTCACTCACAAGACTGAGACTCTGAGTCTCATCTCCCCTGAGCCTCTGTAAATCAAGAGTCACTCTACTAAAACCAGTGGCATTAACTGGTATAGAAAGCACAGCAAACGAGACTGGAGCCCAGTACCAGGGGCTCAGTTCAGTGCAATGCTAAGACCTGGAAAATTCAAGGTGGCCTTAAGTATTTTTGCTGAACAGAAAACATATCCTCGATAAAGACCTGCCTCTTGTTCACTTTGCCAGGGCAAACACAGGGCTGAGCACACTCTGGCTGGTCAGAGGTGCCTTGTTGGTACAGAAAAATCAAGAGTGAGCAATTCAGATCTATAGAAGACCCTGTGAGACTGAAAGCAGCTGAGAATGGTCAAGGGCACAGCTGCTGCAGACAGGTAGGGAAGAGATCCCTCCCTGGGAGTTCTTAGCAACTCCCTGGAGATTTCTCATGAGAACTCCTTAGGTTTCTCACAGCACACTGGAGATGTTCCTGAAAACATCTAGGATGAGTTCATATAAACATTGGACTTGTGAGATATGGTTTATAACCAAAGGGGATTTGCAGTTAAATGGTGTGAGGTTCAATTTAGCCAATAGAATGTAGCTTTAACCCTGTATAAACCGTGTGCAGTGTGAAATAAGGGGCATTCACTTGATCACAACGATCTGTGTGTGGTGTCCGGGTTCCTCCACCGTTATTTATTGTTTACTTTCGTGCCTCTCCATCCCGTGTGTGCACTACATGGATGGCAGGAAGCCTGAAACCCTGTCCCTTTTCCCTCCAGCAGTGCCATGCAAGGCTCACCCTGACTGGCATACCTGCATGCTTCCTGCTCCCGGGCTGGGCAGCTCCTCATCAGGCTTGATCTTGGAGCGCTTGTTGTGCATGGGATCTCCTGTGCTGCTCACTGCAGATTCACTTGTGGGTTTATTCTGTTGCAGGTGGGTGGGGGTTTTTTTTCCCCCCAAAAGAAGACATAATTAGACCAGGATAAATATGTAGTTCCAAAGAAAACTACACAGCATCTGCTCAGCAACTTTGTTTGGAGAAGCTACTCTGTTAATTATATTGGATATGTAATTACAATTGTACTTCAACTACAGAGCATTAACTTGTGGAAGAGCCTTGTAACGGAGCAGGAAGGGAAGAGGGAGGGGGCCATTTGATGTAATTCCTTGCTACAAACTAATGCCTGTTTTGTCAGGCCAGGGAGGGGTAGGAAGAGCTTGATTTCCACACAATGACAACTCTGGAAAGGCAACTTTGAAAAGCAGAATCATTAAGTGCTCAAATAAACACAACATTCCTTTTTTCACACTTGGAGGAAAGATTTTGCATTTAACATCTGCACACAAGACCTCAGCTTTTTTACTACATTTCCCATTGTAATGTGGATAGAAAGAAAAGCTGAACACTGGTGTGAGACTCAGACAAAAAACCCTAAATGAAGTCCTGTATTCTCCCAAGTCAATAGCAAAATAGCTGACATGAACAGGCCAGAATCTTGTTTTTCTCCTGCTGTGCTAGACTGAACACTATTATCTACAGCTGCAAATGGAATCTTGTAGGAATCCAGAGATCTTTTAGAGATATTTGAACTTGCATGGACCCCACAAAAAAATCAATATGTTTCCTACAGCAGCATGTTCTGCTTCTACATTTGTAAAATCTAGCCATGAGATAAACAGCTCCCAGACTGATAAATAACCTATCCCAGGTCATCTGGAAACAAACAGCACTAGTTAATAACAGGCAAACCACAAACTGTGATAAACTCTACATTATGGGCCTGATTCACTGCTGCTCATCTCCAGCTTTTGAGAACACACCTTGGTTTATTGAAATGATCAATTTAAACTCAGTAAATCCAATTTTGCACAAATCAGAGGGGAAAAAAACTCTTAAAACCGCTTCACTGTCTTTGAGTTACTGTCTGGCTCACAGAGTTACTCCCTTTTAGTTGCTCACACCTGTCCCAGGAGGGCAGACTGTGACCCTGTGTATATCACAGTCAGCCTGATTTGAAGGTGAAGCTGCTAATCTTTAAAATGTTTGTGTTTTTATGTGTTTTGCCCCTTGTTCTTACCCCTCACCTCTGTTAAGTTCCTGTGTAAGATCCAGGAGAGACAGTTTGGAATGAGAAGCTGCTGCAGCACACTGAAATATTTACAAGGACTAAAAAGCACATCACCAATGAGGAACTGTGCATACACTCCTGTGATTTATAATAAAGTGAGTGCAAACACTACAGCTGCAAGAAAACTGTTATCGAAGGCTCTCAGTGTCAGTGCTGATTAATTGCCATCCAGACAACGCCATTTATTTAATTTTTAAATTAATGGGGTGTAAAGGTTTCTTTTGTTGCCTCTCACCTGTGTGGACTCAGAAGGTCCAGAGTTGACCTGGACAGGGTTCAGGACACTGGGGATGCCGGGGATAGGTCTCTGGGTAGGAAAAGTTGGAGCAGGATGGATGAGTGGAGGGCTGTGTCCAAAGGCTGAACCCAGGGTTTGCTGACGACTTATAATTTGCTGATGCATTTGCTGGAGGGATACTGGTGTAGAAGGGTATGTGAAACTCAGAGCTGGGCTGAATTTGGGAGAAAAAGCAGGGAAGAGGGAGGAAAAAGATGAGGGTCATTACAGTAAGGAGCCATGCACATCAAACCTTTAAAATATATTTGATATCTTCAAACTACTTGAAGTCAGGTCCCTCCCTCCCCCTCACATCTTTTTTCCATGCCCCAAAGGATGATAAATTCTGGTTTTAAATCCAGAGTTGCCCTGGATTTACTAGTGAGTACAAAAACAATACCATAACAAAACATAACATTTTTTCCTAACATCTACCGGGAAACCACAGAAAGCTGACCAAAATAAAATTCAGAAAAACTGAAATAAAAGGCAAGCAGTTCAATAAGAGCTATTTATTGCAATAACAAACTTTATATAAAGAAAAAGAATGGGTGCCTACACGCTTTATAGTACTGTTATTGATAATGCAGCTCCCCTACGATCGTGTGTATGGAGCAGTTCCTTTAATCTTTGTTCAAGCTACACTCTTTCATATGTCTCTAGATCTTATTACAAGAGGAGAGAAAATCAATTGGTTAAATGTGTTCTGAACACCGTGCTTGTCATATCACTCATTTGTTTGCAAAGATGGAAAGCTCAGTTCATCCAGAATGTCACCTAAAGAATTTCCTTCAGTGCCGTTTGGTTACAGAAACTGATGGATTAACCTTTCCCCTCTGAAATTGGTGATCAATGAGTTTCAATGTAGAAATATTCCAATGGGAAAGCACTTCTCCTTCTTCCAGTTAAACAACATTAAATGTCTATTAAAGCCCATTATGCATGTTAATACCTGTCATCACTTCATTACTTCTCTGTATTTCCCAGACCACAGTGACTTTGGAGGAAATTACACTGCCATCTAAGGACCTATTTTGTGGGTAGTGCCAAAGCATTCTTTGTGTCACATTTGAGAAATAAATGGTGTGGAACTAAATCTTCACCTACAGGAATATGAGATCCTCCTGTAAACATTTGCCAATAACTTCCAATCATAAGGGTGAAAAAAAAAAGAAAAACATAAAGAATATTCATTGATTAAAAGAAAAATACACTGAACTACCACAGTTCCAAAGAGCCATGCTAATTTAAAATATTAGGTCTTAAAAGAGTGGTGCAAGCATTATACCTTTCAAGAATCAAGGCTTCTTCTTATGTCAAAAGGGTGGATTTAATCCAAATTTACAGTCCGGAGTGTTAATTGTTCCTGTTAAGTGCATTAACTGAAAATACTGTGGTACAAAAAGCTAAAATGATTTCAAACACTTTAAGTAATAACACTACAGAAATTCTGTGTTCATTAACATGACTATACATTTTGTCTGTTTGACTACAATCCACAAAAAGACAGCTTCAATGTGATTACATTACTATTATTCCTGGTGAGAACTCTGCATTACAATAGTTTGCCCATTTAGGACAGAATATCATTAAGAATACCCTGGGAGGATTTTACTGGTCTTTGAGGAACTCCTTTTTCATTTTGCATTGTATTCTTTCTAATAAAGGAAGGCAGAAACGTAGTGAAAACAGTAATTGTTCACAGCAAGAGTTAGGGAGAAATCAGTAATAATATTCAGTTATTGCAGCTCTATAGTCCCCGCTAGTGTTCCTGTAAGCAACCATGAATGATTACAGCACACTGAGCTAAGGTAGCCACTATGGATGATTAATAGGACATTAATCAAAAGATGCATATCAGGCTCAGAATTTGTTCACAAGCTTTCTTCTAATAGCTGATTTCATGTTCACTGAGCTCTATGCCAGTTTGTTCAATTTATTCCTCAGTGTACAAGCCATTCATCAAAGAACATAATGATTTAACACCCCTTTTGCTTTATAGTGAACAAACATTACTAAGTGTAACTACTCTGGTCTGTTCATTAAAAAACACACAATTACTCTGCCGTACATGAGGTTGAAACAAAGCCCCCTTACTACACCCTGGTGTTTTTTCTTCCCTACATACACCAGGACTTCACGTCACACACCTCCAAAACCAGACAGCACCATCCTGAAGATGTTATCAAATTCACCAAGACCAACAAACACAACACAGGAACAGTTTGGATGAGATATTCTGTTTCTCTGCGAGTGGTTAAAGCCTAGGACATTTCACCTCTTCATCTGAATCAGTTTAAAAATAAAAAATAAGTGGACTCATTTCATTGGCAGCTCCAAAGACATACCAGCCCTGGAAATAAAGGTTGGGTTGTTGTTTGGGGGTTTTTTGGGTTTTGGGTTTTTTTTCCTTTCTAGGCATTTGACCATGCACAGCAACAATTAGCTTTGCAAGCCCAAGTTCAAAACTTTGGTAATGTTTTTCAGACCCTACATGGTAAAAAGACAAACACATGACTCTACCAGTGCAGTTCTTAACTGTTAAGTAAGTCTATCTGCTTTTCCACTCCCTATATAAATTAAAATGGCTTCCAGATAAAGGACAGATTTTACCTCATAGACATGTTTTTGTTTTCTACATCTGTCTTAACACTCCAGAAGGAGGATTCACAAACTTGTAGGGTACAGAAGGGAAGACAGACATATTAGCTCATGGCTATTACTGGGAAACAGTGCACCAGCAGCAGATATATTAAGACACAGCTGGACAGATGTGCTAGGGAAAGCAGGAATCCTTATTTCTTTACTATCTTTCTTTTGCCCTCTGCTCATCAGCAAAGGTTGAGCCTAAGATGGCAGGATTTTCCTACAGAGCCTGACAATCTGCACTTCATTCCCTCTACCTCCAAACTTCAAACACCTCAGACTGCAAAGAAAAGGTGATTGTGAGGGAGCAGACGAATCGCCAGCACAGCTAAGGGGAGTACTCAGAAATGGTGACAATGGTTCAGACATCAGGGTGATTTCTTAAATAGCTCACATAGCTGCCTTCAGATAAAAATTCTCTCCAGCTGTTTCTGGAGAGCTCCTCACAAGGCAAGTTGACCTGGCTGGGTTTAATGTCACTCTGAAGGAAGATGCTGTCACAGGGCAGCCTGGACCATTTTTCTGATTTGAACAGATCAGAAGGTTCTGAAGAGAACAGAAGGTGGTAGGTCTTTCTCTGCCTTTCAGAAACCATACAATAAAGTTAATGTTGAGGGCCAAAAAAAAAGTAAAATAAATCAAAGCTCTCAACATTGCTAGCACAGTGTGCTCTATTGGGAAGGAAAGGCCTGGATTCCTGCCCTGCTTCCCAAAGTTTTTCACTGCACTTTGTTCAGTAACTCTTGAATACAGGATGGATGAAGAATCTCCATAGCCCAGTGTCCCTTCAGGTGCTGTGTGATCCCTGTGCCTGGGCCAGCAGCAGCTGGAAGGGAGGACAGTGGCACCAGCTGTTCCAGCCACCTCTGCTTAGAAACGTGCACCAAGATGCCAACGGTTGTGTTCAGCGACTGCCTAAAATTCATGCCCCAAGCTGGCAAAACAAGACTCGAAAGTAGCAATTCTGAGAGTCCAGAACTACAAAAAAACAACAACCAGGTTTTTCAAAAGCAGTGAGTAGTTCCAGAGGTCTCAGTTTGAGTCATGTTTCTTTTAACACACTTTAAAGAGGCTGCATTTCAGACAAGGAGTGCTCAAGACTTCCAAAATCCAGATGCCAGAAGAATGCAAGATGCCTGACCCAAACGTTCAAGTTTTCCAAAACACCAGTCACTTCCAAAAAATCTTGGACTCACAGAAATGTAAGTGAACTATGAATCTTTCCCTTCCATCTACCTACTGAGAAAAGAAAATGTACACCACTGGAGGGAATCTGATCTGTATTTCTGTTACAGGAGGCTTTTTTAAAACAAAGTAGAAAAGGAAGAGAAGATGAAAGCCTGTAAGGCCACTAATAAACTGCATGCCAGTTTTCTTTTTAGTTGCTGAGTTTTATGGGGGATAAGGGTTAGAAAAAACATGCAATATTTCTGCTTAAGCATTCAATAACTTATACACACTGACAGGAAAGCCCATCAGTGGTATCATTTATTTTAGCATACTGTGGGCTTCTGTGTCTGTCTGTCATTCTGTCCATCTCTCTCTTTCTCTTCTCCTCATCTGCAAAGTCTCAAACTCCCTTCAGCGGAGGTAAAGCAGGGCAGTGAACTACACTGCAATTACATGAGCACATCAAATTTTAAGGAACAGACTTCAGAAAGAAAAAAAACAGACGTTATAATCGAAACCAAACCTTGTGGCTACTTTGTGGCTGTCCTACTAACAAGGTCATCCAGTTTCTGGTCACAGCTGTGGAATTTACCACAAAACATCTGTGAATTCAAGTCAGGAAAAATTCCTTCTTTCCTACACATTGCATAGGTGTGCCTAAGGAGACGGGTTGATACAAAATTCCTGAGGGGATTCCAATTTTGGGAATACTGTGAGGACTGTTTCATTTTATCAGGATAATTTTGTTTTCTTCATAAAAACTTGTGAAGGTGCCCTCCTCATGTCACAAAATGCACAGTGCTGTAAGAGCTGATGCTTGTAAGTCTTGCAAAAGTATCTGAGTGCTTTCCCCTTCCTGGTTCTGCTTTGCATGGTTGTAAGAAAAGCACTTTTCAAGCTGTAAACTAGGGAGCAATTTACGAAACATGTAGGTGAAAAACTTAAAAGAGGGTAAAGAGAAGTATTTGGAGCCTTCTGGAATAGCTGTAGACATAGCCTGAAGGTTCATGTGGGACTACACAAATCCAAAGACAGCAGGGCCATAAAGAAATGCTAAAAGCAGCAAGTAAGAATATATACTTTGAGCTTGCTAATGAATACTGATGTTGTGAGAGCACAGAGAGAACAAAAGTTAGAAAGCAGAGGGGTTCATGTGCTTCTTAAATAGCAGCTACTGTTTGTACCACCAGAGACACACTAGCTAGAGCATCTAACACTTCTAGTTTGACCCAGTGAGATGTTTCTGGTATGTTAATTTTTTTTTCTTCATTTTTAAATTCTAAAAGGATAGATTTGTTTCTTTGGATATCTTTATTTAGTGATATAGAAGTCCATTATATTTATTATATTAATAGTTTCTTTCCTATTCTTTTATCCAAAATCTTTTCTGTGTCAATTCAAAACCCAGCACTTTGTTATTCCACCCATCACTCATTATCCACCTTCCCCTTCCCAGGCTCTTCCTCTCTTCTTCTTTGGCATATTTGAATTTATTACTATACCTTCTTCCTGTCCAGTCTGAAAAAAAAGGTGAAGTCTATTTCAATTCACCCATATAATTTTTCAGACCTCTGACCCTTTTCTTTGCTCTTCCTTGCAGCACCCCCAACTGCACATCATCTTTTTGAATCAAAATGCACAGAACTGGCCACAATACAGGAACAAATGGCACAGTGAGACACATTGGCTCCTTCTAGACCACTGTGGCCAAAGAGCCTGAAGGGTCTGTGATGTCCAGGGGGTGCATTCACAGTCCAGACTCTCTTCGGGAGGGAGGGGACACCCTGCACTGCAAGGGGACATGCAGGCCCTTCTGGGCTTGGGGAAAAGCCTTGGCACTCCCAGGTCCCTCTGGAGCATCCATCATTTCCTCTTACCATCAGGGACTTGCATTATACACACCAAATGATACAAATCCCTCCAAAAAGGACCCCAGTTCAAGAAAGGGTGAAGTAATTTGTAGACTTGCTTCATGTTCAACAAATCTGATCATCAGATACCAGGATAACATCTAGTGCACGCTCAAGCAGGTACAGATGTCACCACTTTGTCTCTCTCTCCCTTAAGGGTTGCATGAAGCCTGTGGGCAAGTGAAACTGAGAAAGCAGGGTGCAAAATTACCAATAAATGTTGGAAGAATACCTGGACTCATCAAATTCAATTATATTTTTATCCTTTTCTTAGACCAGGACAGGATTTTACCTTTAGTTTTTTTGGTTGGTTTTTTTTTTTGATTTTCAATGACCTTATTAATTGTTTATGAATGTTGTTAAGAGGCAAACAAGCATCTTTCCTGCTTTACAAATATACCCCAGCTATTGTTAAGGAAAGCAACCATAACAGTTCTTAATACTTCTGAGGACATCAGCAAGTCCTTAAACACCTGTCTAGCAAGTCCTGTTGGAGCATTCGTTCCACACCATGTGTAACATTTTTATTAATACAAAAGTTGTGCTTTGAATTCTGATCCTCTACCTTTTGACTGAAAACTCTGAGCTTTGAGTACACAATGCACACAAATCTTCAGTAGTTTTTTATGGCTTGTGACTTAAGTACAGAGGAAACAACATCAAACTGTGACTGTGAAACCAGACATGTGGTGTGATCTTAAATGCAGGTCTGAGATTTCAAATCCTTTGAAATAATTTCTCAGAAATTACTAGGTTTCACAAATATCCCTCTGCACTTGTAATGTTGACATGTTGCATTAAAAATTGCATTTAATTTTTTTTTTACTTTCCCATTACAAGTTTAAAATTAAGCCTGTGGTTTTGCACTTGCTCTTCAGCTTACCTTATTATCTATTCTGTTTTATCTGCTAGGCTAGGGAGAGTTTTTCTTCATGAATACATTGCTGTATGCCAGAGTAAAATGGAATAGTTTCACTGAGAGCAACAGAGCCACACTCAATGTGCTCACACAGCACTGTCAGCTTTGTCTTTCCTGCTGGGTTATTCCTTAGTATCCTAACTGGACATTGTATTAATGGTACCTTGTATAATTCATCTGAGCACCCTCCATGCAAACTCATGACACTTCTGGCAGTTATAATTTTGAATTAAATTCATGGCTAAGCACTTTTGCCTTTTTAAAACTGGTATAATTTATTACATGGAAAGTGCTAATTAATACTTGCTTTTAGGGTCTGAAAATGAAGTAATGAGTGTTAAACTCCAGCACACTTGCCTTAGCTTGAGAAGTTTTCTGGTATTATTATTGCTCCAGGTCCAATGGCTTTAAACTCTTTGAGCAACACTGAACCAGTGTGGAGCAAGTTGCTTCAAACTGACTTTTAATTACAAGACCTGTGACATACACATTTACAGGCATACATACATAATCACATTTGTATATACGTGTGCCTGCACATGTAAATCAAGAATCATAGAATGGATTGGGTTGGAAAAGACCTCCGAGATCATCAAGTCCAACCCTTGGTCCAACTCCAGTCCCTTTACCAGATCATGGCACTCAGTGCCACGGCCAATCTCACCTTAAAAACCTCCAGGGATGGCGAATCCACCCCCTCTCTGGGCAGCCCATTCCAATGGCCGATTACTCTCTGGAAAGAATTTTTTTCTGATCTCCAACTTAAATTTCCCCTGGCAGAGCTTAATGTGCATGCAACATGTGCCTGCATGGTCTGCATTCTTTATGTTGCTTTATCTTCTTGGGTTTTACACTGTCCAAAGGCACAAATCTTGCCATTTGTGTGTATTTCTGGTGAACAGCATTCATGGCTTTCTAATGCAGGACAGGGGATCTCCAAAACAACCTCCCTGAATGGCACCCTCCTACAATCTTCATGAGCTTTCTAGAGGAGGTTACTTTTCTATAGAGCCTCACAGAGATGCAACTTTCTGTAACACTTATGAATTTCACTTTTATTCATGTTGTGGCACTTCTCTGTCATTCACACCTCTTGAATGAGGGTACAAATTGAAGCTATTATGGAATGATAGAGTATTATATTCTGTTCTTTAGATTAACCATGGAGAATAAAACCCTGTATTGCACATATGAGATGTGTCTAGATAAAGCAGAACTCTTTCAGTGGGGTTACACCTGGACTGAACTCAGCCTGAACTGCAACTTAGACTTCATTTACAACATATTACATGCAATTAATTAGAGAGCTTTTAATGTAAGAAAAGCTTTCACTCAAAGTCAGCTTTGCATCTCACTTAGGCAGATCCCAACAATAAAACAACAAAACAACTATAATGCTGGCACGATCAACAAACTCTTTATCATGTGTATGGCCAAACTTCACGAACGAAGATTTGGGACAGGCTTTCCCCACGTGTGGCTGTGCCCTTCCAGCCTGCGCAGTGGATTTTAGGTGAGGCACAGCGTGCGCAGAACTGGCCCCACCGTTGAAGTCCTGAGGTTCATCTGCCACGGCCGAGCAAGCTTGGACAGTGACAGTGAAGTCCTCAGGACTGTCTACAGCACCCGGTACTAACCGGGGCTGACCCTGCTGAGCATCCGAGATCTGATGGGATCGGATGGCAGGGAGGCATTGAACTGCCCGGTACGGTCTCCACTGAGACTCGAACTCATGACCTTGTGATCAGAGTCCGGAGTGCTCACCATTACACCACGGGACTGCCCTTTATCATGTACATCCTATCATAAGGAGCATCCTGCAAAATGTTGCTGTGAATACATTGTGTTCTACCTGTTCTACTCTAAACATGTCCTTTTTAAGAATAATTTCGTTAACCAGCATTTGATTTTGTCCTTTTATGTGGATATAATTATTGAAATATACAAACTTAAAGCTTATGGTCTAAAACAGAAATCAAAGGTAGGAATTAAGTAGCTGGGGTTTAGAAAAAGTTAGATAAAATTCTCAGATGGGGCCTTTCTTAGTGCAGTTGTCAGCAATCTGGGCATGGAGTTGAGCAGTGAAAAAATTAAATCTGCACATATGACAAAATGATTTTGAGCAGCATGGTGAAGAGCTAAGTGGTTATCTTTAGAGCCCAGTCTGCTAGATGAATAGAGCAATACTGATAGCAAGATGCATATCAATACTAAAAAGGAGTCAGAGCTACTCATATGCTGGTTCTAAATTAGCTGAGACAAATGACAAGAAGCACGTGCTTGTCTCAATGAAGAATTCAATGAAGGAATTAAATTTGATCACCGTGAGGCTATGGAAAAAACGTGTTAAAATGACTGGAATGGGAAACAGTACAGAAAATCACAGTGCATTTGAATTGCTGGTCCTCTTCTGGATTGTTTCAGGTAGTAGAGGGAGATTCTTTCAGATGGTATTTGCAGAAAAGACAATGCAAGAACTCTAAAGAGCAGGCTGAAAACAACCATTGGCCTCAGAAGGGAGATGAATAAAAGGAGACATAATAAGAATATATAAAATATTGAATAAAGAAGGAAGACTGAGAACATGAGGGCGTCCTGTCTTATAACTCTGAAACATTCTGTTAAATTAAAGAACTGGATAATTTAAACCTGATAAAAGGATACTCTTTCCATTTTTGTAATACAGTGACTAATTAGCCTGTTGGGCTCTCTGCTGAAGATACTTTTACTTTTCTCTATAATAACTTCATATTTTGTTCGTATATCTTCACTCTACTTTTAGTTTTCTCTTGCTTTTCTCTTTGTGTTTACAAGGGAAAACTGGAGAAATCAACACCTAGTCACTTGTTTCTTGATATAACACAGATCACAGAGGAGGGCGCTGACTTATTACACAACAAGCTCTCTATACAAGGAGCTTATATGAGATGAGGAAATAATTGAGAATCCAATACCTGCTTGCAGAGACACAGACTCTTGTCTTCCTCACTGATATTAATCCACTGCTGTCTATGCTCAACCTACAAACCTGGTTATCCCCTTCTAGAGTTCTTTGTGAAAATACCCTCACCACCATTCTCTGATGCTTCAGATCAGCCCAGAGCAAAGAGACAGGAGCCAGAACAGACAGGGTTTGGCTGTAATTAACCACACTGTGTTAATTGCTCCTTCTTTTTCTGATGCTATCAGGGAAGCAGGGCAGAGCATGAAAGAAAAAAAGAAGCTGCTGTGCTTTCTCAGTTTCTTTCAAACCTTCAAGGAGATCCCAAAGGACTCCTGTGCTCACATGAAACTGAATTTTCACATGGCTAAGCTCTATTCACAGATATATCTGCCTAGACCCAAGAAAGTCTCTTGTAGTAGGTGGAACTACTGATTTAAATACCTTGTCTCTGATAGGGAATTCAGCTCCTTTTCTGAAAACTAACTTTGTACATTTGGTATTGCAGCACTGCCAAGGGACTAGAGGTTCTGAATTTCAAATCATACAGAAGGGGAAGTCTCAACCTCCTGTGTTTATTAAAGACCAGCTAATCTTTTGTAAAGGTTTTGAATCGGTACTCTTAATATCATGGGGAGTGATTACCCCCTCTATACTCACTCTAGACCATGCTGTCTCTCAAAAAGAAGTGCTACTGAAGTGCAAAGTCTAATAATTGTCACAGGTAGCAGATATAACATTAAGCACATCTTGACAAAAGATTAATAGCAGGGGTGCTGCACTGCAGGACTGAGGCAGGTAACCAAATGAGTAAATGTCAAATGAAGGATTAGCCTCATTTGATGCTATTTCATACACCTCCTTTCTGCATAATCTCTCCCAGCTGAGACCTAAACCAGGTGTTTTCAAATGCACAAAGTAGAAGCTCTACCTGGCGTGCTAAAGGAGATCCACTATTAGCTGTCAGCAGGAGGGACATCTTCTTTTCAAGTCCTCAGGAAGGAGTCAGGATACAGCCTTGCACTGCCAGCTGACAGTGACAAAGCACCCGCCGAGGTGAGCTCTGTCTGGATTGTGCTAAGCTACTATTAGTTATTATTCGTACCCATGTCAAGGACCAGAGCCCTCCTGTGCTTGGCTCCATAAAAACAGAGACCAAAAGGTGGCTCTTATCAGCTGATTTCATCCTGAACATCCCACAGTGCTTATATAGAGGGTTCTACACTGAAAAGTTGTGTGAAGCATGGGATGTAATCTTTTAGCCAAGGGATATACCTTTTTTAGCCAAGGCAAAGACCAGTGAGGTCCTGGAGACACTTTGTTTACAGAAACAGCAAAAAACGGGTTAAAAGACCATTGAGCTCACAAAATCAAACATACCAGAGCTAAATGTGCCCATGTCTGCATGTGCTGATTCACCAGCTTTTTGTTATGTGACAACACACCCCTTTTTCCCCCTGCACGACTCATAACTCAATCAAGAAGCACAGCAGCCTTCAGTGAGAGGCCCTCTGCTATTTTTCTTCTCCTTGCCCAGAGTAGTGCCCATAGGCCTTCCTTCCATTGTGTTTAAACCATCAGTGAATAAATAATTACTGATACCCTCCTGAGCTTCTCCACTGTGTTCATCACTGTATAATCTAAGTGCTTCACAAAACATTAAAGCTTTCAGCCTCCCTCTGAGGTGAAGGGGAAGGATTCATTTTGCACAGGAACATGAATCAAAGGAAGATGGGGGCAAAAAAGCATCGCTGGTTGCAGTTGCCCAATTTGAGGCATGAAGACCTGGGCTAGTTAACACGACACAGCATCTGGAATGTTCAGAACAGCCATCAGTATCCCCAAGCCATGCCTGAGAGCAATTTGACTCCTCTGCAGAATTAAGAGTGGTAGGCTGAGACTTGAAGAGAAACTGTATGAGCCTTGGTGGTCACTTCTGACTAGATCCCTTCACCCAGCATCAGGCTGGGATTGTGTTGCAAGAGCAGGGCCTGCTCTCCAGACAGCAAACCACCAGGTATGAGGCTCCCTCCTCTTTTAGAGCTGCCTGGAAGAGGTGAGGCAGGTCCTGCAGTTCTCGCTGACGCAGAGAGGATGTTCAGGATGCTCAGCCTGTGCACTGAAGCAGGCAGGGGCCCTGCAAATACTGTGCAGTCCTGAAATTAAAGATGGTATCAGAGCATAATCACAAGGGGGCAGTACCTTCATTCTCCTAATGAGCAGCTTGTGCCTGCTTTACTCTGCACAGCTTTTTCTCTCTCCTACGGCAATTCTGTTTGTGTTGTATGAAGGCATTTTGTGCCAGCTTGATTAACCTGGGCAGTTCTGGGCTGACTCCTGTCTCCTCTGAAGACTGCTTTCTATTTCACAGGACTTTTATGGCTGGACAAGCAGCTGAGCCTCCACAGCCTTCCCAGTGAGGTACCAGAGCTGCAGGGAAAGGTCTTCCTTCCTCTCTGTGGGCCCTGGACTGGAACATGCTGAATGTTAAGTGTATTTAACACATGCTAACAGGAAACTCTTAAGGTCTATTTCTTAAAGGCTTATCACTTGGGTGAATGGGACAATTTTTCAAGAACAGCAAAAGATACATCCACAGTGTCTAGACAACATTCCTAGCAAATTATAGTTTCTTGGTAAAAAGGTAAGCAAGAGTTCTTTTCATTTGTACTGGAAAATTCATTCTTCCCTAACTTCATTCTGATAAATTAGTAACTTTGCTGATGCTTTTTGGAAATACTCAGCATGAGACAGGTATCTGCTGTGAAACATGCTGCCAGGTATAAACTATTTGGACTAAGTTAAAAGTGATTGGAAACAATATCTAGAAGTAGCATTGTGTAATGCTAAGTAGTTAATGCTACTGATACTATCTAAAGTAGAAACTCTTTCTGTCTTGCAATTCCATACATGGCCTGCTGAACTGTACCATTTTCTTGCAGCAACTCCTATGAAGTTAACCTGCAAGTTTCCAGAAGCTGGGGTTCCACACCAAGAAAAGGGGTTTTTGTACACTTTGATCACTGTTGCAGACAGGATATTAAGTGGGATGAACCTGTGGTTTGATTCAGTACAGCAGTTCCTGTGCTGAATGCATTATTTACAAGACAGTGAGTTGCAATAAATTGGGTTTTACTGATAGTCCTGTTGCTATTTTGTTTTGGAATTTATCAAAGCAATAAAATGTGGCTTGGGTTTAATACCTTACATCACTATTTATTTTGGTGTAACTCTTTTATAGACAGGTTCATATGGGAGAAGTCAAAGGGCACCAACAGAGAAGTTACAAAGCTGGAAAAAGAGCCCACTCTCTCATTTTGCCTCCTTTCAGTTGAGAAGAATGGAGATGTACATTTCCAACTTTGCATCCTGAATTGGCATCCTCTTATCAAGAAGGAAAAAAACCCCTTAATTCAAAATCATGTGAAATTTTGGATTATGCACTCCTGGAAAGTAGGACCAGGAAGGGCTTTGGTCAACCACAGGCTCAGAGACACCAGTTCACAAGACTCAACTGTGCTGCTCCTTAGCATCCTTACTCAGCCTTTGCCCACAACTCCCTCCAGTTCCACAACTGTCTTCATCTGACTCCAGCTTTGCTTTGGAAGCTTGAAAGGAGAGAAGATCCGCTGTAGAAACAATGCCAACTTTCATGCACTATTTGCTTTAGCAAAGGTACAAGCTATGGAAAAGGAGTTTAGTTATTAAGTGGCATCCCATGTTAATGACAGTGCAGACAGCACACCTCCACACAGTACATGTACTTAACAGATGTGGTCCAACTGCTGCCAGCCATGGACATGAATCATATTCCTCATTACAGAGCCTCCTAATTGGGACCATGGCTCCATGTGGAGCTGCATTGCAGAGCTATGATATCATACCTGTGAAATACCACACAGTACTCAAGTACATCACAGGTATGACACACAAATCTTTAAAAGGAGTGTTTAAGAAAGAAAAAACAGCACTTACACTAATTCAAATATTTAGTGCTGTCATTCCTAGAGTTTGGCAGGTTCACAGTTTCTAAGGCACCAGCTGCATGCCCCATTTTCTCCAAAAGTGAAAGTCTCCACAGCGGTTTTTGTAGTTGTAACCCTGCCATTTTTGCTGGAGAGGCATTTCACAGATTTCACAGAATATTCTAAGCTGGAAGGGACCCATAAAGGATCAAGTCCAACTCTTAGGTGAATGGTCCATATGGGAATTGAACAGGGATCGAGCCCATGGCCTTGGTGTTATCTTTTGAGCCTTGTCAAAGATGGGTGTCTCATCTCAAGAAACTGCTGGGAGGACTTGATCCTTTCCCTCACTGCAAATTGAAGGTGGAAGCTGCTTTTAAGCCAGGGCTCAGCAATACTCTTTGAGTGTCATAAATGCAAAACCAACATTTTCTGACACTTTGGGGAGGTGGGGAATTTTGTTGGGAACACCAAAGGAGCTTTTCTCAGTTAACATGAGCTATATCACTATTACAAGGATGTTCTGCAGTTGTATCTTCATTTTTTTCTACTGCTTCTCTTAATTTTCTTCCACTCCTTTTTATTTCCCAATATTCTTTTCATTTCCTCTCTCTGTGCCCTATTTTCTTCTCTTTTCTGTACAATTTCTGTTCACCTCTTCTCTTGCTACTCTGGTCTTTTGCCTCCAGAATAACCATTTCTGACTGTTTTCTTGCATACACAAGTGAAATGAAGTAACCAAGTGAAAATCACAGGATTTCTGATGATTCTGGATAATAACAGTACATCCTTGGTACAAAAAAAAAAACAACAACAACAAAAAAAGATAAGTTCTAGCCAAACATTTTAATTGAACAGCATCACGTGTCTGTTCTTTACTGTCTGATGATTGTAATGCAGGAACATATCACTGTCCATCCTATCTATGGCCAGAAGAACCCAAGTGGCTTAAGTCACAAACCTACCCTAGAGTTTCTTCTAGAAAAAAAGTTCCTGAGCAGACATACACACACTGTTACTGATAGTCAGATTTAATATTACCTGCACTGGACAATAATAGGCCAAAAATAATAATGCCAAGGTCATGGGTTCAATCCCCTGTGTGGGCCATTGACTTTAGAGTTGGACTCGATGATCCTTGTGGGTCCCTTCCAACTCACAATAGTCTGTGATTCTGTGAAAAAGTCCCTTGTGGTTATCCTTCTGAGCCAGAAAAGAAACATTTTATACCTTAAAGTAAGCTCCAGTGAACAGACATTATAGAAACTGCAAAATGCACATATTAACAAAAAAAAACCCAAACCCACAAGTTATTTAAAGATGTGAGGATACATTAATATTTCTGTAAGTGTGAGGTGTAAATGAGAATATACAATACAGGTAGAAAATACTACTCTTACCTTATTGCACTTGCAGATAAGTGGCCATAAGAACCACTGGCTGATGAACTGCTACGAGAATTATTGAGAATTGTGACCAAGGAGTTTGGAGATGTCCTGATCATGGTCTGGAGGTCGAAGCTGTGGTCGGACAGGGGCGAGATGGACAACGTGCGCTTCCGACTGGGCCGGGCTGACAGCCTTGGGCTGGGGAACCTGGCACCTGGGGGGAAACACAAACATTACCCACCAGGCTCCTCCACCACATTTATCTGTCATCAGGGATGGGCACAGGGGCACACCCACCCCCTGACAAGCACCCTCTCTTCACTTGTGATCTACTGGTTACAATTGAGGAAAATTAGGAAGAAAAATTTTCTTCCCGTGGCTTACCTCAGGGGAGCTCTGTTTATTAATGTGCAAAGCCAAATGATAAATTGCTAAACAAAAGGAAAAGACTTTTATGAGTTATCCCTCTCATTTCTGGTGATTTATGAATCTGATGGCTTCTTAGACATTCACATCATTAATTCAACCATGAGCAATGAGGCAGTGGTTCAGATCTGGGATACCAGCAAACCCCAACCCACAACGTTTTAATCCATACAGCCAAATCCAAACATGTAAAATACAGTACAGAAGTGAAGGGGCAGCTTTTCCTTTTTTGTTGAATATAATTCTGCCAGGTTGATACTTGATGCAAAACTAAAAATCAGAACTCAAAAAAAACCAAACAACCAAACACGAAAAGGCCAGCTCTATTACCAAAATTCAAATTGACATTCACAGCATCAGACTGAGAAATAGTAGGCTTTATTTGAATTTGGCCAAGATCCTATGATATTCTTTTATTGGGGTGTACAGGGACCTCTGACTGCTAAATTTCCTTAAAATCAGAGATCAGGCTTTCCAAAGCAGCAAAGAGAAGACAACAATACAGATAGTACTTACATAAATATATATTACCTTTCTAAATTTCATGTACTGCTCTGAAAATCTCTACCTCTTCTGGTCTATTTTACCATGTCATCCCAACTCTCTGCAGTCCTGATGGAAGATATATCGCCTTAAATTTATTTCCTTTATTTAATTATTTTCTATCTTGGTTGAGAGTGAGAAGGAGAGAATTGGCTTCCCCACTGCGTACTGAACCATTTCCTCTAACAGCACTGCTGCTTCTACTTTTTTAATCCCTTTAACCTGCAGTAAAGGACTGAATCCTAATGATCCTGACAGCCAGGGTCATGCAGGTCTTGGGTTTGATGCCCACTTTACAACTCCTTCTCCTGGAGTCCCAGACATTCTCTGTAACTTGCTAATAATTCACAGTTAGCCACAGGCCTCCATTATAGGTCTGTCTTTCCCAATTCTTGTCTGTGTCTTTGTGTCCAGCACCATTTTTAGCGGGTATTTAAGTTTCCATGTCTAACATTAATCAGGAGAAGAGCCCAAAACACTCTAATTAGACCCATCCCAAGGTCTGAGCTGGATTAGAACCTGGTATTATGTTTTCTTTACACACCTGAGTGAGTTTGCCTTCTTTCTGTGCATGCTAGCCGAGAGTTTAATGTGGTATTAAAGACTGCCATTTTATTGCTTTTGTGACTGTGTGATCAGATCTCCATCTACAGCCCTTCTCCTGGTCTGTGCTTAGATTTTCCTCAGCTGGACAACATCAGCATCAACTCTCTTTGGCATCTGGGTAATACAGAGTTTGGTTCCTTCCTGCTCTGTCTCCAGAACAGGCCTTAATCCATTCTGCTCCTGTCCTTCAATGAGTATTCATGCTCTTGATCCATCATTTAAAATTCAAGCATGGCCATTTATTTATTTGTAAAAGCTGCTACATGCTATTTTATGTTATCTGTTTTATCTCCTTTTTAGGAGCTTGCCATTGTACTGTGTCTGCTTGATATTTTATTAGTGCTTCATGTCTTTCAAAAAAAGAGAACTTTTATTTGTGCTAAAATGAGAAACAACAATGATCAGCAGCTATAAGAAACTGCAACATGTATCTAATAAGGAAATACAATATACATGTCACGGTAAAACAAAAATAGTAATAATTAGTACTTACATCTTTCACCCACAACTCTCGTCTGCTGACTGTTCAGCCAGAATGAGTTAAAACAATGCCTCTGAAGTTAGTGCTTGCAGTGCAATTTGCCCCAGATGAGGATTTAATTTAAGTGCTTTTTAGGTTATTATGGTTTTACAAGGGGATAGTTAAGTACAGGCATTTCACTCCCTGCAGAGTCTCAAACACTGCACATAGATATCCCTCCTTGCCCTTTCCTGACGGAACCCGTCTCCTTTACCCCTTGCCTAAGCCATGCCATGGCTCTTGCAGCTCTGCCTACTGCTCATTACACCCTCCCTTTGCCTGCCAGCTCTGACAGGGCACCCCTGTGTCCGCTCTGGATGCACCAGATGTGCTGCCAGTGATGGAGAGAGACAGTCCTCACAGCTGGGCTTCAGAACACAGAATCATAGAATCAATTGGGTTGGAAAAGACCTCCGAGATCATCAAGTCCAGCTCTTGGTCCAACTCCAGTCCCTTTACCAGATCATGGCACTCAGTGCCACGGCCAATCTCAGGTTAAAAACCTCCAGGGATGGGGAATCCACCCCCTCTCTGGGCAGCCCATTCCAA
Organism: Pithys albifrons albifrons; assembly: GCF_047495875.1. NCBI lineage: Eukaryota > Metazoa > Chordata > Aves > Passeriformes > Thamnophilidae > Pithys > Pithys albifrons. Next base: position 52,429,270 of record NC_092464.1, read on the forward strand.
TGCCTGAGCAGTCTCTCTGCAAAGAATTTTTTTCTGCTCTCCAACTTCAGTTTCCCCTGGCAGAGCTTGAGACCATCGTGCCCCCTTGTCCTGTTGCTGAGTGCCTGGGAGAAGAGACCAAGCCCCACCTGGCCAGAACTTCCCTTCAGGTAGGACTCTCAGGCTCCCCCTTTTCCTCCAGGCAGCCTCATCTAGGTCTGGGAATTAAGCAATTTTTATCATCTACCTGGGACAGGAACAAGCTTAAGGGCCAACAGGATCCTGCAAAAAGGGAATATTTCTGCTTCTCAGCAGGAGCCAACAGCTGAGCCCAAGCACAAGCTCTACAGAGTCTGACCACTAGAGAGAGGGATTCACTTCAAGGGAGGTCACGACTTTCAAAGTGGAAAATACAATTAAATGGAATTACTGTTTTTTCAGATCTTCGTGGTTTAATTAGGTTTCACATGCCTAAAAAGACTTAAGCATGAGCAGGCCACTCATGACAGGACATTTGCTAAACCATTCATTTAGCATAACATCAGTTTCAGTTAGTATGCCACTATGAAAAGGAATAGGTCACAATTTGTCAGAGCCTCTGAATACTAAAACAAACTTGCTAGCCTGGCCAAGCATTTATTTTAAAAACAAACACTTCAATATTTATTTAGCAATTTGAGACGTTCATCTGCTCACAATGTTCTCTCACTAAAGTATTACATTCTCTACTTGATAATTGTTTAAAATGAAAAAATACTGGAGCACTGATTCACTGTGCAAGGGCTGATAAAAGACAATCAGCTCTGGCAAAGCATGCAAATGGAAGCTGACAGTGAAGATTTGTTTCCAAATGTCAACTTTTTGGAGTAGACATTCCAGAAATCAGAAGTCAGTAGCTGACAATAAATACTTGAGTGTGCTGACAAAAATTCAAGCAGGTGCCAGAAGAAAAGATCTTATTCTGAGGTGGAGATCAATTCTAAAATAACAGATATCTATCTCCATCATAAATTTCAAAAATGGAATATGCCATCCAGCAAATTTGCCCATGAATTTGATTTCTGAGTTGAAGTTTTTAGCATTGCTTAATCATTTATAAGGCAATCTTCAGACATGTATCATTTATTCCATCCCTTTAAATCAAACTTCATCAAACCTTTTTTATTACATTCCTTTAAATCAAATTTCTTTGAACATGTCTCAGGCAGTAGTTTTTGTTGGAGGCTGCGAACATGGGAAGTTTTTTTGAGGTTAAATCTTCTTTTTTTTCCTTCTTGTTTCTGCTTACAGATGTGTAAACCTTTGTTTTCATTTCATCAAAGTTTATCATAAATTTTGTCTTAGTTTTCAAAATCATACATCTGTCATCAGTATGACAGGAAAAGGAATAGCTTTGATACTCCACCTTCATTCTCCAACTGTGCCTGAAAACCAGAAATCAAACCCAGCCCAAAGCTCCTCAGACTGGAAGGGGATGGACAACGCTTGCTGAAGGGAAATAAATAAATTTTTTTGGTTTCTCTTTGCTTGTGCATGCACAATCTTTTGCTTTTGCTTCAGCAAACTGCCTGATCTCAACCTGAGAGTTGTTTTCCATCTTATTTTCTCTCCCTTGTCCAGCTGAGAAGAGGGAGTGATGGAGCAGCTTGGTGGGAATCTGCCATCCAGCCAAGGTCAGCCCATCACAACTGGCCAAACTCTTTAGCCCAATTGGGTTACTACCAGTGCCTCTCACACCAAAAGGGTTAGGTCAGTGCTGGATACTTTGAAAAGAAGAAACCTCCCAGCACAGCCAAAAATTAACCTGAGTGAGGATATTAATAGCCTCAAAGGCAATCTTGAACTTCAGGGAACATGCTTGTCTTCCACCAAACACTATTTAAAAGAATAGAAAATACTCCACAAGTGAAAAATGCAGCTATCAAACAAACCCACTCAGGACAGGAGGAAGAAAATTACAATTAAGCATCCATAATCTTGGCGTTATTCTTCCACAATGTATTAAACAGTTCATGGACAGTGAAGTTCAGATCTTCAAGAAGTCTACTGCCCTTTAGGCAAGATTTCACCTCTGATTAACACTTCTTCCACTTTGAAATCAGTTTTCCAGCACCAGAGAAAAGAACAGAAGTCCCCAAACTACACCACAAACTGTATGTAACACGTGTTGGTGTTGGAATTATTCTTTGCACTACAGAAGGGGCAGAGATTCCAAATTTCTGTGCTAGATGCTGCATAAACACACAATTAGGAGACAGACTTGCTTCACAAAAGAACAGTGTCTTGGTTGTATGTATTTGGTGGTTGTGTGGAATAAATGAGCAGCAGCCTTTCAGTCAGTTGAGTCAACTTGCTCAGAATTTGATAGCAGATAATGAGGGAAACTACTCATGTCTCTTGTGTTTCCTTTGACAAGCCTGGGCAAAGGCGAAAAAGTACTTCTAAGATCACCACACAAATCCTGAAGAAGAAAGACCCAAACAAATGGCATTGCTTTGCATTGATCATTGTACTTTGTTATTAAATGCCTACATGGGCATTCTTATTGTTGTTTTAAAAGTCTTAATATCAGCTTCCCACTAATTGTTTTGTTCTCGTTTCTAATCTAAAAATCTGACAAAGAAGAAAGGGGTTTTCTTCAGCATGATGAATGATAGGACATTCAGATTCCTACTTAATGACAATTAATTTACTGTATACCCATGCAAGTTAAGATAGCTTTAATTAGTTTTTACAAAGTAAAAGGGTAACTTCATTCTCTATTTAGATAAAAGCAGCTATTGCCTGACTAAACACATTCTCATCAAATACAGAAGGTGAGCTGAGTGACCTCACTAGGATTCACTCTTATTTTAATTCTCTATTTACTGTTTAAAAATAACCCATTTGCATAATAGTGCTACACACTTTTTTGTCTTTAACTCTGAAATAATGCCTAATTGAAAAGTTGCTGCTATAATGAATCCCAAATGTGTGATCTTAATTTCTAAAAACAAACACAAACCAAATTAAAGTGTGCATTTCAAATATATCATAGCTAAAGCTCCTGACCACAAATACCCTTATTAGACATGGTGTTTAGGCACCTTTTATGAATGGGCTGAAGTTATTGGCAAAGGTCAAAACATTTCCCCTTAAGTAAGAAGTGATAACACTCTTGGGATGCACAAGCTGCAAATCTATATAGATTACAGCACACACAATCTCTATTGACACGTGAAGATCCTTGTGCAAATGCCATTACTTGTATGAGTGCTGCAATGTCTTCTGTTTTTCTTAAGTTTTCTGGCATACATCAGGGTATCTACGTTTCCACAGGCTGAATAAACCCATTCAAGTAAGTCTGCATCCAAGTATGTGTGGTTTGGTACTGCTACTTACATGGATTCCCTCACAATAGGAACCAAAACCATTGAAAATATAAAATATCCCTCCTCATTGAAAGAGGGGTTGGACTAGATGACCTTCAAAGTCCCCTTCCAACCCAAACTATTCTAGAATTCTATGATCCTTTTACTTCAGTGAAACCATGCCCATTCATCCAAGCTGCAGATTTGTCCTTGTAGCTGGAACAGAGCAGCAAATTTGCATTATCTGAAACCTGCATAGCTGAGCTTCCATTCTGCAAGATAGTATTAATATGCATCCAATGCTTTAGCAGCATCCCTCATCTCCCCCTATTCCTCTCAATATCCAAACCAGGAAGTATCATAGTCTCAAGCTTTCAAGTACTGAAGCCTGCACATTAATTTCTGGTTTAAGTCCAGGCTACTTGTGTAAGGTATGTTATGTTACTGTAAATTCTTCATGTAGCCTTCCAGGGCAGTGAGACTGATAACCAAAACAGAATTTAAAAAATTCTTCACTATGAAGGCAACAGAATGAAAACAGCTTTCCTGCCCAGTTTCACAACTATCTGTCTTGCCGGATTCTTGTAAAAATTAATGGTCAGTCAACTACTTCACACTCCAGGGCATGTGTTCTGCAGGGCTAGCTATCTATACTCCTGTGTGTTCCAGGGATGAACCTTCCCCATCCCACACTCCTCGAGATCAGCAACTACAGCACGCAGCCAAAAAGCAGCAAGAAGGAACTGCATGCAAATAAAAGGTTTAAAAATCTGCAGGAAAACAAGGTGGTATATTGCTATTGTATTGATCTGTACTATCAAGCACCACCTTTTCCTGCCACCATCTTTTACTTCCCTCATTGGAAGGAACAGAGTACATCCTGAAATGCATAAAAGCACCAGTGACTGGAGGGGAGTGCTGTGCATAATCCCTTCTAGTTGATCAAAAGCAGCAGTAAGAAACAGTTTGGAACAGGCTCCTCTGTTTCCCTCCTTCAAGAGAGAAATAGAAACAGATTAAAGGACTGAAAGATGCTGAGCGGATAGAGAAGGCTCTTAATACTATGGAAAACTAAGTCAGGATCCTTGGGAATTCAGCAAACTGCTTCACCTTACAAGTGGTCTCAATATGTATTGGTCTATGATACACAACTTGTAAGCACAGCTAGCACTCTCCAAAAAGGTGGGGGGCATGCTCTCCTACCAGAAAAACAGATGCAAACTTCCTATTAACAGAGGGCTCATCAGGGAAATACTCAGCCTCACTATGGAAGTGAGTTACTGATTGTGAATAGAAAAGGACATTTTCAAAAGCACTCAAGCCCTGCTGGAAATAAAATTTATAACCTGTTTTCAGGAGCAGCCCTGAACTAGTCTTCCAACTTCCTTTCAAAGTTTACTTTTAGGCTTGACATAACCCTTGTACATTCGGCAATCAATTCTCTGGTCCTCCAGCCTCATGAGGAGGCTTATGTTGACTCCCACTTGTCTATCAGCATGGAGGCCTTTGGGGTCAGAGCAGGTTTCCTTTGCAGGAGTGTCTAAATGTGTAGAAGCTCCCACTTACTGTCCATGGCGTGCAGGTACTCCATGTGCAGAGCGCCAGCCCCGGCGGTGGCCGCAGAAGGGATGATGTCTGCGTAGGGGCTGCGCTGCCCTGCCAGCAGAGCCATCTGATGGTAATACTCAGCTGGGCTGACACCAGCGTGTGGAGCTGAAAAAAAAACAAAACAACAACATAAAACTGCCATTAATGACGTAAGAAGGAAAGTTTTATCACAGGTTTCTCTGGCTATTAAAACCCCTTGGTTGTTTTTCAATGTAAGGCAGTGTCTGCATTACGCCATCACTGGCCAATGTATTTCAACCAATGATACTGTAAAGACACCACTGAAAAAAACAGCAAGGCACAAAATATTAATGAGCTTGGTGATCTCATATTTTTACATTTATTATTAAATGACTCAAAAAGTGACAGGCTGACAGCAATGGAAACTAGTATGATTTATTTAGTTACATAAAAAAGCAGGAAAACCTTCCTAGGGTTTTATTCCCATTTGCCTCATCCAAAGGAATCTGTCTCTAAGGTAACAATGTGGTTGAACTTCCACATTCAAGCATTCAAGTTTCTGGAGTCTTTACTTAGGGGACTAGAAGATTCTCGTTCACAGAGTCCCTTTGTGTCTATGCTAATGAGCAAACGGGGTAAAGCACGTTTGCAGGACAATTAATAGTTGTTCACAAACAACACAGGGTCAGTTTTTTTGGAGGACAATGAATGAATGAGGCCATTCCATCCTTCAAAGTTCATATATAAACATACTTGACACACAAGCCTGTTTGTAGAGCCAAAACCACAGCCTGGACAGGCTCTACATCCCACCAGTGGAGTGATGCAGTTCTCTGATAACACCTTGTATTAGCCCTTCTCTCCTGCAAAAATAACAAGCAAGTTTTCTGTTCCCCTGCAGTGCACAAGCATGTCTTCAGGTAACTGGTAACCCCGGGCAAATACAAAAATTGACTTCACTTTAATATCATCTCCTCTCAGCAGGCTTCAGAGGCTACTGTAAGTAAAGGGTCATTTCATGGGCTTGTGCAAGAAGAACTCATAAAATAAGCTGAGCTCCCTCTCCCTGATCCTGGTTCTAACTTGCTATCCAGCCTGAGGTAAACAGCCTTTCTCTCTTTGCTCTCTACTTGTCCCAATTGCAAAACAGTTAAAATTTCCTTACATTCTCATCACTAGAAGTTGGTGTGTAAGTTTTCCTGAAACACTTCAGGTTTCTTAGGTTAATGGGCTATATACCACGAGATCATTTTTATATTCTTTCATATCATTTAATGAGATGTTTCTTTAATCTCAGAAATTTGAATCTTGAATGAAAACGAAACTGTAGGCTGAAATTCTTTGAATTACTAACTTAACCTGACTATTGTTATTTACGCAGCACTACTGAAAGGATAATTTAAATTTTCATTAGAGAATCAGATCTTAAATGCAAATTTTAGAAGCAAAGAATCAACAGTTACAGTAGAAGGAAGTAAATGTGGCATTGGAGTTTGGAGACAGGTTACTCAGAAGCAGATTCCTGAAGTGTGTAATTCATCTTTATTTTTAAGGAGTAAAATTAAAGAATGTGCTAATGCTGTTAAAAGGTTAAATACTGTCTATATCAAATACAGAAGGACATCAGACAGGAACAGGAATGGCATAAAAACCAAGCTGAGATAAATTAAAAATTGTTGGTATTTTTTCTAAATTGCAAATTGATTTCACAATTAAATAGAATCTTTCCACTTTCTGCGAAATAGTAAAGAAATTATTCAGGCCAAATTTTAAAATATAAATAATTCAAAGTGAATCAGTAATTTTAAAGTTTTACAGTAGTGGGCAACCACGGTATCTTTCCAAACACACTGAAAATACTTCCTGAGCCTTCTGACATAAGTGTCTGGGTTAACTAACCATAACATTGGCTGCAAACTTTAAAATGAACTGCTGCAGAAAACACAGCGAGCCCATAATTGCATTACTAAATGTTCCATATGCCAAGATGCAGTCTTGGTGCTCTTGAAAGATCATTTCTTACTACCTTCCTCAAACATACAAAAATTAGCCTACTTAATGATGTATCACATGAAGGGTGAAACAAGTTAAGCAGGAAGGCCCATATCCCTGAATTTTCTCCTGTTTATTCCCGGATAGCTTCAGCTTTGTTCCTGCTTTTTTCACAAGAGGAGACATTTGCTTCTGCACTGTGGGCACTGCCGAGCTTTGTTTGAGCACTCCTTCCTCTACACACACCATCCTTATGCTTTCTCTTAACCCTCAGAGGAACCCTCAGCCACCTGTGGCCCACCAGGTCTGCTGGGTCAGGTGAAGGGACAAGACAGAAGGACACTCCACTCTTCCTGCTGCTGTGGCAGTTGTTAATTAGGGCTGGCAAGAGTTGTAATGAATGTGAAACTGCTCTTCGTTATGTGCCACATTGTTTTGGCTCCTGGCCATCCCCAGATCTGTGAGTCAACTGACTGAGCCCAATAGTACACTGACCTAATTATCTAACTGGCCTCAAGCAATTAGAGTAGCAAGAGAAATCTCACTATGACTTTCAGAAGAGCACTAACAACTTCCAAGTCTTCACAGTTCAAATGAAATACAGCTAAAGCCGTGGTGTCCATTACATTATTGGTACATCATGTCCATGTACCCCTTAAAATCACAGGAGTTATTTATTTGTATTCTAGCAGTGCTCAGGCCATGACTTGGACTATTTGATCCAAAGAACCCACATCTGAAAAGAGCATTTCATTGTATACCTGATTGATCATCCAGCAAACTCTGGATTTCAGGGAACAAACTTGTAGCTTTCCAATAGCATGTAGTTTGACTGAGATATCTTCAATGCCTTAATCAAGTTACTGTATTTTCACTGGGTGCTGCACAGCACCTGGGCTGTGGTAACTGATCAAAGATGAGCTGTGAGACTACAGGAAAAGTGAAGTAATATGTATTTGTTTAAAACCCGAAGAAGAGATTTAAGCTAGGAAATTTAGCTTGTACTTATGACAGACTAAGGTTGTACATGCAGGCAGTGATCAAAGCTCAGGGGATGAGCATTGAGACACAGTATATTCAACTACATGAATGTCTGGTGTCTTCTGAAAGCCTGTGAGTATCCAACATACCTACATGAGGCTGGCAAGTATGAGACAGGCCTTAGAGGAGAAAACTGCCTTTCTGAGGTGGCAGCTGAGATTGAGGGACCTGAACTGACACCAAACACCTACACGGCAGACAGACAAATCTTAACATCATAGTTATGATGGAGCTCCAGATTCAGCTGTTAACACTGCAAGTGTCTGTACCAGGGCAACTGAATAGTTCTCTAAGGCTTGACTGGCTGCACTCCCTAGGACTCACTGGGCTCCAGTGGCGAAGCTGCACACTGAGATCACATACAGATTTCTGTACTCTAGACACCTACATTAAAGTGCCAGAATCTGGAGCCAAATTCTACCCTGAGACACCTCTGGGAGATCTCTGCCTTTCTGGAGTGTCAGTTGGATGCCAGGTCAGACACCCCAGAGTATCTCAGATAGCACTGTGTGCCTGCATCTTTGCAAGTAAGTTCAGGATGGTGTACCTGAGACCAAGAACATACACAGTTTAATTGACAGGAAGTTCAGTATGAGCCAACAGTGTGCCCAGGTGGCCAAGAAGGTCAATGGGATCCTGGCCTGGATCAAAAATAGAGTGGCCAGCAGGACCAGGGCAGTGACCCTTCCCCTGAACTCTGCCTTGGGGAGGCCACACCTTGAGTGTTGTGTTCAGTTCTGGGCCCCTCAGTTCAGGAAAGACATTGAGGGGCTGAAGCGGGGCCAGAGAAGAGCAATGAGGCTGGAGAAGGGACTGGAGCACAAGTGCTGTGGGGAGAGGCTGAGGGAGCTGGGGGTGTTTAGCCTGGAGAAGAGGAGGCTCAGAGGTGACCTCAGCACTGTCTAGAACTCCCTGAAGGGAAGTTCTAGCCAGGTGGGGGTTGGTCTCTTCTCCCAGGCACTCAGCAACAGGACAAGGGGGCACAGGCTCAAGCTCTGCCAGGGGAAATTGAAGTTGGAGATCAGAAAAAAATTCTTTGCAGAGAGAGTGCTCAGGCATTGGAATGGGCTGCCCAGAGAGGGGGTGGATTCCCCATCCCTGGAGGTTTTTAAACTGAGATTGGCCGTGGCACTGAGTGCCATGATCTGGTAAAGGGACTGGAGTTGGACCAAGGGTTGGACTTTATGATCTCGGAGGTCTTTTCCAACCCAATCCATTCTATGATTCTAATGTCATAAGGTTCTGTGATGGATGGTTTCCCTCACACCTCCCTTTGTGTGTGCAACTGGAGCGTACCTTAAGCATAAATGAAATTCTGCAGGAATGTCACCTGAACAGTATTGAAGGAAAGACAGTAAAATGTTCTGCATATTAGTTCCTGTGAAAAAGCTCAAATATACATTGCAAGAGTTTTCCCAATTTATGCCATGACATTATAGCTCTATCACATTTATCCTATAGCAAAAGCTCCAAAGCTTCCAAAGTCAAAACTTACATTTCTGAGCATTCAATTGCTCCTTCAAAATATATATTTTTAAACACTTTGGCTGAAACAAAAAGGGTAGAAATAGCAAGAATTCATGCAACATCCAAAGTGCTGCTAGGAAAGCCCTATGTGCATGCCATACACCTTGACTGACAATAGGTCATTAAAATTTATTCTCATAAGAATATGTGCCCGTAACTAATGGATTAACTGTAAAGGTATATATTCTGATAAGAGAGGATTAATTAGTTATCCGTTTAGATAGGGTGCAGTGCTCATTTTTCAAATTCAGCTAAAGGCAGTTTAACTCTGTTTGGTAAGTTTCTGAATACACTGGGAAGATCTTGCCCATAGTTAAAGTAACAGTTTTATTATCCTCACTACACAGTTGCTGCTTCTGAACGTTATATTTTAGCTCTCTTCAGCAAATGTTACAGTTTTGAAATGTCAAACTACTTACTCCATTTCTGAAAAACCTACTACTAACAAGACAGCCTTTTGCAACTCTATTCATGGCTCACTTTGGCAAAATTCCCACTGAAATGAATAGAAAATGTGCCAGAGTAATGACAAGACTGATTACAGAAATTCACTTCAAGCCAAATAACCTGGAAAGTAACGGCCATGATCACATCAAGACCTAAAGCATTGATATTTAGATTAAAAGGAACAGACCTGATCATCAGCCACATCTACATGAGCATCATTTCATTTGGCCATATTGTTGGCTAGGATAAACTGAAATAATTCTACGTAACTTTAACAGAACTATTGGCTAAATATAACGAGCCAATTCATGCTTTGTAAGATAGAAAAACACTATTGAAAACCACTATTTAAATTAACAAGCCTTTTATGCCTGAAGAACTTCATGGTTATACATTGATGTACGTTCATGAAGAATCTGGCTCAATTCAGAGCAGATGCAGTGGATTTTTTGGGAGCTCAGAATCACATCCGAGGTCAGTTCCACAAACAAAAGATATCACAAGACACACATCACCCTTCCAGCATAAATTTTGAATGAGACAGGGCTTTTTCTTTTTCTTTTTTCCTTCTCCCTGAAGTTTCAACATTTGTGAGATGTACAAATGAGCCATGATCGGCTGATGAAGTATTGAAACATTTATGACATAATGAATATGTCTGACAAATCTGCTGAAGCTGCTTTGAACGAGGGGGAAAAAAATGTTGACAAGATTAATATAACTTAAGTTGCTACAATGACAGAAAACAGGAAGCCTGTCTTAACCCACCGTCTGTTGGGCTGAGGCCACGGGCTGCCGAGATCATGGAGAGGGATGGGCTGCTGTGCAGGGACCTGATGTAGTCCATGTAGGGGTTAATGTAGGGGTGAGGGGTGCTGAAGGGAGACTCTGATGTTGCAGCAGGATTTCGGTGCGGGGAAATTCGAAGGAATGGAAGTTCTGGGTATGTTGGGCTACTTGATAAAGCAGAAGGCCTGGAAGGAAAAAAAAAAGGAAGAAAAATAAACAAATATCAGGCAGGTTATCTATATGATGAAGAAAAATACTGCAAAGGCAACACATTAATTTCTTGAAGAATAACGACAAGTAGGTTGCATATGTACTGAAGTCAACTGCCTGGGAAGCAAAAGGATATGACATTAATTCTTCTCTGTACCCATTATTAGCAACACTTCTCTGACCAATTTTAACATGATTTTACATTTGGTTTGATCTTTACATCCATCCGTACCTTTTCCCCAAGGAGTTTATGAGAAAATCACTTTATTTAGTACAAAATATACTACATAGTAATTCTTACTGAAATATGGAAGGCATACTGAGATTCTGAATCACATCTTCAAAACCATGTGGCTATTGAAAGAGGAGCTTCGAGAGCCACACTGCACCCATTCCCTTCATTTGCCAGCTTACTTTTCCTGAAAGTGCAAGATGCATGTTTATATAGAAATAATTTCAGAAGACCCAAACTTCACAAGCCAATTAAGACAGATGGGTCCTTTGGAGCATTTTTTTGTTGCTACCCCTTCCCATGGAAAATGCACAAATCTTGGTGACAGAGGAAGAACGATTGCCTCATATGTTTGTTTTTAGGATGCCGACAGAGACCAACGCCTTTTAACAAGACCCCCTTAATTAACTACCTCATTTCTGTGAAGGGAGAGCTGTGGTGCCCCCTCATGTGAAGCTGTGATAAACCAAGGCTGAAAGCTGAGTTCACAGCTGACGAAAGATACATAACCTGCTGCAACCCTCCCCATCATCCCACCCTGTTGATACAACAGTGTCTGGGCTCTGTGTGGAGACCTTTCTCTCACAGCATCCCATCTCCAAATGCACTGGAAAAAATCCAGTGTTCATCAGAAGGGGTTGGAGTGCCTGCCCTTGCCAACCTGCTCTTTGGCAAAGGACAGTGATTAAGCCTGTCATGCATTTGCTGTAGTCCAACTGGTTGACCCATCTATAAATGCCTTTTTGTCCCTGTTTTTCCAATTAATTTAGCATATATACAGCACAGACACAGGCAGCAGCCGTGAGAGCAGTGAGAGCAGCCTGTTCCTTTGATGCTGTTGGCTTGCAAAGAGTAACCAAACAAGAAATGTATTTTTTTCCCTTTAACATACACATAACACGATCAGTGAAGGTGGTTGTCACCACCTAAAAGGCCAACAGACCATAATCTTACATAGGAGCCAATTCTGTCCTGCCATCAGCTCAGAAATGCTTGCATGTGAGTGGGACAGTGATCAAAGTCATGAATTCCTAACATGATGCCAGCTTCCCTGCTACTAAATCCATGAGGGCTCATAAAAATCTGAAGAGTGAAGACTTCTCCTGATGTGTTTCTTTCCCTCTTTTCCCTTCCATATTTGACTTTTTCGTTTCTTGCCCTCCTACAGCTTTCTGCAAGGTCAGCCTGTTTAGCCTTCCCATATGAAATTACCTCCTAGCCCCAAACTGTGTTAGAGAGCTGCATTAGTTGTGTGCTAGCAGCAGGTTCCAGCAGTGCAATCCCTCCTCTGGCACCCAAGCAAGTGACCCACACAAAGCCTAACCACTCACTAGTACACCTTCACCATATTTCAAATGCAGAGAACCTGAAACCAGAAGCCATTTTCCACTGCTGTGCAAACCAGACATCTCCTTTCTTCAGAGAACTTTTTTTCTGCATGGTTTTAAAGTACCTTTTTTTTACAGTGGAAGTGGATCTTTAACCTTGCTACTGTGAAACCCCGTCAGCCATGAAGCATTTGCTGCCTCGTGGTTCCCTGTGAGGCCAAGTGTGGTAGGCAGGAGCCTTAAAACTCATGGTGATGTAGGAAGCAAAAATACTACAGCTGGATATCACATTACAGAGTGAATTTCCCTTCCTGGCAGTGAGGAAAACACAGTAGTATAGCAAATTTAATACAAGAGTAACAAAGAAACTAAGTTTGGATATCATTTTATGAGTTGGTTGGGTTTTTTTAATGTGATCTCAACTCAGAGTTAGGAACACGAAGAACATGCAGGCCAGGGTCTCATCTGGTGCATATTGAACAGAAAACTGTTCAAATGCTTATGCAAGAAGGCTGAAAGTCTGTATCAGCCTCAGTGATTCTCTCCAGCTGGCCAACAGCCAGATGCTGCTGCAGGAGCAAGATTAAGAGCCAGGCTGTCAGCTTCTCCCTCCACATCCAACTGGAGGCATTCAAGGACACCAGGACTTAACTGCTTCTCCTTCTCCTCAGCCCTGCCTCTTCCTCCCTCTGCTCCTCGGAGCTCCTCAGCTTTCCAAGCGTGCTAGGGAAAGGACACCAAACTGGCTAATATCAATCAACAGCAGGCATATAAACAGTATTATCTGAGGCAGAAATAGTCTTCAGATTCCAAATAGAATTTCCAGCTCTGATGTTTCCCAATTTCTCTTCAGCGCCTGATTTTAACATGCTGCAAACTTCCCTGCTCACTATCAGACTGGACTTTTCTTGCTCCTCTGTGTTTCTACACCCTCCTTTCCCCGCAGATCTGTTTTCTCTCATGCTTTTATCTCCTCTTAGTCCCATAGTTTGAGTCATCCTGATTTATTCCAATAAACATCACATATTCTTACTTTCCTTTCCCCCTGTGATTAAACTTCACTGTGAACAGCTTCCACAAGTATTAATTCCCTCCTTCAAACTAAAATGTGACTTTTAATAAGGGTGCAGCCAACTGTTGCTTTGCAACTTTACTGTGGACCAATAAATAATGACTTTTGTCCTGTAAACTGCAAACAGCTCAGCCCAGGAGCTGCTCTGCAGACACTCATTCAGTGACAAGCAAATCAAATCTCCAGATTTGGGCAGAAGTCTAACCCCATAATTTTTATTTCACATGTCCAGAATGGTTTGGGTTGGAAGGTACCTTTACAGGTCATCTAGTCCAACTCTGCTGCCATGAGCAGGATAAAAAGCTGGGGACCCTTCTCCAAACTCAGGACCCCTTGGCCCAGTGTCCCATGACCTAGTTGTGCATCCTGGCAAACAGTGTTCTGCCTCAGCTCTGAGGATACTCCACGGGATGAAATGAGGCATCAGCACGAGAAAAGGTAAGGAGATGTTCACTGATACTGCTCGAAATTTTATGCCTCAAGTGTAAAGCATGGGAAGGCAGAACTTGCTCTGCATCCTCTCCTATACAGGGGTTTTCCTGTTAAATGACAGACCACTTAAGAGAGGAAGCGAAGCAGATGCACACTCTTTTCTGCACCAGGACCTCTGTATCTACTCCCAGAGATCCTGAAAACTGCACTCAAATTTAATACAAAGCCTATCATACTTTCAATAATACCTACTTGAAGTTGGAGATCTCCAGGTTTGTTTGTAAAAGAGACCCTATGGCTGTGTTTCATCACTAATTTTTATCCTGTCACATTAGGATTATTTTATTATTTTCACAGTGACCTTGATTATATCTACGACCCTGGCATAAGTGAGAAGGAACACAGAACAGGGCTGGCTGTGAAGGTGTCTCCTCCTTCCTGTCCAGAAGGCCTTTCTGCTCACTGCTGAAGGGCCAAAATCTCATGTGTGCCATATAGCTTCCATATCTGACACAAGATTTCCCACTCCACACCCATATCCTGCCTGCCAGCTCCTTCCTGTCCCCACTGTGATGCTCTGGGCAATCTCAACCACTCCCCAGGCCAATGGCAAGCACGTGCCAAGCCAGTGAGATCAGTGTAAGGGCAAACAGGTGTATTTTTTCTATTAGTCATGACACTTTTTTTTTTTTGATGAATGTTACAGAGGTGTCTGCACAGTATTAAAAACTTATGTGGTGACACCAGTTCAGAAGCTGTAAGCAGAGTATGGCAAATCACAAATAGTGTGAAGCCAGTATTTTTTTTTAAATGTTTTTTTTTCTGGTCACTGGTGAGCCACGGGTGAGCTACATGTAAGATTTCAGTTATTAGTCATGAAAATGGTGTGTCATTTTGTTTTGTTGCTTACAGCTGCAACAGATGAACTCTGTCCAAGAGGACTGCCTAGCAGCAGGCTTGGATTTTAACCACCACAAAAACTGAACCAAGTGCAATTTCCTTTTCAGGTCCTACAGCCCTTTTTTTACTGGGGAATGAAAGTAATGGGAATTTGAGAGACGACGTGGTATGCATGAGCAAGTGATATGTATTTCAAAATGACCTGCATGCACAGCTCTTCACATAGTATTATCTTGAAAGCGTCCTACACTCTTCCCATAAGCAGAGAGAACTGGAATAGAGTGGCTTCCACCACACACTTCAGGCTGGTTTTTTATACTTAAGAGTTAGACAGTTTTACAATGAAGATCAGATTGTCCAAACTCAAATCCTATCCCTTTCTTTGGTTCTAATGGAGCCCCCAGCTTGTGCAGGTGAAATACTGCTGCCTGGCTACGACTAGAGGTGAAAGTGCTCAGGTAGGCAAGCCAACAGCGAGCTGGGTGACTGCATGGCCTTTCCAAGTATCAGTGTCACACTGGCAGAATTCAGGAGCACTTTTTTCCAGTCACACAGTTCTATCAGTCATGCAGAGCTGGTGTAGAGCCAGGCAGTGCACCAGTCCCCAGACCATGAAACTATCTTACGTGGATTTGGGCATGTAACTGAGTTAGGTTGGTTAGCCCAGGAATTGAAGGAGGGGACGGGAAGAAAAGAGACCCAGTTCAGGGCGCTGGTGAGCAGCAAGGGCCCCCTAAGGGAAGGCAAACAGGAGCCACACACAAGCAATGCAGCCCATGCCACCAGATCTGAGCTGAGTGATCAAAGCCAGGTGCTGATAACAGTCTATCAGCAGTCTGAGAAAAGGCAAAGTGACAAACCACGTCTGGACTGGACCAGTCAAGTGCAGAAGGAGAGAGGGACAAAGACAGGAGAGGAAACAAGCTACACCATGGCTCTAAGGGCTCCATCCAGAACAGCTCCCTACAGTGCAGGTCCTGAGCTCAGCCAAGGGCAATTATGGCTGGTAAGTGGCCTCAGGGTACTTAGCTCACCTCAGAGTCCTTGAGCTGTTTTAAGACATGCCAAAATATCAATACAGTGCAAGTTGTCCCTGTTCCTGTAGCCCTTGCAACCATGCTCTCACCAGAGTGCATTCCTCAATAGCAATGTTTTCTGAAAGTATATATTTTCTGGAAGCAGATGAAAAGCCACACAGGACAGACACAAAGGTCAGTGTCACAGGAAAATCTGGATGAAAATTTTGTGGTTAGTTTAGTGTTGGAGAAGCGGTCTGTCATAAATGGTTTCCAAATAACTTTAAGCTGTGCTTGGGCAAAAATCTCTTCTAAGCACAACGTATCTAAGGAACAAAAAAAAAAAAAAAACCACGGTGATTTAAGCCCCTTTCTGATTTTAGAGGAAACTATAACTCCAGGACTGGAAATCTTAATGCCAAGTTTTGTCCTGATAAATTTTTAAATGGCTCTTTTATGAATCTGTTGAAAAATACATTTATATTGAAAACAGCAAGTGATTCTTAACTATAACATTGTAAATATGACACTGAGCTGAGGTTACAGATGGAACAATAATCTATCTCACAGAACAAAGCTTGTCAACGAAGTGGGATGAAATATTGTAACATAACCTAATTTATTATTGCCTTTTCATCCATCTTGTTATATTATGAAAGTGTCAAAGTTCAAACCTCGATATTTAATCATTTAACAGTACGTTATTCAATGCTGGAGCAAGCATTGATGGCATAACTCTCATACCAATGATATCCACACTGTTTCTCTGATATCTGTTCAATTCAGTCTTGCCTGGAGAATTGAAAAATATTAAACTCATTAAACTACCTATGATACTTTTCTTTTTTTTTTTATTTCTGCAGTAATCTTCTGATGTCTGCCCGCAAAACATGAACACTTTTATTTCCAGTAGATCCTGAAAGATGAACAAACAATAAGGGCATTCTTAGTATGTAGTGACTCCTATTCTCAAGCTCATGGTTCATTTCCTTTGGTAGTTTCTCCCATGTTAAATTTGTATTGCATGTTTAATGCCATAGCTGCTTGTACTGACTGACCCTTCAGCACCAGCAGTCAACAACTGGCTAATAACAGGTTTTTATACTAAGAAAGTTGAGCTTTCAGACTTCAGTGCAAGGAGATTGAGGCCAGGACTGAGCATTTTGAAAATGCAATTTCTTTTCTCTTAGTGCTTCTAATCGAGTTCCTGAACATTCAAACCCATAAATACATAGTATAGGAAATCAATATTATAATTTTTTATTACTTTATTTTTTTCAGAATTTGTATCTTAAAATAGTCAGTCCTTTCCTATAAAATCACTCAGTGCCTCAAAGCTTTTGCATCACATTCTTGGACTCAGGAAAACTAAGCAATTGATTATGAAGATTTAAAGAATTATTTGAATTCATGGAAATGTCAGAGTACAATTCATGTCAAACAGTTCAAGTTCTGCAAAAGAGTAAGTGCTGTTAACTATACTTTCCTAATGGTGCGACTGAAGGAGAAGGAAAAAAAAAATAACATGTTTAAGTCCTAATATGAAAAAGCTCTCTATTTCCTGTATCATTTTCCATGTTCTAACACCTAGTGAATATGTGCTCACTTTTCCTCCAAACTGCACACTGGAACCGTAGTCAGCATGGGGAATTAAGTCACAGAATCTGATTTGGTAGCAACCTTTCCTTCAGAAGATACATGTTCAAATCAGCCATGAATGGGTCAGTGCCTTTGTAGTTCATGTATAAGAGGAGCTAGATCAGGGTTTAAGGCACACAGGCTCTGGTTTGGTTTCCATCACTCATCTGCTGTCCCCTTTGTACAAGTCTGCCTCATCCACTGTTTTCCCATCTGTAAAACTGTGGTCAAGCCCTTGGAAAATATTTGTTATCTTCTATTTGTGTGTAGTTCTGGAATGCAAATTCCTAAAATGTACAAATAACCTTACTTGGGGTTAGAACAAAAAGTTTCTCCCTCATAAAGTTAAAAAGTATAATTCCAGAAAAGAAAGAAGACACAAATGACTGCACAGGAGATTTTCATGGTGCTGGAAATCGTGCACGACAATTAGGCAATGACCGACAGCAAAAGAATATTACTCTGGTTCCCCTTTCCTTCTTTGGGAAGTGTTAACATTATGTAGTTACAGTTAAAAATTGGCTACATTAATCAAGGCACTAAATCCTTAGTCAGTGATGTATTCCTATTTTTCAACTGACAGACTGCCTGAACACAGAGCAAGGTTTTTTACATACACCCTCTGCCACTTGTAATACTTCATAAATAACTCAGCCATCAGCTCATGGATGCCCTCAAGAAGAGTTTACACCACAAAAAGCAGTGCATATTCCTTCCATTATTTAACATGCTCTTTACATAAGGTCAGCTGCAACACTGGTGACCTCCAGCCCACAGTAACACCTGTGTTGACTACATCAAGCAATTGCTGCTCCACAAGCCATGGAGTAAAGGTACATTCATGTCATTGCACAGGTCCTGACTTGCAGTCTTGACACACATTCCTTAAATGTGTATGCTGATACAGGTTTGACTGATTTATTTCTTTCATTAGGAAAAATACAAATAAAAGTATCCACCATCTCCTACTATTTCTCAAGTCAAGTCCAGTCTTTTTGTTCTCCTCCTTACACAGTGGTAATCTCCCCACGACCTGCCTCTCCTTTTCCTCTTCCTTCTGTCCACCCACCATTGGCACTGCCTTTGGCACAGCTCTGAACCACTGCCCACTTGGTCTTTGCACACAGAGCATCCCAGTTTGCCTCTCCTTTTTTCAAATCCTTCTCAGGATGCTACAAAGAAATCAGTGACTAGGGGAGGATTACATGGATTTACTTGGCAATTTCTTTGCTTGTACAAACAAAGGGTGCAAACACACAAAAAAGTGACCAACTATAACTACCCCCTCCAAAAGCCACTTGCCTTCTAGGTTTCTAGCAGAGGTTATCTTGCAAATTTTGCAGGCCCCATGTAGGCTGTGTAAGTCCCCAACTCCCCAGCCCTTGCCTCTCCAAGTACAGGCAGCACATCTCTGCCTCTGACCACTTCACTGCTCTGTTTCAGGGAGCCAGAGCAAAGCTGCCAGACTGTAAACGGGGCAAAGGCACACAGTCCTGCTGAGGAACAAGGGATTATCCCCAGGGTGAGGGAAACAGCTGGGACTGGTAACTCCCGAGGCCATCAGAGCTGACTCACCAGAGCTCATTTGCCAAAGAGGTCCAACTGGGAGCTCTTCCTGGCAGAGCTCCTTGTATTTGCACAACACTCAGCAGAGCTTCCATCCTGCAGTTGGACGCTGCAGTAATGTAAACCGTAAATAAAAGTAATGCTAACAAGATACAATGTGATTTTTATCACTTGCTTTTGCTAGAGCCTTACCCAGGCATTGCCTTATTTTGCTCAGTTTGTGCTGATTTCTATGAACTCTAAGTAGAGTAAGACATTGCACCTTCATAGCACAGCCCAACCTCAGTGCTGGGAAATTTTTCCTCCCCTGTCTCCAGCTGATTCCAAGTCTACTGAGTTGTGGTCAGTAATATATCAAGGATAATATCAATAGCAATGTATCAATGATGCATTTGATGCAGAAATCATCATCATGAATATAAACCAGATGAACAGGACAAGCAAATGTTATTGGAGTAAGACTGCCATAGACCACATGATTTCCTCTTCAAACTATGCTGTGGCACAAAGTGCAGAAGGAAAATCTGAAAGTTCTACAACCTACTCATTATCTGTTGTTAGTAATAACAGATTGGGCAGCAAAATTACCAACTGCACTCCTACAGCAAACTTCTCTGCTCTGCAATTCTCTTTCGATGCTCTAAAGGTGGTCTCATTTGCTATTCAAATTTTAGCCTGCTCTAGGTCACAGGCAGAGCTTGGCATCTCTTGAAGTGTTTACCCACAGAGGCACCATCATATGTGTCCATGAGCATAGGTAAGTCCTGACCACATTTATGTACTCCTTTCTTCCTTCCCTTGTCCCTTCCTTTCCTCCCTAAAAACAAAGGAGTATCAGAAGCTTTCTCACACTTAATGTTGTTAAGTCAGCCAATTGAATAAACATTTGCTTAACATTTGCTCCTATTTCACTAATGCACTGTGAGAATGAGAAGAATTTTCTTCCCCTTCTCCCCCGTGCTCCCCCTTCCTCAGGAGTGCCACGAGCTGTTATCGCAGTGACTAATGTGCTGTATGTGGCCATTATAGTCCTCAACTCTGAAATTACACCCAGGATGAACGATAGGCTCTGCCTCTATGCTGATTGGACTTGGATGATGATTGATTAGAAGAAAGTCAGACTACGTAGCCATGCAAAAAGAACTGCACTAAGCCACAAGCTTAAACTCTAAAGACCGTTTCACCAGTGGCTTCAGAGCTATTAGATGCTTTCATATGAACAACATTTCTCACATCCAGGTTTGCACATTTTATCTTTAGTCTTTCAAATCCTGAAATTGCTTGGATAAGAGGGTTTTATATATATATATTTATACACATTTCTAAGAGGAGCCTGAACTTTTAGGGGAAATTGAAGAGGCTTTGTGTCAAGTACAGCTAAATCCAGCCTTTCTATATCAAACCCCTGCTAGAAAATTACTGTGCAGATGATAAGGCTGAAAGATATAATAAAAAGTGACTCTACTCAATTTACACTGCAATATTGGTATGACTGAATATTTTTCATTCAGGTGACTGATAAAATCACTAAACTGTATTGCAGATAAATAAAGGAGGCTTCTGTCAAGAATAAACACCATTAATCATGAAGTCTCACCCTGAGTGGCTGTGCTATGCAACTGCACAAATGCACCATCACAAGTGGCATGTGACCCAGAGCCTCCTTTTTTCCCCTGGCTCCCTGGTGACACTCTCTTCTTAGGAAACTTTTTTTTTCCTTATTGCCTTTACAACATTTGGAAGTCCTGTAATGTCTTTTCCATTCGAGTTTACACACGATTGCAACTGAAATCTAAATTTTAGTGGCAATACATTCAGCTAAAAATTGAGCCCACGAGACAAAGTGAAGCCCTGCAGACTGTGGGTGCATTGCTGTAAATCCAGCATTACAGTGAGAAGTCTGTGTTTAAACTGGGGAGGATGAGGCCTTTGTAATTCAGAAGCTGAAAGAAGTAGGAAATTTTTTATCAGTTCTCCCAAGCCTTACCAGCACAGGCATTAATTTCACAGGATATTCTGAGTTGGAAGGGATCCACAAGGATCATTGAGTCCAATTCTTCAGTGAATGGCCCATACAGGGATCAAACCCACAAGCCTGGTGTTATTAGCACCACGCTCTAACCAGCTGAGCTTTTCTCAGGGTCCTTCTTCCCATTTTTTTCCCAAACCATATTTTCTTGCTGTTTTTATTATTTAGTCTTGCTATTTCCAAATAGGTGCTGAGTTTCTTTTTGCCCATACAAACATGAAATTTCTCAACATCACAAATCTACTTCAGTGGAATCGATGGGTCTCCTTTCAAAAAGCAGCTTACATGTTAAAAATGGACATGTGCTGATAAAAAACTTACCCAGCAAAAGCACAGTCATACAAAAAGAAAACCAGACAACTTCGCTAACCTTTTTGTAACCTGTTTTAAAGCAAGTGATGATTCTATAGTGGCCATGTTATTAAGCTGGAATGAAGCAGTGCCCTACACACTAATGAGGTTAAAAAATGTAGTTAGGTCTTCATGTTAAAGGCACTTAGCAAGCAGCCTGCTTGGCAAAGCCCAACTGTGTGTTGAAGCAGAGGACTAATCACACAGGCAGGAATCAAATCGACTGGAAGAATTAGGAGACTTGCGGCCCCGAGGAATGTAATTCATGCAGAAAAGCAGTTGTCAGAGCGAGGCCAGGGAACTGTGTGGGAAGAAAGCAAAATAAACAGCTCAACAAAGAAAACAAAGACGCTCAAATACTGGCTTTTCTAATGCTTGAGTACACTGAAACTTCAGTGGGTGCCTATGACAAAAAAACTCATCAAAGACGAGCTCTATAAAAGCAATATACTGGTAAATGGTGAACTGGTTCAAAAACATTCAGAAAATGCCTGGAGGTCTTTAAAAAACAGCCTTGAAGTCACTATTCAGGACAGAGAAAGTACACATACATACATGAATGAAGGACCGGGAGAAGAAGAAAACCAACCAAATGGTAGAAAGCTAAGAGAGTTGAAATGGTTTCTACAATTCCTTTCTCTCTCTGCCATGCACAGATCAGAGGAGGATGCTGTCTGCATGCAGAGAGTGCTCCTGCCCATGTGCAGCAATACTCTCACAGACAAACAGACTTGCTAATTGGGATCCGCTCCCGCGGCGGGAGGACCAGGTTCCTGCACCACCAGGGGGATTACCCGACCAGAAAGAAGAGCCTGAGGCTGCTCCTCAATCTCAGCAAAACTCATGTGCTATTCACGGGAAGTTTTTCTTGTGATGGGTATGACCCACGCAGTGAAATCAAACTTTGAAATCAACCGATATATAAATTTCACAAATATTCTGCTCCCTCAAAAAACAGTGTTTGCAATTACTGTGTTATTACTACCATAATTTAATGCTTCCAAATTTTTAGTGAGGGAAGCTTTTAGCACTTGTAGAACTTAAGTACTTCTCATTTCATTCATTCACTGAGTCAGTTTTTTTAAACCCTTCCTACCTCAGACTCAAGATTACCATGCTCACTGTTGTTTCAGCAAATTTCCCCTATTGTTTCAGCAAATTTTAGCTTCTTTTCTTCCCTTAAATGAGGCAGGTGTTCCCTCTCCTGACAAAGGCCATGAAAAGCCTCTCACGTTGCCTCAAATGAACACTCTCCTGTCTTTTCTGTGATGCCAAGAAACACTCTTTTCCCAAATTCAAAACCAAAGCAAAACAAACCCTTAAATTTCTAGTGCCTACTGTAAGTCACGTCCACGATATTGCAAAACTGGGATTAGATGAAGAGAGAAATCTCTTCTTTAATCCTACTTTTATGTGCTAAAATAGTAACCTCACCGTTTAAAACAAAAGCAAGATGGCAATAACAAAAGACAAATCCAGTGACTAAATCTCTCCTATCACACTTGCTACTCAGATTTGGTTGTGAAGCGAACATTAGACAAAATTCTGATTTTAAAGGACTACAGTCCTGACAGAAATAGTGATGTGAAGGTTCAGCATTAAGCATTTCTGTTGAGGTATGGCTGGATTTGCTTCAAATCTCTGTACTAACACAAGCAGACAGCCAAAAATTGATATTCACGAGGATTAGTGACTGTTACTGAACAGAGAGTACCAGCTAGAATTTCTCATCTAACACTACCACTTGCAGCAGGAAAAGAAAAAAAGATCACACAGATGTACAGAAATTCCTCTATAAAATTCTTTGTATATACATTCCTGTATAAAATACATAGATTATTTTCTGAAATGCCTCCTCCCTCCCCCAAGAAAATACGTGATTTGGGGAAGAAAATCCACTTTGAGAGTGCACCTGAGTGACAGCAGCAGCTGTAAGGACACATGTAAGCTCTACCCAGGACTGTGAGTGAAGGAGTGACCTTATGAGAACACAACAGCTTCCAAGCTTCTCCCATCCTCAAAGCACCACCACAAACAGCACGTGTGCAAGTCTCAGATCCACCCCAACAGGAGGATTCACAGGTATCTGACGCACCACTTGTATCAAAGCTGAATGCAGCTAAGTTAAGGGAGGGGAAGAAAGATACTCTGCTAACAGTCCCTCCTCATATTTTCTCTGCCAGTACCTGCAGGCACTGAAAGCCATTCTGAAGCTCTGTAGTCCAGAAAACAAGTTAATTCTCACAAATGGTGAATATATAATGGCTGGAACACCATAGCCACCAGAAGAAACAAGAGATAAATGTTTCACACTGTTATTCTCGTTCTGTTTGTGTGAAAAAAATGGAGTCAGAAAACCATTTCCTGGACAAAGCTGTAACTTGTAACAACCTCAAGAATCAAAAATGGGTGAAACACCACTACTAATGTGATTGTAGGGGAAACGCATGAAAAACAAGCACTAGGCATAAAGCAAATTAATGTTCTGGCTGCACATTTTTTGGAGAAGTAGCACATTTTGTTTTGAAGTCTCTGAGGTAAATGCATTATCTGTATGTTGGAAACATTATTAGTTCTCTAAGCAGAGAAGGTATCTAAGTGTGCAGATGAAAAGCCTAAGGGGAACAAACTTGGCCAACCTGGAACACACCTGCACAGGCAGGACAACCTACACCTTTGCTCCCTCAGCACCTCTGCAATCGAATCTGATCACAGGAGCAGAAACACGGTTCCCAGGAAAGGTGTCAGGATGGAAGTCTGATGTCCAAGGAATGAGTATGGCAAACAAGAACAGGCAGCTACATCAGCTTTCTTGGTACTGTCTTGATGATATACACTGATAGTGATCTTCCAGAGTGAAGCAGAGAACACCTGATTGCCCCTGGTCATTCAGCTCCTGCCCTCCCTGCCAAATCTGTCTACAATGTTGTTAAATGGGGCTATTTGCATTGGTGGCCTCTATAAACTCGACTAGACTATCAATCTTTCCTTCCATGGGCCAGTGGAAAAGGCATGATAAATCTAGGCTGAATTTCAACAGGAGATACAGGACTGAAAGGTGTGTCTCGTTAAAGAGATAGTCCCTTAAATCTGATATGTTTAGAAACTCTCCCTCACGTGGAATACTCCCTAATTTTCTACTGATCCTTAACACCAGTGGTCACAACACCTTATAAATAATGTTTTCAAGAAAATGATAGGTCAGTTCAGTCCTTCAGAAGCTTTGTATTCCTTACTCATGGGCTTCAGGATGTTCTGCCTCTGTGTCTAACCTTCACAGTCTCCAGGAAATTGCCAACACCCCTATAAAGGTAACTATAAAAGCAGTCATGATCAATTGTTAATTCAGACCTACACATGCAGTGCTGGAAGGGATTAAGCACCTGCTCTTCAATGGCAGCTTCACAGGGCCCAGCTTCATTGTAAACCTTCCTCTAAAATAATGTCCCAAATAATTTTTGGTCATGTATCCTAAAAGCAAAAATCAAACAGCGTAACATTTATTTTAAAATTGTTTCCTCTATTAGTCGATAACATCAGTCATAAATGTTGGCCCAGCCTCCCCTGAGGCACACAGATAAAACACTCATTGAGTACATTCCTTTTGGTGAAATTAAGGTATCATTGGGGTTTTTTAACTACCATCATGGTAGACAATATGCAAGGAACAGCCACTTAGTCTCCTACATCTCGGAAGCACAGCTGACACCAGCTCAGGAGCCTGTGTATACACAAACAAATATAGGCTTATAAATACATATGGTGACTAAAAGGTAAAGAAGGTAATAATTTAACTTCTGGTTTTTCATCCTTTGGGAAAGAAAAAGTCTGAACTACTTTGAATCTGTAGTCCCAAAATTATAGGACTTGATGCCTTTGCTGGGGGAGGATGGAGTCTAAGTCGGGGAAAGATTGCGTGAGAGCATGAAGAACATGCTGTGTGTTCCTAAACTGCAGATGTACTCATTGCTCAAATTTCTGTGACTTTATACCTACTCTCACTTTAGGAACTTCCCATTCACAACACAGGAATCTCACCATTACACTTTAAAAAAAAGAAAGAGGAAAAAAAAAGAAGAAAAAGGAGCTAAGACTGTAACATTTCAGTTCTCTTTGAAGCAAGATTTAACATGAGTGGAAGAATTGTACTGAAAAAAAAAGGAGTCTGTCACAGTCCAGTACCTCACAGGCCACTGCAACAAGTTTGACAGCAGCCTCTATAGACTTGGCTTGCTTCTGGTTCACTGCACGTGAATACCACAGTCAATATCTGCTCACTCGACTAATACTGCTGACTACAGCACAAAGAACACTGGAATTTTGTCCAAGAAACCACAGGCTCAGAGCCTCTGAATGTGAACTATATTTAGAGCTTGCATTCTTTGAAGCTGATAACAGAATGAGATAATAGGCATTTCAAGCAGCAGCTCAAGCATTGCAGCTATTCCATATATTTTTGGTTAAATGTTAAATTAAGGTAATGACCCACATGTTCTCAATAATTTTGCTCAAGAATAGTTTTCCTACGTGTTTTGTTAACGTTTTCTCACTAATTTTCCATCTTTCTCAGACTGTGAGTAGCTCTTTCCATTAGTTTTAACTGCAGAGATCTAGAACTACTCAGTCTGTGATAAATGCAAGCAAAGACACACTATTATGTGAAGAGGACACACACACAAATAGGCACACTTGTACTGCACATCTGCACACAGGGAGTGCCACAACAGCTTGAAGCCATGCCTACTTATTCTTCAGTCTACAGAAAAAATGTTACACAGAACAGTGTCCTGAGGCACGACTTTGCTGGCCATTCTTTTTGCTTCCATCATCCCTTAATTCATGCTGGTTTGAAAGCCCCCCTTAGGGTACCACTTCTCACTGGCAGCCAAGAATTCATCTAAGGACTCTTTACTGCCCAGACGGGGTAAACCAGTGAAGTGGCAGCAGTGAGGAGTGGCGATAGAAACCTTGCTGCTGACAAACCTGGGAACTGCTTCCCTGCAACACCAAAATACATGAAAACATCTTAATGAATCCCTTTCAGTGGACTGGGCTCCACCAGACAACCCTGTGCCACTCTACCTCTCAGGTGGGGATAAGGCAGCATTTAGACAAGTGGAGGAGCTTTCCTGAGGACCACCAAGAGCTTTCCCCTCCTTTCCCCACCCCGTGTTGCAACAGGAAGATACCCTGTGGGTTTGTGCTACTCCCAAGTGACCCCATGATGCGAGCCAGCCAGCCACTGGAAGCTTGTCTTTCTCATTAGGACTGAGGGCTGTTGCCTCGCAAGAGCTTTTCTCAACATTAAAAGAAAAAAAAACATTATCTGTGGAAAGTTTCTACCAAAGATATTCAACAAACAAACCGATTTGCCTTCTATGTTAAAAGTCTCCCCAAAATTTCCTCTTATTTCAGTTGCTGTATCTTCCCCAGACAGCCCAAAATCAAGCTGGCTGTATGAAAAGAACAAAGAGCCTCTGTTAACGCAATATTTATCTGCTGCTATTGTCTCTCCTTTATAAAACTGTAGTTCCTTGGCATTACAATTAGCTACTCCAGAGAAAATGATTATGTCACAAAGTATTATCCGCCACAGAAACAGATGAATGATGTGAACCAAATGTAATCTGGGGAGCTTAGAGGCAATTCTGTTGACTTTCATGTAAATGTTCTTGCTAAAAACTGGGATGAATTTTAGCAGTGAACCCTTAGTTGATCTAGAATGTCTTTTCCAGCAGAAATGAATTTTTAAATAAGATAGCTTTTTCTCCGTGCTACTTTTTCTAGTAGGGAGAGAACAAGCCTGTGGGAAATATAGAAGGGTTTAATTGCCTGTGCAGAAACTTCAGACTACAGCTCACATAAACAAATCAGTGTAACTGAACTTCCATAAAATGGTTACATTCAAAAATATCTATCTATTTTACTCGCATTTTAACCTACCTTTTTGCCTTTTAAGTGTCTCTTGGAATAAAAAATTTAAGAGAAACACATAAGCTTTCTTTCCCTGCCACCATTAATTTGCTTCCCAAACTTTTTGTAGTTTCAGATGGTTTTTAAACACAGTTTGTTTCTGTAGTTACTCTGCGAGCTGCTCCCGAAGGAGAATTTACAATCTGCAAGTCTTAAGGTAAACATTACCAAACAAGAACGAACAGCTAAACAAAACACTGATTCACTGTTTGAAATGACGCAACACTCTACACTGAGTGAGAGATCACAGCTCTGGTCTAGACACAGGTTTCCTCTTCCCCAGCTTTGTGAAGGGCACCGAATGAAAACTCTCTGCTGGAGTTTGTGTGCGGGCACCTGGCCCCGCTATTTTACTTTTTGAATTACCATCTCAGTGCTGCTCTGGCACTAAGAAAGAGGCTGCTTGCAGAGCCTACAACACGCACATCTGTGGCACAGAACAAACTCTGAATAACCTTAATGAATCACCAGATCAGACTGATTCCTTCTCAGAGGCTTGCTATAAAAATCCTCTGGGCTATTCGCACCTGCTTATTCTCTATGCCTTCACTTCCCAGGACAGGTTTCTTAGGGTGTTTCCCATTTAACACAAGATTTCTCCCTGCTTACAAAAAATACTTGCGTGGATGATTTTGGAAAGCTGTAACTACAGTCATCTTTTCATGTCCCAAGAGCTTCCCAGTCTTTTTTTTCTTCGATGGCTCCTGGCTAAAACATAAAACCCATTCCAAGTCTTAAAGCAATTAAATCCAATTCAATGAGTGATGTTTTCCATGCTGGGTGGGGCTCTGCTTCCCGCTGCGAAACAATCAATGAATGCTCCGACAAGCTGACGGACTCCTTGCCAAGTCTGTGCAGCTTAGAGGTACACTGAGGTAAAGCAGCAGGTAAAAGACTTGAGAGTTTTAAACACTGAGATTTTTGAATGAAATAAGAGCTTAGAAATTAAAGCAAAAGGAAAAAATTAAAATATCAGCGATGGAGCTGGGAAAACCTGAACATCCTATCAAACTTATGGCTAGCAACTTTTCCTGGCCTCCTGCAACATGTGCATTAGCCACTCTGAGACACTCACTCACAGTCACAGTCACAGTGTCTGGAAACACCAGGACAGTCAGATGCTCTCCCACCCAACTTTGGAATGAAGCAGATTGGGAGCAACCTGGTAATGCAACTCCGCTAAAGCGTGGGAATGAATGAGCAGCCAAGAATGGTACCTTCCTACATTGCTGTGTTTAAATCCATCCGTAGGAGTTTGCCTCTGCCTTAGGAGCTTTTCTTAAATTAATAAATAAAAACTCTCATCCTGGCTAAGTCAGATTTTGAAAGTTGTGTGACTATAAAATTATTTACAATTGCACTGTCATAAAAATAGACAAGACACCCTTATTCTTCCTTGGCTTGCTGCCTACAGCTTTCATTCCAACAAAGACAACATCAACAAAGACATCAAGGAACTGGAAGAGTTAGCCAATAATAAATTTGATATTTGGTTCTTGAGGAATAAGAAAAATAGCACAGTCAGGGTATTAATTTCAAATAAACCCCCTCGTTAGCAGCATGATTTTGATTCACTGCACACCAACCAGAGAAAGCATCACACTGTAATGGATGACCTAACAAATGTCAAGGATCAAAACACAGTTGAGCCTCAGCTCCTGCTTTAGCACCATATTTTAGGAACCAATTTTGAAAATTAAGAAAGAGCTGGACAAAAACAACAAATAAAACAAAGCAAGGAGTGGGATTACTAAAGCCATGCTTCTTTTGTTTTAATCTTCTGATGTTTGTCAAGTAACTTAACTTGGTAGTTCAATGGAAAGCAGCAAAACTGAATTCCAACAATGTTTGTTTTTTTAATCTAAGATTCATGCCTTTAATTTGAAAAAAAAATAATAATGAAAGGAAAACACAAGCTCCAGCTTCCATTTTTCTATTCATATGCTGTTGCTGAAGAACAACTTAAGTTTCATACATTTTCCCTGAAGTATAAACCAAAGATGTACTGCAGAAATTCCAGGATAACTACACAGTCCTAACAAACAGGGTTTGGTAACATGAAGTGACACATTTCAGTACATATTCATAAGGGTTTGGGGTTATTATTGGGCTGTAATTGCAGTTGTTCTAACACCTAATAAGCCATGGCTGGAAAAACAAAGGCAGGTTAATTTGTGATTTCCTCTACTCATTCAGAGGCAAATTAAGTGTCAAACAGCTAATACAGAACATATTTCATTTTATGAGATTTTAATTTAATTCTGCACCATATCGTTGATGCCTTAATGTAGGGTGGTTTATCTAAGAGGAAGAGCAATTTATAAACCTCTTTCAATTGAAATCTTTAATGATAGGATACGATAGCATAATTACAGCAGTGCCTGCTAGTCCTGCTATACATAAGCATCTGTCAGCAATTCCATCATAAACATAAACCCTTACTTGAGGGGTTTATAACTCAAATGATAAAAATTGGCTCCAGGCTGAAATTTGGGATACAACAGTTCTGACCATCAGCAATTAAACTATAAGAATTATACACAAAAATACATATACCTTTTTAGAGCTACAAGTATTTAAGAGCCCTGTAACACCTCTGAAATTCCCCCTTTGTTTTTTTCTCTTTCACTTGGCCATTGTTCAAAATTATGGGCAGACACTGTAGGTATCATTCTGACAAGGCCCTGTTCACATTTTTTCTGCATTTGTATTATACCTAAACTAATTCCACTAAGGCTTGACAGGTTCTGGAACATATTTCTAGGAGCTTGGATAACTGGAATCATGCCAACTTTTTGCCTTTTTTTAAAATTTATATTACATACACACATTTGAAAATATTGCAAAGCTGAGGAGAAAACCACTCATACAATGAAGTCATTGATGAAGCTGTGGGTAAACATTTGCATCCTGACTGGTGTTCTTGATGCTTTTTTTCTTTTTTTCAGAATTCTCAAATTGGCTCTCAATCCAGTTCTTACTCCTTTTTTTATTTCTTTTTTCTTTTTTAATGGGTGCTAGGACAGCAGTTCAAGTAATGGCTCCAAGTGACCCCAGGTGATCCCCAGTGAGATCATTCCTAAGTGATACTCACACCAGGCTCAGTAAAACTTGCAAGGAAACCACTGGGTGCCTGGCTCATGTGTATGTACATTGAAACATACTCCTGAAAACTGCAAAAGCATCACAAATCTTAACATCTAAAAAGTAGCTGATGAAATCCAACCATTTTAAGTTGCCTAATTGCCTCTTTATATTTAACCACACCAACCACAACAGCTCCAAGGGTCCATTGCAGTTCATCATTGTGATGGTGACACAAACCAAACGAGCAGAAGAATTAACAGATATTAATGGAAAAGCAAAGGGTGAGTATCAAGGAAATTTTGAGTTTAAAGCTAGGGCTGATATCACAGTGTATTGCTGAAGCAGCTGTCTGTGGTCACATCACATCATGCTGGGATCTCCTCATCTCTGACAAGGCTCTGCAGGGCCCAGCTGAAGGCACCCAGCAGGGCACCCTGCCATAGAAGGAACATTGATTTGGGGGTCAAAATATCAAATAAGGTATGAAGCAGGCATTTCCAACATCTTTGGGGCTCTTAAAGAAATACTGGAATTGACAGCAATGTAGGCTGCTAGTCCTGGTTTCCCACTGTCACCCAAAGCAGGTTACAGTGACACCCACTCAAAGCCCTGCGAGTAGACATGGGGTGGGTGTCATGCTGTGGGCTGGGTTATGGGACTGAGGCTCCACAGAGGGCTCAGCTCAGCCAACACAGCCAGGCAGAGGTTCCCCACAGCCTCTTCAAAGGCTCCCAGGCAGTACCTGCATCTTGGATGATGGTCCTCTGCTGGTGCAGGTTAAACCCTTTCTGTAGCTCCCTACCCCATTTGCCTCACACCAGAGAAAAGCAAACTCCCCACTAACCTGAAAATGAGCAGAATCTCAGACTATTCTGAATTGGAAGGGACCCACAAGGATCATCAAGTCCAACTCTTAAGTCAATGGCCACACAGGGGATTGAACCCATGACCTTGGCATTATTACAACCAAGTTTTAACAGGATCATCTCCTCCAGCTCCCAAAAACATTCAGGAAGAATTTTAACTGCACTGCAAAATCTAGGATGACCCTGTAATGACTCTCTCTGAGCCTGCTGCCTTCAGCTTACAACAGTTTTTAGCAGTAAATTTAAGCATATATTTGAGTATATTTTATGATGTGGTTGATTGTGGTGTAAATGGTGATGATGCATCAGAGGAATCCTGAGGAATAAATCACAAATTTCTGTACTCTCTCTTTCTATAAATACCCACTTTTCCTCTAATGCCCAAGAAGACTGCAACACAGATTTATTACTTACCTCCAGGCAAATCTGCTCTCAAATTACAATTCAGTAATAGAAGACTGACCCAAAAAACCTGTTAGTAAAATATTGTGTGTGTACTTGGCCATGTAGTTAGGATTGTTAATATCAATTAATTCTGCTCACAGAGGAGGACTTGTTTTAAAACAACTTCATTTTTCTTCTGCATATATGTAATTACACAGCTGTAACTAATAGCCATAGCAAAGCAATCTGCCATCTAAACAACTAGCATTATTCTTCAAAGTATTACTTGTGCTTTTCTTCTTGTATTTTCTCAGTATGAGAGGTGATTAGTAGATATGATTAAATATATACATCAAGCCTTTTAGCAAAGTCCCAAGCCTTGCTTTTCAGCTCCATTTTTAATGGTATAGAGCAGTTTTCTGGACTTAACAACTGGCTTATTCTGCAATGCTGGTATCCATTTCCCCATATACAGTAAGATAATATTTATTTCTATGGGATTTCACCACTACCACCCTTTTCTAATGCATGTTATCACTGGTATTCATTTCTTTTATCTTTGTGTAAACCATGTGCTCTATCACATTTGCCATTTTGTTTGGGTGACACTCCCATCAATCAACCGATTGCCTGTATACACACACAACAGGGACTATGAAAATTTACCAAAAATTTCATTATGCTTCCTAGCAGTCACTAGGAAAAAACCCCAACCTTTGGCATGAGAAGAAATTTTAGCTATGAAGAATACCAAGCTTAATACAGACAAAATACATGTTTGTCTGGCTGTATTTCACAGGGCTCAGCAATTTTAATTCAGTATTTATAGAATGACATAACACAGAATAAACATCAGCAAAACACGTAGGTGTTTACCAGCCACCTATTATAACCAGAATTCCTCAAGCACCACCGTGGGTTTTGCTTCATGAACAGATAACCTTGATGCTTTCCAAAAGTAAATCTCACTCTCTGGCAAGCCTAAAACGGTGTTGCAGGTGCCTGGTTTCAACCATGGCAAAGGTTCCTGTACTTGTGCGTTCTTTCAGGCAGAGGAAGCGAGGGGAAACACTGGATACTCACACGTGCAGAGGAGGAATGGGAGATGGCTCGTAATGGTAGCGTCCCTCATGATGTCTTGCATCAATTGGCACAGGAGGGTGGAAGGCTGGAAAGAGGTGAGGTGGATCTGGGGGAAAAAAATAAAAAAAAAGCGAGGTTTCCAGATCCGAGTATCTCCAATGACTCTTTAAAACAACATTCAGAAAGACAGAACAGATATTGAAAAGCTTGTGTTAGCAGGGCAACGACTTGCAGGTCAAAATCTCCCTCCCTGATGCCGTCAGTCAGGTCTGTCTGAGAGGAGAGTTTGGGCCACAGTGTTGCATGAATATGTATTTACTAATTTTAATATTCTCTTTTTATAGCTTAAATGGAAAGGGATGTAAAAAGTCTTTAATAAATAATTATGTGCCCGTATGTGAAGTGTCAGATCAAAAGGACCATCAAGGCTTTCATAAGCATTCCTGATTTATTTATTTTTTTATTAAAACAAGAAAACAAAAAAATCATTTCAGGACAAAAAGCCTAAGCAGAGAATACAATACAATAAAAAAGTGTATCCTCATAGATGTACACACAATAATAGATGTTCCTACAACAGAAAGCCCAACTGAAGTGACCTCCTAAGAAATATAAGTAAAATTAGAGTAAATCAGACAACAGCGTTAAAAGGGAAATGCAGCTGGGAAAGGCTGTACTGGAGATGTTTAACTGCACCACACCGGTGGCCAAACCTGGAGAATAGGGGGACTCATTTCACACATAGCTCTCCAGCAGGAAGGATGCTTTCTTTGTCCCTGTGGCTGCAGCCCCGGGGAGCTCCCCTGCTCTATCTCCTCCCAGGCTTTCTCAGGATGGGGGTTTGCAGCTGTCAGGTCTCCTGTTCCCCGCTGGTTCCGGAGAGCCCCGGAGACCAGGCTGACAAAAGGGGGAATGCGCCTCTGCCGCCCCCATGGGCTCTGACCGCCCTCCCCACACTGCCGCAGCTGGATCACTTCCCAGCCCCATCGCTTCCCAGCTCCATCCCTTCCCAGCCCCACCGCATCTCAGCCCCAACCCTTCCCAGCTCCACAGGGCACAGCACACACAGCACAGCCCTCCTCACCAGCACACCGGTGTGATCCGTGTGCTCAAGGTGATACGTGCTGCTCACAGCCTCCTAAGGGCTCAAAATTCAGGTGAGAAGTTAAGCATCTCCAGCTGCATGAAACAAACTGATCCTGCACGATTAGTACCCAATTGCCATTGAAGTCATGTGTTTATCCAAGACCAAAAACTGAGAAGTACAGACGTTAGGTCATGTCATGGATTTACTAAAATGCTTCAAAAAAGAAAGAAAACTTCAATTATGCACTGGTAGTAAAACTGAGCCTACTTCAGTTTTGCCCACTGACTCCTGAAATACATCTCTTTATATGTCCTGCCTTTCCTATTCAGCAAAATGTAAACCTCCTCTTAGATTATTATTTATGAAAGCAGTTCCCTGGTGCCAGCAAGAGATGGTTAAAATAAAGGATTTTCCTCATGGTGTTTGTAAAATGTTAAGTTGGTTTACAATTATGTTTTGAAGTTAGAGAAGAACTAGAGTTAAAAACCTCATTGCCCTGAGGGAGTAAACTCAGGGGATGAAGGGTAAATCACATAATTTCTGAGGAAATTATCACAGTATTTCAAGAAAGTCTGGGAACATCTGACACAGCCTGTCCGGTTTCATGGCTTGATTTTGTGAAACGACACCAGCATGTGAGCAGCCACAGCACATTTTTGCCATTTAGTGACTCAGGGCTTACGCACTGTAAATTTAAAATAATTGTGCCTTACAGTGTAAGCTGGGAGCTCAAACTCACTGTAACTTTAATTCTGGTTCTGCTGTACCAACTGGACCTTGGCATGCAATCTGTTCCAAGCATTATTCCCCATGCTGAGCACTCATGGGCTTCAGTGGAAGTAAAAACTGGGTGACAGATGACTAGGAACACACTGTCATCATCCAAGGGGAGGTTGCTTGCTGCCACCTCCTGAAACACATTTTCCACCAGATGCCAAGGTGAAGGGGAGAAGGGACATGAGAAGTGTTCTCCCTGCCTGCCCTCTTCCCTGCTTCACTGGTATTTGCCTACAGCAGTGTAAGCCAAGGGGAGGAGGTTTAAAAGCAGATGTCTGGTGTTCTATCATACAAAGTCTGCCACCATTTTTTCAGCAAAAAAGGAAGTCACTTGCAACCTCATAGATGCACAGGCAAATCCTTCTCTGCCGTATGTGTCTCCCAAGAGTGAGACAGAGGAGGACAGGTAAGTCCACAAAGATTTTGTTACCCATACTTATGTCAGAGAGGATGTGGTTCATGTGGCCAAAACAAGCAATCCCAGCCAGGATGCCAAGCCCCCTCACTGTCACACTGTCATCCAGCCTGAGCACCTGTTCATTAAAATTAGTTCTAGTCATTAGGTAGTGAAACGCCATTTGACCCTTCTGAGTGTTAAAATCTACCTTTCCCTATGTGGGAAATGGAAACTTAGTATTAAACAACCCAAAAAGGGTGTTCTCCCTTGTGGGGCCTGCGCAGAGCACCAACAAGTTGTATTTACACATGGGCTATAAATCTCAAAGAACATCTTTCTGAGTCCTCTCACATTAAGCTCTTTTGTGTATCTTGGTTGCATCTTGTTTGTAGTTTCCATCTGGGAAACAGCCGTACTCCATCATGGCCCAGGGAGCTGTCTCCGTCAGCAGGAGCAGAGCTGCATATCAAACCCCAACATAATTATCCATCTCACAGTTTATTATTTACACATGAGCAATACAGCTGGTGAACATCATAACTCAAGTGTATGTGTAATAAGTTACTACATTGTAGCCATCTCCTGTTGCAACCCTTAAGAAAAACCACATGATGACTTTGCCAAAGTCAGGCTAAAACTGCTGAAGCAGAATAAAGTGCCACTAAACCTGGCTACCTCCTATTTATCATACAATTTCCTGACTGATGGTTCCACAAACCAGCTGCTAAGTGCTGTGTACTCTACTGTCAGCAGACTAACATGCTAAATGGGAGACAGGGAGAATAATGTACACAACTACAGAACTGGTGGAGTCAATTTTACGGGTAGAATTCAAATTCTGCTATGTTTGGGTCAGCCTTCAGCACAAAAGTAGCTGGTAAATTCTACATGCTTGGGGGCCCAAAACCACTCCACTTTGAAAAGCATTGAATATTTATATGGAAAGATTCTTAGATCAAACACAGAGCTGCCAAAGTACCCATCGTCCAGGGCTTCACTTGGAATTCACTTGAAACTGCATAAAAATGTAATTGGTTGACAAGTATTTATATGGAAATACATAATAAGAAGTTTACAAAGCAGTAATCGAGGCTGTAGCCAGTTTCACATTGCTTTTCCATTTCCCATCCAGTAACTATTTCATTAAAGGCAAGATCAGGATATTAAATGCACTTCTATGATTCTGTGTGTGTGATTCCGCCACAATTATTTATGCTGTAGGGTGGTGAAGAATAAGTGAGACTACTCAGGTTAGAACTGAATCTGAACACATCTGACTTCTAGTCATTTGTGCGAGATGTTCTACCTATCTAGAAAACAAGGGGGAAAACTCAGTGTCAAAGACAAGATACCTGCTCTGTGTTTTTATGTTTCTCATTTAAACTGTGAGGAACAAAACTGTTACCCTTAGGAAGGAGGAACATCTCTCAACAAAACAAAGCGACAAAATCTAACTTCCTATTCTGTTAGGGAAACTATTTATGATCTTCTTTAAAATTCTAACTAAGCTGCAAACTAGCACAGTTTTCTTACAGACATCCAAATGCACTCGTGAACTCCTGGACCAATTACATCCTTGCAGAGACTCCCTGACTTAACTGTACATGGACAGATGTTGCACGTGTATCTGCAGCCCTCAGCTCCAACCCAGCAGAAGTACCTGATTCTGTGCTTATATTTCATTATTTTCAGGAACTTGTAAGGACATGCCAAGGCACTGGAAATACACTTGAACACATTCCTTAGGCATTGCTGCCTTCTGGATTCTCTGCTGCCTACCACTGTAAGTTTCCTTCAGATGCTTTCCTGTCTCCTGCACAGGTAATATCTCCTTAAAAAAAGAAAAAAAAATGGAGACACAAAGGCCTGAAGTGCTACAAACTCTCCAGTTTTATGACTCTGAGATTTTCTGGAATATCATAGAATCATAGAATCAATTGGGTTGGAAAAGACCTCAGAGATCATCAAGTCCAACCCTTGGTCCAACTCCACTTCCTTTACCAGATCATGGCACTCAGTGCCACGGCCAATCTCACCTTAAAAACCTCCAGGGATGGGGAATCCACCCCCTCTCTGGGCAGCCCATTCCAATGCCTGAGCACTCTCTCTGGAAAGAGTTTTTTTCTGATCTCCAACTTCAATTTCCTCTGGCAGAGCTTGAGCCCGTGCCCCCTTGTTATACATTAATTTATGCTGACTTCTTGTCATTTAAAACATGGCCTTTTATTTCTCCTTCAAGAACCATTCTTGCCTTCTTAAAGAAGTGAATAGGATAATCTCTCTCCAATTACAATCATTCCCACACTGTAAAGAAGAAGAGACTTATGCTGGTTCTCTGAAAATCTACACCCTGAGTCTCTGCTGAGCATCAAGGTAAAGAAACCACAAGAAAGGAGAGGTGTGTATGGGCCTTGCTGCCAAACAGCAAACCTGAAAAGAAGTCTGATGAGATGTGGCTGGCAGCAGCAATTCACAGTGGGACTTGGTGGACAGAGGGACAACGCCAGCTGGCTCACAGGTGCTGTGCAACACCTTGAGACAATGGCAGAGGGCTTAGGCTACTATGAAGCTCACTGAAGTTTGTGATAACTTTTCTGTACACTCTGTAGTCTCTTAAATAAGCCTTACCTACATAGGGGATCACTACATTGGGAAAGTTCAGCTGTGGTGATAATACTAGTAAAAACACTGCCCTCAGCTAGATGACTTGCTCAAGCACCCTGTGATTCCTGCCAAACCCTCGAGGGAGATGGCTGCTGAAATGACAGGCTGCATTTTTCAGCACATCAAGAAAACATTTGCTACCGCAGAAAACTCCTGCGCTGGCTCGAAGGCGCCCAGTGTGGCCTCGACATCTGCACCTGTGTGGGGAGCTCAGGGCCAAGAAAGCAGAGGACTCCAGCCCAGCACAGGAAGCCCTTGTTATGCTCCAGCACATTTGTCCTTAGGACGATCAGCTCACCACATTACATGCCAGAGCTCAGCCAGTTGCAACATTCTATCTCAGATATAACCTCATTTGAGGTGAATCTCCTTCCCACTCTAAGCCATCACAATCTTGATCTGAACTCAGCAGTACCAAGCTTTCATACCAGATGTAACAGATATAGTATCAGGCAAAATAAAGCCTCCCTCTTAATGTCTTTTCAATATGCAGAACAGTTTTGAAGCATTTGCCAGCAAATTTCTACACTTCCTTTGGTTCACAAGCTGATCACCAGATGAGGATTTTCTAATATTCAGCTTTGCAGAGTCTCCAAGGGCACCACTGTTTCTTCACGTACATTTGTTTCAACTGATCTGAACTTAATGGTATTGCCAGGTTTTATGGCAGGAATTAGGTCCATAGTTGCCAAGCAAAGATCTTATTTTGGATTTATGTTTAATTACAGTTTGCATTAGAGCTCAATAAGAGCACATGTTGTCTCTGGGGCTTTTCTTTTTTCAGTTCTCTTTCAAAAAGGGGTGATTTATGTTTTCTACGTATGCTTATACAGAGGCTTTAATCAGGAAGAAAAAATGATGGAGCCACAGCCACACGTTAATGCACACACTTAACTCTGTGCACTTTGAAGAGTCTCCCTATGGTGACTGGAGCTGCTGCTTCAAGAGTGGCTGTTTGCCATCTGAAGCAGTGCTGATTTGCAGGCTGAGCCACCACTGTGCTGCAGCCCATTTTGTCAGGAGGCTTTCCCTTCCAGTGTGGCTGCCTCGTGTTGACATGGACAGGATTATCTGACTTCACAGAGAAGGGGATCTTAAATAGCAAAAAGAAGGAGCCATGGCAAAACTGGAAAAAAACAGGCAAATAAGTGTGCAGAGCCAAGAAACAGACAGAAGGAGATGGAGGAAAAATAACTCTCAATGAGCAAGTCCTCTCCATTTCAGTAACAAAAAATGTTACTTGCGATAAAGATTTAACACATTGAGAGAAAAGACAATCATAGAAACAGAGAATCAACTGGGTTGGAAAAGACGTCCGAGATCATCAAGTCCAACCCTTGGTCCAACTCCAGTCCCTTTACCAGATCATGGCACTCAGTGCCACGGCCAATCTCAGTTGAAAAACCTCCAGGGATGGGGAATCCACCCCCTCTCTGTGCAGGACAGTTTCTATCAGATCACATCCCTTCCATGTGTCTGTGTATTAATGATCATCAGACTTCCTCTCCTTACCCTCTGTTTGTGCTCACAGATCTTAAAAATAAACCACAGGAGTTCCAGGCCAAACCCCACAAACTTAGAGCACAGCTCCAGCTCTGTGCCTCTTGTTAAGGCTGAAAAATAATTTCTGCCTTTGCAAAAGCAAAAATTAAGACTTTAGAACACCTCAGGTTCCTGCCATCCACTTTAACACTTTTCGGTTTTTAAACTTAAACAACTTGTGGGAACATGTTTTACTGTTTTCAGGAGTTCCACAACAACCAGCATGCCAAACACTTGAAGGAAGAGCAGTTACTGTTGTGCTGTAATAAAAGTGGTTGGAAATTATTTCACCAGCTGGCACTAGGAGGGGTTTTAATATGCCAAATTTGTTGCAGGTATTGGCTAAGTAACTGCTGGATTGATTTCAGTTTGAACACTTTATTATTCCTCCCTGTCATTGCAACTCCGTCTGAGGAGCAGGATTGCCTTCTGGAATATTAACTAAACTTCCTCAAGTCCATTCAACTGACTCCAGTACTCCCTGCCATTGGCCTAAACAGAAGAAAAAAAAAACCAACCCCAAAAATGCAGTAATAGACAGACTTGTAGGGTAATAAATATATTACTTCGTGTACTGGACACCTCGGAGAGAAAAATCTCCAATTCTTTAAGAATATAATTTGTGATTCATTGCAGCCCAATGATTTACAAATGACTATTTCCGCTGGGATGGATGCACCAATAAGCGAAGAAAGGACTCCTTGTGCTGCCCTGATCGTGCTGTCATGAACTTGCCAGTGGAGTGGGGTGGGCACAGCAAGCACTGCTGCCCCACAACCCTCCTGGGAGGTACATTTTCAGAGGAGGAAAGCCAAGGCACTCCACCAGCACAGTTTGCCCTAGAACAAAGAGCAGATTGGTAGAAATGCATCAG
This sequence comes from Pithys albifrons albifrons, assembly GCF_047495875.1. Taxonomy (NCBI): domain Eukaryota; kingdom Metazoa; phylum Chordata; class Aves; order Passeriformes; family Thamnophilidae; genus Pithys; species Pithys albifrons. Next base: position 52,469,472 of record NC_092464.1, read on the forward strand.
AAATATCGAGCCTTTCACCTAAAAAGCACTGGGTGCTTCATCCTACAAGCAACCTTAGGAAACCTTCATGAACAGGAGTACAAGTGCATATGGACAGCAACTGTACATTGGCCCAGGCTTTCAGGAAAAGAGGAGACATCTTAGTCTCATCCTCCTGGTACTTGGAGGTATAATTGTTTCATTTAACGCAGCTGGTTCTTGGTACAGCACAGCTCATCTCTTTCCCAGCCTCTGGATAGCATTGCAGCATTTCTTAACAAACTTAATAATGTGGTCTCTGCAAGAAAATGACAAATTGTCCTCTGCCGGGAAGCTGACAAAAGAAATCTCTCCCTCCCCTACCTCGAAAGGACTCTGCAGCTAAAAAATAATTCCGCTTCTGCCTTGCAACACACTTGCTGTTCTGCTGATCCTCCCCCTAACTTCTCGTGCCACCATGTGTCACTGCAGCCTCCATCACTTAAAAATCTAGCCAGGAATAATGAGAACCACAGCGAGCACCCATGTTTAACTCTCAAGAACCCCACACAAGTGTTTTCACCCAGCTGCTCTGGAATGCTTCCCACCATTGGTTACACATGTGTATGAAGGATCATAGAATCATAGAATCCATTGGGTTGGAAAAGACCTCCGAGATCATCAAGTCCAACCCTTGGTCCAACTCCAGTCCCTTTACCAGATCATGGCACTCAGTGCCACGGCCAATCTCACCTTAAAAACCTCCAGGGATGGGGAATCCACCCCCTCTCTGGGCAGCCCATTCCAATGCCTGAGCACTCTCTCTGCAAAGAATTTGTTTCTGCTCTCCAACTTCAATTTCCCCTGGCAGAGCTTGAGCCTGTGCCCCCTTGTCCTATTGCTGAGTGCCTGGGAGAAGAGACCAACCCCCACCTGGCCAGAACTTCCCTTCAGGTAGTTCTAGACAGTGCTGAGGTCACCTCTGACCCTCCTCTTCTCCAGGCTAAACACTCCCAGCTCCCTCAGCCTCTACCCAAATCCTCAACATTTCCTCCTCTGCATGCAGCAAGTAACTGGATGCATAACCACAATGTATACATAAATAATTTGTACCTGTCTACGTGGTTCATACCCAGTTCTGTAACACATGGCAAATTCCAGTGGTTGAAGGTGAGCTACAAAGTGGAAACCGAGGAAATTAAAAGATTACAAACAAAATAAATCCTGATCCACACTGAAGAGAACTCAAGAAGAAATCTCACAGTGAGGCCTTCAACTCCTAAGAGCTGCTAAGCAGAGGTTTAACATGGGGTTCTGAAAAGTGGGAATGAGGTGCTGCCACACATCAGCTCAAGGAAGGCATCTGAGTGCCCTGCTATCAGCTGCACATGTTAACTCAGCAATAACAAATATCTGTAAGATACCGAGGTAAATGTGACTGAGGAGACACAACAGAAAGGTAGAAAGTGGGGGAAAATCTAGAAATACCCATGTATTGCTGCTCATTTAATGTAGGAACAAATAAAGACCAAGTTGGGTAATTCAACAAGCTTTGGTGACCTTCTTAGAGTTTATAGAGCAGCAGCGTGAGTCAGTCTGCAAACATTACTCGTTTAAATGACACTTTTGAAACTTGTGTGCTCTTCTGTGTACCAGAACCAAGTTTAAAAGCTAATTGAAAGGCCCAGCCTCAAACAGTTGAGTATCAGTATAGCATGGTGAAAATCACTGTAGCTAAACAGATTTCCAGCAGCTGAAGGTCTGGACCACAGGGTGAAAAACTTGGAAATAGGTCACACTTAGCGGCTTTGATGAGTATTTTATAGCATGACAGGAATTAGAGAGGAAAATGTATAATTAAATCAATTATGTCTATATTTAGATATTAAAACAGTTCAGATTCTATGGGATGCCCAATCAGACGAACACTCAGAGATTTCTTTTTCCCTGCTGTTCAAACTGATTTTTTTAAATTTCATCCAAATATTCATAATTATTTAACTTCTCTCTGCATCATCCTTAGCAATTACTCTCCTTCTGTGGTGTTTACACTCTTCAGGCTCTTGCAGATGAGCAGATAGCTATTATGTGTGCTGTTAGGCCACTTGGTAATATGCATTTATTGCATCCTTTAATCTCTATGTCCATCTCCTCGATTAATCACGGTCACTTGTTTTTGTTCTGTGAGTTTATTCCAGCTTGTGAGAGACACATGGTTGTCACCCCTGCACTCTTGGGCATCAGGTTTTCACATAGGCTGATTTCACTGTTTAGGAGGAAGTAGCTTTAGAAGTTTATAACACAAATAACATAGTCCTGTGAATTTCTCTTTCCAGAGGGCGTATGTGTTTCTTACACACAGTCACAAACACCATATCATTTCTAGGGTACTGCTGATGAAATGGGCACAGCTCAAGTCAAATAAAGACAACACAAACCAGCTCTTGGTTATTATTTCCTGACATTTCTAAATACTTGACTTTAAGCTGTTTTCTTCTTCCATGTCATCTCATCCTCCCTCAGCTTCTTAGAGAGCTTCTCCCCTCTATTTCATTTTTATGCTGGTTACTTTTTGGTTTAGATCATTATTGAAGATGGAAGGTACAGTGAGTTCACTTAATTTCCCCTATTGACATTTATCCTAAGTGCTCATTCAGCCTATTTTTGAGAATGTCATATTGTCAATATTCCAATCAATCTTAGTTACTTTATACCAGCCAAGCTTTGAGGCAAATATTTTAACAAGGGCCATAGTTAAGTTGTGTCACTTCCCTGAGCCTCAGGCTGGTCACTGTTAACACAGAGATGTCCTTTCTAAGACACTCTGACCCTCTTCAGTGAAAAGTCCCAACAAGAGCTAGAATGACAGTATTTTACTCACCACCCATTATTTCTTTAATTCCTTAAAAAGAGTGGCTCAGTTGCCTATAACTGCTCATTCTTTACTAACCTCTCTTGGCTTTTGCTCATGATCTTTTATTAAGGTCAATTTTCTTTACAGACAACTTCTTTGTTTCCCACCACTTACACACAGGATGAGAGCATCAGCTTTAGATGTAACTACACCTTTTTTGATTTTTAGGATTTTTGTTAGTATTCCCCAATTCCTCTTCCCCACCAAAGGGCTTTCTCAGTAGGGGAGAGTATGGAAATTCCTCATAAAGTCTTGTGAATACTTTCACCTTCACCCCCTCTCTTGTTCTCTGCAGATACAGTGGAAGCATCAGATCTACACTTTGCTTGCTTTGGAAACTAAGTGCTGCTCACCCCAAGTGCCCAACCATTTACATCAACACTACTGAAAAATGGGATGAAGGGCACGTATGTCTGAGCACAAATCAGCTCATGGTCTTTATGGCATTGGAAAATATTTTGCTGCAAAGCAACAGCACAAAAGCAAACTCTTCAGGGCAGTTTCCATCTTTACATCCCCTGCCTACAGTGCTTACTGCTATAGAGCTCCAGACTCTGACTGAGCTTTCTGGCACTATCATGGAGGAGTACAACAGTATATCTTTCTCCAGCCTCCAGTCCAGGCAGACAAGGGAAAAAGTTACATTATGTGCCTGTGCACAACCATGTTCTTCAGCTTGGTGATTAAGGGACAAGACGGGAGGAAATGTAGAATTAGGTGGAGCACAAACCCACAAACAGGAGAGAAGTGGGAAAGGACTGTTCACACACAACTGGGTAAGAAGGCAGTAAAGGGGAGGGCTGCTTTTCATTCCTCCCCACATCCCAGAGGAGATGCCAGGGGTGCTAGAAGGAGACAAAAAGAGGGGAAAGATGGCCAAATGAAGATGAGGTGCACAGACCACCATTCCCTGCCACAATGCCAGGTGACAAAAGAGGCTGTGGACATAGGACACTGAAATGGCCTCCAGGGGACAGTCACAGAAAAGAACTGTAACAAGGGCCCAAGAGTGTTGAAACCACCAATAAATTCCTTGACTGCAAATTTTGTGAAATTGGCAGAGGAGCAAAAGGGAAGAGGAGAACCTGCCATGTTCTTACATTAACCCCTGGGATTCTGCTTTTGGTCATTGCTTGGATAACATACCAAGCAGGCCAATATGGCCCCTCGTACTCTGCACACTCCTGGCATGTTCCCCAAGGCCCAGACGGCTTCAGACCCATCTCCCTGACACTCAGCCAGCATATCACCAAGGGCAGTGCCAGAGCTGCAGGACTTCAGCTCTGTGGCATAAGCATGAAGATATCCCCAGCCTGTAGAAGCACACCTTTCAGCTCTATGTATGCACTTTGCACTGCATAGAAGAGGCGGTGATAAAAGTAACTTAAGATGTCAGTCCACTGAGAGGGAATCCTCCCTTCCATGTTTCTGTGCAGAGTTCAGATGCAATCAGGCTGTAGGAAAATGAGGGATTTCATTTACCCTTCAGGAGAAGAAGAGGAGACAGTTTTCCTCAGTCCCACCCTCCGGCAATCTTGGAGCTTTTCCAATGCATTAAGCATCAGTTTCCCGCCAGTGAAGTGTTTGATGCTCTACTAAATGCAGTGGCACTGAGAGTGGTATAGTAAACCTCCATATGGAAAAGCCATTTGACACAAAGGTTGGAGGTCAAAAGTTTAAATGTTCATGACAGAGACCACAACAGTCGTTTTCTGGTCAATAACATCAAAGGATTTGCCAGCTCTTAATGCTACTATTGTCGCTTGTTTGGATCCTATTGAAATTCTAGCATATTTATTGCACTCCGGGAGTATAAGGACTTTTTGTTTGTTTTAATCTCTATGCTGAGCCCAAGGAGTCTGAAATGTAGTGACTCTCCTTGCTCCCGAGGAGAATGAGCAGAGAAACAATGCCAGAGGATGTGGCATTGTAGCCCAGACCAACTTGGTGCTTTCTTCCCCGCCAAAAAATATAAATGATGGATGGAAACATATGGTCTCTATTGGACAGGACTGGAAATCTCTGCTCCTGAACTCCCCACATGACCGGTTTTAATTGTTTTGTGTTATGGCAGGGGGTGAAAAGCATTCCCCACCATCAAGGTCTCTGTTTTGCCAGTCATTGTTGAGAGACGCTGTGCTGTGGCAGACTAAGTCTCCCACCAGACACAAATGTGGGGAGGGAGGAACAGCAAGGAGGTTCCCTGAGACAAATTGTAAGGCCTTAACCACAAAGAGTATCACTTCAGCCAGCCCTCCTTCGCTCCCTGAACTTCTGCTTGTGGTTAGGCAGCAACTTACTACCAGAGCTCTGCGGAGCGTGTTCCAGGCATTGTATTGCCATCAATACCTCATGCCGTGCCAGGAGCAGGATCCGAGTTCATTTGTTCCTACCTTCCGCAGATTCCTGTTCCCCTCTCCACAATGAGGATTAGCAGTTTAAGTTATGTTGCTGACCTCCATCTGGCTAGGCAGAAACAGATGTCTGCACACTCGGGCACGATCTGATTTCAAAGTGGGGACTCTGGGTTACTAATGACGTTATAGAGGCAATAGCATATGTTGGCTCTCAACAGTCCATTGTCTAATTGGGATGGTTTTAATCAAATATGAATGTACCCAAGTTTTCGCAGCTAATGAATAAATCCCCCTTTTAAATAACGACAGCAACTTTGAGCTCTCCATCGCGGCAGCATCCTGAGGAATGCCTGCATGAGCAGCAGCCACCACCGAAGGCATGTCAGAGGCTGCAGTAACATCTGCCACAGCTCAGCTCGTTATTTAAACAGCTCCTAACTGCCCTTCCCAGAGGTGAGCTGCAGCCAAATTGTTTTCCTTCATTTCACAAACCAGATATGCATGGCTTATGTGAACAGCCCAAAAGTTTACTTTAGTCTCTGTTTAAATACCTTCTACCACATATTTCAAACAAACAGTTCACTTCATTAGAAAGGCAAACAGCGTAGCCGCAGAATACGAGCACTTGAGGAGAAGCACAGCAGGCAGAGCAATCCCCTGCCCTGTGTAAACAGCGCCCGCTCCGCAGCTCCGGGCAGCATCCGCCCCGCCGCCACTTCAAAAGACACTGCACAAATACTTCACACGACTGTTTGTAAGTAAATGATAACCCTGGAGAGATTATCTGCAGGGCTGAGAGCCCCGATGACTATCACTACCGCTGCACAGGAAAAGAAAGGAAAGCCAAAACGTTGGCTGCCAGCCTTGGGTGAGTTATGAAACTATAATAAACTCGGTGGCAAAGCAGGAACATCAGCTAAACTTGTTAAACTGGAAAAGCAGCGCTGCTTTGGGAGCCTGATTTGGTGTGTTTGGCTTCACAAAGGCCAGCAAGTTTACCCTTAGCACTGAAAAGGTTAATGCATCTCCATCTTTTAACAGTAAATCGGCACACGTCAGAGGGCTGTACAAAAGAGTAAGTAAGGAAGCTGCACGGCCAACAAATCATCAGATAAAGCACTAAGCTAACTCTTTCTGGACAAAATACACACAGCGATTCAAATGCCTTGGGAGCACGCACCATCCTCTCATATCCCAAAAACAAGGGGAAGGAAGGGAAAAAGAAACGGGATTGCCCAGAGAAGCTGTGGCTGCCCCAGATCTGGAAGTGTCCAAGGCCAGGCTGGATGGGGCTTGGAGCAACCTGGGCTGGTGGAAGGTGTCCCTGCCCATAGCAGGGGTGGTACTAGATGGGCTTTAAGATCCCTTCCAATCCACACCAGTCTGGGATTCTTTGACCATGAGGCTGGGACCTGTGCCAGTCCCTGCCTCACTACTGGTGAGCAGATGATGGGGTTCAAGCTGGGGTTGTTTAGCCTGGAGAAGAGGAGGCTCATGTGGGGATTGGTCTCTTCTCTCAGGGAACCAGCAGGAGAACAAGAGGGCACAGGCTTAAGCTCTGCCAGAGGAGGTTTGGGTTGGCTATCAGAAATTCTTCACAGAGAGAGTGGTCAGGCTGCCCAGGGAGGTGGTGGATTCCCCATCCCTGGAGGTTTTTAAGGTGAGACTGGACGTGGCACTCAGTGCCATGATCTGGTAATCAAAGTGGGGTTGGATCAAGGGTTGGACTTGATGATCTCAGAGGTCTCTTCCAACCCGGTTGATTCCATGATTCTAAGCTGGACACAGGAGAGGCAATGGACAGCAGCCTGTGCAAGGGGGCTGCTGTCACCTGCCCTCACCTCCACACAGCTCCTGAGAGACTCACTGCTGAGCTGGGAATACACTTGCCAAAGAGAAACCTGCTTTGTGCCAACTGAACAATTTCAATCCAAATACCATCATTTGCATGTTTGAGGGAAATGACACAAGTCAGATAGTCACAAGTAAGGGCACTTTCAGCATGTCCATCATTACTGTCATCACTGGAGTGATCACAGCGAGCAACAAGGATGGCATCTCTGCATCAGTCATACAGCACAGGCTCAGAGTATGCCTTGAACTTTAGCATGACTTTAAAAATAAATTAGCAGCTATCCATATGCTCTTAAATACATTCTCTGGCAAAGAGAAACGACCAAAAATCTAAATATCCTCCAGAAAATTCATAAACAGGGACAGGCTGCAACTGGCTGTGGGGTGAGGGTTCACAAGCTATGAGAGTGCTGAAGTTATTCCAACTATCATATAAAGAGAAGAGGGACAGGTAACATTTTTCATCACAGGGAATCAAGTCTTATCAGTTCTAGTGAAGGTTAGGACACCTCAGCAACCATAACTTTAACCTTGCAATGACTCAAAACATACTTTGCAGCTATTTTCATCTCAGGGTAAAATAAAGTCCCACTAGGTCAGAATGTTTATCATTAACTCCAGCAGAGTCAGCATAGCCAGCTCTTGTGATTTTATCTTAAGTCTTATTTTCCTTTTCAGTGACTGGTTTTGGTTGGGTTTTTTTTAAAGCTCCAGTATTTTCAGTCATGTCACCAAGTAAGAATCTCAGCTTTCATTTAAGGAAGAAAAAACCCCAAAAAACCAAAACTCACACATGTTTCCAGCTATTATGGTAGCAGGGAAAAGCTGGAAAATGGGAAATCCCCCCAAGTTTCATAACCTGTGAGCAAATAAAAACATTCAAGACAAACACACATGAACAGTTATGTAGGTACAAGACCCTGCAGTTGGTACGTGTGTGTTTTCATGATCACATACACAAAGTTATTCTTTGGAACACCTAAATATTTGAGATGGCAGGACAGGATATCTGTGTTACAAATGGTATCTACTGTCATTAAAATCCATGGGGTTTAGCTGTGATTGTCTCTAAAGTTGTTTGCAGAGGTTTTGGTCCATATCAGAGTGGCTAATCACATGTCAATTATTTTTTATTTGACAATATAGATGCTTCCCTTACACGGGGTAATTTTTTTTCTATCTATTAAGAGTTGACAATTATTCTACATTTTCCTTATATGTCCAGATTACAGTCTTTAAGGACTGCTTTCTAAAAGCCATGAGGTGTAGAAAGATCCTTTCTAAGAATTTTAGTGGAAACACCAAATTTAGGTTTAATGTGGAAATAAACCCCCCCTAAGTTTCTGCATGATCTAGAGAAAAGAACAGTCATAGCCAGCTCTTTGAGGGGGCTAAGATAATAAAACAATAAATTTACTAGTATTATTATTACAACTGATAACAAAAGCTGAGCTAATGGAACTAAAATATCTTCTAAACCAGTTCTTGGAGAGCTGATAATACTAACCTTTAGGTGCCAGGAGTTGGGAATTTCCCAGCGTACCAAGCTGGTTGACTAACTGGCACTAAAAATAGGACTCCAAACCCTGCTGCTCTTGTGGTTTATGTACAAACAATATGATTTTTTTTCAAGCAACTCTGATCCATTCAGAGGGTGAAAAAAAAATAAAAATTCATTTCTTTCATGATGTTTATGGCCTGAGGCTTTTCTAATACAAAAAGGGGAGAAACAATTTATTTTTATTATGCCATTCCCCAATCTTCAACTTAAAACAGACCACTTCTGCAGCTTTTTTACAACATTCCAGCAAGTCCTCTGTTGCAGTTTTTTGTTCCCAAGCACGTACAGCTACTAGCTGAAAGAATTTGTGCCTACTAAAACAGCACATGGTTTCTTGGGGCTGGTGGTTTGAGGTGCCAAAGTTAATCCAGGCTCCATCTCCGGCACCAGCCAACAGACCAGACCACACTTCCCTTCCAAATCCATGACAACCTCTTGCCACGAGTGTCCAAGCTGCATGGAAGAGTCAGTGCCGAGATAAGGAAATCCCACATCCTCTGACACACAAACACAGAAAGGAAACCTGGGAACACTGGAAAAACATCATCCCCACCTTTCTCAGCAAGTGTTATTTCTGCTTCTTTCTTTGCTTGAGCACTCTGCAACTGGTTTCATTGCATTTACCCCAGCAATAAAAACCTCAAAAGAGCTAAAGAGAACAACTCACATGACCATCTCATTTATGTACTTTTAACAGGGACATACATAACAAGCATTCACTGAAGAAATCCAGGTCTCTCTTTTAGCTCCATAAGAGATCACCATGGCTTGTCTTTTCCAAGTGTTTAACTTGGGATGACATCTCTTTGGAAAAAGTGACCTCTCACTTGATGCCCAAGCCCAGGGTCATCGTTGAGAGACTCTCAATCACGCATGAGTTCAGAAGCCTTCTTGATAGAGGAATGCGAACAAGTGGGATCAACAATAGCCTGTGCTCCTAGATTCCTCTTGATGACATATTCTCATTAGTCAAAACGAGGTGGCAACCCTTCACTGATCTTTACAATAATGGTGGCACAAGCTGCCTTTCAGTGCAGATGAAGAGCACGTAAGAGGGGCTTGCTCCTTTTCCATGGGCAAACACAAACAGGCCTATAGAGCAGCAACAAGGATATCTGTCATTTTCTTTAGTTTACCAAAATGTATCTCCAAACCTTGCTGAACACTCCCAAATGGTCAAAGTAGGCAGGAAATGGAAAGCTATTTATCGTAGACCTGCAGATTCATTAGTACATCATGGGTAGAATTTGGGGGAAACAATCACCAATAAAGTTTTACTGGGATGCAGTGAATGATCCCATGATGAGGTATGGCAGAAGCTGAGACTACCAGCTCAGGTAGAGGAGTTTGAAAAGGGCTAGTGTCATAGAAACATAGGATCGATCAATTGGGTTGGAAAAGGCCTCTGAGATCATCAAGTCCAACCCTTGGTCCAACTCCAGTCCCTTTACCAGATCATGGCACTCAGTGCCACAGCCAATCTCACTTTAAAAATCTCCAGGGATGGGGAATCCACCCCCTCTCTGGGCAGGCCATTCCAATGCCTGATTACTCTCTCTGGAAAGAATTTTTTCTGATCTCCAACTTCAATTTCCTGTGGCAGAGCTTAAGCCTGTGCCCCCTTGAGCTATTGCTGAATATTGCTGTCTACCACCTTCTCCTTCACATACAGGGCTGTTCCAGCAAAAATCTAAGGAGCTACTTCCTAAAGCACCCAGGCTGTGAGTTCCATTCCAGGCAGACATGGCATGTGAATCCTCAGGACAAGACATACATGCCTTTCCTCCCCTCTCACCTGAAGGATGTGGGGAAGGTCAAAGTGACGCAGCAACAACCAGGACTAAATGGAGAAGAGAGTCAAGGTCTGAGCACCAGGCAGACCCTCATGAGCAACTCAGAGAGGGCTGCCCCATCATGCCAGGCACACACAGGGACTTCTTGGCCAGGTGGGAAAGCTGTTTTCAAGATGAAAAGCTCCCTTTGGCTGCCTTTGCTTCTGGCATTCATTCCTACTTGTATCTGATTACAGGTTTGGCATAGAATTTGCTTTTTGAAAAAAAAAAAAAATTCAAGCGAGAGTTTCCTTTTCCGACATAGGCATAGAGAGAAAACAAGAGCCTCACATTCCCTCCTCTCCCGAGCTGCACATAATGGGGTGGGGGTCAGGGTGTGCAGCAAACCCTCTGTAAGTAATCCCCAATTAAGTTCATTCTTAACTGAAGCACTTGGCTCATGGACAGATGGTGTTTCTTCTGTGCACGTGAGCTCAGCAGAGAGAAATCCCTGGCTGGAAGCTGCATGCCTTGAGCAGAGGGAAATTCCTCCTCTGGCACTGAGGTGGTGCGTGAGGAGGATTGTGAGGACTTTGCTGAAGGGAGAATTGGGTTAAGGGGATGTTCATAACACCTGATTTGCACCAATGGCTCACTGCCCACTCAGTAAGACTGACATCAGCCTGACTGAGAACCCAGTTTACTTGCCTCACTCACACAAAAACCAAGAAAACCACACAGCAGACTTAGAATGTAATTACTTTTTGGGAGCGTGATTGAGGCCTGGCAGAAGAAGGAATTTAACCAATTCAAAGCAGCCCTGTCAAGTGCTGCATTGTGTCTTCAGTTCTTCAAGGAAAGCATGTCTCCCAGGACCAAGCACAAAGCACCCCACGGAGGCTTTGCCTGCATGCAAGAGATGTGACCAGCATGTGCAGACATCAGAGAGCAGCAAAGCTGTCCTGAGGACTGGGAGCTGGGTTTCCCATGCTTGAGCCACACAGTGACCTCTCAGCCAAGCTGTCTCAGGGACTACCCTCTGCAGCCACAGAGAGGCCACAGCCTCCCTCCTCTGCCCCAGCAACACTCCTCACCCATTCCCTCAACACAGCCCATTCCATTGCTAGAACAGCAGGACAGTGGAGTGGGATGAGCCTGGAGCTGCTGACCCCCATGAGCAAAGCCCTGCTTGCCTGGTATCTGCCCTCAACAGCAGAGCTGTGATAATACAACACTGCAGTTACAGGCAGTGAGCGCAGGGCTGGGGTAGCTTGAATGTTGCCCACCACACTTGGCATCAGTACCTGAGCTGGTGGGATGCTGGTGGACCCAAGCAGCAGCACCAGCCAAGGCTCCGACTGCAATAGATGGGCAGGCTCCATGCTAACCCCTCAGCTTAAGGCATGTGGAACAAGCCCAGCTGTGGCCAGGAGGATGCTAAAGGAATGCTCCACTTATGCTCCCAGGGCAGCAGAGAGCAGAGCCAGCACCTCGAGTGGGGCTCAGCTGTACCAGGCACTCTTCGACATATACGGACACATTCACCCTTCTGGAGAAGCTCATACCTTACTAGCTCTTTAAGGCTAAAGCAGGCCAGGGAGTTTCCAGCCCATCAAATAAAAGAGGTGTCTGCTGGGAAGAGCTTTTCCAGTCAATGTTCTCTATTTAATATCCCAGTGCCTCTTCATATGGTGTTAACCCCATCATGGAAATGAGGTGGGGGGAAAAAAGGCGGGGGCGGATAAAAATCAGACTTTGGACACGATCCAAACCCCACATTCCCAAAGCTGCTGAGAATCACCATGGGGACAATTCAGTATACACTGCTTTCATTTGACAGCTTCAGACTCCAACCCCCAGGCGCTGGCATGTGGGACCGTGTGTTTAAATCCTCCACACCGCTCCAGCCACAGCATCTGGAGTGCCTGCAGCAGCCACTGCCACCACAACAGGTATTGCTGGTGCTGCCAAACCAGCTGAGGAAGAACTATTGGCAAAGATCTGGCACATGGATGTGTGCAAGGGCTTTTAAACTCCTTTTCCCTCCCTCACTTGCTGGCAGCAGCCTGTGCCAGCAAAGACACTTTGAAACAACAGAAAAGAACAGAGAGAAAGTTGAAGGAGAATCAAGAAATAAAGTGAAAACTAAAAAGGTTAAAAAAAAATCCTCAACAATCCAGAGTCCAGCATAAATGCACATTTTATTATCTGTATGGATAATTAGCAATACTAGGGGACCTCTGCGAGCAGGCCTCATAGAGCTCATTTGTTGCTGAAATAGGTACAAGTGTGGCAGGCAGCAACTGAAAAGAGGAGTAAGAAAGGAGAAGGGGAAAAGAGACCAGAGCTTGGCTCAGGGATGAAGAGAGAGAGAGGGAAGCTGGCCTCTTGCCAGGGTTTTTGTGAATGGGTGGGTGTGTAGTATCCATTTCCTCCCAGTTCCAGGGGGGAAAAAACAACAAGAGGGTAGGGAAATGCCTCGAATGATATGTTGTTTGGTCATGCTTCAAAAATGTGCAACCACTGTCACATAATTTGATATTTTCCTAGTATTATGGGTATTTTCTAGCAGTCTGATTTCTTTCTTAACAAAGGTATTTTTCATTGTGTGCTTAATGTATTTGACTTTTACACACTAAGTGTCTATTCATAAAAAATGCAAGCCCTTTAAGTGAAAAATCCTGAATTTATGAATATAAAATACTTTAATGTACCTTAACTGTCTTAAATTCTCATGCTGATTTCTGCCAAGCTAACATTTTCTTCTTCCAGCATAAAGGGACAGCAAGCAGGGTTTGCAGGAGGTCTGAGACAATTTTACAGGTGTTGCAAAAACTGTATTTTCTCCAAAGTACATTTAAAGCACAACGACTGTACTGCAATACTGGCAAGGCAAAGAAGAAAAGACCACCTGATGACAAAAACTATAACTAAACACACAAATGAAATTAGGGGTCTGATTCAGTGAGGTTTGGGATGTTGTCTTTCATTGTTTGGATCTAGTTTTTCTTTACAAATGTATATTAATCATAAAGCTTGTGAATAGTATGGTGGAGATATTCTAAGCTGAATTAATCATGAAGCATTGAACAGATGACAGCAATTCGAAAGTTAGTTGCAAAACAAAGCAATAATATGCTCAGAATATGACACAAAAGTCACAGGAGGGATCAAATCTAAGAGGAAGGAGTACACAATAATTAAAGCCAAGACTAAAAGAGTAGGGTTTGAAATTAGGCTCCTTAGAAGAGATTAAAATATATGAATCATTTCCTAGTTATAGTTCCCTAAACTAAACTTGCTAAAAGGAGCAGGAAAAGGAAAGTCAAGAAGGGTGAATTTTCACCTCCCATTTTCAGTTATACTTATTGCTTAGATACTCATCAAACCCAAACTTCACCATTACCGACAGCTATTTTTTCAAACATTCTAATACAGGGTTTCAGAAAGTTTGGCATTTTCAGTGCTTGTGCTTTAAAGCTCCCAGTAAGAGATTAGAATAAGAGAATGGCATTTAACTCAGGGCTAATCCCAAAAATGAACTATAATTTTGCCCTGCCTGCCCCCTCCCCACACAATGAAGGTATTCTAGGTTTCTCCTAAACAGCAGAAAAGTTGCAGAACCTCAGCAGCCACTTTTATACTTTGCATACCAACAGTTTTACCAAAGAGCATCTAAATGCACAGCCCTCAGTAATGAGAGGTAAAACAGGGACTTCTGCCCACCAGACACAAGTCCCAGAGCAAACCAGCCTGTCTGCGATTGTTTCTGTGCCACAAAGAGCAAGCAGGGATCCAGGAAAGCAGAAACTCTGTTTCTAACTCCTCCCCAGATCAATTCCACTGCAGGATTTAAGTTAGACCTCGAGGACTGCCCATAAAAAAGAACAGGCTCCAGCCCTGGAAACCCTTGAAAAGCATTTTGAAGATGTAAAGTAGAGGCTGTCACTTAATAGAGCACAAGTATTAAATAATGATAACCATTTAACATTCCTGCAGAGCCTTTGGAGTCCACAACTTGTCACCTTGGGCTGGGCTGACAGAAGAGCAACACACCCACACAAAGCAAACAAAGTTCTTCTTGCTTCTCTGCTATCCCTCTCACAAGTTTCAAATTGCTTACCAACTATTTTTCTTGCAGGATTTTACCTTCAGAAAGGTTGTGTATTCTGGTGCTGTCCTGCCACCTTGCATGAATTTGATTTTTACTCAGGTACAGACATAGAAAGGAAAGGAGAAGAAACTTATTTTGGCAAGACTATTTAAAAAGAAATATATGTTACACAAACCTTACACCAGTCACCAACTTTTATCCCCCCTCATTATGTTCAGCTTAACTCCTACCCTTCATCTTTCAACCATTCCTTTTTCCATAAGCACAAACCAAAGGAAAAAGGGAACAACCAAAACACAGGCTATGAGTGAATGCCCTGCAGTACAAGACCCACAGATACACGCACTGAGCCAGAGGAACAGACAACAGAAATATTCCCACACCAGGAAGCTGCTTATGACTTCCATGTGCAAACGATTAACCACAGGCAGGGCCACAGGAAAACACACAGAGCATCATGAGTTTCTTTCACAAAAAGAAGGGAGAGAGATACCTATGGATTCTGGAGTGTGGAGAGTAAAGGCAAAACAAAGTGGCACATCAAATAAAAGCCGTGGGGCACTCAGAGACACAAGCAGAAAGCAGCTGACAACAACTGCATATGTGTTATCAGGTGCATGTGTAGTTTTCCACTACATGGTGGGGTCTGAATGTATGGGATTGCTGTTTAAACTTGATCACCTGAATGAGGCATGTGAGAGAGCTCTGCCCTAAATTTTGCTGCCTTACCCACTGTTAACTAAAACTCTCACTGCAGCCAGGTGTTCTCAGTCAGGGCACCCATTAATCTAAGCACACTGCAGGGACACTGGATGAAAAGAGAAGGGAAAAAATCTGACTGAAATAAAGTACAAAGTGAGCAGAAACCAAGAAATACCAAGTAGGAAGAGAAGCAACCCAAGTCAGGAATAGTTGGAATAGACAGGAATAGCCATTCCTTGTTTCTGCTGTCAGAAAGATGTTTTCAGTTCTGCTGAGACTTTTTATCCACTTCCTCTGTTTCTGGCTGGTCTGTAACACAACTGAGTTAGGGAACATGGCACAATTTGTGGGAAACCCAAGCATGCTGTAAATCACAGATCACATCAGCATGGTTCTACTGTACTGTCTTGATTATTTAAGAATTTGTACACACACAGTAATAATTCATTAACTACCTCTAAGACAAATTCCTCTGTCTTCCTGGGCACCTAATCCTGCTTCCAAAAATATGTGTCTAGAGAGCTCATCAGAACAGCCCCACAGACAGTGAGGTTAATCTGTAGAGTTACACTGAAAGGCACTGACTGGCCTATTGATGGCTTGTAGACCAACACTGTCATCAGTGAAAGACTTCAGTGGGTCATCAGCCCATATGTTGGATCAAGTGTGTTTTTTAAGGTGAGGACATTTATACTAGAACACATTTTCCTACCCTTGCAACTAGAATTCTATTTCAGTTTACTAAAGCTTAAAGATATGGGTAAGGATCTAACAAAGACTTTGTGCTTATTTTTAGCTGGCATAATAGGCTGTTAATTCAGTGCAATAAAATCTATTATTAACTACTGAATGACTATAAAATCACTTGCTTAGTGAAGGTGAAAGATCTGTACTGACTGTACTCTAGTAATTTTTTTCTAAGCAGAAGTAACTGCTACCATGACTATTTTTTTAACATTGAAGTCAAATGGAAGGAGATTTATTAGATTTACCTACAAGAACATAAGAAAAGAAACTTGAAAACATGCAAGCTCAAAGTTTTTTAATGCCTTTTACTTACTAGTGGTGCCTACACAATTAAGCAGAGCAGCTAAGACTCAGGATAAACTCAAAGTTTACCTGCCCTCTTTAGCAGAAACCCTAAGACTGTATAAATTAAACCAAGGTGGAGGCCCATTCTCTCTCCAGTTTGCTTGTTGTGAGCTCAAGTCAGAGCTGGGAGCTGGGACAGGTCAGATATTGTAGCTCACACAAGGGACAAATCACATGGAGATGCTCCATTACTTTCCCCCAGATATGCAGGGTTTACAAGATAAAAGGTTTCTCCTATAGCTTTTTTTTTTCCTTATTGCTATAGGTTAAGATGGCCAAAACTGAGTTACACTGGTTTCCCCTTACAGAGAAGAAACACAGCATGTCAAGTCAAATTCTCTGCATTACACCCCAAAACTGAGCAAGTCACCTCACTGCCCGCTGACAATGTCTGGTTGTAACAAAGTCATTCCCCAGCCCCCGTGGTGCACCTGTGACAAATAGCATGTATTTATGTACCTTTCCATGAGGTCTAAAGAAATAATTTAAACAAAACTTTTATATTTATGAGCTTGCTTGGGCACCTGGTTTTCAAGTCAGCATTGCATGAGTATTAATAGGGCTGCAAAAGTCTATGGCAGAATCACCCAGGCAACTGTATGTGCAACAGAACATCAAGCAGCTAATGCACCAGTTTGGAGAAGAAAGCTTCCTCACTGACAACGAGTCACTCACGCTAATTGAAGTCCCACGCTCGGTTACGGTAAATGACAAACATCTCAGGATGTTACATGAGAAAGCTTTCCTTTGATACATCTGCAGGCTTGTCATGCTTTTTTGACTTATTGTAAAATAAAGACATGGGACAGGAGGCTTTTGAGACTCCAAAAAAACATGAAGGAAAATAATGGAACTCATTACTGAGCAGAGTTTTGACTTGTTTGAGGTCTGCATTTGCTAGTGAATGGAACAAATGATGTTACAGGGTGAAAGCTGCCAAGTTTCATTAGAGTACTTCTGTGGAAGTGTATGATCTCAGAGGCTATACATGTTAATTTACAGTAGAGTTTAGATTAAAGTGATGAATGTGTATCTAGTGTACATTTAAGCTCAATTTTAAAAGAAAACCAAGCTGGGGCCTTCCTGTTCAACATGCCACTGCATATTCTCCAGTGTAGAAGTGGAGCACCTCAAGCAGTTATTAGTCTCTATTGGCAGAAGGACATTGTATTTAATTAAGTGCCCACTCTAACTGCAAAGTTCATTTCCTAACCCTGAGTTCAGCTATCAGAATACAAGTAGTTTGAACAGTGTTTCACATCTGCTTGATGGGTAAAAGCTGTCAGAAGGTCCTGTCAAATAAGAAACAGAATAAAAGATTAATTTCCCAGTAAATTTCGTTCCATCTTTTTCTCTCTCCAGCTCAAGATGCTGGTTACCATCTAGCTGTGAGCAGCCCTGGCATTTATCTCTCCCAAAACCATAGTAGTGTTTTTTCTACTCTTTTTACACATGAAGTGTAAATGGGATGAGCTTGAGTGCTATGCACTTACATAGAAGGGTGGCAAGTCCATTCTTCGGTGAGGATGTATTTAGATGTTTTTGTTTATCTTCCCATTTATATAACACATGTCCAAACCACAGCTAAACTCACACAACTAGAGACGGCAAGATATTGAGGTACTGGAGTGGGTTCAGAGAGGAGCAACGAGGCTGGTGAAAGGACTGGAGCACAAGTGCTGTGGGGAGAGGCTGAGGGAGCTGAGGGTGTTTAGCCTGGAGAAGAGGAGGCTCAGAGGTGACCTCAGCACTGTCTAGAACTACCTGAAGGGAAGCTCTGGCCAGGTGGGGGTTGGTCTCTTCTCCCAGGCACTCAGCAACAGGACAAGGGGGCACGATGGGCTCAAGCTCTGCCAGGGGAAATTGAAGTTGGAGAGCAGAAAAAAATCCTTTCCAGAGAGAGTAATCAGGCATTGGAATGGGCTGCCCAGAGAGGGGGTGGATTCTCCAACCCTGGAGGTTTTTAAGGCGAGACTGGACGTGGCACTGAGTGCCATGATCTGGTAATCAAAGTGGGGTTGGACCAAGGGTTGGACTCAATGATCTAGGAGGTCTCTTCCAGCTCAACTGATTCTATGATCAACATAATAAAGCACACAAGCAGGCTTCCTGCTTATGCCTCACATTTCTTTTGAAGCAAGAGGTGATGTCTGGCCAGCTGGGCCTGCAGGAGAAGCTGTGCATTACCCACAAAGGTAGAACATCACAGACAGCATCTAAGTCCACACCTCCCCAGCTGGTAACTCGCCCTCAGAGCAGAAAGATGAGGCTCTGGGGCACGACCCCAAGCTCAGCCCAGGTTTGCAGGAGCACTGACCCCAGCAGCAGTGGCTGGGTGCTCTGTGTTAGAGCAGCACAGCTCCATGGCAAGGAGCTGCACGCACTCTGAGCTAAGTTCACGTTGTTTTTTTTTTAAACCAGGTCCATTTGAGCTGAAATGGAACATTGTGCTTGTAGAAACAGGACCTACCAGCATCTGCTGACAGCTGTGCTGATACAAGCAGAGCTCCTCTGCAGTGAGTGACACAGAAAACTGGGCAATGGATTCTCTCTGCTGTGTGACTGACTGCAGGTCTGTTAACTTCAGCCAGAGGTGCAGGCAGACACAAGCTTGTGTTGCTTCACAGAAAACATCATCTCTGAAAAGCTCCACCATTCTCTGTGAGCTGCAGTAACATCCTCGTGGCATTAGGCAAGGGCAAGATTTCAAACCAGCTAATTAGCTGCAGAATGAGGTAATCAGCAGCAAGCTAACATACAGAAAATAGGTACATATTTTAAAATGTCAGGGGATATTTTGGATGATGGGAGCGTGGGTCGTACATAAACAGTAAGGCAGCAGAATGACACTCAAGTGGTATTTTCTTTTACACTAAAGCCTTCAAGTTAAAAACAAAGGCCAGTAAAATAAGAAGTTGTGTTTACTGGGTCCCTAGACTTGCCATCTAATACAGCTATTCATCAAAATACTGCATGCTTTTTGCATGACACACGTGTCTTGTTCAATCAATGGAAAGCTGCTAAAAATCTCCTAAATATCCTATTCTAAACAACGCTTTGCAGCTACAACCACAGCCTGATTTTGATTTATTGAATAATTTGACCGGAGAACACCTTAAGTCACAACAACATTAAATGCAATAACTTTTCATTCCTTTGCTGAACAGCATATGAAATTAAACAAAATAAAAATTGACAGCACCAAGTTATCCTGAATCTATTCCAGATGGATTAAGTTCTGTATGTATTAAGGGGAGAGTTTAGCTTAGGTTTGACATTGCATTTCACTGACTCCCCAAAACAAATCAAAAATAACCTAGGATGTGTTACCAACTCCATTTTAAATCTAAATATTTCTGATACTAATTATGGAGCAAAGGGAGAATGTTGAAGACATTTCAACTTTAACAGTCCTGCCATTCTGATTAAAAAATATCAGCTTTACATCTGCAAGAAATTTATAAAGTGGACTCTCTACAAACTGTTAGGGAGCAATTTGTGCACAGTTAGTTCTTTGTTTAATCGAGAAATCTGCCCAAACCCTGATTGTGTGCTTATTTCCCTAAGGCTGGGAGTGAAGGTTATTTCATTATGCCTTTTGGGAGCAGCAATCTATCTAATACGTTTCTGAATTATTCCAGATTGAGACGAAGCTGAACATGAGAACAAAGCCCTGCTTCCACAGCAGAAAGACCAGCCTAACTCCCAGCTGGGAAGATTTAGGCAGAGATTTATAAGTACAAACACTGAAGAAATTTGCAAGTAATTGCATGTATTTGCTCTCTGTTGTGGTATGCAGTAAACTAATATTTATTAAAACATATCAGCACAGTACTTGCTCATTACACCCTTCCTAGACTCTTATTGCAAGGTTGTAATGAGGGTTTGGTTTGGTTTTTTTCCTTTATACTTTCCAGGGCACGAGGGCCAGTGGGAGAGGGCAAGAAAATCAGGATCATTGATTGATATCTGCTGGTTTTGTAGGTTAACATGCACACAAACCCTACCTCTGTAATTAAATAGAACGTTGTAATTGCTGCCAATGAACAGACAGGAAACAGTACTCCCACCTGTTCTATTAGACAGAACAAGACATCTGGATACTCAACCTTACTATAACCTACTTTTTGTGTTTCCTGCTACATACAGAAAATACCCATTTATTTTATTAGCCCCTACACACCCTGCAGGTTCATGTTTTGAAGCAACATTCAGTTGAATTTTTGCTGAGGTTTGAAATGTTGGTTCAGCAAGCATTGGTAAAGTCCTACCAGGCTGGAACACGAGTTACTTGGGAGATCCCTCACTCAGTGCCTGGGAATATGGCACTAAATATCCACACATTTAATTGTTCCTCTGGGACCCTCATTAACTGCAGCACAGGTGGGGTTTCTGCAACATCAGTGTCCTCCTCCATGTTATCCACTTCTCCAAAAGTTCTATCAAAGCTCAAGTCACTTTGAAAGCCATTTGCTTTCCAAAGGTTTCCTAAGCAAGGGGACACCTGGAGAAGTTCTAGCACTATCTGCTTTGGGAGAATGCCAGGAATACCCAGGTTTGTTCCATTCAGTGATGGTTCTAAACTGCCTGTTCCAAAGACAGTGTTTCAAAAGCCTGGTTAATGTCAGTAGGTGACAGAAACCTACCTGGCTAATGCATCATTTCCAAACCCCTGGCAATTCAAAAGCAAACAGAGGAGTAGCTGTGGGCATAGATTTGACTCTGCCACTGTATCCTCATCAGGTAAGGACACACAGATTCCCCACCTACCTGAACCTACAACATCATGGCCTAAACTGATGAGGCTTTACAGTTGTATTATATTACATTATCAAACTGGGTTTTGTTTTAAGAGGGCTCATTCTCTGTTTCATAAATTTATTTGAAAGCAAATAATTCTGTTTAGCACTTTAAAAGTCAAAAACAGATTTTCCTGTACAGACTTTTGGTAAAAATGTAACAGCTAGTGACTTGTATTTGGGGTCTTAAAGAACAGATCATTAATTAGCACTTAGCATAAAAAGTTTTGGTACTCTTTCCATGCAAGATTTCTGTGGAGTTCTTAGGACTTGACATTACAGCTGCAAGAGCAGCACTCGGGGTTTTCAAAGCAATAGTCAGAATTTAGCCTGTCTCCTACTACAAAATGAAAATTTCAACTAGTAATTACTTGGAGTTGAGTTAATATAGTTTAAAGTTGGTAAGAATAACATACTTATTTACTGTGTGGGTAGTCTAAGATTTATGACAGCCTCAACTATTAATTTCCACATTTTTAAGTGCAGGGATTGTATAAACTATGAGACAGGTTAATTTCACTGTTGTCATTTAGTAACTCTAACTGGCTATTAAAATGAGTGTTTTCTTTAGGAAGTTTCCCTATGAGGTTCCTGCACCACCTTCTCTGTCCAAGTGGTTTTTTTCCTTCTGTGGAGATAAGCAAAGTTTCAGCACTGTGGCATGGAAATCCTTTATATCAGGAACAACAATTAAGCCAATGCTCAACTTGAAGAGACGTTTTGTAACCATCTCAAGTTGGTGGGATACAAGGACAAGAATAAACAGTGCAATATGACTATATGTTTAAGAGGATTTCCTTCTATTAAAAAATTTAAATAATTAAAATCCCCCAAACAACAAAAAAACCCACCAAAAATCCAAACCAACCAACCAACAAAAAAAAAAACAAAGAAAAAACCAAACCAAATCCACAAAAAACCACAAATCTTTAAGTAAATGGGGAAAAACACCCTGAGCCAATCATGCAAAAATCTAAGTGTGAGTAGAGCAGACCAGGCTGCTAATTGCTCCTCTGAGACCTGCTGCATTCACTGCACACCTGACATCATCTGCACTTCCATTATGAAGCCAAATCAACCACATACGCTCCAGCACAGTCCATTCTCACCTTCACTACTGGCAAAATACACAAAAAGATACCCAAATTCAAGGCTAGAAGTTAAGGCCAAGAGTGTTAGAAATCAGACACACTGTGTTAGGTTTTAAGAATGATTACATTAGAGAAAACACTCTATTTTCATATCACCAAGTCCCAGGAGATCACAAAAAAACTTCTCAATGGTCAGCACTTCTGAAAATTCAGCCATTTAATAACATTGTTGCATCAAGCTATAGCTTGACTCTGTGTATTTCCTGAAGAAATATTTACAGCTTTAACAGTACTCAGCTACCAAATTACTGACCCAACCTCAGTTTTTAAGAAGCTTCATGTGAAAAAAATAGTGGCCAACAGCAATTTGGAAGAACATCCATAAAACACAGGGTTAAAAATAGTTACCCAAATTGAAAACCAGGCTAGGAATAGAGATTTCAATGCACTCTGAAAGCCTTTCTAGTTAATTAGTAAGGCATGAATGTAGGACATTAGACATGGATTTTTATTTGTGGCTTTGCCACAAACTTCCTTGGAGATCTCGAACAAATCTCAACCTCTTGTCTATCAGATGCTGCAAGTGGGAAATGGGTCTGTGTGTAACTGCTTTGAGAGAAAATTAGCACTTCCCACAGAACACATTACATGGGGCCTTTCTCAATGAGTCCTGGAGTTTTGCTTCATTAAAAAATAAAATAATTAATGAATTTAAAAGTGAGTCAATGTTGAAAAACCATTCTCCACTACTCACTGCTCTATACTGACTTTAAGGAGAAAACTTTGCACTACCTTGACAGAAAGAAAGAGCAAAGGAGGAGTTGTGCACAAGGAGACTCTAAAAGGCCCTGAAAGAAGACAATCTGAAAATCCATCCAGTTTTTTATTCCTAATTGAACTCTTGGCTTTGAATATGATTTGAATCTATACTGTTTAGCACAACACTTGGCAACTAAAATTCACTGAAACGACTGAGGAATGAATTCCTACAGTTCCCAGATCACACTGCATTTAACAGATATTTTTGAGTATATGTTTCTTCTTGCAGGCAATTGCTACTGCCACTTCTGAAAGGAATTTATATTTGCCAACAACAGCATTCATTCAGCTGTATGGCATCTGTGTATGGAAGAAAATAAATAAAATACTTATTACACACACACTCATTTTCTATTGCCTTTTTATTTTTTTTTTGAGTTTTCAGATTGTTGACTGTTCTCTACATAAAATAAAGACACTCTGGTATAATCATCAGACTTATTTTGAGCAACTCCTAGTCCATTCCATGCTTGTTAGCCTGAGATCAATGTTGATGGCAAAAAATTTAAAAGGATAAGATTCCACTGCTACTAATATAGAATGCAGAATTTACTACCACTGAAAAATTTCTAATAACAATTATAAAGCCCCAGAACTAAAAAAAAAAAAGTAATACATTTTTTTTTTTACACATATATAGGGAGAGGTTTGGGCAGCACCTGCTGCAGTAGCTTTATATAATGCCTTAGAAAATCCTGGGTTTAGCCAATTATAACTTTCTGAAAACTTCTTTTTCAGGAGTTAAGTTTTCCAGGATTGTTCTCCAGTTGAGCAGAATCAAATACCAGAGTTTTGCTTTATGTCATAGCAGAAAAAAAGAAAAAGAAAAATACACACAGACTTTCATATAGTTTTACTCTCACAATGAAAGAATGGCTGAACTTTACACTTTGCACTTGCAGGATGGCTGAGCCCCCTAATTTCAAGGTATTTTTGTTACTTAGAAAACACCAGTACTATTATTAGTAAATGTTACTATGGAGTATGTACCCTTGGGCTTGGTGCAACCTGAACCACTTCACTTTGTGCTGAACCATTTTTAAACTCCCAGTTTGAAAAGATGCCTCATAATGACACCTTCACATTGAAACTGCACAAACAGCCATTAAATTCCCTTCAACACTCAGTACTGCTGGTTTTCAACATTTATCGTCATTTGGAATAAAAACATGTATTTTCTGAACTCAGAAATTTAACAGTAATCTTCAGAAAAGCTCTGCAGAAGTCCAAACTTCTGACAACTACTTCTAACATGAAATTAAAGAATGGGAACAAAAATTTAACATCATGTTGCTTATGCATTTTTTTGAGACAATAAGTATAGAATATTTTATTTGTATACATATTTAATATGTGCATCAAGACTATGGCTACAGCACTTGATTGCATGGGCATAAAATGACACACCTGTCTGAGTCATATAAATTTAGGCTGCCAATAATATGTCTGTATTTCTTCAAACAACAGGTCTTCTTGAAGGGATCTACAGCACCTCACATCACATTTCATTACCTTATTTCAGCTAATCTTTTTTTTCCCCCCTTTGTTTCTGCTTCTCTCATCCTTCCACCCTCTCAGAATTAGCTATTAGGGGGAAAAAAATTGCATAGGCAGAATTTAACAGTCTTCACAAATACAGTAAAAATTAAACACATGCACTGCTTTTAAATTATGTGCAGTTTGAAATGCAAAAGTGTCTGAAGGTCAGAGGCATATTTGTGGCTACAATGGCACCATACAGTTTTATATAACCAGCATGAGCTATAGGATCTCATATAATATTTTTATATATAAAGAAAACTAATCCGCTATATATATGTATGTATTACAAGCACTTTTTAATACACCACGTAACTTCCAAACAGAACACTCAGAAAACAACCCAGAAGGTTTAGGAATGTGCTGTTTGGCTGACATTTCCCTTATAAAGTGAAATCACTACATAACTATATGACAAGGTACTCTGTAGAAAACAATGCACAGCTCATAATTTTACCCCAAATGGATTTAACTTATGGTTATTGCTTAGGTAGGAAAGTTTTGGGGTTTGTTTGTTTTTTAACTAAAACACTATCGCTTGTCATAATAATTTGAATTAGGGCCATCAAGCTTCTTGATATGGTTTCAGAAGAGCTAAACTTTAGGACTTCTATTAGTCCCTTAAGCTATTTATTACCCTCAGAGCAGTAACTTTACTTTCCCCTGTCAGGACCACTGATACTGTTTTCATTTACCCAACATGAACTTTTGTCTTACTTTTATCTCAGCCATCATTTTAAAGTTACAGTATCCAAACGACTTTGTAACACTTAGCCCAGTGTTACAAAAGAATCCAGTTCACAGTAACATTCCTTTCTTTGGCATCACTGCTTGCCTTTTTCCCACCTTCAAGAGGCAGGTCTGTAACAGTCACACAGAAACAGCACCAAGAACAGGATGTATAAAGAGGCACTTGCTGCTGCATCCCCAAACCCAGCTCTCATCCCCACATAGGTCATTGCTTCATTCTGCTTGCTGCTATTTCACCAAGAGCAGCCTTTTTCCCTTGAAAATGGCAGATGTATTTTCATAAACAAACCCTTTCAAAGTGCTGCTGTGTCTTTTTAACAAATTAAAGGTGAAAAATCACTACATGCCCATACCCTTGAACCCTGAGCAGAACGGTGGGAATGCAAAATCCACGGGAATAAACCAGCTCTGATTTTGAAGCCAAACTTCATCATTCCCCTCTTTTCTTTTTTTTTTTTTTTTTTTTTTAGGCAGAAATGGGGGTGAGCACAAGAGGAGAAAAGGAAAAGAAAGATTGCCAAAAGCAGCAGGCTGAGCAGAGCAACCGGAAGCATGCAATTTACTGCTGATGGTTCAGGGTCTGCAAAGGACTGCTCAAGCTGTGCTCAACAAAAACTCAGTAATAACCAAACAGGGGAGCAAAAAAAGGCAAGATGTTTGGCTTTACTTTCTGTCAAATACTGTTAAATATGAGCCACTTAAAAAAAATAGAATGAAAGAATGTAATAATGCTTTGTACAGGTGGTACTGAGGTCCCTGGCTGGGCCTGCAGACAAAACCATTCCCGTGTAAACCTTAAAGAGGATTAATCCTCAAGGACCACTGTAATGAGACCTCAAAAGGCTGCACAACAGCAGCCTATCGCGGGGGGAAGCAGGAGCCTGCTCCCAGAAGTCTTCTCTAGCAGAGTTACATCAAAGCAAACTGGGAGCAGATAGCAGGATTCTGCAAGAATCCCTTATCTCGGCGCTAGCGGATGCTGCTCCTCTGATTGTCTTGAACTGCCACCTGTCCCAGACATCTTTGAAGGCAACGCTAAGCCTGTGATGGATCTGACCTCCTTGAGCTGAGATTCTTTTATGTCTTTCTTCATTTTCTGCTCTGTTACATTCTTTCCCTGCAACGCATACTACATGAAACAAAGGGAGTTCTCACTCCTTGACTTACTGTCCCCAGCTATTTGAAAGCAAAAAAACAATGTTAAGGATTATACTTCACCCGCAATATGGAGCTGTCCTCAGGAGACAAGCCTCTTATTTTTGAGAGTTATAACTAGATGGTTTTTACACGAAGGGACTTTACAATGAGGTTCAATGTTGCTGGGAGCCAAGATATGAAAGCTGCATATCAGAGATAGCTTAAAAAACAAAAAGGTTCCTAATACAGAAGTATATGAAAAGCCACATTACAAAAATAAGCAGGAAAATAACCAGGAAGGAACAAGCCTCAGAGGAAACACCAAATTATTGTAGTATGTGCATGCATCCCATGTTGCACATCAATAGCCTTCAGTACCAGTGTCCACCATACTGTAACAGTGACAAAATCATCCCAGATTAAAAGAAAAAGTTGGTCACTCCCATGAAGTCACTGACATGAAATGTGCACCCAGCTCACACAAATGGATATGGCTTCACCGGGAATGTTACACAGCAGGATTTGTTTGGAAGCAGGAATGTGCTGGCAACCACACTCCCCTGACTTGGTGACATGGACTTGCAGCAGGATCAGCCAGTTACAGTGCTGAAGAAAGGTTCAGGGGGATTTTATTCTCATAGCTACAAGCCACAGAACATAAGTCACCATGGTTCTAAAAAGGCTGGGCTGAGGAGGAATACTCCTACAGCTCCCACCTCTGGTTTCCCATTCCTGCACTTATTCAGTTCTGGGACAGTTTTTAAGTCCTTTTCTTCTAAGTACATGGCACAGTCAGAAGAACAAGAAATAAAACACAGTTAGGCTGAAGAGGATTGCTGCCTGCCAGCAGCACCTCTCAGATCCCTGCACAGATAAAATAAAAGGGTGTCATTTGTTGCAGTGAGGTGGGACTCATGGAAGTGTTATGCAGCAGGATGGAAGCAGGAAGAGAAAGCACCTGCTTCTGAAGCTTCCTGGGAAATCACAGCTGGAAGAAATCAACCAGCCATATAAATGGTGAGATTCTGAATCAAACAGCTGAGCTGGACACTGTGAAAGACTGCAGCAAACCAGGAGCAGATATATAGGGTATGAATGTTAATTTTAAAAAGTCATTACATGGAAAACACTGAGCAAACCCAGGCATTTTCTGGAGCCAAGACCTACTGGCACATGTTGCTGAATTAACATGGCCTAGAGGCATACTCAGAAGAAATTTGATGACTCCTTCCCATCCACATGAGAATTCCCATAACAGAGTATCCTGCTTCAGGACCACAGAGCAACATAGTTCCCATGCAGGAAACTACAACAGGCACCTCTCAACAGCCAGCAGAGCACACCTTTTCAGGTGAGTGTCTCCCTCAGAGAGCTGTGCCAGCACTTTGTGTGGCTGTAACAAGCAGTGTCCATGCCTGCATCGCTTCTTGAAGGCAGCCCAGAGGTCACCCCTTGTGATAAGACACATCAGCTTTGTGCTCTGCCAGCCTTCCAGCACAGCCTGGGCAGCAACATGGCCACAGACTCTGGTCCAGCAGGATCCTGCCTGCCAGAGCAAGCCCCACATGTTAACAACAGCACAGGCAAGACTCCCACAGGCTGTCTTCCAGAAGATTCCAGACAGGGAGAGGCTGGTCATGGCACAGAGACACAGCATGCTTTAGCTTATCTGTGTAGACCACCTTTTCAGAGTGCAGCACAAACTAACATCTCTGAGAGGAACAACCACAGCAGCCCTCAACTCCTCAGCCCTGGTTGGTAATGGCACCACTAAACATCAGATGTGTGATAATCTGATAACTAACTACTGACTTGGAAGAGGTTTGCCATTTTCCCCCAAGAACCCAGAAACACTTTTACAGGCCACGGTTCTGGGCTTCATTCAGGTTTTTGATTTCTTCTGTGGGAGCAGACAAAGCCAGATCAGGCATTTGGCCTTCATTTAAAGGGGTTTCTTCTGGTTTGCTTTATGTGATCGAATAAAAGAATAAAAAGAAGAACTGAAAACTTGTAAGAGTGAAAATAAGCACAGACCATGAGCATTGCTGGTCTCATGCAAAGTAGGGGCATATCTGAGCAGGCCATACATCAGGCTTTTCACATCAAATATCCCAATAGTGGGCACATCAATAATTAGCCAGCAATACATGATGAGTTCTCCTCTTTTCCCCTTCTAGTTAAAAAGAAAAAAATTCCCCTCCTATCATAGTGGAAATTAATGTTTTTGATGTCTGGCACCAATTTTATTGTTAAAAGCACTGTAGATCACTGGTGTTGATGCCAATTCAAGTATCATCCAGCATGAGGCCCGGCTTTGGTGCCAACAGCTTCGTCACTGTACCATGCTGGTCCATCCCCATAAAGTGAGCAACCACTGTTTATACATAACACAGGCTGTGATCCGAATTTTATTCACCCAAGTAACCCAATCTCTTTTCAACAACAATGTCTAACAGAAGTCAAGGTGAAAGCTGTAAGCTTTCATCAGTTCTATCTGTAGGTAGGTTGGTGAAAAAGAAATGTACAACTCAAATTCAGAACCTTTTCACACTAAGGAGCCTGACAAGCTGGAATGAAATTTGTTTCAACACATTTTAGCTCATTAGTTATTTGTTTCAGCACTTGGTGTGGTGTTACACTCAGCTGTTACCATAATCAGCCACTTATTTGAAAGCATTTCATATGCCATTACTTTTGGCTTGTTACCATGGTCTACTTCAACAGAGACTGTAGATGGAGGAAAAACAATGTTCAGCTCCTCATTTACAAAATGGTAACATGGATCCTTGGGAATTCTAATTTTAAATTACAACTAGCACAAAGAACAGGTAAGAAAAAGGGGTAGAATATAAAGTAACAAGGGATTATTCCAAAGTTCATTGAAGCCAGCAGCGGTTGATTCATTGAATTCATTGGCTTCTGGATCAGTATCATTCAACTGTTTGGGAAAAATGAGGGCTCAAGGCAGCACTGAAATGTGAAAAAGAAACCAAAATAAATAATGGGGCACCCTCTCTACTACCTTATTCAGTGTGATGCATGAAACAAGCCTAATCAAAATTAGAAAGGAACTCTGTTATCTGGGGAGCTACCTCTGCTGGACTCCAGAAACTGAAAGACAATTAAAAAAAAACGCAAAACCTAAAGAATGTTTTGTAAGTGATAACTCTTATTTGTGAAAGGAAGTGTGAGGATGGTGTACAAACTTGTACATACAAACATTCCCATGCACATACTGCCTTTCCTGCTGGCTGGATACCCACCAGCACCACACAAGCCCATGCCCACATGGCAATACAGCAGCTGTACTCTGTAAAATACAGCTATGAGTACACTGATTTTCAGGACAGTCCTGTTTCCCCACACTGCGGGTTGCTGCCTTCACTGTTAGCTGTATATCAAAAATGAATAAAGGTAGCCTGTATAACTCTGACTGAAGAGAGAAGCATTCCTGACATAATCTCCAGACTGAGATGTGACCCACTGAGCAAGCTCAAGAGCCCCAGTTGTAAGTAATTTGAGCAGTGTTCTAATAAGAGTTTAGAGAGGACTGTGTAAACTATCCAGGCTAAGAGGTAAAGAGCCAGACTGAGAGGAAGCTAATTGAGTTGCTAGGTGTGAATAAAAGGAAGCAGAGGCCATGGCTAAGTGGCTCTCCTCCTAAGTACTGAGCTCAGTCAATAGGAATAAAGCTGTACCTGCTACTGATCCTGAAAATGGTGCAGCAATTAAAGCATTTAAACTCTCTTAAAAGTAAAGGCCTGGACTCCAACAGGAGGCTAACAGTGAGAGACTTCCATGGGACAGGACTGAAGCTGCACCTTGATAATGGGCCATGCTGCCTTTCAAACCCCTCTTGACAAGTACATGGTCCATGCTGTGGAGAGAGGAGGCCCGTGGTGCCCCCACCCTGCCAGTACTCCCACTGCCCAGCCTGAGGCATCCTCTGTGGCACAACACCCTCCTTCAGTGCCCACACCTCGCCCCAGCCCCAAGGGCAAGGCGGGGAGAGCAAGGAAAGATGGTGCACATCCAGATCTGAAGCATCAAGGGTGCCAGGAAACTACCACAAGGGAATCATAACGGGAGCACCCTGCTGGCATTAGCTGCTCTGCAATCTAATTACTGCTAGTTCCCTTAACAAAAGCTGGCAATGAGAGTGGAGCTGGAGCAGAAATGGCCTGAGCTTCAATGTTAATTTTCTACATTTGGACACAAGAACTGAGGATTCTTCTGCCTAAACACAGACATGTAGACTTACCTTAGATCTTCCAAGGTATCTAGGACATTCATACAGAGTTCTGACATATGACACAGCATACACTAAAGACCAGTCTGTCCAGGCTGGCAGACAGATCAACTAGAACCCTCACAGGCATGAAAATGGCACTCAAGTGCCAATCTAAATTCCTTCTAGTAACACTGACCATTGGCTACAAAGGCAAGAAAACCATCTCCCTGGCACTGAGAAGCACTGCACAGTGGTTCAAGTGTATGACCTGTACTCACCAACTCTGGAGAATCTGCTTCACTTCATGACAAAAATCATGAACACCGAAGCAGCAGCAGGTTCACATGTTCCCTGTGCTTTGCCACAAAGACTCAAAGTTGTTGCAGCCCCAAAGCTCCTTACAAATACAGGTAACCCATCAAACACAAGATGCATGAGGCTGAGTGCTGACTAACCTTCTCAAAGCTCTAAGCAGCCAAGCAAAGCCAAAGGGGCTGCTTTTTTTCCTCAGTCCTTTGGACAAAAAATGCACACAGGGCAAAGCACTCATAGAAAGCTGACTGACAGCAACCTCAGGCATTATGGGATGCTTCAAAATATGGAAAAATGATGCTTATCCTCCCTTGACCACTAGTCCTCTACATACCTCTCTTACTGGGCTAGCTCCTTGCACTACACAGCTTATTAACAGATCATGGATTACTCTGATAACCAACAAAGAGAGAACTAGTCATCTTGCCTGTTGACAGGTAGTAAGGAGCACAACAGTTACATGGTTTGGTTTTTTTGGTTGTTGCTTTGATTTTGGGGGGAGGGTTTGGTGGTTGGGGATTTTTTTCAGAGAACACAGCAATGGGAAGTACCGTATCTCTCACCATATCTACGAGGAAAGAGGAAACTTTGGCTTCTCAGTGCTTTTCACAGACAGAATCACAGACTATTCTGAGTTGGAAGGGACCCACAAGGATCATCGAGTCCAACTCTGAAGTCAATGGCCCACACAGGGGATTGAACCCATGGCCTTGGCATTATTACAACCAAGTTTTAACCAACTGAGCTAATCTCAGGGTTTTCCCCACCTTCCAGCTGCTGATGGTACAGAAGCCACCTTGTAAAGACACAGGATCAACCCAAATCCACTACAGATCTTCAGTTTTAAAAGCATTGCAACAAATATCCATGTATCAAGAAATACAGCAACTTTGAAGAAGCTTTTCATTCTCTCCTGATTTAGGGACAGCTGATCTCCTTGATGCTCGAGAGATGGATTACATTATTTCTTGGCTTTTTGTCCAGAGTTCTTAACTATGATTCTGTGACTCTGAGCAATGTATTCTGTCTCTCTCCATGAAGGCAGTACACAACAAATACATACTGCAAAGCATCTAAAAAAGCTTTAGCTGAAAAAACAAATTAAATCTATTTAAGAGGTGTTTTTGCAATTGTCCTCTGTTTTTATCGTCCCTGTTCCATGGGAAAAAAAAAAAAACAAACCAAACCAAAACAACAAAAAACCCACACCACACACAAAACCTCACCACACAGCTTGTACTTGAGCAGCCAAAACTGAAAAAATTCATAGAATTTTTTAATCTGATCCTCAAGTCATCTTTAAAATTCTGAAGTCCAACAGAATTATAGGGCCATAAGAGACCTCAACTATTATATTCTACCCTCCACACAAACAGGATCACCTCTTTCTGTATCACTGCCTGCAGTTACCAGCTGAAATTAATACTACTGCAATGACAGGAAAAGAGTCAACACAGAGAGAGACAGGTATTCACCTAAAGTTGAGAACAAACCAAAGCAAAAAAATCCCCCAAATTCTAAAAGATCCCCTTTCAGTTTCTCAACCAAACCACACCACATTTCAAAGCTTTTCAGATACTGGCAGATCTGAAGTCTGTCTCATGCTGAGGAGAGAAAAAAAATCCAGAAGGAAGGAAATCTCCGCATGCAAATCTCTGGGTGCAACTGTTACTTCCACATGAGGCCATCACACAGGGCCAGCAACTCCAGAGCTCTCAGGAGACACTGCTAATTTCACAGGAGGGCTCCAGAGAAATGGGCAGGAGTACTTGTAATGAGCTGAAGTTCCCAAACAGAGCCCAGGAGGTTTGGGAGGCGTCTTGGAGAAGGTATTTCGATTTATAAGCTGCTAAGCTTACAAGGTCTGCAGCACCTTCCTAAATTTCACACTGAAGTTGCCTCTGACCATAAGTTTGAATTTGAGAACAGTAATGTTTTTTGTTGGAGGCTATTGAAAGATACTCTCACACTTTAGACTTTTAATCCCAGAAATGTTTTTTTCAACCATGCTAATTTTCTTAAAGACATACACTTCAGTTGCTCAGCTGACACCAGTAATCTGACATTCACTTTTGTACTCAAGGCTTTTTGCCCTATGAGTTTTATTAAAAGCTTTGAATTTTACTTTTTCCAGCTACCCCTACTTGACAACATTTGGGAACCACCCCATAAATCACTGTCAGTAGAGAGTTTTGTTACTGGAGCACTTAAGCCTCCCCCTTCCAAAATGCTCCAGAAAGAGTTGAAGAAGTAGGACCCAGATTTTTCAGAGGTATTTAAGAGGCCAAATTCGCTTTGAAATTGAAGAGCACTTAAATGTACTTAAAGACCCTGGCCCTAAATCTCTCCAAGGATTCTTCACTGACAGTCTCCTACCACTGTCCAACCAGGCTGGGGAGAAACTCTCTATAAAAAGCTGTCTCAGGCTGTCACCCTGAGACATTGGGAAACTAGGGGTGAGCTAAGGAGAGTGCCTGATTTGGGACTTTCCAAAAGTGTCTCAGTTGTCTTTCCAGAGTCCCAGAATGTGCCAGGGAAATGACAAGGGAGGCCACTGGCTTCCCCTCTGCAAAACAAATGGGGAGAGACTCCCATGAGCTCATCTGCTGGTGGTGACCTGGGCCACTCTCCCTGCCGAGTGACCACACACAGCTGGCCATTGTGGTTCAAGCCTCACTGCCATGGAAAGTCACTGCTTTCTAATTATTGCATTTTAAGACACTGTTTCCAGTTACCGCTTTGCATCTGCAGAAACAGAATCCAATTCAGTTTTGGTTTTTTTTCTTCCCCGCCCTCCCTCTTCCTTTCCTATGGGGAGATGAAGGAAAGGGAATTCTTAACAACAGAAACTAAAACACTGTAAATGAACAAGCGCACCTGACGAACCAGCATTGCATTTTTCTTGCTGGGGGCTTTTGTTCATGTTGCAAATTGATTTTGAGATGACACTAACACTGGCTAATACAACTCAGGCAGTTACATGAGGCCCAATCCTTACAAAGTCCAGGCACAGTCAGTGGGAACGGAGGGCAATCGATACCTTTGGAGGGCTAATCCTATGAAATGTGCAATAAGCAGTTCCCACTTCCCCAGATAGATACAGAAGCTTCAAAACCAGCAAAATGAACCCCTGGTAAGGAGAGGGGAGGGCAGGGGTAGGGAAAGAATAGAAAAAGGGGGAAAAAAAGAATAAAATAAAAGAGTGAGTTCCTGTGCAACCTTTCTGAGATGAAGCAATTTACCAGAAAGAGATTCCTGCCAGGGCCACACATTCCTGTATATATAAATTTTTAGATCAGAGCCAAGTGAACTGTCATTGCTTTTCACTTAAGATAATTCTTCAGGCTTTGCTAATTAGGTACTAACAATTCTTTCATATGAGCTGTGAAACCCAGGGTAGAATATCAACAGTATGTTTCAAATCAAAGTGTTTACATCAGGAATGATTCATTTTTTCCATGAGGAATGACTTGTGAGACAGGCACTCTTAGCACTGCCATAAATCTGCATGGAAATTAAAACTGTGGAAGAGAAGAACTATTGCTATCCCCATCTCCACTGCCTCAGCCCCACCTCTAGAGAAAAAATTTAACAAGGGGCTCCAACTACATCTGGAATTAGTGTTTGAGAAACACAGGGGGTTTAAATCCATTTAAGAAACACTGATTTTATGGTCAGTAACTCTGCCCTCCTCACTAAGGAAAGGTGCAACACATGAAGGGAAACTCCAGCATTCCTCTCATCGTTCCTGTATCTTTTCAAAAGAACAAAAGTTTCCAAAAAATGAAATAAACAAAACCAACCAATCCATCCCCTCCCTCCACTTTGCAAGTGGTTAAGAAATCCATAACAAGAAAGAGAGGAAAACCTTTTGGTTTGGGCCTGTGTTTTGCCTCTTATCTCAGTGAGCTGAGCACGGGACTGCACTCACATTCCCACTTGCTGAAGGGTTGAGGGGCGCTCTGGTGGTGCAGAAGGGCCACCAGCTCCATAGCAGTTTTCATCCCAGCTGCTGGAAAAGCTGCTTCACTTGAAACGCAACCACTGTCCCCACCCACACTCTGCAGGAGAGCAAACTCCCTCTCAATGAGGGATTTATTCCACATTTATGGGAACTATTATTACCAGCATTTACAACATCAGTCATTTTCATTACAAACAAAAAAAATTAAATCAACAAATAAATCCTGCAATGCACAGAGACACATATTTACATTTAGAAATGCAAAGCACTCAAGTTGTTGCAGCTCCTGGAAGGGACAAGCGTTCCACACACAATTAACTTAAATGCCCTTTTTCTTTTTTTTGCCATAAAAATATACAGATGTCCTTCTTCAAAAGAATTATTTTCCCTTTTCCTCTGTTACAGGAAGCCTGCCCACACTTTTAAATACAAAGTGGGTATAAATAGAAGCACAAATTAGGCATCTTGCAAAGTCTATATTTTCTGACTCTACAGGGAAACTAAGAAATTACCATGAGTGTTTACATATCTGACTATGTTGAATTCAACTAATATTTGCTATCCATATGCCCAACAAAACTGGCAAGAAACTGAGAAAGGAAACAATAACGTTGCTGGTTCTTTACCTGTTGCTACAGTGGGACTTGGGTGTGTTTACATTATTCAGGCTTTTTCATATGGACCACTAAAAATGTCAGTCTGAATACAGTTGCCACTTTGATGAAAGCATGTCGCACTTATATAAATGATACAACCACTATGAAAATTTCAGTAAGACTGTCTGCTTTCCTATAAATTTAACTAGACACTTGTCTCTTTAGTTGTCTCTCTGTATCACAGCTGTTAAAGGTAAATAAAAGCATGACGGCTCTTTATATGACATTAATAGCTTGAGGGACTTTATAAATCAGTGAATACAAATGTATAACTGCTGCAGCAGCAGCAAAGCAGGTCTGTTCATCTGATGTTTTCTGACTTAAGATTTTTGCTTTAAGATCATGTTGCTCATTTAAAATTAACTCGTCTCCTGTTTACTGTTGTATGCTGGGAAACTTCTGGTGCTCTCTCAAATTCTGACATCAATGGTTTTCTGGGAGTCCACATAGCCTAACTAGCTACCATTAATGGTCACAACACAGACACAAGAGCTTCATTAAATCTTGACAACTCTTGTCAAAAGGTGAATTTGAGAAAATAAAACGATTTAAACTCAATACAAACTGCTCAGACACATTCTGACCGACCAGCTCCTTTTCTTCTGTCTGAACCTCCAGTAGTATCAATAACACTTTGAACAAGATTTAAGGGGTGAGCTGGCAGCTGGTCAAAATGGAAATCACCACCACTAAATTCAGCATAAGGTTTGTTGTTTGTTTGGGGGTTGCTTTTGTCACACATTTCATCTCTCCCCAGCTGTACTGCCTGCAAACAGAAAAGACATTTTGCTTCCCCAGTAACTCTTGCTTGTTTTTAAGCTAGATTTGGGAGTTTGCTAACCATAAGCTATGAATGGTGCCTCCATCCCACCAGCTAATATTTCTATGCACTGCTTTTCTTGGGAGTTTGCTGCTGCAGCACATCCTCCTCGACAGAGAGAGGAGTAACTCCCCCAGAGGGTTTGGGCAGGTCTGTACAAGGCAGAGCAGGACGTAGAGGGTGTGAAAAAACCAACTGCCTACACTGGAAAAGAGCTGAAAACCTTAACTGCAAACTTTTCCCCTAAATACTGATCTCAACTATAAGGACAACAAGTGTGCGTTTTCTCATAATACCTCCACCCTTATTAACAGTCAGGATCTTTTTTTTTTTTTAAGGAGGTTAGGGAGACTTAAGGTTGTGCAAGACATACTTTGATCTGCACCCTGATGAGTGAACATTCCCCTTTGCTGCTAACCCAACTAATGAAGGGATAAAATTAGCTTTTATCCCTGGCACTTTCTTTAGCAAAAAAACACACACTAATCAGCTGTCCTCACTAATCAGTCGTCTGGCTAATGACCTTTTGCCTTAAAACACTAAAATTTCTGAATGATGTTAAAAAAAAAAAACAAACCAAAAAACAACACAGATTGGCCTCTCTTTGTG
Source organism: Pithys albifrons albifrons (assembly GCF_047495875.1). Taxonomy (NCBI): domain Eukaryota; kingdom Metazoa; phylum Chordata; class Aves; order Passeriformes; family Thamnophilidae; genus Pithys; species Pithys albifrons. The sequence goes on from NC_092464.1 coordinate 52,506,523, forward strand.
GTCTTAAGCCTATCATCTGGAATTGGAGACTGCAAGGTTAAATGGCAAACCTGTATCCTGGCTGGGTGATAAATCTATAATCAAAAGGCACAAGCCTTGACACCTCAAGATGTACTTCATTACTACACAACTAAATGAATTTTTTTCTCTTTTTTTTTTTTGTAAACTAGAAACAGATGAAAAAAAATTGCTTAACTCGCTCACATTTTGCCTGTGGAGAAATCCATTCCACATCTGTGTTCAAGTGTCAGTTAATTTCTTACTTTTTTATTAATGCCTGAGCAGGAATTCAGAAGTTAAAACCATTTGCCTTTTTACCTCCCCCTTACAACTTCAGGGAACTGTAGCTGGGAAAGAAAATTGCAAAACCACTTCATCAGCCCGCAGTCTCAAACACACTCCTGAACGTCTCAAAAACCCTCAGAAACACAACAAAAACTCCTAAAGCACAGCAACAAGCCTTCCAATCCCCCACATTCTCATCGTACACGGCACAGTCCTTCCTCCTCTCAATATCATATTTTAACACCGTTTTAAAAGAGGGGGGTTCAAGGCCTGTTTCGTTTTCCTTCTGTGCTTTCTTTAACAAGACCCTTTTTCTCTGTGCATTAAGGAGGTGGAGCAAACACAGCCCTGGATGGCTGAGGAGGATTAGCAACAGATGAGATGTCCTGTGCAAGTTGCTTTGCAGAGACCTGAGGTAATTCCTGGCTGCAACGCAACTGCCCCCTGGTTTCTAACCTCAGGAAGCAAAGGGTTGTGTTTCCCACAAACACAGCTCCCCCCCAGACAAGGAGGTTCTCCGTGGGGGACGATGCAAAGCGACAAACAAAGTTCCATTAAATTTGACAGCCTTCCAACTTTGCACCCTGAGCGAACCAGCGGGCGATACTCACGGTAATGAGGGTCCATGTAACCATTCCGGGGGTCCATGGTAAAGAGCGTCCCGCGGTAAGGTACGGAAGGTTCGGGAAGGTGCGATATAGATCCATGGATCTCCTTCTTGATTAATGAGGCCCTTTCCTCACTCGACGTGGAAGGCTCTTCACTGATCTTGCCGAGGCCTTGCCCACCCTGCGGCTGCATTGTGATCGCGTTCCTTCTCTCTCTGTGATAGGTCTGCCCAGGACTTTCATCCTCTGCAAAAAAACGAGGGGGAAGAAAGAGAGAAGGGAAGAAAAAAGAGAGACGCGCACTTTTAGCCCATTTACAGCAAACACAATAAAGAAAAGTTCTCCCCCCGCCGCCCTCCTCCTGCTCCCGTGTAAGTTGGTGCTGGGAGGTGGCTGTGAGGGATGGCCGGGGGACAGCGGCACAGCAGTACATCACAGTCACCCATGCACCGATGCTCCTACAGCGGGGCCATCAATTGTGCGGGGACAGACACAGCCTGGCTGCTTCCCTGCCTCTGGGACAGCCAGCCTGGGAGCTCACGCTCCCTGATGGGAAGCCAAGGAGTGATTTGTCACACGGAGGAGGAGATGAACCCCACCGGCTGCGCCTAAATCACACCCAGCCACCCACCAGCCCCAGCTCTCGGGGGGTTTGCTTGTGGGAGGGCCTGAAGCCTTGCAGGGAGGGTGGTAGTGATCAGAACTAAGGTGGGCGACAAAATGGGTACAATTACTCAAGATACAGCCCCAGCAGCATCGGGCAGGCAGAAAGGAGGCCACCTGCTCTGATAGTGTCACCATATGTGTGCCTGTGCAGGGCAGTAGGGTACATTCCCCCTACTCTTTTTCCCATATCCACACAGACAAACCCACAAATTCTTAATCAACAAGAGGAAAGGAAAAATGGAATAATAATAACTAGGAGGGTCAAACCCAAGCCTCTAGGCCTGTGGTAGCTCTTGTGAAGGAAAAAGAGCCTCCTGACCATGGCTCCACCTGCCTTCCTTGCAGGCAGCTCCAGGAGTAGGTGCTGAACCAACCCTCAGCTCCCACAGGAATTTTAACACCCAGGGACTACACGCACCCTTTGAGAACCAGACAAACTCATTCCGTCCCTCAAAAGTCATATGTTTGTTCCCAGTTACACTCACACAGCCCATGTGGCAGAGGGGCTTTGTTAGGCACATGAGTCTCTATGTAAATGCTCTCCATCAGCTACAGGGTTGGTTTAGAACCCAGAGATGCTCCTCTAAACAAGCACAATGGATTGCTGGCTGTAAGCCTTGGCCAATGCCGTGCTCCAGGTACAGCCTTGTTTGATCAACCACACTGCACATGGGAGTGTACACCAAGCCATCCTGAAGGAGTACTGGTGAAAAGGCTTCATTTCAAAGCTGCCCTACAGTTCTAGAACCACATGAGCAATCTCAATTAAATGCTGAACATGAAAATGGGAACTAGAAAACAAAATGAAAACACCCTTGGGAAATAAAGCTAAAGGGCTCTTGCTCTACAATCCATAAGCAAGGAAGGATGATTGACAGCAGCGCCGAGACTGCACTTCAGTTGTCAGAGGTTTGAATCCAGGGCTAAGTTCTCACTTGTACCTTGCTCTGCTGTACTTGTCCACACAGCAGAAGCACCAGCCAGCAATTCACCAGGCGACTGCTCTCAGCAAGCCTGACACCAGCAGAACTCAGCCTATGTGTCTTTGGACAAATCGGATTGGACACAGGCTCTGTCCACATCGAGATGAATTTGGGGCTTTATATGTACAAACTACCTACACCATTGCTTTGAATGCATTGCTCACTAGATTTCTCCCTGCTCGCTCTCTCCCAAAGTAGGAACAACACAAAAACCCAGCAGAGTAGCCTATTGAGCACTTAATTATTTTTCTATCTCCAAGTATTCCAGCAGCCAGGGTCTGCTGACTTATCAGCATCTTCCAGGGACAGAATTCTTTTTACAGCCAGCAGTAATTCTCCATGCAGAGCATTTCCAGGATTGGGTCTGAGGAGAAAGAGTTAATGGAAATAGACAACATTACAGAGTTTAAACCCTATGCCCTTTTCTACTTTTTATTAATATGCACAGGCACTGGTCCCTGCTCTAGATTAGCAGGGTTTAAGGTTTCAACTTTTTACACTGAAGCTGTTTTTAGTTATGGATCTGCAAAAGGGAGTCTAAAACCTTAAAACTTATAGGAGGGTTTTTAGAAACCAGCTTGTATAACTAAAAAATAAAATATAAATCACCCCAAAGTAAAATTTTCCATCAGGTTTCTCTTTAGCCAGAGTCTTTTATGTTAAATTTCAACCTAGAGTGAACTTTCACTGATGAGATGTAAACTCCTATAAAAATAGGGGATTACATTCCATTTGAAATTCTGACAGACCCTTAAGGAGAGCAAGCTAACCTGTGCTAAAACAGTTTGGAAAGAAGAAAGCTAGGGTGATTTGTGGGGCTGTATAATCACTCAAATGATCAGATAGGATTTCAGTTCTTTTATTCTTCCATATAAAGATAATATTTGTTAAAACTGCCATCCTGGGATACAACAAGAAGCTGATGTCTGTCTGCAGGCTCCACTTTTATACTTTCCCTCTCAAAACATGCATGTGTCATGAATCAAGGTACTAGTGACTATTATGGAAAAGGCTGATTTTTCAAATTGCTGAATGAAATTCAAAACCTCCTTTCAGTAACTTAGAAACTAAAGGAAAAATACGGTTTGTTTTAATACACTTTCCCCTTTTTTGGTTACTTGAAGCAGGGGGGAAATAAAGGAAAAAAATAAAAGCAGTAATTTTCCTTCTGCATCATCCTTCTTTTTCCCCGTTGTGAAGTTACTGCCATGTGCTGTTACAAGTCAAACATTTCTGTACATTGTCTGCCCCGTAAGAATCCCCTCCGAAGGATTTAACTAAACACGATGGCATTTTTGCAATAATAAGGCATATTCATTGGCCAAACAGCTTGCTAAGCATTTGCTTCCTGCTCCACTGAGGTGCTTTTGGTGGGGGCAGAGGGGAAATTTGACAGTGGCCAGGCACAAACAGTCGAGAGGTTCGCAGGAGCAGAGCGGGAAACTCCTCCTGCGGCAGGAGAGCCACTCCAGCGTGCCAAAAGGGAGAGCTCTCTAATCTTGTGCTGCTTCAACTCAATCCTTCAATAAAGTTTTGAGAGTAAGTGCGGGCAAGGCCAAATTATTGACAGAAACACACTGTCCGCCATGGCAACAAGTGGGATTCTATAGCAAAAATGTAAGCAAACAGCCCACTGCTCCTCCAGCAGCATCTGCCAAAGGGGATTTACAGCCAAACACACCAGAACTGTTCTGTTACTGCTCTGCTCGTGTTTAAGAAGCAGCCAGCTTTAGGGGCAAAAGAAACTTCTGATTTACTAAAACGTTGCAGAGACACAAATGCTGAAGTTCATCCCCACCTGCTTCCCACCAGCTCCAGTACAATTCATCCCACCCTTTGCACATGTAAGGGAGAAGAGTTAAACGAGAAAAAAGGGAAAAATAATCATGCCCCAAGAGCAATCTGCATAAGCTTCTCTTTCTTCATGTACAGCCCTACTCTGACTTAAGTCAGCAGCCAGAGAGACGCGTTAGAAGTGCCCCAGCCTGGAGTGATCACATTAATCCAGGATTCTCTCATCCACTGAGAAATACCTTATTTAGTCCTACTATTCTGATCAGAAGCTGTTTTCATTAGGAGTGCTGAGCACTATGGAGCACCTCACTGAATCAAAATGCTTTTTCAAAAAACTCACTCTGGACAGCATTCTTGAATAAATGCACTTTCCATTGCCCAGCTAATTTACTCAGAAAGTTAAAAAATTCAGGACAAACTAAGACCTAATGAAAAAAATCCATTAAACTTTCTTTCCTTGTTGAATTTGTTTGCCTTTTTTTTTGTCACGGACTGAGACAAAGTAGAAGCTGTTTTACTTTAAACCCCTTAAAGTCAGCGACTAAAAAAAAGTTGAAATCTTTTGATACACCACACTAAAAACCGATCCAAACACACTTCAGAGACACCCCTGCTCAAACAGAACAACACCAGCCCAGTTAAATCTGTTTATGTATTAAGTTTCATCACCACATTTCTGCATGCAACTTTCAGAGAGCATTACTATCTCCTGAGTGATCTGCCAACGCGCTTCGACTGGGTAAGAGAAAGGACAAGGTACTTACAACTCAGTCCAAGAGCCCCTGGCTGACGGTCCCTCTAAGCTCTTCTCTTGACCAAAATTCTCTGGCTACCAGGACATGGGCATTCCTCCCTCTTTTCCTCTCTCTCCCTTTCCCCCCCTCTCCCCATCTCCCTCCCTCTCTCTCAGAGGCAGTGCTTCTCCCATTAGAGGAATTAAAAGTGGTTGGTGCCATGCTAAATTTAACAAGCTCATTAGTATTCTTCCTGTGTGCTTCCTAGTGAACTCTCCCTATTCAAGCAGCTCTCTCTAGCTGAGGGGTCAGGCGGCTAATCATTAAATCAAACTAATGTCACCCTATCACAATCGGCCTAAGAGAAGGAGGGTTTATTATTTCAGTTTATGCTAAATAAACGGTTTTACAAATGGTCTCCAAGCAAGGTCAACAGCAGCTTCAATTACAAGACAAACTTAACAAGAGTTGCTATAAACCAAGTGCTCCATATTGACCCAAGCACAAGCTCGGCTCTGCATATTGCCACTAGCAGGATTGTACAGGAATGCATATTGTAAAATAAAGGAAAGGGTAATCTTTTCTTTGCCAGAATTTGTGACTGCACAGAGACTGCTCATTCACCTCTCCCCAACCAGATTGCTGCTCAGCTCAATTCACCCCACACAAAGGCTGAAGACCAGACCTCAATGGACCGAGTGAAACATGTTCAAAACTAGGCTCTCTATTGTGACTGAATTTCTTAACATCTTTTCAAAAAGCAGAGAATGCCTTGAGGCTAAAGGAAGAAACAGGCTAATGGTGAATTGGGAATACTGAGCAAATTTCAGAGCCCTTTCCTCCTAGCTTTTGAGGTTGAAAGCAAGCTCTTTCCTTTCAAGTTTCAAAGTCCTTTTTCCTCCCGCAGTGTCACAGAAGGATTTGAAAAGAAAGTAATTGTGCTCACAGTCCCCCTGATCAGAGCTTACGTCCTATTTCTGGTATTTCAGAATACTTCTTGCAATAATGGTGCATATAGCTCAATCCCTTAACCGTCCTGCACTCTGCAATTGCTCATTAAATGAACAATTGCTGGTATAAAATGCCTTTTATGTTCAAGGTCTGGATATAAGATAAGCATTCTAGTACTCTAAATTTGGTTTACTAAGGAAACTCTCCATCATTAAATTACAAAACTGAAGTCAGAATATCAGTCTTTCCCAGAAAAGTAGCATTTTAGGTTGCGGCGAGCCAGGAAGAAGGGGTAAGGTGGAACGTAAAAAAGATTGACTATTTAGATTCTTAATAGAACAGACACCTAAGTAAGAAAGCAATTTCTTTCATGTTTAAGAAAGTCTAAGTTTTTGACACTTGATATTTTTGTCCTTGAAATGATGCAATAGAGTAATTGCCAGGCTCATTAGGACACCTGTATCTGCACCTTTTTGCATACACACACTGATCACTGCTCTCTGGCCACCTAAAGAGCAAAGCAGGAGAAGACAGATCAGGAGGATTGTGCCTGCCTTCAAAAACAGGGCATGTTGTAACCAAAATTTTTGTTTGGGTGGGTACAGGAGATTGAATTGGGCACTCTTAGTCCCGTGTTAGTTATTTTCCTGCATTTGGAGGAACTGCACAAGAAGTACACACTCTGGAAACACTAACACAGATACAAAGCACAATGCTCATAGACTCCAATTGCACGAGAGGCTACAAAATCTGTTAGATAACAAGCACTGTACTCACTTTATTTACAATCCTTAGGCACACCTTATCCAAGACTTTTGCACTTATAAATGACATATCTGAGCTCACCACTGAAAATGTATAGTTTCATAGTCCCATTTTAAATGGATTTTCAGCTTAGTTATTTTTCCATTCTCATATGTATAGTGTTTTCCAAGAACTGTTTTGTGGCAGTTGGAATAAGAACACAGCTCTTTTGTGGTTTTATTTGTTTTGAAAAACCTGTTACATTCTTTTGTTGTACTCTTTAACTTCCACTGGAAAAAAAAGGAATTATCAATGAAGCAGAGAGAGAGGACCCTACGATACCTGCAAAATACTCCACACACACTCCCTTATTTCCCTCAAGTGAGACATACATTTATTTTTGCTGCATCTACTGCACAACTCAGTTCAGCCCCATTTTTGAAAGCACAGAGGAAGACAGAAGATAGTGCACTGATAAAGTGCCTATGACTTTGGAAACAGAGCCTGATCATGCACCCCTCTGGGTCAGTGGCAGAGTTCCCACTGACCTGGAGAGACCAGGCTGGGCCTGTGCAGAGCCCTCACTGCTCCAACACTAAACCAGCAACACGTTGCTATCACCCCAGCATCACTCCCAGCCCTTTCTAGCTGTGTGCCAAAAAACTTAGATAAACTCTTTCCCCTAAATAACAGAGAATCTTGTTAGTAGCTATGTCTTAATCTCAAATTTTTGATTATCCAGATGAGTTTACACTGCTTGCTGTCCCCCCAACAGCTCCCAGCTAAAATCAGCTGGCAGAAGTTAAACTGATTAGTGGATTGAACTGAGAGCCTACATCTACAAACCCCAGCATCAGATCTATAGGGCAATGCTAAAAATCTCCTGTAAGCTGAAAAAAATCCTACTTAGGAAACACAAGAGGCAGCTGCACACGCAGCTACTTATACACAAAGGCAAAGGGTGCTGTGGAAACTTCCTCATCAGTCCCAGGATTCTCAACCTCAGAAGGCAGACAAGGAGAGTGGCAGGCAGGGCTGGGCTGCCTTACACACAAACCTACATCTTGCTGATCAGGCAGGATATGGGAAAAAAATATAAAAAGCAGTAACATTTGGGTATATGCCTGAAGTTACTGACCTGACACTTGAGCCATCCCACTGTCTTCAATGACTTCAGAACAAGCTGTTGAAGTTGCGTGCTGTGAACCAGATTCCCGCAGTATCCTGTTGGCCAAGTTTGCCTCGAGCTGCCCAGCTGAACCACCAGCCGGCTGAGATGTGGGGCTTGAACCCCTGCAATGCCCAGCCCCAGCCTCAGCCTGCAGGGCTCAGGGTCTCTGGGAAGCTCATGGAGGGACTAATTCTCAGCAACTCGCCAGGTCAGCCTCCAAAGAAGTGGGAGCCTCACTCCTAAACGCGCCCTCTCCCAGCCTGTTTCCACACAGGCGTTAAAATAACAAAAACAAACAATCTGAAACAACCCAGCTGAAACCCATTTTCTGCCTTCCCAAGCGCAGGGCTACGTGTTTCTCCCATGGCAGACAGTGGATTATTGCGGTGATACTTAACACCGCTGGCGAGCGCGGCCCCGGCACTCTGGTTTAGGTGTGAGTGACGACATCGGTTGTGGCAGCAGAAACACTAAACCCTGCACAACTAGGTAAAGGGCAGGTGGAGAGCTTTTAAGTTTACCTTCGTGGGGGCCTACAAGGTCCAAATTATGCTTGCTTTACTCACACTGTAATCCCAGGGATTCAGTGAAACTACTTGTGCAAGTAGAGCAATGTCCAGCATCAGAAATGCTCCAGCCATTGGGCACAAATAGTCTGTGCCTGGAAAAGGCATTGGAGATGTTTGTTAGCACATGGAAATGCTGTATCATTAGCTTGATGAGAAAGGGGCTCTTAGTAGTACAAGTGCTTTGTAGTTCCAGTGGACAAGAAAAAAACAAAGCCATAACGCAGAAGACATTTGAAGGTAGAATTAATTGGCAAAATTAACATGTAGAGTGTGATTTCTCCTTTCAAATTTGAAGAAGTAGAAGGCAGGCAAAAGCATTTCCTTTTCTTGGTATAATAAATTTTACGTTTCGATTTTGCTACCTGAGGATTGGGAAACTCACATGAGAAAAAGAAATCTCTAGAAAAACCAACCTTACTTTATCATTTCTCCTTTGAAAAAACATCTGCCTTACAAAATTCAGCAGAGATGGCAAATTACTCTGTGACAGTCTAAGCAAACTACAACATTTACTCAAAGTCTGCTGATCAGGGCTAAAACTCACGCTTTGCACTTTCAGAATATCAGCAGGATCATTGCCCTTGTCCACCATTTAGCCTCTTCAAAGAGCCAAGAGCCTCAAATATAACTTAAACTCAATGACAGCCATGAGGACCGGACTATGGGCAACCATTTTGCAGAAGGAAAAATCTCCTCAGCCTAGTGCAAAACTCTCAAAAGGATCCTGATTTGAAAACATTATGAAGTTCCTTCCATTAGCCAGTTATTAGACTGTTAGTCACTGCTTACTTTGAGCCGGCTAATTAGTTACATCAAAGGCACTACAATAAATTCCCGGGGGGGGGTTGGGGGGGATCTATTTCTCAGCCATCTAATAGCACGTTTATGCCTATCTGAGGGTAACTGCCTCATTTCAGTCAGACACTGGGGGACACATTCTGTGCTGTCACTTTCTACCAAGCCAGCAGCAACATCAGGCCTTAAAGCTGTTTGCAGCCTGGTATAAATTTGATTAGCCAGGCTTAAAAGCCACAAAAGAGTGACAGAGGAGTTCTAAACCCTTTGGTGCACCATATTCCTTTGCAACACCTTCAGTGCAGACACCTTGACCTTGACAGAACGAAAAAAAGTTACTTCTGGTGTTGCACACGAACAGAACCTATATTTCTTCCCTTTTTTCCTTGGGTGGGTTCAAACTGCTAAATTAAACCATTAGCAAATTGCTAAGTTGTTTGCAACAACCCAGGCAACCCTTCAGTTCAGATGGCAGATATCACCTACTTAGTTACGAAATTTCCTTATTGCTGCATCCTTTTGCACAGTTGCAGTAAGAGCCAGTGCTTCCACTATATCCCTGTACCCCTGACCTCAGAAGCAAACCAGCTGTTTAAAAATATGTTATGGGTTACTCTGCCCTGATTTACAGGGGCTGCAATCTCAGTTGTGGACAACGATTTCCTCAAGGTCCCAGGACAAAATCTGAATGCCATGGACATGCCCCTGTGCAGATGTGCATTTCTATATCCACAAGCGTGGTCAGAGGCACCACAAAGTCAGCTCCACCTTACAGTCCATAAAATCCAACCAACTGCACATGGAGGTCTGCACATAAGTGATCCTTCCCCTGCACTCGGTGTTGGTGAGGCCACACCTTGAGTGTTGTGTTCAGTTCTGGGCCCCTCAGTTCAGGAAAGAGATTGAGGGGCTGGAGCGGGGCCAGAGAAGAGCAACGAGGCTGGAGAAGGGACTGGAGCACAAGTGCTGTGGGGAGAGGCTGAGGGAGCTGGGGGTGTTTAGCCTGGAGAAGAGGAGGCTCAGAGGTGACCTCAGCACTGTCTGGAACTACCTGAAGGGAAGTTCTGGCCAGGTGGGGGTTGGTCTCTTCTCAAGCTCTGCCAGGGGAAATTTAAGTGGGAGATCAGAAAAAACTTCTTTCCAGACAGAGTAATCAAGCATTGGAATGGCCTGCCCAAGAGAGGGGGTGGATTCCCCATCCCTGGAGGTTTTTAAGGTGAGATTGGCTGTGGCACTGAGTGCCATGATCTGGTAAAGGGACTGGAGTTGGACCAAGGGTTGGACTTGATGATCTCAGAGGTCTTTTCCAACCCAGTCCATTCTATGATTCTATGAGTGCCCACACAGGCAGGTTAGATACCTGAACACAGAAATGAGACTTTTCACATTCCTCACTAGGAGTCTAAGTAATTCAGAAGAATCCTGCAAAACAAACGTAAGGTTTACAGGAAAAGATGTCTTCAAAGAAAAAACTGGCCCAGAAAACTCACTACTCCTGTCCACCAAACGATTTGAAGCTTTGATCTTCTAAATATTAGTGCATTACTTTAAAACAGCAAAACTGCTAATCCACAGATATTGTGAAATACTCCTTTTATCATCACTGCTTCTTCACCAGGAATATGGTATTTCTGAGAACCTCAAACCTGACATCATTTGTTTACCCATAAATGTTAAAGTTCAAAGGGTGTGTTCCCTGCCTGGAGACACTCCTTAGAAAAGAAAAAACTCTCCTTTAAGCCTTGAGAGCTCTTGACCTTCCCAAAGACCAATCTGGTTTTACTCCTCTTTGCTCATTGTCTTGTGAGTTTTCTCCACTACAGAGGTGCAGTATTATGTATTTCCATTTATCATTAAGCAATGGACACCTGGGATCATAAAGACAGCCAAGTTAGAACACTCCTATGTTCAGACAGAAAGCATCAGAACAATTTAAAACAGCATTCTCTTCCTACCACACTAGGCATGGCAGCTCAAAAAGAGCATTCTTAAATTGTTAATCATGTTTTGCTGGCTTCATCTATGCACAATCTGGCAAAAGAAGAATTCAATGTTTACTTATTATTTTTTCCTTTTTCTCCTTCTGCTTGGCTACCTAGATTTTCAGGCAACATTCATTTCAAAGAAAAATAAACTAAGTTTCATCCCCTCCCCCAAAAAAACATTAAATAAACATGATTTGTATGGAAAGGAGGTTAGGAAAGGAAAAAGGAATCACCTGCAAAGTTTACAATGGCTATATAGAAAGCAAAATAGAGAGAGAAAAAAAAGTCACTGCATAATGCCAAGGACTTCTGTGTGCTGCAGAGGAATGCAAAACTGTAATCAGTGAAGAAGGATCCATTCCAATCCAGAAAGTATTCCAAAAAGAGAATTACCAAGTTTTACCGGGTTTTTTTAATTATAATTTTTAAAAAACAAGTAGGACTGCCTCTTCAGTGTATCACTAAGAATTCTAATTATTTCTAACCATATGAGGCAGGACAGAACCAAAACTGGAAAGCATCTTTCTCCACTTCTGCCAATACATTTTTTGGGAGAAAAGGGTGCAGCACTTGCACTGAACAAAAGTGAGGCAAAAATGAAACAAAACTAATTTCAGAAAAGGTGCTTCCTCTTGAAAAACAAAGAAAAAGAACCACAACTTTTTTAAAGGAAAATATGATTTCCACGAGCACTTCACACACAACTGTCATCAGGGACTGAATTTCCAAGCTCCTGCACAGGTAAAACTGCTGTGGGAGAGTGGGAGAATTCACAGTGAACTCTGGACTTGAAGATCTTTCTGCTCCTCAGACCTCATCCTGGTGTTGCACAAGCCATTTCACTTCTCACAACTCTGTCTTCTTCACTCACCAAACACATAAAACACTGATAACTGATTTCATAAAAGGATTTGTATCCTGCAAATAAAGCACAGTATGATTGAAGGATTCAAGGAACACTTGATTTATTACAGAAATGTTCCCTTAGATCTTAAGGCAGAATATGTTGAACAGTCAGCCCAAAGCTGCCCTACAAATCACCCTGCATTTAAATGTCCCAATTCTGAAATACAGAGTGTGCCTCCCATTTCTATTACGTAAAATGATTGCCCACAACTTGCACAACTTGTCCACAAATACATAACTGTTGACTAATAACTATTTAACATGTCCCTCTGAAGGGAAGGGGGAAAAATCATAAAATCAGAGGAAAACAAACAAATCAACCTTTAAGGTGTTATTGCCCTGAATTCAAAATGCCTACCCCAACCAGCCCCCTGCTATTCTATCAGCAGCAGAGAAATTCCATCCAAAACACACTGCTTCCCCCTCTTCATAATTAACTATCTTAAGTGCTGAATGATGGCTTTTAATAAGGTTCACGAAAAAAGCTGACCAATAGCAGTGGACTTGATTTACCAGCATCTCTACAGATTGTTAAATAGCAGGAGAAGCTTTTTTTCCAAATAGCAGCCCAATTCTTTCTTCCCTAGTGCAGGACAGAAGGTCCATCTTGCTGGCACCAAGAAGAATTCATTTTTTCCCTTTGTGGAGAAACCATAACCTTTTGGAATCATAATACAGATATCTCTCACATCATCCTCCCAAAGTCATCACATTAAGAGCAACGACTTTATAATAATCTCACTGTTCATGCCAGTTTTACTACAAGAGTTGAAAACTAGAAGACAACCTGTATTCTAAATACCTTTAGATACTTCTGCAGTTATTCATGACAGTCTTTGTCAACCATTTGTTTGATTAACATATCCTCCTTGCAGAGGGGGTATGAGATTGAACACATTTGCCCTATAAAATTCAATTAGCCTTTTTAGATGCACCAGAGTTGTAACATCAAAACCAGATAGCTGTAAAGAAGAAATTCCCGTTAGAAAATGTTGTTTTTTCATGGCAAAGAGACTGACAGACCCCAGCCATCTCACAGCAGAATACATATTGGGCTTGCTTGTTGCAACTACTTTCTGAAGACTGGAAAAAACTCTCTTCCAGAGCAGTAAGGTTACCACTGTCGGCTTCACTGAACTACACACTTCCTTCTCTTTTGGGTCTTATCTTCAAAAATCACGGAAACAAAGATGTAAACTTGGACATTAAAGAGTGTTAACATCAAAGTACACGCACTACTTTTGATATTAACCAAAGCCTTGAAGGAGCAAACTAAGTGGCACAAATCAGGGGTGTCTCTGTAATTTCAGAAAAGGCTGAAGTGAGATCTCTGCCATGGCCTGCATTTGCTCACTGACTTTTCAAAGCACAGTGTCCCTGGATGTTTTTAAACTATCTGCCAATCAAGAAAGCAGCAGGAATCCAAATTCACTTCTTGGCATCTTCACCATTTAGCTGTCCACATTTCTTAAGCTTTCTATTTCTTCTTTTTCCTTCAGCAAATTTAAAAAATTTTAACAGCTCTATCCAGAGCAATTTCTTCACATTGAAACAAATCAGGGGCTGCAGAAAACTCCTGCCCTTTGGTTTACAGAAAAATCACTGCATATCACAATTTAACTGAAAAAAACAATACACAAATGGATAAAGGAATTATGTAAATAGATGCTAATAACATACTTCTGTATCACCTCAACTATACCCCTCAACCTCCTCTGTTCCATTTATCATCATATATATCACTGCTATGGGTCTGCATGTACCAAGGGAGCTTCAGATCCTCTCATCAAAGAAGTAAGAAAGAACATTTATGCTCTCCTACACAAAAACTTGGGGTTTCATCAGCATTCACACACACTCACCCTTGTTTAAGACTGCTTTAATGACATCTTCCTAACTTGGATTCAAATCAGTCTGGTCCTAAATTTACAGGCAAGACCTCACAAAAGGTAATGAACACACTCAATGAGCAACCTGCTACAAAAAAGGCAGAGCAAAACATGCAAGGAGATAGCTGGACAACACTTTGAATCTTAACTTTCCCTTATTCTTTAACTCATAGAATTGACTGGGTTGGAAAAGACCTCCGAGATCATCAAGTCCAACCCTTGGTCTGACTCCAGTCCCTTTACCAGATCATGGCACTCAGTGCCGTGGCCAATCTCAGTTGAAAAACCTCCAGGGATGGGGAATCCACCCCCTCTCTGGGCAGCCCATTCCAATGCCTGAGCACTCTCTCTGCAAGGAATTTGTTTCTGATCTCCAACTTCAATTTCCCCTGGCAGAGCTTGAGCCCGTGCCCCCTTGTCCTATTGCTGAGTGCCTGGGAGAAGAGACCAACCCCCACCTGGCCAGAACTTCCCTTCAGGCAGTTCTAGACAGTGCTGAGGTCACCTCTGAGCCTCCTCTTCTCCAGGCTAAACACCCCCAGCTCCCTCAGCCTCTCCCCACAGCACTTGTGCTCCACTCCCTTCTCCAGCCTCGTTGCTCTTCTCTGGACACACACTGAGTGCCATGATCTGGTAAAGGGACTGGAGTCGGACCAAGGGTTGGACTTGGTGATCTCGGAGGTCTTTTCCAACCCAGTCATTTCTATGATTCTATCGCTGGAACAGAGGGATAGAAAAAAAATCTTAAGCTTAATCACTTAGGACTTCTGCACCAGTCACAGAAGTCCCTCACAGCACTGCCACTAACCACTCTGTAGCAACAGGCCCAAGTTGTAATGTTTTACTTGTAAGGACTTGAGAGCAAGTGTGCATTTTTGCCACAAGGGTAAAACAAAACTAACGTGCACTCTATATGGAGAACGACACATCTTTGCACACACACAGCTATTAGAACATAACACAGCAAGAAAAAGGACAGTTTGAAAGTAACACCATGCCCACAAGAGAAGGGCATGGCAAAAGTAAGGTTGCCTGTGCAGCATCAGTTACAAGCTCACATTAACTACCATCTTCTTCAAGCTACCTAGAAAGTAACATGCCAATTTTTTTGCAGGGGTCCAGTTTCATCCAGCAGGAAGCGATTCTGTTGTCCATGGAAGGACCAGCTTGTGTTTAATAAGCAGTTTATCACTACCTGGTTCTCATCTTAGAGTTCAACGTGTGGCCCCTCTGCTCCATTGAAGCCCAGCTCTGCAAATGGAATTATTAATTTCCTCCTGGGCTTTCCCTGGCACTCATCACAATATCTGAGTGCTTCATTAATATTAACAAAATGTATTTTACAACAGTTCTGCAAGGTGAAGAGATGGTATTGTCCCCTACCCACAGTGACTACCCATTTAGTGTCCTTAGTTTTATGTGCATAGTCTAGAGAGCCTGAGAACCCATTTTTTGAGTATTTGGCATATTTTCTATTTTATATAGTTTGTGTTTTCAATCCTTGCCTACGACTGCAATTGTTAGCATGCAGAAATGTTTGCCTTTTTGAAAAACAGATGCAAGTCACATGCCAAGAAAAAAGGAAAACATCTACATTGGTGGTGTTGAGTTGCTACAGGTAGTCAGAGTTTTAGTTTTGATGTAATTAATGACACCTCAAAAGGTGCTACATATTTGCACTTCTGTGGTTAAAGTATATAAAAAGGTGGGAGTTATGACTGCAGTTTCCTCACTTTTGGGGCCATTTATAAAAAGTCACTCTACTATATTTTATTATCTAAATGGTGATGAGAGAGAGGGAAATATTACAGTCTATTTCTTCAGGCCACCACAGTGGGAAGGGATGAATGCACGTGATCACATAATTAAAGTCTGCATTATAATGGAGAGGCACAGCGAATTCCACATTGGCACTTCTGATTTTGTGATATAAGTAATATTCCTTTAATTTAATTACTTGCATGCAGCTTCACAGAGTACAAAAAAAACCACCAAAGGAAAAGCAAAATGGGAAAGTGAATATGGCAGCCTTCAGAAATGGGTGCTCTTAATTCAACCCACTGACCCTTTGAAAGCAAACTAAACACCTTGCAACCTTAGTAAATTATCATTTCCCAAGAGATTCAGGGCAGAAGATGGCAGACAGTTGCTGATAAGAGTAAATTTTGCATGTCGAATCCCACCCCAGTCTTTAAAGAGGAAGTTTGCTCTAGTGAGAATGAAATTGCTGCTTCTTCCACTAAAATGTTCTTTTTCTGTTCTTTCACCTTGTTATTTTCAAAATGCTGCATCTTCCCCACTTCTATCTCCTCCTCCCAGTCCTATTTGCTATTCCAATCCTGCACTCCACAAACGTCTCATCTCAGACCCATTCTCTCCAGCCAGTATCTGTTAGCCATGAAATCTAAGCTCTTTGTCCTATTCCTTGTGGGAAGAATCTTCTTGCTCAGTTGTTCCCACCTTCTCTCTCCATCTGTCTTTTTCTTAATCTTCAGTCATGCATGCCAGTCATTGTGCCCCATTCCTGATGACTCCCTGGTTTTGCCTCTAGATTCCCTGTCCAATCTCAGCACTCTGAGCTTGGGCTCCTTTCTTCAGCTTCTTTTTATGGAATCTTTTCTCCCTCATCCCTTTCTCCCTTCTGACAGGGCTCCCACTCTCCAACCCTCATTCAATTTAACAGAAACTCTCCCCCATCACTCTCAGCATCAGACCCTGAACTAGCACAGGAAAACTGGTGGGAGTGTCTTTCACCTGATATTCAGAACAGTGGAGATGCTGTAAGATCTTCCTCTCTTTCCTCTTCCTTCTCCCTTCACATTTTTAGCATTGCCTTTTCTTTGATACAGCAGGATCTAACAGGGATAAATGAACACAGTCCCAAGATCCACTTCCATGCTTTGCAGGAAGGAGAAAGGTAACACATGAGGGATAATTATCCCTGCAACTCTCACACTTGCAGTTTAGTCTACAGAAGATGAGAAATGCCAGTTCATACAACTAGAGCTATAAAGTAGGATCCACCTCACCTAACTCTGGTTGTCTGGGCTCCTTTTTGGCTGAGAAATCACACCTCCAGACTGATTCAGCCAACCTCAAAATGGAAGGACTCATCCTTTGGACATTCATCACTGACTGTGATTAATGCCCATTAAATATCTACCTTTCAGAAAGATAAAAGTTGGTAAGATGATCCACTATTCAACTTTTAGAAACACAGAGAATGCAAAGAGTTTTTTCATAGTTCTCTGTTGAAGGTACTGTTTTGCAATCCAGTAATAATAAAAATAAATACATCCAACCTTCAATTACTTCTGCAACTGTTTGGTCTGATTTAATCTTTCAATATCAAAAGCACCTGAACTGAACCAAACAAATTTTATTCTCCATTTCATTACAACAACCAGTACTGAAAGGGAACTTGAAGAGCTGTGAATAATTCTCCTTTTCAAATGATTCATCTAATCTTTACTGAAAAAACTGAAGTCTCATTGATATATTCAGTTGCTTGGGACAGACCCAATCACCTTCTCTCACTGGTTGGATAAGGAAACCAGGTCAAACAGTTCCAAAACTGGAACAGCAACACTGAACCAACCACCAAACAACGTGACTCATCTTGATTGCTATATGGACTAATAATTTTTCAATGAGGAGCTCTCAGCAAAGGTAAGATAACACAGCCAAATTTTTCTCAAGTCTAGAGAACACCAAACACTTCCAGCCTTATACCCTGTAAGGCTGTGATAGGCATTTTATGAGATAGGTAGATGGCCCTGTTACAAAACAAGTTCTCTGGGTCAGACGTCACACTTCAGAGACACCTCACTACAGACACCTGAGTGCCTCAAGTACAAAGGTACTGAATGTTGACAAGACCAATTACATCAGTGGATCATTCAGAAACTTTCAGTTTGGGCATCTGAAGGTCAAGGTGTAAAACTATATGGACTGTACCAACAACTAAGCAATTGCAGCCATGATTTACTGATTATATTGTCTTTAGGAACTGAATTTCCAAAACATGCATGTCCTACTGGACAACTGGTATCTGTCTGTGCCTGCACAGAACTCTGGAGATGCAAGAAACCAAGATTTCCATAAGTGTTGTGCAGCCTGTACTTCTATGACTTTCTCCATCTGTGTGCCTGTATCTGTTTTAACTGTTCAGACTATAAACTCTCCACAGCAGGAACTGTCTGTTATCAGATACATATCCACAACTGAGCAAAGGGAGGTCTCTCAGAATGGCTCCTTCAAAACCACCACAAAAATGTTTCAGGGGTTTTTTTTAGGCTACACAATTTGAGTCTCTTATAGGACTACTGGAAAGTCAGTATTTAAGCATCAGTTACCCAATGTACATATAGTTGGTTACCTTTTCCAAAAAATGGTGTACTCAGCCCATTCAGTGTAAACATGGTGAGGTCTCAGTCATGGCTGTGCCTCACAAAGAAAGTGCAAGAAATTTTCCCTTTGCTGACATGTTTAACTGGCATCACCAATGTTTTACAAAGAAATCTCTTGAATGCAACACTCAGAATATTCAGCCTTCCCTTCCAATTTTTTTTTTTGCATGTACTTTTCTTCACCAAGTAGTAGTTTGCCTGGGCACAGAAGATCGTGAATTTTCAAGTAATTCCCTCCATCTCCATCACTGTAACATCCAATAATGGCTGGGAAACACACTTGAGCTGGGGCTGTCTGGTACCACTGATCTGATCACATGGAGAAGAAAAAGATCATGTACCCTACCTTGCTGAGAACACCTTTTTTTTCTTTCTTTTTTTTTTTAAATCCATGATTCAGTGAAGATTGATGAACTGTACAGTACAATTAATTGCCACTGTTCCCAGATGAGTTATTAAAACTGTGGAGAAATCAAATCACATCTCATCTTTCTTCTTACATGGTCAGGACAATCTCCATGTTAGAGAAACAAGGGCAGAAATAAGAGGGAAAATCTCTAGATTGCTTTACTTGCAGAGCTTTGAAGCAGCCCATTGCTAGGAGACAAAATCATCCAAGAAGGGTTCTAAGTGTGAGTGTTTGTAAATAAAGCTAAGGATAACCTTAATAATTCAAGAAAAATTCTCCAGCACTTGTGCTTAGCTGGTATACATTTAGATTTCTTCTTTTGAGTTCTAACTTGCATTGTCAAAATGTTTAATTTTAAGCTCAGGGGAAACTGTATTTACCACTGGGGGATAATAAGTTTTAAAAGACTGTTACTGTCTCTTCACGCAAACCAATCTGGAGAGAAAAATCAACCCCAGAACAAAACTGGGACAAGGGAATTGTTAACAAAAAAACACTTCTCCCTTCAGCTCTACAAAGAGATCACAGAACAGCTCTTTACTCAAACCAGATTTTAGATGCTTCCTTCCGTGCACAGTACATATGGCTTGGATCTAATTTGCCTTTAAAACAGAGCTACATTTCTTCCTGTTAGTAAACACATCAAGGCTTCTATGAGAATTAACAACAACAAAACTTTTCTTGCTTTTAATATAGATTGAACATGGCTATCCCAAATAGGAAATAATTTCTCTGACCATATGCATAAGCTGAGTGGCTCTGTATGAGCTAACAGGTAAAAATGCAGCCTTACATAAAAATTCATTCCCTCTTACACAACCAACATCTGAGGAGCTCTGTGTCTAGCACAGAAGTGCTTAAACAAAGACTGAATTTAACTTGACAAGAATACCTGTGTTACCTCTTCCCTTCCAAGCTTACTTTCCCACCTTTCTCCTTATCCCACTTTTTTCTTTTATTCACCACCCCTTTCATACTTGCCTTTTTTCCTTAACAAAAAGTCACTGCTGAGTAAAATATAAAGCGCTGGCGTGCGAGCGGATAATTCCTCCCCCCTGCCCTATGGCCCCTTCCTCTGCCATCCTGAGAGCAATAGAGTCCCTCAGAAAGAGGAGTTGACAGTCACTTTAAGCAAAGCTACCAAATGAAATATTGCAGGTTTTCATGCTTCACATCCAACAGGGCACCGTCCACCCACTCCAACAACAGCTCCTATGGATTTCAGTTCCCTCCCAACCTCCTCGGTTTGCTGTCAAATACAGGAGGGAATTTGACCACACATGGAAGTGGGAATGCAAAAGTCCAGATTACTAGTAATGCTATTTGTACACAGAGAATGGCAAAAAATCAGCAAGAAATCTGCATAGAAAAATGTGTAAAGAAACTGATTCAGCAGCTACATCTTGCTAATATTAACGATAAATCCAGCTGGCAGAAAACCAGGAGTGAATGAGAGCATAACTGAGATGTAGAGAGATAACAGGATCTGGGGGCAGCTTATGCAAATAGAGGGGAAAAAAGGCTCTGTGATGTATGAAATGAGCACTGGGGGTGGGGTGGCACACAGCAAAGAGGAAATCCCAGCTAATCCCGTGGGCTTCCCAGCTCTGGGCATGGCACTGACTTCCACCAGTGGCACAAGCCGGCAGTGGAAGACAAGAAGGGTACTGGAGAAGACAAGCCTATAAAGGAGATGATGCTGACATGCTCTACAAATCAACTTCAAAAACTGTGGACACAAGAGGAAAACATGCCACAGTCATGGCATCCAGAATTATCTGGATGACAGCTGGATACAGGGCAATCAGCTTGGAAACGGCCACAACAACAACTACAAGCCAATAATTTTGAACAAAAAGTTCTGATGCATCCACCCAGCTCTGGCAGATGAGTTATTTGATACTAATTGGGCTCTGCTAACAGCATGGCAAGAAGAGGCTGTGCCATGGGGCTACAGACAGCACTCATTTATCAAGTCTTAACGTGGACCTTTGTTATCACAGCTTGGCATCAATACTGCACTCTGAAAAAGATTGTGCTCTGAAAGACTCCCACTCTGGTATCCTCACAGTTGCTACTATGCCCATCATAATGACTTTCTCTGAAGCATCCAACTTTCCCAGCAAAAGGCACATACTAAATAATGACAAGCCTGAAGCTCTCTCATTAACAGCTTTTTTCATCTGGCCATCCATCCAAAATAAAACCACGCAGGATATTGTTCCAGCCTTTGTCCATACCTTCTCTTCCCATGGTCAAGCTGCCCAGACATCACTGCACACAGAGGGATCACAACAGCATCCTTGTTTTCATGGTTACCATGCATCTCTTGGGAGAATTTCCAACAAACAAGGTTTTTGCCCCTCTCAAAACTGATACAAGTAAACAAGGTTACTGTCTCAGAAGGCTTTCACACAACTGCATATCACAGATGTTATCACTGTTGACATTTTACTTCCAGCATTTACATCAGAGGTATTGCCATACAATAAGTACATTTCTTTCAAAATAGATGACCACACACATATGTAGTTGCAACAAGAGCAACTGAGCTGTGTCTACACACCACTTGTGCTTTTCTTGAACTCATTTCTAGAAATGTCTGGCCAGCTACCCCCAAGGTCTTTAGCAGAAGGCAGAGTGCAAGCAGCCCAGTGACAACGTGCATTGGAATGTCTCACTGCAAGAAACTGCCCAAATCAGACATACATGGATGGTTACAGCAGCCCATCAAAATAAAGGCACAACTTCCAGTAGCAGAAAATAGATCTGAGCAGTTCTCAGGCTTCTCAGTAAGAAGTTGTAGCTTAGACAGCAAGAGAGAATGAGGCAGAGTTCAAGAGAGGACTTCTTTAAAGCCTCAGACAGTTATCCCTCATTAGCAGAAACAAACATTTCTTGAAATCAAAACAAGAAAATCTGAGGTGAAAGGAAGAGCAAATTTGGTGGCACAGTATCCAAAAGGACATCACTTGGAAGTGTTGTTTCTCTGACGTACAAGGAGGAATGGCAGAAATGTGAGATTCCTGAAGCATGCCAATAAGCAAGAACCCACTTGGCTAGGCTAAGTATACTCCCACTCAGGACACTGCAGTACCTGGACCAACATGAGAGCAAGACACGCCGAGGGAGAGTTTTAACAGGTACTACCCCATAAACTGCCCCTTCTTTCCTCTCTGTCCTTTCAATTCCCAGCATGAA
Source organism: Pithys albifrons albifrons (assembly GCF_047495875.1). Taxonomy (NCBI): domain Eukaryota; kingdom Metazoa; phylum Chordata; class Aves; order Passeriformes; family Thamnophilidae; genus Pithys; species Pithys albifrons. The sequence continues at coordinate 52,528,622 of NC_092464.1, forward strand.
GAGAAAAGCAGAACAACAAACTAGAGAACATGATCTGAGTCTGTCATGTCAGCTGACAGGACTTGCTTTTGGGGACAAATGAATACAGAATTCTGACTACAGAAACTTCACACTGAAGCTCACGATGAGAGGTGAAGATCCATCCTTTCTGCAGCAAAGTGTCAGCACTGAGGATCCCTCAAACAACAGCACCTCATTCTGCAAGGCCATTAGTTTTTCCTAGTAAGATAGTGACAGTCAGCTCCAGGGACACCCTAGAAGGCCACTGGCAACCTCAGCCAGTTCCCAGGATTTGGGGCAGTGCAAGCCAAGGCACAGGGGCTGTGCTCTCAGTGGCAGAGCTGCAGCTTGTCAGAACCCCACCCAAAACATTCATCAGCTTCAAAAAGCTAGAGCCCACGTGGTCAAAAAAAAATCCTCCTCTCATCTGTGGCAGTAAAAATTGTTGTTGAACTAAGTCCCACACCTTTTGGCAACCCTCAGTCCAGATGCTCAGTGTTTACTCTGTGTGACCTCGTGTTTCTCTGACACACACCAGCTTGAGGTACTGGGTCAATATTAGTTCAGAGCAGTCTACATTTTATGCCAGCCACTCTTGCATCAATTTTTATCAAGTCAGATGGAGCTGTTGTATCCAAACCCAAATGTTTTGGTTTATACCTTTCCTGTACAAATTCTTGAAGGCTTTGCACTGTTAAGCATCTGGCAAAAGTTGATTATGCACCATTTAATCTCTTCTTGCACAGGAGCATAAGTGGGTTCAGGGCAGCTATTAACATATGCCACGGTAAAACAGCATCATCCAGTAATATCTCCATTTGAAAAAACACCTCAAACATCGAAAAACACCAAGAAAACACATATTTTTCTCTTCAATATCGTACCTCTTCATTTAACATCTGTATTGTTATTCTTCCACTTAGAGAACTTTCCCACATTCCTGGGTGAAGATAAAACCTGCACCCTTAGAGGAGCAAGTTTTGTGCTTAACACAGTAAGCACCATCTAGGTGACAGGCAAAGCATGTATATCTGATTTATCCAGGCCAAAGAGCTGCTTCAGAGCATAAAAAAATCCCCAAAGTACTCACATCCCCAGAAATCATTCAAGTAAAGAGAAAATACAGCAGGGTGCCTCCAACTTCTTATGGGCTTGCTCACAAATTAGTCATTAGATTGGCTTGGAATCTAACATTTTTAATATTTACATAAAAAATCCTTACAGCAACCACTAAAAAATTACCTGTCAGAAAAGAATAACCACATGCACCTTCTAGCTGTGCCTAATGCATTTTTGCAGCTTCAAGCAAGCAAGGAGCCAAATATCAAATTGTCCACTAGTAACTCATACTGTTACACAGATGTCATTTCTCCCTTTTTTGCAATGAAAACTAAAGACTGTTCTTCCCTGCACTCACCTCATCCAGAGGGCAGCTGTGGGAAGAACTTGAAATTTAAAAATAAAGAGAATGGGGTTTTTCCTCTATTTCTTGAATTTATGATCAGTCTTGCCAAGCTGAAAGAGGAAGCACTGGCCTGTCTCTGAAACCAACCCAAACACTACAACATGACCTCTCCAAAAATACTTCAGTTTCAGCCTGGAGGAACAGTTTCCATGGTTTGTTTTGAATGTCACACTAAGGGCTGACCTTTCACTGTGAGGTTCTATCATTCCTAGAAATGTGGTAACACAGAAAGCAGAGAGGACTTTCTCTTGCAGCTCTTTGCCACAGAATAAAATGTATTTAGACGGATGCATGTTTTAGTTAATTATATTGTGTCCAACCTCATATTCAAGGAATTTGGTGGTAACATTTGAAGAACCCTAACATATTTGAGCCATATAATTTCTGTTTGTAAACCTCAGGAACCCATCACTGCTCAGAAGGCACTAAGCACCACCAGCCCCACTCAGCAGAGGACAGTTCAGTCATTTTGGCATTCACAGAGCTCTCTGTAGTGCTGCTCTGCAGCTGCAGACACCTCCTGCCATCCTCCACATCAGTAAGATGACCTGCCCAACAGGTCACACTCCTACCTGAGATTCTCAGAACTAACAGCTTTCCTGCTGCCCCAGCCCAAAGCTGCCTCCAGGATAGCTGCAGGAGAGCAAAGCTGTCCAACACCTGCACCTGGGCTTAAGGACCTGTTTAATTTGGGAATATTTCTGTTAGCTTTTCCAGATTCTTATGGGCAGGATGGTTTTGGATATAAAAACTTTCCCAACAGCTTCAATGGAAAATAGGGGCCAATTAGCACATCAAAATAAACGACAATGACGGCAGAGCAGCAGGCAGAGTATAGGTGAGGGAAATCACAACAATGAAATAATCTCTCATTATACCTTTGAACACTTCTGTGCACATGCCAAACTGTGACATCTTCACCACACATCAGAATGTGGCCCCTGCACAGTCAGGAGAGCAATAGCTCAGCATTGCTGACCAGCACTCACAGGGCTAATCAAAGCCTAACAAGCCTTGGCAGAACTTTATTTAAGAAATACACTTATTTTAGTATCAACACTTGGCATTGAAGTAAATGTTTGTAAAAGGAGAAATAGCTTTCATTGGGCACACACACTATCAGTAAGTGAGCACAAAACACCAATGCATATTGTTTGCTTACTGCAAACGTTTCAACAATAAAATCTGTGTCCCTTTCATTTCTAAACAGCTTGTAAACATCACCATCCTGTGTCTATGAAGAACTGCAGTGCCAGTATGTGCAACCATTTACATGCTGTGATTCACACATTTTTCTGTGTTTTGTGTATGTTGGCATATCTTGAGGGCATGCCCAGGCCATGTGGTGCCTGTTTTTCATTAAATAGAAACACTTTCTAAAACAATAAATACAGCTTTTCATCAGAGCCCTGAGGCATCCATTCATCACATTATCTTGCCCCAAACAATTTTTAAAGAGACATATAATAAGAGTTCTCATTTTGCCAATTGCATTAAGGATTTAGGGATGGTCAATGAATAGAAATAAAACCTGATATACATACTACTTTTTTTTTAATGTACTAGCAATGTCAGCCATTTCATTCAATCCATCCTGCAGTGACTGGGTCACCTCATTAATTCAGTGTTCAAGATTCTCACTAAAATATCATCATATGGGTAGCAAAAAAAAAGGGAAACTTTGTCAGATCTTCAACCAACCTGAAGAAAACTAGAGTTGCCTTTTCCATAAATAAGACAGAGCTTGAAGAGCAGCTCTGGAAAGCTCCAGGAACTGAGAAGGCAGTAAATTCTGCTCCAGTTACATCAAGCAGTGCATAAAGCATGAGGGACAGGTACTGCTGAAATGAAGGAAGGTTATGCTGCCAAAGCACCAACCCAAGACAGAAACCAGGCTGAAAGACAGAAGGAAAATCCTGCAGGACAACTTCACAGCAAAGGGAACTGTGGGGAGGGTTGAAGACAGGGAAGGAGACAAACAGACACTGGCCTCAGAAGTGCAGGACAGCCTTAAAGGGGGTTAACTGAAGAAACAGGTAGGAAAATGAGAGGGAATGGGAAAAAAATCAAAATGAGCTTATGAGAATACACAAAAAATAGAGAGAGCAAACAAGAGGTATAAACAATAGGAACCTGGCAAAGAGAAATACTTAGCAAGGAGATGAGAAGATCAGGGCAAAAGGGTGGCTTGAAAAGACAGAGAAAAAAGGGAAGAAAACTGAAGAGGAGGTAAAGGCAGGGGAAGAAACAGAAATGGCCAGTCTTGCCACAGCATACACAAACAGAATTCCAGTTCCAAATTCTGGCAACTTCAGCAACTTCTTGTGTTGCTTTTCCATTTTCTTCCACTAACACAGCCTTATCTGCCCTCCCCACAGCAGGGCATCATCCTGCACTACTAACAGTTCCTTCAGCCTCTGCTGGGCAACTCCACTAGCAACTCTGCCACCAGAAAGCTGATTTATGCTGGCTTTGTAAAGCATGCTGTACTTCCATGTTTACCACTACACACTACACCACTCATCACTTGTAGACTTAGGAAAATGAGAACCCTGGCAGCTCTCAAAATACTTGCATACTGAGGTTTCCTGTCGTGAGAGTCATTGGTTGAATTGGTCTGAATATTGCCAAAAAAACCCCACCAAAAACACAACAACAAATCCAACCAAACCTGTGGGAGGTTATTTTTGTTTCAGGTTTGTTTGGCTACTTTAAGGAAAAAAAAATTCTACAGGCCACTCCTGATGCATGAGGTTGCTTCAGCAGAAAGTCTGCATTTCAGCTCAAGGTGTGATCTCACCATCTCCTCCAACTTAAAAACATTCATACAGATTATTTTTCTAACTCTCACCATCCTAACCAAAACATGTGACATCACTCTTTCTATAGGTGTAAAAATGCTGTCTCTCTTTTTCACACACAGTATTGAATTACTTCATTAACCAGAAGGAAACTCTGAATTTAAGAAGCAGGAAGAGTAGGGCTAGAAACTGGGGATTGGTATGTTAAACCAACAGTATGTTGTTTTGTCATTAAATCACCTTATTTTTCTTCAGAAACAAGTCTCTCTTGTATCTTTTTACCTCCTTGGGTATTTTCTGTTTGTTTCTCTCTATCCTCTGTTCTGTTATCCTGTTGTCTTTTCTATTTTGCTTGTGATTTACCACAGATGTCCTTTCCCAAACAAATGCTCACGTGCTTATTTTTCCTTCTTTTCATTTTAAGCTTATGTCCGTCCTTCCTTCACCCACTTGCTCTCTTTCTCCTAGTTATCTATCACTTACTTTTAGCTTTGCTTTGGCTGTTTTACCTTCTATCTAAGACCATTTTAACAAAGAATTTAGCTTTCTTTTTTTAATGCAGGTGTCATTTCCCTTACCCTGAAGGGAAGTCTTCTTGCTTCTTAACCTACCATCTTCCACCACTTCCCATTTAATTTTCCAGCATTCCATAGCCCAGTGTTTCCAGTCCAGGACTAAACTCTGCCTTCACCAGAGTGCAAAGCCAGGCAAGGAAAGATGAACCAAAGTAGGGAGCAAATAAATGCAGCTTTGACTCAAATTCCCACAGTCGAAACAGGACTGATGCCCCCACCAGCTGCTGGGAGTCCATTCCCTTTTCCCAGACAGAGGAGCACTTTCCAAGCTGCAAAGATACCTAAACCTGAGAGCCCTTGCCATGTTTGCTGTGTTAGGAGAGCACAGGACCTACCTCCTGCACCACTTCTGCCCCACAGTGGGTGCCCCCCATTTCTCCTCCCTTGCCCTGGCAGCAGGAACATCCTCAGCATTAGCCCGAGCAAGGCCAGTTTGATCCAGGCTGCTGCCTCCACCAGCACCTCCTGCTGTAATTCCTGCTGCCTGTTCCCACAGAGACAACACTCCATGGAGGCAAAAGGCCTGGGAGGGGAGAGCAGCGGGAGCTCAGAACCGTCTTTCATGGGGATGCAGTCTGAGCACCACCCCCTGCATCCCACCCCTCCACTCCCAGGCAGCAGGGAGCGAGAGCCTGGAGAGATCCTCCCTCCTGGAAACCACTGCAGATTGTTTCATTGTCCTCACTCCTCTCTTCCTCCTTTTGCAAGGGTGGGTAAGGAAAGGAAAAAGATCTCGTTTTTCTGGTAAATTGAAGCAGTGCAATACCTGGCTTCAGAGTAAAAGCAAAGTCCTCCAGAAAGCACAACAACAGGTCTCATGCCCATCAAGGCACCGTCTTAAACATCATCAAACAACCCTCTGTATGTCAAACTCTTCCTAAACAATAGACGATATATGACCCTCCCTTTACAGAGGAAAATAACAAGCTCTGAAAGAATAAAGACCCAAGTCACACAGCAAGTTCATCAGACTCAGACTGCAAGTGGTTTGGTCCCCAGCTCTCACTAGCTCCAAAACAAGGCTGCCTCCTGAGAACTGTAAGAGACAGTTAACTATTTAACAGTGACTTTTTAAGAAGATCTGGCTGGTGTAAGAGTTCCTTGCATTTCACTGAAGCAATTAGGGCACAGCATTTACAGGCTCCGTAAAGCTGTGCTCTGTGACTGAAGGCCCTGGTGGAGCTGATCACAGACAGCAAATCATTGCTATTTAAAAAGTTAAGGATTCCACCTCGTGCTCAAATAGTCCCGGGGAAGAGCTCAGAAAGCACTTCCAAAGGGCACACAACACAAAGTGCTATGAACTGAATCACTGCAAACTTGTTTCTGCTCTCATCCAAACCCAGCCTAAACCACGAGAAGCCATTTGGGAAGCAACACCAACATAAAAACACTCTAAGGCTCTGAAGGAGCACTGCCCTGGGAGAGGAGTTTCCCCCTTGCCTGGGCTGCCTTATAATCAATGAGTGCCATTGTTCTTGCTGCCGACTTGTGACTTCAGTGACTCTTATCTCATGAAGTTTCATGAGAAGAAATTACCCTCTGTATAATAAAGCCTTCCTAGGGAATACTATCACTGACTTGAGATGCTAAGGCAACCTTAGCCACTCTGCAAACACCAGTAGCTCCCCACTGGAACCCAAGCTGACCTTTCCTGTGTTCCAGCACAATGGCTCTTGCCATACCTTGATATAACAGCACTGCCTGCTTCATTTCAGCTTTCACAGGTTACTGCTTACTGGTTTGTTTTCAAGTGTGGAGATCAAATCTCCATATATATATATATATACACATACAGGAAAAAAACATTAAAAATGCTTTGTCACTGACAAATGGAACTGTAGCTGCACTGTAAGAAACAAGGCAGAAATTTAGTCCATGCTTCCAGTAAAATTCTCAATGAAATGGAACAAAAAACACCATCTCCTCCTCACAGACCACTGGAGCACATATTCTTCTAAAATCTCAAGGCTCATCAGGACAAAATAAAATCTTGAACCTACACAGCAATAGGCTGTTCAGCCTATTCATTCCATACCAAAGTGATTTTTTGGGGAACATAAGAGTCCACATGTACAACAGCCAGAGACCTGTTTTTCCTGGTGCTCTGGTAAGTCCTGCAGAACTAGAAAAGATTAGCAAAAAAAAAAATTTAAAAAAATAGAAAATGTTTATATTGGTTTCCTGCTAAATACAAACCTTAAACACTTGCCCTTATTTTGGTGTTAACTTGTCAGTTTAATGCAGTGATATCATGAGCTCAACTGAACATGGCTGGCATGGTTTTCCCAAACTGAATATTGTCATACAACCATCCCCATGGGAGGTACTCTTGAACGTTTTGGGGTGTTACACACCAAGTATAATGATGCAATCCTCCTTCTGATTTCAGGCATTCAGCTTGGTTTGCATTTTTTTCCACATACAAATATTTTGGTGCAGTTGGGAACACAGCACTGTGTTCAGGATAAGAGCCTAACACAAAGCCTGGAAAGGTGTTAAAGTGTTCACTGTCAAGTCCCCTTGAGTTTCGGTGGGTTTTTTCCCCTGTGTTAAAAAGGGGATAAAAAACCCATGATGGGTTTTTCCAGAGTACTGGCCACTGCAAAGTTTGAAGAGAAGGATCAAAAGGCTGTTTGCACTGACACAGCTTTGTTTGTGCTGCAGAAAACTCACTAATTTCTGTGAAAGTAGAGTTTAAACAACACAAAGTATAATTCCACAGTAAATTCCTGCCAGTGCATAAATACCGTACAATCTTCCTCGTTTCTCTCATCCTCACAGTCCAAACGTGTCCTGTACACTGCACTGAAAGCAAACCCTCTTAACACCAATTTCCATTCCATGACAAAGTGACTCCTGACCTCTTTTATTACCATGTTCCTTTAAAAAATGAAAATGATACACAAGAGACACCACATACATCAAGGAAGACCATTCCTGCATTGTGAAGTCTAAGTTTTTTTGGAATTGAGTTCAAAATCTGACTAATGTTACATCCCTTTAAATTTGGCTTTTATCAAGACCTACAAGATCAAATTAGTAAAAAAAAAAAAAGAAAGATGAAGATATCAGTAAGAAAAATACAAAAATAATCAGCAATTATACTTTAAATTAAATATTACTTCTATGAAACAAGTACATATCTTGGAACAAACTTTCCTCCATTACACCAGAGGAAACCAGCTTAGACTCATTATGATGGGACATCAGTAGGAACAAAATTTACTTCCCACGCTTCTTTATTCAAAAGATACAAACATTTTTTTTAAAAAAGAGATTAATAAATAAATAAACGGATTATTTAACCCCTCAACCTGTGAACAGTCTAAGCAGACACTTATATTTACAGACTCAAGTAACCCAATCCCTAATAGTGTGTGTGTGTTTTTCAGGACAGACACATTACCTTGAATGTCAGAGTACTTTGGTTATAGCAGCAAAACTCAAAACCTGAGGAATAGATGGGACTGTCTGTACGATGCAGTTGTATCTATTGGCTGAGAATTACTGCAATCTGTGGAAATATAAACCCAGATTTCCAATAATACCACAAATTTGCTTATCAAAGAAGGCTAACTAGAGACAGTTAAAAGTGTTTTCTACTTAGAAACACAGGACAAACTAGGAAGGGACTGATCCTGGGCATTAACTTCATTCAGTCACCAAGGACTTCCTTGCCAGCAGTTACTAGAAACAGAACCAAGTCTGGTTATCAGTAAAGGAATGCACAGATCAGCTTTTCAAACACTAAATAAAATATTTCTTTACAAATCTCATGGTATGGGGATTTAAAAAAAAATAAAAGGAAAGAGAAGAGGGAAAGGGGGAGAGGGAGAGAGTCTGTGTCTATGTAAGAAATGTGAGCTCAATACACAACAGAACCAAATATTTTATCTTCTGACTAAGTTGCCACAAAAGAGTCCTGATTAACATTTCATTGCAAAAGATGCACCACTATACTAAAGCCCTTAAAAATCTGCATTTAAATGGAATACGGAAAAAAAAATGTTATTCAAAAGCATCCTCTAGACATTCCCTTTTAAAAGCAGTAGGTTAAAGGTTTGATTTATATAGATTTTAAAAAGGTTACACATTGCCTTTGTCACATCACAGTTTCGCCGTGTAGTTTCACCTCAGCTTCACGTTTATGAACTGGATGAAGACAATACCATTTCTGAAGTGCAAATCCAGACTTTTTCATTTTTTTGTCAGTTAAAAATTCTCTTTGGTTCATATAAACGCTAACATCTAGCCTTTGAGGTGTTACTTTTTTTTTTTCCACCTATTTCCCAGAAAAACTAACATATGCTACAGGTTTTAATTTTATTTTACAGAAAACAGCACATGAAAGCACTTGCTGGAGTATTTATTAGAATCATCTGTTATCATCTCGTTATATGATCTGCAAAGAAGAAAAAATATACTCGTGGTTATGCAAAAGAGCTTGGCTGGTGCACCATGACTGCAATATGGAATGGATGTTCTTTACTGGACCCTGTGCCACAAATGAAAAATCCTTGGCTTTATCACATTGCAGTGAGTGAAGTGTTTGCACAAGCAAGGCTGTTTGAATTACCTAAGGTCTCACTGTGCATTACCTACAGGCTGATAATTCTCACTCCATGCAAAATCCAACTAAGTAGAGTGCAAGTTAAAACTCAATACTTGCTAATCAGTTGTTCCATAGCAAACCACAGCACTGAAGGGACTCCACAGCAACCAACTTCCTCCATGGGATGCCCAACTGGAGGCCCATCTTCTCATCCAACCCCAGTGTTTACACAGGGAGCTGGTGAGACATCCTAAGTGAAAACACCAAGCCACAGGAGAAAAGCCAACACTTAATAAATGCAAAACACATCACAACCTAAACATGTTAGTGTAAATGTTGAATGACTTCTAATTATTCATAATCAGCAGTCATTAAGAGTCTTGCTTTTCCCCCTCGATTCCTTCAGTAGAGAGGAGGCAAGCATGAAAAATGGGTTAGCAGCCTTTCTGGGGGCCAAGTGCTCCTGTTCTCACAGGGACTCAGCCAAAGCCCATTAGGAAGAGACTGACCTTGATATGCCGTGGATCAGGCCCCAAATGCCCCAGAAATCTCCAGCTTCCAAGAAGGTTATGCTTCCCCTGGCTTGAGAGGGAGAGGGAGAAGACAGGAGAAGCCTTGCCCTATACCCTCTTTCCCAGAAGACTTTTAAACTTCCCACAAGACTCACTCAGAGTACATAACCTTCCTCCTGCCTGCCCTTACCTCACACAGACCTACAAAGTGGGGGCTACCTTCTGCAGAAAGAAAAGAAGGGAGGGGCAATGCAATTAGGCAAAAAATGATGCCAGGTGTGCCCAGCATTGATGTGTCGCTGCCCTTTTGCACCTGTAGATTTCCTGCTCCCACCCCTCACAGGGAACCTGGCTGCATAGATGGGCCTCAGGTGGGGCCTCCAAAGGAAATGGGGATCTAATAAAAAAAAAAAGGCATTTATAAAGCACTCTGCAGCATTCAGACAAACCCATATTCCAATTGGTTGTGTATCCTCCCTCATATCTGACCTTTGTTATCTTCAGTGGAGCCCACCACTGTTCTGCAGGGAGAGTCTCCTACCCAGACCAAATGTAGTCTGTATGTTGTCTATACTAATTCAGAGAGCTTCAGGATTTATTAACCAAATTTTCTCCCCCATCATCCTCACCCAACAAAACCTAACTTCAAACTGAAAGTTCAGGGATGCCAATCGACGTATTTTCTTGACAGTGTTGAAGATCCTAAAGGACAAACACTGACAAGCTGTTTGTGAAACATCAGAGAGTCACAGTGCAATATTTTGTAAATAGATGATCTGGGAAGTTGCACAGAGCTGCTGAAAAACACCTTTTGTGTTTCCAGCTACTGACCACAAGAGCTCATAATCACAAACTTCTAAAACTCCAGGGCACTATAGGATACTTGATGACATAGCAAATAACCCTTTCATTGATGCAGCAGTAGCAGCTCTCAGAAACAACTCTGGCACTTGGCCCCTGGGAAGTAAATATTGACTTGACAGCAACTCCCAGAGCATATGCAAAAGCTGTAGGAATGATTCCTTCCACCAGTGCAGATTCACACGTTCAGAGTGACACCTGCCACTTTAAACCATTGAACCATGTAAACCATGAGAGAGAAATCTCCTCTTACAACTGCCATGAAAAGAAGCCAATAGACTCTTGTAATTTCATCCAACCCATTACTCTGTCCTTGGACAGGCATTTTATGTGCAACATCCTCATCCTGCCACTACAGAGAAGTGAGTTCAGGTTAGCAGCCTGTGCAACATCCATCGACATCCAAAGACCATTTGACCTTATGCGGGTCTGGGATTTTTAGGTCAGGTTCTTATCTTCAAACAACCACTGTTTCAAGTTAATTTTACAGTAAAAAGTTGAATTAATGACAGTTTGGAAAGCACTACTCAATGAAATTTTTTCTACTTTAGCTTAATAGGCTTTGGGCAAGGAGCAAAGAAAGGAATGGACCCACCAGTCAGGCAGAGAGCAAGGAATTAAGGTAACATAAATGATTGCTCTACAACCCCACGAGGTGACCTGTGTCACCTTAGCCCAGTAACCACTGTCATTATCCAATCTGCTTCCCTGCCTCAACAGATCTGCTCCACCACAGGTGTTGCTTGTTCTGTCAGAAGAGCATCTGTCTGCTCTGCCTGAGGGGACCTTCATTCTAAATGACACTATGAATCATAAATACCCTAACAGGGTTCTTTTTATTCTGAAATGTACCATAGGATGTATTGTCCTTGTCACTCCAAACCTCAGGGCATTCCAACCAGCAACAAGCACTGTAAAATGCAAATAACTACCACCATCAGACTTACTACCCAATTGCAAGGGGGTTTGGCCAAGCTGAGGGCAATTCTTGACATGAAATTAGGCCAGTAGCTAATGAAGCTAGACTGCTACCTACTGTTAGAGATTTTTGAGGGCATGACTTCATGATTCTGCATTAAGCAACCCAAACAGAAGAATGACACGGCAAATTGAAACACATGTAGGTGCACCCAACACATCCTCAGCTGCAGGTTCCAGTAGGAAATGGTCTGCCTCCACAAACAGATGCTTCCCAGGGCTACCACCATGACAAAGATGAGAAGGTCCAGTCTATAATGCTTTAGAGATTCAAACCCTCTCATCTGCCCCAAAGTTTACAGCACTGGTCTCAAAGTATGAAACCCTCACAGCTTTTCGTTTGACATCAGCAGCTCTCTAACAGAATAAGGACAAGACTTCAAATCCCACCTTAACTGCAGCACAGCCAAGAGCTGAACATTTATCTGCAGAGATAAAATACCAGCATATAAACAAGCTGTGATGGTTTCTTTCTTGAAACCCAACAAGGCAGTCACACATCCTTAATTATGCTGGCTCCAAAACAAGTTTAACTGTCGTTTAGGCAATTCCAAAAACATGGCAACTGCAAAGTAATTTATAACTCAACCATAAGTGCTTATCATGAGTAATGTACATTGCATGTTATTTTCAGATGATAGAAAAGCAGAGAGGGGCAGCACCCTGATTTGGCAAAGGCTCCTAATGACTGGCTCTCATTAACCCCAGAAAGGAGAGAGAGACAGAGAGTGAAACAGCCATCATCATCATCATCATCATCATCACCATCACTCATCTACTCCTCGCATCCCAGAGCTAAGGGGAACATTGGGATACTCACCCTGGCATAACATGTTACCAAATAGCCTTCCCCAGACAATACAGGCAAGTTTATATAAGCAGCAGTAAAACTGGGCAACTTTCCAGCAACTTTAGCCAACACCCTGCAGTGTCCCATTTCAAGGTAGCTGAAGAGCTGAGTGCTGAATAAAGTCATTCGATCCACATCCCATGCATTTCAATAAAGAATAGGAAAGAACAGGCTCCTAGTAGTGTTTGCTAATTTTTATTTCCTAAAACACTGCAATGTAAAACATCCACCTCCCTTCCCCTGCCTTCATGGGCCCTTTGAGATGCTCAAAGCAACTCCAGCACTGGAACAAAAAGAAATACATGTTTATGCATAGAAGTCTTCTGAGTGTTCAGAAAAACATCAAAAAGTTGTAATAGATACAAAATTTTTTAAAAAGATAAATAAAAAGGTAAAAAATAAGTTTAATGAAAGCACTGTATATTCTAAGCAGAATCTACTTGTCCCTTTCCACTCCCTTCTATCTCTGCCTTTCAATTCCATTCCTTGAAATCCACTAGGACTGCATGGTGGTAGTCACATGAGCCAACTTTCTGCTGACCTCCTAAGAGAAAGTTTAGACTGGATGGACCTCTCTAGGAGGGATCAGTTTAAAAAGTCATGTAATTGTTTGCAACATCTTCATTTTTATTGCACTTTTTTATTTTTATGTCTCTTTTTTCAGGTTGGAGATTGATTCTGTCCAACCTCCACCATGAGCAAAAGGGAAGTCTATAACCTGAAGGGACAGAAAGCTGGGAAATAGATTTTCACTGAGATCACTTCATATCTTTTCATGGCTTGTGTTTAATTACCATCCACCTAACTTCAAGGACCCTTTACATTTAGAATAATTAACTGTGGCAAAGTTCTGAATGCTCTCCCTTTCAATTACAGCCTGATAGCCTGCAATACACACACACTGCCCCCCTCTGCAACTCCTCTAGCAGAACTCAGGAAAAGCAATTTCACTGCTCTCTTTATGCTAAAACAAAATATAAGCCCAACACAATACAGGATTTTCCTTAGATTCTTATAATTTTCTCATTATTCAGGTATGTTCCACATAAAAATTAAGTTATTCTGTATAAAATAGTTTACACCTCCCTGTAAGATCTTACACCCCTGAAGAACTGGCCCCATGAACAACTATGACTTCTGTCTAACAATGCTAAAATACTGCTTTTCACAGGTTCACAATCCAACATGACAACCAAAAAATTCACCTGAAATCTGCTTAAATGAAAGCACCATGGAGAAGCACAGAGCTTGCTCTTTCTTTCCTTCCCTTCTTGTTTTTCCTTTAAGTCCTGCATTCCTCTCTTTCTTTCACTTTTAAACACCTGGTGGAATTTTTGCTATCTTTGCTCAAGGTTCTTGTTCACTTATAGACATAATTATTATATTTTTAGAAGGAGGCTTATTTTTAGCATGTGTTTGAGCCTCAAAGATAAATAGAGCAATAAATCATAGTACCTTGAAATATTTTTATTACTTGAGATATTTTGGTATCCTTAATACTAAGGTTGTTTCTCAGAGGAAAAAAAATATTTCTGGGCACTAAAGAAAATGTATGCAAGGCTTTAAATTCTGATTTAAGTTTGATGGCTGAGGAGAAATGTCTTTGGGAATGTAAACAGCAAAACAAACCTACCTTCCCCCATCCTCTGAACAATCAAAACAAAGTAGTTGAAGTTGAGAAACTGGATTTTTAAAATTATTTCCCCTCATATATGCAACATTAACCTCTGCCATTTCAGCAAACAAATGGTGTCTTGGAACAGGTATTTTAAGCTCAGGGTGGCTGTCAGAAGGAGATGCTGATGCACACCCAACTAAAAACATAAAATAAAACCTACTATTAATATTTTTTCTTTGACCAGTACTTGGAAAACGTGGCACTGACTTAGATTGGCACTAATGGTGGAAATGAATTTGGGAGAAATCCCCTGAGTGATTCCAGACCCATGGGGTTTTTGGCATGGGTTTTTTACCATTCACTCAAACTTTTCAGTCAAATGTCTCTGAAGAATAATTTATCACACACACCTTCAGAAAACAGGTTTAAAATAATGGACAGAAAGCAGTTCTAAGTCTTCCATTTCTCTAAGCAAAACTGTGCTGTTTTCAATTTTGCTGAAAAAAACCCTGTGAGAGGTGTGATCCTTCATGAAAGCCACGAAAATGTCAGTGAAAAACAGAAGGGGTTTGGAGCAGTTTGTGACTGAATATTTATAAATATCAATTAAAATAAAGTATTCCCATTCTGCTTCCATGGAGGTCAATGGCAGTTGACTTCATGGCAGAAGCCAAAGTCTGTCTCTTATCAAATCCCTGAGACCTGGTGTAGTTCAAACTACATGGAACGATTCTATGACAACTGCATGAGAACTAAGACATCATTATTATCCCCCTTCTTTCTGATCATACAAAGGAGTCTTCAAATAAAAAATTTGCAAAAGAAAGCACATTTCCAGGATCAGGCCCTGAGACAGTTTCATGGGAAGTTGTGTCCAGTTTCAGAGATGGGATAAGTCAGTGATCCAAGGTGTGAGGAGCCCACACATCTCATTGAAGGAACAAACAAAGACAATGATTCGAGCAAGGAGACTGGAAAGAGATACCCAAGACTGAATATTTAAAGCCTAGATCAGTTAAAGTTGCTAAAAATCCTTTCAGTATTTCAGTGAACTGTGGACTGGGGCTTTGGACCCTGAGATTAGTTCAGTTGGTTAAAACTTGGTTGTAATAATGCCAAGGTCATGGGTTCAATCCCCTGTGTGGGCCATTGACTTCAGAGTTGGATCGATGATCTTTGTGGGTCCCTTCCAACTCAGAATAGTCTGTGAGTCTGTGAAGCTCATATGATAAAGCTCAATCTTACCACTAAAGAACAATATGAAATGATGATCACAAACACAACCTTTTTTTTTAAGGGTTAATTTTGCCTCATCCCTATTTCACTGCAAGTCATACTCCCCATTTTGAGCCCCAGCCACAGGCCTCCTCCTGCCTGTGAGAAGCTGAGGATTCCCAGACACTTCCAATGGGAAAATCCGTGGAGTTGAGAGGGAAACACAATATGCAATGCAGCCTTATCCTGATCCCTGCATCACTGCACGGTGCTCTCAGCACTGAAACCAGCCCAGGCTCCAGGCCTCATCTCACGTGCTCAGCACCCTGGGGAGCCTCCAACAACTGGCAGGGTCCAGCCTCCACCCTCCTCCTCTCCAGGAGAACGAAAAATTCAAGAATAAAATCAGGAAGACAGTTCATGAGGAGCATTTTATCTGACTTAGAGTTGGAACGGGCTGTGAACTCCCACAGGACATGTAGGTTTACACACTTCAGATAGAACTGTAAATTGAATACTAAACACACATTTTTATCAAATCATATTTCTCCCAGAGAAGGCTGAGGAGTGCCTGTTTATTATTTTAATCTGATTCACTGTGTTTACAGGTGGTAGGAAAGCTGGTTATATCAGCCACTCTTATCTTTTTAGTTCTGTTCGAATGACTTTGATTTTGTTTTTCTAACACTGCTATGAAAACTATAATGCAAAAAAATCAAATCTATAATCTGTGGAAAAGCTCTCCAAAATCCATCAACCAAGTTGCATCCATAATTGCTTCCCTGGCTTATCAAAAAAAGGCTCATTTGCATTATCTGTTATCTTTAGATACCCATCCTGGTCTATAAACAGAGTTATCAATCCCGTTCAGAGGCCAGTCCACAAATTGAAGTTTTCTATAGAAGGAATTAGCTATAAACAAGCCCAAGGCAATTTTCTTTGACAGCCAATGGTAAACCATAGGAAGTAACTTCAATAGTGATTTACAGTTCTTCTCTGGTTTCCATCCAACTTTTCCTTCTTGTGCTTCTGTTCCATCCAAAAAGGAATTTTTCAGATGTTCTAATTTCCCATTCAAGATGCAATCAATCCCAACCCTAGGTGTGTCTAATCCAATTTTTACGGTATGTTCATGGGCCAGCACCAGAGAAAAAGAACTCTCTTTTTATTTTCTTTCAATTGCCTCTGCTGCAATCACAAGACTTGTCATCTCCTGGTGTGAAATGCACAACAGCAGAAGAGAGTGAAGGAGATTTGAGAGAGGGAGAGAGAGAGAAAGAAAAAAAAATAAGCCAACCTACTAAAAAAGAAAGGGGAAAAGAGATACACAAAAATAACTCTGACATTTTTGAATACTGAAAACTTCCATGTAACAGAATAATTAATTAACTGTAGCTTTTTAAAGCCCATGTGGAGTTTTTGAGCTCCTCATTCAAACCACAATATGCCGTTGGAAGGGCATAATATGCTTAGGGCACAATATGCTTAGGAGTGGGTTCCAGCTTCACACCACCCATCTCTCTCCTCTGTACCACAGGGAAATCAGACTAAAGCCCCACATCACTTGTTGCTCATGCACATCACTCTTCTGTACATGAGCAAACCCCACTGTCTGCCCTCCCACACCACTGAGGATCACAGGAGTGCTCCTCTTTTACCAAGGAAAGATCTTTTCTCCTAACAGCTTAACACACATTTTGGCTCTGAGCTTCTAGGAAAAAACACTGAAGATATAAAATATTTGTTTTTCCATCTCTAGTTTAAAAAACATCTCTCTAAGACACTGACATTCACAGTGGATCTTAAGGTGCACCCCAGGCATGGAAAAGAAATAACAAGGAGGAGCATGATTCCTCCCTGGGAAAACTACAGCAAAAGAAGGTAAAGCAGCCAAAAACCCGATGTGAGAGAGACCTATATGGATTTACATCTGTGAGAGAAACTGCAGAAGAACAGAGGAAAACTGCGCCCAGAAATTTAGCAATTAATAAACAGCCACAGCAATAAAAACTGTTCCTTTCACATCAAAGGCATTTATGGCTCAGCCCATGGAGTCTGTACATTGTCCTCTTCCTTTTCTCTGCATACGTGAGGGACACACACGTGTGTGTATTCATATACATGTGCATGGGTTACTTTTCCCTTACTGGAAGCCACCCTAAAGGGTGGGCACTAATGGATTGGAAGCGATAAAGGGAAAGGCCGACATACAAAATGCTCCCGAACTTCTGTTCCTAATCAATCACCAAAGATCAGTGACATCACCGAAGCCTTTGATCAGAGCTCCCCTTTCAAGCTGGAAAAGGCCGACAGATTGACCCACAGCAGCAGAGGGACTGAGGAAACACCTCGGTTCCAATTCCCAGGGAAAGAGGAGAATTCCTCAGCATCACTCTGCAGGAAAAATATCCTTTCCCACCTTGCTCAGGGAACACGGAGTGCATTCCAGAGCAACCGAGCACAAACAACACATTTGCCTCTTTCCACAATAATCAGAAAACAGCCAAGGAAACACCACCTCACAAAACCCTTTCAGGCTTTATTTTTGAAGCCTGCATGTACATCCTAACCAGGCAATTTATTACATTTGCTTGCATTTAAAAATCTTCTCAAGTCCATTAATACAACACCACAAATAAAAACAAAAAAAAAACCTGACAAAAAAAAAAAAAAACACAAGGGAAAAAAAAACACAACAGAAGAAAAAGGAACTTATCTTTCCAGAATGCCTGAGCAGAGCAGCTTTAAGAACTAAAGGCTGACATCTATTTTTTGAGAAGAAATAATTTTCAGGAGAAGCAGCATCACTGGCAAGCATTCACTAAATTTAGCACCAGCCTTTGTCCACGTCAGGGCATTCAGGGAGTTCGGATCACTAATCCCACTTCAGCTAAAATTGAGCTCCATTGTTTCTCCTTTCATTTGAGTTTCCATGGCACTTACTAGGACTTAAGTGTTATTTACTTAGTGTAGTTTGTTAAAAACAAAAAACAATAAGTAAGTCTTAATGTGAGCATCAGGTTTGCTTTTTCTTTGTCCCTTTTTACTTTCAATAAGCTCAAGTCAGCATTTTACAGTCTTGGAGATTTCTTCCATCTAAAAAATCTTCAAGAAAAGCAAAGTTGCAAACAGACCTGAAAACATTCACTTCATTGTTTTGCCTTGATTTTTTTTTCCCCATCTGTACTTTTAAAAAATCTAATTGAGCTTCCTGAACAGCAGCAAAAATGTAGTTTATTATCTCCCTCATCAGGTGATCAATGATTTCATTAATAAGACAGATAACAAAACTGTCATATCATCGACACAGTTATGAAAGATGATCCCGGCTTCTTGCTCCATTTTCCAAGGTCTGGGATTCTCTGTGGCAGCTCTGAGTCCATTCAATATTTTCCACAGACAGAGAAAAGTGAAAATCCATTTTGAAACCAATTTCAATTAGGATCCAGAAGCTGTTATCACAGGTGTCGCAGAATGGGCCCGTAAGTGGAAATGTCGCCTATCCATTCTGAAATGAAACCTTATCAGGGGCTACGAAGATGGCTGAGGACGGCCTATCTGTAAATTACTTTTCGTCCTGTGTTAACTCAACCCTACTTCTGTCATATGGAATTCTCTCCAGCCCCTATAATAACCTAATGCCTAACTAGCAAAGGGCTGTGCTCCTTCTCGGGCTTCCCCCACGCACGGACGGGCTGCGGGTGCAGATCCCGGAGCCGCCGCGCGCTCCCCAACACCGTTTAAAGCTCCCATAGTTTATTCCAGGCAAGGCACGGGCTCGCATTCTGCAGTCTGTCTCCACCCATTGCATTCCTGGTGATTTTTCAATTGCAAACTCCAAGGCCCAGTTATTTCATTAATTCAGCACCCAAGTAGTGAGGCTTTTCTCTCACATCTTTCAGTCTCCTTTTAGCAAATTATCCCATGACGGAGGATTTATTCAGTCAAAGACCTCGGACTTTGAGAGGCAACAAAAGAATCAAGAGACTTTCTGGTCCACCTGCCTGGCGAATGATGAGGCAGGGTAAAGCCTCCCCTAGAGAAACCAATCAAACCATTGTGTGGCACAGTCAGACCTTTTCAACTGTCAAGCCAGGAGAGCAGGAAAAGAGATGAAAGAACTCAGGATGAAGCTACCATTTACAGAACCATGTGGGAATGGTCTCCGAAGATTTAATAATTGGGATGGAACTCAACTTTCTGAAAACTAAAAGAAAGGGAAAAAAAGACCTGAAAGAAAAAAACTAAACGAAAAACCTAAAAGAAAAAAAAACTAAAAGAAAGAAAAAAAACCTGAAAGAAAAAACCTGAAAGAAAAAACCTGAAAGAAAAAACCTGAAAGAAAAAACCTGAAAGAAAAAAACTGAAAGAAAAAACCTGAAAGAAAAAAACTGAAAGAAAAAAACTGAAAGAAAAAAAAACCTAAAAGAAAGAAAAATACCTGAAAGAAAAAAACTGAAAGAAAAAAACTGAAAGGAAAAAACTGAAAGGAAAAATCTAAAGGGAAAAATCTAAAGGGAAAAATCTAAAGGGAAAAATCTAAAGGGAAAAATCTAAAAGGAAAAAACTAAAAGGAAAAAACTAAAAGGAAAAATCTAAAAGGAAAAATCTAAAAGGAAAAATCTAAAAGGAAAAATCTAAAAGGAAAAAACTTAAAGAAAAAACTTGAGGAAAAAACTAAAAGAAAAACTAAAAGAAAAAACTAAAAGAAAAAACTAAGAGAAAAAACTAAGAGAAAAAACTAAGAGAAAAAACTAAGAGAAAAAACTAAGAGAAAAAACTAAGAGAAAAAACTAAAAGAAAAAACTAAAATAAAAAATAAAAGAAAAAACTAAAAGGAAAAAGAAAAAATAAAAGAAAAAAGAGGAAAAAATAAGAAAGGGAAAGAAAAGAGAGAGAAGAAAAAGGAGAGAAAGGAGGAAAGTAAAGAAGAGAACAGGAGGAGGGGAAAACACTACTGGTCAGGCCCAGAAGGAACTTTTCCACATGCAAAATCCTCTGTTATTATGTATGAACCCCTATGCTGGAAAAGAAGAGAAAGGCAAGCACAGGAGAGGGACACAGAGAGAGCTTAGAGAGAGGGCATGGCCTGCAATACTAACTTCAGTTTCAGCAATTTATCAGCCCATCTCAGGAAAAACTCCATCGGTACAAACCTGTGCTATATGCAGAACAAAAACAAAAAACAAAACAAAAAAATGCCCTTAGTTTGGGTCATCGAGGTGCATTTTCAAGCTATTGCATGCGTGGGACTTCAGTTTCCACTTGGCTGCATGTGGAACATGCATGAAAAGTCGCACTAACTGAATAAAACCCAGCATGTTTGAAGGGGTTGGCATGTGCAAAGAATGTGCACACACAGCTCCTGTGCAGCAAGACTGAAGGCACGAGATGAGGACCTGCGTTTTGAGCCAAATTTTAAAATAATCTGCACAAACCCCAGTATTTCCTGTGCACTTCTCTTTTCCAAAGTGCCTCTGCACACTTGAAGTACACATTCATCAGTGGGTCCAGATCACATTTACAAGCAAGTCTATTTTGTGAATTGCCAGCCCCATGAACAAAAATAGACTGCAAATTAAATTGTGACCACTCAGAGTATACATCAAAGGCAAAGGCTTTTAATGGGAAATAAGATAATAACACAGCACTAAAAATCTGTCTCATTCCCTCTCAGTTGGGATGGCAAAAGAATGCAACTCCCTCCCCTTCCACTCTCACCCCAAAATAATGAGATATGGCTTGGAAAGAATACAGACAATGTAGCTTTAATATGGTCCCTTCTTTACATAATCACATACCATGCCCTTAGCTCGTTTCTCCCACTTATTGGCATATGTATTTAGTAATCATTTCTATGTAAGCAGAAGCTGAGGTTTTGATTCTTCTGAAAAGAAATTTTTAAAAAAGGGCAGCTGGAGGTGGGGGGGAATAAATAGAAACATACAGAGCAGGGATATAATCAAATGCCATACTGATGCCTGATTATTTCCTTTTAACTGAAGACAGATATGAAATAGAAAACATCTAGAAG
This sequence comes from Pithys albifrons albifrons, assembly GCF_047495875.1. NCBI lineage: Eukaryota > Metazoa > Chordata > Aves > Passeriformes > Thamnophilidae > Pithys > Pithys albifrons. The sequence continues at coordinate 52,550,086 of NC_092464.1, forward strand.
AGAAAAGATGAATGCCATTTGAAAACCTGTTAAGTAATTTAATTACTTCAACTGCCTTAATTTACACAGTTCACATCATAAAGCCAAACACTGTGCCTGCCAGAGGGGCTGCCTGGCTTTAAGTCAATTAGAAGGATTTTTCAAAACTTTTTATTTACTTTAAGATGATGATCTGCTCTGCATATCTCCTTCACTTGCAGATTCTCTTTCTTGGCATCCAGGAATTTTCTGTCTGAATTTCTTAAGTGCCCTTCCCAACCTTCCCAAGCACCCCTGTGTTTGTTAACACCCACTTCCAGTAGCTGGGAGGAAGATTCCATCACTTGGAGCAGCAGTGTTGCTGCCATGCAGCCTCCCTGCCTTGGTGGCACGGGCTGGCACAGCAGAGGCAAGGTCATGAGGAAGCCCTTTCTCTTTTAGGGTATCTTCCCTGAGACCAACACTTAACAGCAGTGAGAGAGCCCTTTTCTGGAAGGCTGAAAATGCCACTGAGGCTTTGGCTGCCAGCAGCCTTTTTGCTTCTGAAAAACCAAACATCCTCGTTGCTTCCTCCTCCCTGGTACTGGGGGCTGGAATGGCTGAATTTTTTGAGGTCTGATTGATAACAGACTCCTCCAAAGCACAAGATCCAGAGCATGGTAGTCACCAGACTGCAGAGACACATTTTATTACTGTTATCACTTCTTACTCTATTTCAAAACCCAGGTACAATTGTAATATGGTTGCTTGGGTATTTTTGGGGTTGGGTCGTTTTTTTGTTTGTTTGTTTTTCAGGAAAAAACAACTCGCTAGTGTATAATTTCCTAAATTTAACCTCCACCTTGTCCAGGTGGCAAGCTTCTGCTGCTAACTAATGTTTTCTCCTGATTCCACCTCGTGTTATCCAGCAGGATGTTAAGTCATTACTTACTGATTACAGTGATTGCAGGGATAAGCCACTCAATCATCTCTTTCTGGAACTTGCAAAAGGATACAGGAGGATTGACATTTAATATCCCTTATGCTATTAACCACTGCAGGGAGGGGAGAGAAGGGGGGGGGGGAGAAAACGAGGGAAATCTCGGCAGAATTAATGAGGCAATACTGCACTGCACTTGCAGAGATCCCTGGGTTGAGAGTGGGGTAAGGGCAGGGCTGGCACACTGAGGAACAGCACTAGGAAACAGGATCAGGCAGAGTGAGTTATTACAGTCTACAAGAAACCATAACTTGATGACTCAAATTTTATTAGTAAGCATAAAGGACTGTGGGTGCATTACTCCAAAAAAACCATGTATTTAATCAGCTACTCACCTCAGATTACAATATACCAAGACATGCAGTCCCCACTTAATTATAACCTCCAATACTTTCATTTTCAGTATTTCCAAGCATCAGGGGAGCCTATTCTCCCCAAGGATAAGTTCCTTCTTTTCAGTTTATCCTCTTACAACCTGGTCTCAAATATTAGAACAGAAAGAAACACAAAATCTCACAAGTTCAGGTCTTTGCCCTAATTTTTCTGGGCTACCACATGTGACCATTCTACCCTTAACTTTCATGCTGCTGTGTACCCCTTACCAACAGGAATTATTTGCAGTATTTGTCTTGCTGAAAAACAAAACCCTCAGAAAGAGATTGAAGTTCTCATTTCCAATATCTAATACTAGAGGGTGTTGTTTACTCCTTGACCTGAAAATGAGAAGTGAAGAGGGCCCCTCCATCCCTGTGATTTCAGGGAAAGAGGATGGCAGCTCCTGATCACTCTGTAGAATCAGGTCTCATATAATCAATTCAGGACTCAATTTACAAGTCACTAAAGCAGTACAGGCAATGTTTTTTGATACCTAACAACCTCTTTTGAACCCTGACCTCTCAACAGGACCCTGAGCACACCAGTCCAACGAGGGGGCCAAGAAAGGGTATTATGATTAACACCTATTTTATGGTGAGGCTTGAAAGCAAGCAGCAGGACAAGAAACCAACTGAAAGTTTAAACAGGAAATGTGATTCTTACAGGGTTGCAGACTGCTGAATACTTCCCTCAGTCAACCCTAAAAGAACTACTAGAAAGAAGGAAAAAAAAGTCCTAAAAAATGGGACCTAGATGAAGCTGGCTCTTCTTCTGAAAGAATCAAAGTGGATGCATGAACTTCCTCTCATTTATTCATCTATCAACCTTGGTTTTAAGTTACATCATCATTAAGATAATAATTTCTGCTTTCTATCACTTTAAAGTATGTTCTCAATAACTATCTGATTCTGATAAAGGTAGTCAAGTCCACAACCTACATACGTTTATAATTAGCTTTTTTTTTTAAGGCAGAGTAATAGGTTAATAAGAAATATCAGATTACACTGGAACAAGCTCATGGGTCAAAAACTAGACAAAACACATCAAACTGAAAATAAGTGCTTGCCTGTCAGACACTGAAGGAGTTCCTATACAATAACTGCATTGTTTTAATGCAGCATTTAAAACATCAGTTTAGAGCCCAAATGTCCAAAAGAGGAAAGCATTTTAGTCACCAACAAAATTCACAAGCCAAACAGTAAATAAATCAGGGTTGAACACAGCATTATAATATCCTAAAATTCTCCAAGCAATGCTGTGAAGTGCAGCTTTGCCTTGCTAAAGTATTAATTCAGTCCTCACAGAAAGTCCCTGTACTTTTTAGAAATTAAAGCAAAAAATTGATTATATCGGTGGTACAGATTAAGTGTAGAAAATAAATGGCATTGAGCTGAGGGCTTTGTTAGGTTAGCATGGACCCTGAGATGAGCTCAGTTGGTTAAAACTTGGTTGTAATAATGCCAAGGTCATGGGTTCAATCCCCTGTGTGGGCCATTGACTTAAGAGTTGGATTCGATGATCTTTGTGGGTTCCTTCCAACTCAGAATAGTCTGTGATTCTGTGATAGCTTTTTTTTTGGCCAACACCTCTACCAATAAATCTGATTCAGCTCCAAAGCAGAGCGCAGAGCCAAAGCAGCCAGCCTGGTCCAGCACTAAAGCCACTGCCTGACTGTGAGGAGGCAAACACCCACACAGTCCAGGCAGCACTGGGGCTGAAACAAGGCATTTGCTCAGCCTCTCTTTATACCCTAACAGTGCTTACTGCACTGAGTTCCCAACTCCACTGCAGTGCTGGCACAGGAAGGTGGGACTCACGGTGCTGGGGTGCAGGAGGGCAGCACCAGGCAGGGCAGGGCAGCCAGAGGAGTTCTCTGCTCCAGCACTGCCTGGCAAATGAGCCTGGCATGCCCCTGGTCTGTGGCACAGCTCTGTGCCAGGCTGGGGGCATGGCAGCCAAGGAGTGGGCTCATTCCAAGGAGATGCTGCTCCAAGGAGCAGCAAGGAGTGGCCGAGAACAAGCCTTGGTGTGAGCGCCCCTCACATTCAGCCAGGCAAGGCACTGCAGACTCCTGCAACATCCGCAGCGCTCACCTGAAGGATTTCTTTTTAATCCTGGAATTACTATCCCATGGAGGTCCAACAAGGCAGGTTTCATGACCTGCAACACCAGGGGAAGGCTCTCCAAGGGGGAGTACAGAACTAATGTAAATGAGTTTATCAGTGGATACACTCTTCAGAAAGCCATTCTCTGCAACTTGATAGAAACCTGTGTGTGCAAGCAGCAACTTGCAGGAGGACTTAAATCCAAGCTCTGACATGGTAGGGAACAGAGCCTTACTGCTCTGTCTCCAGAAAAGTGGCAGGGATACACATGGGAAGACAAAACTGGACAACTGTGGCAGCAAGGTGGTCCAGGACACTGCCCTCATTGCTCCAGTGTAACACCAGTGGCATAGTCACAACAGAAACGATATTTGTTTCTGTTATCACCTTGCAAAAGCAACCAGTCTGAGTCTATCAAGCCCCACATAAGCTTCCTATATTTATATCCTAGCACAAACTTTTTATTCACACAGCCTTTTGTGAATGAACATCTCCATTAGCAGTTTTCTTTAGCAGTTTTTGTCCCTCTGGGTATAAGCTTAGCAGCAAATATATTAATCAAACAAAGGAGTAAATGGGATAATTTATACTATTCAACTGAATGCAGCTTGGTTGAGATACACAAAATGAAACACAAGGAATCAAAAAATCAAAAGCTTATAAAAAATGAATTCAAAACAAAGCAGAAGTGGTCCCACTGGATATCAAAGTGCACCAAAGATTATTCTTAGTTATTTCAAATTATGCTTGGGGGGTTTTTTAGTTTTTTGACCATATGTACTTTAAAAGAAGTTTTAATTTGCTCCAGCACTAAGACCTTCCCCACATCATTCCTCCTGGAGCACACTTCAATGGCTTAGTTATAAAACCCTGAAATTAAGGGTTTATAATGGAAATGCTGGCAGGCCCTTATCTAACACATTGCTAGCACCTCAGCAACACAGTCAGTTTGTAGTTAGGTGAGTGCAGCACAAGCCTTTTTGGTATTAAGTGATGACAGGAGCTCAGCAGAATGGCTAACACGTGAACTGTGGCCCGTGGCTGCTGTATCTTCTAAAGGGCACCCTCAGCTCTGAGCCCCAGCACCTGCACTGGGTGGGCAAGGTCAACACCTGAGCTCCCCTTCTAGGTCACCTTGCCCACTTTCTTTCCCTTGCTCTTCAATAAACAGTCTGCTGATCACACGAGTTAAAAGTTTTCCACACTCAATAGCCATTTTAACATAAATCCCACTACTGGCTGAGTCACTCACTTTTAGGAGCTGACGAAATACTACTGTTTTCTTTGTTTCTTCATGATTGTAAGCTTTGCATAAAAACCATAACTAGAAGCTTTCAATCTGTTTATAGTGGAAGTTCTGACTCCTTCAGAAGACAGAGAAAACACTAGTTTGTACATCACACCTCAGACAGGTGTCACTCAAGCACATGTTACCCTGCAAACTTGGTTAATTCAGAGTTGTCCAGAAGGACAGAAGCACTGATATTAGACACGATTACGAGGTGACATTGGTATGATGGGCAGATGTTGCTCTGCAATGACATCAGTCTCCTGACAAGAACAGCATGGATCCTTCTGTCCTTTTGTTATTTTTAAGGGTACCTTACCTTGTTAAACAGAGCATTCAAATGCAAATCACAACATTTAACATTACCACAGCCCTTTGCAAAAAAAGAGGCACTGAATCAACAAAAGCTGCAGGTTTTGTAGGAGTGGTGCCTTATACCAACCAACTGATGATGTTCCTGTAGTAAGTCATTCCAGCTAAAGAACAAAAGATGCAAATGCAATGCAAGCTCCAGCTTTCATGCAAATTGTCCTTGTAACCAAAATTCATTACCATGACAATCACATCTGCAAAAAGCAAAACTTTTAAAACACTGCAGCAGTAAAACTCATTTTTAAGTTCCTAAGGTTTTGGTATTAGTATTTGTTTCGGTAGATGTTCCACGGTGTCTCTACACTAAGAGGAAATTGTTCACATCCAGGAAGGAATTGAATTTTTTTATCCCTTTGAAGGCCAATCCTGAATCTTTGAAAAGTCGTTTGCTCTGTTATACATGAAGAAGATTAGAAACCCAAGCCTTGGAGATCCTGGTGATGTCCCTAAGACTAAGGAGACCAACACTTACCCCCTGAAAACAAAGCTAACTGTCATTAACTTAACAAAGAGCAGCCTCGGGGCCCCAGGATGTGTACTACATTAGCATCTCATTCCATTAATAGGGCACAATTCCGGTGACAAAACTTGCTAGTCATTCATTAGATTTAAAATCTCTCCAGCTCTTGGGAGTTTGATGCCCCTGAGGTGCAGTAATACTCCACCCAGGTGAACCAGCCAGCTAAGAACTAACACTACAGTTAAGTGAGAAAATTATTTTACCAGATTGTGTCAGAATTTGGCTAATTTTAGCCCTCTAAATCTAAATGTTTAATGATAATATTCAAGCTAGCCAAACAGTCAGAGATAAGTGCCAACATTGAGTTCGACTACAAACCTCTGACACACCAAAGAATATGCATGTGTTTAAGTGTGCATCTGTTTCAAAAATTAGGCCAATGTGGAAAATCCTATTATCAAAAAAAAAAGAAAAATGACAATGGGGAGCTCTTCGGCTAACGTGAACCACCATAATTCTATTGACAGCAATGGATCTGTGCTGACTTACACCAGCTGAGGACCTCATTTCATACTCCTTGGAAAACTGATGCAACTTTTTCCATAGCTGCTAAAGAGTTTCTGCACTCTTGTGGGGATCAACTCCAACGAGTGGGTCAGCAGGTGCTGGGTTTGCTTTGAATCTGAATTCTAGTCAAACAGAAGGATATTGGGACACGTGCCATCTAAGTTTTACTGAATCACAGAGATTCCCCTCTAGCATGGCTGTAGGATTCAGGTATTTTCTGCTGTGGTCTAGTGAGAGATACCTGTTTCTTTGAGAAAGCAGAAACCTTTATTCAAGACATCGAAGTGAGAACCTGACCTGGACCACAAGCCCAGATGACTGAGCATGATGGAAGCAGAAAGTGTGAACAGAAAATGTTTTGCCAGGAATGCACCAGGACTATAATACATACAGAAAGGTATCTTCTGTTTTTAGCCATTGCTAGACTGAATTGCAAAGAACTAACAGTTAACCTGCAGCCATCCAAAATCCACAGGTCTAAACTTTGCCCACACTTTTTCAGGCAATTTGCTTTCCTAATGCAAAGGGAGTTTTATGCTATTAGGGACCAATACACTCAGCCCTCTTACAATGAACAATGAAAGGGCTAGGGCTGGGATTCCACATTCTCAGGAGGGACAGGGAATATGTTAAATTGTCAAATCAGGCAATCTCTGGGGAGAATTAGGAAAACTACTCCAGTCTTGCAAATCTACAAGCTGTATGTTCACAACTTTGAAATGAATTCACAGGAGGATACACTCTTAGCTTGAGGTTTTCTTCCTGGCCATTAAGGAACTTTGGGGAGGGGGGGACAGCCCTGTGCAAGAAGAAAGTTTATTTGCAAAAGAAGAGAAAAAAAAACCTTTTACCATTAATTTTGACAGAGCTACTTCTGCCTCTTTAGTAATAACTAATTATCTAACTAGTGTAAGATATTTCAATGGCCAAATGCAAAGCACTTCAAGCCCTGCCAGGCTAATCTAGACAATTTCCAAAACGCCAAAACTAGGAATTTCCTATAATAAATAACTTAGCACATTTACATCTCAAATTAGAACATCTGGAAGAAAAAGACCGTGCCTGACGCCAAAACAGGCCTTATTGTATCCTACCACTTCCCACCCCCACCCCTCTCCTTGCTCGTTTTCTTTAGCCTTTCCTTAAAACAAACACTGATCCAGGTGCAAATGCTCAATTCACAAGGAATGCAGTGAACATAAAATTACTGTAGGTTTGGCTGCTAGTAAATCCCTGCTGTTACTCACCATTGGAAGTTGTGCTGGAGGCAACAGCTTTCTCACTGACATCTGTTCGACTGGAGCATTTCACGATGGAATTCTCCACTTTTTTCTTCTCCGTAGTGGCAGAGCTATGGGACTGCGCCTCCATGATGACTTCTCATTACTTCAGCTCTCCTTCCACTAATACCTGAATGAAACAAGAGAGTCATAAACTTTAAAGACTGTTCCAAAGCTCAGCCCACAACTTTTCACACTTCTCACCTGAAGAAGAGCCTGCAGCACAACTGAATTAGCAGTTCACAGGCCACTTCTGTGTGCTCATCAAATTATGTTTGCATGCATGAGTTCCAGAGGAATTTAAAGAAACACTAACACCAAAAATAAGCAAGTTTGCCTTTAAAGAGAATCATCATGAAAAATGACTATGCTTCTTGATGGGTAGGTCCATTGTTTTCAATCCTGTAGGGTTTTAATGGATCCACGGGGTAAAAAAGCTGGTATTTCTATGTCCAAGCACCTTGCAACAATGAAAGAAAAAAAAATCAAGACAGACTTTCATGTTGACTCTAGAAGCCAAATATTTAAATTTCAACGTTTGTGCTATCCCAACACACTGCAGCAGGAATTACCCTGTCTATCTCTACACCTTGTCTTACTCATGTAAACATCTCTCACTCTGTTTGTTCAGAAATCTAACTCAAACAAAAGTGCATTGCAGCAACACCCTGAAAACCACAGGGAAAGGCAAATACTATTGCTGGTTGGCACATAATGAGATCACTTTCTTTTGCATGAAAATGCTGGGAATGGAAAGCTCTATAGAGATGTGCCTGGTTATTTCGCCTTTCGTGGTTGTTCTGTGTCATCTCCAGAGATACATTCATTTTATACCTCGCAGATCATTTCTCCTTATTCCTGATATAAACCCAAGAAGCCCACAAGCTTCTGAAAGGGTGTCTCTGCTTGTGCACCAGTGCAGGTGTCCCAGGCACCAGGACTGCAGAGATCTTGGGCTGTGAAGAGCACAAGCCTTTCCAAGCACTGTCTGCAGCTTAACTTCATGCACACCTGTCTGTCCAAGTAAGCTTTACACAAACCATCAATATTCAGCACACACCATGCTTGGAAACAATACTTTGGTGGCTCGAACATGAACCTATGCAACAACAACTGCAAATAATAATAAATAATGAGAGTATTTTCTGCTCTGAGAAGCACTGCAGTCATTAGCGAAACGGGTCTGAAACAGGAGGAAGTCACACTGTTCTAGAATAAAATGAAAAAGAAAGGCTTCAAAAACGCCACAAAGTGAAGTATAATGAAGTGTAATTACATTAGTGACCTGTTTCCTCATTCTGACAGTCAAAATAAATAAATAAAAAGAACCCTAGAAACCAAAAAAGAGGGTGGCAGGGGGGCTACAAAGCCAATTCATCACAAACATAGCTGTCTAGTAAACCTTCCCCATGCCACCTTCCTAGTAGGAGTTCCTTTTAATAGTACAATAAAACACTCCAAAGCCTCATTGTTATACAGTAAGGATCAAAGGAGAGCCCAATCACTAAATGAATCATTATTTAGCCAGGCAGCTCAGCCAGGGAACTGGGCTGGATATCAGAGACTCTCTGCCACTGACCTACTGCCTAAGCTCTGGCAAGGCATTTTTCTTCTCTTGAGTTTCGTGCTTGCTAAAAACAGGAATAACAAAGCTCTGGCTGCCAGAGCAGAGTACTCCTATAACTACTTGTAAGATCTATCTGTGAAAGTGCTATAAATATTATTGAGATCTGTGAAACAACTTCCTACCAGAACACGAAGAGGAATGTCAGGTGTCTTCAAATAGGTAGCAGGAAAGATCTAACAATACTCAGCTTGCAACAGCCCTCATGTTTACCCAGCAAAGCACAAACCTACTTGAGGAGAGCTCTCACACAAGCCTTGTAAACAGCACCTTTCCAAATTTCCCATATGTTTCCTCCTCTTTCCCCCTTGCACACCCCACCCAAGAGCACCCACAGCTTTGGCCAGTTATCATGTATATCTTGCTTTTCAGCCCCTTTTGCTGCTAAGCTGTTCACACACTGAGAAGAATGTGCTTGTTTTCTCTAAACACCACAATCTGCCTCTACCCCTCCTCCAGCCCCTCCCTGAGCCAGTCCTTCAACACACACTCCTATCCCCTGACCAGCTCCCTTGGAGTTATTTAATAGTCTCAAAAAAAAAATAACTTTCTACACTGTCTCTGAAGAAATTAGAAAAACTATACATCTTCAGTTGCGGTTATTTTTCTTCTGTTTTGCCTTCTAAGGGCCAAAACTGCCATGCAGGCAGCATCTTCATTTACATGAAAGAGAGTGAAACTGAAAAACTGGAAGAGGAAGCTGCCGAACTTTTCCCCTGTTTTGTTCGGTCCTTGGTTCACAAGTGTGTTTCTTTGGGCTTAAAGTCATGAAAGGAAACAATTATACTCCCTACTCAGCTAGAAAGGAAGAAGCCACATACTCTGCCTCCACTTCCCAAAGCCAGTGGAGTGGCACGAAACATTTGGGCAAAGGTCATGAAAATGATGACAGGTATCTACAGAGGTTCCATGGCTCCTGCTGCACAGATGTCTGTGCAGACCTGTGCAAGGAGCCCCCACTCATCTCCACCTCCTTCCCCTCTCCACCATGGCAGGAGGACAAACTGATCTCACCACTGCTCAGAAAAGGGAGATGAAGGTACTGTAGGGAGTTAAGAAAACCTTAATCTTCTAAAAAGCATCTTTGTGTCATCTGCAATTCAAGAGCAACACGTGGCTGCTCAGGCTGGCATCATCCATTCTCTTGGCTGCCTTTTTCTTTCCTCAGCAGACTACAATGAGATTTTTCTGGTGCTTTGGGGTCATCATCTTTAATGGAAGAAAGACTAGCAGACATAATTCCACATTTCCCATCACTCTCTAGCACTTTTTTATGCTATCTGTTTTGGACAAAGACCTAAAGTAGCACTTAAATTTTTGGACAGAAAACTGCACAACTGGCCAAGAACTAACATAAACATCTGCTCTTGGTACCTGTTCTGCTTCATGTCTGCTTAGTTTACATCCAGAAGGCTGCTTTTATTCCTGTCAGCATGGAAGAGGGGTAAACTTTCTTACTCAGCTCCACACCGTGCACCACGAGCCAGTGGCCCCAGCACTGCAGACCTTTTCTCTCCTGTGCCTTCTTCCCTCTGCTCCCAACCCACGTACACGGGCCATGGGCATCTGCAAGAATTCCTGCAGATCCACCTTCACTCCAGTGCCATATCAACTCTATGGTGGGGAAAGACAGGAAAGCCAGCAGAGATGGCAGGACAAACAATTACAGGTATGTAGTTTGGGATGTTTTGCCAATAGGGAAACAGTCAACTAGAACTCAATATGGTACCCCCAAAAGCTTTATTTTTTTTTCCTCAAGACCAAGTTGAAAACACAAACCAGACACACATATCTCCTAGAATCGTTCTCCTTAATTTTGGCTGTGATTTTTAATTTCCCTCAGAAATTGTGCTGAAATATGGGAATTGCAGTTCACTAACAACAACAAAAAAAAAATGTCCAGGGCAATGTAAAGATTTCTTCCCACTGGTTAACCCCTATCAAAAGGCATTATGAAAAGCAGCCAGCCTGACATTGTCTCCACATTAAAATACAAGGTGGTTTATGGTGGGGTGCACATGGCTCTCCTCAGCACATGGGTCAGTGACTTCCCTCTTGCTACCCCCAGGCCTGAGATAATCTGTATTTATTCCACAGCAAGCTCCACTTTCAAAAACCCTGAGAGGCAGTTCCACGGGCTATCCAGCATCTCCATGTGCACATGAATGGCAAGAAAATACTGTAACACTATCTGGGCAAACGCCTGAACTTTCAAAGGTAAGTAGAGGGATAAACATTCCTTCCTGAAAGCAAATACTCATGGCTTTTTCCCATTAAGCCATGCTCAAACCTTCTGTAATTTCCCTAAAGCCTGAACCAACTGCACAATTAATTCCAGATCTCCATTTTAAACCTAACCCCTCTCAAAACAGCAACCTGCCTGCAGGTGCGTATCTTCTTTTTAAAACAAACTAACACCAATTACATATTATATTGGAGGAATTTTAGGAACAAGCAAGTGGAATGAACTAGTTAAATGAGGAAAACTCTCTTTTTAAAGAAGTGTCAACAAGTGACAATATGTTGGAAACATTTCAAAAAGAAAAATTCTTTCAAGCAACTTGAAATTATACAATTTCCAGTTCCTTATGTATGTTGGTTATAAAGCTGTGCCTTCCAGTAGTAAAAATAATCATATTAATATACCGGGAAGAAAGAAAAATCTTTTTGTTCATTTACTTACAGTGCAAAGTAACCAAAACCAATGGAGCAACCCTGTGCCTGAAAGAGCAGGAAACATGATCCTTTCTGAACATACATTTGGAATTTCCAAGAAATCTTCAGCTCTGTGATTATTCTTCTCTCTGAACTACTTATTAAATATTTTTTATATATATTGCATGCAGTAGTTTTAAAGACCAGACCATGCAAATCTTTATTCCCAGAATAGGCTCACTGACCTGGACAAAACTACTTGCTCTTGTCTAAGTGCTGAAGTGTAAACATCTAAAATTCTCCATTTGCATGTGATACTGGTCTATGTTTCTTGCAAACTTCAACATTCTGCCTTTATTTGGTTTATTTTTATTTTTGGAGTGGTACCTTTTGTTTAGTTGTGTTTAAAAAAGAAAAGCCACAACAAAACAAGTCAATCCTCTCCCTGTTTCACTTGATGCTGCTGTAGTTGTATTCAATTCATTAACAAGTGTTTTGCATCCACTGAGAAGAGCTGTCTGAAATAGCGGCGTCCCAGCATTCATCATCATTACATCAGCAGTAGGGAAGTTCATACTGATTGCTATCAGCGCCCAGAGTGCCCCAATCAGCGTGCAAGCAAACAGAGCATGTTTAATTTTCCAGCAATGGCTCTGGGTAGTCGGGGTGTTCAGAGGGACTGCTTTGATCCACACTACTGGAAGCAGTCTTTGGGGATACAATACATCTTGAGCAGCACAACTGTAGGAAAGTGCAAAACACAAGGGGAGGCATGAAGAACAATCAGGAAATTACAGTCTCTCTCAACCATAAAGGACCCTTTATCAAATTTATCAACATGGGTTACACCATTCCCTGGGATTACTTAAGGATGAAAAAAAAAAAAGCATCTTGTTCAGATACATTCAAATGCAAAATTTACATGAGACAATCTTATTATACAGGAGCTATTTCACACTGATTTATAGAGGCTTGATTTAGGTACATTTAACTTCCAAAACCCACCTAGACTTCGGCATTGCTTTCTATTAAATCTGCTGGCAAAGCAGCACTGACAAAGTTACCCCTGACAGTACTTGCTGAAAAATGCACAAGTGCTCAGACATTTTAAGAAATATCTTCCAATTGTAGCATTATCCTCTTGGTGTATATCTCACCATTTCTGCAATACCTACAGGAACTAACCTAAACACTATAAATTTTTAAAATAGTTTTATCCTTTCCCAATCCTTTTTAAGGTAAACCAGAATTCTGCAAGCCCCATTAACTATTCCTGGGCAGATTTGGCTCAGGTTCCTCCCTGCTGGGACGATCAGTTACAGTAAGACCAAGACCAATATTAACAGCACAAATAGTCTCATTCCACTATATATAAAGCCACAGTAAACAATTAAGAAGTTGAGAAGGAAAAAGGTATAATTCAAAATGCTGGTCTCCATTTCAATTACATGCAGGATCTATAAATGCACTAGTTACTGACTGCATACCTCTAAATCTGTTTCAAAATGCTAAGTAAATGGAGAGAGAAGACAGAAAGACAGAAAAAAAGAAAGACGGAAAGAGCCCAACAAAAGCGCCTTGGCAGAATGAGATGGGTAGATTTGTTACTTGAAATTATTTTTAAAAATATCCCAAGATAAAGGGCACGACATGTATTAATACACTCTTTCCAAATTAATTACTCTCTGCTGTCTTTTCCTGCGTTACATTCCTTTGATTTGTTCCCCCCATAAAGAGTGAAAAACAACTAGACCTAAAGCCTGGTTAATGATGATCTGATCTGTTCCTGATAGGTTAAACAGCTTGTGGCAACACTAAGGGAGGATCACAAACACAAGGCAATCAGCAGGCAAAGCAGGGCCATTAACATCCTCGTGATTAAGAGCCTAAGTGCGAAACTATTCCGCGGAGTACACAACTACTGATCGAGTGGTAATAGTTGCTCGACTCCAGAGGAATTATATTTGCTTACATCTTGCTTTTACAGATAAACTCCATTACCAAAAGTTCTGAAAATACTTTAAATACACACCTACAGCAGGATCAATAAGTGACACTTCTTACTGGGGCAGCACCTCGGTTGCTTTTAATACACATCACCCACACACTCGTACAAGTAGATTATCTCTACTTTTGTTTGGGGATTTAGAAAGCTGTTAAGTATAACCCCAATTAAATGTTTTTACTATTACTTCAACAGATTAAACTCTGCATCTAAAGTAAACAAAACAGCTTTCCACCAGGAAAGAAACGAGTCCTATTTTCTTACCCAGTAAACAGAACTCACTGGATGAAGGACTCAGGTCATCCTGTCCATATCCAACTAGTCCATCCCTCCCAGAAGCCACCGGTGGGAACACGAAACATGCCACACAGAGCCCAAACTTAAAGCACATCTTAGTGGTTTTACATTTCAGATAAGGTGTATCCTCTGAGGTAAAATTTTATAATCCGCTCATTATCCGAGAGTCTTTGGAAAAAGGAGCTGAACTTTAAAATGAAGAAAAACAAACAAACCAACCAAACAACCCCACGACCAAAACAAAACAAACAAAGCAGGTCATTAACTCTGCATCTAAGCATTTGTTATTTTAAGCACACGGTCTTGGGTTTCCTTATTCCTTTTTGACTCTTTTACAAACTATCTAAATACAATGGAAAGACGAATGGTTATTTCTTCAAAAACAGAAAGTGTCACATATTTTTCAAGTCTTCAAAAGTGTAAATACACTTGGGGAGGAGATGGGTTTAAAACCGGTAATGCTCTTACCCAGAAGAAATCAGAACTCCTCCCAATTAAACTGTCTAATATTGCTAAAAATTCAAAGTAAACTGTGTTACTGCTTGTTTTGCAATCCTACATGTCCTTGTGCTTCAAACTCGGCAGCGGGAAAAACTCTAATAATTATGTCAAAGTAAGATTAGCGGTAAAAGAATTAGCACAGGCAGGGAGGAAAAAACCTCCTGTGGACTGTACTGTTTGTAGCAATAGGTTAAAATAAGCAGTGACACCTCAAACTTGCCTGCCAAGTCCACACCCAGTTTTTGCCCCTATCTTTCTTCAGAAATTCAGCAGCACTCAATCCAAACCAAACTTAAATAACAGTGCAGTGACTTCCTGCGGTAAAGCGTTTGTTCTACGAAACCTGAAATTTGGTTCATTCAATGCTCAAGACCTGCAAGGCCAGGAGTGCTCTGGGGGGACAGTAAGGGGGACAGCTCCAACACACCCTATGACTTCCTCTGCCGATATTCTTATTAGCACCAGGAATATTTATGGTGACAATACAGGCTGTTTTCTTCCTTCCCTTCTTGTCGCTAAACAGCTTGGTAAAGCAAATTACAAACATCTGTAATGGCTGTGCTTTGCATCACTTACTTAGTCAGGTAAGGAGTCACCACAACTGCCACAGAAAAATGCAGAAATACTCTAATTTTCAGCACCGGAGCTAAACATTTCACAGGAATGACCACTTTCTTCGCACTCTTTTACTTTATTTCATCAATCCCAAGAGATGAAAGTTTCCATAGAATCAAAACTAGACCTATATATCAATGTCAATCTATACAGGAACTGCGCTCACGGAAGAATGTATTTAATAATATACATCTATTGCAAAGATGTGCCTTCTGTTCCCAACTTATGATATGCAAATGAAAGAAGAAAAGACTGTATTCCATATTTTACAATTAGCATTTTAAAACAAGATCAAAGGAATCAAGTAGAATGTTTTTGAAGGTGCCACGTTTTGATCACAGTCCCATTCCTGGACGCCTGTTTATCTCCTCAGCATACTCTCAGGTTAAGGGATGCCTTCACCCAGCATTTCATATTCTAACCCAACACAGATGTTTTACCATGCAAAAGAGCTAAGAAAGCTCCATATATCTAGGAAGAACTTCAAGTGTGAAAGGTACTTTACAAAACTTTGTCTTCAGCATTTGCAGTTTACTTTAGGTTTTACACCTGTCTCATAGTAGCAGTGAAACTGCATCTCGATTCCTTCACGTTTTTGTGACTTGACAAAACACAACAGCACAGCTCTGAAGTGCTGCATTACAAAGTCACAATCCACAGCCCACTACCCCCGATCAAATAGCACAATCATAGAACTGTACAGCTGTCTGACTTTCCCAGGAAAAAACTTCCACAGTGAATTGAAGAGCCAAGCAAACTCCACCCCCCCAAACCACATCCTGATAGTAAAGAATGGGCAGTGCTAGGATTTCATTTTAATACACACAGTTCAGAACGGCATACTTAAGTGACACTAACTTGATCTGTGTTTCTGACTCTTTGGTTTCAGGTATTCATACATCTTAGCTAATGAAGGCTTGGTGCTCTCAGCAGCTGGATGATGTATTCTTTACACGCAGTTGATTTCCTTGACATTAACAGATTTGTATGCAAAGAAAACAGAGTATCATACAAAGCAGCAAACACAGTTGGAGAAGCAAAAGGTTAGTTGAGTACTTTAGCTCTGAACGAAGTATCAGATACCACCAAAAAAAAAAAATAAGGCAGCATTTTGAGCATCAATTTAAAAAGGCCTTAATTGTCTTGGTAATCAGTGCAAAAAATAACTTGACATTAGATTGGAAACTTCAGCTAAGAAAATTATTCAATCAGATTTCCTGGTGGTGGATTCTGATATTATCAATTCTGACACCCAGCAACTATTTAGAGACAAACACATTCTATCCCAATTAGTTTGTCCCTTGTTGTAATCTAAATAACCTTGCAGGCGTTTTTAACACCAGTGTATTGTCTCGTTTCTTGTTTTGTTCTTAAAGAGACGGAGAAACCAACTCTTCAGATCAGCAGCCAATTTAAAACACTTTCGAGGTAAGGCAGGTACCATTTACACGAACAGCTCTACCACAACAAAACCACAGTATGATGCCAGCACAAGCTTTAAGGAAGTTTTCCCCTCAATCTCTGCAGAAAGCAGCCTTAAAAGAAAGCAGGGATTAGAGTGAGCTGGAAGGTAGGGAGGGGACTTACCTCAAAAGCAGCCAAGCGGAAATCAGAGCAGTAATTCTACCAGTCGGCAGACTACACTTTGAGAGCTATAATGGTGCGAAGAAGTGCTGGGCAGTGTTGCCTGAAGGCAGCACTAATACACTGCTGACTAATGACTGGGCCATGCCGACAATGAATTTGGGGGTTGAAAACTAACAGAAAACCGTGTAGCACGTTGACAAATGGGCTTTCAAAATTTCATTCATTGAATAACCTTTAAGAACAAAATTGGCTCAAGTTCTCTCGGGAATAACACGACACATGTTGTTGGACAATAAGTATTTTCCGTTTTAATTAAAACTCTTACACCAAATACATAAACATGATTACAGTGAATAAAATATAAGAGTTAACTATTTAGCAGCTAGAAAAGACCGGACCCAGAATGTGAAGTGCAATACCGTTCGTTCAGAAGGGTCAACAAATCCCAGGGTTAACTACCTGATTCACTTAACTTCACTCTTTGCAAAATACAGTTTCCCTTCTTTGAAACTTAAAGGAGAACTTCAAAAGGTATGTTTAATGAGCTGCTACAAATACAATTGGTTAAAAGAGGCTCAGAAATTATGTACTAAAAGCTGCATTGTGCTTAGAATTACAACTGAAAAAGTCTCGTTTTAAAGAGCCTGGTCAAAGTCAAGCCCCCATAAAACAAATCAAGCCTCGTATAAACTTTGGCACCTTGTGTACTGACAAACACATTAAAACAACAGAATCCCTCTTTAAAAGAGCTCTTTTTTTTTTCCTCCAGTGCAACTCGACTTCCAATTTGAAAACAGCAATTTTGCCTTTTTTTACAGACAGAATGAAATACCTAAAGTGTCCCTAAATTAACAAGTACCACTTGCCATAGACAGCATCGCCTTTAGCAGCTCCTAAAAACTTCAGAAAAGGATCTTAAAACAGGAAGCTTAGTGAGCTCATAAAACTGTTGTTGGAGCCAGGAACACATAGCATATTTAATCTGCAAACTGTGAGAGTCTACAATGATTTCAGCAAGATCTGAGGCATGCCCTCAAGGTTTGCTGGGATCTGGGATTAGGGAGTTGATAAGAACCCTCTACTGCCCATGGACATGTTTTTCTTCTGCAGTTAAACACAAATGCATAGAGACGTTTGACTGCTGCTTGGCGTTACTGCTCAAGTTATATAAAAGCTTTGCAGCTCCTTTTGCTGTCAATATATCAAAGTTTAAAAAAAATCATCAAAGTGTGAAATTTCATTTAAAGTCTGCCAGTCTACAGCTCTATTTCACAGACCTATCAAATAAAAGTAAAGATGAAAAATGCACTGAGAGAACTTGAAAAGTTTGCAGCAGCACCCATGCCCTATTTTTGTTTATTCTGTCTCATTTTATTTGATTTTAAAGTCTAACAAATCAATTCCCTTATAAAAATGACAAAGTGAAAAGGGAGGAGGTCTATAAAACCTGTGGCTAAAAGACAACTTGAAATCATTATTACAGTTGAACCTTTTGTTGAATAAAAAGCTTCCTCTGTAGCCACTTTAGCATTTTAATTGCCTAACTGCAAGTTGGCAGAAATTACCTTGAATCTTCCAGAATTACTACAGAATATGAGTGCCAGAAAAACTAAAGCCTTCTTCAAAGTATTCTTTAGCTAGGGATTTACAACAATTGCATAAAGAAGAAAAGCCTGACTTTTAAGGTAATCTACTATAGTCTAAAAGCATTAACATTCCATTACTAAGGTTTTCCTGAGGATTTCATGACTCGTTGATTCACTTTTCCTTCAGCTCTGCTTTTCCTTTGTACTTTACTGTCTCCATATAGTTGGCCACATGCAACACTGATCATTAAACTGCTTCCTTCCACAATTCCAAAGAAACCCTGCTTTAATAACCATCAGGTTCCTTATTTATCAGGCAAAGATGACTAACTTTTCACTAACACTCTGCAATGCAAAAGCATGCCATTCCTTCCTTTTAATACACAGGATGAAATTCAAACACGCTAGGGGAGTGCAGGTAATGGAATACCTTTCCCAAAAACTAGGCAGGAAG
Organism: Pithys albifrons albifrons; assembly: GCF_047495875.1. Taxonomy (NCBI): domain Eukaryota; kingdom Metazoa; phylum Chordata; class Aves; order Passeriformes; family Thamnophilidae; genus Pithys; species Pithys albifrons. The sequence continues at coordinate 52,568,815 of NC_092464.1, forward strand.
TGTAACTGAAACTTTCATGGGCCAGTATCAATGCACACATTTATCTTCTTAAAAAGTTAGGTAATCTGCAAGGTGAACAAATTGGAATGATATCTCAAAACTTGAGTATTTTGGCTTCTCCAACAACTAGAACAAAAAATATTTATAATCATTGGTATTTTAATTTCTTAGTTACAAAATGGTTTCGTGTTTGAAAATGGAACCATCTTTCACAAGTGAAGATTTTGTATAGCAGTAAAATGCTGCCTTGGCCACTGCACGTCTTCTCAAGCCAAAAACGTTACTCCACTCAAGCAGGAAAATGCAGGTGATGTCTTTGTTTTGTAGTACTTCCACAGAAATTCTTTGGGAAACAGCATGTGCTGCTGAAAACCATGTGCTATTATCAGAATGCAAGAGTGCATTCATTTGGGCACCTTAAGCCACCGTTTTACTTCCACTGCTGCTTAAAAGAATACACATACTCTGACAGAGTCCTTTTCTTACTCATTCTTCCTGCTCATTCAAAATCACATAATCCTGCTTTTAAAGAAATAATCCCCCCTCCTTAAAATAGTCTCCTCTCATAATTACTATTATTTATGCTTTTAGAATTGGGCTATACACCAAACTGAAAGTATTTACATACTAGCTAGTTAAACCCAAACCTTCATTATATAAACAAACTCTCAAGAGGCTGCCTACAGTTTACATTGCAAAACTCATTCACCATCACTTTTAATATATATTTCCTCAACCAAAATATAGTGGTGCAGACACAGCAATTTTCACACTTTAAGGTTTCTTTACTTTTAAAACACTGTATTCGTCTTCCTTCAAAATAATCATGACATTTATAATTAAGAAACTGTCAGATCATTATTAATTTTTAATAAAGGACCTAAATGAAATAATTATAGGAATCAATCAGTGAGGCACCTTTCCAAATTACAGTGCAATTGCACAAATATTCAAACTACTTAAGGCCAGTTCTTGCACATTTCAATCCATAATCTCGCTGAAGACCACATCAAAAACAATTTTGTAACACAGAGAAACGTAGGGATTTGTCACTATTTCACCGACTCAAACGGTTTCAAAACATATACCTACATCAGAGAAAGAGAGGCAGCTATGCCCTCTTAAAAATGTTTGTTGATTTAATCAGCCACATATCTGAAGGCCTCTGAAAAATTTCGCTTCCAAGTTTTTCTGTAGCACGCACACAAAAGAAACGAAGTCTGCACGCTGAAGCTTAAAAAAATCACGTTTATTGAGCCTTTGGAGATGAAGAGGGAAGGAGCAGGGGCACGACAGCGAGGAGCATTTTGCAGTGGGTTGCTGCTTAATACCCCTTTAGTGAAGTCGCCTCTAGAACGTGACACTGTGTATCAAACAGACAGCTATCCGTACCTCTGACTAAAAGGCTCTTTGAGATCCGTACAGTCCATCATTTCAAACTGAAGTGGCAGCTGGAAAATGTGGAACAGCTGGCAAGGAGCTGGGAGAAAATGTTTTACATAAATATATCTACATACAAACTGGCAGAAGGCCACGGACACCGTACCCGCAGGCCCGGATCAAAACTACGCACCAGAGGGTTAAAACCAAAATTGGGGAGTGAGGTGGGGAGCGGGGGGCGTGTGTTTCCTTTTACCTTTTCTCTTCACGTGGTGCGCGGGGATGGGGAGCGGGCGCCAACACCCCACAGACTTCATGGGACAATCGGAGCCACGGCGGACACGCTCTCCTCCCACCCTCCAAAGTTGGGCGGTGCGGGGCCGGCTCCGAGGAGCTGCCCGGGGTGGTCGCCCCGCTCCCCGCCCTGAGCCCGCTCCCCGTCCTGAGCCCGCTCCACTGGCGACGCCGAGCGCTCCCCGCACGGAGCGGCCCCGGCACCCCCGCACGGCGCTCCCGGGCGGGACACGGCTGTCCCCTCGCCTGCAGGGAGCGGCGGCCGCCCCAGGCGCTCCTCCGCCCCGCCAGATGTGACAGCGCCTTTCCCCCCGCTCCGCTCGCCGTTCCCCCGCGAAGTTTGCGGCCGGGCACGGCGTGGAAACGTCCGGGAACCGCTCGGGGAGAGGGAGCGAGAAGGGAAAGGGGTGGAAATAAAGCAGCAGCTGCCGCCCGAGCATCGGCGGCTCCGCCGCGGGACGCGCCCGGCCGAGCACGGCCCGGCCCGGCCCGGAGCGGGGACTGCCCCCGCCTCTCCCGCACCCGGCGGCCGCTCCCGCGCTCCCGGACAGCCATTTTGCGGGTTAGACACCTCGCTCCCCCCCTGCCCCCCGCCTCCAAGTTAGGGAAGCGGGAAGGGGGCCGGGAGCGGGGCCGGAGCGCTCGCAGGCGAGAAGAAAGTGGCCCGGAGCGGAGCCAGGGGAACAAAGAACTTCTCGCCCAAGTGGGTACGTACCTGCCGCAACCGCTGCCGCCGAGCCCCCGCGCTGCCCATGGGCGAGGGCCGGGGCCGCCGGCTCGCCCCCGCACCGCGGCTAGCGGGGCCGGCCCCCGCCGTGGCCGGCGGGCATCCCGCGAGGCAGCGGCACGGCACGGCACGGCACGGGACACGGGCGGGACGGGGGCGGCAGAGGAGGGCCGGCGGGTGTCGGTGGTGCTGGTTGCTTTATCCCTGCCCGCCTCCCGCGGGGAGCAGCCCGCGCCTCTGCCTCCGTGTGTGGGGGGGTGTGCGCGGGTCCGACATCAGTTTCAGTGATCTTGTAATCTGATCCCTTCTGACTCACTCGCACTGACTGACATTTCTGATTTGGTTCAACAAAAAGAGCGGGGGGGAGGAGAAAAAGAACGAGAAAAAAGGAGAGGAGAGGGAGCAAAAGAAAAGAGTATCCCCAAATCCACCGCCTGGTACCAAACAGTTTTCGGAGGGAAGGGAAGACCCCTCCGACCCGGCCCGTCCCCTCCGGCCCCGCAGCCGCCCCGCATTGTTTTGGTTCGGCGCAGCCACCGAAGGAGGGGAACAAACACATCGCGCCGAGATACTCACGTGTCGGAAAAGTTGTCCCTCTCGCTTTCCTCCCTCTCGCGCGCTCCTCTCCGCCGCCTCCTCCAAGTTTTACAGATGTTGCAGGACTGCTCGCCGTCGCCGCCCCCTCCTCCCAGCGCTGCCCTCTGGATCAGAGCAGGGGAAAGGCTCTTTAGGGATAACTCCCGATTCAAACACCCTCCGCTAAACTTTCCCCCTTCCCTCCCCTTCCTCCGAGCGGCGGAGAGGGCTCGGCTCTGCTTCCCCCGTTCCCTCCGCCCGCTCGGGACGCGGCTGGCTGGGGGCGCGGCGGAGGGCGAGGGCTGCGCCCCGGGGTGCGGGTCGGGCCGCGGCCTGGCGGGCTGCGACGCGCGCTCTCGGCATGACACCCCCGCTCCCCCCTTCCTCCTCCTCCTCCTCCTCCCCCGCCATCCCCCCGGCCCGGCCCGGCCCGCCCCGCCGGCGGCCCGAGGGCGGTGACACCCCGCCCACAGCCGGGAGGCAGCGCGGGGTGATGCGGGGCCCCCCCGGAGCGGCCCCCGCTGCCCCGGATCGCGCTTCCTCCCTCTTCTCCTCCTCCTCCTCCTCTCCCGATCCATCCTTCAGCTCAGGCTGCATCTGCAGCCTTGTTTCCCGCGCACCCTTCCTCCCGCTCCCCCCAAAATTCAGGGCTTTCAGAGGGAAAACGTGCCCTCCGCATGGGTTTCGCTGCGTGCTGCGGCTCCCGGGCTCCCGTTTGCTCTGGCGCCGCAGGCTGACTTGACTGAAGGACTTCAAGGAAAGTTTCACCTAAGCCATGTGACGCTGAAAAACAGCGCTTTCGGAGAAAAACTACAAGTGCTTGGACGAGGAGAAGGGTGGCGGTGATGCCTTCTCCTGCTGCTCCTGTCCCAGCCGCTCTGCCAGCCTCCCCAGCACCCTGCCGGGCTCCTCTAGCCTTCCCCCTGCAAAACAGGGCTCTCCGCTGCCTTCCTCCTTGCCCCCATCCATCCCTGTCCTCCCGCCGGGCTCCCCGCGAGCGGCTCTCCCCCATCAATGCGCAGAACCGCCGTTCAGAGAGAGCAGGAACTAGGATGCCATTTGTATGTCCATCCTGACGAGACACTTTGCCTTTTTCTAGTCCCGCAGATTGCCCCCCTGATACTAGAGAAGTCTCAGAAACAATAAATGAACATCACCACAACCGTTTTCCATCAAGTCACAAGGTGGGACTGGCTCTCAGGAAAAGTAGATATATTTGAGTTGTTGCCATCACAATATCAAATACTCCATATGCACCTTTGTTCATGACCTGGCTCGCAGTGTAGCCAAGTGAAGATTTATCACTAATTATACAATTTAGCAAGGGTCCTGACCTCAGGCTACCCTAAGCATTTGAGAAGTCCCCCAAAAATCAGTGGTTCCTGAAGAAGGGCGTGTTTGCCAATGGAAATGAAAGACTGGTCTTTGATGCTGTGCATTTTATAAAGCACCCCTTAGCCTCGCTATAGAAAATGTTAATTTTATTACAGAACAAAGCTGCAGGTATTTGTCATTTCAGGTGACTTGGTCCATGATTTTTTTCAAAAACAGAGAGCAATCTTGCCTGATGCAAAGGCTACTCCAACCCAAATTTCCTCACTCACTATTTGTTTCAAGTTTTCTTTCACCTGGAAATCTGCTCTGGGTGCAAAGGAGTAGCTTTGGAGAGATGCCTACAATATAGGAGTTCCTTCTGCAGTTTCATGCTCCTAGGAAAATGTTAGCTGGTTTGTAATATATGACCATAGTAATATGGTACTGTAGATGTTTTGCTTTAGGTGTATGCACTATATATACCACCCTATGTATGCATCACATGTAGCAGATAAACCACCCCCCTGGTGTATATATACATACATACATACATATATATATATATATATGTATATATACACCAGGGGGGTGGTGGTGTACAGAATGATTAGGCAAACCTCTTGTCTCTATACATACCCAATATGATTCCTTCAGCCCATAGTACCCTTCTCTCATTTTCTGCCTATTGCCTATTCCTTTCTATTTTTGCAATCAATTTCCTTAAACTTTTTTTCCCCCTCTTTGTATATTGAAAGCCCTTAAAAGCAACAGGGGAAATTAACCAACATACAAAATGTTACTTTGTAAAAGAAACAAATTAATGTGGAAAATTGTGTTTTTCTAACTATTTATAATTCAGTATTGCTGATGTTATGATACTGCTTTTAACAATAGGTAGAAAAGATGTTCAAACAGGGGCATGATTTTAAGTTGAGGGTGGCCCTTCGAATCAGTATTCCTCTTAGACTTTTTAAAAAATAAATTATTCCCTGTGAGTTTGAACATCCTGTTATATCATAAAACAGTATTTCATATTTCTTTTTTGGGTTTGGGTTTTCTTTTGCTTGTTTGGGGTTTTTTAACAGGATTCACACGAGCTCTGTGCAAGACACATATTTCTAATTTAAGATAAAAAAACCCAAAACATTTCCCTACATTCAACTGGTATCAACAGACAAAATAATTATAAAATTAAAGAGCTGATAGAATGTTTTAAGCTTTGCTTATGAAAAATAGACTCCTGACGAATTTCTGAGCAGTGAAAGTCTTGAGAGAAGGGAAACACAGGAACAACAACTGAGGTTTCTGCCTGTGCCTGTCTGAATGGGCAGGCCAAGCAGACCATAAAAACCTGCGGCAAGTGGGTGACATTTGCCATTTGAAACTTATTGTAAGTGTTTCAACACCTTGACAATGAAGTGAGTGAAAGAAGCTTAAGAGTGTCCAAGACCTTTCAGCAAAACAAAACGAAAATGGGCAGCTCTGTTCAGGGAAGTGCCTTTTATCATTTTCATGTGCCTGATTCAGAGGAATCATACTTGAAAGATTCAATGGCAAGACAAAAACTACACATTAATAAAATATAATGATTTTTCCACACATCTGGATTGCCCCTCCAAGAGAAACTGGCCTCTGAGATTCATCTATGATCCTTTCCTGCAAGTAGGAATTGGCCCTTGCAGAAGACCTGTTGAGCAGTGCCAAAATTCATTCTCTGACTGAATATGCCGAAACCACACAACATTTCTCCCATTAGTTACACCATCCATGATACTTGTGCATATATTCAGCCTGCCTTATACCACCACTTCTCAGCCTATGAGCTGAAAACTACAGGCCTCCAGGCTGTGAGCTTGCACTCCCTTTTTGCTGCATTTGCCATTCCGGAAAGCACAATCAGAAGGAGCAGGTGCTCTGCTCACAAAAAGACACGAAGTCCCAACAAGAGCCACTCTTCTCACCACTGCCTGTTGCACCACCCTCCACTTTCCCTCCAATCCTGATGAATTCTCCTCTGAATGCATTCTCTGAATGCATTCAAGGACCTCAACTGCTGCTGTTTATCCCAGGTGTCACCCACTAGCAGACAAACCTGCCAAGAAAGTCACTTTTCCTGCCAGTAATACCTTATTGGAATAAACAAACATGTGCTTTCACAGGGGCAACCTCAAGTGGAGCACCAGAATATGGAGCAATGGCACCAATTTGTGGTCATTTATGCCAAATCCATCACAAGAGAACTTGGCCAGTGCATTTTGCTCCCACCTATGCATCCCCCTTGTTGAATGAGAGCAGAGAGGTCTCAAGAGGTACGTGGTGGAAGAAAAAGAGGAATATGAGATGGTACCATGTCAAAACCCTCAGAGTTGCAGCTGGAGGCACAGGGAACAGTGCATGGCCTGATGTGGGATGCAGAAGTGGTGGAGGTGATGACATTTGGGAAGGATATAAATGTCAGAGCAAAGTCTTATCTGCAGTTACTAACTGGGAATTGATGTAGGGAAGGTGAATGGGATGGGGCCCAAGTAGGGAAAGAACTAATTGGGTGGAATCTCTTAGTTTTGAAAGAAATTTTAAACTCTTGTACCACTGCACACTAGTGTAAAGGAGTAGCTTTAGATTCTTTCATTATTTGGATTTTTGTTTGTTATTATTGCCACTGGAAAAAAAAATGGAAATTTATCAGCAAATAACCAGGTTTTTCAAAGTAACAACCCCCATTCAAGAGTGAATTTTCTATGGATCCTTGTCATAGCCCTTCACTGACCTGATATACATAATTCCTCCTGGTGGTCTGTGTGTTTTTCTTTGGCTAACACTGGGGATCTTTCTAGATTGCAGTGGAAGAAGGACTGATCCCTAGTGATCAGGATTATCTTTCTACTCTGGTAGATAATTTCTTATTCACCATCCTATTTCTCTGAATGTCTAACTATTCTAGTTATTTATACCATATGCATCACTATTTTTTTGAATGCTCCATAGTAAAATTAAACAGATCAAAACCCAGAAATATTTTTTATCCCCTTCTATCTTAAATATGTAAGGATTATATATTTATTTTTTAAACTCTGTTCAATCACAGAATCACAGACTACTCTGAGTTGGAAGGGACCCACAAGGATCATCGAGTTCAACTCTTAAGTCAATGGTTGTGATGCTGAAGGAAAACTACAGCAAAGAGCTGGGTTTTACACATGGAGAAAAAGTGCATTATTTTCTGCAGAAAATTCTGTACTTTTGGGCTGTCTACATACAAAGTCTGAGCTCTCCATCCCTTAAAAACAAAGTTTTGCTCAAGATATTTTTACCCTCCTTGAATTCAGATGTGTGCTTGTATTAAAGCACTTCATTAATATGTTCGGCCTTCATAAGAACATTTTCTTCTTCCAACAAATTGAAAATGGTGCTGTTTTGCCTGAGATATTTTTATATATGAACATTAATACACTAAAAACCCCCAAGCAGAGTGAGTTTCCTGTGCTTGCTTTTAAAAGCACCCCATACATGTTAATTATCAGGCAGGGAGCATATAGGGAAAAGCACAGTGTCTCTAACAGGCTACAGCCAATAAAGACACAAAAATTATAAGATTCCATGCAGAACAAGCATAAATAATCTGTTTATCTCCTTTTTGCCATGGTATAATAAGAAATGAAATTGCTAACAGTGCTGATATTTAGGTTGTTATAATTAGATAGATCAGCATTAACATCCCCTTTAAATGATCCGGGATACATTCAACCTCTCTCTAGGGAATTGTCTCAGCTTCTCTCCTCACTGAGCAACTGAACTACACGTGAAAGGATTTAGCAATATTTTGCAGGGTGTAGTCACAAGCCCTACTCCAGGAGATGGAGTTTATAAAGACTGTTCTGATAGAATTTAAACCAGTTCCTTGAATGAAATCACCTTTATCAGAAAAAAAAAAAGACAGTTTTTTCCCAGCATATCCAACCTGACTTTAACATTGCCTGGTAGAGTTGTGTCACTCCGAGGGTGGGGGAGAGGGGAGTATGACATAGATAAAGGATCCATCAAAATGTCTTTTTTTTTTTTCCCCAGCTGGTGATGCAGTGAATTGGACAGACATATTCTGAGGTGAATTCAGACACTCCCCTAGGAAATTACTAGATTTTTTCCTAAGTCTTAAATCTACTAGCCAATATTTTAAAGTTAAAGCATTCTCACATACCATGGAAAGCCTGAAATCTTCAGACTTTCTGTCAGCCTCTTAAGTAATTATTTCAGTAGCTGGTGGATGCCCAGTGTCCTAGTTCAAATGCACATACAAGGGCTTTGTTTGCTCTTTTTTAATGGCAATAGAAAAAAAAACCAAACAGCATCTAAGTAATTTCACCTTGGCTTTACAAAGCTATAGTGACACTGCTTAGTGGGCATTTGCCAATCTCTTTTTATACAATGTACAATACAGTACTAGCAGAGCATCCCCAGTTAAAGCTGTCCCACGTAAGGTGTGACAGCAGCATTTGCAAATCCAGTAGCATTCCATGGGCACTGAGGGGTCCCTGAGGTTTATCCTCTTGGCCACCTGCATGCACACTCCAATCTAGGCAGGAATCCAGCCAATTTACTGGCCTTAATCTGTCCATGGTGGACATTTGCCCTTACAGTAAGATACAGTGCAACATATTTGATGTTATCTAGGCAGGAGACATCTAAGATTAGTGAATCTAAAGCATGAATTTCTCATCCACCAAGACCTCATGCAATCCATCTACCTGTATCTACCTCTCTCCATCTCTGCCTCACATCTATCTGTCTGTACCAGTTGCCAGCTTAGCCTCATTCCGAATGGGACACTGAGCTGTGCACCCACCAAAGTGATCAAATAAAATCCATATACTGCATCAGATGACACTTGGAAGGGACTGCTGGGGACTGTGCTCCCACCTTTACTCTTATCATCGTGCCCCATGTCAGGATACAGTTCAGACAGACACTAAATCTCACTTTACAGCCTCTAGTACTGGATTAAAAATGCCACACCACTTCAGTATAAAGCTAGAAATTCAGGACATCAGAAAACAGTAAGGAGCTTGCACAGTCAGGATTTATATCAGATGAGGTCTTTCCTATTCCCCTGCAGACAACATAAAACCAGTACAAGCTCTGGTTAATTTAGCAGAAAGGTGATGAGGTGCTCATGGCAGATCAAGCTGTTGCTGGTGTGTGACCCCGCAGTGTGAACAGCTCTCACTAACAACAGAGGACAACAGTCCCATGCACACATGCACATACATATACAAAAATGCTGTTAGAGCCTTTCATTTTCCCTGGAGTTATTGTATCATGCATAGCATTTGTCTTCAAACTGACTGAGTTCTCTCTTTCCCTCTTCTGTAATGAAGAACATTCACAAGAGCCTGGGAGGAACTGATTAGCAGGAGATTTGCACTGTTTCATAGGGGAGTAACCCAAATTGCACCTCTCTGTTCCCCACATTGGAGATTTGGGTAATGTCTCAATGGGAGACAAGAAGAAATCTGCAGCTTAAGTTCATGCAGTGTTGTTCAAAGGAAAGCAAGGGCCTGCTACTTAAGAAGCCAAAACATATATACACTGATGTGCCATGTTGTTTTTACCAGGACTTAGTGCTACAACCTTTTCTAAGTACCTTTAGCAAAACAAACCAACCAAACATGGGATTCCAGGATCACAAGTGATCCCACAATATTCCCCTCCTTGCTTGAAAACATCATCCTATTTATTTCTTTGGTGCTGCTTTTTAAATTTCTCAGTCACAAAACTGAGAAAGATAAAATACAGTAAAGTTGAGCTCTCCCTATCCAGGTTTGAGGTCTTGGGCTGAAAGACTAAGCAGACAGATCCCAAAAGAGAAACATAAAATACAGTAAGGTTGAGTTCTCCCCATTCAGGTTTGAGGTCTTGGACTGAAAGACTAAGCAGACAGATCTCAAAGCACACCTAACTCATTATACAAACTGGAAGTTTGGAGAGGAGCCCCGTGGATCAGAACCAACCACCCCCAGCACTGGTCTGGCTGTAATTGTCCCCACCAGCAGTCCAAAGTGAAACACAATGCCAGGTGGTAACCAATAGGAACTGAGCCTTCTGCATCCTTTCAGGGTCCTTCAGCAAGCTGGGGCATCCAGGGATCTACCAGCCTTGAGTGAAAGCAGATGTTACATTTTTATCAGTCATACCAAATATCAATCTTGTCTCCTAATTCAGTATCAAAGCTCCCAGGATAGAAGTTTTGCCATAGGCTTTGGTGGGCATGAGGGATATAATTTCAACAATAAATACTGAATTTGCTAGTTACCCACACACTGAAAGTAAATAGTAATCCTTTGTTTGTTTGCAGGATCTCATCCTAAGGAAGCTATTGGGAAAATAAGGAATAGAAGAACATTCTCGTTATGAAATTATGATACTTTCTGAAAATACCTCAGATTTGTCAACACTTGGCAAGAATATCTAAAGTATTTGTAACAAATTGGAAGAGCTGCATGTTATTTTGCTTGAACTTAAAAGGTTTCTGTCCTGTAGTGCTCAAGCAAACAAAAAGTCTGTGAAATTTTACTTGAATAAACATTGCAGGCTGGTGCTAACTTGTTATTGGTACTGACACAGACCAGCAATTGGCCAACCAAGAAAGCACCAGACAAGGAAAACAATGTGAGACATGATATGATATATAGTCCTGAGTTTTAAGCCAGTAAGACAAAGCCAAACACAAGTTTTGAAAATAATCACCAGAGTATTTAGGCAGGAAATATCACTTCACAATCTGTGCATTTACCCAGCACAGTAAGATCAATGCTCCATCAAAGGCAAGAGAACATTTTACAGTGGAGACCAACCGTGGTTTTATGATTTTCGTCACCAGTTCAAGTAACCACCACGAACAGCTATGGAGAAAAAGCAAGCTTGCAAAATATCTCGAAGTAAAAAGCTAACTAAAAAAATTCCTAAGCCACAAGGAATCATTCTAGGTAGTCATTTGACATGCATTTAGGGTGAAGCACAATCCAAAGGAAGAATGCCAAATGCCATAAATGTGCATCTATCCCATGTTCATTGTAAGCTTTCAACTTTTCCCTTTCCAAAACCTTAGCCATGGTGCAGATGGATGAGTTCTTACCCTTTTCCTTCATTATTATTTTACCCTCTCAGTTTTATTCTGCTCTTGGGTTTCTTTGTTTAGTTTATTGAACTATTAAACCAGATTTAGAAATCAGATTCCTCCTACCTCTCCAAACATTAGTTAGTGGGAATAAAAAAGGGACTGAGCCACTTCCATTTTTATGAAGCTTTCTAAATATATTTAGTGAATGATGCAAGTGGTACATAACCAAAATAGAGACGTCAAAGTGTCTGAAACCAGTGATTTTAACTCTCATACATCATGAGAGGTGCTTCAAAAAGATTAAAATTCAAATGAAATACTACTGAAATCTCCTCAGTTTCTTCTGGTTTTTCATATAGTGAAGAGTGTGCTATAGAAATTGAAACTGCACTAGACTTGCAAACTTTGTTTTGCAACTGTGAGGGCAGGAAAGACACAGTTAATGCAGTACAATAGCTGATGCTCACATGATTCTGGGACCTGGAATTTAAAGAAAAATAAATAAGTACTCACAAAACCCTACAGGATATAGTGGGACACCTGAGCTAAGGACTGGAAATCTGAGGGCACTGCACAAGGGAAGATTTAACAAGGCTGACAGGAATCAAGGGAAGGTACTTTTCATTTTCCCAAGCAGATAAACCAAAGGAAATTCATAAGCAGAAGACAGCAATATGACCAAAAGATGACAGAGAGCTCTACTCATCCTTCACCAAATACAACTTCATGACTACTCATACTATGACCCAAACATAGATTAAGATCAGCTAATGGATGGAAAACAGAAAAGCAAAGTAACGACATGAAAATTATGCTGGTGAGCAATGAGAGCTTTATGGAGAACTTACAGCCATGATGCTGTCACCATCTAAATGTATGTAAAAGCTTTTGGTCAGTGCACTCCACCGTTCACAAGAGCTTAATCTTCATTCCCACTTGTGAGCAGACATCGTGTCTACTCCACTTTAATGGGCTGAAAGCTCATTGTCCAGTTTGAACATCTCATCTGGACATCCCTGACAGTCCCTGTGTTGCAATCCATTGCTCCTGCAACAGGTGACTAAGACAGGGTGGATGAATCAGTCTTTGGAAATGCAGGCCCAATTAATCCTGCCAGCTGCAAGGAAGTCATGGGAGGAGGCATCCGGCTGCTCCGGCACTGCCTGGTGAGACAGATCCCACCTGGGCTCTGACCTGCCAGCTCCCCGGGCAGCGCTCTCCTCCATCTGGGGTTCCTTCCTGGCAGCCACTGACCTCACCTCTGACTCCTGCATTTGCCTTCTTCACCTTTGCCTGATGGAAGTATCCCATACAATCCTTCTGCTATTATAACATGAAAAAAAAACCAAATCAAGCCTGTCCTTTGTCCTCCACACTGGCTTCCCAAAGAATCCCAAAGAAGATGAGATTCCTCAGCTTACCAAAGCTAAAAAACACGCCTAATGCTTCGAGGTGATAACCACAATAATAACATCATTCCTCAGACACACTGGAGCCTACCAGAGGGAACCTTGTTTGTGTAGGAAACTGGATTAGGGCAACACTGAGACACAATCTCTCCTGTCTTCTGTTCCAACCGCAGAGCTGCGAGCTCCTACCTGCCACCTCCATCCAGGCAGGAGAAGCACAAACAACGCAAAACAAACAGAAAACCTCCAACTGTCAAGGTGGATCTTCAAAATTCGTGCGCAGTAAGAGAAAGAACAGGGTTTATTCAGATCTGCAGGGCTTGGAAAAGGTGTGACTCATGAGCACCACGGGGATGAAGCATTCTCAGGTAGAGGAAAGCTTCATTCATAGTTATGCCCCTCAAATCCCGTTTAGCAGGCCAAAATGGGATTAGTTTGTTGCACCATGGTAGGTTGTATAAGAGGATGTGCTGAGCCCTAACAGATGAGCAGTCTGATATCACTGCCTGTGATATCAGACCATTAAAAGTTCCTTCATCCAGAGCCCAGCCCACTCAAGGAGGTTACAGACAGCCTGCAATCTACCTGTGCTCTATGATCTTTGATGCAATTGTACCACCCCTTATATGTGCTCATTAAGAATAGAAGAAATAGAGAGAACATTGACTTTATTTAAAATTCTTGGAAAACACATACATTCTTTTAATATTGCTATTGTTTATAAACCACACCAAAAGCAGCATATCTTTATGGTCTGAACAAGGCAATTTCTATGGAGTGGGGAGAAAACATGTTGGCTTTGGAGTCACAGAAGTGTTTTATACTCCTACGTATCAAACTGTGATTGATTTGCTCCTTCTGCCTCAGTGAAGGTCAGTGGGCCATATTCTACAGTCCTTGTCCACTTGTCTTTTACTGCCTGAGTCTGGGAGACATCAGTGAGAGAGCTGCCTTCAGCAAGAGCAGATGAATAAAAACTTCAAAAACTGGTCCTGCATTTGGTCTGCTACCTTTTGAAAAATCCATCAAGACTTGTGGCAACAAAATGAGGCTGTGGCTTCTCCAGACTCTGAGTTTTGAACAGCACAGACTGAAACACAATGTCAAATAGGTGGCAACTATTTTTGCATCCCAGATAGGAAAAAACCAGCAAAATAGGCTCCTATTCTGCACAGAACAAGACCTCCTTGCATGTGAAGAGATGAACTCTGCAATGGGGCCTGCTGGCAGCAGAGGTGAGCTCCTCAGGCTGGAAGAAACTTGGGGATTTACTGAGGTGCCTTCCTCCTTGGGGCTCTGCTGGAGGCAGAGGAATGCTGCTGATGCCAAGCAGGTGCCTGCAGAGGGTAAGAGCCATCCTTACAGACAGGGCAGCTCCAGGAGGGCGTGAAGCTTCCCAAAGGTGTGCCCAGAACGAGGCAGCCCAGCTGCAAACCTTCCCAAAAATGCCTGAGAAGGGGCCTTGGGCATGAGTAGGGCAGTGGTGAATTTGCACATGACAAAGGCATGAATCACAGGAATGAGGTCTGCTTTGGAGAAAATGTAATAACCAGAGATAAATATAAAGAAAAATGTCCTTCTCAATTAGTCCTGGATTCCAGTTATACTGCAAGAAATGGAAAGCTCACCAGAACTGGGAACATGAGTAATGAGTGGCAGGCACACACCCTCTCAAAGGGGCAGATATTATCCCTGGCAGGCACACACCCTCTCAAAGGGGCAGATATTATCCCTACCATAACTCCTGGTTGTTTTCCCCCACGTTATTAACAGCAACACAGCCTTATCTGGATGGCACCGCCGCCAGCTGGCTCTCCTCAGTGCCCCAGCCCCGTGTGCCAGGGGAGACAACCAATCCTTCCAGCCCAGGCAGAGAAGACAATAACTGCACTGCACTTTGTGAAACCAAAGGCACACAGCAACCCACACACCCTCACTGCTGCCCCTCTTGAGTTTGGGGTCAGACAGATAAAGGACCTCAAGGTCCTGCCTGCAGAGAGCTGAAGGGCACAGGCATGGACTGCTTTGCCTTCAGCAGGTTGCCTTGTGCTTGTTCCCAGATCAGACTGAGACTTCATTCCATGAGCTGAGGAACACCATCATTCTACAGGGAATAAGGTCTTCTTTTTTCTCTTTTTTTTCCTCTTGCAGAGCATTAAAAGTGCCTAAACATGTTTGGGCTTGTACAAGAGACCCAGAGGGATTCTCATCCTCCTGGATAAAACATATTAATTAATAACAGCAATGTTTTCCTGATGAAGAATGTAGAATGACAAATTTCATAGAAAATCTCAGTCTTTGTTACTGCTAGAGTTTTTCCTTCAGTGTGCAACTGAGAGTACCACTCTGCTGTACACAATACTAATGAAGCTGAAGTTTATACCATTTACTCAGTGTCAATGCCAATCTTACTTTGCCTTACTTTCCATAAAGCTGAAGATTTCACAATGTTTCTCTTGACTAAAAGGAAAAAATCTATTTCCACCAAGCCAACCCGGCTGACAACCATTGGGCTGCCAAGAAAAATAAAATAAATCCACATTTCTCTGAAATAATATTACCCTTCCCTACAGTACTAACCTGTGAGAAAGGGATTGCTTTGAAAGCATCTCCCTCACACTGTTTAAAGATGGGGTATGGACAAGCTTTTCAAACAGTGTCAGGCTGGGCATGGTCCACCTTTCATCATATTTCAAATGGATTACTCTGAAATGCAGGTAGAATAAACCACTGAGCAGACACCCACCTTCTCACATAATGTCCTAAGGTTTTGCTTATCATATAGAAATGTTACATCTGTTACTGAAGATTCAAACATGCAACCATATACAGACTCCCATTTGCACCCAGACTGTTATGTTGTATTTCTACACTAGTCCTGGGAAGATTTCATACACATTTTTGGCTAAATCAGACTCCCAGTTTGATGGTGTGGAAAGGAAAAAGTTTTAGACAAACAAGTCTTGTTAATTTTAGTGCAAGATGAATATCTAAACATCCAAACTGGCTTTGAGAATGTCAGCCTTAATCTCTAAGTGAAAAAGTTTCTAGATTTCTTTTCTCACCTGAAAAAGCCCAATATTTCCCTTATAGTGCTCAGAACTGCTCCTTGCTATAATTCTGTTCATGCAGACAGTTCAGGAGAACCTGGTTCTGTCCCCTTGCTTTCCAATGCGAGTGATGTACAAGAAGAAAATTATTTCTAATTCTCTTAAGTGTTGGTGTTGAGAAAGGAGTCTTTAAAAACAAATATGCTTGGTTATTATCATCCTAGAGCACATTCAGAGCAATCCTGCTGAACTCACTGAAATTACCTCCATATAAACCTGGTTTTAATGAGGCAGCCTTGACCTAAAGCAGACACATATTTTTGACCAGTCATTGTCAAGTTAATGTTTTTCTTGAGCAAACTGCCAGGGCCAGACCAATTTCCATGTCATTGCATCTGCTTACATTGAAGGTGTGTTTGGCTCAGAATCTTTCAAGTGGTGTATTAGCCAGACAGTAGGTCAATAAACAACACAGAGAAACAAGCATCTTGTTTAGGAGTGTACGAGTGTTTCTGCAGAGGAAGGAATAGGAACGCTAAGATGTTTCTCAAACTGTAAACACACACTTGCCCAGATGTTTAATTCCCCTCTTAAACTCCACAATAATAAATACAAATAAACAGTTTTTAAAATCTGGTTAATGTCTTTAGAGCAAGTTATCAAACTATTACTTTTTCAAGTCAAGGAAATTCTACTTAAATTCCTGCTTCTTCACTACCCCACACCTAATATTTTTGGCCAAATGATCCTCAAAGCTGAGAACCCTCAAATCCCACAGAGGACAGGGAGCACCTTGGAGGACCAAGGACCAAGCTGGCCACTCATTTTGCATCCTGAGCTCTTTGCAGATTCAGCCAATGTTCATATACTTAATGTGGAGTGAGTTGTACACAGTTAAACAGCATACTGTGACATAAACTGTCCAAGTCACCCTTTCTACATCTTTAAAGGTGTCTTTTGAAATGAATTTTGCTTATCTAGGAATATTTTAACAGACAGAATGCAATTCTGCCAAAAATATTTACACAGGACACTGAGTATGAATTCAATGTTTATAAGGAACTCACTTCCATTAAGCAACTGATCTTTGTCAGTCCCACGAGTGCTCACCATAAACAAGTTCACTGTATCTGTCCACGCTGCCTCTCTCTGTCCTTCCTCCTGCAATCCGCAGCACAACTGATATACCTGAAGCTTCTGAGTCCTTTTGTTGTCCACCCTCTGGCTACTCAGTGCCCTGGCAGACCTTGCCCAGTCACTAACAGTGGGAAGAGCTCTTAAAACCTTGTGGGGAGTGACAGGGCTATTGGGGGCAGACAAGGAAACTGAACTCCAAGTGCAGAGATAAGGAAGTGACTGGCAGTGGAAGGGATTCTTTGCACGGTGATGGAAAGGGGTGGAAGGAAGAGAGAAGGCGTAGGAGTGGAAGGGAGTCAGATACCTGACAAGAAAACTCAGGAAATATCAAAAAAAAAAAAAAAGGAGGCTAGAAATACATCTGCCCACAACTGGCACTTTCATGAGTTCACTACAGCAGCAGGAGATGAATTTGAAATGTAGGAACTGGCTAATACAAGAAGAACAGGATGATTCTGATATTACAAAAAAAAAAAAACAAAAAAAAACAAAAACAAAGAGGCAGGTGGAGTGGGTAAGGAACCCATATTCTTTTGCTTTCACTCATTTCTTTTGGCTTTGGGGGTTTTTCCAGTAGGACCTGGCAGGGATTTGCTCTGCCAGGGGCAGTTCCCTGCATTGCTCCTCTCTGGCTGCACTTGGTCCTGTTTCCAGCTCCAAACTGACCCGAGGGCCCTGCTAACCAAAGGAAAGGGCTTTACTGGGGTATGGCCAGGCTGCAGGCAGCGATGGCCCAGGCAGTCAGAATGCATGGAAGCAGCAGGGATTTGCTACAGGCAGGAGCCACTTTTCTGAGTGTTCTGCCACAGAACGACTTTGTGGTGCCTGGAGAGGCTGCCGTGGCACCCAGCACTACAAACACCTTGAAAGAGCCCATTGGTTTAGACACAGAAAACTTCATTTTCCCAACCTCTCAGGTTCTAATTACAGCCTTTTGGAGGAAAACATACTGACTTAAATGCCACAATTTCAAATTTCAGGAACTCTCACTTTTTGTATTTTTCTTCCTTTAGCTATTTTATGTTCTTTTTTTTTTTTTTCCCCTACATGTTTGGAGATTGTCCAAAGAAATTAATTAAAACTGAAGGACATGATATTTGTTTCTTATTTCAACCTCTTTCCCAGATTCCTGTAGCTGGGCGTTGCCCTTAATTAACAGCATTTTTGTTTGAAATCACATACTTAATGATCCCCATGTTCTCACTCTTTGGTTTGGCTTTATTTCCTTCTTCTGTTTCTTTTCTGTTTTGTTGTTGTTGTTAAAAAAATGTAAGTTTATTTATTTTCAAAGACTATACTGTTTATCCAAACGAATAGTATCTTTAAGTGGAAAAATAAAAGCCAGGCCAATTTCATTGCTTCTTTACTGTCTCAGCTAAATAGCTCTGTGGTTTCTAATTTTTTTCCTTTCTCTTTGTGTGTGTTTCTAATTCCAGCTGTGCAACACACATCAAACCAGTCTGTGGTTATACTTCTTGGTAAACTATGCTACTTAACATTTCATTTAAAGAAACAATTAGACTTTCTTCCCCCCAAGAAAACAGAATGAAGCTACAATAATATTCTTTCAGTTACATCCACAGATACTGGATAATTGATTTCCGCTGTACATTAAAAAAAAAACATTTTCCTGTTTTGTTGGCAACACCAGATATTTTAAATTCAATTAATATTTCAAAAGGTAAACTGATTCAATTAGGATAACTTTTCAATGGAAATAGTGAGATGCAGAAGAAAGCATTTTTCAAAGTTAGTTGAAGGATCTTGTGTGACTTCTCTGTGAAAGGAAAGCAGCCAACTTGAAATCAGCTGAGTTTCATCAATAAAAGGAGAAGGGGCCTAGTAGAATCACTCTGGGGGTCAGCTGCTTACACAAAACATTTTATTTCCCACAGTAATGTTAAAAAACTGGGGGGTTTAATATGAGGCTGATTTTTTCCTCCCCCACCCCTCCAATAGCCTGACTCATTCTACCAAAAACAGCAAACAAAACACTTTAAAAAAAAAAAAAAACAAAAAACAAAAAAACCAAAACCAAAACATCTGATGAATTCTCTTGCAACAGAGAATTTATGTGGCTGGAGTATAAAATGTTTAGGGCTGCATTAAGCCTTGAAGAGAAAATCATGTTCCACCACCATCTTAGGGAGGTTTGTTCCTCAGCACCTCCTTTGTGGTAGGTGGACAAAAACACCCTGATGATGTTCGAGTAACCATTGGAGAGAGGTGGCAACTGTGCAGGGTGACTTGCTTGGCCCAGAGACTATGCAGTCAAACCGACCCTTCTTTTACATCCCACTTCTCCCCCTGGCTCTGCTGTTGCATCAGGAAAAGGACAGTCCTTCTTCAGTCTGAGGATGGACAGTGACTCCACACAAGGGTAAGCATGAGGAGAACAGCCAGGTCAGGCAGCACAGCCTGAGGAGCCTGAGGTCTGAGAGAGCCCCTGATTAACAACTGCCAACTTTAAAGCCCTTGCCCACTTTAATACTTCACAAGAGCAGCAACACTGTTTTATGAGACCCAAAAATCATCCTCCTCTCTTTTACCACTAGGAGTGAGATAATGTTACCCTGAAACCAGCAAAAAACATTTCACATACCATGTTAAAAACCAGTCAGACTTTAAGTACTGGAGTCCCAAAACCCAGGAAAATCTGTTGCTCATTGAGGCTTTGGGTCATACACCATTGATCTGCATGCAAGGCATCCTGTTGGTACTGCCTTGTGGGACTGGCACACAGAACAAACCAGTGTGTAGGTTCTTCTGTGCTGCATTTCTCCAGTGGACCTATTTCAACCTCAAGGTGGAAATGGCTTCAAATGCAGGCACTGCCTTTCTCATGATTCATGCCCAAACTTCCCACTGATGCCACTGAGCAGGGGCATGTAGGAAATGCAGGGTATGTTGCCTGTTCTCATGAATGGATGTTAGAGAAACTCCTTCAAAAATTGTTTTGTTAATCATCAGGAATGGCATCTGCTTTTGGTGAGAATAGCTCAAGTCAGCTGTAAGATTATGGGGAAATGACATCCTGCTTTCACCTCTGTAGTTCCTAGGCAATCATTTGTCTTTCTTATAAAACAGGAGCCATATTTCTTTCACATTTAGATAAGGAAAATGGAACATATTCAGCAAAAGACACTACCCATCCTCCAGCAGACCACAGAAGTCCGACAGATGCCAGGATGCAAAGGAGGTAGACAGGAAAACAACTGAAAGGAACTTTTCCAGAATCCACACATCCCTACTCTCCCCTGAGTTGTGCAATGGAGAATTCCAAAGTCTCTGAGGACATGAGCCAGCAGAGCGTGCAAGACACACAGAAATGCCCACAGAGCGAAACCTGAAGGACTGGGATCTGTGGGGTGGTCAGCCAAAGAGACTTTGTGTTGATGTAATATTTGTAACTTGATAATCTACTTGAGAAATGTGATGAAGAAGTTTCTGGAATTATTTTGGTCTGCCTTGGAGCCTCCATGTGTACTTGCAGCCGAACAGTTAAAACAAATCCATTTTAGCAAAACACAAATGTCTTCATGAGTTGAGCTGGATGGGCAGCACAAAGCTCAGCAGTTGGGCTGACAGGGCAGACAGCATCGTTGGCAACACAAATTACTGACTAATTGCTTTCACACACCTTGATAAGAGATAAGTCCTACAGAGTAGGGTGCTTACATTGGTGTGACACCTTGGTATCTCTGACCATACCATGTCCTACTCTCCTAATCTGTCAAGGACAATACCTTTGTGTTTGGAAGTCATTTGCTGAAGGTATTGGGAACAGGAGGGGAGGATGACCATTCTTCATGAACAGTAATATTGCTCAAAGTATGAACAGTGAAAGGTGGATTACTCTTTTTTCCTGGTGAGACTGGGCCAAGGTCATGAAGGAATATGAGTTGGACAGGGAGAGGAACAAAGTAAAACAAAAGGTTTTCCTCCCTGAGTCACGAAAATGGGGACTTTTCCTGCTCCCAGCCCTGTCTAAACATATTATTATGCTCCAAATGAAAAACATTTAATTCATACTTGGGGCAGGAAGCAGGATTCACTCCTCCTGAGCTGAGGGAAGCCCACCCACTCCATCAAACCCCTTTGCTATCTCAGTCATGCAAACTTCTAATCAAACTCAAGGATATCAACCATAAGAGCAGTTTATAACTTGGTATTGTAAAAATATTTACTCCATCGGCACCTTAACAAATTAGGCAAGTACACAGTCACCCTCCTTCCCACCTGCTGTCCTAAATTTCCTCTGGGAACAGGTGCTTGAGGCTCCCAGTTCCACCATCACCACTCCTGTATCACACTGAGCTTTTGTACGACCCTCATGGAATGAGGATAGTTACTGTTCTGGTAGGAAGATCTAGTTTTCAATATTCCTCATGACGTCCCACATAAAGCCATCCCAGCATGTTTGCAGAAGGTAGAAAAAAGGTGCAAACACAATAGCAATAATAATCAAGCAAGCTTAAGCAGTGGGGGAAGGAAATGAGCTAATTTCCAAATGCTCAGTGCCCAGTCATGGAGACCAAGGGCAGGTAAACAGGAAAAGAGAGGAAGGAGGAGGTCATTACACCTTTGGCTAGAGAAGCTTCTTGGGGTAGTTGTTTGAAGCAGCTGCTGCATTTATCTTTAAGAGGTGAGGAAAGATGTAGGCTGAAGGATTGTCTGAGGGAGCCCAGACTTTGAACAGGCTGTGGAGTCCATACAGCCAGCCATACAAGTCAGCTGAAACATTGTGGTGGCTAAATGTTGTTGTTGGATGTTTATTAAGGTTCCTGCTAAATGCATTTTTCGTTCTTATAAGTTTTTTTTTTTAATTTTACATTACTGTAAAGCTACGTCTTTAATTTTTACTTTTCAGTTGTAAGTAAAAATGCAGCTTGGCTAGTGATTAAGGTGGTTCTTAGCAATCTGACTCAGGAAATGCACACAGGGAGGAGATGAAACCTCCCCAGCATCAGCTCCCTCACACTTCATTCCATTGATTTCCCTTTGAAAGGTGGGGCCTGAAACCTGTAAGGATACAAAGGCAGATCTGTTGAACAAGCCAGACTCACTCTGAGTTCATGGTAACTTGCAAACGTAGAAACCCACGGGCTGAGAATTCCCCAAGGCACAAAGACAGGATTCTCTCCACACTGAGAGTGCCAGGAGTGGCCAAGGGCATATTCTATAAAGAGATTTTGGGTTTGGTGCTCAGCCATGCAATAAACAACTTAGACCTGCTGAGAGAGGCTCCCTGGGTCATGATCCAGGGAGAAGGTGTCATGTTTTCCTGGAAACCCATCCCAAGGGTGACAGTGGAGAGTGCCTGGGACACCACAACACCTACACAGATGGCACAGACCCAGCAACACTCAGGCATCTGAAAAACCCTAAGGCTCTCAGTGCATCTTCTCTTAAGCCTTAAAAATGTAGGGAGGTAGGGCCGGCAAATCTAAGGAGTTTGTCGATGAAGTGACTTCAATCGGTGGGAATTTTGTGGGATCCTGGACTCAGCTGTCTCAGTGGGAACTATGACAAAAGGGCATCGATGATAATGTGGATTGTCTTCCCTCACAGCTTATCCGACTCTGGCACAACAAAGGGTGATTTTAATTTTCCTTCTCCTGTTTCAGGGAATCTTTGCATTTTCATTTAATTCTCCTTTTTCCTTTGCTGCTTGTATTGTTCTCTCCTTATCCCAATAATCCAAAAGTGTTATTTTCTCTCTAATTTGTTCCCACAGATGGCAGGGTAGGGAAATCGAAAACAGAAGTCAGAGACCTTGGGAGTACAATGAAAATGAAATCATGTGCCTCCAGATTAAAAAGAGGAAACGTATTAAACCTTTAAAAATACAGATTAATCAATTATGTATGCAAAAGAGGACACAAGAATTAGAGTCATGAAAAGCGGAAGGAAATTCAGAAGTACAGTATATGCCTCAGGGATCCTCCTGACTCAAATCCAGCAAAGGGATGTATTTTCCCTCCATGCATGCCCATAAATCCCATGAATGTCAAAGGGACACTGTTCATTTAGAACAGGCCCAAAATTTAGGTTCAGACAAAAGAAAAAGGAAGGAGGTTTCATAAAATATTATCGTAACAGCAACAGCTTTAAAAATTTAAGCACATCTCAGTGACCACTAAGGGGGGAAGAAATAGAGAGAATGAAGAAGTTCTGTCCCATTGTGACAATTCCCACACAAGACACTACCATTTGCAGACACCACTATATTGTCTTTTTTAAGGTGTTATACTACTGGAAGGGCCTATGGGAGTCCAGAATGGATGCACCAGGGAACTGCATGGGGAAGCCCCTTGGAAAGGATCCTTGTGCTCTTTAAGATAATCTGTCCTGCCAGCAGTACTGTAGGAAAAAGAGGGACAAAAGTGCCACCCCCTTAGTTTAGTATTTAGTGTTCTGCTGTAGCAATCCTTGGGAGACAGGGATTTTTCCAGGCAAGAACACATATAAGGGGAAAAAAATTAATATATATACTATATATATAACAATAAGATATATTATTATTATAGGTATCATATATATTAATAATAATTATATATATATAATTTATATATGTGTGCTTGGAGGGCCAAATTTTATCCTACCAAATTGTCTGAAACTGAGCTAATTCTTAAAACCAACATAATAGTAACTCCTCACAGTGGTGATGGTGTCATCTTGGTGGTGTTCTGTTACTCTGACTAGGTTTCTTTTACAATGAAGATTGAGTACCTCACTGTTGTGTTGACAAGTTACATAAATGTAAAACTTATATAATTATTTTATACAGAAACACAAAATGACACAAATCTCGTGCTGACATAAGTCGAAACACTTACTGTCTCAACCCACCTGCAATATGTTATGAACATTTTAATTAGTGCCAAACCAAAACCAGTGGAATATTTCCCCAGGTCCTGTTTTTGAATTTTCAGAACTTGCCCTGAACTTACAGTAAAACTGGTTGTGTTGCTTTCTAGGGTCTCTTTCAGGAGTGTTTTTCTAGATCTTCACCACTCTGATGGTTCAAAAGCTTCTAGTTTTAAATATATTTATATCTGTGGCAGTGGTTTTGCTTTGTGTTTGTATCAACATTGACCTGAATAATGCTGAAATACTGCTTTTCTTACCCACTCTTTGTCCTTCCTACCACTGCAGAATGATATCCTTCCCCCAGACTTTGTTTTGCTTTCCTGCTTTCATCTCATCCATTGACTTGCTGCTTCTGGATCATCCTACCAGTGCTTTTTTGTGTCTGTTTTAGATCCAGTCACTTAATATGCCAGGACACAACTACACAGACAGTGATTCTCCCTGGCTCTTACTCATACCTAACCAACACTATTCTGACTTCTCTCTCTCTGCTGGAAATGCCTCACCAGGGCAGTTGGGATGGTGTGTTACTGCCTGTGGCCATGTATCCACCAGCCTTTTGCCACAGCTGTTGGCAAGTCAAGAGCTCCTGGCCTAGGGCAGAAATGCTGGTTATTAGATGCTAAATGAACACTTTCCACTCTTAACTATCATTGCATTACTACCACCTCACTTCTCAGAAGTATTCAGGTAATACTTTCTGTTGGGTATTCTCATTCTCACAAATATCAACAATGCCTTCCAACTTGCAAGGTCTAGAAAACTTTAATATACATCTAATTGTGGCATTCATTAAGAAAATTATTAAATAAGGTGCCACGCTGGCTGCTGCTGAACTCTGCTAGATGCATCTTAGAAAGCACTGAAAGTTTTTGTATAGTTATAGTAATATTGTTATATATACTATAATTATAGTATAATGTTATTTCTGTTGAAGAGAGAACTATTTGTCACAATCAGTAGTAAAAGGTGAAGATTAACAAACAGAAGAGATTATTATATTGATGCCCAAGGAGTTTTTAATTCTGGGTTTCCTTCTGTCCCCAAGGAATATTTAGGTCTGTGAAAGACAGATATATTTTCTTACCCAAGGTATCTTCCCATAGTGTCAGAATTGTCCATACTAAATAGTTCACATTTTATTCCTTCAGAAAGCAGCTTAACACTGTTGACATTATGGAAGCTTTTCTCTAAAGCCAAAAGTGCATATATAATGTAACACAGAGTTATGACTATGCTATTGAGGTGTTATTGTAGAGGTCATGGAACATCACCAAGATCTCTGCAGAATCTGCATCACTTTGCAACAGAATGGAACTTGCCCTTTTTCTATGGGTTACAGCTTGCAGCAACTCCACAATGCAGAGGTGCCACTGTGTCTGCCCAGACACCATTTGAAGCATCCACCAGTTTTCATGGTTAGCAGCAACTTCTTAGAAATAAAAATAAGTTTAACTCATTCTTAAGAGATTCCTTTGAGATCCCTGGGAACAGTTAGACAACACAATCTAATGCAGTAAATTTTGCCCAGTAAATTTCATTTTCCTTTAACTTATACATGATTACATTCTTCTAACATTATATCTAGGTATATTGTTCCTACCATTTTCCCTGTGAAAAGTTTATCAGGCGATGGGATTTTGACTTTAGAAGAAGGATCCTTCTTTTTTTGTTCCACTCCATGTTTGTATTTCCATCTTGCTTTTTTCCCTCACTTCATTTCCTCATCCTTTTATTTTTTGGCTTCTTTTCAGAATGCATTACAAACTGCAATCCTGTTTAGAGAAATAAAACAAGTTACTTAATTATGTCAAATATACCGAAAACCAAACCTTATCCCAGTATGTAAATCTGAGGAAAACACTCTATCTTTACATTTCCTGAAGAATCAGATGCTGTGATTTCTCTGAAAGGAAGCAAATTATATTAAGAAAACTGTTGTGCTGCAACTTTGAAAGTTTTGTCATTGTGGAAGAAAAAACCCAAAGGTTTGTTGCATGGTGGTGTCAACCTGCAGTAAATACTGTGTTTGTGCAGTTCTGCTACTTGATTTAAACACAAAATAATTATCACACACTGTAATGAAAGCTGAGCACTGTCACAGTCATACACACATGCAATGCTAAGCATCACAGTATTCTAATCATTCAAAAGCTCAGAAGCATTTCCTAACTCCTTTTCCAACTTGTTTCGACATTAAGGAATATAACCCCTCACAAACACACACTCTGACTTTATGAGGCAGCTGAATAAAGCTGTTCAGCCACGGCAGAGAGTGCCATGAAGGAAGCAGGAGTGGGTGTCTGGGGCAAGGCCCTACCACGTGAGGTGCTGCCTCATTCCAAGTTGGCTGCAGATGGATAATAGGTAGTACACTGTGATTGCCATGCAGCAAATGGGTGTTGGGAGGAGATGCTCTGTGCTCTCAGTGGTTCTCAAGCTGTTTCCACCTCCCTGATGTTGCCCTTCCAGTGACCTTCTTTCTTTAGGATTTATTTTAGAAAGTAAAATAGCCTTTCCAGGCTACTTTGAAATTACTTTACTGTAAGATCAGCTTACCGTAAAATAAAATAAAATAAAATAAAATAAAAATAAAATAAAATAAAATAAAATAAAATAAAATAAAATAAAATAAAATAAAATAAAATAAAATAAAATAAAATAATAAAATAAAATAATAAAATAAAAATAAAATAAAATCATTAATGTAAATTTGTACAGTGATAGTTGCCTGTTTGTTCCTCTCAAGTTTCTAAACTAGAAGTTACTGTGATCACTCAGCCTTTTTAGCCTGCATGCACTCAACTCATAAGTAGCCACACCATATTACAATCCTGTATATTGTAGGATACATTTACTATAGTAACAGTAAGGTGTTGTTCCAGTAGCTTATTCTTACAGTGCTTTTGTCCCTTAAAATACAGATCAACTTCCTAACAGTGAGTGCCACATGAAACTGTGACTGCCCAACAGAGCTGTCTGACCTCCCTGTGTTTACAGGATCCATTTCAACCTCTGTTTTTAAAATTCACCTATTTCACTGTAGTTTACATTGTTGTTCCTAAGTCTTCTCCCCACACCTTTCTTTGCCCTAACTCACACAGTTTAGGCAGAATTCCCTTTAAAATATCATGCTTTGAAAGCCTATGTACAAAACATGACGTGCAAAGACAAAATATGAAGTTGCTATTTTAACAGGGCTACTTGTCCTGATCAGTTGCTTCATCCACAAATTCAGCTATAAAATCAAGAAGTCAGATGTCTGTGCCATTTCCTGAAAAGCACTACCAATACCCAATTATACATTCCCCTCACCCCAAACTGCAGCTAATTTTCTTCTGCTCCATATAACACAAGCAACATTTGTTCAGTATTGCAATCCAGGCACTATTCAATGGAAGTTTTAATGTGAATTCAACACATTCATTAATTTACTGGAATTTCCCCCCAAAATGCACACATTTGACAATGTGCAAGCAACACTTGTTTCATTTCATACTGTTTCTTAATGGCTGAGAGGCATGTGTTGATTTTTCACTTTGGTGTTTAGCATTTATGGTGTTCAAAGGCTGGTATTTGTGTTCTGTAGCATGTTCAGAAGTGCCAAGAAAAAATAATTAATTTCTCTTCTGAATGAACATCAGAAGTCTCATAAAGAAGGAAAAGCAAACTATTTGAAGGTATTTTAATTCACTGCTTTCAAACCTAGGTGAAACCTGGGAGGTTAAACTCCAAGAGTCCTGCAGACCTGGCTCCCAGGGCAGGCACTCAGGCAGGATGCTTGGAAAACAGGCTTTTCAGGAGGGTGTCATTAGGGCTTTGTCAGAAGGGCTTTCAAATGGGTAAGAGTCTGGAAAATTCTCTATTTTTATAACATTGGCTTTTTGAGGAATTTTCTCCTGAATTAAGTTTTAGAAGCAATTCAATGGGGTGTTACTTTAAGCAAGGACGAGACCATGATGTGAAATCCAAACCACGAAGACATGTGTAAGTACAGAACATTTCTGTGAACACAGTGTAGGCTTCAGTACTCTCCCGATGGAAAAATGAACCCCCTTATTTCGAATTCTGAACTCCTCAATGTTCTTCTACCTTTGAAACAGGTCAATGCCAATCCAAAAACTCATATGCCTTCAGAACTTCTTTTTTATTTTTCTGTAGTCTTCCACTATCAAAAGATGTTGTTGCCTTCTTTACGAAAGCCCTGCTTAGAAAATCTGAACTGAAAACTGAGCTGCTTCAATTAGCTTGTCATATTTGTCTATGTTTCTCTTTCTTGACTGCATGTGCTTAGGTCTTCAAAGCAGATCTTCAGGGCAAATTCTTGTGGATATTTATTCCCAAATGTATTTGCCACAAATAGCCTCTAAGATATATTTTAAAATCAGATATTTTGTTTAACATTCTTTCTAGATGACCTTTCACTTGTCACAGTGACCTTATCCTGGTCTTTCTTCCAGTCTCAGTGTTTGCTCTTATCTGCTCCCTTCCTCTTTTCTTCACCTCTCATTCTCATTTGACTCTTTTCTCTCCTCACACTACAAAAATGCCTTGTTTCTTCTCGTGTCTAAACTCTCCTGCCTTTCACCCCACTTACATCTATAACTTCCACCTATCTCTTTTCCCTGGAAGCAGAGAAGACTCTCTGTACAATAACTCCCTGAATTCCTCCCTTCTGTTGCCACCTTACAGTCCTTTCATGTTCTCTTCCCCCTTTACCTTGCTCAAACCATAATGGCAGTTCCTCAGCTAAATCTCAACATTCCTACTCCATCTTCACCTTCCTGGACCTGTGGGTATCACTACCACTATCAAACAGACTGCTTGTGACCACCTCTCCTTTCTTCATTCCAAGTATTTCCCCTCCTCTTTTCCTCAAAGTATCTCCTCTTCTCCTGCTTTCTGTAAGCATTCCACAAGATTCCCTTCTCCTCCTCTTCTATCCCTTGTGGATAATTTCATACACTCAGGCAAACAAGTCACAGTTTCCACAACACAGAATCAGAGCTCTATAACTATTTATTTCAGACGTGTGTCTTTCTATGCAAATGAGAGTTTTGGTAAGTCTCTGGATATCACACTTGGGGAGGCTTAAAGCCCTGAATGTTCCCTAAGTCCTTTCCCTTATCTTCATCCCTGGCTGTGCTGAGCAGCACTGCTTTCAGCCTTGGATGTCCACATGCAGGAGCACGAGATCCCATCCTCTTGCTGAGTGTCCCATCTGTGTCCCCAGCTCAGTCCACATCGTGTCTCCACATGCCATCTCTGAACAATGGTCTTTATTGTCTCTCCTTACTGAAGTTCTTGTCCTGCCTCTCATCTCGCTCAGTGCAGTGCCCTTTCCTCTGGCCCTCACAATAGCACTCTTTGCCCTGCTCATTTCAGGCCTCAGCTATATAAATCATTTTCCTGGCCTGTTGTTCTGACTATACCCATTATCTTTGCACCATTTCAATGATTCTTTTTTCCTCTGGGACATCAAGCTTATTGTGACTCTCTTAACTTTCAAAGCCCTTCATGGCTTACTCCCAACTTGTCACTTTTTATTCACTATCAAAATACAAATGCCCAGCATCAGTCGGCCCCAGATGCCAGCTCCAATTGATCAATTTGTTAGATTTTCCAACAAGCATCTTTTGTGCTTTCTCCCTTGCTGCCCCTCAGGCTTGAGAAGAGCCTGCATGTGCATTCATAAAAAACCAACTGTTATCCTCCTTTGAATCCCTTATTAAAATTCTCCTTTGCCAAAAACTTGAGCATGGTTGGCTCAGAGGCTCATGGAAAGCACCCCCCAGTATGATCTTGTTAGTCCCTTATTCTTACCCATCTGTGGTCACTGGTCTTACATGGCCATTCTATTATTCCAAGCCCTTTGGGACAGAGCCTGGCTGTGTCATGTTTCTGCAGCACTTGGTACAAAGTGGTTCTAGACCACAGCTTGGCCTGCAAGGTGCTGTGGGAACATAAATGAGGGGAAAAAAGGCAGTACAAAGAAAAGCAGCAGACTCATCACAAGGCAGCTCTGAGAAGCAAAGGGGCAAGCAGCACAGAGAGATTGCTTTTAACATTTTGTATGAATATTTGCAAGAACCTCCCTGCTGGTTTCAGTCAGGGCAGAAAGGAAGACTAGACAGCCTGTTCAGGTTTGGACAGCCAGGCACAGGAACAGGAGCACGGCAGGCAAATAACACACGGAGAAAAACCTTTACATATTCATGGCTATAAGTTAAACACAGGCTGTATTTTCTGGAAACGTGGCTTTGGAACTGCTCACAGAGCCAGGGCAGTTACAACAAACTGAGTATCAGACAGTTTCAGTTGGTTTGCGCTTCCAGCACATAAAGAGATGCATACATTCTTTCTCCAGGTTTCTAATTTTTTTTTCAAGCTAGTCAGTAGTACAATAATAATCTGTTATGTGCCTGCTGCTTTCACTCATCCATCTCACTAGCAGAGCTAAATTTTTCAGTGTGTCCTTCCATTGCAGTGCCATTCAACAAAGTTTTGTGCTTAATTTTTTGAAGGTAGGTGTAAAATGGTGAAAAAATTAGCAGCTCAAGTACACACTGCACCAACTGTGTGCTTTCCAAGGGGGTGTCCAGAACACTTCTGATCTTCCTTAAAGAGATGGCTGGGAAGAAAAGCACCCTACACCATATCCAAGGTTTTAAAGTTACCACAGAGAGCCCTCTTATAATTAGGCCACTCCACTCCATTCACTTTCTTTCTAAGTTCACCGTAACCAAAATTGCAGTGTCTGCAGTGAAAGGATCCAGGAGCTTTATTCTCTTTCATTACAGCTGGACTTTTGCTACGTCGCTGACTCTCAAAAGGGAAATTGGTAGTGGTGGTTTTCTCTCTGGCTCAAAATTGTAGCACCTATTTCTACTTCTTTATGCACTGCTTGCAAGGTAGTGTTTCTCCTGCTCTGGGCTGGCTTTACTCATGTATCTTAGTCCTCTGCTTTTTAGGAGCTTCATCTTTCCACTTTTCTGAAGTACAGCTGCAGGACTAGAAGCTCAGTGTTTGCCTTTAGCAGCAATGAGACTGGAGAAACAAAGGAAAAGTGGATTGGCCACATGAAAAGCTTTGGGTTTGTTTTGACTTAGATGAATTCAATTATGCTTAAAAAAGTTAAGTTCCAAGAATAAGAAATCAGTACATTAACATAGAGATTAGGTAATAAAAGGTCTGTTGCACTGTATTCTCATTGGATGTCACAGCTTTCACTCTAAGTCAGAATTACAAAATATCACTTTTAAGGGGATATAGGTGAGTTAAATTCCTTTCTCATTTATTTTCTTTTAAATTTCACCTAAGAGCTTACCTCCTCTGCTGTGCAACATGGAGTGCTGTATGCATATAGAATCCTTATTGCCGTGCTTTTAAGCTGCAATGCCCTGCAGGCTCCCCCTCCCTCTGCGTTGTATCCTATTTGAAGACCTTAATGAAAGGGCCTGGTTCCAGAATCACAGCAGCTTGTCTGCACAACCAAATTCCATCTCCTAATGAGTTCCTCTAAATCTGCCATCAGGTGACTTTATTGACTCTATGATCATAATGAGGGAGCAGCTCCCTTTCTGCAGTTTTGCTGGTTTCGAGCCTCAAGTTCTCCTTTGCTCCCGGACTTCAGCCCATATTTAATGATGAGGAATCAAGCAGGGTTTTAATGTCTGCAAGAAATGTCCCTGAAGTGCAAAAAGCCCCAGACACCAGTCTTGAAACTTTCCAGAGCCATATGAGTCTCTACTGGTACACTAACAAACAGGAAATCAGCCCATCAGTAGCTAATTGACACATCTGAGGGTTTAATTACTTCCCTATTAGGAAAGGTGAGGCAGCATTCAAGTTGTCATTAAAACAAACACACTCTTTAATACTTGAGGATTTATCTGAAACACATCTCTCTATCTAATCTCCAAATCCTCAGTCTGAAACTGCGCATCTCCCAACATTGTTTCACTCCTTCATTCCAGGGTAATTGGAGGATTATCCTGTGCCATGTGAATAGGTACAAGCTGTGGAAGAAAAGCTGCAGCCTTTAATGAGAGCTGTGCAGGCAGCCCAGACACACAGGGAGTCCCATTGCCCTCAGGACTCCAAGAGAAATTCCAGTTGGCGACAGCATCTTCCTACGTGGCTGTAAAGCATCAGGCACACTTCTGTTCTCATATATCTAATAAGGGGATGGAAGTGTGGTAAATGAAAGTGAAGAGGCCACCTGCCCCTGACTCTTTTGTCAGGATTTTCTTTAACTTTCTCACCTATGACCTTTATACAATTTCATTTGCTCTTTATCTGTTAAAATGGAGGATGCAGTTTTAACTGTGTTTGAATTTTTCAGCTTCCACTCAGTCCCAAACTCATCTAGAAGTTGAGCAAATATCACTCAGGGATTGAAAATGTTTATCTTCACTTCCAATTTTTCTCTCAGATTTTTGTTTTGTTTCAGTCGAGATTAGAATTGAGGGTTTCCAATCACCACCAAAGAAAATCTAGCTCAGAAACTTTGCAATATCCAATGAAGTACTGCACATTGGGTAGAAACTTTTAGGTAAATCCTAATTTTTTTCTCATCTTTAGACTGAACAGTTGAGGTTCAGACCTTCTCTCCATGAATTTTGGTAAGAACTAAAAATCATAGACTAGAATGCCAAGTGTTCTTTTGGTAATTTGAGCTAGAGAACTTAGCTAGAGAACCCAAGACTTTAAATTTCTGCTTTCAACCTGAGGAGAGAGATTTTTACTATTCCATTTTCACTGGTCTAGTGTTTTTCACTTTTCCCCCTCCAGACTTGTAGAATTCTCACGTTGCTGGTGGGACTATGTATGCATATATGTGAGTGTGTGTGTGTGTGTGTAATGTATGGTTAGTGTAATCCTTTAGGTATTAGGTCAGGACTGTTCCCAATAATATCCTCTCATAAATAGCACCTTTTAGCAAAACATCTGGAATTGGTATCAGCTACTACACTTTCCCCTGTTCAGTCTTTACATTCATTCCTTACCACTGACAAAAGGAAGAGAGGCTGATAGTAAATATATCTCTTCTGGGCTCCCAAATTTTATCCCAATACTTTAAAAGCATTCAGTCAGACACTGGTAACTCTGTGTATTATTATCATGTAGTGGCTTTCACTGGCTCCTGTAGCTCTAACCACAACATAATTACAAACCTCATGAACTTGAAGGGGCCCGAAATGGCCAACATGAAGAGACTCAGCCCTCCCATTAGCAATTCAAACAGAGAATAAAAGTGGAAGAGCATGTGAGAAGAAGAAATTGTAAGTGTGAATTTGAGCAATGGGTCCTCCAAAAAGCACTCCAAAGAAATGGTGGAATCCACTGCTCTGTTTCCAAAGAGAAATGTCCATCCATGTTTCCCACTGCAATAGCACCCTGCCTTGAAGGTGTGAATATCTCTTGTCATGGTTATTGGAGAGACAGCTGGCATTGTCAGGGCAATGGCAACAGTAACATGGATTATTACTGACCTGCCTCTGAAATCCGCTCACTGAGATTCAGTGCATCTTCCTGAGACCCATAGACACTCCCATTTTTCTCTGAGCTGAGATTCAGCCACCTTTGGGTTGCAGACACTGTCAAGCATTCAGGGAGCAAAACTGACATCAAAGGAGTGTTTCTATGTCGTTAAGAGTTTGAGGCAATAGACAGGCTTTTTGGAGTGTTTGCTTTAGAAACACATTGTTCTCTTATAAAATATTGTAAAGAATGTCATTTAACAAGTCCCACACTTTAAAACGCTTTATTCTTGTTAAACTTGTTGTACTGGGAGAAAAACATCCATCCTTGCTTGGGCCAACAGGATTTCAAATAAGAGCATTCCAGAGACCTGTGGGACCAGGAATTCTGTATGATTGGAACAAAACAACCATTTCTGTTCCTAGTTCATGTCTAACATGTATGACATGCATGCAGCAAGACATTTTCTCTTATTTTGCCCAGCAGATATTCCAAGAAGGGCCATCAGGACAGTGGGACTCTTCTGCATCCTTTTGGTGTAATCCCAAATGAAAACACCAGCTTGATTTTTCTCCTATGATTTATAGGAACCAAAGAAGGGACCCTGTTCAGACAGGTCCAGAAAGGATTCCGCTGCAAAATACAGCAAATTACCAAGTTTAAAGTTGGCTCAGGCATGGTCAAGAGATCCAGCATAAGAGAAGCCAAATCACAACCCAGACATCTCAGGCATGGGTTGTGTGCAGGTTCTGCCTGGGGCTGCTGCTTTCCTAAGCCTTGCTGCTTACAGCTCCAAGCCTCTTTCACCTTTTCCCACAAACTCATTTGGAGAGAATTAATCCATGTGGGGCTTTCAATTGGAGGTGCTTCTTCCACTTGGCACCCAGTAGGTAGCAAGGGGCAGTCACAATATGGGGACTGATCACTGTGATTTGAGCTCCAGAGACAGCAGAGGTGAGAATGCCTTTTAAACCTGCAGTCCTAGAAAACACTGGTGTATAACTCCACTTCCACCACTAGACACTTCTTAGCAGTACTTTGGATGAGGAGTTTGTGAGAGTCCTTTATTTTTATCAGGATAGTTCACTAGGCAGAGACACATTTGGAAGCAATTAAAAAATAATGGGCCAAACTCACCCCAGTATAACCCCACTGAAATAAGTCACTGAGCTTAGCCTGGGGAATTAGTTTTATTGCTTCAGTGATAGTTTTGACCTCAAATGGTTTTTCCTTAGCCTACTTTAGACTGGGAAAACTAAATTTAAGAGTATCTAATTGTTCTCTCTCATCTTTACATGGTGGTGACTCCTCTTCTAGAAATATAAATGTGGTGCACGGCAATCTTGCTGATCACATAAGGCAGAATAGAAGGTTTGGGATTTTTTCTTAGGCAAGAAAGTGATACTTCATATAACTGCTAGGAATAATTGTTGTTATTTGTAATACTGTTCAAAGGCTGCAGTTGGACTGAGGCTTCTTATAATGCCAGAGTGGAGAATCCTTCTCTTCAGACAAATACAGGGAACAGCAGATAGCAATATACTGTGACAAATAGGTATGGGTCACTCCAGCTACATGCTTCATAGAGTTCAAACATCCTTTGGTTTTAATTAAGGTTATCATCAAGGGGAACACGTGCAGAAAACAAGAAAAAAGGGAGGAGCCACCACTGGTCTTTCTATGGCCAGCAGGCTGTGTTTGACCAAGATCAGCACAAGCCTAAGCCTTAAGAGAGGAAGTGAAGAAAGAGAAATTTCATGCTTTTTCTTAATAGGGGAATGGGGTAGCATGGAGAAATGAACACAATTTTTTAATGGAAAGGGAAGTATGTTGAAGGGGATACTTGATGTCCCCATAAAAGACCTCGGAGGCTGTTGCAAAGGATCTTCATGGCAAGACTGTGCATACAGAAAGGTTGTCTTTCCCTTCTAGCCATCTTGGTGGGACTCCTGTGATCCCCAGAGCAGGAAAAGCACAGAACAGTGAAGAGGACTTTCTGTTGTCTCACAGATAGTCAACCAAACCACCTGTTATGTCCCATGCACAGGCAGAAAACACAACAGGCACTAAGAACCTGGGCTGATTCAGACCACAGTTCATGGTTACAGAGCTTGCAGCTGAGTGTGGGCAAAGGTTGTCACACTTTGGCTTTCACTAATTCTAGCAGTGCAAGAGGAACCAAACTTCTCCCTTGAAACCTTTCAGAGTAAGCCCAGCTGAATTCTCTGTATTGCTGATGCGACCACTCACAGGACAGTGTTATCCTTCAGTGCAAAAAAAATTAACTAGATTTGGTCTAATTAAACTGAGTGGTAAATAGAAGAATTAATCCAATGGACACTCTTCTCTTATCTGAGCAGGTCAAGGGATTGTCCATTACCTTAGGCATCTCTGGTTTTTGTTGAATCAGTAATTAAAGGCTATAGGGCATGAAGTCTACCAGAGACTCTTGGCTACTGGGAACCAGCCACTGTGTGTGCTTTATTAAAATTCTGCTTAAATTATTGGTAGTGCTGCATTACCAGGAAGAACAAACTGATCTGCATCATACAGGGTCATTTGCTCCTTCCCACTCCTGCGCACTAATTAATTCTGGCTGTAGTCATGCATTAGGGGAGGTGCTGGAGGCACACAGATGCTGTGATATATTCAAGTCATACATCAAAGGAGGTTACTGAACTATTAGCCTTGAAGAAAGGATCTCTGGCAAGATTATTAACATTCATGCTTCTTCGTCCTGGATTCCTTCTTTTGTTTGGATGCACACCAAGAGTTCCTTGTGCACACCTAGCTGTTCCTGTGCTGCTGTTTGTGCTGGCAGCCTCACACACTGCTCTGAGTTACAGAGGCAATAAACACAGTGCCTGCCTTGTGCACTTCTGGGGCAGCAAATATTTCAGGGCATTAGTCCTTTGCATTGCTCTTCCAGAACACTCTCTGCAGGGTTATTTGCCTGTTGGCATCGCCATGAAAGTGTTTGCACTGCTACACTTTACAAGTGTTTGCTTCATTCTCCCCATTATTTCCCTTGTACAATTTCATTTGCTGGTCTTAGTCTTAGTATTATTTGTAAGCCTAGTTCTCATATATGCTCCTAAGGTAGACAATGCTGCAAAGCTATAATGCTTTGTTGGAAGAGAGATGTAATTCTGGCCATGATTTACTTACCTTATGCTTTGAGAATTATGTTTTACATGACTAGTCTAGTCTAAGAAGATTATGCTCTAGTTCCTTACATCTCTAAAATCTTTGAATTGGACATGAATGAATTCAAGCTTGAGAGAAATACAGCAGAAGCTGAGAAGAGGATCTGAAGGAGAAAATATCAATAGACAGCCTGAAGCCCCAGGGAAGTATCATAGAGTGAGTATGACCAGCAAAGGTTTGAGGATGAGTCCTACAGAACCAAGAACTGGAGGACAGTAGGGCGTCAAAGCCTGGGAACCCAGGAGATCCAACACACAACCTGACTGAACTGAAAAAGGATGACAAAGAGAAGCGAGGAAAGATTGGAGACAGTGAAAAGTGCACCAGTGTGAGCTGTGGCATGTCCTGATTCAGCTTCTGGGAGTTACAGGTTCTCTGTGTCTTGAAATGTAGGGGTTAGCAGAGTTAAAGTTGTGTATCTGTACAATGATTGCTGCCTTACAAAACAGGAAAAGCTTGGAGTTCTGTTTGGAAATGGGAAAAGAACTGTAGGTACACATAACATTCAGGACAAAGCTATAGCATTTACTAACCTTTGCTTTACTGAGAAGGCCTATGACAGTGCCAAGGAGGAAAATTTAAATCTGGATGAGCCAACTCTTTATATCAGTATCCTGAGCATTCCTACTGGCTAGAAGGAATTTAGGAAGCCTCTTTTTTTGAAAAATGCATGTTCATTAACCAAAAATCAATGTTCTATGTAAAAAGATCAGTTCTGAACGTTTCTCATTTTGACAAAATTTGGAAAGATATTTTGATGATATCAAAATAGTGTGTTTTGACAACATTAGAGAAAAATGCTCTTTTCAGTGTAAAATGTTGCTGGTTTGAACATTTTCAGTGACCAAATATGGGATTTGACATTTTTCATCTCCGTTAAATTTGAGACCTTTACAAAATCTCAAACATTTTCAGAGGATAAGAACAGTATTTCCAACCCACCCACAGTGGCTGGTACATATTTCAAGAGCAGTTGATTTACTCCTCCATCCCTCATGGATATTCCCTGACTGGAGCCAAATCCAATCTCTGCTTGAAGAGTCTTCCAAACACCCAATACCATGGACTTACAAGTGAAAATACATCCCCTTTAAACTTCTGTGTTAAATATCATGTTATAAAACTTTTGAAGCACAAGCATCCTGACTCAGAGCTGCACAACAGACAAGAATGAAAAAGGAGCCACCCCTGGGACACCTCCAAAGAACATTCAAACAGTGAACCATGAGTACGTGACTTTGCTTTTTTTTTTATTAAACCATCACATAGGGAAGTGTTTCTTGATTGTTTTTAATATAAAAAAGCTTTTAAGCTTTTTAAAGCAGTCCACGGACTCTTCAAGCTTTTAAAAACTTCCACAATCATCTGTGAGTTTATGTGTGCAACAATGCAAAAATTAGCTTATAGTCTGAATGGTTTTTTCATTTATTTTCTCTTACATTGTTTGCCTGCTGGTTTCCATGTGTGAATGTCGAAGAAAAGTCATGTCATTTTGGAAGAGGTGGGAATTTAAAATTATTTTGTGGCCTAAATGTGATTGCTATTGGTCCATGAAACAAGGAAAAAATAAGTAATATAAAAGGAGAAAATATTTCTGATGGCAGAAGGAGTAAAAAGAGTAAAATCAGAAAATCTGCAATAGAAAGAAGATATTACTAGGATCTGAAATTCAAGAAATATGCATTTAATTGTCTTGAATTTTCACAGCTGATCTATTCCTCATCAAACTAAAAAGAGAGTAATTTTTTCCTCCATTTGTTTAATTGTGCAAAGAGAAAAAAAAATTGAGCTTGTAGTTGACACCAAAAATTTTAAAAAACCAACCAAACAACAAAGTAAATTCATTTTCTTTAAGGAAGATGAGGAAAGAGCAGGATAAAAGAAAGCCAGTTTGATTATTATTTTTTGAAGTCCCTATTAATTCTCATGACATAGAGCAGCTTCAGAAAGTTTGGCTTAGACTGTTATGAATTCAGGGCAGTTTTGGAGAGGTTTTGAGCACAGCACTGATCGCCCTGGAAGTGGCAAGAACTCCTTTACCAAGGTAACCAGAAACCTCTGAACCTACTGGGAAGTTTTGTATCATGGTGGTTCAGGCACTTTGAATATCCTTCAGGAATAACTTGCTGAACACTGTGAAGCCACACACATTTACAGATCAAAATATTAGTTATCCCTATGTACACAAACATGCACACGCTGACAAATTATGAGTCAGGAGGGTTTGCATTTGTGAGAATTTCAAAAGAAAGCAGCAGCACAGATACACTGGAATGTTTTGCAGAGCCAGGAGAGAAACATGCCTCGTGAAAAGCATACAAAGTAAAGCCTGGAATCAAGTATTTCTCTACTTTTTTTTCTCTTTGAAGCAAAAAAGCAAACACTAAAGCTAACTATCTAAAAAAATAGTAACTCCAACAGCCTCCATAGTTTGATAGTAAAAAGTTGGTCAGCACAGGTGGTTTGCCAATGATGCACTGAGAGAATCCACGGTGTTTAGTGGCTCTCATACCCATCATGGTGTGGAAGCTGCAGTGCTCCTGCTTGGGGCTGTAAGACACCACACTGGCCAGACACGAGGCTTCAGAGCAGAGCTTCAGACAGGAAAGGCCTGTTGTCTCTGACATATGTGAGTATGAGTTGGCAGCAGCACTCTGGGGGCATTTCCACAGGCTCAGCATTCTCTTTTAGCCACCACCATGCACTGTTTGAATCCAAAGATACACCATCTTCAACCAAATGGATTTCCAGAGCGTGCCAGCTCCTTTAGGCTAATTCCAGGGGAATGACTGTTCCTGCAGCCCAGACAGGAGCAGGAGCAGGAACAGGCAGCACACAGCCTTGCTCCCAGCTGGCCTCATCTGATTTCCTGAACCATGGCCTGAGATCACTGAGCAGCAGCACATGGGATGGTGACCCACCAAGGCAGTAGGAGCTGACCCACTGCCTGCGAGCCAGGGAAAGGGCAAAGGGGCCACAATAACCCCCACTGCTGCTGCCCTGAAGTGAGACTGGCCTGGGCTGTGATGTGGTGGTGGCAGCAGCCACCCCTGAGCAAAGCTGGTCACACTGAGTGGAGCTGCAGGCTGTGTTCAGAGCCAGCTGCCTCGCTCACCAGCCGTGGCTGTGCTGCTGCAGGCACGTAGGCACAGCCACGGCTGGCAGGCAGAGCAACTTCCCAGAGCCAGCAGGGCAGTGAGGGCTGCTAGGGAATCCTGAATTACCCACCTCTGGGAACAGATGGGAGTTCACCTTTAGGAAAGTCAGCTCAGCAACTTTCACAGGCTCAGAATGCACCTCAAGAGGTATAAGGATCCTCTCTCCTACAAGTGTTACTTGATGTCCTCAAACTGCACATTCTCACCCTTCTGCCTGCTTTGAGCTACAGACTTATTCATATGTTTAAAATAATACCCCCCCCCAAAGCAATATTTTCCTTTGTCCTATCAGTTCCAGCTGCAGATTCCCACCCAGTCCCTGTTTTGAGTTACACTTCAATAAATACACTTGCAATTGAAATCATCTTTCCTTTTTGTCCTCCCCATGCTACAGATTCCCACACTGACCCCTCCTTCAAGCCACAATTAATACATAATTTATGTCTGAAATAAAAATCACCTCCTCCTCCTGCCTTACCCATTCCAGCTGCAGTTTTCCATTGCCATCCCCGCTTTGAGCCATGATTAATACATATGTTTAAAATAAAATAATAAAAAAGTAATCTCTGGCCTCTGCTCCCCAGCTGCAGGCTCCCATTCCTATCTTATCCTCCATTTCCAGCCTGGGAGCTCTCCCAGTGCTACCTCCCAGTCAAAGAGGGAGCCTCCTGTTGCAGCCTCCAAGGCACCTCTTCATGGATCACTTCCATCTCCTTCAAGGATCAAACCCCACAGCCACAAGCCTCTTACATCAATGACACTTTCAGCAGCAAAGGTGGAAAAAATATCTAAGTTAACAGTCACTGGAAGAGTGAGGGACACGTCTGGGATTTTCTCCTCTCACCCTGCAGGGATTGCTGTGCTGCCCAATGACAGTGGGTTAAGCCTCTGCTTTAGTTCTGCCTCAGCAAAGATTTCCAATGGATTAAAGGGAGCCCAAGTGACTGTGTAACCTGGTGTGAGGTTTGGCCTTGCTAGATGGCCCATGCCACTGGTTCCAGTGCATGATTCTCTCTGGGGAGCTGACAGGGATCCTGGATAGTAATCAGCTCCTATCCCCTTGTCCCCCCACCTGTGTCCATTTATTTAAACAAAAACCCCTTCACAGGTAAGACTCATCAAAAGTGTTGTGTTGCACTGAGAAAAATACATGGCTGTCTTTGCCCTTCTTTAGTGAATGAAGCATCAATAGCATTCAATGAGACAGAAAAGGGGCTACCACTGGTGCTGGCAAGGAGGAGAGGACAGCCTGGAGTGAGAAGAGGACAGCCTGGAGTCTTTCACCATCATCCTCAAAGGAGTAGCTGCAAGCAGCTGCCAGATGCCTTACTTGCCAAGCACTGTTCAGATGAGATCAGGTTTGAAGGTGGTTTCCCAGTTGTTTGGGCATTTACCTGCATTGATCTGAAATCCTTCACACCACCTGCATCTTCAGATTTTTCTCTCCTTTCTTCAGCATCCACTAAAAAGTCTGCTTGGGTGGGAAAGGGGAGGGTAGAGAGAGAAGAAAAAGGACCAGGAAGGGCCTGGGGTGGATTTCCAGTGCCCTAGCCATGGAGTGGAGATCAGATGTCCTGGGTACCACAGTCCTGCTGTTCCAGTCAGCACTTCAGTGCCTCCCCACACCTCTGCTTCAGTCAGTGTGTCTATGCATGAGGCTCACAGAAGAGATTTGTCCAGGACTAGGGTTGAGGATTCCGGAGTGGGGAGTCTCACTGTGCTCTTCTCACATATGCTCCTCCAAGGGACTCGTGCAGAAAGGGCAGGGTAAGGGGGCTCCCATCCTAACCCTGCTGCACCTGGGACATCCCAGCTCATCCCTTGTTTGGTTTAATTGCTACTTGACTAATTTATTTCTGTTGTATTAAACAGTTTTCAGATGGTGCAGTTAGCAGGAGTAACAGCTTGGTAGCTGAAAGCAAATGTCCTCCCAAGAGATGAAGCAGTGGGAGGTGGCACAGGGACTGTCAGCCAGGTGACCTGGCCCTGTCTTGCACATGATGCATTATCTTATGTTCCTTTTACTTCAATCTATTTAGCTCAGAAACTCATCAGAGAAGAGTTTATCTCCTTGTTTATATTTGCACTGTGGCTAGTACATTAAGACCTGGGTGCAAGTTGGTACTTAGAAGTACTGCTATGAGTTGCAAAATAGCAACTGTTCAAAATTACAGGAATTTGGGATTCAGTTTGGTTTGTTCATTAAAACAAATATCCAAAATCTAAATTCAAACTCCATGAGTTAATTGGATCCTCTGCCAAGGAAAGTACTTTTTCTTATACAAGTAACCTTGAGATGAAAACAGTGATAGAAGGTATGTAGCAGCACATTCTGCTTCAGACACATTTCTCCCTGCACCTCCTGGGAACATGGATCACCTTTTCTTAAAGCTAAATCCAGCAAAATATTCTCCATTCCACCTGCCTCAGTGGATGTTGGAGCCTCTTCCAGGCACGGGGGAGTGTCAACAGTTCTGCCCTGAAAGCACAGGGGGCTCACTCTTCTCCACAAAACCAAAGAGAGGAAGAATGGTGAGGAAGAAAGCAGCAGTGCTGGGAGGGTTGGTTGGGAACCCAGGAGATGTGCACTTTTTTTCCTTCACTCATTAGCAAAGGCCTTTGAGACCTACTTATGGAAAGTTCTGCAGAAAAGGTTGGTGTTGTTAATTAAAGCTTTCATATCTTTCTTACTTGGTAGGGGATGAATTGCAGCTGTCAGTGTTTGCTGTCCTCAGAGCTGTAAAGATGTTGGGCCATGCCCTTGGTCCTGCACACTTTGCTACCTGCTTATCAGCAGTGCTCATGTCAGCTTTCATTTCCTCCTTCTGGGCTGAAAAGTTTCCATGGTGCCTGTTTGAAGGAGTGTCACTTGCCTGAGAACAGCAGCAACAAAGGACTGCCCGAGGTGTGCAGACCTGGAGAAGCACATCCACCACACATGGATCTGGTGAGGCACATCCACACACAGCCCTGGTGAGACACATCCACCACACACAGACCAGGTGAGGCACATCCACCACACACAGCCCTGGGGAGGCACATCCACCACACACAGCCCTGGTGAGGCACATCCACCACACACAGCCCTGGTGAGGCACATCCACCACACAGAGCCCTGGTGAGGCACATCCACCACACACGGATCTGGTGAAGCACATCCACCACACACGGATCTGGTGAGGCACATCCACCACACACAGCCTTGGTGAGGCACATCCACCACACACAGACCTGGTGAGGCACATCCACCACACATGGATCTGGTGAGGCACATCCACCACACACAGATCTGGTGAGGCACATCCACCACACACAGACCTGGGGAGGAACATCCAACTCAGATCTGGTGAGGCACATCCACCACACACAGATCTGGTGAGGCACATCCACCACACACAGCCCTGGTGAGGCACATCCACCACACACGGATCTGGTGAGGCACATCCACCACACACAGACCTGGGGAGGCACATCCACCACACAGGGATCTGGTGAGGCACATCCACCACACACGGATCTGGTGAGGCACATCCACCACACACAGACCTGGTGAGGCACATCCACCACACACGGATCTGGTGAGGCACATCCACCACACACGGATCTGGTGAGGCACATCCACCACACACGGACCTGGTGAGGCACATC
This sequence comes from Pithys albifrons albifrons, assembly GCF_047495875.1. NCBI lineage: Eukaryota > Metazoa > Chordata > Aves > Passeriformes > Thamnophilidae > Pithys > Pithys albifrons. The sequence goes on from NC_092464.1 coordinate 52,612,185, forward strand.
CACCACACACGGACCTGGTTAGGCACATCCACCACACATGGATCTGGTGAGGCACATCCACCACACACGGATCTGGTGAGGCACATCCACCACACATGGATCTGGTGAGGCACATCCACCACACATGGATCTGATGAGGCACATCCACCACACACAGACCTGGTTAGGCACATCCACCACACACAGACCTGGTTAGGCACATCCACCACACACGGATCTGGTGAGGCACATCCACCACACACGGATCTGGTGAGGCACATCCACACACAGCCCTGGTTAGGCACATCCACCACACACGGATCTGGTGAGGCACATCCACCACACACAGCCCTGGTGAGGCACATCCACCACACACGGATCTGGTGAGGCACATCCACCACACACGGATCTGGTGAGGCACATCCACCACACACGGATCTAGTGAGGCACATCCACCACACATGGATCTGGTGAGGCACATCCACACACAGCCCTGGTTAGGCACATCCACCACACACAGATCTGGTGAGGCACATCCACCACACACGGATCTGGTGAGGCACATCCACCACACACGGATCTGGTGAGGCACATCCACCACACACGGATCTGGTGAGGCACATCCACCACACACAGACCTGGGGAGGCGCATCCACCACACACAGCCCTGGGGAGGCACATCCACCACACACAGCCTTGGTGAGACACATCCACCACACACAGACCTGGTGAGGCACATCCACCACACACGGATCTGGTGAGGCACATCCACCACACATGGATCTAGTGAGGCACATCCACCACACATGGATCTGGTGAGGCACATCCACACACAGCCCTGGTGAGGCACATCCACCACACACAGCCCTGGTGAGGCACATCCACCACACACAGACCAGGTGAGGCACATCCACCACACACAGATCTGGTGAGGCACATCCACACACAGCCCTGGGGAGGCACATCCACCACACACAGCCCTGGTGAGGCACATCCACCACACACAGCCCTGGTGAGGCACATCCACCACACACAGATCTGGTGAGGCACATCCAACACACACAGCCCTGGTGAGGCACATCCACCACACACAGACCTGGTGAGGCACATCCACCACACACAGCCCTGGTGAGGCACATCCACCACACACAGACCTGGTGAGGCACATCCACCACACACAGACCTGGTGAGGCACATCCACCACACACAGACCTGGGGAGGCACATCCACCACACACAGCCCTGGTGAGGCACATTCACCACACACAGATCTGGTGAGGCACATCCACACACAGCCCTGGTGAGGCACATCCACCACACACAGACCTGGGGAGGCACATCCACCACACATGGATCTGGTGAGGCACATCCACACACAGACCAGGTGAGGCACATCCACCACACACAGACCAGGTGAGGCACATCCACCACACACAGCCCTGGGGAGGTACATCCACCACACACAGCCCTGGTGAGGCACATCCACCACACACAGCCCTGGTGAGGCACATCCACCACACACAGACCTGGGGAGGCACATCCACCACACATGGATCTAGTGAGGCACATCCACCACACATGGATCTGGTGAGGCTGATCCACCACACACAGCCCTGGTGAGGCACATCCACCACACACAGACCTGGAGAGGCACATCCACCTGGTGAGGCACATCCACACACAGTCCTGGTGAGGCAGATCCAGCACACACAGCACAGCCCTCTCCAGCTGCTCAGGGGCTCACACCCTGCCTCCTTTGCCAAGCAAAAGTGTTGGAGCTGCTGCTCCAGCTGCTGGGCACAACCATCTCTCTTTACAGAGAGAGTAATCAGGCACTGGAATGGGCTGCCTAGAGGGGTGGTGGATTCACCGTTCCTGGAGGTTTTTAAACTGAGATTGGCTGTGGCAATGAGTGCCATGATCTGGTAAAGGGACTGGAGTTGGACCAAGGATTGGACTTGCTGATCTCGGAGGTCTTTTCCAACCCAGTCGATCCTATGATTCTATGACTTGAGCTCTGCATGTCTGATGGACAGAAGTTCTGGGTCTCACCAACAGACACATTTCCCACCTGCTCCCAGCAAAGTGTGGCTTGAGATTTTGTTTGAATGGAGGTGATGTATTCAGTCACATCGGTGTGCTGAGCACTGAGCCAGCTCAGCTGGTTTCTGCCTTGGCAGAAGGTGTGTTAATAATGAGAATTGTCTGGGGCATAGGGGCCCATGAGACTCTGAGGACTGAGAAATCAGCAGTGGCTCATACCCAGTGTCACTACTGCAGAGACTTCAGTCAACATGCACTCAACAAGGCCAACCACTTACCTTAAATATTTAAATTTTGATCGTGTATGAAATGAGGGGGGAGAAAAGCACAAAACCGAGTTAGGGTTTAATAGCAGATTTGTAGCTTTTGAGGCACTTACAAACACTTTATGGATGATGGATAGTTCTACAAATATGACTTTCCCAAGAAAATCAGTCCATTTTGCAGCTCTAATGAGTCGTGCTATACAGCAGTCCACACACTGCCTGCCAGCCAGCTACCTTAAGACAAGATGCTTCTTGATTAGATAATGGGCTGGTTGAAATTCCTTCAGCTTTACTGAAACAGAAGTTAGCAATTTCAGACATATCAGATGATGCATCAATTTTCTGTAAACAGAAGACTGAGCAACCCACTTTATTGAAAAGGCCTTTATACTGTGCTAGATTTAATCTCTCAATTTGAGAAGCAGCCCCATGAAATAAGATGTTTGCATGCAAAATCTCCCAGATTTCCAATGGAAATATAAAACAAAGAAGAGCATGTTCCCTTGGGGACTGCACCTATCTTGGATTAGATTTTCTCTGATGTTTTTGCATCATATTACCAATGGCTTCAGGGAAGTGAAACAGCAGTTTTCTTTCTTGAGAACAAAGGCTCGCAGAGTTAAAAAAAAAAGTTAATATATTTAAAGCACTTTGGCCACTGTTCTTTTTATTACTCTGAGAATTCTGGAGAAAAAAGGTATCTCATTGTATTATTTTATCATCTGTGTTAATGAATTTTGCATTTAAGGCTACTTTCTGTAAAGGAAAATGATTTCTAAATGAGTGCTTTCTGTTTCCCATGGACATAGATGTTTTAACTATTAGTACTGCTCTGATAATAAAGAGGTGGCTTCAAAACCCACTGGAATCATTAAAAATACTTCCTTTTTTTTTTTTGAAAACTCCATGGATTTTGGAAAGGATGCACTGGCCACACATGCATTGTATGTAAGGTTTGTAGAAAGTCTTGAAGAGCCAAGAGCAGAACTGCTTTTTCCTCCTCTAGATTTCAGTTCTGACATCTTGCCCTGTTTGCACGAGTTTTCCCATTGTTGGCTGTATTTGATATTAAACCAGTTGTAGGAAGCTCTCAGTGCTGTAGGTTTTGCTCCTGTGGTTTGTCCTGCTGAATGGGAGGGAGCAGCATCCAGCACTTTCAGGAGTTCTGTGCCTCTTTGGGAAGCACTTTGCTTTGGCTTTGCTTAATCAGTGTAGCAGATAGTTATTATCATATATAAATTAATTAATAATTTAAAAATCCTCATGTATTGATAAATAATTTAAGAATGTGGGCTTTGTCTTCCCTGTTTGGACAATGTGAATTAATAAAGCCCTTTGCAAAGAGATAATTATTTTTACACACTTCAGGTAGAAAGACTCATTTTTATGTTTAAAATACTCAGTGTTGACCTGAGCATGGTTTAATCCTATGAAGTGTTATGATGCTTTGTTATAATAAGTGTTATTTTGCTAAATGCTTAAAAAAGATATTTTTAACAGATCATTCCTTTCCCTCAAAATGGTATTAGCAAGAGGTGTTATAATTTAAAAATAGATAAATAAAAAAACATGACAGTAGATCATCTGGGAGTTTATATTCAGCCTTTTAAGAATATTCAATGAAACAGAGAATATGTGATGATTTGGAAAAGTATCTGAAGGAAAATCAACACAGAAACACCTTTTCTGTACAAAGCTCATTTGAGTGTGGAACTGATGGGAAGAATGGTAAGAAAGCAAAGCAAAGGTCAATTTGTTTGTTTTGTTTCCTTTTAGCAGGGAAGTGAGGGGAGAGTACTGGTCATTGCTATGCTTGGCAAAAGTTTCTGGGTTTCTAATTAAGGATATTTGAAACCAAAAGCTTGTGAAGTGTGTACCTACAGTTCAACTGGTTGTAAACAGCTAATTCTTAGCTCTCAGACAGCACCTCAAATACTTATATTAGTCTGCAGGCAACCTCAGAATCATTGTCTGCATCTTCTTGGCTGCCCCAGAAAACACTAAATTAATCTGTATACTTATATACTAGCTCTAAAAAAGAACTGGTGATTTTACATTTTGACAGGTCAGCATTGACTGGAGAAGCTCCACCATATTCCCTCAAGTTATCCTGAATTAAACAAACCAGACTGTAAATACAACACTAGTAACCCCTCTGAAAAAATGGTATGAAACACCTTCCTGGAAGTTATGCTGCTGAATTTTCTTTAAAAGGCTTAAAAAAGGGCAGTGCTGGACTAAATCTTACGTCTAAATCTAATGGAAATAATTTGGTAATGAAAAGGAGGCAGCAACTGAAGCATAACAGAGTTGAAGGTGGCACTTGGGTTGGCATGGTGGGAGGTGAATACTGAGGAGGCACATAAATGGTCACTTCTCTTTGACTTTTCCATCTCTGCTGTTAACAGTCCCCAAAGACTGCCCTTGAGGGGTGTCAGCTCTACCATTTGCACTCCCAGCTCACAGACCAACTGGGAGAGCAGTGGAGCAGCATCAGACAAATTATGTACAGCCCACTCAGCAGGACAAAGAGTTAGATAAAAAGAAGGGGCAGGGGGGAAGATGAAACCAAGCCACAAGGCCATGTGTAGCACAGCAACTGCCTGGATGCTGAGGAGATTTAAGTTCCACAAGGAATACAATCAAATCTGCTGCAGAAAGTAAATGGCATAACAGAATATTGCTGATTAGCACTTCCTCTGCTTGTGTTGCTAGGGGAAAAAAAGCAACAGCTTCTTAGACTCTGGACATGGAGAGAATTGCCAGCAGTACATGCCAATGAAGAAGTCAGATAACTTACTCATATTTGCCCAACTAGTTTTCTGCAACCCACGTAGACAATTATTTGAGTACAACTTTTGCTGTTGGAACATAAATCAAGGATGAAGAAGTAGAATTCAATTTCACATCCAATATATAAAAGGCAACACCACTAGTATTGAATGCAAAGGCACTAAAAATACCTGTACAAAGCAATACATAAATGTACCCATCGTGTTGCTGTGCAGACATTCCTAGGTTTACATCCAGTAAGTTCCTGCAACTAGCCAGTAATAAAGATCTTTGCAGTGTTTTCCCAAATGGTTAACATGAAACTCTACCTGTCCCATATAAAATCCTTTTGAAGAACATCTAAAGTTCAGTGTAAGAGCAGCATAGTTCTGCTCTGCATTAGTTGCCCTTCAGTTCCTCAGAAATGCCTTCATGTCTCAATGTCCATTCATAAAAAACCTGTGGATGGCTGTGAAATCTGTGTGTATATGTATACACATCTAATAAATATGTTATAAATGAATACATATTTATTTTTAACTAACTCTGTTTGTAATACAACACTGTATCTAACATGATAATAAAAAAAACTATATAGAAAGAACTAGAGTCTTAATTTTGTCATGGCTAACATTCAACCACTGAGAGGAGTTCACCTCAGTTGACGTGAGAACTCAGGCTTGGGGTCCTTACACCCTTCACAGTCCGTGGAGAAAAATACATTCTTGTAGCACACCCTTCACCTCTTCCTAAGGTGGACACCCCACACAGACCTGATAAATCCCTCCTTGGGTGTACCTGCCCCTCTCTGAGTTACCTGCAAATGCCAGACAGGGATGCCAGGAGTGACACCAGCTGAGTGGTCATGGTGAGCACCTGAGGAGGAGGTGACAAAGTCTGCACTCAGATCACGTAGGTGAAGGTCTGACCTTCCACAGAAGAAAATGAAACAAGCCAGAACTAGGCATTCATTATTCAAGTTGTAGAAACTTTCCAAGTCCTCCTGAAGCCCACTGTCCCAAATTAGTGGATACTTATTGGTTTACTTATTCTTTATTCTTAATCCCATCTATAAAATTTAGATTACAGTGCCACTGCATCTTGCATTTCAGGTACCAGTCTCAACACTTGGGAAATGTTCACCCGACTCTTGGTCTCATAACACTCACAAATGAACCTACAAGGAAATTAATGATTCTCTACTCACTGCAGAGCTTGATGATATGTATGAAATAAGGCCTGGGGCCTCATGTCATCTGGGAGAATAAAAATAAATAAACAATTCCCTGAATTGTAAAGCCTCACAGAGGAGTGACACTAGCACAAGACTAGAATAACACACAGGCAAAATGACCTCAAATTCCAGTACTAAACATAGTGCAGCACTCAGAATATCACATGTTTGTTCATATTCCAATTCACATACATTTTCTGTCTCCTTCCATGCTATGTCATGGCTTTTAGCATATAGACCAAGTAGGAACAGCTTCAGAGGAATTATATCTATCATACAATTCAGCCCTCTGAACACCAGTGTACAAGTAAATACAGGAAAAAAAGCTCTATTTATATAGCCACACCCTCCCTTTTTAAAAGCCACCTGATCAGTACCAAGAACAAAATACCACCAATGTTCACCCCTCTAAACCCAGTGTGGAGAGAGGTCACCAGAACCCCTCTCCTTATTAGCTTTCAGGTTTTCAGAAGTGCTATGGGGACATGCTATGGGTTGGAGGGATTTACTTCCAGCACCCAGAACATTCCTGAGCTGTAGGACACATAAATACACATATGGAAGCAGCACAGCTCTCTGCCTTAGCATTAGAAAAACACAGAAAGTTGAGAGCAAAAATCCAGACTGATATGATCAAAATATTCACACGTGCTGGTATGAACTCCCCTTTTCCCTGAGTTATCTTCCCTCAGCTTCAAACTTCAGATGAAGCAGATTTGCATGCTTAACTCAGAGCATCCTTATCTTAGGCCCATTGGAATGAAGAGGTTTTACTGTAACTGAATTTTCATCTCTGCTGTGAGAAGTGTGAATCTCACTTCAAACTCAACATGACCCTCTGAGGCACAGCACAGTACATAACATCAGGCCTCCTCTCCAGGTTATCTGCAGCTGCTCTGTGCTGCTTTCCCCTTTGAGCCTTGTGCTGTAAGATAAAAATGAATGAAACATGTTAAAAGAGCACAGGGCTAAGTTGAAGGGACACAAATGTATGAGCTCACATGGGATTTATGAAAGGATGACTGCAAGAGAACTCTTTTCAAGCAGCTGGTTGCTACGATAAAAAGCAAGTTCCCCCTGTCCATTTGGTGTGGATATGATCTCATCTCAGGTGGTTTAAGAAATCATCTCTCAAATGCAGTTGGGTTAGGAAAACATGTACACTCAGATCCGGAGGGTTTGGAAGCACAGCACGGATTTTCCTTGGAGTGCAACTGGAACATGCAGAGGCAATACTACATTCCTTGTCTGGGGGAGCTGTGCTAGGAAAGGCACCATGGGACACGAGCAGCTGGCAGTGCCAGGGACCACAGCCCTGCTTGCCAACTCTTGGAATGTGTTATTTTTAGGGACAGCTTTTGGTCCCTCTCTCTCACATCCTTTCTATCCATACATTTCTGACTCCCCCACAACTTCCCGAAAGTCAACCACAACCAAGAATCACAGTGGTATTAACAGGACTTTTCCCTGAGATGAGCTCAGTTGGTTAAAACTTGGCTGTAATAATGCCAAGGTCATGGGTTCAATCCCCTGTGTGGGCCATTGACTTAAGAGTTGGACGATGATCCTTGTGGGTCCCTTCCAACTCACAATAGTCTGTGAATCTGTGATTCTATGACTTGACTCAAAGAGCAACACACAACAAAACCAGAGACCTCCAGAGGTGGCTCTCTGGGTTTGGCCAATCAACTCCCACTGCCTTCATTAGGACTTCATCATACAAGAACAACTGGGCTTTGCAAGGCTGAGCACTTTGCAAAGTAAGGTTCTCCAGCTGATATCTCAAGCCACAGAAGGTGCTAACACCAGTATTGTCACTGGGGGGGATGACTGTCAGCTGTGCTTGGCCAGCTGATGAGACCTGCTATGTGTGGTAGGAGACAACACACTGCTGGGCTTCTTTCAGCAGCTGTCCATCTCCTCCAAGGTCCCAGCAGCAAAGTGCTACAGAAGATTCCTTATCCATCCTCCATCTAGAACCACATTATTCCAGGATGTTAGAAAAGCCTTGGTGGCAATAAGGCTAAGAAGGAGTATTTTGGATGTTAACATCACAATATGCACCAGCACATTTGCTAAGGTGCCTGGACCTCAGCCCTGAAATTCAAATGCTGATGGATGCAATCAGCAATACAAAAGGATTTTTCAAATTAAAAGCCCTGTAGAATGCATAGAAAGAAATTCTTGTCTTTAAAAAACACACAGAAATAGCATAAACAAACATAAACCACTCAGGAGTAAACAAAAACAGTCAGAAGCAGCTAAACCATAACACATGCCAAGGCTTTTTCTGTGAGTTTTTCTTCCAGCACTCCTGCTTGAAAGCAATGTTGCAACTTGAGCGTTGCATTGTGCAACAAAGGGTCTCACAGACGGTGTTCAATAGTTTGACAGGTATTTCCCACTTGAAAATGATGATAGTTTTCCATACACGAGGCTATATGTACTTTATATAAATGTCAAATAACCACTCAGCCTTGCCATAATTGGGCTTTCTCTTCATAAGAAAACCCCCATATGTTGCTCTGTAGTCACCTCTGGTAGTGTGACTTGCAGAGAAGAGACATAATGTAGCCAAATGCCAAATGTAAGCAGAATTGCACTTTAAAGAAATGCAGTTTTCAGCTGCATAAACTGAGATAATCCATGATGACCAGATTCTGTTGCATCTGGAAAAAGATTAATTCTCTGACATCGAACTCTGAATTTCTGTTTTGTTGAACTTACAACTGTTTAAAGATTCTTTCTTGTATAAACTTGAGATTGGCATATGAGTACTGAGGATTACTGTGTAAAGTCCCAGCTGGAGCAAGTCTCTGAATGTATTGTGTCATTGACTCACACAGGAAGAAAAGGAGAACCTGGCAATGTACTTCATTCATTTATAAAATATGAGCTAAATTCTCATCTCTACCAGTGAGCAGCCCTGAATTCAGTAGTCATTATATGGTCACACAGGTATAATTGAAAGGAGAATTTGGCCACTTGTAGAAACAATAAACCTAGTAAGATTATGTTTGATTTGTCATTTCTTAGCAAGGTATTTGTATAAATAAAACACTGGGTATTTTTTTAATTGCTTTAAAACAAAAAAATACAGGAAACAAGAAAAAGCACAGAGTCTACTTATTAAAAAAATGAATAAAGGTAACTGCTTCCCCTTTTTAATAATTTATGGGTTTGTCTTTTAACACTATCCACTTGATTAGACAGAAAAAAGATTGTAGGAAAACTATCAACAAAGGATTAAAGCAGTCATTATAAAAAAAGGCATTTCTGTCCTACTCAGAGTCATATGACCTGCCAGGTATAAACCAACATAATTCCACTGAGATGAAACAACCTGGACAAGTTTCTTTTAAATGGGCAATGCTGTGAAGAATGATACCAGCAGCAGCAATGAAGTTCATTACAGTGGTGACTTTTAGATCCCTAATTTACAGCCACTTTGCCATGAATGAGTTGGTTTGAAGAGCATGTGACTAGGCCAAGGTTTCTTGGTCAGTGCATAAACCCATTGCAAACCACAGCACTTACTGGGTAAAAGAGACACTCATATTGCACCCAAAAATCTCATTATTTCCCACAGTGGCATGGCCTTTCCAACCTGACTTGGGAAAATTTGGAGGTTCCCTGGTACCAAACAGAAAATATTTTGGGAAATGCACAGAAAGGCGGAAACACAGTCACAGAATACTTTGTTGTCCACTCAGTTCTTATTTAGGTGTTTTAAATCTGATATTAATTTTTCAATTCTTTCAGATATTTTATTTCTCAGTTCACTAGCCAAAATTAACATCCCTGTGAGCCAATACTTCAACCATCCCCATGCCTACAGCAAGAATCACCTCATCCAGATGTTCCCTGCCAAGAACAGGCGTAATTCGTGTGGAATAGTGATGCATGTTGCATTTACCTTAATTTAATAATTACTCTTCTGGATGACAGTGACCACATCTCAAACATTAATAGCCTCCATTGTATGATCACCAGTATCAATCACAGCTGCTCCATAATGAATCTCATAAAAATATTCAATCAGTGATGGAGAGGGCCTTTGAGAGCCACAGAATGAGTTTCAGATGTTTGCAAAGTACTTGGAGGTAGAGCTGCAGCTCACACAAGGGAAACTCCACCAGGTGTTTGCAGTTTCATGCCTGCTGCATAAGTAATGTAACCCATAAAAAGGAGGGTTTTTTTTTTTTCCTCCCTCAGAGCAACTCAGCCAGGGGAAGCAGAACAAATAAGAAGATAAAGAAGCACTTTTAGAAATGGAAATTTTGACCAATAGGGGTGAAATTCACTTTAGTGTTATAGCATTGAATAGGGAAAAGGTAAAAGATGTTTGAGGTTCGTTTATTTCTGTGGGTTTGAGTTGTTGGGTTTGGGGTTTTTTTGAGGGAGAAGGAAGACTTGAGGTGTTTTAGCTGTAGAAGAATGCATGAATATAGTGTGAATGTTGAAAAACACACGTCCAACTTTGTGACCGAAAAATCCAGTCTTCTTACAAGTTTTGTGGACAGTTTTCTCTCTTGTCTTGTCTTGCAGACAATATTTAAATGTAAATAAACACATTAAACTTTTCTCCTGCTGACCTTGGTGTCTCCAGCTGTGCATCATGTTACAAAACTCCCTGTACTAAAGCACTGAGGCAACTGTTTCAGGTTTGAAGACAACAATGAGAGCAGGTGTTGGTCTTCCATACTACTATACAGAAGGCACAGCAGGACAAAGATCCAGAAGTTTCATACTTGGTTTCAACAATGTTTACTTCCAACAACTGGGACTATGTGCACTGAAAGGAAGCCACGATGCAGCCCCAGGCCCTGATCTCATGTTGCAGGTTGTTTTCAGGCCACCATCACAATTTTCCCTTAAATAAGTCTTTTCCCTAAATGCTAGTTTTTCTGACAATCCATGTCTCTGACAAGGAGTTTTACCTCTTTGACTCACTGTATTTGTATTAGTGTAGGTGTAGGATCCATTCACTCTGTGCTTAGAGAATAACAACCACTATAACTGACATACCAACAAGTTCTCATTCCTTGTATCTGCAAAATGAGGCCATTACACAGCAGTCTTTGCTCAGGTGAAACATGCCTATGAATAGTTGTCCCATTACTTACAAGGGGAAAACCCCCAAAACCAGCAGAGACCAAAAGGGCCAAACCCTAAGAGGGAAATCTCATGAGAGAAAACTCTTGTTAAAGTTTCCACTGGCAAACAACACACCTCAAGAACAGCTTTCTGAGGTAAGTGGAGTTACCTATTTCCAGAGACAGGCGAGGATGGAAAATTGGAACAGATTAAGTGGGAGTGGGGGGAAAATTACCCAACACTTTTTCAGCATGACAAGTCCTGCTGGGCACTGGACAGCTCTGGTGCACACACACTAAATACAGACACTCAGCAGTTGCCACAGCAGAGCACAGTTGGGCTGTCAGTCGGACACACTCCTTTGATTCCCTGCCCAGCTCCAGGGCAGCCTCGAGCAGTCTGAGGCCAAGGGACAGCCTTAATTTGTGGCAGCTGGACACAGTCACTGAGGCACCATATGGCAGCTGGGAGAAGCCAAGCCAGGCCATTGCCTTGCCCTGCCCTGGGATACCCTTTACAGGGGCAGGAGGGAAGCTCTGCCCCCACAGGCACTCTGCCCCAGCCCTGTGTAGCTGCAGCCCTGGGTCTTGCAAGGTGTCTCAAGGGGACTGCAAAGGGCTTGTTGCTGTCTCTAAACATCCATCCAGGCACACCCTCTAATAACCAGAGAGACCACAGTCACCATCTCCTATGGAGTTAAGTGCTCTTACAAATCACACAAGAAGCACGACCTTTGCAGCAAGCCCATCATTTCTGCATCACTGGGATCACCCTCCCATGGTGTGCCTTGGGTGACAGCAGCTCCCAGGGGGTCACACAGTGGACAAAGCACCATGGATTTGGGAGCTAAATCTGCAAAGGCATCTGGTTTCAATAAAAGTAGAAACTGGGCCAAGTTTGGTCTGCAGAAGTTTCTTCCAGGTACAGCACTGATGTCTTATCTCAGCAGCATCTTAGCTTTTCCATACCCTTGCATTAAAAGTCAAATAATATTTATGTGCATAGAGTTACAGCTCATGTGGCAATCTTCTTAAAAAGCATTAATGTAATATTTTCATAGTTGAGCCAGTAAGAATACCAAAATTATAAATTACAGGGAACCATAAATCACAACATGACACTCTGAACATACTTTAGGATCTTTTGTTTGTATTGCAGAATCCAGAGTTGTTGTTTGGTTTGGTTTGTTTGGTTCGTTTGGTTTTTTTTAAATCTATATGCAATGGCAGTAAAAGAAAAAGGAGAAATGTCTGCCCAAATCTCACATGTGAAAACAGGTTTTTCTATCTAGTTAGTCTAAAAAAACAAGGCAGTCTACCTTCCCAAAAGGGCCAGACATAAGAACAACTTTACTTGTGCCTTCAGACATATTCAGCAACATTCTGGATTAGCTTTAGCCATTAGGTAATGCAAGATTCAAAAACCATTACCCCTTTCACAAACCAAATTCAGAAACCTTCAACTGAATAGTGCATTCATGTATTTCATGCATGCATAACCCCAGAAGTGAAAGTTTAATAAATTCTTGTATTCAATGGCTGGATCAGAACATGTGTCTTCTCTTTAGGAGGTTAGAGGGAAGGTGTTCAGACTGAACACAAAACTCAACAGCTATTTTCATCCATTCCTTGACTGCCTCAACAAAAGTAATTTGCCTTGTGAGCATGATGAGCCAAGTAAAAAATTGTTCAGCTCACTCCTTTTTGGGAAATCTTTGACATTTTTTATTTATTATTAGATTAGACAATTATACTGGTTTCAATGTGCTTGCCCTCTGCTATCCACAGATTTTGCTAAGTGAAAAACCCCACTATGAGATCTCAGAGAGTCAGTGCAACAAGAAGACAAAGGGAGGAACAGCTTAGCTCCTAAGATTTACACTTGCACTTTTGGCCTCACAGAGAAGTCACCAGGGCTTCTTGAAGGCTGGCAAAGTTCTCCTGTTAGACTCAGGATATTCTGGTACAAACCAGAAAACTTTTGCTTTCACAGAGCCTTGTGCTCCTTTTAGATATGGTGTGTGCCAGTGTGAAATAGAGCATATAGTTGGTGCCAAAGGTATTATGCCATTGCAAAGAAGATGAATCCTCTGCTTTCCTGGTTGTCAGTCAGTCTGTATCTTGTGGTCTGAAGCTGCAAGGGCAGCTGCTAAATCTGGAGCTGCAGCTACATGAAACCTGAGGTATTACTCACCACTGAGAGCTACAGGAACAAAAGCTGAGAGCACCAATGTGCACCATTCCCAGCTCTAAAAGCTGCCACTTTGATTCACCTTTGTTTCACTCCTCTCTTCGAGGAGTTCTAGGGGTCTACAACCATAAACCCACCAGTTAAGCACCAGTTAAACTCTCACCAATTAGACAGGGAAAGGCTGTGACCATCCAGCACTAGGGAAGAGGAGGTGGGATCAAGGAAAGTTCTGGTAGCAAAACAATGTGGGGCAAGGATGGGCTTGCCTCAATAGTACAGACACACCATATATTACTGTAATGAGATTTTGCTGACAGATTAGTTGGGTGCTGTTGAACCTCAGGCACTCTCTGCCTCTCTGTGTCTCCCATCCTCTTTACTGTATTCCTTCTCAAGGTTTAGCTTTTGAGGGATGAGGGGGAGATGGGCAGAGGCACGGAACGAGGGCAGCCTGCAACATCCACCCCTGGTCAGCAGGAATGTCCTCAGGGGATGATTTGGGTGCAGGAACCTGAGGATGTGGCAGGACTGAGCTGGAGCAATGGGTCATGCACAGGGCACAGCCGGGTGGTAGCAGAAAAGCCACCAGGAAGAATGTAAGGCATGCCAAGGGTCTGGTGATGCTGTGATTTGCATTGGTGCAAACATGAAATGGCAAACAAATGGCCAACTTTGAAACTTAGGTGAGCATGAGACCCATGGACCTGAAGAGGGAGGAAAAGGGAAAATTATGCAGAGTGAAGGCAGAGCGGAGAGAGGACATAGTGACAGTAAGAGGATATACTGCACCAGGATAGTGCATCAGCAACTTTGGAAATATGAAAGTGGAAATGGTTAAATTAAATTACATTTTAATGCTCTTTCTGGTCTGCTTGAGTATCATGAATATTATAATCAAGAGATTGATAATTTTGATAATTTAGCAGAACAGAAGTACACAGTCCCCAGAAAGTGTTAGATTGTATCAGCGTGGAAATCCCAGTCAAAGGAAATTTCAAAGATCTCCAGACAGATCCTTAACTGCTTCTGTGGCACTGCTCCTTTCTTCAAGATTACGTTTTGTTATTTAATTTTTTGAAAATATCTCTGCTAACGATTAACAAAGATCTGTATCTGAGCAAACAATCTCCTTTGCCTGTTAGGTAGGAGGAGATCAAAACTTTGCACACTGATGGTCCCAGGGGACGAAGAGGAGCAGCTCCACCACTCTGCAGTGTCTCATCAAGCTAATCCACAGTGTCACAGGCAGCAGGAGCCCACGGGTGCTAAATAAAGCCTCCACCATGAGCTTTGTGACCAAGCCTGTCCTTGAGAGATTTCCCTGAACAACCTTGCTGGGGAAGGGAGTTTGCAAACTTGGTATTGGGGGTGACCGGTGTTTAACCACACCAAGCAATTAATAAAACAGCTCTCTCACTGATCAGAGTGACTGAAAGCAAAGACAACCATCAGGGCCCTCTCTGTGTCTTCTGCCAGAGAATTTACTACTCTGTCAGACATGTATTTCTTATTGTTGCTGTGATAATAAGATTTTCAGAACTTCATCCATAAGTGCTAATAAGTATATTGCTACTGAGAAAGGATAGAGGGGGGAAGAAAAGCCAAGTCCTCAAAATAGACATTTTTTTTCCAAGCCCCAAATGGCAGTTCAGCTTTCCCTTTAATAAGCATTCTGAGTTGAACTGCCAATGCTGCTGTTGCACATTTCTGCCAAATTTCTCCTGCAAATTTTACTCAGTTTTTACTCTACCAAAATCATATTCACCTCAGTTGGAGTTTTATTGGCATTGGAAGTGAATGAAAAACCTGAGCAAGGACTTTGGAATGTGGCTGAGATATTATATGTCTTTGCATGTGTGTTTATTCATTTTTAAACATTATTATTTATACCCTCTGGAAGCAAGAGAAAAGAAAAAAAAAGAGGGGATGTACTATAGGTTAGTTTAACAAAACAACAATGATTTGCATTGCTGCTGACAACTATCTTGACTCTCCAGCACTGAGAAGTGCCAGATGGCGAATTTGGAACTGTTAGCAGCAGAAAATGTGACCATCCCAGGTTCAGGGAGGCTCTGAAAGGAGGATTTGGAAACTGGAACTCCACATGAGGACACAATCCAGGAGCAGAGCTCACTTTTATTGAAGAGGTGGCTGCAGGTAGCGCGGAGTGCATTAGAAGTTCTTTAAGGGCTCTGTTCAGCTGCTGCAAAGAGGGAAAATCTCATCTGAATGCATATATATTTTGAAGAAGAGACTGACAATGCAGAAGTCAGCTTAATAAACATGTGTGTGCATCACTGCAAGCAGGAACCAGAGCAGAGCTCCCATCCAATGCTTTTGGGAAAGCCTCAGTGAGCATATTGATAATATGTGCTGTCAAAATAAGCATTTTCCATTGACTGATGGTACCTGGTGGGATTTCAGACCTACACATTTTAGAGGGAAGAAGTGGCCACATCTCTGGCCCACCCAGAGTGGGGTTAGAGTGACGAACTGGGACAGCTGTATCAGGGAGGCAACACCTGAGCCCAGCCTGAGAGTCAGGGGCTTGTTTCCTTTCTTAACAGATGCGACACTGACAGAAGACAACAATGGGAGGTATTCCTGTCCCAAAGCGTTCCTGTCCCCAAACATTGCATATCTAGGTAGTTACCCAGGAGCCTTCTATTCCCTCTAGCCCTGAAAGGCAGATACAGGAACTGGCTGAGTTGCTCCACCAGAAGGTGAACGTCTTGGACTTATTGAGTAAATCCCACCTTTTAAGGTACATATTTTTCTTGACTGCACTGAAAGCCAGAACGCCCAAGCCTTTAGGAGAGATGTGAGTGCCTGAACAGACAAGTGTCATCATCAGCACCCTGAGGTGTCCCACCTGGCCCCTCACCATCTCCCCAGAAGGGCACAAACCTCTCACAGTTCATCTGCTTGGGCTCTGACTTCTAAAGGATGATTTTTGTTACATTTTCCATCTCTATCCAAATGTCCTGAATACCTCTGGGTGTATCTACAGTGGTGCCAAGCACCTGAATTCCTCTCCTAGTGGGGGAGCAGTTACCAGGTAAACAGAAATCCATTTTGAGTTGTCAAAACTGATTTATATTAAAATAAAAGACCATAGAGCAAAGCAAATGTCCATTGAATGCCTTCTGCCTTTCCCAACTGTGGTAGTTAAAGGGACGCCTAAAGAAGAGAAAGAACAAGACAGGCATATTTGAAATTTCCCATTAGCAATCTCCCACTCTTCATCTATTTTCAGTTTGGGAGTTCTTGATTAAGATGTGGTGCCTGTGTATTTATTAATCCTCACTGGGTTTCTCTTCCAAGAACATGTTCAGTCTGGCCTTGAACTCAAACTGACTTTTACCAAAAACAGAAGCAAAAAAAGACAAACATCCTGCCTTCCCCAACCACCTAGCAGGACAGAAATGTATCCAAAAATAGAGAAAGTCCTCAAAGACCATGCAATCATTGCTGGCTTAGTAAAAGATAAACAGAGTGACAGAGTAGGAATTATTTCTAAATATTTTCTGCTAAAAATGGCATTGGGACAGGTTACAGGTGAGGTTCATGAACATCCACTGATTCTCAGATAGTCCTATAAAGGCAGATGCAGAAGGCCTAATAGTGTGCTAGTCTGGAAAATATTGGCCTTTTTTCAAGTTCTGAGGAACTAGGAGGAATTATGTCAAGATTTTTTTATCCATGTTAAGCAATGAAAAGACATTATTGCTCTATACATGGAATATCCGTTTCCTTAAATGCCCAGTTTGTGTCCTTGCTACTCCTTCAGTAAAAAACCCCTCACCTTTAACATAGTTTTTCATTATCAGCCTCTACAATAATACATTCTGCTTTTCTTTCTTTCTCCTGTTGATCCCAAATTTGAAATGTATTCTTCCAAATCTTAAATTACTGTAAATTTTACAATTTTATTTATACCTCGTTCTTGTTTCATAACTTCATCTATTAATTTAATTTAGATGTGAAAATACTGGGGGGAAACATCTTTTGTAGAATATATATATTTCTTTGTAAAAACAGGAATATAAATACTGAGATAGGGAATATGATGTTGATATGGAAATCCCACACAGCAAGTCCATTGAATGAAGAGGAGGGGAATATCCCAGTAGTGTAAGGCAAAACACACCATGGGAATGGTGATTATTCCAAAGCCACATGTAATAAACTCAGGAAATACACAGTTAATATGGGAACATGCTCTAAGAAATTGCAGGGGTAGAGAAATCCAACAATCTGACAAACAGAGCAGGGGACAATTACTTTGCCTCTTTTCTCCTCCTTTTGATGTGACCAAAGGATAGAACTCAAACTGTCATGGATGTAAATAATTACAAGAGAAGATGGTAAATTAATTACCTGGGCAGAAAAATTAACATTGGAGTCCTGCTAAGGAACTGATACTTAGCTATTGCCTTGGGATATAGTTGGAGATACAGAGACCAAGAGTAAATCACAGCACCTCTCTGGAGGCTGTTGTGTTCATAATACCAAAAACTGTATTTGAAATGTTCTCTGGACAGTCTTTGGGGTCACTGAGTGTCGTGCAAAGGCAAAATAACTCCTCTGGCACTTCTAGATGTACTCCTGGGCTGTAGCAAAGATGGGACATGTGCCTGGGGACCTTCTGCAGGACCAGGTTTTGGGACTGTAGTGCTGAGGACACCAGAGGATACTGAATGGAATAACAGTAGGAACTGGAGAGACTTTGGTAGATGTTTTCCTAAGTTTACTGAGTTCAGGAGCGGCCTCTGAGGAAAAGGATGACTAATGCATAATGCCATAACTTTAACAGTGAACCTACAGAGACTGAGTAGGAAACTACACACCAGTCAGCTTGACATGAGTTGTGAGCAAAAGCCTTTGAAACTCTTTTAAGAGTCAAAAGGGAGAACATTTGGAAAAGCACAGATGAACAGCAAATACCCAGCATGGCTTCAGGAAGGGGAGGTCACCGTGGCTCACTGGCAGAGGGGAATTCTTTGTGGATGTTCCTGCTGGGATGGGAAGGGGCTGCAGCACTCCAGGGCTGGGACTGGGCAGATACAGAGTAGTGACAGGCTCCACCGTGCTAATTGATGGGATAGAGATGGAGTTTGTGGAGCTGGAGGACACTGCACACTCACACTGAGGATGGGCTAAGGCAGAGGCTACAAAAGATGACCTAAAATGGAAAATTTTAAAGATGGAAAGTAAAAGAGGGTTGCAAAGTGCTGCAGGAAATTTAACCGGCTTCAATAAATAAAATAGAAACAAAAAAACCCCCAAACAAACCACAAAAAAAAAAGAAAGGTTTGTTACTCATTCAGCAGATCATCAGTCCTTGGCAAATTATAAGCCCCTCAATGCACTGTAAGCTGGTAAGAATTGCTATGGTCATTTTGCACAACAAGAAAAACAGAAGCACCACAATATTAATGGTTTATCCAAGCTCACACCTCCTGCTTCAGCTGTCTGGAGAAAGGCAAAACCTGGGTTTAGGATCCTGACAAGTAAATAAAAGGGAAAATATTCTTTTCAATATCTTGTTTTAAAATGAACATGCTTCAAATTTGGGGAGGAGGCTGGAAATCTTGTGAGACGAGGGAAAGGTCCTGATTGACGTTCCCTGGGAATCTGCACACTGAAGTCCACCCTCTGCCCTCCCTGGTGAGGTCCCCCATGCTGAGAGCCCTCAGGTATCCCAGTGGGACTTGGGGTTACTTTTCCAGGGTTACCCTCACAGCAAGATGATTTTCAAAACTCACCACCCTTTATCTCCTGGTACAAATATATAATATCCACCTGAGGTTTCAAAGATGCAGATGGAAATAACACCATAGGGCAATTGCACTTCACCTAATTGCCAGCCAGGAAACTCAACATAAAGCTGCATAAAAATGTCCTGGAAGAAGGTCCACAAACACATATTGCTGTTATCACCAGATTGCTCACAGCACTTCCAATAAAGCCCCTTTTTCTTTTACTAGTAACCTTCTCAGTGTCATGATTCCCAGCTGTGGGAGCCATGCCAGGGGAGAGGAGAAAGGAGGGAGGCTGCAGCCCTGTCAGTGGAGATTGGCCTTTTGGTTTTGGTTTGTTCTGTTTGGTTTTTCCAGGAAAGTCTGGGTGCTGAGAGCTCAGCTTTACCACCTGGGAAAGACTGAGATCCAACTACCATGAGATCAAGCAGCTCTGTGCTGGGCTCAGGGATGCTGGGGCTGCTCAGCCCTCCCTGCTCTGCTAAACCTCCCCTCCAAGTCATGAATCACAGAGCCACAGACTTCACTGTGCAACCTTTTCCAGGCTGCTCCTGCTGCTGACGGGAACTATAAAGGCCAGCACTTTCCTCTGACTGCCTGTGGGTTTCAAGGCCTCTTTTTCCTTTCCTTTTCTGGTGCTTCTTTGCCCCGTCTTACATATTCTAATTAGCTCTCCTGGAGGAGTTTTACAAGATGAAGATAAGCAGCTTATCCTAGGCAGTTGTTTGTCTTCACATTTTGCCTCAGAAAAGATTAAAACAAAACTTTCAAGGACTGAGTTTCCATCTGATCCGTTATTTGAGGGGCTGGAGAACAGAAATGCTCTGGGCAGTCAAGCAGGGAAGTTGAAAAGGAATCCAGCTGAAATGCAATAAAACAAATATTTGAAGGGATTTTTGAGGAATTCCAGGACAACTCGCTCCTCCCTTTTTATTAGTTTCACCAGTGCTTGATAAGGTGGCTACATTCTCCAAGTGACTGACAAAAGGCCCTTTTGAACCATTATTTAAGAAACAACTATGTGGCTGTGTGATTGTGTTACCCCACCACAGAGATTTTTGAGCCATGCATTGAGCAGACATTTCCTTTTCCCATTCTCATTATTTTTGGGAAAAGAAATATTTGCTTTCCTTCAACAACTATCTTTTGGAGTCAGCCAAGTGGAGCTGGGAGACAGCACAATAAATATTGCTAAGCCACAGGGTAATTTTTTTAATAAAAGGTCATGACCTGCATCTCTCCAGATATTCTGGCACTTACTAGCTCTGTATCCTGTGAGTTGGATTTCATATTCTACAGCTTGGCCCACAAATTGACTGTAGAAGTCAAAATATCAAAGGGCTTTGAAGCACAATTAAACAAATTAATGGAAGTCCACAAGGGGCTATTGAACAGGAACATACAGACATAACCTCTGGTTCACAAGTGCCTAAGACAAAGTCTGACAGAAAGGAGGTAGAAATATTGAGCAAGTATCACTGAAGATAACCCTGTTTCCATGCTGAGATAGCCCTTTTGGTAAAGCAGTGATGCAGTGCCCACTGAAGAGCTAAGTAGCCTAACAGATGTTGAACTCAGAGCTGAGCCCCAGGAGGAGGAAGACATTTTTCACAACACTGAGCTACAGCACATATATTTTATTCTGCACAAGTCCCTGTTGCCATCTCTTTTTTTTCTGAGTTTTGTTTTGATATGTACAACTGGTGTTCAGCTTACAGAAATCACCCCAAGAGCAGGAGAAAAAGCAGGCATGAGCACACACAAGGGGAGCACAACATCTGTCAAGGTGGTGTCTGAGTGCACGGCTGCACATTCAGAGAAGGTTTCTATATAGGGAAGGATAGGAAGTGTAAAAAGTGATTTTAAGATGGATTGAGGATGGAATGGCAGAGAATTTGGAGGTTTGAGGATGGGGTTGGTGAAAAGAAAGGAGGATATTTGGTTATGGTGTGGGAGGATAATGCAGGAATGAGGAGCAATATGGACACCCTTTCACTCCTGTCCACATGGGCCTTTCTGGTCACAGTCACCTTTCTGAAGGGAACAAAACAAAGTTGTCTTCACATATTCCCCTTCTCAAAGCCACACACAGGGAAACAAAGGCCCAGTTCCTTCTCCTCCTTCTCATGTGTGCCTAAAGCTGTTTTTTATTCTATTGGTTAAGAAACCAATATAAGTTTTTTATTCTATTGGTAGAGTTTAGCATAGTGAGAATGCCTTCATCTCCAGTGGTGAACCTGACATACTTCAAACAGGTCTGAGTGTTGAGCAGGTTCCCATAGGGCAGAAAAACAACAGACTCTGTGCCTCGCTCATTCCCCATCCCAACCCATCCCATCTCCTGCCTTAATGAGGGGAATACACACTTGATTCTCTGTCTCTGCTCCTTATTACAGAACAGATAAAATCTTCAATCCCTGAGAAGTGACTCCTCTATTTATGTCCTGAGGTCACACAATAAATATCTGGGAATGACCCAATCCCAGGTTATGTTCTGGACACCTCATCCCAGAAGATAATCAATGAATTCCGTCTGTCTTGTGTCTCCTGGGAGAGA
Organism: Pithys albifrons albifrons; assembly: GCF_047495875.1. NCBI lineage: Eukaryota > Metazoa > Chordata > Aves > Passeriformes > Thamnophilidae > Pithys > Pithys albifrons. The sequence goes on from NC_092464.1 coordinate 52,634,084, forward strand.
TCTGCAGTAGTTTGGGGGTAATTAGCAAGAACAGAGAAGGTAATTGTCTAACACATGGCTGACCAGAATAATTGTGTAAGCTCAAAGAATATACAGGCAAACACAATTTTAGTTAACTAGAGTAAGTTCTCTGCGTTATTAGGGATTTTTAGAAAGTTTTACATGTATTTTTTGTTTGTTTTTTTTTATAAAGCCAAAAACCAACCAACCAAGAACTTTAGGGAAGATTTATGAAGTACTACATACTAATTGGGTTTGCTTTTTTGCATGTCCTTCCTTGGAGGGAAAGGAAACTACCTACAATATGTTTGTAGCTCATGAAAAATTATGGGGTATTTACTCTGAGATATTTACTATGAATTTAAGGTCACCATCAAATTTTCATTATACAGAAACTCTCTACATATATACTTAGAACACACAGTATTTTCTCCAGAATCAAAGCAATAGTTTTTCACAGACTGTGTTTTTGGTTTATGGATTTGACTCAGTCAAATTTTTTTCTTCTTTCTGTTGGAGGAGGTGAGGGTATAATTGACCTCTCAATAACTGAGAAGGACTAGGAATGGAATAGAGTGAAATAGCATGGCAGTGAATATTCAAAATACAGAAGTCAGTTTTAGTCTGTCTTTTACTCTGCTTGGACCTCCATTAAAAAAAGGCACCCCAATCCACAAAAAGGGCTGCAAGCAGGACCCTGGCAACTCCAGGCCTGTCAGCCTGACCTCTGTGCCTGGCAGGGTTATGGAGCAGTTCATCCAGAGTGCAATCACACAGCACCTTCAGGGTGGACAAGGGATTAGACCCAGCCAGCATGGGTTTAGGAGGGGCAGGTCCTGTCTGACCAACCTGATCTCTTTTTACGATCAGGTGACCCACCTGGTGGATGAGGGGAAGGCTGTGGATGTGGTCTATCTGGACTTCAGCAAGGCCTTTGACACTGTCTCCCATAATATACTCCCAGAAAAGCTGATAGCCCAGGGCCTGGACAAGTGTACCCTCTCCTGGATTAAGAGCTGGCTGGAGGGTCGGGCCCAGAGAGTGCTGGTGAATGGAGCTGCATCCAGCTGGTGGCCAGTCACCAGTGGTGTTCCCCAGGGGGTCTGTATTGGGTCCAGTCCTGTTTAACATCTTTATTGATGATTTAGATGAGGGGATTGAGTCCATCATCAGCAAATTTGCTGATGACACCAAGCTGGGAGGGAGTGTCGATCTGCTGGAAGGCAGGAGGGCTCTGCAGAGGGATCTGGATAGACTTGAGAGATGGGCTGATTCCAATGGGATGAGGTTCAACAAGGCCAAGTGCCGGGTCCTGCACTTTGGCCACAACAACCCCCTGCAGCACTCCAGGCTGGGCACAGAGTGGCTGGAGAGCAGCCAGGCAGAAAGGGACCTGGGGGGACTGAGGGACAGGAAGCTCAACAGGAGCCAACAGTGTGCCCAGGTGGCCAAGAAGGCCAATGGGATCCTGGCCTGGATCAAAAATAGCGTGGCCAGCAGGCCCAGGGAAGTGATCCTTCCCCTGGACTCTGCGTTGGGGAGGCCACACCTTGAGTGTTGTGTTCAGTTCTGGGCCCCTCAGTTCAGAAAGGATATTGAGGTGCTGGAACAAGTCCAGAGAAGAGCAACAAGGCTGGAGAAGGGACTGGAGCACAAGCCCTATGGGGAGAGGCTGAGGGAGCTGGGGTTGTTTAGCCTGGAGAAGAGGAGGCTCAGAGGTGACCTCAGCACTATCTAGAACTCCCTGAAGGGAAGTTCTGGCCAGGTGAGGGTTGGTCTCTTCTCCCAGGCACTCAGCAATAGGACAAGGGGGTACGGGCTTAAGCTCTGCCAGGGGAAATTTAAGTTGGATAACAGAAAAAAATTCTTTACAGAGAGAGTGCTCAGGCACTGGAATGGGCTGCCCAGAGAGGGGGTGGATTCACCATCCCTAGAGATTTTTAAACGCAGATTGGATGTGGCACTGAGTGCCATGATCTGGTAAAGGGACTGGAGTTGGACCAAGGGTCTGACTCGATGATCTCAGAGGTCTTTTCTAACCCAATTGATTCTATGATTCTATGAAAACCTATAAAGGAAGACAGGGATGGTCAGAAGTATGAAGTGTCTTCCAGACAGAGAGCGCTTCAATAAACGAGGTTTCTTCATCTTTGAGAGGAAATAACTGGGAGGGGGTATGATGGAAACCAACAGAATCATGCATAGTCTGTTTATGAACTTCATTTCTCTGGTTATTGCAATAAAAGGTAAGAGCCAGCCACTGAATTTGGCCAATGAAGGCACTTGATGAAAAGACAGATTGAAAGCAAAGAAGTTCTTTCTATTTTGCCCTGATTTACCTCAAGCTCCTTATGCTGGGCACATCCTTTGTGCCACCTATTTCCCTCTCTCCCTTCATGATTGCTCTTTTCTTGATATTCTACATTGTTTCCCACATAGCAGGTTTCTCCTGGGACTTCTCCCCTACACCATGGGCTGTGTTCCTTCTCTCCTGCCTGCCTGGTCCTTGCCAGCTGGGCTGTCTCACAGGCTGCTGCCTCACTTCATATCCTATGTCCCTCTCCATCTCACCAAACTGTCCGGTCAGTGATGATTTAGCCAAAAAAGCTGTGCAAGTTTTTGACTTACTACCCTCAGGTCTTCCACATTTTGCTCTGGGTATTTCCTAGGGGATTTCAGAGTAGTCAAGGAGGTTTGTCACACTTTTGGGCTTGAGCCAGAATGACTCTCCAGGGTCATTCTTACACTTCCTCTCAGCTTTAAACTTCCCTGAATCCTTCTGTTGATTCAAAACAACCTGAATTTTCTTGCCTCTATAGCTGGAGACACCAAACCAAGAGCTGTTGTGTTGGCAGATGGGCACACTGCCACTGCAGAGGCATTAGCCCAGTTAGACATGAGGCATGAGAGACATTTAAGGGGAAAAGATGAACAAGGAGGACACAATTTAAGTGCCCACATCAGGTTTTGCACTGCTGACTACTTAGGTAGAAACACGGGTTCTTAACCATTTTCTACACAAGCTTTAGGCCTGCTTTCACACAGTAAGGCAGACAGAACTAATGACATTAAAAAGGAAGGCTCTGTGGGTCCTTGGAATGTTTTTTGTGATATGGATTTTTCAATTCTCTTATGTCCTGCACAGTATCTTTAAAGACCATCCCAGTCCAGCTGGCTGGTGCAATTTGGAAGTATGGTTGCCAAAAGGAAGAAATAAGCATGTGGACGATAAATATTCATAGTGCATGAAATAAGAAAAGAAATTGCTCCTTCAGAGAGAGCAAAAGAGAGACTAATACATAAGGTATGGGAGATATTAATGACTACTGTAGTGCTGGCAAGAATTGGTGTGCATATGCTATTCATAACTTTTTAGACATCATCCTTTTTGCTGCACAAATAGATTTACAGTATGTTTTTAACCAGCTCAGTAGACAAATGAAGAAAATAGTGCAGTGTGACAGAAGGCAAATAATTCTAATTCCTCCACTGCAAAGATGTAATATCCTCAAAACAAGGCATTTCCCACTCCTTTATTCCCAACTTCTCTGCCATGACAAGCCTCTCGTATTGGCTCAAATTGTACATGTGCCAGAGTCAAATCCAATTTTCTGAGTTTGGAGGTTTGGGTTAGTGGGTAGTGCCTTTCTCTATAGCCATGAATTAATCCCAGAGTTCCAAACTCCCCAGTGACCCGTGTGTGCATTTGACATTTTGATCCTTTCCAATCCATGCCTTTGTTTTCTGTACTCTGGGCTGAGTTATGGCACAGTTCACCTCAAATCATCAGGTGCACAGCCTTTATCCACTGCCATTCAATGCACAGAGAGCTGCCCTGAGAGACTGGGTGACAACAGCTAAAGCCAAAACTATGTTTAAAGTCAAGCAATTCAGGAAATATAAAGTGAGTGCCCACATCAAAGTCTCTGTGACTCCTCTGAATGGCATCTGCACTTTCAGGCTCCCACAGTATTATTTGCTTTAGCACTTGTGGTTGATCTGCAGTCAGACCAAGCAATATACTCCAGGAGTGCATCTGAGGAGATAATCTGAGAAAACAACCAGCTTTTGCTCTGTTTCCTGAACAGCAGCAGCATCAAAACTTACTGAAATCAAAACCAAAAACACAGAAAAGCACAAAAGGAAGGGTCAAGTTCCGGTCAGGCTGGAACCTGGAGAGCGACACATACTCCCTCTAACAAATGCATTCCTGCACCTATTGCAAATTAATCAACAAGTAAACCTTTATTGCCCTAAACAGGGTGCTGAGGAAATGCAAACTAAGAAAAAACAGTGGAGATGAAGGAGGAATGAAGCTGCAGTCAGAAGCTGATTTGCAAATTACAGTGAAGCAACCAAAGCCCCACTAAATTTCATGCTATGAAAGTGACCACAGAGGTTCACCTTGTTTGGGTCTTCTCCTTGGCAGTCAGTGATCAGTGCTGGGCACTTTGTGATGGGATATCTGAGTGCCCAGTAAATGTGTCAGCAGGAGTGTGAAGAACACCCTCTCAGCTGGATGTAAAGGCTGGAACACCTGCAAGGCACACACCTTTGCAATACAGAACCACAGCCAGTGTTGCATGTCTTTCATTGGCTCCTACAAAGCTCCACTCGTATTCCTTCCAACTAAGGCTTGATGAATCTCATTTTCAAGGAAAGCTTAGAATCACTTGTCATCCTCGACCATTTTCGTTCCATACCTGCCCTGAGACAGGAAATGGAAATTATTTTCTTTTCAGCTCAGTGTTGAGGCTGAAGGATCTCTGCAAGAGGAGCACTCATTTCCCTAAATGCAGGGACAGCCCCTGGCACACAAAACCCCAAATAAAGGGCAACACTGACAATAAAACATGCAATTCACTGCCACTAAGGCATCTATGAAACATTAGACGTGAAAGAATTTCAAATATTATTTTCACAATGTTTTGTAAGGCTCTGTGTATACCATGTGGATTTGATCTGTTTTGTTCTTTACTACAAAATATGTTCTGAAAAGACAATAAAGTTTTGTAGAACTATCTCCAAAACTGTTGGAAATATTGGAGTCAGTAACAGTCTAAAATTGGAAAGAACTTATAAAGTTGGATCTTCCAATTCCTACACATCATCTTGTCATTGTTACCCATGCAGAGTGTAAAGAGCTACCAATGCAGAGCAACAGCAAAAGGCTGCAGGAGGAGTTTCTGGGAGCCACAACAGAAGTGCAGTCTGTGATCTTCTCTGTATTACATGCTCTGAGTCAGAGACTCATCTGCTTCCCAAAAAAAGAAAAAAAAAAGTGGCTGAGACAAAGTGCCCAACTCTGTCATCATTTTCCATCCTATTTCAGGGTAGGGAAGAACCAAACCCCATGTGCACTTAACTACCATATTCAACTCTGAAATGCAGAAAAACTGCCAGGGGATAGTAATTCACTAAGGACTGACTTACTCATTTTATGTCTCTTGGATTATCTTCTTAAAGGGAGTAAGTCCCAGGCACACACTCATGATGGGGCTATGAAGAGATGAATGTCTTTAGCTGTGTCCTTTCCCTCAGGGTAACTGGGAGCACCTCACACCACAACCAGGTTTTGTATTCCCTTCCCTCCCAAGAGCTGCTCCTTCTTCCATGTGCTATTAATATTTCCCTTCCCTGAATTCTTCCTGCTTTCACTGGGTTCTGATTGGTCTCCAGTCACCACACATTGGCACAGCATCCCACATGTTAAGTGAACACATACCACAAACTTAATTACATAATGGCCTACTAATATTTTCCATATTATTTTTTCCCCTGCTCCTAAAGCAAAATTATTCCCTGTTACTGGTATGGTGTGGGATTTTTTTGGTCTTTTTTGTTTGTTTTTTTTACCTACCATTTTATATTTAGCAGAACCATTACTCATGTGCTGACATTAAAGCTATTGATTTTTTTTTTCTCAAAGCAAAGTAACTACATTCAGCACAATAAATACATAAAACTTCTGTAAATAAAGACAGCAAAATTAGTAACTACTGAAAAATTCCATGAACAAATTATAAGTCACTTTTCAATGCAGATATAAGAACTAATGACAACCCAAGGATAATCAATAAATTGACCATCACATCTTAGATATAGTGTTGGGCACTCATGGGATGGTGCATCTCTTGGCTGACTGACATTCAAAAGAGGTTTCTGCCCACAAGGAATTTCATTATTACACTTGACTCTGAAATATCTATAAATATTTGTACAATTAAAAGTCTTCCCTTATTGATGTGCCTCAACAGCACATTATAAAGAGATAAAACGGGGCTGAATGAAAATTAATTTTTAATGTGATGTAAGACTTTTCTGCAGGAGTTTCATGGTGCTCAGCCATGTGCTCCTGGTTCAACAATCAGCAGTAGCTCCTGTAACAAACTGTCCTTCCAATAAGCATTATTTTCCAATTCAACATATTGCTAGGAGTTTCAGGACCAGGATACTGAATGGTCATCACAGGAATTTTGAAATTACACAATAATACCAGGACAATAGCAATGTCTAATCTCCACAGGCTGCTGTGGTAAGTTTACCAACAGAAGAACATGGAAAACCCCCAAAAAATCATTAATAGTGGAGTGGTCTCTTCACAGGATGAACGTTTTACTAATACTGAATAAATGCTGACATGAAACAGCATCTGTCTTTTATTTTTTATTCCCATGTGAAAATATGGTGGATTTCCCTCTTATCCACAAACTTTTTCAATCACTTGAAAACAATCCAATTCCTTGTTTTAGCTTCTTTGGAAGTCTCCAAGCCCTTTGCCACAAGTCAAGTATTGGCCAAGCAGGGCAAGTTGCTGTTGGCAAGGTGAAGTTCGCTTTGTATTTCACTGTAGGTTTGTTTATCTGTGCACAGTCAGCACACTCACTGCATTCAAAGACATCTCTTATTCCAGGAAACAAAGCAAAATAAAAAAGATCCTCGCTTGAGAAAACCATGAGAAAGAATGGAAGACAGGATGGCTCTGACCAGCAATCCCCTGAGCTTCCCCCAGACCACAGTTATCTCCCAGAGAGCTCACTGATGGTGCAACACCAGAGCTGGCTCAGCTCTGTGCAGCAACCCCATCGCTCACAATCCTCCCAAACCCCTCCCAGACACGCAGGAGCCACTTGGGGTATTGCACCTTTTGCACATTCCTTTGGAAAAAAAAGTCAACCATTTTTATATACTTCTAAAAACTAAGCATTTTTTAAGGTATGCTTTTATATGCACACATATGTTTAGGTGTTAAACAATGGGGTTTCCTGCAGTTATGGATTTTAGTTCCCCTCCTCTTTCTTCATTTCCTTCTTAAGTCATTCTAGGTCTTCTCATACGGACAATTTTTCTTATCTCTATGTGTTTAAAAATATTTCTAACTGGAAATGAGTAAGCTATTGCTCTGTAACCCATCTCATGGATTTGTAAGATATTACAATCACTTAATCAAAACACGTGTCCAAAAAAGCCTTTTCTTTCATTTTTTTTTAAAGAACAAAATTTTTTACATTTTGCAGACAGAATTTGTTTTGTTTCAGGCTCAGAATTTTAAAAAAACCCTGACCCTCCTCAAATGAACAAAACTAAACCTGGCTATTAGGGAAAATAAAATAAAATAAAATAAAATAAAATAAAATAAAATAATAAAAATAATAAAATAAAATAAAACAAAAATAATAAAATAAAATAAAACAAAAATAATAAAATAAAATTAAACTAAATAAAATAAAAATAATAAAATAAAATAAAACAAAACAAAATAAAAATAATAAAATAAAATAAAAAATAAAATAAATAAAATAAAAATAATAAAATAAAACAAAACGAAATAAAAATAATAAAATAAAACAAAATAAAAAATAAAATAAAAATAAAATAAAATTATAAAATAAAATAAAATAAAATAAAAATAATAAAATAAAATAAAACAAAAATGATAAAATAAAATAAAACAAAATTAAATTAAAATAAATAAAATAAAAATAATAAAATAAAAAATAAAATAAAATAAAACAAAACAAAATAAAAATAATAAAATAAAACAAAATAAAAATAAAAATAAAATAATAAAATAAAATAAAATAAAATAAAATAAAATAAAATAAAATAAAATAAAATAAAATAAAATAAAATAAAATAAATAATCTGCTGTCTTAGAGGGTCCCTTATTATTTTAGCAAATCGTAACCTTGATCAAAAATTTCAGGAACTCTGGATTCTCCAAATGCTTGTAAAGTTAATGTGGACAAAGTTTACCAATGGAAAGAGTGCTTTTGTTTTAGCAGAGCCTAAAAGTCTTGTGGTTTTTATTAATTTGAGGATTATAAAAGATGACAGAATCCATAAATCAAACCCCCAAAAATATTAGTCACAAACAGTCCAACATGTTTTCCCATAGTCATATGATAAATCCCCTATGCATTCAGGTTGTTCCCATGATCCATCTTTATTCAGTTTTATTAGACTGGCATTCAGAGTCTTCTGATTTGTTCATCCTTACACTAACAACAGCCAAGGAGCAGAGATTTAATAATGTACACACAAACTTCATGGGATCTACACAAGAGAGAGCAGTAATGCCAGAAGAAACCATCTAGCAGTCAGGATTTGTAAATGTGGTATTTATTTTTGTTACAATAGGATATTAAATGAGGCTATAGATGGTTACCAGTTATAGCTTCATATCAGTAATGTTGGCAATGAGTTAGTAAATGCAGTTTCTACCAAGGAAATACAGCAATCTAAAAAGCAGGTACATGAAGGACAAAACAGAGCAGGAAACTCAGAAATGGGGATGGACAGCTCTTAAAATATCTGATTAATATAATAATTTCCTTTGAGTACTGCTGTTGTTAATGAGTTAGTGCACGGAGCAATCACCAGGATCTATGGACAACTCACTGGTTGTTCTGGAAACACACACAAAGTCACCAGGGGAAAACTAAGGGAGGCAGGAGTATGAACTGGAAATAAATGTGGTGTTAAGGCCTGACCCATTCTTAGCACTACTGAGAGGGCAACATGAGAGGACATGACATGAGATGGGACCTCAGACATTCATTTGTGTTTCCTCCTCTCCCAGAGGAATGGCAATTCCTGATAGGGAAGAACAAGCAGAGGGAGAAAGAGAAGAAACCACAGGGCAGAGTCATCTCTAACTTGTGTCTAAAGAGTGTCTCCTCTGCTCCTCCTGCTTCCCACCAGACAACATTTCCAACCTCTCCTGGTCCTTCACTGCTTCAGTTGCAGCAGACAGGTAAGTTTGACCACCACACATTATCGAGCCACATCAAGTCTGAACATGGTTTTGATAAGAAAGTTGTTCTCCCTCTTTGCATAGCCAGAGAGGAAAGAGTTGTGCCAAGATGGAAGTGATTTTATTAAGTACTAGGATTATCCCTAATATAAGCAGTGTTCACAGGTCTGCTCAGCTGCTCTCTAGCCCTACTGCCTGTACTCTACAAGTCCTTCAGTCCTGAGTTTTAAATCCTGGCTTGCTACTTAAAACTGCATTTTTGCACAGCCTCCAGGGTACCTGTCTCCCTAGAGAAGAGCAGGTGTGTACATAACCCATGGCTGAGCCTTGCTGAGCTCCAGGAACAGCATTCCCATGTGCATCTGCCTTGCAGGACTCACCTAAGCAGCAGCGGAGACTTGTGTAACTAACAAGAGGTCTGGACTCCCCACTCCTCCCAGGTGTATCAGCACTCATGTGGATGGCACAGCCTGAGGGAAGTGTGTGCTGATCAACTCTGTGCTCCCACCCTCCTTCTCTTTGTCCCGGTTTCTGTCCGTTCCCAGGGTCCCACATTCAATTCTCTCCCCTGCCCAGCAAGGTGCAACCTCACAACCCCCTCCTCTCTTCCCTCTCTGGATGCTGTTGTCTTACAGGGAGTAGCCCTTCCCCAACACACAGGGCAGCCCAAGGGCCGTGCTCCAGAACTGAGGTCTCCCAGGTCTCAGCCCAAGGGCTGTGCTCCAGAACTGAGTTCTCCCAGTTCTCAGCCCAAGGGCCATGCTCCAGAACTGAGGTCTCCCAGGTCTCAGCCCAAGGGCCGTGCTCCAGAACTGAGTTCTCCCAGTTCTCAGCCCAAGGGCCATGTTCCAGAACTGAGTTCTCCCAATTCTCAGCCCAAGGGCCATGCTCCAGAACAGAGTTCTTCCAGTCCTCAGTCCAAGGGCCATGCTTCAGAATTGAGGTCTCCCAGTTCTCAGCCCAAGGGCCATGCTTCAGAACTGAGTTCTCCCAGTCCTGAGCCCAAGGGCCATGCTCCAGAACTGAGTTCTCCCAGTCCTCAGCCCAAGGACCATGCTTCAGAACTGAGTTCTCCCAGTCCTAAGCCCAAGGCCAGAGTGCACTGCACAGAGCCCAAGTGCTCAGTGTCCCTCCTGCTGCACCAAGGACTCAACCATTTTCTGCAAAGGCATAGAGCAGTTCTGGGAAGAGTGAAGAGTAAGGAGTATGTGACCCAAAACAGTCTCAAATTTAATGCTCAAAGTACACAATGGACAAATGGCACAGCGCTTCAGAACAGGCTCATCTTTTCATTGTTTTCTCCCTTTATGTATCTGCCATCCTTCGTGTACAAAGCTTCGTGTAGATCTCCCAGGTGGGTGCTGAAACCCCAGGAGCTGTTTTGGAGATGTCACTTAACAGCAAGAGTTCACCCCCAGCATGATGCAACGAGTATCCTCAGCATGGGCTTGGAGTAACTGGTTTGGATGCTTGACACCATTTATGTGTGAGTTTATAGCTGGAGTTTGTAGCCTTTTGATTTTGAACAAACATTATCCAGTTTTCCACGTAGCATCCTATTTCTCTCCATTCAGTAGAAACTTTCTGCAGAGACTGAACAAACATGGCTATGCCATGTTGCAGGAACATGCCTTTCTTTAAGCCCTGACTTACTTCTAATATTATCCACAATGGGTGAGTCACCATTGCTGTAAACTCAGAGGGAACATAGTTTGAGGATTTGAGAACAAAGAACACAAACCTTAAGGAAACCAGGCTTCATTACCTACATTGCTTATGGAACAGCTTGTTTCTATATATATCATTTAAGAATCATATATAGCACCATGATTTTATGTCTGAGGAACATGATTAGGCACCAGAGAAAAACATGTGCACTTTGTTTATGAAGGTGTATTTTCCCATAGTGCTGTAAGGATATTTTCAATGGGTTTAGATAGGCAGCTCATGTTTTCCTTACATAGCTGAAATATTGGACTTGATTACTGTACCTCAGAATAATGAAAAACATGAAACAATGGGATTGGAAACACTGTAATGAAATTGCAGCAGAGCCCAACCAATGTTACCAGAACAAAATGTTCATGTCCCAGTCTAATTTTTAACCTGTTTAAACCTCCCTGAATTGCTTGTCTGTTCACTTGACTACTCACATGTCGCTTTTACTGCCACAATTTTTAATTTGCAAGGTATTGATGCAAGAACCAACAGCAACACACAAATATAAGTTAATTCCTATTAGCACATGCAGCACTAAACCGTGTTTTCAGCACTGACCCACACCTGCCAGATGAAAGAGCAGAAAGCTTTTTGTACTGCTTTGCCATCACACATTGCTGAATCAACTGAACACAAGATTTCAAAACTGTGCAACTGTGAATTGTTGTGCTATGGAGCTGCAATTAGAAAGGAAATTAATATGGACAGTGGGGTGCCTTAATGCAAAATGTGACACTGATAAATCAAAGGAAACCTGCAATTTGAGCAGCAGATATTTCAACTGATTACTGATGGTAATTTACACTATTTTCACAGTCAATTTTGCATTTGCTCAGAATGAGTTAAAGGCCCAGTACTTACATCATTAGAAAAAACCAAACATAGTCATATAAATAAATAATTGGAGTTGGCCTTTAATTCCTGCTATAGGAGGAAAAGACTCCAGGCAGCCATACACCAGGAATTCTGTGGGACCAGAAACAAGGAACTCTTCATTACTGCAACAAAAAACTCATAGTTTCCAGAGTTAAGGTCCTTATTTTTTCATAAGCCAGATCATATTTAGGGGAAAATCATAGGTTAGGAACTGAAATGGCCCATAAGTGAAAACAGAATTAAGAAATTAATCATATGCTAAGTGCAGTGAACACATTCACAGATTTCTTCTGCAATAACAGGAATCAGTTACTAGGTAATGTCTGATACCTTAAATACAACTCTATATATTTCCTTTTCATTAACATACCCTTTTTATTGATTCACTGTGTTTTTCCCACTGTCCCATTTTTAGAACACAGTGCAGCTAAGGGACAAAAGTCAACATAGTATAGATCACTTTCCTAAAATCAGAAATTATAAATAGACTTGGTCCTAAAAACTGACAAAGTCACCATAAACCACTCTGACTGACAAATATTCCAGTCTGAGAAACACGTTTCCATTTGTAAGATGTTCACAGCAACAGTTGGCCAACCCTGGTGCCTAAGGGGAATGTCCATATTTATTTTCTTCACAACATCCTGCACAGTCAACTTGCCCTATTCTCTGTGGCCACAGAAAAGAAACAAGATCCTTGTGATGAAATTGATATATAAAATTAAGAAGACAAACAATTCTAGTTACCTGCAGTTTTCAAAGTGTTATTAACCTCAAACTATTTGCAGCAGATCCTGGAAGCAAAACATGGATTTTCTGAAGGTACTTGGTCCTTTCTCCTTAAGTAATCCAATGATAGGCAAAAATGTCCTCGGGGACAAGGCAATCACCTGTCATAAGCTCAGCCTTTCTGATAGAGGTCCAAAGCTACACAGTTTACAAGATTTTATCTTTTGTAGTCCCTTCTTTGCACTAAAATATAGGTCTCAGACTTAACTGCAGAAAAAGGTTGATTTGTAGTGAGATGCAGGACACAGTGAGCCATCCCTATGGGAGGAAAATAATCCATGCAAAATTCAACAGGAACTCAGGCTTGCTGGGACATCCAGTTCTGCCTCATTTCTGCTAAACAAAGCATTAGAGGGGATGAGAATGTCTATTCAGGAGCAAACAGATAAAAAAGCTCACAGCAGTTTCACAGGCCTCCTTCAAAAATGCATGAGAACCTTTCCATTGCTGCTGTTGTGGAGTGCTTTGCTTAAAAGTGGTCACACAGGAGGCTTTCCTCACCAGAAGGTCTGTTTGGGTGTAATTTGCGTGCTTGGCTTCTTTAAGATGCACAAATTTAAAGCACAAAAATACCAACTTCCCTCAGCGTGATGAAGAATGGGGGATGGAGGCCTGGGGAGATTCAAGTGCCTTCATGTTTGGTAGAAAGCGTGGTGGAGATCATGCCAGTTCTAAGTTCTCCTTAGGCAAAGACAAAGGAATTGGGCAATGTGCTTTCTGTGCTGTTTATTGGGAGAAGAACCCAAAGTGTGCTTGGCAGCTGGTTGTGTCAGCTGAGAGACAGGGGCTGACACTGCTCTCTGATGTGAAGAGGACTGAGAAATTAAACACTCACTGACACCGTAGCATTTCTCTACATCCTACTGGCCACAATGCTAAACCAAGAGGAGTCTCTGGACCTTTTGCTGCCCAGCCTTGTCCTACTGATTTTAAAGAAAGTGATGAAATAATTAAATAAGAGAAGGCAAAATGTATGTGGGGTTTTATTTTAAACATTATCATTTAGGAACTACAGGGTCTGATACCAAGAATTTCTCCAGGACCTCTTGGAAAAGCCTTGTGTAAGACAAGCTGCAGCTCCTTCTGATTGCCATCTTGGATGACTTTTTCCTTTGAATTCTGACCATCCACAGAGCTTTTAAAACATAAGACATTGCTATGGGTATCCTCTGATGAGTATTGCAGGAACACAGAGATTTACATCTCCTAGTTATCTTTCTCAACTGAGACCTACATTCCCTACTAAAAGGCAAATAATAAATATTAATAGCTCTTCCTAAGAGTTACAGTGATCATTTCAGACAGCAAAATATTATTGAAGTAGGCCCCTGATGTGCCTGTCCCTGTCTCTCGTGGATTTTTCTGCTGCAGTGTAAGCTCAGCACTGAACAACCCAAGTGCATGTCACATATTTTCATTGTATGTTCTCCCTTCCACGGGATCACAGCAGCGAGTGCATGGACCAAGCTCCACTCCTACTCTCAGCAAGGTGACTCTGAAGTAAATCACTGGGGTTCAGTTGAATTACTCTGGTGTATAACTGAGAGGCATTTCCTCTGATAGATATCATTTCCATGCATGATATACGTACGTTCCTCAGCAGTAATTAAGACCAGATGGTGCTTCATATTTATACTGTAAGTGTGTGGCTATTGTTCTTCCCTGATCCCTCAGAAGAGTTTTCTGCCATGCCCATACATGGCCAGTGCTTTCCCACACACTCGACAGCTAATAAGTTACAAAGATTCTCCTGAACAAGTATCTAATGCCATTTAAAATTGAAAAGCTTGGCAGGGAATTAAGTAACAGGTGCCTGGTATCCATCCATGGTGTATTTACAGCTGGAAGAATTACAAGCTGGGTCTTTCTGAAAAAAGGGTTGGAACTCAGTGTCTGCAGAGGAATGTATGCTGAGGGCTCGGTGCTGGAGTGGGGACACCTCCTGCTCCACAGGGGCTGCTGTAGCTCCGAAGGGAGCAGAGTCCATGGGTTGCAGGAAGGTGAGGGCAACTGACACTTTTAGACTGGCAATTCTGGTACTTTCCACACATGCTTGAGGCTTGGGAAGGCTCCAGAAAAGCCAGCCGAGATTGGCAATTTCTTCAAGCTTTGTAAGAAAAACTCTGAAAAACTTTTGAGATATAGATACACATTATGTATTATATATCAACATATATTTTAATATATATCTAATAGATAGATCTGTACAGGAGTATACACACACAAATATGCCTGTATGTGTATATATGTGTGTATATGCACATATTTAGTGTTCAGTCCTCTACTTGCTGCCTCTGAAAATCATCTGACACCAGCAGAAACATCAGTATCACTATAGGAGATAAACAGAATACTGACTGATAATTGCAGTTACCACCTGTGACTCAATTAATTTCTCAGACACAAACTCTGCATAAACACACAATGAAAGACCGTTTCTGTGGGGTGGAATATGCCCCTAGAGACATTTGCAGAGGCTACACTGAGGATCTTACAAATTTATTGCACTCCTTATTTTGTAAGACAAAAGCCTCTAATTGTGTCAGTCATAAATAACAGCTGTAGTGCAGGAGATAGTTTTAATCAGTAATCATGTTTCTGAAAAAGACTTCACTGAACTGTTGCACCTCCAGACATGGGTGAAAGTTCAGAATTAATTTTACAAACCAATTCTTTAAGTGTTCAGGGCTGAATGAAGATTATATTTGAATAAGCCTACATTTTAAAACAAGATCCTTTTTTCCTTATGATTTCTTTATGTATTACAGCCAACTGGAGAAGATCGTGGGTGGATAATTGGATAACAAATAGTGTGGCCTGCATAAGAGTACAAGTAAAAGTTTCTAGAAGACTGAGGAAAGGGGTGACTGGTCTTTACCTTTTTCCTACAGACATGTGCTTGGAGTATGTGCTTGTTATATGCCTGCCCAGTGTTTAGCTAAGGGTGGTTTGGATCTGGACTGTAGTTTATAAGTACATCTGCAGTACAAAAATCAGCAAAAGCAACAACCACTGAAGAAGGACATATGAGCTTTAGTTTCTAACACTGTCTAAGGTGTCTGCTGGCTCAGTAAGAATATTCTGTTTCAAGCAGATTAAAGTATGGATCAGATCTCAGAAAGTATCAGGATGAATCCTTAGAGTCCAGAACATCTCAAAGCTCTCCTCCTCCTTTGCCTATCCCCAGGCACAGGTATCCATATCCCTGGAGCTGTGTATGGCCACAGGGATGCAGAACATCCACCAACACAGACACAGTGCCAATGTCCACATCTCACCACCAGGCACCCTCGATGTCCCCTTCCAGCTGTCTTGGTGTAACCTAAATGCTCATCCAGGTTTTATACAGGAAGGCAAAAAGTTTTGCTAGCAGAGCCAAGAAGGCATTTTGAAGACTTTACCTTCTCAGTACTGCCAGATCTCATAATTGTAATTAACGTTTGTTTTGCTCAGAGCTCCAGGTTCTGGAGTTGTGAAAAATCTCGGCTTTCATTAAAAGAAAAAGTAGTTTTTGTGCCTGCAGAGACAAGTCTGAAAACATGAATCTCAGGCCTGGAGGATAGATTAAAAAAAAAAAAAAGAAAAGAAAAAAAAGAAAAAGAAGAAAAAAGACAGAAAAAGAGTACTTAAAAAGGCATTACTTAAAAACATGATTTTAGAAAAAGTTAATTATAATAATTTTTAGGGCTTAAAGTGTAATTTCTAAGTGCAGAAAGCTGGTTATGATACACCTTACAGCTAAAAACCTCCTTGCAAATGAAGATAACTTTACCTTTCAGAGCCCATTTGGCTTCCCCAGAGCTCACAGATGATCAAACAGAAAGAATGGAAAGAACAAAGAACTTCACCCCTACGACAATGCAATAAATTGGCCACTAAACAACCATTCACCTGCTCAGGCACGTTGCTGAGAGCAGCATGTCAGGGTACCCCATCACTGGAAATCATCTAAGAGATGGATAGGAAAGGACCAGACACATCTGTATGATCTGGGTGCTGCTATGGCAGTGTAAGCAGAGCAGGTCACTGCACCCCACACAAGTTCTGCCTGCCAGATATATCACCACTTGCCACTCCCTGGTGATCCCTGTGCTGGCCCTGCCTCTGCAGTGAAGGACGTGGAGCAGCTTTCCTCTGGTCATCTCCTGTGCCTTAGTGCATTGACTTTCAGAGCAACAGGAGGACTGAAAGCCAAGATGACACAAAGCTTCAGCAGCAGATGAGTCTGTTTTCATCTTCACAAGTATTCCCCCAAGTCAGTGTCTTCATGCACCACATAATCTCTCCTTTTTCTCTACTTTAAACAGTCAAGACATTTCTTTCCTAGCTTCTTTTCCCCTTAGATGGGTTTATATTGCGGCCTCTTCAATGTGTTTGCCATTCCCAGTCCTGCCACATGGTCTTACATAAGGTGCCCACACCCTTACAGGCTCCAAAATCATCTTGCTGAAATCATGACTTATATACACCAGTCCCTACTTCAGGGATACAGCGCTTCACACATCACTGAATGAAACTATTACAGGGTATTATTTCCCCAGATACCAACTTCTTTCACAAATTTTTGTGCCTTCATTTTCATTCTGGTCCTGGAAGGCCTCAGGGGAGATATTACATAAATATGCCACCAGAGAGGTTGAAGGTGCAGTACAAGCACCAGCAGCTTTCAGAAAAGGAGAACTGGGGATTGCTGATTTCATGGCTCTGTAATAACTTGGTAGAAATCAGCAGGAGACAGGTGTTGCTCAGAGCAGCAGGCAGTGCACACAAAACAAAATCCTTAGGACAGGATGGATCAGGAAAATCACAGCATGACCAGTCGTAGTCAGCCAAGGTGCTCTGTAATCTGTAAAAGCATCCCCAGGAACTGGCCATCTGTGCAGCCAACTGTGTGTCTGGGGAACCCAGATATTATCTCCAGATCACTAGGAATGAGTGAAACAGATGAGGATGAGAACTCCAGTTCCTTGGAAAGGGAGGACCAAAAGGGTATTATGATCTGAGGGCTTCTGGGATTTTGGCAAGAGTCTAGAGCTTAAAGGTAACAGAAAACTGGGCAGCACTTGTCTCAAGTTGAGTAAACTCTTTCAAGGAGAGAGGTGGTTCCTCTTATTCAATAAGCTTCATATGTATCAGCAGAATATTAGGACAAAGGGACTAGTTTTTAAGACTCACACTTATAGAAGAGGTTTTGTATTATATGACTAAAATTGTGAAGCTGTAGAAATGCAAGGAGGATGAAACATCCACATCCTTCTGTTCCCCCAGTACACAATGCTCTCATAATTTCCAGCTTGTTCCATTTTCACTACATTTCCAATCTATAACTTTGATTTTGGTGTTTCCCAACTGCTGAGTTTTGATTTCAGGTCTTTAACATTCCTTTAGCTTCTTTGTACATCATAGCTATAAAATAAGTAACTGGTGACTAATGCAAATCATTTACTGGGAATGTTGGCCTCTCTTCACTGAACCAGTATCAATAAATAAGTATGGTCATTACTTAACCAATTTTCATAAAAGCAACTTAAAATATCAACTGCAATCCTCCTCCACTTATCTTGGTCTCTGTGAGCACTTGAAGTTTTACTTACTAGATCTGAATCTCTGCTGCCTGTGCTTAATTCCTTTTATCTGTTCAAACGCTCTTTTCTGTTTGTGGCTGGGTAAAAGATCCACACAAACAACAGGAGAACTACTGGCAACAGTGCATTGACTGTATATAAATACTCTTGATGCACAGTGTAAATTAACTAAAACAAATGAGAAACTTCCTGTCCCTCATCACTTTCCATTACAGTTACCTTATGTATTATTTGTTACCCCAGATGGCAAAAAAATTTAAATGGAAATTTGTTTTTATGCTGCCAGTGCTTCTGCAAGTGAAGAGAGATACATTAGGAGATCAGCAAAGTGAACATGGCAGTGGCAAGAGCTAAAGCAGTAGAAAAGCTTTGGGGTGACACACCACAGGGGCAAATGGAGAAGGTCTGCACCTCTCTACATTCAGGCTGTGTGTACCTTTGCAAAATACATGAATGGGCTTCCTTCATAGTCAAAAGCAATGAACACTTAGGGCTGCTTTCCGTGCAGGTTATGTATGGATTTCATTAAACTGGCTTAGCAACCAAATCAGTTAAACCAACATCTCCCCTCAGCATGGATTCTTTCATGCCCTGCAGTAAAAGAAATGTAGCAATCTTCTCATCTAGAATAATTCAATCATATCCAATTTTGGATGCTTGAGAAAAGTGGGCATGTGGAAAGTTCTGGAGACAGAGTTCATTGTCATCACTAAACACAAAAAGCATAACCAGTGTTGATATTAACTTGTTGGTATCCCACAATCAGGTCAGAGCATTTTCAAGCCTGTTCTAGATCCTGGCCTTGCTCCTGTGAACATCCTCATTCTAACCCCACAAGGGAAGCTTTTAGGTATATCCAGTGCCTGTTCCCTAGAGCTAAGTTCAGCTGGCATGGTTTGGCCATGTTTATGCCATTACCCTCTTTCATCCTCTAAATCACAGTCAAAGGAACTTACAGCATCCAAGTCACAGTCAGAGCACCTTGGGAACCAGCCCTGGTCCCTGCTAATTCTTGCAGAGTGCTTGGGAGTTGTTTGGGAGAGGGCAGGTTGGTGCAGGACAAACCCTTAGCCAGAAGCACACTGACAACAGTGCCAATGGCTGAGCTCCACTGCTCAAACCTTGGCACTGCTTAATTTACAGCTTTGCCCGAGCTAAGAAATCCAGGAACTGCCCTGAATTCTATTAGTAATCTTTCATCTTATATCTGATTTATTGCTAAGAAACTTAATTCTAGCAGTGTCCAGACAGTAAAATCTTTTTTCTCCAGCAACACAGGCTGTTGCATGTTATCAGCACGCAGAGCCAAAAGGCTCTGCACGCCCAATCCAAAGGCAATTCAAGTCAGAGGAAGCCTGAAAAATTAATAAAGAGCAAAACAGGGAACACCACTGTGCCACTGTACTATTCCTTCATCTCCTCCCTCAGTACTGTGCCCAACTTGAGAGCCCTGGAAATAGAGCTCAAAGAAAGGAAACAGGAATGATCAAAGGTGTGGAATGGCTTTCATACGAGGAATCACTGAGTAGTCTTGGACTCTTCTGCCTGGACTTGGTGAGGATGCAATAAAGGTCTATTAAATCCAGAGTAGCAAGGAGTGGCTCACTCCCTTTTCCCATGCAAGAACCAGAGCCATCAGATGAAGTTAAATGGAGCTGAGCTTACCAGATGGAGAATTGTTTTCTTCAGCCAACAACTAGAGAGCCTGTGGAGCTTTAACCAAAGAACTACATGAATGCAAAACTTCTACATAGGCTTGAGGGAAGACTGGACAAGTGCTTGAAATAGAAATCCCCTAGGTGACAAAACAGACAAACCTCACCAAGGCCAGGAAATCCCCTGAGCTGAAAATAGTTGAAGGGTGAAAGCAGGAATTACCACATTTGTTTGCTCTGTTCTCATACTTGCTTTCCTGAAGGCACTACTGGGAACAGAGCCCTGGACTAGGTGATCCAGGGTCTGAACCACCTTGGTCATTTTGACATCTTCACTGGTGACACAGAAGGACTTAAATATTCTCTCTTCACCATTATCGGGGCTGAAATCATACGTCCCATGTCCCTGTGGGAATTACTCTGTTTTCTGAGGGGTCCTGGCCTTACATGACATCAGGAAGAGGCTGTCAGGTTGTCCTTCATGAACACCCCATGACACCTGCACTTACACTGCAGGGTGGTAGGTGTTTAAATCAACTCCACCTCATCTAAACAGCACTAAATGACAGCACCAAAAAACCCCAAAACTTAAGGAAAAGGAAAATAATCCTGATGGCTGCACACCAGGTCATAACCTTGGTTAACACAGCAAAAATAAAACTCAGCCTTTTTTCCAGTCAGTTTTCTAACGTTTTTCAGAGGTAGCGTGTGGATCTTGGCCAATTGTTAGCACTGAAACTTTGAATCCTCCCTGAAATCCTGCCGGATTCAACCCTCTGTTTAAATTTTTGCTGGTGATATTACACAGGACTTGGGAGTAAGGGAATAGGGAAGGGTGAGCTATCACTGCATCTGGGATTTGAAAGGCCGTTTCAATCAGTTTTCTCTTCTGCCACAGGAAGCAGTGATTTATTGGTGAAATGCCTAATGCAGCTGGGAAGCTCTGCTGAAGCCTTGAATTTGTGTGAATATTTCCCACGTGAGAAAAGCCCAGATGGGAAATAGTCACACAATGGGAGGGAGAAACCTGGAAAGCGGTAATGTCAACAGAGATTTAATAGAAATAGTATGCAGCAAATTGGACATGCAGTGAAGAGTAATACAGTAGCAAAACAGACCAAAGACGTTTTGGCTTGAGTCACCCAAAGCTTTGTTGCAGACACTGGAATGCAGCCTTAACTTCTGGGCGTGTTGTTACCTGAAAGACTCGCTGGAATGAATTCTGAGAAGAGCAGCAAAGCTTGTGTGGAAGGAGAGAGCGGTGGCGAGGAGCACATTCTGAGTGTGGAGGCACAAGGGCAGAGAGCACAGCTGTCTGGGGGATGCCAGTGCCAGGCTGAGAGGGTGCCTCGTCACAAAAGACAAAGAGAAGCTGCAAAAAACTATGAGATGAAAGTTACAGAGGAGCTTCCTGAGAGTGGAATAGCCACCAGAGCAAAGGTGCCAGTAACTGAGATGGTTCAGGCTGTAGCAGGGAGGTAAAAGCACAGCAGGAACTTTCTACACTGGTGGACAGAGATGGGTTGGAAACGTCAGACTTTTCAGTTCTGAGCTGCAGAGACTGCAGATTGGTGATCTACTGAGTGAAGATGACACAAAACACTCAAAGGCAGGCCATGACAGACTTTCAGTGGATTCTCAGAAGTGGCCCAGGCCTGTTCAGAGCTCCCATCCCTCATGGCCAAGTACACCACAGCTGAACACCCACCCTTGGCAGGAAGGGGAAGAGGAGAGAGGGAAAGTCCTACTTCCTGGCTTGAATATGCAAAACAGGTACTACACAGTTTTAAAGTAGTACAACAACCTCAAAGTAAATTGCTTCCAAAGTCTTCTTTATGAGAAATTATTACATCATGACTACACTGTTACTTCATTTAAAACAAACTGCAAAGCTAAAATCGCAGTACAGAATAAAAATATTTCTATGGGGTCAGTGTTCTTATTAAATAGTTTTTCAATAGCAATTTTATTCATTTATTTCTGACAAAAGTCCCCATCCAAAACCCAGTCCTTAAGATTAAATATTAGAGAGTACTAGGGAGCCAAACTAGTTATTCTACTCCTTCACTCTTCAAAGAAACAGGAATCAAAATCAACAGAACGATCTAATGCATATCAGATCATTGCCCTGAATCTTTGCCATTAGCTTTTTAACAGCAGAGGCTACTGCATGTGCTTCAGTAAGCTCAGCAGGGTGAAAAGAGTCAACAAACAGCTCACACATCATCAGGGATCCTCAACATCACTACAGATGTCACCTACCACAATCAGAAATCAGAGGCGGTGGAGGACAGGGTTAAAGGCAGAGTCTGAGACTTCACACTGAATTCTTAGGTATTTTTGCCTTCTCAGACCACTAGAGTTATCTCAGTAGGTTGTATGTATGTCTGATTCTCAGTTTTAAGCAGAGTTAGCAAGGTAAGTCTCAGCAGTGTGACTTTACAGTGATCCCCTTTGGAAGGCTGAACGTGAGTGAAGGTAGAAATCTAAGAAGTCTGGATCAGCACCAGGCACTGGTGAACACTGTCAGCATTTCCTGCTCCTGTTCAAAGCTGGGATAAGGGTGTCTTGTTATCTCTGAGTTTATCATTCTGCAGATCCACAAACTGTACTATGACAAAGAGTTATGCTTGAAGCTTCAGAAGACATCATTCCAGTTATACTGAACTTTATAAGGCATGTGGACAACTAGACCCTAGGTTAGCCTCTGCAATTATTTTCACTTGCATTCATCCATAATTAAGGATGCATACTTCTTTAATTTCTTCTAATAATTTCCAATGATGCAGAAAAGAAAAGGGGAGGGAAAAGGAGTGGGTTTGCAGTGACTTTTAAACAAAAATATCTCTCTTGACTACCAAGCACTATTTCAGCTCTTTACTCCTCCAATGGCATTCAGCTCCCATGTCATCAAGGTCAGCATTTACTTTCCCATGTTGGAAGAAGCTCCTAACAATTAGAAATAACCTTCAGCTGGATATGGGAAGCCACCAGCAACACGCTCTGGGTCCCTGCAGGAACAGGGCAACCTTAGAACCGTACCACTAAACATTTCCTCCTTTACTCACCTATTTCACCAAGGCTTAGAGGGTGAAATGTCCCAAATGTGGAGTCTGTTATTATCTTTTCTCAGAAGCACTGCCCCTGTGGGATCCCTACAGGTCTCCAGGGAGAACTGAAGCTTTACTGTACAATCTCGCAGACTATTTCTGTTGTGTACTTGACCCCAAACGGGAGAAACTGAAACACAACGGTTTTGTAAACTGTGAAGTGTGGGGAAGAGCAGAGCTGTGCCTGGGGCATGGCTGGGAGGCAGTGACAGGGATTGGGTGCCAGATTTGAGAGATCAGACTCAGACCATGGTGCTATCAGTGAACTGCAGAATTGCATCTTCTCTTTCATTTTCCTCCAGGTGAAACAAAGATGACGCTGGCTGAGAGGCCCTCCGAGGTCAAAAAGCCCCTTAGCCTAACAAATATCGTCGGTTGTAATTGTAACATTTCACTCCATCTTCAAATGAGTGTTGTTCTTACAAGGGCAAAGCGTTATTTTCCTCTGCTCTCTAGAATAAACCAAGAACTCTGACAACAGCTTCAAAGGTTAATGTGACAGCTACCCGTGCTCTCTGCACAAAATCCAGACACATCTCTGTTAAGCAAGTAAGAAAGGATTGCTTTCAAGGCTGTGTGGCTTTTGAGCCTTGAAAAATCTTATTAGTCAGATAGGGAGAAAAAAAGTATATACAAGCAACCTGTTCTAGGAACCTAGAGGCTTGTAAAGAGAAAGAATACAATTATGCTGAGCTGCATGGCCAAAAGTTTAACGGCTCAGCCCCCATGTGCCCCAACACACTCACTGCCTCTGACTTGCTGAGCTGCTCTAAGCCGTCTGTCAAAACGGCGAGAGCCTCAGCAATTCATTTCACAAGCACAAGACACCAGTGTAAGGTAAAGCTTATGCAAGCTGGGAGTAGCTGGATCAGTGAGATATGACTCTCATGTCTAAACAGGGCTTTGGGCTGAGCAGAGCTGGCTTAAAGCAACTTTCTCATCACAAAACAGAATGGATAAACAAAGCAACTAACGCACTTCCTCTGACCCCCTGGTTCTCAGCTGCAGAGGGAACCAGTACACGCCATTGTCATCACAAGGCCCTTTTCGTGTCAGCACAGTTATTGCTGAGAAATATTAGTGGTTAAATTCCTTAATAAAACAAGTTCCCTAAAAACTCCAGAGAATACAGGCTTCCAAATTTTAAAATCTTATTAGAAAGCTATTTTCTGAAAGACTTCGTTTTGAAAATTAACCCCGAGGCTTGGAATAACTCTAAAACCTCAGTGGCTCTTTAAAAAAACAAGCAGCCCTTCTTTTCCCATTTCTGATTTCTTCAATAAACTATTAAATACGCACACACAAAAATCCTTATGTCTTAAGCACTCACAATTTAAAATTTAAGGGGTTTTGCTTCAGGAAGCAGTTATACAAATAGAAGGAAACATTTTGTAAGGCAGCAAGCTTGGACCCAGTTTTGGTACAATATAACACTGGGGTAATGCCTTCAATTTAGCCAAGTTACAAAGCACTTTAACAGGTTTTCAGGCCAGAAACCTGCCTGCTTCTTCCCGGTGAGAACGGCCGTCGAGTAGCAGCTGGAGAGCTGCTGAGTGTTTAAGAAACATGAGAGAAAGACAGAGACCTGATTTAGGCTTGTTATCGTATCTCTGAATCTGGAGACCATTCTCTGTCTTATTTACCCACCAGCCTGGAGGTAGTTCTGCATCGCTCGAGTCCTCCATCTCTGCAGGGCGATGCACCAGTAACCCCAGTTACCTGTGCTCATCAACGCTGTGGCCCGCGTGTCCTTCCCGGTTTTGCTAGAGATGGGAAAACAAAAGCCAACTCCTTCTTGAAAACCATCCCCCTGAATCTTCTCAGCTCTTCCTAAACTAGTCACTGTCTTCTCGTTTCCCCTGTGCAGGATCATTCTGTGCCTCTCTCTGTGTCTGGACAGTGGATGCAGCACAGTGTGCTTTGCTCTCTGCCCTGGGCCATTGGGTATTCTTGCAATATAATGCTTTGGAACAAGGAGATTGGTTGGTTTTTCTCTTGCGTGCAAAGCTGAGGACTTCGTGGGGTTTCCCCCTGGCTGGCTGAGTCCTGCTGAATTTCAGCAGGAGGTGGGAATGCCCCGCACCTTTTTGAGAAGACACTGAAGGTCCCCCTGGCAAAGGATCTCCGGAGCAACAAGGGCTTTTTACCATTGCAAAATGGTTCCCAAATTAGCCTTTAAAAGCCGTAAATTATCCCAGTAAGCCAAGGAATTTGCATTTGTAAAGTACACGCCTGAGGTGCAAAACACATTAACAAAATACACAAATAAACAAAGCTGTTCAAAACCAAACGCAATTATACATTCGGGGCAACGTGCCATGGCAATCGACGTCAGTGGTGCCTGTGTGTTTGAAGGCAGCGCTGTGCCCCGAGCCCAAACTGCTCTGTTTTCCCCGTAGGGAAAATACACAAGAAAACACTGCACTATTTACAGGGCAGCAGGAGCCAAGGAAATTCATTGCATTTTGTGCCGGACATGGCCTGTGTGCAGAGGCACACACCTGAGAAGTGCTGCTTTGCCCGAGAGGCGCTCGCTCCAGCGCACACCTCTGTGTGGGATCGGGTTTAATGCTGCTCCTTACGCAAGGAGGGCACCTTGGGGCGAGTTAGGCACTGAACTCATTCCCATGCGAAGCCTTCCAGTCCCCTCAGGCATTTCTAGCGATGCGATGCATCTGTGCAGCTGCGATGTGCGGGCACCACCCAGCCTGCCCTAAGTGGCTCTTCCAAAATACCCAGGAGCTAAAGATGGTCCAAGAACATTGCAACTATACGCAGATTAGCTTTAGTAATCTTCTCCAGCATCCTGGGGACTGTCCTGCGGATGGAAGTGTGACCTTGGAGCAGAATAAATTTTCAGATATATATCCTGATACATCAAGGGTGGCTTTGATTACCATACAGTGCAGCCACTCACAACGTTTTGCATCGCTCTCATGCCTTTCCAGCAAGGACTGTGGGACCTTCCTGAAGGTAATGGAAAAATGAAACTTCATCGTTCCTGCACGAAGTCCATTCTCCTCCAGCATTGCACCAGTGTGTCCTTCAGTGAATCTCACTGCCTTTAGGGTCTGTCCTTAGACATTCCTGTGCAGCTTTTAGCTTTAATTTCACAGAATCACAGACTGTTCTGAGTTGGAAGGGACCCACAAGGATCATTGAGTCCAGCTCTTAAGTCAATGGCCCACACAGGGGATTGAACACATGACCTTGGCATTATTGCAACCAAGTTTTAACCAGCCTAACTCTTGTGTTTGGTGCCATTCAGCACAATTCAGTGATTTTTAACAAGGCTCCTACCCTTGTGGACAACTCTAGGGGTCTCCAAAAGGTAACTCAGGTTTCACCCATGCAGCTGATTTCCCCTGCTCAATTCATGCAGCCCCCTTTGTGCCTGTGCAGGTGTAGGGACCAGATCCCAGTGCTCACTGTCTTCCTGCTTTGTACTTGCTCTCCCCTGGCCAGAGAAACTGGGGTTGCAATGCAGTTGCAGATGGGTATAAAAGCATGGAAAAGCTTGGAATTACAACCCCTGTGGAACACCTGCATGAAATATAAATATGCTTTTCAAAAAGTCACTGTCACCAGGCTCCCTGACCCTACATAGCGCCCACACCAACATGGAACACTTTCTACAGGTCCACACACCCAAAGTGGCTGGAGGCAAACATTCAGAGAGGTGTGACAAAGGGATATTCCAGACAGTTGCTTTTATGTGTCACATGGCCAGAAAACCGGTTTTCAAGTGGGAACTCTGGGTGTCCTTTCTATGAAAAGGTGTTTGTCTTTTGAAAAGGACTACTAGACCTTTTCAAAGAAGAAATTCCAGTTTATTCTCTGTTGTTTAGGTCATGGCTGCCTGAACTATCTGGGTTTTGAATATGACCCTTTTCCTTGGTGGCTGTCCCAAGTAACATAACACCGACAAGGTCGGCTGGGCCAGTGGAGAAGTCTGAAATACTTTTCCTGGCTGTGTCAACAGAGATTGAGTGCTGTCTCTGGAGGGCTTTTCTGAGCCTTCTTTTGGGAGTTTTTGGTTGAGGAACAGAAAACATACAAAATTAGTTCAACAGACAGAACCACAAATAAAAAAGTTTTGACCACAGCAGATATCTCATTAGTAGATCCTTGTTTCATAGTGTCAACTCCAGGTACCAATCCTGTTCTGACCATTCAATTAAAAAAGATTTGCACTTCATCATAACAAGGCCCTACATACACTTGGTGTTGGATTTGCTTGGTTAGAGGACAGCTGGAGCTGTGTTCTTTTTTTGTTTTTGTCAGGGTTTACCTTCTCCTATTCAAGATGCCAAGTCTTGCACCTCCTTTATGTAGTGACTGCTTGTTTCCTAGGCTGGTTCTAACTCCAAGGCAGATCAAATCTGAGTCCCAGTAGCTGCTGGCCTAGGGTGTGATCACAGGAATAACACGGTCCAGGCCTCACCCTACAAGCAGAACTACATAGACAAAATAAGCTTTTTAAAAATAGATTTTAAAGTAACAAAAAATCCACGTGCATGTTCATCTGTCTAGAAACTTATCTCCAGGGTGAAGTTTCAAGCATCCCCGCAGCTTCTTTGGCTCCATTTTGCTTCCTCCTGGCAACTGTCAGCAAGTTCTTGAGAAAGCATCTCCCCTGAGCTGTGCCAAGTTCTTCTGTGGATCTGGGATTCACTCCTCTGTGAATTGCAATCCCAGGCTGAATGAGTGTCTTCAAGGGCTAGCGACTGTCTCTCCTAAGACCTCTAAAATCCTTCAGAAGGATTGGCTTTTTGTAGTCCAGTTTTCCTTATGGCTGCTTTTTCCAGAAGAATTTTACAAATTATCACAAGAAAATAGAGCTCAACAATCCAAGCATAAGGCATGGCCTGCCTCAGAACACATTGGGATGGGAGAGATCTCTAAGGAACTGTTTTCTTCACTGAAGAATCAAAATACATGGACTTTATTTAGGTGACTGAGTGGTCACAGGGTCTTCTCAAAATGCAGTGCCCAGTTATGGATGTTGAACACGTGGTAACCTGGGCCAGTGACAATGAAAACCAGGTTTGGTGTGTTTGCACTTGGGCACTGAACATGGAGGGAGCCAAAATTCACAGATTCTTTTGAAAAGCCTGACCTTAGTGACTTGGTCAAAAATCCAGTGAATCATTAGCTAAACTGTAAAAAAGATATATTGTTGAGTTATATACTTTTATTTTAAGCTCATATTTCTTTTTTGCATTTGAATTCAAAATGTCTGGCTCGCCTATTTCTCATTTCTACTCAGCTCCTTTGCTACTGAGATGGAGACAGGAGAAATTATAATTCTGACATACCATGAGAGATCCTGTTATGCTGATGTAAAATTGATTAGAAAAAGCCTGGTTGTGGAATTTTCCAGCAAAAATTTGAAGCTTTGGGAGAAAAAGATAACAAGCAGACATGTATTTGTTTATGGGAACTGCAAGTAGTGAAATTTGCTTATCAACAGCAAAAAGGGCAGAATTTGGCCTTACCCTGCATGAAAATAACAGGAAAACACAACAAGACCCATCTCATGAAGTTTAGATTAGATGGGAACTGCAAGCTGCATAGCTCAGATCAGGAATCCCAAACTTCCCAGGAATACAGAGGACCTCACTTCAAGGATGTGCATTCAACCTCTCCCGTGTCACACAACTCAGGGTTATTTGGACCTGGTACTTTGCAGCAAGGACAGAGAAATTTTAATTCAGATAGCAGAGAGAATACAACTCCCTGATGGAACTGTCACAAACCTTAGAAAACAACACATAAATAACTTAGTATTTTTCATTCTGGAGTAGGGAGTGATTAATAAACTAAATATAATAGTTTTCTTCCTCATGGAAAGGCTGCAGTAAGTTTTCCTTTCAAATTTTTTGTGCATTTCACAAGCAAATATTTATTGTACTTTCTCAAGATAGTCGTGCAGTTTTTACTGTGGGGTGGATATAGATGTAGATGACATAGATTTGCAAGGAGTAAATAATCAACTGTGTGATTACAGGACTACCTGCCCATCCTGTGATCATCCTTAGCACATTGCAGAAGGGAGCCCTATAGAGCCAACGTTTGTAAAACGGCTTTGTAGTGCTCAGATGAAAGACACTACAGGAGTGCAAGACATTATTATCATTATTCAAACAGTAGGTCTGAAATAAAGCATGAAACTGCTGTCAGGGTGGGAGCAGGGCAGGGGTGGAGAGAGGGTGAAACAGCAGCTGGCATTCTCATTTGCTGCCATTAGCACAGATCACATATCTCTACGTGGAGAATCATTTTCTAATTCTACCTTGGGAGGAGAGAGTGGGGAAAGAGAGAGGCATTCATTGCGTGTCATTCAGAAAGGACCTTAAAGACCTATTTATTATGCTGCTTCCTTCAGGGAGCTTGCTATAGGGTTTTGATTTCAGCTACGATATACTGACTGCTGGAGGAGGAAAAAAAACTTCCTGAGCCAGTGCTCTCCCTTCCTCTCCTCAGCCCTGAATTTCACATCAAGCTATATTGTTCTCTCTCCCCTTTCTGTTTGTAATGTCAAAACTTATATGCTTATACACACATACACAGCCAGAAGATCTCTAAGAGCTATGAATATTCCTGTCTCAAGGACCAGCATAGTGGAAGGGAGCCTTGATCCTGTCCACAAAAGCCTGAGAGGAATTTGTTTAACCCTCTCAGGTGGAATTCTCAATTATTGAGATCAAAACTCAGTTTGATTTGTTCAGTCCTTCAAAGCCAAACAGTAGAGTTAAAATGGGAGATGATTTTCATTTAATAAGAGTGATCAGAGCTCCCACTCTTTGACATGCAGCTCCTTCTAACTGCAGCTTTCTGTACTATGAAGCAACAGTTTTAAATATCAATTAATTGTGTATACAGTTGTTATCCAATAAGAGGTTTAGCAACAAATAAGCATTATTCATTTATGATAAAGGCAGAGCAAGCAGGAACAATTGGGTTTTGGAGCAGCCCCAAAACATTGAGAGCAGACATGTTTTGGTATGACCACACCAGAAACCAACAAAATTTCAGCTGTGTTTGCCTGACCTTCTCTCTTCATTATGTTGGGAGTGGTGCAAGCCAGGGGTCCTTACACATTAATCCACTGATGCACTGCTCTACTTTCGTGTGTTTCCTTTAGGTTACCAGACATTAAGCAGCTGTAGTACACCCAGGAGATCTAGTGGAGTATTTGGGGAGGGGGGGGAAGAGCTGGATTTCACCACAGGCTAAATATTCATGTGGTTGGAACTGGGGTAGCTTCATCCTAAGTCAGTGGAATTGTGCCTGTTTTCTTCAGAGAGAACCTTTGCACACTTTTTCTGAGCATCTTTCAACTGAACAATCTTGCAAGACCATATCTATATTTATTCATGTGACAATATTTTTCAGAAGTGGATTGACTGATTCTGAGTGCAAAAGCCTCAACCACTTAATGTGTATCAAAGACGCAGGTATCTGCCAAGAAAAGAAGGAAAGAGCAAGCAAAAGACTGAAAAGACAAAGATCCCAACTTACTGCTTTGTCTTTGGTCCCACTTCCATCATTGTATTATTTTTCTTTAAAAGGCAGTTGCCAATAGAAAGTGATGTGCTACATCATGGTGCTACAAGATGTGTTAGAAGATCATGGTCACTGCAAAATGGCTCTTTTGCCCAAATTCTCCTTTTCCTACATTGTCTCCACAGTCCTACAGCTTTGCACGGGCATAAAACAAGATATAAAGTTGCATTTAAACCACAGGAGGAAAGGGGAAATATGACAAAATTATGAAGAGAGAGGGTTTAATGTAATATTTCATGAGATATAAATCAGTTCTACAGGGTTTGCTCTTTAAAGTCCATTATAGTACGTTAATTGTGATTTTATACACTAAGTGACACGGTGTACTCCTCCTTATTATTGAATTTATGAATAAAAGACCATCACCAGCCTGTGTTAAACACTGGTGAGGCATCTCACTAAAGCCTTTGGCTACAGAATTCCATTTCTCCAGCTTCATTTCCATTCAAATGTTCACACTGATAACTCAGTTCTCCTCAGCCAGGGGAATAAGGGACGCTCTGATGCCTTATTCTACTTTCAATTACGCTGCTGCAACTCCAGAGTAGCTCCAAGGAAGTCAAGTTTCACTCCAGTGTGAAAATCAGTACAAGAGTGGATTTGGTCCAAAGGCTGCTCTGACAAGGCATCACTCAAAGGTCTTTCCGTCAGACTGGATGGGGCAGAGCTGAGGGTGGGAAAAATCAGTGCCCTGGGTGGCACTGCAGGATGCCATGAAGGAAAGTGAGACAGACAGGACTGACCCGACACTCAAGAAAGGGCACAGTGCTCCCTGGCCCAGTGAGCTCCACGCAGCTGGAGCTGACTTGGTGCCTCTGCCAGCAATGGGGGTGAGGAGAGCAACGAGGACCTCGGAGGGGAGAGGCAGGGCCGGCACTTGGGCTGCCGTCACCTCCCCGAGGCCCCAGCTCTGGAAACCTTGGTGCAATTCATGTGGCCTTGAGTCATCCAGCCCTCTCACAAACATAAACCCCAACCAGGCCTGAAGTCTGTCCTCAGCCTCACAGTGAGGGGCCAGAGGACTGCCCAGGGTTTGGAGCCAGATGTTGGCTTTGTAAGCCTCAGAAATATTCCTGTTCAAGGTTGTTTTCTTGTACTTGGGCCCTTTCCAACTTGGGCGTGTAGCTCAAAGACCTCCAAAAGGCTATCTAAAAATTTGTAATCTGTTTGCAGAAATTTGGAGACATTATCAAAGTAAACCTTTGAGATACTGTATCTGCTCTCATCTGTTTGGACAAATGTTGTGATTATTGTAAGATTTTTCTGTTTTCCAGGCTTGGTGTAAAAATTCATACAAACTTCAAGATGACTGAAAGTGACTTTCTAAACCAGAAATCTGAAATTTGGATTTATTTTGAGACAGTTTGAGAAAGTGGCCAAATGTAACATGTTTTGATCACTGAAGAACATTAACTACTTCAACATTAACCACAATTTGCCCTTTTCAGAAAAATCTTTGATTGACATGAGCAAAGGAAGGTCATGTCCGAAATCTGTCCTCACTAAACTTGATTCCACAGTTGCTTATTACCATATAAACTATGAAGGATGTTTGTATCCCAGATGTGAGAAACTCAATTAGAGAAGAAAGACTAGAAGAATAAAGTGATTCTCTAGGCAGATCTTTACTGAAGTGTCTGCATAAAGGAAGATCTTTCTACTGATAAGGTCTGTTCTCTTAAGATTCTCCCAGAAATTTGCTCCAAAACCTCAAGTTCCATGGAGCAAATATTAATCTAAAGTGTAATTAAAGTGGAAATCATGAATTTGGAGAGTCATTATACCCCAGACAGCTGTACTCTTATAATGCAGGTTACAAATGCAACACGATGCACAGTTGTGTCAAATAAGCAATATCTGATATCTAAATCCATCCACAATACTTGCTTTTTAGCAGAAATTGCTAGCTAACCCAGGGTTTGTTCATTTCCCTCCTGTGCAATTAGTAATTAGTAATCAAATACTTCTTGTTCAGAGCAGTTAATACTATTCTGCTTCTGTTATGGTGCAGTCAGGATAACTACACACTATGTATTTAACAATAGTACACTGGAAAGGATTGAACACAGATTGAAACTTAATCTATATTCAGTGTTACAACATACACAAGGAAAAAGAAAAAGCCTTGCCCTGCACTGTCCAGGAAAACAAGAGCTTTCCAGTTGACTTCAGGGGACTTAGGGTTTCACTGATCAGTTCTACAGAAAGCTTACATAGGAGTTACTGTGACAAACAGCTGAAACAGAGAAGATTTGTGGGGTTTACGTGTCTCTCAGTACCAGGAGCATGTATCAAAACTGAATATGTCACTGTATTATAAAGCTAAACTTTCAGCTTCTTGAAATCTCCATACCTGAAGCAGAGAGTGGGACAGAGAAGCCCTCAAGCTCCCACTGCCATTTACACTTCTTCTGGTGCTCCAGTTTGCTTGTATTGCCCTGCCTTGCCCCAGCCAGCCAGGACTCTCCCCTTGGTGCTCCTGGGCAAAGCAGCAGCTCTCCCTCTCCTTCCCACTGAGGGTGTGGAGAGGAGCCTTGTTCCATCCCAGCCGAGTGTAGGCAGCTGGTGATTCAGCAAGATGATCACAACCTTCCTGGAAGCTGGAGGAGAGTGTGTGGAGTGCGGCTGGAAGGGGTCAGAGAAAGTGCCTGGAAACCAGTCTTTGTCTGTGCTCAACTGTTTCAATACAAGCCTATTTCGGTTTACCTATTGTAGAAAGGGTTTTTCAAAGAAAACCACCATCAAAGCCACTTTTGCAAAGTCTAAGTGCTTTTCTTCTTCATGTTTTTAATTCCCTCTGTTTTCCCCGCACAAATAAAGCACAGTGGTTGTGGCAGTGGTTATTTCAGTGAGCCCAATAACAAATAAAAACATTTGTTTACTAGGTAAATGATACAGTACCTAAAAAGGAGACAAACACCTGGCCCAGAGAGACAGATCACCAAAAAGTTTGATTTCTAAGCAGATATCACTGTACAAGCCTTAAAGAAGGGTGACCTGAATGTGTAAGCAAGGTGGACTGTGAGAGATAAGAAGGAGGAAGCAAAGTATCTCCTTTCTGAAAAAGAACAAGACACAGTTAGGCACTGGTGGTGTGAGCAATCCTGAGAGCCCTCTGGCAGCTGGGAAAGGCATTAGTGGGCTCTCACCACAGGGGGAAGGAGACCATGCAGAGACAGTGGTCCATTCTCAGCCCCCTCCTGCCAACCCTCTTCCTATCCTCAAGACCATGAGGACTGAACAGAGACAGGTATTGCAGACTTGGAATAATGGGATCCACACATGAATCTGCATTCCCTCACGAGGACTGTGATTCTGTGTGAAATTCAAATATTCCAAGGAGGCTACTGAAGAACAAGGGTCTAATCCAGGAAAATGCTTCCATCTAGCAAAGGCAGCTGAGAGAAATGAGAAATAATTAACCTAACCAAGGATACAAGAGTAAAATGATAGAATTGGGATGGGGGCGAGAAAGAAAAAAGAGGGTGGAACACTTACTATATCCCTGGAGGTTTTTCAGCTGAGATTGGCCGTGGCACTGAGTGCCATGATCTGGTAAAGGGACTGGAGTTGGACCAAGGGTTGGATTTGATGATCTCGGAGGTCTTTTCCAAACCAGTCGATTCTCTATGTCTGTACGGAGGTACACAGTAAGTACAGAGATCTGTCCAACAGAAAAAAGTGCTGTCCCCATAGGCTGTATACAGCACCTCCTGCTTTTAAGCCAGCTCTAGTTTGGCAAGCCACACCAACACACAGCATTGACCTCCAAAGGGCTGTACGAGGCTCCGCACACTTTGCATTCACTTACACTGAACTGTGTGTGTGCACTGGTACTGTTTCTTGTGCCACCTTTACACAGTCATCCTCTAAGTAGATATGTGGTTAGGAGCTTTCCAGAAGATTGCAGTGAGACCTTAGCAGATGTCACAGACAATCAGTACACACGCACTGCAGAATTAGGTAGCTTAGCATTTAACTTCCCACATTTGCAAGTGCTGCTAAACCAATTGTCTTCCAGCTGGAAAGTGGAATAGCTGCAATGGAATCCTGTGAACATGGATAAACAGCAGTAGCTGACTGAAAAGACACAACCACACCTTAGCCATGTACAGAGAAAACACATAAAGGTCTTTGGGCAAATTTGGCTTTTGTGAGAAACCCACCAAACAGGAGATATTAACACTCAAGGTTTATAGAAAGAAATATATGAAGAACAGGACAAGCCTTGGATAGGACTTAGTTTCATCTCAGGTATTCTCAACACTAAAGGGAAGGGAATGCAGTTCCTTGTGCCCCTCTCCTGCTGAATACACAGATATACGTCAGGGACAGACACATTGAATAAACTAAGGTTAAAAACAGATCCCTGTTGGCAACCTGAGCCTGCTGAAATGTGGAGCTCCATTATCCATGATGGAGTCTCTAAGGAAAGAGCTGGCAGAGTTACATCTTTATCCCCACTGCAACTTCCAGCCTAACAGTGACAAGGAAGAGTTCAGGTACGCCAGACTTGCTCCATCACACAGCTGGAAAACTGGTGTCAGTATAAATGTGATTCACAAGGCTTTGGGGGCAAAACATTCCTGCTCCTGATGCCAGAAAGTGAACCCAGACCAACCATGACAGAAGAACTCTCCTGAGCACCTCTGCTGTACCTTTTGGCAACCATACAAGTACCTCTGGCTGGTCACAAACACTTCTGGCACCAGCCCAGCCTGCTGGGTAAACTGAGCCATTCATTAAGGCAGTCACCAAAGCTGTAACTGATGGCAGAAGGAGCTGACAACAGAGAAGCAATTCAGGATTATGATATCAAAACATCCTGAGAAAACGGAAAGCATTAAGGAAATCACCAGAGCAGGGGTTATGAAACAAATTCTGGGGCATAGAAAGAGCAGCCATCTTTATAGAGGCTGCACAACAGGCAGGAGACTGTGAGCCATGAAGCAGTGGTGTAGTCAGAGTAGGTGCAGAATCTCATCACATGGGAAATGTAAGAGAAATAGAAAGCAGTCAGTGCCCTGACATTACCATGCATGGGAAACTACTGTGTGGGGTTTCACACTGAGGCTTAGGAGCCATGCATATGTCTACAACATGTGCCTGGGAATCCAGTTTTCACACATAAGATACCAATATCCCCTGGAAACACCCCTCCTGGCTCTGACCTCCCCAAGCCTTTCTGAGAACAGCATTTCTCCCTTGGGAGTCGAAGCTGCTGTGCACCGGGGCATGAGGGGGCAGCAGCATCTTTGCTAAAAGACTCCAAGGGACATAACGGAGGCAAATCCCAGGGCTGATCCCTGTGCTTCCAGCTGAATGGGAAAAGGAACGTTGCTTCAGGTTGACAGGCAGTCATCCTAGAGACTGGGGATTATCTCATGAGCCTGGTACGTGCTTCACACCTGGGGCTGGAGTCCCACACGAGGTGATCAAAAAACACTTGCAGCATGTTGGTCATGGAAACAGAATTTGTACTATGAAGCTATAGTTTCTAATTTTCAGCTTCTATTGCTTCAGAAAACCAAAACCTAGGGATGTGCTGTGGAGTTGCTTTTTACTGTCAGTAACAGGGACTATATGGTCACAGCATACCAGTGCTCTTATCCCTGTGAGAAACACAGAATCATGGAATATTCTGAGTGGAAAGGACCAACAAGGATCACAGAGTCCAACTCTTGAAGTGAATGGCCCTTACAGGGATCAAACTCACAACCTTGGTGTTTTTAGCACCATGCTCTAACCAAGTGAGCTCATCTCAGGGTGGTCTTCTGAGGGACATGAGGGCAAGAGACAAGCTCAGGGACCTGATGTTGTATTTCGTTCATAACCTGACACCCTTTGCTCAGTCAATCACCCACTGTGTGCTGCGGCAGCATTCATGTAATTCAGTGCCAAAGGGGAATCCAAATGCAAAGCATCTTCTCTTGAATGCATGCAAAAGTAACATCAGCAGTAGAGACAGCCCAGAGATGGATGTCAAAGACAAAGCATCCTGTTTATCAGGCGGCATGGACCATCACACACCAACAGGAAGCATTTTCCTGAGGACTGGATGGTTACTTAGCATTGACTGAAGGGACAAGGAAACATGATAACTTCCCGTGAAGAGCCCAAGGAAGGTGCAGTGCAAGGCACACTGAGAAAGGGAGCAGAGTGAAAGCCAGCAGCCTGCTTGTCACAAAAGACCTGGAGTCACAATGCAAATGGATTTTTACCTTGCTGTCAAATAGACAGAAAAACAAGGGCAAAAGGCAATATCTAAGTTGCACTGGAATGCTCGTTATATGAGGTAGCTACAGATGCAGGACTGCAAGACAAAAGCCAACTGCACATGGAAGACATCCAGCACAGAGGGACAAATAAAACCAAGGCCAGGGGACATGGGATAAGCCTCACATACAACAGTGGGTGCCACAACTTTTCAGACTGGAAAATCTGACTCAAGAGAGTTAAGCTGGAGAATGAGGGGAGCAAGTCCTCTGCCAGCAGCTCCAATGTGAAGCTGCTTCACCCACTGAAGGCAGCCATTGGCTGCAGTGGCACAGGCCACATAGTTCTTTGCTTGGGATAAAAACCCCAACAACACACACCTGGAAAAAAAGAGCATTCCAGAAGCTGGAAGAGGTGACCACAGAAGTTCTCTACTAGGCTGAATTTTTCTATTATATATAGCCACCTGCATAGAGGCAGAACAGAGGGGTGGGAGTTGTCACCTGGGGGAGCTCATGGGGAGCACCTGGAAGGCAGTCTGTCTGCACGTGGCCATGGCACTGCCTGCATGTGTGACACCTCACACATAGAGGGTTTCAAGCCAGTTTAACATTCCAAGCTTGGAGCACTGTCCTTCTCAGCCAGAATGCAACATGAGGTGCAATATATTATCCCACTTAAACTCTCTGCCAGAGCCCAGGGCAGAGGAGGTGGGTACAGGGCTTGTGACCAAGTTGCAGGTCATTGCTTGCACAGGTCTGGTGCAGTTAAGCACCATGCATTGCTCCAGGGAGGCTGTAAAGTTACAGTCCTGTGGATGGTGTTAAGGAGTGCTGTGATTTGAGGAGGACATTAAAGCAATCTCTTGAACACTTGCTCATTAAAAATTGTACTGCTGTTTTAACAAGAGTAGGATGCTATGTCAGACACTGTGAGTTTTTATTAGGAAATGTGAAATTGTGCCAAACATCCCCAGCCTGAGTCTCATATCAAGCTTAAAGATCAGCTCCTTAATATGTCAGAAGATCCTGGACTTAGCTTTTAAACCTGTGTTGCCAGTTCAGATCATTCATATAAACAATCTTTATCTGTTTCTAACCTTACTATGTCCCTGCAGAGATAAAGCCCCAAAAATGTAATCTGTAATTCCTTTTACCCTTCACTTCCCAGTCTTCACTTTCTATCCTACTGGCTTTGCTTCTGCTGGGATTACTGGTTCTTCTTTTTTCTTTATCCCTCCCACAGTAAGTGTATTCAGTGTGCCCTTTCACAGCCCTGCCAGAGTTCCTGCAAACAAGGATGAAGATGTTTTCCCAACATATCAGGCTTGAATCTGTTGCTGTTGCTGAATTACAGGACACACCTTTGCATGTAAAGGTAGCCATATAATTGTCTCAGACTTTCAGGAGATGGGCAGCTGGGGTTTGAGGTTACTGCAGAAGGAGTAACTGCTCAGCCACACAGACACACTGTGAGAAGGGAGAAGAGTCAGGAAAGCCCTTGGGAAATGCACGTTTGACTGAAATCAGGACAGATCCCACTTCCAGCAAATCAGCTGGGACCCTAAGAATGCCTTGCATGGCTAAGGCAATCCCAGTAATGCAGCACATCTGGTAAGCCCATGGACAGAGTTAAAAAGAATTAAAACTTCCCAGGGAAAAGGTCAGAACTTTGATTAATAACTCCTAGAGAAGCAAAGTGCTTGATGCCGATTTCACAACAGTTTTGCATTACTACAACTCCATTAATTTTCCTGGAGTGACCACAGACTTTCACCACTGCCGGAGCAGGACTTTCTGATAGGCAAACTTTTGTACTCTATCCCGTGCTCCTCCAAATTTCAAGACATTCACACTCCACAGGGCTGTGAATTTCCCTGGAATAGCTGTCAGGGGCTTTGATAAGCGTATCTTAGAGTGTTTATTCCCACCTGCTTCATGTCTCAGGTACTTCACTCTCCAGCTCTGGCGGGCACAATCCCAGCAGATGCAAGGACAGCTCGACATGAGTTCATACTAAATGTTCCATGTATTTATAGATATACAAATACCCCCACATTTTTATTTACTCACTGTTGTTTATACACTTTCTTTTGGACATTAAAGCAAATTCCTCGCCCAGAGCCTAGGCACCCCAGCAGATTGGTTACATAATGATGCTGAGAGGAGAACAGCATTAGCAAGCCAAATGGCTTCTCTTTGCAGCACAACAGCCTAGGTGTTCACCCCAAACCTAATCACCCTCAAAATTACTACAGAAAGCTAATTCCTCCAGCTAAAATATTCAGTCCCCACTCAAACTCCCTGAATCCAGCCTCTTACCATGAGACATGCTTTCTCTCACATGCTTCAAAAGCACCAGCTGGGCTCTGGCTGTGTGAGAGCTGACTGAAAAGGGTGTGTAAGAATGACTTAACCCTCTGATCTCCCAAGCACACATAGGTGTTGCTCAGGAAGGCTGCAGGCTTGGGCACAAGGGTTTCTGGGTTGCCCCAGAGGTTGGGCTCCCACAGCACCATGGCAGAATGGTCCTCATGCCCAAGGTAAAAATATCTACTTGGCTGTGCTGTACTTTTAGGGAGGGAAAAAGCTGCCAAGCTGAGAGTTTCCAGGGATGAACACCTCATGCACAGTTTTAACCTTCCTCAGCTCCACACACAGGAACACAAAACCCAAAAAGTGCATCACGGAGCGTGGCTGGTGAGTATTTTGATAACTCACACTCAGGCATTTTGCAATTAGGTCGGCAGAGGCCCCCAAGCCAAGCTTGCAGAGCTAAACTGGAAGAAGGAGTGATTCTATAGTTGGGAGCTCAGGTCAGGACCTCAGCACCACCACACCCTGACAAACACACAGCTTCAGGGCTCAGCATCAGGCCTGTGGGTGGAAGAGATTGCTGCTGTGAGCACTGCAGTCAGATCATAGAATCATAGAATCGATTGGGTTGGAAAAGACCTCCGAGATCATCAAGTCCAACCCTTGGTCCAACTCCAGTCCCTTTACCAGATCATGGCACTCAGTGCCACGGCCAATCTCACCTTAAAAACCTCCAGGGATGGGGAATCCACCCCCTCTCTGGGCAGCCCTTTCCAATGCCTGAGCACTCTCTCTGCAAAGAATTTGTTTCTGCTCTCCAACTTCAATTTCCCCTGGCAGAGCTTGAGCCCATCGTGCCCCCTTGTCCTATTGCTGAGTGCCTGGGATCAGGCTAGGCTTCTCACAGGGGTGCTTGATGGCCCTTTACACCTGCTACACAGGAGTGAAAATGCAATCCAGAAGGAAGAACAAAATGCTCTCCAATTCACAAGTAGTATGCTTTGTTTTGTTTACTAACCTTTATGTTTCCTGCCCACTGTACACCGAGCAGAGTGACTGCTGTGGAATATGTATCCAAGGAGCAGGAAACACACTGCCAACGACTTTCTCAAGATAGCAGCAAAACAAACAAACATAACGTGTCCATCAGGTGGTCTGAGTGCCAGCACGGGGATAAACTGTGTCTGCAGAGAAAGCACCATCGGAATTCCCCTTTAAACCACACCAGGCTGTAAAGCCGCTTGGGTGCAGGGAGCGCTCCAACACAGACCAGCGTGTGAATGTCTTAAAAGGGGCAGGTTAATTCCTGGGAGACAGGCGGCTCAGCTGGAGCTGCTTCTGGGCTGCCTGACTCCTGAGAGCTTGCTTCTCCTTCCCTGGGGACAAGGCGATGTCCCCAGTGGGCACATTCATGATGCAGGTCATGGGCAGTGACCTGCCAGCCTTTGCTCCAAAGCTGATGGGGGCAGATGCAGAGAGCCACTGAGATCAGCTCAGTTGGTTAAAACTTGGTTGTAATAATGCCAAGGCCATGGGTTCAATCCCCTGTGTGGGCCATTGACTTACGAGTTGGGCTCGATGATCCTCGTGTGTCCCTTCCAACTCAGAATAGTCTGATTCTGCCCAGCAAGGGTGGGCTTTGACTAAAAGCAGGGGTGTGTAACAACCTCCCTGGGCCTGACCACTCCCAGCAATCTCCTCAAGGAACTGAACCTTGCCCTGAGTGAGGGGCTCTAGAGTTACACACGTCCATGCGCGTGTATATATATATACATATGATGTGTACATGTGGCTGGCGGCATGAAGTGATTGACTTCTGGGAAAGATGAAAAATG
This sequence comes from Pithys albifrons albifrons, assembly GCF_047495875.1. Lineage (NCBI taxonomy): Eukaryota > Metazoa > Chordata > Aves > Passeriformes > Thamnophilidae > Pithys > Pithys albifrons. The sequence continues at coordinate 52,675,009 of NC_092464.1, forward strand.
TTACTGAACCCTCGTGGAAAAGCCTGAAAGAATTTAATAGAAAATTACAGCCTTTCTCAAGAATTTAATATAGAATTATATAGGACAGTTAAAAACAACAATAGAAAGGATATTACTCTCTATTAAACTCTATAGGTTTCAGAGCAGTTTAAATAGGGCCTTTTAATGTTTCTGCAAAGATTCCTATTACATCCTGTAGGGTTTTTCCACACAGATCTTAGCAGCCATCAGGGAAAACCTGGTGCCAGTGAGCTCCTAAGCAAACAAGTCAAGTAATTCTGCTCATCTACATTAGACCAAGTTGTGCAGCTCTCATACAACTCCGTCAGCCTCTATGGGACTAGAAACAGCTCAGGGAAACTGGGGCTCTGAAAGAGACTTCCCATTCTGGTGTCCCACTAGACTGTGGTCACCACCATATAAAACAACTTTTCCTCTTTGAACTGACTGGACCTTGCAGGGGTGTAGAGATGTGACTCTAAACACAAAAAATAGTCTTCATTTTGGACTGGGATATGTCAATAAACACAGTTGCATGAAGCAGGAGGAGGTTTCCAGGGATACCAGTGGGTGGGACACCCTCTGGAAAGCACTCCAGATCTGGAGCATGTGGGCACTACCACTGCCTTCAGCCAAAATGCTGCCCTTGGCCAAAGCTTTTGTTTCAGATCTGTTTTGCTCATGTGTGTACTGCCTTAAGCATTTTAAGTGTGTGGAATTGGATACTTTATGAAAGGCATTGCTGTTCATAGCCATGTCTTTAACAGTTATAAGAACAGTGGACAAACTATTTGGGTTACAGCACCTATATAAAAGATCATTACACAGTAAAATACACATATAATTAATCTACCTCTTTTTGACCATGAAGGATACATTTTGTGTATGCCACTGCCTTCACTTTAGAGGTGTTTAAAATTGCTACATACATATTGCCCATTTCCCCCTCAGCAAAGCCATCCTAAAGTCTACTTCTCTTTACTCATAGGAACTTGAAAAACTGTTGTCTATTTTCTTCAGTCTGCACAGCCTGACAGTACCCCATAGCTCACAAAACCAAATGAAAACCCCAGCAGTACTTATATTAACAATCCAACAGATCAGAGCTTGGCACCAAACCACTCCCTGACCCAGACAGTGGCACATACCCATGGCAAAGTACTGCTCCATGCAAAAGCTACATTTATTAATCAAGGAGAATGCCAAAGGTAGAAAGCTAAGTAGTAAGCTTGCTTTATGTGTGGTATTGCAGTGTGGTGATTCTACCAGTCCAGATAAATTTCCATACCACTGTTTGAACCCTGCTAGACTCCTGTCACAGGAGTGGGCCTTGTTTCATGTGCTTAGATGTTGAAGTGCCCTTTAGTTTCATTGAATACCTTCTGTTCATGTTTTCAAACTATCAGAATACAAAAAACCTCTTACTGTACTTTGTCTTAGAGGTTTTTCTATTATCCCTTGATATATTTGTCTTCCCTATCTAATAACAGGCCCAACTCAATTCACCTGCTATTGATTGTGTGAATTTGTCATTTTTAGCCATAACATAGTTTTCAAAAGGTGTTCATCCTTTCGAGTTTCAAGTTCAGTTATTTTTCAACTTAAAAATCACGTGCTTATGAAGCCTCAACAGACCAACAACAGCACGAATGAGTGCATAGGTCCTAAATATTTTGCATAATTCACTTGATCCTACACATAACTTACTTGAGAGGTGTCTAAACAGAGAAGAGGAAGCAAACTATATGCCTGAGCTGTGCTTATACCCCAACTGGAACCAGACACAAAAATCCCCTTAATATCTATGATAGAGGTTCAAAATTCTTCAAGGATTTCCACAGTCACACAAAATTAGTCATGTGAAGCTATTTAGTTGTGTAAACATGGCTGCAAGATGAGGTGCTAGAGGCTGGAGGGGAGAGGAGATGGTGAAGGACCCACTGGACAGACTTCCCTCTGAAAACACATTTTCCAGGTTTGTTTGTGGAAGAGTTCTCAATGTGACTTGCTCACTAATACTGTAAAACCAGTTGACATATTAGTTGTGTCTGAATGTAATTTTTCTCTCGATGCCCTTCTTTAAAGTCCAGCCATATTCAAATTCTCACTGGAAGCACAACTGCAAGGAAGGGAAAATCCCTTTGGCTGGTGAGAGAACCAGAATCAAGAATCCTTCTAGGGGCAGTCTTATCAGCAAATCCATAGAGACTTATCAGGAGATATACACCCAGAGGTTTTCAGGCTTCCTTTTTGTACTTCTCCTTAGGCCTGAAGTTTGATATAATTATGGGACATTTCCAAGGCAGCAGCAGCCCCTAACTAATCTTTTCACAAGATGTAAATCAGTTTCAGTAATTATCATAATAGATGGTTTGCTCATGTTTTCTTGCTGGGAAAAAATACCATGTCTTATAAATTCCTCAGTGCTGTAACATCAAAGCAGCAGGGTAGGCATGCAAATCCAGAGGGGAGGGGAGACTAATTTGAGGAGGATGTATATTTGATAGACAGAGATTTCATTTAAGGGACCATCCTGAATGATGCATGCCAGACTGAGCCCTGAAATTATATATAGTGGGCAAGAAAAACATGTAGATCAGAGCTGCTTGCCCTTGAAGAGCTGAAGTGATAGCTCGTAACTGAAAACAATTAGGAAGAGCCAAAATATTTTGAAACAGCACTTTAGGGAGTTAGAGAGGAGACAGAGGGAATCCTGCTCTGCTGGCAGCACACGGAGGGAAAGCAGGCTGGCTAGAACTGGGCTTCAGGTGGCCAGAAGGGCTCCTTTGGGGCTGGCAGGGGCACAGGGCACTCCTCCTCGGGCTGCCACCACACAGCCGGGATCAACAGTAGTCAGCCCAGACCGGTGCTGGACCCCCCATCTCCAGGGTCCCTCCTCGTGGTTTTCTGCAGCTGGACACAAACTCTGAGAGTTCAACTAGGTCATTAGCCTGTTTTCTGTGAATGCACAAGTGGTGCGCAGTGAATGAGGCATCCCAGCCCCCAGTCCTCCTGTACCTCCCTGCAGAAATGCCTTGAAGGTGTAACACCCATGCAGCCTCACACCATTATTTTTATTCTTTAGATTGTAGTCGCCTTGACTGACACAGAGAATCCCAGAGAGCTTTAGAGATCAGGGCATACATCCTGCCTTCAGATGGGCAGAGTAACCTTTCCAAAAGAAATTAATGGCATCACTTTTTTGTTCAGGGAAAAACACCTCGGTGTGTTATACTCCAATGAGCAATAAGTTCACATTGTAGAGAAATGGTAGGAACAGAGGAAATGGAATTTAACACAAGAGAGGAAAACAAGTAAACATTACATATTTTTTTCAAGTGAGTCCATGTGTGAGTGATTAACATTTGCTATCGAGGGAGGATAAAGGGAGAGCCAAGAGTCTCTGCAACCATTACAAGAACTGAACACAGCAGCAACTATGGAAAATTTCACCAGTTTGGCAGATGCCATAAATATTTTTATCTCAAACACCTTATGTTTGTGGTCCTACCACTGACCCCAGCCTGGCAATTTGTAATCTCAGGAAACATTGCATTAGCTTTCACAGAATCTCAGTTGTGACCAACTATCACAAAGCTGCATCTCTCCAGGAAAATTTACAGCCCCTGAACTGGGAATGTGCCACAAAGCAATGACAAACACTAGCTCGTCTGCAAAGATAGAGTGTTCCCATTCTCAGCATCCTTGGGACCGAGGGAGACAGGCTGTTGTTGTTGAGCAGCTGAAGAATGCACGCTGCTCAAAGCTCAAGAATGTGGAAATGGCAGAGCTTTTTTACAAGGCTATTAAAAATGACATCTTAACAACATCTGCAATTAAAAATGCTCAGAGTTGGAAGAGACCTTCCAAAAAAACATGTGGATCGTAGAACTCATTCCGTTCTTATGACTTAGAAATCTGACAGCATAAGCCTAGAGACATTAAGTGCCTCTTCCCTGTCTGTTGTTTAAGCAGCTTCCTCAATTCCAAACTGCAGTGACAAATGATGGTTGTGCTGACCCCAGGGTGTCCTCCAGGCCTGTGCAGCAGTCCTCTGCTACAGATGTTATTGCTCATGTATCACACCTCTGTATATCATTAATGCATTCCATATTCTGCATGTTCAAATATACCTCAACTAGAAAATAACACCAAAAACTTTTTAAAGAGAAGTGAGTAACTCAAGGGTTTGGTAAAGAAGATGCACTTCTTATTTTCATGTTGTCGATTCAGGTCCACCCATCAAAAAGCAGTGGGATTTCTGTCAACTGAGCTCTTGGCTCCTCTGGTCTAGGTCTGAGCAGAGCTGTGGCCTATTCTGAAGACCTGCCAGGGTTATTAGCACCATGTAGACTCACTTGTTAGTGATCTGAGCAAACACAGCCCCAATGGGCCGGCGGTAAGGGCTCAAAAGCTCAGCTCAAGTCTTCCACCTGATGTGAAGGGACCTCCTACTCCCACAAGTTAATTCACATGCCCTACGGCTGAACAGGCAACTTCCTACTCCAAGGCTGGCAGGATGTCACCCTTGTCAGGACTCAAATTCATGCTGAAACAGGACAAACAACAACAAAAGGCAAGAAGTAAATGGAAAGGGAGTACTTGGAGGGCTTCCTGGGAGCTACCTGGAGAGTAGGATCAAATGGCAGCTATAAAAGGAACATTTGAATTAAAGAAATGTTGGGATAGGGTTAATGTAAGTTTGTTAATTATCTGGTAAGGACCTGCTCAGATGTACTTTGTCTCTGCATGTGCACACACACAAACACTTGCTGCAGTGCCTCGCCTGAATAATAAGGCGCAACAGGGCAATCATTGTTGTGCCATAATTGCTCTCCTCGGGTGTATGCCAGCCATGAACCCGAAGGAGGAGAGCTATCAGCAGCCTGAGAAGGATGATTATGGCCCAACAAGGCATGCCCTGTTGTGACTTATTTCAATTAGAAAAGCTATCTACAGTGGTGCAAACCTTGAGGTGAGGGCGAGGAGAAATGGTTTTTAAAAGCCTGTGTTCTGGTAGTGCATATTTAAAACGTTGTACCTGCTGCTAGGACGCCCCATTAGCCAATCATATTGCTCAAGTATCCTTTGAATGACATACTTCATGCCCCATCTCAACTCTGTGCTGAAAGATTAGAGGAATTAGTAACATTTTTCAACCCTCTCTGAGCTCTCAAGAGACCTGCAAAGCAATAAGTGGTAGACAGCGACTGAAATTACATGCTCCTTACCAACAAAAAACCCCCGTTGTCAAATATCTGGGGACAATTAACTGCTTTCCTTCCAAACAGATACATTTTTTAGCAAACAACTTGCAAGTATAGATAAGAGACACTAACTGAAAGGAAAAAAATAGCTTTTTTTACTACATGCATTCATGGGTAAACATCTACCATCCTTCAGCTTTCAAAGGGAGCAGAATGGGTCCTGCATGGTCAGAAGGTTCTTCTACCTCCAACCTGAAAGCTTCAAACACACAAAGTGACTGTGCACAGGTTTGGATGAAATCTGAGCTCCCTCTAAACCAAAGAGGAGTAAAAGCTGCCTGACAACAGTCCTTGTAAGAAAACAGCTAACACAGACGCTGCAGCTTCAAGCAGTTTGGGAGAAAAAAATTAATAAAAAGGGGGAATTGCATACGATATTAAATTCAGAGAGCTTTACAGACAACATCTGGACATTGGGACAGCTGGAGCAGGGTTGTGTAATGCCTGAGAGGGGCAGAATAAAAAACCCTAAGAAATTGCCTGGTGATACCCAGTGATCAGGCAGCCAAAACACATTGGAGCTAATGTATATTAATTACTGGAAACCTTAGATAAGTTCAGTTAGCATTGTCTATTACAATAGTTAAATTTAAAAAAAAAGAAAAAGCTTTGAAACATACAGGGCTCAGGAGCCTGATCCAGAGCTCACTGAAATATGTTGGAATGTTTCCATTCACCTCAGTGAGTTTTGTGCATTGAGCTTTTTCAAGCCCAGGCAGCAGTTCAAAAATAACTTTACAGCATTATCCCAATTGTTTATTTGTGTATGAACAGCACTGAAAAAGTACACATGGCCAAGCAGAAAAAGAACACTCATGAATATTTTTAAATTGCCGTCACCAGAACCACTAACAATATAAAAATTCAACTATTTATGATGTTGTAACACTGGCTTTAATAGGGATGGTGGTGGAGAAACTATGTGTAATATAATCAACAAGCTAACAAACCCCAAGGCTCTCCCGAGGATTTTAATATGCAGAATGTTTAAAATATTAAACAAACAATAATAGGGAAAATCAGGATATGATTAAATAGTTTTAACAATCAGTCGTGAAAGGCTCTCTCCAAAATCTGTTCAAACTGTTTCGTTGTCAGCCCACAAACTACAGAAAACATGACATATATTTTAATGTGACCCAATAGGATAAAAATAAAGCTCTGCTTGTCCACTGTTGCCTGACTTTGGGTTCATTGAGTTAGGCTGAGTAGATTTGAAATGAATCAAGATGTTTAACATCTGCCTCCTGTTATTAGGATATTCTCTTCCTATTTATAAACAAATGCTTTGTTGGGGTTAGGCTGTGGATTCCATGACTCTGTGGTCTCATGTTTCCTTAGCAATCTGAACTTCAGGCCAGTAGTAAGAGGTACTTTATAAGTCTTCTGAAAATTCTGAAATCTATCAATGCATGTAGGAAAAAATTACTAATTAAGAGACTGTATAATCTTTTTGCTTGGTCTTACACAGCTGACCACATGCTACAAGACATGTAAAAACAGATTTCTAAATAAAATTAGCTCATGGAAATATTTCTCAGTGTTTCAGTCAGAACAAATGGCCTTATGTGTGTGTGCATGGTCATCACATCTCGTCAAGACTCTCATGCCAGTAAGACTCGTATATCTCTCAGCTACTGACATAAGTAGGAAATCCCAACACTTCCATAAACGTAAATACAAAACATCTCCTTTGTTCTCTTAGTTCCTCTCTATTACTCCCTTTCCATGAGACCTTATGTTAATCTCTCCTTCAATCTACTTCCAGCCACTGTGTTAGTCTGGATTCCTCCTTCCTTTCTCACATTTGGTTCCATTCTGGCCTTTTCCAGTTTATCTATTGAAAGTGGACCCTTTTCTCCACCTTTGCTGACAGCCTGGTTTGTGTGTTTGTTCTCTCTCACTCATCCTAATACAACACTGCCCTTCCTGACTGCATTTTTACTCTCCCTGTTGCCCTGCATTCTGCAGAAAAATAACCTTCCCCACCATGCCCCTTCCATTTAAAAAACCCCCAACACCAGCACCACTTCCCACTTTGAAACTTTCTTCCAGAACAGACTTTTCCCACTCCAGCTCTTCTCTGTGTACTGACTCCATCTTTCCCTTCTTCATTCAATACTCAACAGTATCTGAATGTCTTTGACTAACAAAATTTTAGTGTTCAAATTTATAGTTTTTATGTTTGTGTTCAGAGTGTGTTCATGGCCAAACCCCTTAAAATACATACATGGATACACTCACATCCATCTTCATTACAAACAATCAGGACCTTGCAAAACAAGGATTTTAAAAAGAGGAATTTTTTTTTTTTGAGAGAGGAATTTTATGGGATCACCTATTCCAACCAGAAGGAATACTAATAAAGCAGGAACAAGAAATATCTACACCAACCCTGGCATTTCCTAACCTGTTCCTAAAACATGTAATTCCACTGCCTCCATGCCAGGCACCAGTGATGGAACACCCTACCAAGCTGCAAACAAACTGCCTTTGCCTCAGCATCAGCCCATCACTTGCTCTGTCCAGAGAGGGCGCAGAGAGCTATTTATTCTCATGCTCTCTCAACTTTTAAAGTACTGGAAGGCTGTGATCCTTTTTCCCTCTAAGCCTTCTTCTCCTTGGACTAACCACCCCAAATCTTTCAGTGTTTCCTGAGGAGGTCATGCTTTCTAGGCCTCTGAATATTCATGATTTTTCTTCTTTGGGCTATCACTAATTTGTCTCCTAATTTGTCTTCTTAAAGCTGAAACCAAAGCCAACTGAGTAATGAATAGAAATAATTTCAGAGCTGATTTACTCTTTTACAGTAAATGAAAGATAGTTCCTCAAACAACCTGCATCCTGCACTCGATTGTTTGGCTTAAGTATCACTGGCTATAAAGCTGCAGTGAGCACTTCAACACCAAAGGCAACATTAGTAAACATGATAATGCAGGTACAGCAGCAAAACAATAATTCATAGTTGACACCTCTTTTTTTTTCTCTCTTCTCTCCACTCCCAATTTTACATTTAAAAACCAAAAAAGATGTTTGCATTACCTGAAGTTATCCACCATTAAAATTCCATTTTCAAAGAGACTTTGGCTTACAAATTGAATGGGAGTGGTTCTATACGTTTCTTTTATAATATTAAATTGAATTTAATTTCCTGATTTTGTGTATAAACTATCCAATGTACCCTTGGATTTCTAATTCAGAGAATAATCACAGCGCTTATTTTGTAGCCAATGTAAGAAATGTTACTGCAAACGATGTATATATAAAATGAATATATTCTGATGATTATTTAATTGACTCAAGCAATGGAAAACTTGCAAATCTGGTGTTGATTACCTCATGTCCTAAGCAGGGAAAATATATAACACATTCGACCTAATATATGGCTATAAACATGATTAATGTATTTTCAGGATGTCCTACACAAGCATTATTTTCCAAAGATGACATTTTAATGATACTCAACATGCTGTATGTGGCACATGTTGAAAATCTGTCATGTCTTTTTAAATATCTTGATGTATGCACATACATGCACACAGTCCCCATGGCATGTATTCCTTCACTGAATTAATTGACATACCTACGAGGACCGTGGCCATACCTACTTTTGCAGGGAGTTCAGTTAAGGCAGTTCCCTCAGTTTGGTTAATCACTTGAAGTGGTTAGGTACTAGATTAGGTTCTAAGTGACCCTGTATGTGTAACCTGTGCTTCTCCTGGTAATGCCTCTCAGAATGTTTTGATTTTGTCCCTCCTCATCCCAAAACAAGCAGCATGTTGGCTGTGTGGTTCCCTCCAGGCCACTGCACTGTGATGCTGGCCCAAACCGAGTTCAAACCAGGTTCTGAACTCGGTCTATGGGCCACTTTCCTCTCTTTCTCCAAGTTAATTAACACTACTCCTCTATTCTGCACATTCTCAAAAGGATCTTGCTCCTTCTTTTAATCAGAAGGATCAAAACCAGGGGCTAAAACTGAAGTCATGTCTTGGACACAGCACACATCCTCTGATCCACCTTTGGCTGAGGTTAACTTCCACCTGCCCTGTCTGTACTGCAGACATGAGCCCAGGAAGAGCTCTGCTGCTGGCACCCCTGGTGCCCCACACCTTCATTTCCATCACCCACGGGTGACTATTTTAATGCACACAATGGTTAAGCCTCTGCCTGGTGGGAGGCAGTACAAAAGCAGCAGAAGTTCTTCAATGCTTTACACACCAAAGGTAAAAGAGCTGCTGAACACCATTTAACCTAAACTTAATTTCATCAACCTAGTCCAGATTTGGAATTACAACTTGCTTGGCAGCAGTGGTGCAAATGCCAGAATACAAAGGCTTTGCAGCAACACAAAGACTATTGTCCCTCTTAGCAACAACACACCATTTGACGCAGCAGGGCTGTATCTCCTTCAGAGTCAGACTGACCAAGCTGAGAATAGGTTTGGTTCACAGAAAATCACACTCCAAACTCAGAGCTGCTGGTTTTTTTTGCAAGGCAGTGACCTCAGCTGGCCTATACCCCAGGAGACCATGTGTCATCAGCAGATTGCTGTGCTGGCACAGAAAGCCAAAACCACCCGACTGCCCCCCACTGCTCCAACCTCAGAGGGAACAAACCCAAACAGGGCTTGCAGGCGGCGAGGCCAGCAACTGAGTTCTCCTGCTGGCTGGCTGAGTGGGTGGGTTTGGCACTCCCAGCCCATTCCTAAAAGCCATATCTCCTCCTGAAGGGTGGGAAGGATCCCTGTCCCAGGAAATAACTAAGGGAGGGAAGCCTGTGCGTGGGGGTATTTCCTGCCTTGGAGAGATAGCAAAGGGAAGCTGCTGCAGCCCGGTGGCTGCAGGGGTGCACTGGTGTTGGTGCCAGGGGGAGCCAGGCAGGGGCTGGTTTAGCTCCACAGCAGGATTTACATCGCTGAGCCCATTGCTCAGTGCAGCAGAAACAGGGAGGAGGGCTTCAGTTTACCAGGAAACGTCCTGGCTCAGCCAGTGGGATAAACCATTTGATCTCTTTGTTGTTCAAGTTTACCTGCTCAGGAACTCGATTATCACCTAATCGAACACCACCTAATTCTCTTATTACCTGGATAATGAAGGAGAATATTTTTCTCCTAAAAAATGCTTGAACCATTATGACACGTGAATAATCTGTTACAAAACACTTCAAGTTTGTTTATGACACAGAAGCATAAAAAGCAGGTGGGAAAGTAGAGTATAACCAGCCAAAAGCCTGGATATCTGAGTGTGTAAAGTAAAATCTCTATAGGAAGACAAAAATAAATAAAAAATCATGCATGCATCACACACATGTATCACAATCACAGTGCATAACCATGAAAATGCATAACTGTACTGTAATAACATTCGGCAAAATTATTATTATTATTAATTTTATTATTATTAAATGGATAATAATAATAATATCCACATAATAACATCCACATAATAATAATAATAATAATAATAATAATAATAATAATAATAATAATAATATCCACATAATAATAATAATATCCACATAATAATAATAATATCCACATAATAATAATAATATCCACATAATAATATCCACTTCTAGGCCCAAGTGGGCCCAAAATGCACAACCCAGATTTGGTGCAGACTAGATGGAGATGAAGGGGACATCAGCTAACAAGAAATAAAGAACGATCCCTATGCTACCCAAGTATCAAGTGTCAGGAAAACCTACAAGAGCATTTGCACAGCTCACGTTCTAGAGCAAACAGAGAAATACCTGGGAACACCTGAGAAATGGGGGGTGGTTGAACACTGGGACAGGTTTCCCAGGGAAGCTGCAGAGGTTCCACTCTTGGAGATACTCAAAACCAAAACCAGCAGAGCCCCAAACCTCTCGCTGGAGATGACCCTGCTTTGAGCAGAGGGATTGGTCTGGGCAACCACCAGAGGCCCTTCTGACCTCTGTGATTCTGTGAAATGCACATCAAAGAAAACTGGATTTGTGTTCAATGCCTGATTTTGAGGACTATGTGGGAAGCTAAATGGAAACTCAAGCCCTGCAGAGCTCAGCAAAGGAAGTGAAGGATCTCCTCTGTTTCTGTTGAGAGGTGCTTGGAAGGATAACAAGGTGAAAGAGGCCTGGCCCAGCATAACCACTGGCTCTGCAGAGATGGCAAATGAAGGTGTGAGTTAGGACAGTCCACACAAAGGTGTCCCCAGTGAACACAAGTTATTCTAAGTGAAGGTGCAGATGGCTGACCAGGGGGCTGTTGCAGCCCAGTGCTGGCTGTCAGGAAGAAATTCCTTCTGGCAGAAAGAAAGGAGAAGTTTTCCTGCAAGGAATGAGCAGCTGAGAGAAATTTCGCAGCTCTGGGTAAACCTCAACTGCTGCCAAGCTGCTTGCTCCTGTCAGCCCAGTCCTGCCTCCCCCCTCCCCACTTTCTCCTATATTTCAGCCACCTGGAGCTGCAGCCCTTCCCTTGGGGTTCTCCTCAGCCTTGGAAACGACATGGTATTTGGCTTGAAGAGGGCAGTTTTACTCTCAGACTCGTTACCACAGAGGATGTTCACTCACTGACTTGTGGAAGTCACACCAGGCAGTGGTACGTGCTCTGAGCCGGGGTTCACACAGGACCCCAGGACACAGGACTCCCTCCTGTCACCCCTGCCTGTCCCCCATGTGTGTCCTCCCCCTCCCACCCCAGCACAGCCATGCTACACAGACAGCTGCCCGTTACTACTCAGTAGTTGCTTGAATCCCACTAAATGCTTGTCAAAGTGCCCAGAGAGCTGAAAGTGAGCTCTTTAAATTACATTTGTTGAAAGATCCCTGGTGCCTGTTCCTGCTTTTCGTTTTCAGCAACTCTCTGAAATCATAGTTTGTTTTACAGTGATGTTTTGTTTTTCTTTTCCTGCATCCAACCTATAAGTCATGGATGATGCATCTTAAACACATTAAATGGGTTTTCAGCGGGGCTGTGCACCATGTGTGTGGAAGGCTGAGCTCTGGGCCAACGGCTTTTCTGGGTTTCCTTTCTTTGCTGGGAAGCTGAGTGGTGCGATGCTCCCTCGTGCACAGCTCTGCAGAGACATTTGGCCCCATCTGAAACCTAAGAAAGAGACTGTGTGGAGGGAGGAGGTAAAACCGCGAAGGACATCGCCCAGGAAGAGGAGGAAGAAGCAGAGTCTGGAAATCAGGACTGCTTGGATTGGTGCCTGACCACAGCTGACAACAGACAAGTCTCTTCACTTTCTATGCTTCTGTTTTCCCATCTGTGAAATCAACAAATTCGGTTCCCTTTTCTCAGGGAAGGTATATAGAGAAATTATTTTGAGCTCCATACACAGAACCATTTCTTTGTATACAAGAAATGCATATTTTCAGAAGAGTTTTTAATTAGAAGAATAGCTACCTCAATTAAAATAATGAGTTTTGTTCTCACTATACATTTATAACCATCCACCAGATTATATGATTTATTTTTTTAAATCCTGTGCCTTTCCAATTTTGCTATTAACATGTCATAAAAATATCACGGATGGTGTCCAAATTCCAATTCATGGGAATAGAATTAATATCTCCATTAAAATGGAAAAGGGGGAGTAAGACAGGGAAGTCTCGGAAGCCCTGGCGGGTAGTAATAGTTGGACTCATCTCCCGTTCCAGTGACTCATTCTGGGAATGGAGAGTGGCTCTGTCTCTTCAGACATTTAACACCTCTCTAACAAGATTTAGCATCAGCTGGGATGGGTGAACAAATAATATTAAGCAACCTGAGACTTCCTAGAACATGTCTCTCTAAGCTGTGTTAGGGCCTGATTCTGTCAGGGGCGGGTGGGAGCTGGTGAGGCTACACATCAGGTTTTTGGTTTTAATACCAGCAGTGGGGAATTTTGGTTAAAAATCTTCCCTCCCAGATCATGTTTCTGAAGATGTAAAAAAGACAACAAGGTTCAGAAAACAGCAGCCTGCCAAAAAGAAGAATATTTTAAGATTTTTCTGACTCTCTCCAGATTATGTGTAAATTTAAGTTACTAAGAGAAAATGAGAACCATTTGTTTAAAGTTCAAATCCTGTCTGGCCTTTACTAGGCTAAGTTTCAAGCATCCTGTTTTGCCTGATCTCTGCGTCTCAATCCATCACCTTGATGCAACTTCCCCATGAGAGATCTCCATAGCCCTTTCCAAGCAGTTGGACTTGGGAACAAAAACATCGGTGCTGGAGATCCATCCTGGCAAGTTTTTTGTGTTGTCAAGTGCTTGAGTACAAAAAGAGTATGAAATACTCCTAAGCTGTGTGGTTTCAAGTGTCTCAGGCTGAGTAGGTGTCAGAAAACAGAGTTCAAACCAAACCCTTTTCTCAAACTTATATCTTCAAGGGAGCCCCACTGGTTGATTTGGGGCTGTGGATTCCAAAAATCTGACAGTGCCTTAACTCGCCCCTGTAATTTGGCTGTTGTGGCTCTACCACAACTCAAATTTACAGCAGTCCCACCTCAACTGTGCTGAGACAAAAATCCCAAATTCAGGAGGACATGGGACAGGTGGAAACAAGTACTGAATAAATAAAAAAAAAAACCAAAAAACACAAAACCACAAAACAAAAACAACAACAACAACCAAAAAAACACAAACAAACAAAAAACCCCACCAAATTTTCAAACATCTTTCTTCTAGATGTTGTAAGTACTTTCCAAATCTGAACTACATAAAAGCAATCCAGAATTCATATGCAGGTACTAAAACAATTCTGTTGATTGGAAAAAATTAAGGATCCTATAATAAAATTGTAATGAAAGCAGTGTGGTTTCCTGACATTTCCAGTGTGCTGTAATTCATTCTATGCAATTTATAAGCTCTCAATTTATTTTTTAACATTCTGAAAGCTTGCCATTTCATGGCTATATTCCCCATGAAACTTACCTCAACATATCTTCGGGTTTTTGATGGGGAGCTCTAAAAGGTTAGCCAAACTATAGGCACTAAAGGAAAATCCACACTTGTAATAATCCCTACTCCTGCTTTCTGGGAGAAAACTCACCTTCCCCTTTTTGGTTTTGGCCAACAGCCCAAATGCACACCCTGTCCTGCGTAAAAATCTCCTGCATGGACCTTCAGGGAAGGTGGGGGTTGGTCTCTTCTCCCAGGCACTCAGCAATAGGACAAGGGGGCACGGGCTCAAGCTCTGCCAGGGGAAATTGGAGATCAGAGAAAAATTCTTTGCAGAGGGAGTAATCAGGCATTGGAATGGGCTGCCCAGAGAGGGGGTGGATTCCCCATCCCTGGAGGTTTTTAAGGTGAGATTGGCCGTGGCACTGAGTGCCATGATCTGGTAAAGGGACTGGAGTTGGACCAAGGGTTGGTTGGAATTGATGATCTAGGAGGTCTTTTCCAACCCAATCGATTCTATGATTCTAGGGAAGAAGCAAACATACCCTTAATGAATTGCAAGAAGCAACATACATTGCTGTTTTATCTACAGCTTCTGGTTGGGCGCCTTCAGTGCAGATACACTCGGAAATATCAGTTGTCTCTCCTCTGGTGATGTCCATGATGACAAGGAGCATGTCCAGCCAGTCAGAGAAGCAGAATATATGAGGGATACTGAAACAACTACCACCCATCAGAAAAGGGCAGAACCAAAAGGGAAACAGCTTAGTACTACAGTCATTGCCAGTCACCTACCAGGTAAACCGATCAATTGTACTCAGGAATCTTGTTTGCCATTATTAATAGTTTTGGATTTTTTTCAGAATATATATGCCCCCTTTCCTTTCACAAATATGAAATCAGGCCTATGGCACTCAACAAAACCTTTGCTGCAAGCATTTTGTCAACTTAGATGGCAGCCTGTAGGAACACTGAAAATCTCACAGGCCATGGAGTTTATGAAGATGAACTGTTACAGTAATTATGAGAAGACATGATGATAAATCTGTGGTTTCCACTATCAATTACCATACTGTGGGGAAAACCAGAACATGCAAGGGAGGGTGCAGTCCAGCCATTTGGAAAACTCTCACATCTGTGCTGGCAGTGGGCAGTCCTTGCTGCCTCCCTCCATGCCCAGGCTCTTCTTCATCCCTTCCCAATGAACACAGCATGTGGTGTGACTGCTGTGCCAGTGTGGAGGGAGTGATGATGCTGGGAACAAATGTGCAGCAGTCAGTGGAACATCCCTCACCCATGGAACACCAACAGAGAGGGGAAAGGCTTTAGATCACTCCTGAAATCCTCATCTGATGCCATCAGCTCACAGATGGACTGACTTACCCCCTTGGCCTGCTGAAATGCTGTTCATGAACTTTTCCAGGACTTGTAGGATCATAGAATGGATTGGGTTGGAAAAGACCTCCAAGATCATCAAGTCCAACCCTCAGTCCAACTCCAGTCCCTTTACCAGATCATGGCACTCAGTGCCACGGCCAATCTCAGCTGAAAAACCTCCAGGGATGGGGAATCCACCACCTCTCTGGGCAGCCCATTCCAATGCCTGATTACTCTCTCTGGAAAGAATTTGTTTCTGCTCTCCAACTGCAATTTCCCCTGGCAGAGCTTGAGCCCATGCCCCCTTGTCCTATTGCTGAGTGCCTGGGAGAAGAGACCAACCCCCACCTGGCCAGAACTTCCCTTCAGGTAGTTCTAGACAGTGCTGAGGTCACCTCTGAGCCTCCTCTTCTCCAGGCTAAACACCCCCAGCTCCCTCAGCCTCTCCCCACAGGACTTGTGCTCCAGTCCCTTCTCCAGCCTCGTTGCTCTTCTCTGGCCCCGCTCCAGCCCCTCAATCTCTTTCCTGAACTGAGGGGCCCAGAACTGAACACAACACTCAAGGTGTGGCCTCCCCGAGGCAGAGTCCAGGGGAAGGGTCACTGCCCTGGGCCTGCTGGCCATGCTAGTTTTGATCCAGGCCAGGATCCCATTGTCCTTCTTGGCCACCTGGGCACACTGTTGGCTCCTGTTGAGCTTCCTGTCAATGTTGAGGTCCTGAATCCTACTGACCACTGCTGATGATCACTGAGGGCTTACTGAGATGGGTGAGATTTTCCTGAAAGACCCGAGTCCAGAAGTCATCTGGTTACATGCAGATCTCAGGTTTCATTTTAAAAGAAAGGATTTTAGCTCTTATGTATGCAGAAAAGTCCTCAAAATGTGGCATTTAAGGACTCCAAACACAGTAGCCAGTACAAAGGAATGAAATTAAATACTTTAAAAAATCTTACTCTTTTACAATCAGTCTTAGAATTAATTTTAGAAATTCCGGGCATTATATGCTCCTTGAGCTCAGAAAGGGCTTTTAATGCTCAGAAGTTGTTGCATTAATACATAGCAGCCATCGTGCTTCAGCAACCACCTCTAAAATCTTTTCAATTGCCCAAGGTAACTAAATAATGATACTTCATTATTCACAGGTTGCTTAAGCATTCTCTATATTAAGTGCAGGGAAGTTTAGATAACATCTAATTGCAAAGTGAAGCACTGGAAAGTTTCTGAGGGTGGCAACTGCATACCTAAATGACATTTATTTATTTAGAAGTGCTTAAGACATGCCTTTCACTTATCCTAGGCAGACACAGAGCCTTGAAATCAAAACTCTTGCAATATCGTTTGGCCCAGTGCCTATACTTGGAAGAGCTTTTTCATCACACCCAAACTAAGAAACTCCTTTCCCAGTTTCTATCACTTAATCATCCTTCTGCAGACACCACCCAGAGTAAAAACCTGGGGTAAGCACAGAAGTCCTTGCTTAACTACAAGGCTGCAGATGAATCTTGTAAACATTTTGCCAAAATAATAAGGAAAATAAAAATTAATACCCTGAGTTTTGGCTGCCATGATTAATTTCAAAGCTGTACAAAACTCTGAACCTGGGGATTCTTGACTGAAACACTGACACAACATTAGGAGCAAGGCAGGGGGGTAGTTAATGACATAGTGCTAAGAATTCTTAGCAAAACTCTGCGGCCACAAGGCACAGTTTCAGAAATAACAGTTATAGGACAGGAAATCATGTTGTGGTCTTTGAGCTCGGAAGAGCCACTGAATACAAGCCACAGTGATCCCTGTGCCTTCCATCACACACTTCATGCTGAGCTGCACTTTTTCAGTGGTTAATACCCTAATACAGGCAAGGCCATACCCACAACATTCCCTATCATCCTAACACTATTACACAAACAGGTTTGAGGCCTCTTTCAAAGACCCTCCAACAATGTCTTTGAAAAATGCCTTCCCTTCCCTTAGCCCCTGAGCAGCATGTATCAAAAGAAGCTTTTCGATACTGCAACCCCAACCCTTCACTCTTAGGCACAGGCACTTTGTGTTTCAGAGAAGCTGTCCCATATCTGGCATTGTTCCAGCCCTGGTTGGAATATGCACATTCAGCAGCTGTTTAAGAGCAGAAATCTTTCCCATTGCTCATTTTGGGTGAGGCACCTTTCCAAAGGAAGGGAGCTGGTGCTGCTCCCTGCCCGTTCAGATGGAGTGACCAGCGGAGCACAAAGAAAAGCTTTTCACTCCAGGCACGTGCACATGATTCCAATATCCTCACTCTGAATTTGGAAGCTACAGCTGCTACTTTAGACCACAGCAACTGAAAACACCCCGGGAGAGAGAAAGCAAGAGATTCCAATGCTCTCTGTGGAGCCATGACAACAGTGTGGTTTGGGGCTCTGCTGAAACCTGCAGCCATCGGTGTAGCACATCACATGGTGCTGAGAGAGCTCTCTGGGGCAAGTGGACACACAAAGAGTAAAACCAAAATGGGAACAGCCTTGTTCTCATCAAGAGGAGAAAAACTCATGGCAGAGGGTTTATCGAATGATTCACTCTGGACAGGAAAGCAACACTTGTCTGTAAAGGCAGCAGTACAAGAGATTTCCACAAATGCCTCCACAGCACCAGAGAAAACATGTAGCTACTGACAGAATCAGTCCTTAACAAGTAAGGACAAATAAGGGTAGCACCAGGACATCCTTTCCTACTTACCACTCTTCTGCTTCTCCAGACCTTACTGACTCCTGGGGAGCCGCTCTGCTCTGCTTGTTTGGTCTTTGCTAAAACAGTCAGTGACAGCACAGGGAGAGAGGAGCCTTCATCATCAGGATGGGTTTGGGCAAGCCCAGAGTGGGCTTGTTTTGCCTGATACTCCATAAAATGCTAAACATCCTGATAGTCCTTCAAAACAGTTGAGCACTGTATTGACATCCAGGAGTGGATGGCTTTAATAAATTCTGCTTTCAAGTGCTTTTTGGTGTGCTGTGGGTCTGAGAATTCTCTGTGGTTTGTGGTCATTTGTTTTTCTAATATTTTGGTCAGTGTCCAACCTCACTAGTGTAGCTGGATATACCCATGTAATTTCTGCTAGAATTGGATTTTCCACACAGCATAACTTTATAGCCCTCTGGTGTTCCCTGACACATGAAGAGGTTACCACCAGTTTGACCAACTTTTACGTATTCACACTTTCAAGTGAAGGGCAGAATAACATTAACTGATCTCTTCAAAGCCCTGTAAAGGAGCTTAGGGGTGGTTTAGTCTTCCCAAGAGGAAGCAAATTTCACCATCTCCTCTTTTGTGACAGCAAATGTTTCCTGTCGTGGTAGAGCTCAGAAGGAAAGTTGGGATTTGACAGGTTACAATCCCACCACTCATTTTAAAGGAGTTAACTACAGTCCATCTAGCACCAAAGGAAGGCCTTCCTCTGAAAGATGCTGGGTGGAAGGGGGGTGGGTGGGGCTGTGGTGGGCAGGGGTGCACTTAGAGGCCCTGTCACCCCCATGGCACATCACCACCACCCAGCAGTGCAGCAACCACAGAGTCCCAGGGCAGGATAAAAGAGAGCATCTCCCCATTTCCCACTGACAGATCTGGCCCAGGGGCCATCATTCAAGAAGTGTAGTTTTCCTTGTCCTCATCATATTTGGATTTCATGGCATCCACGAGGCAGAAACAGCTTTATCTCATGGTGCAGTTCCACAGCCCCAACCTCCCCACCAGCTGAAACTGGGACAGAAGAGACATCCCCTACATCAATAAACACTCCTTGCATGAAGAACTGCATGGCAGAAATGGGTAATGCACCATCAGGTGAAGTGCCTTAATTTCTGCTCCAGTTTGGAAACACTGGAGTAGGCAAATGCTCCTGGAGGCCTGAACAGATCACAGGGTGACTCTGAGCCATGAATGGAATACAGGCAAAATCATTCCTGGGTGTCAGGCAAGAAAACCAAGCATTGTGCAAAACCCTGGTGAGAACTCATCTGATCCACCATGGACATTTCATTCCTCAGATTCAAAAAAAGACCAATTTCATCTGGGATGAAGATAAACAATGCCTAAGCAGTTGATTAAGGACAGGGAACCCCTAGAGAAGAAAACAACTGAAAGGGCAAGAGAAAGGCTGAGAGGGCTGCCATTGCTTTCAAGAAAGTTATGAAGGATGAAAAGGTTACTGAAGTGCAAGGAAAAGTATTTTAAAGAACATAAAACCATGCAGGACTTTTTTTTCCAAGAAGACCTCACCATAAATGGTGTCATAGCAAATGTCACTTGATACACTGTGGAGGAATGGTGAGGAAATCCTGTATGCTCTGGACCTCCCTGCAAAGATCACACAGAGTGAATCAAACTCCACTCTTTCACCTCTGACACCACCACAATAAAATGAACATATATGATATCAGTCCCCTTATTTACATAGTCTGAATGTATATATGAATTTTGGCACAAATGTATAAAATTACAGGAATAATGCCCTCCTTACTCTTCCAGTACTCAAAATACCAAATCCTAAAGGAACAAGTCATTTGCTGGGGTTTAAGATAAGATCTGTATGTCTTCCCACAAAGTGAGGTAGGCAAATAACTCTCAGAAATGTTAAAGTCATAAATGAGCTGTGAAAGTTTTGCCCCAGAGCTGAAGTGCATTATGGTGGGTTGACCTTGGCTGGCTGTCAGGTGCCCACCAAGCTACTCTATCACTCCCCCTCCTCAACAGAGCAGGGGAAGAAAATACAATTAAAGGCTTGTGGGTTGAGATAAGGGAGATCACTCAGCACCTGCGTTCATTTCTAAAAACGCCCAACAAACTGCATCTCTTTATAGCAACAGAGGCCCTTTCAGTCTTCTTGTAACTGCTTTACTTAACAGAACTTTACACCCAAATATAGCAAATGCTAAAGGAGACCCACATTCCTTTTGCCACAACTGTCATATCCCTTCACCTTTATGTGGCTGAAACAGCTTCAGTCACTGTACAAACCTGTCCACCTGAGAACAGGTCCTCTAGAAACCAAACCAACAAACCATTCCTGAGAATGAAAGTTGAGTTCAGTGCTGTCAGATGTTCTCAGTCCAATGGGTTTTAGCTGCTTTATTAAAACATTGGCTTTAGTTATTTGGGCTGTGATTTTTAAGTGCCCACAGACTCCTAAGGACTGCATTCCAACACATTAAAATGTATTATATTATTGCAATATTTGTAGTAGCACTTATTAAAGCTGTGTTTGGGGAGTTGGGATCATAAATCCTCCCAGTCTGCATCCATGCCCAAGCTGGAATATGTTCATGTTTGATAGATGGGCTGTAAAATGAGGGCACATTCTCACGTGTGAAGTGTGAATAGTTTCTCCACTTATTTATTGCAGTTGATGTTATATGGGACCTGGGACAAACCCTGTGCTCCAGACAGAACTGACAGAAGGGGCAACAACGGGGAATAAAAAGTGTGTTGTCAAAGCGTCTGAATAAACACCAATTAAATCTTCCAATTTATTTTCTTGGACTTTGAATCAAGCAAACAGATCTAAAAACCATTCCCAATCTCCATGTGTTCACTTACTGTAGCTGCTCCACTATTTCAACACCTAAAGCTTCCCAGTGCTGGGCCCCATTCTGCAGGGCTGAAAAGATGCATAAAAGAAGTTCTTACTTAAACCCAACTGACACGCACAGAAAAAAGAAGCAGGGAGATACAAAAAAGATTAGGCTTGAACAAAAGTGCAAAATATAATATGCCCTCTCTGCTAAAAATTTGCTCTCTGAAGCTACTTATTGGGGCTGGAGAATGGTGCAAATGATGGAGCTTTTAAACTCAAACTATTGCCCCCTCTGTAAGGCTGGGCTTTCACTCTTACACAAGGGCCTCTTCAAGAACTGTGGTTGGTTTATCCCTCTGAAGTTAATTAAAACAACATCTTTCATAAACGTTAAAATCCCTCACTCTCTTATGAAGCAAAGGAAGACAAACAAGGCTCTAACATAGACAATGATACATTAATTATGCCTCAATCAGGAAGGCTCTTGAGGGAAATCTCACTATCTGCAAGTTGCTTGCAAACGTGTTGTTCAACCTTACCCAAACCAAGTGTATTGTATTTTGGCTGAAGCACACAGAGAAGTGAGCAGGATGGAACAAGACGCTTTATCAAAGCAAATCACAGTAAGAGAGTGTTTCACCTCCTTCAAAACAACTTACGGAAAACACACCACAGCTTAAGAATGTTCATAGAATCATAGAATGGATTGGGTGGGAAAAGACCTCCGAGATCATCAAGTTCAACCCTTGGTCCAACTCCAGTCCCTTTACCAGATCATGGCACTCAGTGCCACAGCCAATCTCAGTTTAAAAACCTCCAGGGATGGGGAATCCACCCCCTCTCTGGGCAGCCCATTCCAATGCCTGAGCACTCTCTCTGCAAAGAATTTTTTTCTGCTCTCCAACTTCAATTTCCCCTGGCAGAGCTTGAGCCCGTGCCCCCTTGTCCTATTGCTGAGTGCCTGGGAGAAGAGACCAACCCCCACCTGGCTGGAACTTCCCTTCAGGCAGTTCTAGACAGTGCTGAGGTCACCTCTGAGCCTCTTCTTCTCCAGGCTAAACACCCCCAGCTCCCTCAGCCTCTCCCCACAGCACTTGTGCTCCAGTCCCTTCACCAGTCTCGTTGCTCTTCTCTGGACCCCACCTTTCAGAGATGAAGGTGCAGTAAGAAAAGCCAGACATTTTAGCATTGCAGCTCTTACATCACATTTCAAGGGTCAGACTTTAAACAGGGTGTCACAAGGGTATGAAACATAGAAGGGAGCTGATGCCATGGGAGCAGATGATGACAAGGAAGATAACACAGGCAAGAGAGGATGGCTTTCAGGATGAACCTATGCTTCCTTCATTTCACATGAAAATCACTAGGGCTTTATCTGTTTCTCTCATTTCCTCCTTGAGGCTCACTGTAAGTAAACAGTATGTTTGCAAACATCCTATAGCCTGTATTTAGTATCAAATACCTAGACAATGATAGCACTACCAAAAAATGTGGACATGAAGGACATGTAACTACCTCCACATTCAAGCCTTGAGGTTTAAGGTACAGGAGAGGCCACACACCTGGTTGCAGAACACTTTTCTCTCACACATGCTCATACTCAGCCTGTCAACAAGGACCAGTGACTATGTGCCATGGTGTCACTGAGACTTTGAGATCCCAGCTCAAAATACTGTCTCTTTGCAATCCCATGAGTGTGTGAGATGTCCCATGTCAGCTTTTAACAGGCTGGTGGAATCCACTCAGGGAAACTATGGTAACACATTGCAAGCTTGTAACTGCAAAATTTTGCCTAAAACTGGAAAAAGAACTTCTTGCTCATTGCTAAAGGGACTGATCTGTTAGTACAGAGGTGTCAGTGCACAGGCTGGGCCACCACTGTCACAACCAAATCTGGGCTCAAAGTGCATAATGTCCTCTGCTTTTCTGAAGGTGGAGGGAAGCAAGAACTGACCTTTAAGAAACTCGACCTCACTGATGTCCAGTAAAAGCAAGGAAAGCAAAACAAGCCAAAATTTATTTGAATGCTGTGGATGGAAATGTGCCAGGTATGCACAGACTGCTTGGGTTTGCAGAGGGGGAAGGTAGGATGTATACACAGGTGAAGATAAAAAACCTGGAATTCCAGTAATTACACAGATTGTGAAGTCAGCATTAATTGAACTTTTGATTCAGATCCCAAATTTTAATGTTGTGATAGTACTCTCTGATCAGAGATAAGAGTAGTGAAAGTGAAGACAGGCACAGATGGTTTGTGTTAGAGTCAGATTAAACTTTCTTCCTCCAAAATAGCTTCTCACACATTACATTTAGACCTGGAGTTCCATATTTCTCCTCGTGCTTTCATTTGCTATATTTACTTAGACTTGGCTATTTCCTCTTGTACGTAATTTCCTGAAGCAAGACACAGCAAACCAGTGGCTACTTCAGGTAATCTCAAGTTTCATCTATGTCAGCAATCAAAAAATGTCCAAGTAAGTTTCCTTATCTCCAGGGCCATCGTTCTTTTTTGCCTTTGCCATCTCACCATCAACTCAACATTTAGCAATCCCCCCCTTAAATGTGCAAGAGCCTCACAGCTCTTCTCTTTTTCACCTGCATAGAAACTATAAAGTGTGCATTGACTGCATATTGAATCTTCCCTTTACTCCTTCTGTAATAGTAAAATCTGATTTGTCCATGTCCATTCACCTATCCAGACCTTCAGCAATTTCTGTCCTGACAGCCACAGCTCTCTCCTCTTTTGCCTGGGGTGATGTCCTTGTGCAGCAGTATTGGAAATATTGCTACTTTGCCTGTGTTTGCCTAAATACAATCTTCTCTATCTTCAGATACCATCACTGACTGCCCTTTTTCATCACATCACATTCAATCTTTCAGTTGATTTACAGCTCTCCCAGACACATACATTAGGTTGCCATTTCATTTTAACTCCTTCTACTCTCAGTTACTGATCTTAAACTATCCTGTTTTCACATATAAGAAGTGTGCATGTGTTTGTTTGTCTCTCTAATCCAAGACACACACAGTTTACACTGCTAGTCCTGACCACATATTTCTGAGCAGGTGTTTCCACGCTTTCAAACTGAAAGGATGAAAAAACACTTCACTATTCCTCATTATTTACTATATTTAAATTATTTTTGCAATTCCTATATTAAAACAGATCATATTTTCTTACGAAATATGACAAAGAGAAGCTTACCCTTTTTCTGACACAGCAAACTTTCCTGAGAAGGGTGCAGATCACAGAGCCTTAGCATGTTAGAGTCTGACACAGGACCTCCAGCCAGCATTCATGTTCAAGCAACTGCCTGTGTACCCTTTTGTTGTTCATCTGTGAGACCAGCTAGAACTAAGAACTGCTTGGCTGCTGTAGGAGGCACACATATGCTTTGAAAGGTATCCTCCACATAGCAGTTCTGGGATCTGCTTCCTCCTGCTGCTTCCCTGCTACCCAAGCCTCAGGATAACTTCTGAAATAAACTGCTCTTAGAATTTCCTGCTGTATATGAACCTCATGTTACCTTACTTGAAGTGGGCTTCAGGCTCCATTGTGTTAAGCCATGTCAATTAATTGACATTTATCCACTACTTGCCTCTCCCCACCAAGTGCTTTTCTCCTCCCTCCTTCACCCACTCCTTCTTAATCAATCCCTCATGTACTTCAGTCTGTGCAGAGTGAGCCTTCCTTCCTGCCGTCAAGTCAGGGAACAGACACAGGCTTCATCACACCAGGGAAAAAGGTATTATTATATAATACTACTTAGCCTTTTTAAGAGTGTTTAATGCTCAAAACTGCCCAAGCATGAACTGGTTCATATGACACTGAGCAGGAAATGATTTATAAATGGAGAAACAGAGGCAGAAAGGTAACAGGAGTTGTGCAAGGTCTCACAGAGAGATCATGGCAGGGTCAGAAGTCTCTTGACTTCCAGCTCCAGACTTTTAACTCTTTGCTTGTTTTCCAGAATGTACTTTGTTTTATGTGTTTCATTTTATAGCCCAAATTACTAATGGATCTACCTTTGAACCCACTGCATACAAAAATCATCAGAGTTGTGCAGGCACACATGGACATCTCATGGGAAGGGAGAAGCTGACTCCTTGCTGGGAGGGCAGACCTCTCAATGATCCGAAAGCCCAAGCTGGCACAGGCACTGCCCCAGTGTTTGTGCCACTGGAGCTGGAGTGCACAGCTTGACACTGCCCCAGGAAGTGCTGCACTCAGATCCTTGAGCCACCCCCAGAAGGGCTGGTCACCAGTGCAGCACAGCACACAGAGACAACACACAGACATACAACATACAGAGCCACAGCACAGCCACACACAGCCACGAAAACACAGCACAGCCACAAGACACAGACAACACACAGAGCCACAGTGACAACACACAGAGCCACAGTACAGCCACAGAGAGACAACACACAGAGACACGGTACAGCCACACACAGACAGCACAAAGAGACGCGGTACAGCCACACAGATACAACACACAGCCACACACAGACAGCACAAAGAAACGCGGTACAGCCACACACAAAGACAGCACAAAGAGACGCGGTACAGCCACACAGATACAACACACAGCCACACACAGACAGCACAAAGAGACGCGGTACAGCCACACACACAGACAGCACAAAGAGACGCGGTACAGCCACACACACAGACAGCACAAAGAGACGCGGTACAGCCACACACACAGACAGCACAAAGAGACGCGGTACAGCCACACACACAGACAGCACAAAGAGACGCGGTACAGCCACACACACAGACAGCACAAAGAGACGCGGTACAGCCACACACACAGACAGCACAAAGAGACGCGGTACAGCCACACACACAGACAGCACAAAGAGACGCGGTACAGCCACACACACAGACAGCACAAAGAGACGCGGTACAGCCACACACACAGACAGCACAAAGAGACGCGGTACAGCCACACACACAGACAGCACAAAGAGACGCGGTACAGCCACACACACAGACAGCACAAAGAGACGCGGTACAGCCACACACACAGACAGCACAAAGAGACGCGGTACAGCCACACACACAGACAGCACAAAGAGACGCGGTACAGCCACACACAAAGACAGCACAAAGAGACGCGGTACAGCCACACACACAGACAGCACAAAGAGACGCGGTACAGCCACACACAAAGACAGCACAAAGAGACGCGGTACAGCCACACAGATACAACACACAGCCACACACAGACAGCACAAAGAGACGCGGTACAGCCACACACACAGACAGCACAAAGAGACGCGGTACAGCCACGCAGATACAACACACAGCCACACACAGACAGCACAAAGAGACGCGGTACAGCCACACACACAGACAGCACAAAGAGACGCGGTACAGCCACGCAGATACAACACACAGCCACACACAGACAGCACAAAGAGACGCGGTACAGCCACACACACAGACAGCACAAAGAGACGCGGTACAGCCACGCAGATACAACACACAGCCACACACAGACAGCACAAAGAGACGCGGTACAGCCACACACAGACAGCACAAAGAGACGCGGTACAGCCACACACAGACAGCACAAAGAGACGCGGTACAGCCACACACAGACAGCACAAAGAGACGCGGTACAGCCACACACAGACAGCACAAAGAGACGCGGTACAGCCACACACAGACAGCACAAAGAGACGCGGTACAGCCACGCAGATACAACACACAGCCACACACAGACAGCACAAAGAGACGCGGTACAGCCACGCAGATACAACACACAGCCACACACAGACAGCACAAAGAGACGCGGTACAGACATACAGACACAACACAGAGGCACAGTACAGCCACACAGAGACACAGCACACAGCCAACAGAGACACAACACAGTCACACACATACAACACACAGACACAGCACAGCCAGAGATACAACACACAGACACACACAGGCAACACACAGAGACACACCACACAGAGACAATACAGAGACGCAGCCACCCAGACACACAACACGCAACCACCCAACACAAGCAACCACTGCACAGAGAAACACAATACACAGCCACGCAGAGGCACTGACACAGCCACGCAGAGGCACTGACACAGCCACGCAGAGGCACTGACACAGCCACGCAGAGGCACTGACACAGCCACGCAGAGGCACTGACACAGCCACGCAGAGGCACTGACACAGCCACGCAGAGGCACTGACACAGCCACGCAGAGGCACTGACACAGCCACGCAGAGGCACTGACACAGCCACGCAGAGGCACTGACACAGCC
The DNA here is from genome assembly GCF_047495875.1 of Pithys albifrons albifrons. Classification (NCBI taxonomy): domain Eukaryota; kingdom Metazoa; phylum Chordata; class Aves; order Passeriformes; family Thamnophilidae; genus Pithys; species Pithys albifrons. The sequence continues at coordinate 52,702,345 of NC_092464.1, forward strand.
ACGCAGAGGCACTGACACAGCCACGCAGAGGCACTGACACAGCCACGCAGAGGCACTGACACAGCCACGCAGAGGCACTGACACAGCCACGCAGAGGCACTGACACAGCCACGCAGAGGCACTGACACAGCCACGCAGAGGCACTGACAGGCTCCCTACATCAGGCATAGGCACCTCAGTACGGAAGACAGGGTTTTATAACCTGGTTTCAGACCCCAAAGCCAGTGCTTCTGTCCTTAGTTCTGGCAAATCCATACAGGTGAGGATACCTATAGCATTTGAAGTGATTTTGGAGCCTGGGGCACAGTGCTGGGTCTATTTACCCTCCAAATTCAGAATCCGGCCTTTTACAGACAGAGCAGTACTTTAACATCTCATGAAACCTCAATTCCTTGCAATATTTTTCTAATACTTCCTACTAGTTTGTGCATGTAAGCATATAAACAAATGTTAAAAGTAAATCCACCTTGAAAAAATAATTTTCTAGACTTACAAGCAGATACAGGTGGAAACTTCCAAAGTCCACATACAGACACACGTATATATAAAAAACCATACAGCCTATGTCTAAACCAGCTGCCTCTAACCAGACCCAAATTACAGTGTAAACACAGACATGCATATCGCCTCTGCAATATGTCTGATTAAATATTTTGTTAGCCAACATGTTTTGCTGGGTTGGTAGAAGGATTTCCAGAGCATTAAGTTTTGTTTCTAAAGGGCTGTTGGATTTAGACATATCCTATATTTTTCTGTTTTGCTAAATTTTTCAAAGGGGCTCCAAAAATGCATCAAAGTAACTCCAGATAAAGAGGCTAAAAATATAATTCTGTAAACTGCAGGGGAAAAGGACTGAAAGTCACATCATGCATTTACTTTCAGGAAGAAATATTAACTCTTGGGAAAACCATGGCATCAGCATTCTGTCTTACACTCTGGCCTGTGCTTTTCATATTATTACTAGTTTCACCAGTCATATAAAGGAATCCACAGTACCCCTCATTTACAATTGCAAATAGGAATAATAAGAGTTAGAGTAATAATGGACTACTGCTACCAAGCAGACATCAGGCCCTTTTCACTCCTACCTCCCAGGGCTTCCAAAATCTCCTTTTTCCCTCTCCTTGCAGCACAAAGGAAAGAGGGAACCCTGCCCAATTTCAGCATGGAGGTGTTATCCTCCACTGACTTCTCCTGCTCGTGGTTTGAACACCAAGTAAGAGCAGAAAACTACCCCCAGTAAAAACTAGAAAGTCAGTAATATAAGAGCAAGATAAGCGCAGTGACTTGACACATATCCTGAGGCAGTGAATTTGAATCCATTCCTTGATCTGAAGTGCCAGACAACTTTCAGGTTTTTTGATATGCGTATGCTGCAGTAGCTTTTATTGAAACAAAGAAGAGAAGAACAAAGGAATACAAGGAGAAAAGAGAGAGCATCTCTTCCCAGTTGTGTCATATCCAGTCAGAAGTTTTAGCTTGGATCCACAAGGCTTGTGCAATGATAACTCACAGCAGAGACTTTGTCTGGGAACAACTGTTTTCCATCAGGTTTTAGGAGAAATTTTATATGTGTTAGAAGAGAAGGCACATCTCAACAGAAGGGTCACCTGGGACAGAAAGGATCACTTGTGAATTTAGGAAAAGCATTTTAAACCTGACTGATTTGGCATATGCAAATCTCCCTGCTCACTACCCCTGAAAATCTACAGCTCTGGCTCCTCTGCACCACCCTATCCTTTCCCTGCTCAAGTGTTCAGGGCACCAAACTCATGGGTAACCATAGTGGGGACGACTCTGCTGAAGCCACGGAGGGGACATGAACTTGGCTTGTTATTACTACAGCACCTCTGACCAAGTGTTGATTAATGTCTTCTGTCCTTGTTACCTGGTGGTAACAAACAACTGAGTCCTCATTCTCCTGACACAATTCTGCACATCTCCTCCCACTCTTCTGATGTCCACAATGAATCTTGCCTGGTTTTATTCACTTCTCTGGGTCTTATATTCAAAACTGCCATTCTAGTAATTCATGCTCTACTATTTGGTCTGCTATATATCCTTTTAAAAGAATTGCACTACTCCAAAAATGAATGAGTCTTTTTTTGCAGCACAAGTGGTATTCCCATTTATACAACTGGAACTGGAATTATTCTTTGGGGAATTCTAATTAGTTTAATCACATCTTGTGTGGATGATTCAAGTCTACCACATTAGTTTGTATAAAGAAACTCACTTTTTTTTTCCATTCCAGATGAACAGTCTACTAATTTTCTACAGGTGAAATGTCTGGGGTTCTTTCTATGGTTATAAACCACTTAACAATTTCTTTTACTGAATATCATTTTACTATTTGGAGTTTATTTTTTCTCTAACTTAACCCCCCCCCCCACCCATACAATGCCTTAATTTCTCTTTCAAAATGGAAGTGGCTTGGCATTTTTAAAAAAGAGAAACAATGGTGAGACTTTTTTACAGCTACTCTAGGAAGATCTTCACCACATTCTTTGGCTCATTGAACAGGTACAAATGCCTTTCTAATTTAAGTGTGTGTGTGTGTGATAGAATAGGTGGAGTGAGTGTCTGGGGAAGCACAGGATCTTTGGCCATTCCTCAAAGAAAGCAAAGAGGCTTCATAAGTTATGTTTTAAGGAGTAAAACATATCTTTTGCTGCTTGGTAAGACCAGCCAAAGCAACTCCTACAGTATCAATACAATTTGACAGCTTAACAAGCAGGAAGTGCCCAATTTCCATTTCAGCATCCTTTGAGTGACAGCAACACACAAAAAAGGTAAAAATCCAGGACTGCTCCATCTCTGTTAAATAATTCCTATCACACATTTACCAACACTGGTGGAAAGCCAACTTTGCTGCCCTACCCTAACACCTGCACCAAGAGGCCAAGGATTTCTTCATCTTCCAGCACTTAATCTCCACAGTTCCACCCTGAAGCACAAACTGCTAAGACCTGTTTCAACTTGTACCTCTTATTTTAATAATTTTGTTTATTATTATAGCTCTTTTTTTGCTTAAATCCTGTGGTATTTAAAAGAGCACTAAATCCATCATCCCTTAATAAGCAAACTGTGCTGTGGCCAGTACTAAGGGTTGTTCTGTATCTTCCTCATGAACACTATCAAGAAATCAGAGAACTATTGAGGGCTGGGGATGTGTGTTTAGACCTCCTCTCTGTTTCAAAGACACATCCATGGGTTGAGTCCTTGGTAATATTCTGGCCTTTGATGCCAGAAGCAACACTAGCAGGTAACACCAGCCCTTCACATAAATGAAAAGTCCTTTTTAGTTGTACAGCCAAAGTCGCAAATCATTCTCCCTGTTGTAGAGACCACTGACTTTTACAGCTCACAAGGCTCCTCCACACAGAGGAAACTATCTGGGAGGTGTTTCATGGGAATGTGGTGATGAGCCATCTGATGTCCCAGATGTAGCTCATTGCCATAAAAGCCCAGGGACCAGGTGGAGGAAATCTCTTTTCACGTGTTGCACACTAAAATCAAAGCCAATATGCAATCCTACTTTGAAAATGCTACAGCCTGGATGCTCCACAGTACATATTCATCTCTGCCTGCCTCTTGTTGCCTCCCCCTTCAGACCCTGCAGCAGCAGCCCTGCCCAAAGACAAGCCCTGCCACCAGGCTGGCCATAGGTCAACTATAAACTGAAGAAAATCTGTTAGAACAAAATGGCCTCGAATACTTTCCCCTCCCAGCCCCAGTTCCAGCGTTCAAAACCAGCTGCCACGCAGGAAATTAAATTCGATACCTACGATGTGATTTTTGAGAGTGCAGCTTTTCAGCAGAAGGAAGATGAAGTATTTCCAGTATTTCTGAAAAATCAAACTATTTAATTGAGTGTCTGTCTGACAAGGACATGAGCCCAACTTCACACACCTGTTGTGAAAGGTTTCGGCTTCAATTAATGGCAGGTAAAGGATGTATAATTAATATAACAAGACACCAGGAAATGAATATGTTAAAGTTCCTACTGCAGTTTTAACTTTGTCAAAACATGCAGGTCTTTTACTGGCTCTCTCCATAGAGGTGAATTTCCTGTTTTTCCTGGTTAAATGTATATACCAGAAATTACTCATTAAATGTCAGGAAATACAGTTTGACTGAGTTAAACTTGTTACTGGGAAAACCTGGATGGAGTAAATTATTTGGTGTCACTTCTTTAATAAGATATTACCTTCCTTCTCTATTTATGAATTGTTCATGAGCAGAGTTACATTTTCCTAGGGATTTTCCTCCCTGCTCAAAAGCAGCAAGGAGATGACATAAGTGATTATATTCACTGAGAAGGTGACATCATTCAGAAGATATTCTTGACTCCAGTTTCAGATACTTTCTACTTAGTCCTTGTGCAGAGGACCAGCACAGGGCTCTTGCCCTGCTTGCACCTTCAAAATGTAAAATCTAAATGCACAACACTCAATTTTTCCTCTGTGAGACTGGTCACAGAACTCACAAGCTCCTAAATACATTCATTTCAGAGGGAGTGCTAACTTAGCAATGGCTACAAAACATGTCGAGAATAAACATTCAGATGACTGCAATATTCACATGTATTTCTGCAAAAAGACACTCAGTAATTTCCTCCAAGTGAAATGTTCGAGGCAGCAAATTTAAACACAAACCTCACAAGATCCACTGTTTAATTCACAACCCTGTGTTGCTAGTAAGAACCTCCCGTTTGTATTTCCTTATCTTTGAATTATTTGGGCCATCTTATCTTGGAGCTAAGCAGGGCTGTTTGCATATCCCCAAACCAGAGCACTAAATCTCACAACACCCTTCTGGAAGCTGAGCAGTTACACACTGCATTTATCTGAGGTACTGGAGTGGTTTCATTATGCAAGGTCACACAGTAAAACTAACTGAAGGTGAGGGGCACAGAACGTTATTTAAAAAACTAGAAGGAGAGGTAGGTTGGTTATTGCTAAATAAAGAACAACTGTGCAACTGGTGAGCAATAAACTCGGGCAAAATGTAGTTTATGGGAGAAATATTACTAAATATCCCACAAATACAATTTCCACATATGGGAATATATGTGGAAAATGGAAAAAAGAAAAAAAGAAAGGAAAACCCAGCTTGCAGAAATGCATATGTCGTCATAGATACTATGCTATATGAACTGTTTATTGGAACTGTGTCCCATGTCAATACTGAGGAAAATAAAGAATGGAAAATAACTTTAGAATTGAATAGGGACCCTGTCACAGTAAAATTTGATATGTGGAGCCCAGGCCAACATACTGCCAGGACAGAACAAAAAAATATAACAAAAATCCCAAGAAAATCAAGAATAAATCCAAGATGGAAAAAGTAAAAGTTTAATTAGCATCATACAGTGGAGAGAAATATCAATAATTAGACAAATGCATAATAACCCTTTAAGTCAATTACTTTTATGACAGTGGGACTGGAAACAGAGTCAGCCTTAGGTCTGAACATTTGCAAAGAATTAAGACTGGTTAGAACATACAATGGGGGCTGTGTATGATCTAAACAGACAATGAGAAACCAGAATTCAAAGACATTTCTGATACAGCAGAACACAATAAAAAGAAATATTTTGTATTTTTTCAACCTGAGGTGACCCTTTCCTCCCCAGCCACTGTTGCACCCAAACAGTTTCCATTCAGCCTCTGGAAAAAAGTCTAAATATACCCCATGAAAGCAGCCAAAATAAAGTGAACACTATTGTCCTTACAAGTCCTATATTTTCCTGGGGTTTATTCAGAAATAACCTTATTTCTCCTTCTGACTATTCCTACCTTCGAGCTACCCAGATCTTTGCCTGTGTTTATAAAATATCTGACAACAGGTCTCACTCGTGAGGAGTTGCTCTCCTCCCTCTTTGCTCTGATTTCAGCTCTTTGGGGCCCTGCAGTGAAGACAGATCTCCTGCAGCAGCCGAGGCACTGAATCCACAAAGCCACCCAGGAGCAGGGCTGGGCCCAGCTCTGCTGCTCCAGGGGTACCGGGGCCATGTTTCCAGCATATCCCAAGGCTTCCTGCAGTGCCTGCACTGGGAGAGCTTCTTCCCTTGCAAACAAGGCAAACCATTTACTCTTACAGACAGCTCTGGAAAAGCACTTTGGAAAAACACCAAGTGAAATGTCACCTCATGGAGTGTTGGAGAGGGAAGGAGAAATGACAGGACTGAGATCATTCAGCAGCCCCATGAGAGCAACCAGGTACTATTCCAAAGAAAGTGACAGCTTCTGTAATAGCACCACTTGAGTTCACACAAACATGTACATGCTTGGGAGATGCTGTGGCCACCACAACTCCAAAAGTAGATGAGTATTGTTGTTGTATCCTCCAGTTTTCTCATGCCACATTGATTAAGCACGTACAAGTGTTCTCTTACAACTAATAAAATAGGCTACCCATCAAAATTTAGAATGGACCTTTTTTAAGAATAAATGTTTTAGATATTCACCTTACTACTGTGCATTCCACTGGAAGAATCCTAGAGTGCTTTTGGAATTACTTACAAGAGCTGCTCCAAGGCTTGTGAAAATCACAAGTATCTTCACATGAACTTCCAGGGAACTGGAGCACAAGTCCTATGGGGAGAGGCTGAGGGAGCTGGGGGTGTTTAGCCTGGAGAACAGGAGGCTCAGAGGTGACCTCAGCACTGTCCAGAACTACCTGAAGGGAAGTTCTGGCCAGGTAGGGGTTGGTCTCTTCTCCCAGGCACTCAGCAATAGGACAAGGGGGCACGGGCTCAAGCTCTGCCAGGGCACATTGAAGCTGGAAATCAGAAAAAAATTCTTTCCAGAAAGTAATCAGGCATTGGAATGGGCTGCCCAGAGAGGGGGTGGATTCCCCATCCCTGGAGGTTTTTAAACTGAGATTGGCCATGGCACTGAGTGCCATGATCTGGTAGAGGGACTGGATTTGGACCAAGGGTTGGTTGGAATTGATGATCTCGGAGGTCTTTTCCAACCCAATCGATTCTCTGATTCATGAAGGGCTGGTTTAAACCATATTGTATAGTATATTATATTGTATAGTAGTTTCCAAATTTTAGAGATACAAAACCAGAGGCATGTACAGGTCAAGGCCAGATCCATGGATGAAACTGAGCACCTACACTGAGTTTAAATACACAGAGGCAGTAGGTTGAGTCTTCAACTCCATGTCTAGACCACAGATTTCCCAAGTCTGTCGATGATGGTATTTCTGCCAGGAGAATGTTCTTAGGTGCCTTCCATACCTTTGCAAACATCTGGGGTTAGCTCCAGAGTGGAGGGCCCCCAGCCACCAGCACTCTTATCCTCAGCATTGTCTGCTGATTTTCCATGTCAGGTTTCCTCCCACAGGTGCAAACCTACAGCATTCTGAACAGGTAATGCACAGCCAAAGGCAGCAGCTGCTTATCACAGAATCGATTGGGTTGGAAAAGACCTCTGAGATCATCAAGTCCAACCCTTTGTCCAACTCCAGTCCCTTTACCAGATCATGGCACTCAGTGCCACGGCCAAGCTCAGGTTAAAAACCTCCAAGGTTGCCTTTTAGGTATCAGCCTATGAGTGAGAATAAGAAAGTAGGACCATAGCACAGAACCAAAATCCAACACTTCTCTTAGGAATTTCACTAGGATAGATTAGTCCCACATCCCACAGGTGTGTCCTGTCCACTAAGCTGTAGTCACACTCACTCTTCTTCGTTTTCTGCATCTCCCCCTGATTACTTGTGGAACTGTGTCCTGCCTGGCTGGATATCTGCAAGGAGGACTGGGGAGTGCCCTTCCCAGGATAGCTGATAGCCAGGAAATGAGGCTGTTCCCTGCAGAGAGGGAGATGTTCACGGTAGGAGGCTTTTGGTAAGAAACTCAGCCACTGCTGGTCTGTATGAAGGATGAGTGTGGGACCACTTGAAGCTCCCACTCTACTAAAAGAAAAAGAAATATATACCCTGAGATTAGCTCAGTTGATTAAAACTTGATTGTAACAATGCCAAGGTCATGGGTTCAATCCCCTGTGTGGGCCATTGACTTAAGAGTTGGACTCAATGATCCTTGTGGGTCCCTTCCAACTCAGAATAGTCTGTGATTCCATGAGATATATATGTGTGTGTGGCTCAGCTTCACAAACGAAGATTTGGGCAGGGCTGTCCCCACGTGGGTGTGCCCTTCCAGCCTGCGCAGGGGATTTCAGGTGAGGCTCAGCATGTGCAGAACTGGCCTCACCGTTTAAGTCCTGAGGTTCATCTGCCACGGCCGAGCGAGCTTGGACAGTGCCAGTGAAGTCCTCAGGCCTAGAACCTACAGCACCCGGCATTTCCCAGGAGGTCTCCCATCCAAGTAGTAATCCGGGGCTGACCCTGCTGAGCTTCCGAGATCTGAGGGGATCGGATGTCAGGGAGGCATTTACCTGCCTATGAGATATATATATATGTTTAAAAAAGAGGTTATTTTTGTAAATCCCAATCTGATACAGTCTGTGCTTTAAGTACAGAAAGGGAGAGAGTTTCAGATAGCTCACTTTTCTCTCTGGCTGGTATCAGAACTGGGTCCCCCAGCTCCAGACTCTCTCCCAGCCTTGAAAGAGTTCAGAAAGAATCAGTCAAGCAAATAAATATCAGTGTGTAAATCCTAAAACCCAACAGCTTTCTGACAAAATCACTAAGTCCAGGGCATCATCCCTGATTTCTTAGGTTTTAACACTACATTCTGATCAGCAAACCATCAGACCTCTAAAGATAGATAGTGTATATTCAATACAAATTATTACCAAGTAATTGCATTACAAAGGAAATACGAGAAGTATTTGTAAAGTTTCATTTCATTGCCCCCTAAATTCATGTCTGTTGCAATACACTAGAAACACCTCCTGGCAAGATGAAAATGTTGCCTGCAAAGTGATGCTCAACTCAAGGAAAACACTTAGGAGAAACTAAAATTTTGTCCCGCAAAGTGATCCCACTCTCTTGCCATTCATCTTTAGAAAAGTACAAAAATTTCTTAGCTTTTGACAGTTGAGTTTCTAAAGCCAATAAGAAATTAGATTCACTCAAGCACAGAATGATTCCATCAGTAGCCAGAACAGGTATCATACCCCATATTTAGTTGGGTATAAAGGACACACAAACTTTAAAATGCCAAAACTAAAAGACAATCCAAAATAAAAGAGCAAAAAATATCACTAACAAACCTATTTTGATGAATTAGTAGCCTGCAATTAACAGTCAGGACTGCTGTTAATTTAGCTTTACATTTTTATTTTTCTTAGAGGTAAGACAGACTTCCTTGAGCAGAAAGGCCTGGTTTAAGTGATTTTATTTTATTTAAATGCCACTTTTTCAAGGTCACATATCCCCACGCTTGTCTTTTCTGCATACAAATATAACCAGCTCCACACCTCCAAAAGGAACTTCCTTAAAGGTTCATTCAGTTCAAGTCTCGTGATGCTCACAATTTAAGAGGTTACTTGCAGCCTTGATGCAGCTGTGGGATGACCTGGTTAGCTCCACAAAAATCATTATTCCAGGGCCACTCAAACTGGGGGATCCCAATGTGTCCTGATACACACCAGGAGTAACTCCATCAGCTTCAGGGAAGAAAGTCACATAAAAGCAGGAGACTTGTACATAATTTTTTTTCTACAGATAGATAAATACACCTGAAGAATTTACACTTGGAGTGCTACACATTTCCCTACTCAGGAAAATAATATGAATGGAAACACTGCATCTATTATCAATAAGAACACAGAGTCTGCAGTGATCAACAGCAAATCCCAGATTATTTATGTGGTGCCTTTTCAATCTGTTCATAGGCAAGACCAGAGGGAAGTTGTCCATTCCAAGTTCTGTTGCAGACAATGATTGTTCTGGTCAATTAAAAAAGTTATGACATGGTTTCTGAAGAAGACAAATACAGCACAGAATGGAAGTGAGGAGGGAAGGAGGAGGCAAAGACTGGTTTAAATCACTTGACTCATCAGAATAGAAATGCAAATTCAGAATATACAGCTGAACTTTGTTATCCCCTCCTGTACTTTGTGGATTTTTTTTCCCACATTATCTGGAAAGGATTTTTTTTCTGTTATATTGTCATGCTTTTCCTGACCCCCTTCTATTCCCAGGACAGGCAACTGCATCAAAAAGAGAAGAAAAAATTTTAGAATTACTCATTTGACTGAAAAAACCCCCAAAGAATCTGGGGGAAAACATAGAAACAATAGTGGTGAGTTTTGGCACTTCCTTTTTAATTTTTTTTATTTAGAAAGGTTACCAATGACAAGAAAAACAATAATTAAAAAAAGTCAAAGCATTTCAATTAGCTTTCCTTATGCTAATTGATCCGTGAATGGGAGTAAGCCCAGTATAGGTGTCTCTTCCTACATCCAGGCAAGTTGGGGTTGCCTGCTCTCAGTTTGGGGGGACTGGGAGTCAGGATTCTTGGTTTGTATCCCCTGAGTACCCACTTCCTTATAGATCTCAATCTTTCTATAGCACCACCTTTCCCCAATAAGGAAGTGGAAGCTTAATTAGGCACTGGAAAGTTATTTTAGTATCCCAAGTGGATGCTGTCATAGAAGGAAAACGTCACTTTCCATTGAGAGAACTCCAGATAACTCGTGCCAGCTTGTTTCACTGCTCTCCAAGAGGCAGCTGTAGTCCTGCTAACTGGCTGTCAGAGTGGAGGGCTTTGATTTTGGAAAGGGCACCAGCAGGACAGCTGCAGTCTGCACAGAAATCCAAAGGATGGTAACTTGGACCTAGTTGGTGGTCATGTTTTCTTTGATTCTGGGCGATTTCATCTGCTGCCATCTCACACAGCCCCATGCAAAGACAAAGGCTTTTCATCATCTGAACGTTGGTCCCTCCAGGAAGAAATTAAATTAACTGGCACAAAAAGGGACAGCTTGGAACTGAGGCCGTTTCTGTACTTTTCAGGACTGTTGAACATGTGAATTGAAGTGCAGGAGCAGCAGTTGGTGCCTGGGTTCCCTGCAGCCCTACCTGGCCACGTGCTGACTGGTTCCTGTGCAGCGCTACCCCACTGGTTCTCAGCTGCCACTGGGACCAGGCCCATCACCCATGGGAGCTGTGGCTGGGATCCCCCTGCCCCAACACTCTCTGCAGAGATAACAAGGGAAATCTCCTCCAAGCACTGTGCTCAGCAGCAAGCCAGAGGCACAGGCTGTGCTCCCATTTCCACCTCATGCTGAAGGAGAGAAGGAGGAACACCTTTGTCTGCCTCTCTCTGTCTTTGGGACTAGGGAAAGAAAGAGCAGCCCAATGTCTTTACCCCTCTATTCTCCAAGCACGTGGAAAGAAGGTTCAATGTCCCTTGAGGAGTCTTCAGCACTTTCCCTTTCCCTCCAAAAAAAGGAGCAGAGGGAGTGGCATGAAAAAGCAGCTGTGGGTGACAGAAAGGAGGTAGCAGGAGTTGTCCCTGTTTCTGTGGGATTCCCCAGGCTCTCCATGGAGTACAACTCACAGAGCTCTCTGGGCCCAGCCTATTTTCCCCCCGTAAACAATAAAAATAATGACACAAACTACTGAATCCACTTCTCACAGGTTTGAATCAAAATAAACCAAACTCCGGAGCTGCTTCTCAGCCGCCTCTACATCCTCTGTTCTCCCAGTGCCAAACTCTTGTGCAGATTTAATTTCTATTCTCTGCTGCAGAATGAACCATTCAAAGTAATTAGCTATTCTTTTTCCTTTCCTCCCCAAAACATGGAAACTCACGTAAGAGGGAAGGGCAGGGAGGACTCAGTGAGTTTTGCTGCTGGTCACGTAGTTAATTCTGCTGATTGAGTCACAGCCCTGTTCTCTTCCTGATGCAATTACACAGAAAAAGGCAACAGAACCCCCCAAAAACACCCCAGCCCAGAGCCCTGGCCTTTGCCATTTGCCACCAAATTATGGAGGCTCTGTGTCCCTTCCATAACTGGCACATGCACACCTCAGCAAATGTCCAGTTCTAAAAGAAAGGCCTGATGAAATTCAGCCATTTTTTAGTAGGATACCTTTTCACACTTTCCATACCCCCAGTGGATTTTGTATCCCTAAAACCCCCACATAAAATAATAAAGGCAACTGCAGAAAAATCACTTAACAAACTAAGAAACAGCCAGATGAAATCACTCCTGAAAGGGAAAAATAAATGGAAATTGTTCAGTATTCTTGGGCTACCCAATACCAGTGATAGCCAAAGATCTGCTCACTCAGTTGTTTTTCCACCCTACAGCTGAGAATTCCAGTTACCTTATAAAAAAGGGTAAGGAGCAATTCTTTTCTAGTTCTGGATCAAGCCTATGAAGTGCTTGTGGTCTCACACACCTCCTTTCAAGCTGTTTGCCTCTCCCCTACCCTGTCTCCAGACCTAAAAGTCTGGATATCTTCCCAGTTCAGCTTCCTGATTCCTCTTACTTGTACTGAAATCTTGAAATTTGTCCATGTTAGAAATATCTGTATGTTTAACTTGGCTATGTCTTAACTTATCTAAAAGAATTATAGAGAGTTTGAGAATGTTCATTGTGAACTGAAGAGATGGAAATGCTAAGTTATCTTTTTCAAGTTTTAGTCATTTATATGAAACAAGTCTACAAAATATGTTCTTTCCTTTTCTGTCCTTCAGATTCTATTACCTTTATTCCTGTAATAGTTTCACTCTTTCCTTAGGAGTTTTGTGGTCCAAATAAGACTCACAGTTTCAGTGTAAACAACAGAAAACAAACCTGCAAACTCATAACTCTAAAAGACACACTCTCCTTTAGAAGGACAAACCCTACTGACTCTTATAAGCCACTTGAAATCTCTCCTTATTTGCAAACATCTTTTCTTTTGCCTGTCACCCATCTGTTTCTGTTCTCCATTGTTACTCAATTACTCAGTAAAGAAACAATATTAAGATGCTACCATTGATTTATTCCAATCAAGTAATCCATGCATCTATAAAACAAGAAACTGCCACATCAGCTCCTGTTTCTAGTCACTGTGGGTAACTGGTCAATGCAAATTATCTGCTTTGCCCTCTCTGGTCACTGGGAAAGCTGAGTGTTACCCCCGTGGAGGTGGCTATTGGGCAAAGGCCAAAAGATTCAATTGGTCATTTCCTGTTTCTAATTTTACACTGCAGGCACTTTCTCCTTAGAATTTTAGAAAGCTGTTGAAGAAGCTACAGGGCCATGTCAAATAGGAAAACATAACATTAGGTTTGGAGGAGAATGGAATAACCATGAGGACAGGTAGGTTTAAATCCTCCCATGGCTGTTGGTGGCACACACTGTGTACTGGAAATGCCACAGGGCAGCACACAGGTCTCTCCTGTTTGCAGAACAAAGTTACCTCCTCTGTCCAGTGATGCCCTGCTCTTGAATGCAAAATGCCCAGGGCAGAGAAGATACTGTATAAAATCCAACACAATAAATGTCACAATATGAGCATGATATTGTAAGAAGTTACTCCCTCCATGCTGTTAGCAGAGTCATTCATAACTGTCTGTGGCCAAACAGAATACCCAACAGAATGACACAGAACGCTTTTTTCCCCCTTAAAAACCCTTGGCCCCATAGTAGAACTCTATTTTCCACACCACACCATTCTCCTGTCTGATTAAACTGGTGCCACTCCAGATAGAAGGTGCCATTAAGAGGAGAAGTGTCACTCACAAAGAGGAAAGGGCATAGGATGTTGAAGTCGGTGGACACTGTGCCACCTCACCCTGTCTGCTACTGCCCATAGGGAAGAGGGAGAAAGATGCTTCCAATACTCTGAATCTTCAAGTTCACCTGAACCACCTTCAAAGGTATCTCTGTAAGGGCCAGGTATGGGGTTCTTTCCCTTCAAAATGGGATTGGAGACGCACACACAGTTTGTGAGCTGGGGCTTATGGAAAATGCCCAGAAGCCACCCAGTTTGACTAATATGAAAGCAGTGGCACGTCTCACAGACCAAGCAGAGAGGTATGGCATGGTGGATGCCATGTTAATTATTTTTACAAGTCCACTAGACCAGGAACTCATAAAGGGACCCGTTTTTACAGACTATGCTTAAGTCCTGCTCTAGAAGTTATGCAACTCCAGAATAAGCTTTGTTGTGACTGCTGAACACTCGAGTCACATTTCAGCACACAGACTTACTCACAAAAGCCCCAAATTCTAGTAAATCTGTTCTGCTAGACCTCTTCTGCTTTGCTACATCAGGCTTCCAAGTGCATGGCTCAGAACTTCAGCTAGAGAGAGGAGAAGGGACACCATATGTCATCTCTTCTAATACCGTGCTATTCTTACTCTTGAGCCTCTTGGGAGCTTGTACTTTTAAAGCTGCATCTTCTAAAGAGAATTGCAAGCACATTTGTGGAGAGAAGCCCAGTGACAGCTGATCAAACTGGTTAATTAGGCATCTGCATAAGCGTGGTTGTGGAGGCAGTAACTGCACCCCACACTCAGTCCCACTTGAAACAGGGCTAAATATGGGAAGCAGAACAGCTCAGAAAGCTCATTGAAGTGTTACCGCTTCTGCTAAAAGAAAACATGAATTCTGCCAAATGTGCCTTCCATGAGAAAGTTGGGATTTTCTCAGAAGTTCTTGCTTTCCCGTCACAAAAAGCAGAATGTTTACCTCCAGGATGTGCTAACACGAATCGCACAAAGTGGTCACAACAAAAATCATAGTGTCTCTTTTCAGCCTCCTTTTCCAGTCATCATCTTAGTCCTGTTGTCTCCTGGGAGCAGTAATTCAAGTGCTGTGAGCCCCCCTTCTCCTTCCTCTTTGGCTCTTGGGCTTGAGCACATTTTCCACAGTGCACCACAGTATTCTTTTTATTTGGACTCCCGCAGCTCATGATGGAAAGAGTCATCTGAATGGGGAGCGCCAGCCCTGGAGGAGAGGAGATCACGAGAACCGCAGCTTCCATGACTCACTGTGGTGGATGCATGGGACACACAGGAGCAGGCCAGCAACCATCAGCATCTCCCACTGAAAAACTGCTTTTTGTCCTTGACACAGAGGATCAGGCCAGCAACCATCAGCATCTCCCATTTAAATATTGCTTTTTGTCCCTGATCAGGAAGAGAACTCCAGAACTTATACTGTGCTACAAATTCACATGTTTAACCATCTCTAATAATTTAAAAACCCCAGTCATAGCATGGCCTGTTTCCTGGCCTCTTTGAAGCCTCTGATTTCTGAGTCTGACTCCATCAGCCCTGTCCCAGATGTAACTGTGACAAAATTACTGCTTACTTTGTTTTATAATACACTAGCAGTGCAGCATCTGGCAATGTGGTTTGGGGTTTTTGTTTTGTTTTGACTGGAAAGAAACCTCCCAAATACTCCGGTCAAATAAAAAAATAAAACACATGAAATCAGCATTTTTTAAATTTATGCACAGAGGACAGGGAGGATTTCCTGACTCATCAAATGAGAAGGCAGGCATCTGTGTGCCAGCACACAGGTGGTGGTCACACCATCTGGCACCAGGTACAAGGAAATGGGTGCCCCTCCACCATCACATTCCGGACAAATCCACCCAAGATGACCCCCATCCATCCACACTGTGGGTCAGCTTGGCAGCAGACAGGGCTCCAGGCTGTCTGTCACACACAGTGCCTTTTCCCATAAGCAAACTCACTGCCTTCCCATCTGTGTAGGATATGCTCCCTCCTCCTTTTTCTCATTCCTTGTTGTGAAGGCCCTGTCAGTAAAATGCACATTTCAACAGTGAGTCTCTCATAGCTCTCCTTATCTTTAATTTCCTTCCACTATAGTCTATCTTATGGTGCCTTTCCTTTACTGGCAATTTTTTTTCTCTTCCCATTTCAGCTGCAATGGCCAGATCAGGATCAAAACTTCTCACAAGTTTAAGGGAGAGTCTGGAGGCAGAAAATGTCATGCAGGTCAAAGCAGAGATACAGGTCAGGGCAATAAATGTGTTTCTCCTTCAGCTTTAGTTAACCAGACCCCTTTTCAGCCACATGTTCTGTGACAAAATAATTTTATTTTCTTAATTATCCCTTTTAATAGATCAGAGTCTTTTCTTTGGATTAGGCATAAACAGCAGGAGCAGTCATCCATTTCATCATCAGTTTTCTTAGAAAGTGCCTGTTGAGAAAGAAGGGAAAGCCTCAGCCCTGGCTAGAAATGTCTTCTTGCAGGTTAGGGAATGAGCTGTCTCCCTCTCCTGCTGAGGTGCTGCCCTTAACCCTGGATAGCCTCCAGCTGTGGGAGGGAGGCCAAAGTGTTCCTAAATAGTTCCTCTCACTCTCTGGTGAGGTGCAGAAGTGAGGATGCTGAAGGGGCAGTAAGAAGAGGAAGGGCAGGAATGCCTAGGCCAGAGCGAGTCTGGGCTGTGTGGCAGGAATGGTGGCATTACAGCCTGGCAGCAGGGAAAGAGAGCAGCAAAATATTTATGTGAGGGAGTGGCGGGGAAAGAGGCTGAAAAATCACACCAACTTTCTTCTCAGTTTGACTGGTGCATGAGACATCCCCTGCCAAAGTCTTTGGGGAACATTTTTTCAGTTTGTAGGTAATGAACACAAAAAAGAGAGAAGTTTTCAGGCTAATTGACCCAAAGTCAAATATCCAAAAAAAGAAAAAAATCCTCAAAAAACTGGAAATCCTGCTTTTCAGCGAGCTCTGGACCCTAATCAATCAATCTGAACTGCCCATTAACTCTGTTATTTACCCTTGCAGTAATACACACCTTTCCTATTGGAAATAGCAAATGGGAATGTTTCATGAGTTATTAAATAAAATTGAGTGTGAGGATCTGATGGTGAGCATTCAAGGAATCACATATTCATCTGTGAACAGCCTGATGATCTACTGTTCCTGTAACTGTAAAATTTCCTTATGGACTCCTGCATGTTCACCCACATCATATGAGGCTCATCATGCAAAGCTTTGCTTTTTACTGTTCACAGCAGGTTACCCTCAGAAGGCAAAGTGTCTCCTATTTCAGGCCGTGGGGAGGGCTGCCTTGTCATGGCACAGTATGGAATGGGTTTCATTGCAAAGAATGTGACCTTTGAGAAAAATAACACGGAGCAAAGAAAGCCTTCAGATCACAGGGAGGCTGAGCCAAGAGTACAGGTGGCTTTGAACGCTGTCCGTGTGGCCTCACTGCAGCTCAACGACCAGCAGTCCTCCCCTTGGAAGAAAAGGTTTTAAATTTAGGGAGGAAAAGGGGAAAATTAATTAAAGGTAGTCCCATCCCCAAGTATTCAAAAGTCATGAATCAGGAATCGGATGTTTGAAGAACTATCTAAATACCATGAGCCAAAAAAAAAAAGATAGGAAAAAAACTGGATACATTTGTATTTTTTCTGGGTTTTGTGGCTGTCTTTAGAATGCCCCTGGGTCACATTTTCAAAGTTCTTCACAGTCTGAGGAGCAGAAACTGATTTCTATATAAATGAAAACTGAGATTCTCACTTAATTAAATGTCTCCAGGAATGAGAAGTTATAGGGAAAAAAACCCGTCAAATATCACGAGACTTGCGATAAAAATCACAGGATTTGGCAACACTGAATTCATCACGAGTTAGGAAATGATAGCACTTGTTCTAGTCGAACAGCAGAAAACAAACAGGCATAAACCTTATTCAAAAATATTTTGCAGGCATGGCTGCCAAAGTGACAGCCCATTCCAGTTGGCTGCAAGTAATACTATTCATTATTTCAGAATATTCATATAGCTGGTCGGTATTTCTGGAAATCCTTGAGAATCCTGCATTTTCCATGATGCCAGAGTGATTAATTTGTGTTGGAATTTTGTTACTTGCCAATTATCCATCTACTGCTTAAAAATCTGAGTCACACAATCAGCAGCCAGAAATAATACCATACTGTATGTTTAGGCATCCAAGGCACATAAAGAATAGTCAGAGGAGAAAGTTTGCAATCAAACCACAGGCTGAAAGTTATGCACTGAAACTGTTTTGCTAAGAAGTGAGAATAATTAATACCTTCTCAAAACACTAGATGGATTTCAAGAGTGTGTGTCACAGAAAGGCAATTAAACTCATACCAAACATTATTTAAAATTAATATTTGGATGACCATGAAATATTAGTTTTAACTACTAGCAAATAAATAGAGATGCTCCTCCAGAGAGAATGTAAACAGATCCCCAGTTTCCATTGCAAATTTCAGACCATCATTTTAGCTCTGCTCAGACAAAAAATGGATGAGGCAGATGCACTTCTTAGCCAGCCTCTTTTGGTCCATCTCTGCAAACTTCTCAGAGCCAGATTTGTAGTTCAGCATATCTCGAGGTAAACAGTGCCCTGTATGATTTATATATGAGTTATCTTTCAGCCCAAGTCTGGCATTTCATTGATATGCCTGTTATTTAGATGTATTCAGAAGCCTTCCAATGCATATGAGTGTTTCCCTTACAGTCACCGCATTCTCCAAAGAGATGCAAGAGCCAGATCTTTTCCATTCCCCAAGGTTAAAGGGAAAAGTGAGATGTCCTTTGCTTTTTCAACTCTTTACCCATAGAGAATAATTCATCTGCTGATATTCATAAGGTGACTTCCACCAGCAAATGTAAAGATGCCAGGAGGAGAATTTTTAAGCACATATGTAATTGTTTATGATTGGTATCTGCTTTTATTTAGCATACTTGCTAGCACTCTCTCTCTGCTGCTAGTCTGTAAGAATCTTTCCTGCCCAAGAAATCTGCTCTTTGGGGAACTATATTTCATGTTCTTTCACTCTTTGCAAGCTCTGCCATAATAGAATCAATGTATCAAATCACTCCCACAAAGAGTCTAATGGTAAAAGTAGGAGACGGAGATGTTTTCGAACGGAAATTTTGGCAGGAAGGGATTAATCTGTGTTTGCCCATTTCCTATGCTCTCCTTCCCTTCATACACAGCGTGGGAGAGGCAAGACACGGAGAAAGTGTATTGTTTGATCCTTGAGAGTATTTTTTTATTTTACCCCAGAAAGTCTTGCTGAGAAGACCCAGAGAGTTTTGAAATCACATTGTTGCAGCTAAGTCTCCATGATTAATAAAGTATTTAAGGACATTTGTCGCAGGTCTGTATGTCTTACACTCCAACAGCATCAGAGGGTGCCAGTGGAGCATCCCCTGCCCCTTCACATCCCTCCCTCTGCCAAGTGCAACTCATAATCCTGGGCACAGGTGTTTTCATTGAACCCTCCGAGTGGGGAGCAGCACAAGAGGTGCATGGAAAAACCACTGCAGTGCTACAGGCTGGGCACAGAGTGGCTGGAGAGCAGCCAGGCAGAAAGGGACCTGGGGGGGACTGAGGGACAGGAAGCTCAGCAGGAGCCAACAGTGTGCCCAGGTGGCCAAGAAGGCCAATGGGATCCTGGCCTGGATCCAAACTAGCGTGGCCAGCAGGACCAGGGCAGTGACCCTTCCCCTTTACTCTGCCTTGGGGAGGCCACACCTTGAGTGTTGTGTTCAGTTCTGGGCCCTCAGTTCAGGAAAGAGATTGAGGGGCTGGAGCAGGTCCAGAGAAGAGCAACGAGGCTGGAGAAGGGACTGGAGCACAAGTGCTGGGGGGAGAGGCTGAGGGAGCTGGGGGTGTTTAGCCTGGAGAAGAGGAGGCTCAGAGGTGATCTCAGCACTGTCTGGAACTACCTGAAGGGAAGTTCTGGCCAGGTGGGGGTTGGTCTTTTCTCCCAGGCAACCAACAGTAGGACAAGAAGGCACAGGTTTAAGCTCTGCCAGGGGAGGTTTAGGTTGGATATCAGGAAGAAGTTCTTTACAGAGAGAGTGGTCAGGCATTGGAATAGCCTGCCCAGAGAGGTGGTGGATTCTGTGACCCTGGAGGTTTTTAAGGTGAGACTGGACATGGCACTGAGTGCCATGATCTAGCAATCACAGTGGGGTTGGATCAAGGGTTGGACTTGATCTCGGAGATCTCTTCCAACCCAACTATTCTATGATAGCACTTGCCATGCTGCCCTGCAGGAAAAGAGGTGTCCCCATTGCCCCCCGCGGTTCAGCCCCCTCTGCCCCAGCCCCGGGCGCAGGGATGGCTCCGGGGGGCAGCGCAGCGCTGATCCCGCTAATGCTCTGCCTGTCGCGGAGGGCACGGTGCTGGCGATACACTCTCGAGCAGCACTGCCTGCCCAGCGTAAGGGGAGCGGGACTGGAGGGATGCGGTGCGAGCGCTGCCCTGCGGGCGATGCCTCGCTGCGTTGTGCCGCCAGCGCCACCGAGGGGCCCGCACTGCGCACTGCTCCGTTTCACCTGCACGTCACACACAGGGTTACACGAGAGAAAACTAAAGTTTTTCAAAAAAATAAAATAAAAAAAAATGAACCTGGAGTGCAAAAGGGTAGCTCGCATGCCTTGTGCAGCTGTGCAACTGTCCCAGAGCTGCCTTCTTGAATTATGGCTCATAATTTTCGTGGAAAGTTCTCACAGTTCGTGACCCAGGAGATCCCAAACATATGATTTAATCGGGCATTAGTCACTGTCGAGTTTTTCCCTTCCCAGTGCATCGTCTGATCTATACCACATTGTCAGCATCTCCCCGCAGCGCAAGGGAGGCACAAGGCACCTCGACACAGGGCGAGGAAAGGAAGAGGGGAATTGGTGCTTGGACTAGAAACAGCTGCTGAACTGGACAGATGTGGCCTTCAATGACCCCACAGGATCATTCTCAGCCTATCACTCCCACAGCCCATAACACATCCACGTTTATGGAAGATGACAAAGACATAAGCCACCTTCCAGTGAGCACATTCCAGCAAACTGGCATCACCTTCAAACTGCCTTTTTATGCTTTTCTTCCAGTGAGCAAACTACTGCTGCAAACCTACTGTGCCACACACCGAAGGTCCTCACCTGCCTGCAGTGACAACTGGGCAAAACTTCTGTGCTTATTTACACTGATCCTCACTCAAATGCTTTTACTTTGCACACAGATCCGCTGCAGCTCCTGGTAATGTTGGGTCCAGAGCTTCTAAATCTCACAAAAAGAGTGGCATGAAGCAATACCTTATGGAAATGAAGACTAAACATGTACTGGCTTCAGGAAAGACATGCTATCCTGATGTGTTCATGGACACCAGTTACCCCTACCACATGCTCCTCCTTTTCATGGCAAAAATTGTTTGAATGATGATTTTATTTAGAGAACAATTGCTTTTATATATTAATAACTGTTTGCTATTCATTGGTTACTATTTTCTTCTCCAAAAATTTCAGGCAACCAATCAAGAACTGGAAGGAAAACAATATGCTAGATTTTTTAAATTTTTTTAAGGAGTAAAACAGTGTCACTGTGCAGTGATTGATTCCCACTAAGAACAAGACTTCATGCAATTTAGGCCACAAACCACTCCTCACAAACACCAAACAACTAACAGATGGAGTGGGTAGTCTGCTAACAAAGCAGAGGTTGAAATTGAATTCCCCCAAATGGTCTGGCAAAAATCTGTGGAAAACAGGATGCCTTTCTGAGTGATTTGCAAAAAGAAGAGAGGCCTGAATTAGGGAACAAATACAATAACACCCTAAGAAGATCCACATAGTAGATAGTGTGGTTGTTGCTTTCCTTGGAGTTGCAAGACTGGATAGACAATCCCAATTTTAGGCTCGACAGAAGATGTTACTGCAAAGAGAAGTCTGTCTCTTCATCTTCCTCACAGCTGCTTCACACAGACATAAGAGAAGGCAACAGGAAGACTCTCCCAAATGGTAACTCATACCTCTTACAGTCCTCATACACAGTTGGGCAAATCTGGTCTTTTGAGCAGCCTCAAGTTAGTTCAAGACAGTAGTGGAGTGCTCAGCCTTCCTCCCTTTCCATTTCTTCACTCCAGAACCATGTATGATGAGAGAAATGAGCTTCTGATTAGTCAGAATAACTTTAGAACAAACCAGAAAGCTCAATTTATGCACTTACACAATTCCCCTAGAAACAGTTCAGGTACTGAACTACCTCCATGCAAAAGATGTCAAACAAGTGAATTGAGCAGAAAAAATATATACTGAGAGATAGACTTTGAAATAGGTTTTTAAAGCTCTATGACATTCAGGAAGCCATGTTGTGTTGGTTGTTTTGGTTGAGTTTTTTGTAGGATGTCATGGCTTTGGACAAAAAAAATGAGCTGATTGCTTCCCTTAAGACATGCAAAAATGAGTTAAGCTTTGGTAGGAAACATTCTGGGATTCCTGGAATCCCCTTATTATTATTATAAAACATTACCCCAGATCCAGGGGAATAGCCAGAGTCCTCTGTGGTTAAAGCTACTCATTGGAAAATCATCTGATAGATGTGATAGCAATCAAGACACATGCAATGGTTGCTCCCCAGCAGAGTGTCCTTAAATTAAAAGGCAAGCATTCAAGGCTTTCAATGAATCCTGTTTATGAGAGTTCCCTAAGCTTGACCACAATTACAGTGAGAAACCTCAGTCAGGGGAGTTTGATCTCAAGGAAGAGGCTGATAAAGTCAATGCTGCTTTTGTTATAAAACTTGGCTGAAGTGACCCTTCAAGAACATCATGCAGGACATCTAGGGCAGGCAAGAACTGTTCACTCTCTGGATTAAACCCACTGTAGGTGAGAGGCTGAAATCATTCTGGATCTGTGCTTCCCTCCTGCCCCCACTCCTGCTCCAGTGGGAGAGGAAAAGGAGACATTAAAGGCTGCTTGCTACTTCTCCTAAAAGACTGATGCCAACAAAACAACATGCTGTAGCTAAGCAAGCTGCTGTGGTCTTGCCTGGCACCAGGAAACCAAAGGTGAAAGCTCTGATGGACAACAACTATAGACACTGCACAGCAAATGGGTGTGGTTGTGATGGCATAAAATACTTCTGTCTTTGTGGCAAAAGTAATACACCTCTTCATGAAAACACACAAATCTGTTCTTTTTCCAAATGGTTTTACCAGAAATACAGAGTTTGGGACAGTATGTCATGCTTTTAGCTTAAGCAGTTTCTCAGTAGGTCACCTAACAACAAATCTTTGAAGAGGACCTCTCACCAGTGTGATACCTTGGACTACCTTTACATGTCCTAAACACTACACAGCCTCTACTTGCTGGGATCTACAGTGCCCTCTAACACAACAAGTATTAGACTAAGCAGTTTTGTCTGAACTTCAACTACCTGCTCTTTAGTGCACTGGTTTCACCCAACTCTCCCAAATAAAATCACAGTCATCAATATCATGTAAGAACCGAGACATTTCCTTCTGATTCCCTCATGTGAGCCCACAATTTTCCCAACATTGCCTTTCCTGGCAGAATAATCAGGCACACCATATATTAATAACGACAGAGGAGGTGGAAAGACTTAACAAGAAAACTGTACCAACCACTTTATTCTGCCTGGGATGTAGAAATAAGGCTTGACATCAAGAGAAACTGCAACGAGCATATGATTTATTGTTTATACCATATTGTAAGACAAAGCTCTTAGATATTAGTGGCCTAATAAAGTGATATAATGCTTGCTCTGTGTTTATCCATGTGGTAAATAGCACAACTGACACCTGAAGCACTGTAAGAGGAGCAATGGCTACAAAATCAGAACTCTATGAGGCACTGACAGAATTTATTGCTAATTCCATCTCTCAGGAAATAAGGAAACTTTACTCTTCAGTTAAATTCAAATATCCAGTGAATTAAAAGATTATTGGTGACATTACAACACTGCTCTCCTTTTCTCCACCCTTCCTCCACTAGAAAAGCAGGACATGCATTAGAGAATTTGCACGCTGACATAAAGCCCTTGCAGCATCTCAACACAAAAGAGGCTCAAACCTAGAAATTCCATTTTACAAAGAGCTTGAGAATGTGATATTGTTTCTGTTGCAGAGGGAAATCTTTTCCAAGACCAAAAAAGTCCCAATGCAAAGCACACCTCTGCTCCTGTGGGTTCCTGCATGGTCCTAGGAAGGTGTGACCATCTGCAGTTGCTCTCCACAATATCACCCCAAGAGCAAGGCTATTGCCATGAGGAGACAGATGTCTGTTACTGAGTTGAACACTGCACTGGACAGAGATATTTGAAGCTTCCTGATAAATGTGAACACCCCAAAAAATTATCCCAAACTCTAGTGGCTATGTCCCATTACAGGCCAAGCCTTCCAAGCACACAGGTGGCATCAAATACCTTTTCAAATTCAAAACTCAGCAATAGATCTCAGGCCACACCTTCTGAGGTTCATGTCAACTGATGTCATCTGCCTGTCTTCAGTGAGCAAAATGTTCAATGCAGTCCCCTCCCTAGTCCTTATTTTTGGGTAATGGTTTGAGATTAAGGTCTACTCTGATCCTTCATAAAGAGTAATGCAAGCATGAGGCTAACTGGGGATTGAAGCCTATTCTCAAAGAGTAAGAATGGCATCATTGGGAAGTGAGCATACCAGAGCTGAACAGAGCTCTGCTTGGCATCTTGATCCATTTTATCAAAGAAGAAATCCAAACAACATGCCCAAGTTTTCCAGAAATCAGTCATGAAACAGTTGTGGGCCAGACTGCAGAATTCTTCTGCCTCTCATGGATCATTTATATGTATAAGAAATAAATCCCCTTGACACTGAAAGTGCCCCAGTCAAGCTCTTTCTTTATATCCATAAAGACCCCTGACTCAAGTGGCAATTTTGCAGACTTAGACTTGCCCTAAGTAATACTTCCTCATGTCATAGGGAGACAATAACACCTCTTCTCAGCAAGTGCAAATTGGCAATACTCTCTCCTACCAAAAGGCACAGCCTGCTCCTTCTTCCACTAAAATATTTATATCTGTCTCTGCAACACTTCCTTTAGCTAGGAGCAAAACCCTAGTTAGGCACAGCACTGGGAAGCTGCCACATGCTCCTGCAACTATATGTTGCACATAAAATAATTCAAACACACTATTAGAGTGTGTAATTTAGCTCATGTGTAGTTCGAATGTGCAGGGTTTGCCAAGTGACTGCATCCAGCTGGAAAATCAATTTATACATGCCAGTTTAATAAAACCTGAAAGTCTTCCGCAATACACGAAGAAATGTCAGACAAGGTTGAAATTGTACATTATGTAAACCCAAACGTGGCTGGAAATGAGGGGCTGAGTGTGAAGGATCATTCGGCCCCTGCCAAAATTCATATAAGCGGTCACCGCTTTGGGGATGGAGGGGGAAACACACCGTAATAAAATGAAACTCTGCCCAACTCCAAGTAAAAGCTGCCAGGCCCAAATTTTGGTAGGAGAAGCTTTAAAACAAAATTGACTTTGGCCTTGAGCCATCTCTTGCTGATTTAAATCTGCAGTAGTCAGGGGGCTACAGTGGTGTGAATGAAAACAAAACACAGGTGATTTAATGGTGCAGAGGTCCTTCTGTGTGCCACAACTGAGCCCTGAGCTCTCAAGCTGGACTAACCACATTGTTTGCTTCCCATTTTCCCATTCATTCTCACTTTGGAAAAAAACTATTTTCTTGATCATGAACTGCATCCTCTGTTGCCCTGGGTGTACAAATTCAGCCCAAGCAGTAACCAGGCTGTCCATCCCCTTGCCTGTGCTTTGCTGGTGCCAACCCAGCTGTCTTGGTGGGAAGAGTAAGATGTTGCCTTGTGATTGCCATTGTGTACAGGTGCAAACAATGGGTGTCTCCAGTCCTATCCTCTTCTGGACAGACAGACATCAGCATGGCAAAACCCATAGCATGGATGCTGCTAAATACCATGCTTGCTTCTGCTCTCAGAAGAGGGATGAATAGTGTAATGGCACACAGACTCCAGGAGCAGCACTTCCTCCTCCTTCTTGTTTCTCGTTTGAAGCAGCATAGGGTGAGCTGGGAATGCCCATGCCCAGGCAGGAGACAAATACATGACTTCAGTTTTCAGACCTATCTGTTAACACTTCTAACACCAGTAAACAAACTCTCATTAGCATTAGGGAACACACAAAACTACAGGAGTGCACCAGGCTTTACTGCACTGGGTTAGTTACTCTATCTTCTGGGCAAACCACACAAGACAGGAAAACCCACACTCATCTGTAAAGCAATGATAGTTTGATCCCTTGCCCACATATGGCCCCATCTACAATGATTATTTAGATTAAATTAACTTCTTGAACTGCATTTGTGTAGAGTTTTGCCTGCACAGGTTAGATGAGAACCACAGGTCTTGGGCGCACACTGCCTACATCACTGTGTCTGGGTCTCCCTTTCAGGGTGCATTTCCAGGGCAGCTAATGTGAATTTACAACCTTCTAGTCCATCAGCCTGACTTTGCTCTGCCCCCCAAAAGACAACAGACACAGACTCTTCATTCAACACTTTGTAGCATCTCAGGGATCAGTGTAGCAGTAGAGGAACCCCAAGAAAACTCTATTTAGATCAGTGACTATGCCATCAAGACCCCAGAAACTGAGTTTGGCCCAGGTTCTAACATTTGCATCCTAAAAGCATTTCCAGCTTGTGGACATTGGATGCAGAAGTTTTCAGACACTCTGGTTATCCAGGGAATTCCTCGAGCCTTTCTTTGCAGACTATTTCCTTCAGGGTCACAGGGATCAGTCCTTTCTCACATGAACAAGCTCTTACTCTTGCACCTTAACCTGCTAATCTCCTCTCCAGTCTCCTCATTCACCCTCGCTTAGGGCATGCTGTTTGTTGGCACAGAGTGTTGGCACCAGCCTTTGTTTTCACAGAATATACAGTTTGCTCTTGGCTTAGCACTTGACATCCTCAGTATCAATACAGCCACTCACAGAAGTAAAGGTCATTGATTCAAACCACGAGTACCCAAGATTAGTTTTTAACAATCACCACTGTCCGACATATAATCAGGCTCTCATGTGCAGAATGTCTCAAGAGCTGCCAGTAATTTTCATTCCATATATGGTAGTTTTTATGCCAATACATGTGCTTTATATCGAATGGCAAGAATATTTAAGAGAGTAGAAGGTCAATGTTTTATAGACAACACAAAAAATAAAATAAAAGCTGGGAAAAAATGGAAACATGCCTACTCAGCAAGAATCCTAGCAGAAACAACATTTTAGATGATTAAATAAAAAAAGTGAGTATTGTCCAGTTGGTAAAACCATGGCAGGGCACGTGTGCACAGCAGCCACAGAAGTGCCTGGAATGCAGAGCCATTCCAGCTCAGCCTTTAACAAGGCAGTTCAGGCCCTGGACACAGGCCAGGGATAAAAGCCCTGGGCCCTGCATGGGCTAATTTACCAAGCTCTTATGATGGTGATCTAAGCTAACCTAGTTTACTGGCTTTGACACAAGCTAGGAACACTCACACAGCCATAACCACTTGTCAGCTGGGGAGGCAGCCGTGAAGAGCTGGGAACAAAGAGATTGTTTAGCCAGCTTTGTTCCCCAAGGTCATTCCTGACTATGGCCTTATACCAAAAAAAAGGCAAAATATAGACAAGACATAGCACAACTATTTTTCTAGATCAACAATGCCAGTTTAAAGAATGTTTACAGACCCACAGTTAGCTCTTCTTCACTGAAATACAACTATTGATACAATACATGCAGCACCATTTCACTTTGGTCTGAGCTAATTATATCGACACAGGAGGAAAATTAGGAGTTATTGTATCATTTCACCTGTATCAGTGGGATTAAAGCAATACAATTATGTATACAGATAAATTTCAGACTCCTACACAAGGTAAAAGTAACAGACATTGGTGAGTACTGTGTATGTACAAGGCTTGATTTCATTGCCTCTGCATGAACAGCTTCTGACCAAGCCATACTGAAGTTCTCTGATGGATGCAAACCATACATCATCACTAGAAATGACTCAAGTTCACCTCAAGATGTAATTTGTTCTATGTAATTAAACCAAAGCTCTCTTCACCTTCAGAAAAAAAAATTAGAAACTTCAACTTCCTCTTAAAGCACTGGAAAGCAGGAAAAATAGCTTTGAAAGAAATGTTTTCAATCCTAAACAAAGACCTTTCCACCTATTCTATCAGCTTCGTGCTCAATTCATGTCAGCAATAAATATGTATGGTACTGTTTTTAGCTTGATTTTACCTTCCATTGGGTGAGCTTGTGTTTAAAAAGTTATTCAACACACAGGAGGTTCAAGTCAGGTTGAGGGCCTGCCCTTTAAAATCCACACCCTCCCAAGTAATTTTGAGTTGGGATCCCAAAAAACAAGTCTAAAAGAGGCCCCAGTCATGATGCACCAATGTAGAACAGAACAAGATGGTGAGGAGACAATCAAAGTACCCATGGACAAATCAAAAATGCAGGATTTTTGAAGAACAGTTGACCAATGGGAGAGTGACAGCTGAAAAGGAATGGCTTTGCAGTTCTGAAGTAGCTTCTCCAAAAAAACCCCAAAAGAAACCAAAAAAAGAGGTCTTAACCCAAAAGAAGGAACAGGAGAAAAGGCATTCAGTATTGCCATAAATAAGTTTTGAGGTGAAAGGCAATACAGTCAGGTATCTTTATTACTTATATTTTGTTGATGACTCCCAAAGCATCAACATTTCTGTCATCATACAATAACTTAAGTAGAAACATCCAACACAGAAAGCAGCATTTCAGATCCATTTTCATTGCAGATTTAGTTTCTAAGCAGCAAACTACTAACATTTCAAGAGGGCTGCATTCAGTCATATAAATTACCTATGTATATATGGCAGAAAAGAAGGTAGGGGAAATTTCTGGACCTTACTTTTACTGAGATGATTTTATAAAATAAAAAAAAAGGGAAGAAAGAAAAGTTGAAAGCCATTTTGTATTGTGAAGATATTGACACTTTTGAAATGGAAAGGGCATACAGGTCTTTAGTCCCAGGTCCATTCGCTGAAGAATCTTGTTGGGCTGTAATAATCAAACTTTTAAGATTTAAAGCAAAGGAGATAATTCTGATAAAGGCGATACAATACTCTAAAGAAAGAAAGCAAAGGATATAGAAAGGTGAGAGAGAGTTCATATTTTTGCCTGTTCTACCCCAAAAAAAGAAAAGAGAAGAGAAGAAAGGAACTGTTGAATTTGAGTCTTTAATGCCAGGAGGGGAAAAAAAAGAGGTGGGATATGAAATTTTGCAACCTACTACCCCCATAATAACAGCAGGAACCATCACCATCCAGCAGAGGCAGTTGAACAGTTTATGAAGGAGGGGTTTTCCTTGGATTTCAATTTTGCAGCAGTGCATGGACTTTTCTATGTTACTTGACCTTATTCTATGGTTTTTAATAAAGATTAAAGCTCAAAAGAGAAGAGAAAGCAAATAGAAAACAAATACAGGTTAAACATCTCGATGGAAGTTTATCCTGAGGGTCTGCCTTGTTGCTTGAAACAATTGCTTTACCTCCAGGTATTACAGTTTCAAACTGTGATTAGTTTAAGGGCTCACTGAATGTGATTTTATGGAGATGTTGAGTGTTTTCATTTCTATGCTTATTTCCAATTCATCACACAGCATCCTTATAAGGAAAACCAGCCCAACGCATTTTCATGTTTCTCATTAGAAAATATAATTTTCAGGAAAATAATGTTAAGTGTAGGGCATGAGTGGGAAGCTGTCTCTGGTCAGGTCAAGTAGCAGAAACATCAATTTGTACATAATTACTTTTAATACTATGTGCAAAGCTGGAACTGATGGGGATCTGACTTCCAGGGGGCTGAGCTTTCCAAGCTCTCATTGCAGGTACTCAGCCCCTCTTAAAAAGCAAACTGTAAATTATGAACTCTTTGTTGCGGAGATGCCTGTCCAAATGCAAACCAGTTCACTGTGTGCTCCTGGGCTGCTTATGTGCTCCCTCCACCATTCAGAGTATCCTCTAACACACAAACAGAAAAAATCCTTGCCATGTTGTGGCTCATTTCCATACTCTGGCATCAAAAAATGCCAAATAAAATCACCACATGACACCAGGTCCCAAGAGGGGCAGTATTTCCCAGGAGCTGGGACCTTGCAGCAGGGTGGGGACATGTGCACATCCCACCTGCTTCTGCCTCAGGGTGCTGCTTAAGCCCAGGCAGGGTGTTTGCTGCCTCTGTGCCCTCCTTTCTGCCTCTCAAACATTGCCTGTCCTGGCCCTGGCAGGCTCAGGGTTTGCAACCAGAGGGGCACCTACAAAAGCAGAAAACAAGAGCTTTCTCCAAGTGGTTCACTTCCCATCCCACCTTCAGGCTCTCCAGTTTGTCCCAAGGGATCTCTGCCATGCCTGGCTGCAGCAGGGACATCCCAGAGCAAGGGAGAGGACTGGCACCAACGCTGCCTTGCCAAGAGACAACTCAACCCCACACCTCCCACCATCCAGGACAGCCTGAAGGGGCATTATCCTTCTGTCCTACCACAGCTGTCACCCCTTGCACAGCATGTCCAGTGGTGGGGCCAAGCAGAGAAAGGCAGGGCAGTGCCCTGGAGGGGAAGCAGGTGGCCTGGGTAGGAGGCGAAGCTCAGGGCCCTGCCCTATGAACAAAGTGCATTTTCTAACTTCTGGGTGTGCAGCATGAAGAGCAGGAAGCAGAAACAGAGCCCCAGGTCCCCTGTGGATCCAAGCCTCTGCTTTATTATGTGTGTGTACGGCAATGTTGTACAGCAGACCTCTGGTCTGGTTCTGTGTCTTCAGGCTGCAGTTTAATGATGAATAATTAGGGTTTGGACAGCTCTTGGCAAAGGCTGCCACTGAATACTTTATGCTGTAATGGATGTTAATCTGAAAATTGTGCTTGCAGTTCTGTTTGATCATCTGTAATGAAAGTGGTCAAATTGTAATTTAGTCTTACTAAAAAAAAACCACCAAACCTATTTAAAATCCCTCTCTTGCCTTACACCAGTAAAAACAAGCAAGAATTCCATTACACCTAATGGTCTTACACGACCATAAGAGATGAAAAAGGGTTCTCAAAAACAATTTGAAATGCTTAAAGGTTCAACTGCAGGATCAAACTGTGGGAACTCAAGTTTTACTACACAGACAGTAAGAGCTCACTATCAGTTGTCTGTCATTGCAACACAGCAAGCTACAGCAAAGGGAAATGCTGAGTTAAACCAAGTATCTGAGAGCACTGAACCTTCCAAGGTACCTGCTTTTGCATTTGATTGTGCTGGGAACACCAATGTGAACATCCTCCTCAGGAGTGGCAAGATGCAAGGGTCTGTCAGAGAATAAATGGTACCCGCACTGATTCCATGTCATGTGACTGATACGAGACATTTGTAACATGTGCTAAGAAATGCAGAACCAAATTACTCATAACTGACTGAAACACTGATCAAAACACACTCTCAACTGATTGCACCTTCTTATGACCCAAACAATCACCTAGAAAAATGTGTGACATTCAGAGTAGCTCCTGGCTATGTAAGAAACCAGCATGGATGAGAAAGGAAAGGGGATCAGAGCCAGACAATGTGACAGTCAGTGTGACCCAGCAAGCAAATGGCAGCAACACAAGTAACAATACAACCACAAAACAGTTACTTTAAACCTTCATATAGTATAGTAATAGCTGCAGAATTAATCAGTGACTAAAACTGCTAATCACAGAATCATAGAATTAGTTGGGTTGGAAGAGACCTCCGAGATCATCAAGTCCAACCCTTGCTCCAAATCCAGTCCCTTTACCAGATCATGGCACTCAGTGCCACAGCCAAGCTCAGTTTAAAAACCTCCAGGGATGGGGAATCCACCCCCTCTCTGGGCAGCCCATTCCAATGCCAGAGCACTCTCGAAAGAACTTCTTTCTGATATCCAACCTAAAACTTCCCTGGCAGACCTTAAGCCTCTTCCCTCTTGTCCTACTGTTGGTTGCTTGAGAGAAGAGACCAACCCCCACCTGGCTACAACATCCTTTCAGGGAGTTGCAGAGAGTGATAAAGCCTCCCCCGAGCCTCCTCTTCTCCAGGCTAAACACCCCCAGCTCCCTCAGCCTCTCCCCACAGCACTTGTGCTCCAGTCCCTTCTCCAGCCTCGTTGCTCTTCTCTGCACCCGCTCCAGCCCCTCAATGTCTTTCCTGAACTGAGGGGCCCAGAACTGAACACAACACTCAAGGTGTGGCCTCACCAACACAGAGTCCAGGGGAAGGGTCACTGCCCTGGGCCTGCTGGCCACGCTAGTTTGGATCCAGGCCAGGATCCCATTGGCCTTCTTGGCCACCTGGGCACACTGTTGGCTCCTGTTGAGCTTCCTGTCCCTCAGTCCCCCCAGGTCCCTTTCTGCCTGGCTGCTCTCCAGCCACTCTGTGCCTGGAGCACTGCAGGGGGTTGGGGTGGCCAAAGGGCAGGACCTGCACTTGGCCTTACTGAACTTCATCCCATTGGAATCAGCCCATCTCTCAAGTCCGTCCAGATCCCTCTGCAGAGCCCTCCTGCCTTCCAGCAGGTCACACTCCCTTTCAACTTGATGTCATCTGCAAACTTGCACACAGGAACTGTGTAAAAACAAGAAATAATAGGGCAAACATCTTTACCTGAATGCCACACTTTCCTCATGCAGTGCCTGTGCCAATGACAGTGCTGTGCTCAAGGTCTGAGTGATGCTGACCTGCAAAGATCACATCCTTGAGTCTTTGTTGGGACACATTTCCACTGATTTTGATGAATCAAGGACAAGCTAGAGGCAATAGGATTTTAGTCTCAGTAAGGAAAGAGACCTTCGTAAAGAAATAATAAAAATATATTGCACATGTTGCATATCTGTCAGCTAAATTCATTTTATCTACAACACTTTATTGGTCTCATGCAGCTCTAGAGAACAATTCAAATCTCAAATTACAAACCCACCTAGTTTAAGGCTCAATCAGGACTGAAGCCTTCAGAGTCTGAAATACAGTCTCCAAATTCCCATTCAGATTGTCATCAAAGCTACACTCCAACATTAAGGCTGTGTCAGCCTTAGTGGAAGCAGATGAGGACTCCAGCTGCATCTGGTTTGACTTCCCCCCATTGAGCCATATCAAAGAAAACTTAAGTATTTCCTTAAAAAGTAACTATTATTTTTCTTTCAGGAAAATAATTGCCAAAATGCTCATGTAATATTTAATAAGTCTTACTTTAAAATACAAGATCAAAATATCTACTGTACTAGAACAGGCCAAAAGTAACACATAGTAAGTTACAACATTTTCCTTTTGAGCAAATTTTTTTCCTGTATAGGAAGAAAAATATTTGAAAAACTCAGCTTGTTTGAGAGAAGATAAACAAACTCAAATCTGAGCTCTGTTACTTCTCTAATGTCATGGCCACTGTAATTTTAGTAACTTTCTCAATCACTGATGTCTGTGTCACTGCTTTTCTTGCCACAAACAGGAATGGTTTGTTGTTTAAGGAGAATTCCTTGGATTAAGCACAATTCCTAATGCATGGGATTGTTTCCTCCATCACAGATGTGGAATTTCGCAGAGATTTGGGAGCTAAAAATCACAAATTTCCCTTCTCTTCTAAACATTTGTATAATTCATGTCACTAATACCTGAAAGTGTCTCAAGTGAAGTGGAGGGAGAAATATCATAATTTAAAAGGGAACATTTCATATTTATTTAAAAATTTAAAAAAAAATCAAAATTTCCCATGGAAGAATTAATGAGTCTAATGCATTTTGGGGTTTTAGGGAAGATGGGAGTTGACTTGTGGGGATTTTTTTTTTGATGGTTCAGGTATTTTCATTAGTGGGAGATTGGTTTTTTAAACAGAAGAAAAGAGGAAAAAAAAACACCTGGTTTGGCATTATTATTTCCAGTTAAAAAAAATTTAAAAGTAATTTTCTAACTCCAAAAAATAATATTAACAAAAAAACCCCAGGAGAAATTTTCTCACTTGGATATTTTTTCCATAAAAAAGCCAGAAATTTCAAAAAATAATGAAAAATTGCTGCCAAACTCCTCTTTAATTTTCCCTCAGTAAAGCCCTTTTTAATTAAAATATAAATTCGGCAATAAAAATTCTACAATTTTTCCACTAGTATTCACAAATTGGAAACACTCATCTTTCCCACACTGGGTAGAAATAGCTTAAATTTAATTTAAAGAGGTGACTATTGCACAAGTCTGTGTGAGGAAATCATTGAAGGAAAGTCTGAGAAATGCATTTTAAGTCTGAAAGAAATTGTTTGAGTTTGGGTTGTTTGGATTTTTTTCCTTTAGGAGAAGATGTGTTAAAACCCATCCCATTCTTGTTGGGAATGTACCCATTCACTGTAATGAATGTGCTCAGCAGTTTCCACTGGTTTAATTTGCAAAGAAATTTTTTAGGCTTGATGAAGGAAAACCAGAAAAATTTTGCTGATCTATTTTGCTTATTAAAAAATATACTATTGAATAGGTTATAAGTTCTAGAAACACACTCTTCCAAATATTCTTGCCAATCATTCTCCCATGGCAGGATGTGCTAACTGGTTTTTCTGAACAGAAGCAGAAATGGCTTGAATTTCCCCTCAATTTTTGGTCATTTGTGAAACAGTTGGATTTATTTCTCCCCACACAAACCATCAAGATAAATGCCATTTTCCATTATCATTCGGAAATAGGCCCAAGAAAAGCTCAGTCTGGATTTCAGTGATGATGGAGAATAAGGATAAAATGAAAGGGAAAAGGAAGACAAGGAAGGGGGGGGGCAAGAGGCAAAGAGAGCAAAGACAGAGGGGGGCAAGAGGCAAAGAGAGCAAAGAAAGGGGGGGCAAGAGGCAAAGAAAGGGGGGGCAAGAGGCAAAGAGAGCAAAGACAGCGGGGGGCAAGAGGCAAAGAGAGCAAAGACAGCGGGGGGCAAGAGGCAAAGAGAGCAAAGACAGCGGGGGGCAAGAGGCAAAGAGAGCAAAGACAGCGGGGGGCAAGAGGCAAAGAGAGCAAAGACAGCGGGGGGCAAGAGGCAAAGAGAGCAAAGACAGCGGGGGGCAAGAGGCAAAGAGAGCAAAGACAGCGGGGGGCAAGAGGCAAAGAGAGCAAAGACAGCGGGGGGCAAGAGGCAAAGAGAGCAAAGACAGCGGGGGGCAAGAGGCAAAGAGAGCAAAGACAGCGGGGGGCAAGAGGCAAAGAGAGCAAAGACAGCGGGGGGCAAGAGGCAAAGAGAGCAAAGACAGAGGGGGGCAAGAGGCAAAGAGAGCAAAGACAGAGGGGGGCAAGAGGCAAAGAGAGACAAGACAGAGGGGGGCAAGAGGCAAAGAGAGACAAGAAAGAGGGGGGCAAGAGGCAAAGAGAGAAGAAAGAGGGGGGCAAGAGGCAAAGAGAGCAAAGAAAGGGGGGGCAAGAGGCAAAGAGAGCAAAGAAAGGGGGGGCAAGAGGCAAAGAGAGCAAAGAAAGAGGGGGGCAAGAGGCAAAGAGAGACAAGAAAGAGGGGGGCAAGAGGCAAAGAGAGACAAGAAAGAGGGGGGCAAGAGGCAAAGAGAGACAAGAAAGAGGGGGGCAAGAGGCAAAGAGAGACAAGAAAGAGGGGGGCAAGAGGCAAAGAGAGACAAGAAAGAGGGGGGCAAAAGGCAAAGAAAGACAAGAAAGAGGGGGGCAAAACGCAAAGAAAGACAAGAAAGAGGGGGGCAAAAGGCAAAGAAAGAAACAAGAAAAAAAGCCGGGGGGGTGGGGGGGTGGGGGTCGAGGGGGGCAGAGAGGAAAAAAGAAGAGAGGCTATGGTAGGCTCCAATCCAAACTATTTAAATCAGATGGGAGAAATTCCAAGAAAGAGAAATCAAGAGGGTAAAATGCCAATGTGAAAACATGCCTGTGGCAGGCAACTGTGCTACTCTGAGCTCATACAGTGAAATTCTGTATAGCACAGGCCTGCACAGGCTGTCTGAGTACCTGGGGCCAGCCTGGTAACACAGGCAGCTCACACACAGGGAGCTCCTGATACACCTGAAAACAAAACACACAAGACAAAACACTGTGTTCATGCTGCTCTTTGGAACAGTCCAGACTGGTTGCATGTTATGAGACCTTTCTTCCTCCTGTGAGTCAGCATAAAAGTACTGTTTACTTGTCAAGTTATTGGGATAAACAGATAGGTTTGTTTGGTTTGGATTACTCAGAGGTTTTTCTACACATGCCATCTTTTTGCTTCCTAAAAAATATACTACTTAAGAGTTTAAATAGCTTAAGCTCTGCCAGAGGAGGTTTAGGTTGGATATTCGGACAAAATTCTTTACAGAGAGAGTGATCAGACATTGGAATGGCCTGCCCAGGGAGGTGGTGGATTCTCCAACCCTGGAGGTGTTTAAGATCAGACTG
The DNA here is from genome assembly GCF_047495875.1 of Pithys albifrons albifrons. NCBI lineage: Eukaryota > Metazoa > Chordata > Aves > Passeriformes > Thamnophilidae > Pithys > Pithys albifrons. Next base: position 52,738,478 of record NC_092464.1, read on the forward strand.
GATGTGGCACTCAGTGCCATGTGTGGGTGATCACAGTGAGGTTGGATCAAGGGTTGGATGGATGATCTCAGAGCTCTTTTCCAACCCAGCTGATTCTATGATTCTAATGTGAGTGTGTGCCCACATCTCCCCCAATGCTTCCATGACCAAACACAGGTCACTCTCAGTCTCCTCAGCTGCCCTGGGGGTTACAGCCTGCATGGAAAAGCAAATCCAACCTCTTTCAGAGGGATGTATTGACACCAGTTATTCCTATGGCATGATCCTGCCTCTCCTCACCACCATCTCACATCCATAAAGCATCAACCCTGGGCTCCGGGCACTCCTCTGCAGGTGCCCCCCCCGGGCTCTGGGCACTCCTCTGCGGGTGCCCCCCTCCGGGCTGTAATCACACCACTGTGAGCCAGAGCCACACATCTTAAACTGCAAAGGGCAAGCTGGGCTCGTAGTAACATCATCCTGGCCTTACTGGTTTCAGAGTTGTATTGCACTGGGTTAAAGCAGAGATGAATGCATCAAGTCTTCTGATTTCCTTCATAGCATCAGCACACGGCTATTCTCAATTCTCTCCTGAGCAGTTGTATCAGAGAACTCAGGTCTGTTGAAAGGTTCTGCAAAAACATGACTAAAACACTCTATAAATCCTAGGAGGGAACATAACTGCACAGCATTTGTAGGACAAGGAACATTCTTTACAGTGGTTGTTTTATCCTGTGATTTATACTGGTCTTCCCCATCTATCACATGGCTACAGTGTTCAGTTCTGCATTGTAGGAATTCACTTTTGGCCTCAACTTACACTCTCCCTGCCAGAGCAGCTCTCCTTCTGTCTGTGGAGCTCTGTTGCATTTGTTTTCTGTGTGATGATGTCAACAAACAGCATTAAATTCTGTGGATGCATTTTTTCTGTGGCCCTTGGTGATCAGACAGGGGTTAATAATATTCTAGTGAGAAACTGAAAGCATTCCATGATAGTCTGAACTCTAATTCAGAGTTTCAGGTGTACCTCAACAGGAAAGTTTGAGCCTATCCTCCCTCAGCCATTACCCAGCTGCTGCAATGGAAACAGCTACAAGGAGAGGAAGTATCTGAGATACTTCCTTACAAAGGTTCAAATCCTGAATTTGATGGTCCAGGAGCTTTGAGGACATTCATAGTTCCAATATCCATAAGTCTTTTGGTAATGACCCATGTAATGCTTAATAGAATTCAACTCCTGACTACTCAATATCTATGATAAAAATACCTATTTATCTATCTTTTCTTCCTTTTTTTTAAGGTGCACCTAAATTTAGTTTGTTTGATTTTAAATAACAGCATCAAATCTTAATAATACCATAATGCCTCCCTCTTTGGCCGGAGTCAAGACTGGGTCTTCAAATACATTTCCCAACGCTTCCTCAAGCAGAAGGCTGAGCCAGGTCTCTGTCTTGCAGCAAAGGCAGGTGGGAAGGATCACTTGCACCTTCTCTCTAATACCAGAAAGTCACCCAGGTCTGCCCAGAAACCCACCCAGGTCTGCCCAGAAGCCCAGTCACAAATTTCACCATTATGGTATTTCACACCATTATGGTCACCTACTTTAATTCTCTGGCTATGAAAATACAGATTTAAGCTGCAATTAATACTTTTGATTCTGTCACTTATATACCTTCATAAGCAGTACTTTTAACTTTCCATGACAGCACTTCCACAGTTCTGTGCTCACTCACTGCATGTTAAGTGCAGCAGGGATTTGCTGCCAGAAATAGGCACAGACCATCAGAGATTCAGAGTCCCTCAGGTGGGCAGGGCCCTCTGGAGGTCTCTGATAACCACTCCTGGTGCTCTCTAATTCCAGCCCAAAATGATGAAGTTTAAGAACACGACAATGGCATAGAAAACAGTAGCTATAAAGGAAGTCAGGAAGTTTCCCCTGTAAAAGGGTGATAAGATAAAACAGCACTTCAGATCACTGCAGTTACATCAGGAGATGTTTGCACAGAGAGCAGAAGCCTGTGATAGGTTGTACAGGTTCCTCTACTGCCATGGCTTGATGCAACTGCTCCAGGCTAACCTGTAGCCACCTGAGAGTGGGAGGCTTTATCCCCTGGACAAGTCTGATCCATCAAACCTTCTTCACAAACCAACCCAGGATGTGAAATCTTGAGAGTTGGTTCTTAGATATCAGTGGAAATACAACCTGATAGCAGCCCTCTCCTTAACCCAAAGCCAACAAAAGCCACCCTGATATTTCCTCTGCAGGAAGTCCCTTTGGGAATAAAATAAGTCATAAAGGATTTGGATCACTTCCTGGATTTGTGTGCATCTATCAAAGGACACAGAGCAGCAAAGACAACAGCACCCTACTACTACTTTAAAGTACAATCCAAGAGAAAAGAAAGAGCTTCAGAACCCAGAGATTTTGATTACCTCCTCCACTATTCCCAAGGTTTACTTGGTATGTTGGACAGCAAAAGGTCCCCTTTCCTTCATTCAGAAGGACCTGTTCTGCTGACACAGACAGAGGAGACAGAAGTTGCAATGCATATAGAAAGCAACAGACACAGACAGCAGGTAGATATTTGACAATGCAGAGAGGGGGAAAAAAAAGAAAAAAAAGAACTTCAGATTCTTTCTAAGAAAGATGAATCTTCACTGCACTGGTGATTTTGTTAGAACACCTCCCCCTTTTTCCTCGCTCTCTTGACATAGTAAGTTGTGTTTAAGCTGGCTGTGACAGTGTCAGGGCACTGCACTGTTCCTCTCCCAGACAGCCCCTCCAAACTCCAGCACACAGCACAGTGCTCCAGGGGCACAGCACCTCCAAGGGCTGAGGTGCTCATGCTCACCACGGGGATCAGAAACAATCCTCTGTAACAGGACTCAGCACACTCAGCTCTATGAAATCAAGACAAAGAACACAAAGTGAGTCTGATGCAAAATGAGGTGGAGCACAAGAAAGTTCTATTTTCTGCTCAAGTGGTCAAAAGCAGAGGAGGCATCTCAGAGATTTAAATACCTTGGAGTGTGCCAAAATTCAGCATGCAATCAAAGTTCACAGCTTCTGGGGGTTTTAGCATGACTTTTCCAGGTAATTACTTCCACTTTCTTGGACCTACATTGCTACAGCAGCAACTTGAAATCCTACTGTGGCAACCTTCATAGGTAGAGAAAAAATTAGGTCTGTCTTGAGGTCCTTGCAGTCAGAGATAAACCAGGCAAAAGACAAGTATAATCCACATTTTCCAGGAGGTACAGGAAGGCACACTGCAGGCCTGATTTATGTTTTACCAGCACAGACCTGAGCCCTGGTCTTTGCAGGCTTGATGCTGAGCCTTACCAAGGGAATTAGTATTCCCTTGGAGAAGGCACAGAGGTGGTGTGCCTGCAGTGCTGATTGCAGCTCATGCTACCAACAGATAATCACAGTCTGGCTACAAGAAAAGTCAAGACTCACAGGCCCTGCCAAATAACACCTACATGGTTTTCAAGAAGCCAAAGCAATCCTGTGGTAAAAACAAAAGTTTGGTTATAACGTAAGACTTATTATTCAGTTTCTTACAGGATTCTTGAATTGTGTTAACAAGATTACTTAGCCCATCTTTGTTTTAGTTTAGAACCTCGGAAACGGAGATGGTAAGAGACACACAGGAGGCATCTAACACTGCCATTCTTGGGACAGAAAGGAGACAACGGTAAATAGCATTGCTTAAGCTTTCCTCATGTGATAGGCAATTAAGTAAGAATTCTAATGATCCAACCCTCTGGACAAAGTAATATAACTACCAACTGAAAAGCTCAAAGTTACAAGGTACAACCTCCCACTGAAAAGAGTTCATCCAAACTGCATGTCCAGAATCCTCTAGAAATACTACACGAGCCCAAGGGTTTGCAGGACTTGGTATCCAGTTTAATGTTTCCAGTCCAGGATGAGATTACTAAATTGATGAGTTCTCTCAGAAATTTAAATCTCAGTTGTGAACATCAGGCTGAAATACCATCTTTTCATGCACTCACAGACACCTTGGCAAATGGAAATACTGCTGAATGTCACATGCATGGAGGAAAAAACTGTACACTTCTGTACTGCAGAGAAATTTGAATTACAGTGATTCTGAAGCCTAAGAGGTACTACAGTCTCTGCAGAAAGTGTAAAAGATATTGGAGACAAGCAGAAAAATTATCATCTCTCACTTGCTTGATGCCTACCCCAACCGGGTGTGATCTCAAGCTCACAAATCAAAGGAAGATTGAGATCCACTCTCCGTCTGGAAGGAGGAAGACATTCCATAATTCAACATGGTGCTGAGCAATTTACCAATATTACATTAACAAATAATTAACTTTGCTCACTGGATGAACGATGGCTTTCCAATAATGCACACACACAGTTTAAACAGATACAGAAAGGCCAAAAACCACCTACCCACGTTAGCATTCTGAATATTTTAGCAACTGAAAAAAAAAAAGGAAAAGATTACCCAGTAACACCACCACACTAGTAAGACTGTCCCCAAACCAAGACTTGGCAACCCCACAATATCAAAAGTTAAAAAACTGTGGGCATGGCAATGATGCAGAGATCAGCTCAGCAACAGCCCAGCTGCAGGAGCTGCAGGAAAAACCCCCTTTGTCTACAAAATAGGAATTTCATCCCCAGTTATTCACCTACCCAGAAAATTTTCACCAAAGGAACACACTGACCTCCAAGTTTCCCTCCAAGTGCAGTTTTATATCTAGCAAGTTGCTTTCTGTTTTCTCTCTCACAGAGGGGAGAGACTCAGCAGCAGGGCAGGACACCAGTGGTGCATCTCACATATTGTCTAAATAGTCACGAGCTGGGGACATAGAAAAGTCCCCAGTTTGTTCATTGAAATGGTCAAGAGCATGTTCTTGGGGGTGTGCAGTTAGTGATGTTTTGACTTGTTTAAGTGTGAAGAAGCTTTTGTTACAAATATATGGAAGCTGCCAGTTCCATCATTAGTAAATAACTGAAAGAGTTTGTTAATGCAGGAGCAAATCAGTGTGGCTGTACAGATCTGTATCTGCTGGAAAATGGTTCTCCTGTTTTTCTGAGATGTTCTCCATGAGAAGTGAAGGTAAAAGCATCAGCAGCTTCCCAAACAGAGGTGGTGCTCCAGTGTTAGCATAAGCTTTCATCTCAAATTGTGGCTGTTTCTTGGAACTCTTCAGAAGCCCTCTGTGCCCCTTGCTCATCACTGGCCAATGCTCCTTTGTGCCTAAAGACACAGTTAAGCCTACACCTATTTCACATGAACAGGACTGAGGCAAAGTTCCACAAGATTTACCAATGCTTTCCTTCAGGAACCACACTGGAAAATCTTAAAGCCATAGAAGTCTTCCTACTGGAAAGAAGCCACAGGATAAATCTATGAGCAAAATCGACTTTCTATTAGAGTTTAAGTCCCTTGGCCTAATGTGGGAGGATTTTAACAACTGTAGTAACTTAGGAAGCCTCCTGCCTTAAGTGATTTCCAGAAACTATTTCAGTCAATTACATTAAATATATATATATAAAAGTCATCACATTGTGTCTAATTCCTCCTTACTTGCCCAAAAGCTACATCAAATCAAAGCATAAAAGGAAATTAACTATGGCTATTTTTAGTAGATGTTTCCTAACCAGTTCTTTCTGTGTTCTGTTTGCATGAGAAATCGAAGGTAAAAGGTTTATGTGCAGATGCCACGCTCCTCTGGGATCATGTGTTAACTGCCATGAGACAGAAAGCAGTTTCAGAAGACAGAAAAAAACAGTCATTTGAGGTGGTTTGCTCTCTGGCAGAATTATCTTTTTTCCTACTTCAGTTAAAATTTCCCCTAGGCAAAAAAAAAAAAGGCAGAAGCATTGAAACCTATGCAACAAAACATGCAACTGTGAACATGCAACCACTTGCAATGAAGTTTTGTTATAAATGTGAACAGCTGTGCCACACTGGGAGGAATGGTCCTTGCTGGATTGCACTGTGCAAGCAGAAAAACTTTGCAGAGTGCCTCATTTTGCTCCAGATGGCAGTTCTGCTCCCAGATCTGACTGAGACACAGGCTGACACACATGCATGACCCCCAAGCTGCAGTGGGCTGGTAATCCCATCCAGCAGCACGAACACACTCTGGACACAAAGCAGCTCACAGCCCATGGCAGATGCCTCAAGCCAGGTAGTGTAAACACTGTTCCTCCTGCAGATGGTCAGGAAAGAATCTGAGGAGCACTGACTAGGCCTCCTGAGTTTCATTTTTAGTATGTGGCAGGGAATAGCTGAATAAGGAAATCCAATGCAAGGATTCTCCAGCTTTGCCCGTGAGGGGGTTGTTTCTTCCCTGGAGAAGGACATGGTTGTGTCTCAGCAATGGTTCTGATCATCAGCATCAATTTTAAAAAGGAAAACCATCAAGAGCATAAATTGATGGGTTAATTTGCCTGTGTAACTAGAAGGGAATGAAACCTCCCAGTCAACAAGTAGGGTCTAAATAGATAGATAGGGTGTCTCAGCACTGCTGAAACACAGACAGTGGTGGAGCAAACCCAGACCAGAGACTGCTCACAGCCATTCAGACAGAGCAGACAAGCCCAGGACATGCTCAGGTTTTCCACCAGAAATCATACAAATCAGCACCTCCTCACAGTGAAAGGCTTGGGGTAAATCTAGCCTGAATTTGAACTCATGATTTCAAGAAGTCAACACTCCAAGGGGCTCTTAATTGTAGTAGATTAACCCGTCTCTGAAGAAGAAATTTTGTGTGTAGGAAGATGGAGCTACACTGACAAAATGAATCTGAAATGAATCTGTGCACAGAGCCTGAGCTTTAACGTACCAATATACACCTAACAAACAGACCAAAGGCCCAAAGTGAGGAAAGGGAATGCTGGAAGAGCAGGGTTTGGGGAAGTGAAACACCCTGGCAGCTGCGCTACCAACATGGGAGGGAACCTCCCCCATTTGTGCAGTTCCACAAAATGTGAAGGGACAGTGAGATACAAGACTCTATAAGTAGCGTCTCTCTTGTGGGTGGGCAATACTAACCAAGCACAGCAGATCCTGGGCATGCTCATGTCCAGTCACAGGGAGAGCACTACAGGGGCTCTGATAGTCTCTAAGTCACTGCTCCCATCCCTAATGTGCACAGTGTGTATTAATATATTTCATACATTTTCTTTGGCAAGTTTAATGGAAACAGAGGCTTTCAATGAAAAGGCTAACTGAGCCAAAACTCACAAATACCCAGCTATACTGTCTACACACTCTTATTTCCCCTGCCTTCCAATTCCCCCTTCAATAAAAGAGCATTTAAGTGATATTTTTTTCCACTTGGCTCATGTGGAAGGTGAACTGATCTGTACTGTGAAGTTCTATATTGGTTCCTCTTATTTTCTCATAGACCAAAAAGGGAAGGAACAGAAAACAGGCGCTTTAAATGAAATATGCCCTTGTCAAAACAATTTAACAAATGGAAAAGGCATGCCCATTATGCTAGTTTTCCAGAAGTTCATCAACCTCACTGTTAAATGTTAGCATGTAAGAAAAATTACCCTATTTGTTCTTTATGGTTCCTATTCCCAAGATCAAAGTGCTGTGGGCTGGAGGGTGTTTGACATCCAAGAAATGCTCATTGCTGCAATGTTGTCTGTAGTGCCTTCTGTTGGTTTTGTTTCTTTATAAGGCCTTAAAGAACAGCAGTCAACACTTGCAGCACTTTGGCATCCCATCGAATGCCAGACTTGGGTAACATTTTCATGACTCTTTCATTAGGTCCTCTGATAGAAGCAACTGGAAATTGTCTTGCATCCCAATCTCCTTTCACTTGCAAGAGATTTGTCCAAAAGTGAACACTACTAATCCTTTGTATTAAAGAGGAACTAGATCCTTATACAGATAATACCAGCAGCTTGCTTTGGACCAATCTATAAATCATTACAGGTTTCATTTTGATTTTGAGGGGATGAGGTTTAGAGGGTAGTTTTTTTGGGTGGTGGTGTGGGTTTTGGGGGTTGGGTTTGTTGTTTGCTTTTAGGGGGTTTTGGGGGCTTTTTCTGTGTTTTTGTTTTGTTTTTGTATTTATTGTATTTTTTAAATAGAACTTGTCCAATGTAATTCTTTTCAGTAGTTTCTATTTAGCTCCTATCAGATGGTGGCTGATATTCAAAGGGCTGAAAATGCATGTCACAAAGCTGCTTTATTTAACCAAGCCAGTTTAACTGACTCAATTAGCTTACTCACATTGCTTCAGTAGAAACTTTTCAACACCTACAGCTCAGTTTCAGAAAAGCAGAGCTGCAGTCAAGTCCACTTAGCTTAGTTCAGCTAATGTGATTTAAAAAGCAGCTGCTCCAAACTCAACATCTTTATAAGGATGGAAACTTTGTTTACTTCTAGAAGGTAACCACAGTCACAAACACATCCTTCTACCACAAAGGGCCCACTTATTTGAACAGTTAATCAAGTGCAAATAGTTTTGCTACAGGTAAATATTAATATATATATATCTATGTCTGAAGGGCCATAGATCTAGAATGATCACCTGGCTCAGGAACTCTAATCTCCAGCTCTCAGGAGCAACCTTCTTACTGATAATCCTCTTTATAAACTTTTTGAGCTTCATCTTCCATTGTATTTTGTGCCCCAGCTGCTCCCATGGAGTAGTCAGAGTTGCAAGCTCAGCTATTTTACTAGTTATGAACTCCTTTCTTAACCCCAACCAAAATCTACTCTTGGGCAGTTTATAACTCTCTGTTCCTTTGCCAACATTGCCCTTCAGATTAAGGAGTTATTTTCTGACATGATATATTTAAAGACAAAATAATGGTATGCTCTCTCAGGTTTTGCCTTGCCAAGATAAACAAATCAGTATCTCCCAGCCTCCGTTTGTAAACCAAATCCTCCTTTCCTCTGATCATCCCCATAGCCTTGTCCATGCAAACTTCAGCTTCAGATCATCTTTCACCATTAGTCAAAACCATAAGTGGCATCTTAAACAAGGTCTCATTAATGATCTCTATATGCAGCCAGTAATGCTTCCCTATCTGGAATTATCTTTCCTGAGAAACCCTAGGGTTTTGTTTACCTCTTCCATACCTGCACAGTTAATGGTCAGCTTGTGACAGAGTGAGCCCTGTGTGTTTCTTGGTTGTTCCCAGCTGGTGACCTCCCAGCTTGGAGCAGCAGGTTCAGGAAGAGCCCACAAATAGAATCATAGAATGGATTGGGTTGGAAAAGACCTCCGAGATCATCAAGTCCAACCCTTGGTCCAACTCCAGTCCCTTTACCAGATCATGGCACTCAGTGCCATGGCCAATCTCACCTTAAAAACCTCCAGGGATGGGGAATCCACCCCCTCTCTGGGCAGCCCATTCCAATGCCTGATTGCTCTCCCTGGAAAGAATTGTTTTCTGATCTCCAACTTAAATTTAAATACATGCTGTTATCTTCTGCACTCAGAAATTTTACCACATTTGCAGACCTCAACACCATCCAACTCTTTCTGTGCACTATCCCGACTCCCTTTTTCCTGCTCTATCCCAAGCTTGTGTCTGTGCTTAAAGGATTATCCAGAAGCAGCTCCCCAGGATGAACTGCCCAGAACATAATTAAAAAATCACAAAAAATAAAAATAAAACTTCCTCTGTGCATCAGGTGCAATCTGCCCTAGATACTCTTCCAATCAGTGAGAGACAGTGAGTAAATTGAATCTGGGAGAAGACAACCAGGAAAATCATCACTGCTTTAATGGGGCACTGACAGCAATTTCGCCCTGAAAGAGCACATGAATGTAACAAGACAGAATTCAGTGGGACAAAGGACAGAGCTGCTGATGTGCTCAAAAAGGTGCTCTAAAAAAAAGGCAGGATAAAAGATGGCATGGCCAGGTTTGTGCAAGAAGACAACAAAACAAGAACAAATTTGATTATGTAAAAGAACAAAAAAAAAAGACTGTAAAAAGCAATGTGAAATGGCAAAGGCAAGTAGGGAGGAGCAAAGACATCCTGATTTTCATGCATGAGAGAGTTTGAACTAAACACTGATAAAATACAGGATGCTGAAGGAAAGTTTTTACATAATCTAAACAATAAACACCAACAATAGTCATTTCTGGCAAAACCACACCTGTAATGAAATGTGTTCAAGGGAAAAGACAGCTGAACCCAGGAGGGCCAAAAAAAGCAGGGAATCTCCTCACCAAGGGAGCAGATTTATGTCATTAAAGCAACATCCAGAAGATTAAAGACCATCTTAAATTTAAGGTCCAAGAGAGAAAGATAGAAATTAAAACTATAAGAAAGAAATTGAAGAAAATCTGGATACACAAGATGAAAAACTCTTGATTTGAGAAACTTCTGTAAACAGAAATTTTCAGGAGGAGACAAAACCAATTACATTAAAGCAAACATGATTTTTTTTTCACCTCCACCAATAGACTTCTTTTTTCCTTCCCTTCACAGCTAACTTACCTTCTCCTGACTTCTTCCCATTGTAACAAAGAAATCCTTCATTCAGCAGACACTATTCCCACCACACAACGCCTTAGGAAACTGGTGTCAAACATATTTCAGTCTGCTGAAATTACTGATGTTAAACCAGCCACCAGTCAATTATATGTGAAACGTGCTGTCAGCTCACCTACTGAAAAAGCTGGGATTTGCTAAATATGCCTGTCATTTTGCTTGGAGCAGAATTCCCCAAACATGTGTGTTTTAAAACTAGAATAATGACACAGAGACCCTGCAGGAAAACCAACAGTACCAGAAGTCTGCAATGCTCTGTCAAATAACCCAGCAGTCCCTTGAGCACTTTGAGGTCCTACTCAAGCAGCTGAGAGCTCAGATGCAGCCAAGCTCTTGCATCTTGTAGAGATGACTGTGGTGATGGAGCCAATTTCCCCAAGTTTTAATGAAATATTCCATAGAACATAAGTGGACCATAATAGAATATATATATGTGTTATTTCATTTCAACTTCTTTACAGGTGCACAGATTTCTATACATACACACACACTTTCTAGGAGAAATTTTAATTACGTTTAGACTGCTCTTTTTGTATTTTTCTGAATTCTATAAAGTCTTTATGAATAAACAATGAGATGCTGAAAGAGTGAATGAAATAGTTCTACAGCTCCCCAAGGTGTCAAGAACAGCAGAGTCAGGAAATGAGCTAAGAAAATCCCACTCTAACATTTAAATACCAGTAATAGCAGCACATAACATTAGAAACTTCAAGTAAAAAAATTACAGGAACATAATCTATAATTCAGCTAGAAAAAAAACAAAAAGAAGAATATGAACAGTTGTAGAATTTATGTTTCACAAAACATCACAACTGTAACATGGAACTCACTACCCACTGGTTCTGAAAATGCTGAGCCAAACAGAGGAAAGACTCAGAAGGCAATACCTTATCTAGAACATAAAATAGGTTTTTTGTTTTTTTTTTTTGCAAGGCAGAGTATTGCTCACTTAGCATTTTGCTGTCCAAAGTCTCCTCCTACCCCTATTTGTAGGTAAACAGCATGAAATCCTTTCTGGTACCAAGTGAAGCTTCTCACAACTTGGCTGAAATTCAAAAAGCCACCCCATTTTTGCCCAGATAACACAGGCTGGACTTGCTCATCTTGTGCTGTCCAACTGCAGCCAAGAACAGACTGTTCCCATGTGTTCCATCCCTGCTCCATCTCCAGTTGTCTCCTGCAGTCCAGCCAAGCCTTCTGCACCCCCTTTCCTAAATTTCCCCAGGTAATGCCAAAGCACTGGGCACACCCAACACACACCTGCTGCAGTGGCCCTGGGAAAGCTGCTCAAACACTGTAATTCTTGCAAACACCACCCTCCACAACACACCTCAAGTGCCTGCATTTTCATCCTGATGACCTGGAACAATCCTGCTCTCTAATCCAGTCCACATCACCCCAAAGGGAGGAACAAACCATGGGTATGAAAGAAGACTGAGCTACTCAAACATAAACAGGCAATTTAAAGAGAACTTCCTCTAAAATACCATGGTAAATATACACGGAATCACAAAAGGTCAAACCAGAGATTAAGGCCAAATAAAAGAAATTTTGGTATCTGCACAACATTGTGCTCACCAAGAGATTGTCCAATACCATTTTCTTTCATGTTTCTTTTCCTTTGCATAGTTCAAAGTGTTGAAAACAACCCAGAGAAAGAAAATAGAGGTGGGGGAAAATATAATCAAAATTCACTTGCAACCTCAAATAATTAGATTTTATGTCAAGAATTTTTCATTATGCTCATCTAGTCTGACTTCTGCACACAACACAGACCACCAAATTTCACAAAGTAGCTCCAGAATTCAATCGACATCTTTAAAGGACTCTACTGAAAATCCTTACAGGTCTAAGCAACACATCAAAAAAAGGCCATCAGATTTCCCTGATTGCAATTACAACCAACACAGAGAATTTTATCTGCAAGCAGCCACTTTTAAACAAAGCCAGTGCTCTGACTCCTGCTCTCTGACGTGTGACTTGCAGTTTCATTCAGAACTTAAAGACTGATAAACAGGCACAAGTTACAAATTTCAGATCTTTTGGTGAATGCCTACCTTTATTCTTTTTTCTTCTCCTCTTCTGCCTTTTCATGAATCCTTATTCAAAAGTGACACATTTGTTCAGTTCAGGGAGATTCTTCTCTCTGGAGGGGAAATAATTTTTATCAGTAAGACTCCCTGGTGATCAGGTAGACTTGGAACTGCTGTTAATCAGCCTTTTTGACATGGTACCTTGAATAGCACTTCCCATGATGCTTTGTGTGCCTCCCTTAATTCTTTCCTTTTGAACTCACCATGACTTACAGGTGTCTTTTCTTCCTTTTGTGTGTCTGAAGTTATCCCCCTATTAACTTTAATTGGAAAGGTACCTTTTGTTCCCCTAGAGTAGTCATATACTAACCACTGAACTCCCTAGGCTCAAATTTCTGGGGTAGCAAGAGTTCAGTTTTCTGAGAACTCAAAAAGAAAAAAGAAAAAAAAAAGAAAACCGGAGAAAAATTTGATGCCTTTGTTATTGTTAATAAAATAAATGACATTTTGATACTTATAATAAAGATGCATCCACTTACATCAAGAAATGCAGAGGATTCTACTGCAAGTCAGAGTGAGTCTAAAAGAAAGGAATTAAGGGTAGGCACACAGAACATCAGAGCACACTGACCCTTGGTGTGGGCAAACCCTAGCGAAACATATCTGTTAGAAATAAAGAAATAAATACCTTTTTTTCGAGGCACTGGGAGAAACATAAGCTCTTTCATGGAAGTAAAAGCAACAAAGCTTTGTTTCCTGGAGACTTATGTCTTCGACACTCCCCTCCTTCCCCATCCCACTGTGGGCAAGAGGGAGGAGACGCATCCAGGCTCCCTTTACCTCACTGCACTTTAATTGCTCACACAGGACACCTGTGTGGGGTGGGCGGAGAGTGATCAACCACAACAGGTTACAGCTGAGTTCCCATCGCTCTGGGTACTTGCTCTCACTGGGGTTGTCCCTGCCCAGGTGTTTCTCATTACATTAATTAGAGCCTCACAGACGTGTGCTGCTCTTCAAGAGACCCCCAAAGTTCTGTGAGCTCACAGGCTTTATGATTTGTATAGAACACATTTCTTTAGGAAAGATAACCAAAAGTAAGATGTCCTTATGCATTTTTGTTCGCATGGAAGAAGTTTCTTCTCACCTAGTTCATAGTCTGATTGTGGTCAAATAAAATGGTGAAGAAAATGTTGTTATACATTGGCCTCTGAATTGGAGACTACGTTTGAACCTTCCCAAAATCTGTCTCACCACCTTCACGCTGTTCAGTTGTTTGTACCCACAAGAGGTCACCTAAGATTCATCTCATCTTGGTACCAGAAGAAGGATTTGAACTAATGAGGGGCCAGAGCAGCAACATAACCAGTTCTCCTGACCCACCAATGAGAAGAGCCTGAGTTACAGCAGCAATGGTCACCTTCGCTGTACTGACAGATGACAAAAAAAGCACCTCAATACTGTTAAGGATGGTCAATGGCCACCACTACACGGGCACAGTGTACTGGAATAGGGGAAAACCCGGACCAGATCCACAGCTGGAAATTGGAATGGGGGAAAACCCGGAACGGATCACAGCTGGAAATTGGAACGGAGAAAAACCCGGACTGGATCACAGCTGGAAATTGGAATGGTGAAAAACCCGGACTGAAACAGGGCCGGAAACTGGATTGGGGGGGAAACGCGGACTGGATTTTGGCCGGAAACTGGAATGGGGGAAAACCCGGACCAGATCACAGCTGGAAACTGGAATGGGGAAACCCCAGACCGAATCTTGTCCAGAAACTGGACTGTGGGAAGACCCGGACTGGATTTCAACCTGAAACTGGAATGGGGGAAAATCCGGACCGGATTAGAGTCAGAAATTGGAATGGGGGAAAACCCAGACCAGGTTAGGGCCAGAAACTGGAATGGGAGAAAACTCGGACCAGATTTCAGCTGGAAACTGGAATGGGGGAAAACCTGGACTGGATCAAAGCTGGAAACTGGAATGGGGGGAAAATCGATGAAATGGAGAAATTGATGAAAACTAGATGGGATTTAAATATTAAAATATTAAATATTAAGAGGCAGGAATTTGCCATCAGGTGAAGGATAACATTTGCATAGAAACAAGAATGCCTCATATGTTGTTAGGTGAGTGTCTAACTAGAATTTAAAATTCCTGTGCATCAGTCACCTTCTACCTTAGATGGCAATGGGAAATACGCTAAGCAGGGTACCCAACTCTCCATCACATCCTGCCATAGGAACTGATGGAGAAAATTCATAAATAAGTTGTAGCAAAATCAGATGCTGAACCAAATTTTATCACTGCATGGGTAAAATTTTCATTTTATAGAAAGGCTGAACTTTCTCTTTTATTTCTTTTTCTTTTTGCCAAAAAAGCCATGCAAGAAGAGGGGAGTCCTTCTTGTAGAAAGTACTTTAGAAGCCATTAACTTCACTGCAATTTCACTTCTGTAATTTAAGTTATATGAAAGCTCTCACTGATTTATTTTCTTAGCCACATCTCTGCCCAGAATTATAATCTTTAAAACAGAGTATCCAAAGGCAAAAAGGCAGTGAAATGTCTCTATTAAGTTCTGATGATTTGTGGTACCGAAACACAAGTGATTGTTTTTAACATAATGTTCTTTCTATGAAACTTTGAACCAGATTTCCTGCAGAGAATTTGTTTCAAGTTTAGTTCCTCATCTCAACTTTCTATTATGAGTTAACAGTTCAGACAGGTTAGCATCATCTGATTTAACTAAGCTTTCCCATTAGCTGGGTAACTCAGCCAGAAGAGGAACCTGACCCTTTCAGCAGCTGCTACACCAGTAGGTAAGGTCATCTTCTATTCTGTAACTTATATTTCAGAAATGTTACAGTTCTGCCACTTGTTAAAACATATATCCAAGGCCAACTTGGTTCTTTAATATTTTCCCCCTATTTTTTATTTCCCATTTTTTCTCTTGTGCCTATGAATTAAATTACCTGCTTATTAGATCTTGAAAATACCACATACAACTACTGAACCTACCATGAAAATGAAAAATATTACTTTCATAATGAATGCAAGCTGAAATAATTTAAAACTTTTATTTGCTTCTCTGTGCAAAATATCCAAGTGACTGTAGCACCTAAACCACAGAGAGTCAGGCATTGTGGTGTCTGCTGGAATCATACAGAAGGAAAATAAGTGGCATAGAAACTGCCTCAATTTGTGTTGCTGGAGCCCAGCATTGCTCATCTGCAGCAATTCTCATTGGTTCTGGATGTACTCAAAGAGCTACTTGTATAAGTCCACAAAACAAATCATTACTTGAGATTTAAATATATCATCTGTTAGTGAGCAGACTTTAGGAAACCTGTGCAATGGCAGAATCGCCCTCCACTGAGCAGGGATGATGAGCAGCACTCTGCAATTTCTTATCTCTGGAGATGACCCATTTGCTTCTTCACAGGGTAACTGGGGCTCTTTCTGTTTTTAAAGCACTCATCCTAGGGCAGCTGGCTATAGTATTCATGCTCAAGGAAAGGGAGTGAGTAACCTACTGGCCCTGTGTCATACTCCCTTACACCTCTCTAGACAGCAGAGAATCAAATTCACTGTCTTCAGTAAAAGGTCTCTCTTCAAACCTCTCATGAGGGAGAGAAAGAAATCAATATCCAAACACAGGCCACATCCTTCCTCAGCTACAACCAAGTGAATCATTTAACCCGCTCTCCTAATCAACAACTAACTAAGGTACAAATAGATGTGACTGAGGCTTCTACGTGCAATGCTGATCAGATTAAATGTACAACCACACCTTTAATACTCAAGGGTTTTTCTCTTCTCCTTAATCCCTGACCGACCACTGACTAAAATGCAGGTAAAAATCAATTAAGTTTTCAAATGGCCTCTCGGGTCCAGAGAAGAGCACCGAGGCTGGAGAAGGGACTGGAGCACAAGTGCTGTGGGTAGAGGCTGAGGGAGCTGGGGGTGTTTAGCCTGGAGAAGAGGAGGCTCAGAGGTGACCTCAGCACTGTCTAGAACTGCCTGAAGGGAAGTTCTGGCCAGGTGGGGGTTGGTCTCTTCTCCCAGGCACTCAGCAATAGGATGAGGGGGCACGATTGGCTCAAGCTCTACCAGGGGAAATTGAAGTTGGAGAGCAGAAAAAAATTCTTTCCAGAGAGAGTGCTCAGGCATTGGAATGGGCTGCCCAGAGAGGGGGTGGATTCCCCATCCCTGGAGGTTTTTCAACTGAGATTGGCCGTGGCACTGAGTGCCATGATCTGGTAAAAGGACTGGAGTTGGACCGAGGGTTGGACTTGATGATCTTGGAGGTCTTTTCCAACCCAATCCATTCTATGATTCTATGACTCTGTGATTAAACTACCTGCACTTTTGAATCCAGCCTTCTTTCTCCCATCTTCCTTCCACATGTGAAAAACCAAATGGTTGCAACCTCCTAAGAAGTACTACACAAAACTGTCCTTTGCTAAATTCTGCCAGACCACAGGAAAGGGTTAAAATCACATCCCTCTGAGTTTGTTGCAGCTGAGTCTGTCAGTCTTCAGCAAAGTGTTGATCTTCAAGGTCCCTTCCAATGCAAACCATTCTATGACCATTTAAGACTTTCAGGCACAAACAAAGTTTGAGAGCACTGCTACTTGAAGTGACTCAGTGCCAGTGAAAGGCATTGGGTGAAAGGACCTTCTGAGGGAAAAATCCTATTTACTCACCTGAATTACAGGCCAGGCAGCTATTTGTTCACTGGGGCCCCAAAAGCACCTAAACCCTGATGTCAAAGTGATGCCCTAGAAGGAAAAACTGCTGCAGTATCCCATTCCTGAAGACAGACCTGGATAGTCCCGTGCAGCAGCTGCAGCAACACATCCTGACAGGAGGAGAAAATCAGATAGAAAACTTTGTGGGTCAAAGACATCACTTAAGGGCAAAAGGAGACTTGAATTGGGGAAAATGTATGTAATTTATTGCAAATTAAAATAGAATTGGATGCTGAGACAAATTAACCCACCACCTTGCTCCCACCCACTCCTTTTTCCAGACTCCTCTTCACTCCCAGCTCCTCTACTCCCCCATCAAGGGCTGAGGGTCTTGGCTGTGCCCTGCTCTGGGGCTGCTGTTCCTCACCTCTCCTCAGGAACACCCCTGCAGCCCCCCCAGCCCTTGGCCTCAGCACAGGACACACTGAACAGCATCTGACAGCCAGCACCTTTTTGGGGCCAGCAGTGTCATTGAGCCATCAGCTGCTCCCAGCCTGCCAGCACCCAGCCTGGCTCCTGCCAGATGTGGTTAGTGCACTGACAGAGAGCAGCACAGGCACAGAAATTACAGTTCTTAGAATCAGTGTATAATTCCCCCCTTTCCTACCCAAAAAGGCAGTACAAACAGAGCTTTGCTTACCATATAAACCAATTATTTCTGGGGGGGGAATCCCATGCAGCTTTTCCCACTGTGATTCAGCTTGTCTGGGAAGTTTCTGGGAAAGCAGCCTTGCAGGAATTTTGGCCTTTTAAGACTGAAGCAACAGGCAGTAATCAAAAGAAAATTAAAACAACCATCCAGCTAAAAGAAGATGCTCCAAGCCATGGCATCTCTGCTGGAACTGCAATGCTGTCTGGTACCAGCTTCCAAAATTAGTTCTTCTTCACCCCTCTGACTGCCAAATTGCCTCCCTCCCCAGCTGAGGCAACACACCAAGGAGATGTGCACAGAGAGTGCTGAAAAGCAAAGGCAGGTCTGGAAGTCTTTCCTCCAGCCCCAAGACAGGTGTTTGAGTATGAAGCAGGCCATGTAGAAGGTGGAAACAGCCTTTCCTACATGCTCTTCCTGCATTTCAGGAGGAATCAAGTTCTGCCATTAAGGGGAAAAGAGAAAGAAGGCCCTAGCAGAGGTCACTGATGGCACCAGTGCAGTCAGGCATTGGTGTCATACACAACTCTGTGCTGTACAAGCTGGCCTGTCAGGGCTGGTGGAGGTCAGTACAGCACCCAGGGCCTTCCTGCTGCATCTGCTGGAAGAATTCAAAAACTGTGGGGATGTGGCACTTGGGGACATGGCTTGGTGTGGAACACGATGGTACTGGGCTAGTGGTTGGACTCGATGATCTCAGAGGTCTTTCCCAACCTTAGAATCATAGAATCATAGAAAGGATTGGGTTAGAAAAGACCTCCGAGATCATCCAGTCCAACCCTTGGTCCAACTCCAGTCCCTTTACCAGATCATGGCACTCAGTGCCACGGCCAATCTCAGTTGAAAAACCTCCAGGGATGGGGAATCCACCCCCTCTCTGGGCAGCCCATTCCAATGCCTGAGCACTCTCTCTGCAAAGAATTTTTTTCTGCTCTCCAACTTCAATTTCCCCTGGCAGAGCTTGAGCCCATGTGCCCTTGTCCTATTGTTGAGTGCCTGGGAGAAGAGACCAACCCTCACCTTGGTTACCAATTGCAAGGACAAACCGTGAAGGAAGGCACAGGGTGTCTCAGTGGCACAGAAATCCTTGCAGGCTGCTCTGCAGCACTGGCAGCCCCCACCCCCCCTCCAGCTCCATGACTTGCCTTTGAAATGGCCTGATGACTGATTATGGGAATCTTCCCCATGCAGTACCCCCACACCATGACATCTCAATCATACTTCCATTTCTTTTTTAAAGTAAAAAATGGTTTTTTTCTGACCCAGTATGTTTATCAGTTAGTCTGAGCCACTTATCTACACAGGTTTAGGGTATGCAGCCTAGAACCATTAGATTTTTATCACGTCTTATGAAAATCATACACAGCTTACTCTTGTAGTTGTATATTACAAGGGAATCATGTATAGAGAGACTGGCTCTCCCTAGATTACTATCTCTGAATTGATGCTGTATGAGGCACAACTGCTTAAAAGGTTATAACTGATGTAATTTTTTGCCATTACAGGTAATTTATGGCTCCTGTGTGTCTGACCTGTCAAATCTTCTTAGAGAGATCAAACAGGGTCTGTTTGTCATATGCATTTATCTAACACTTGTTCCTCCGCAAGCTTCAAAACGCAATAGTTACTCTTTTCTTGGGTGTCAATTTTCTTCTGTACATCTTTGCCTCTTAGTCCTTGTAAATGTCCTCCTAATGCAAAATGCAGGGGTGCTTAGGCACCAAATATGAGCTATGACTACCTCTCTACAGGAATTTTTAAAAGAGAATCTTTTTCATAATCAGGGCTCCAGTCCTTCAGAGAGGTCTGAAGTTATGCACACAGATGTTTTGAAGTTCCAGCTGTGCTTCAAACCTTATTTTCACCTCAGTTTTACATAACTCTGAGCTGATCTCTGTTATTGGGAAAGAAATCCTTCAGGAAAACTCCCAGAGAAAAAAATACCCTTCCACTAGATAAGGCAGGGGATACTCACATCAGGGGTATATCCTCAGCCTCTCCACTCTACCACCAGGCTCAGCCCTCATGTCCTGCCAGGTTTGCATTCTGTTTCCTCATCTCTCAGGGCTGGAAGTTTTATTCTGCTTTATGTGCTTGAGGCTATACCCAAATCACTCACAAGATGACAAAGGTTGTGACAGTTTCTTATTCACTCTATACAGATTTCTCAGCAAACTGAGCAGGTGTAAAGGCTGGCAGGGAAGCACAGGAGGGCTCAGTGACAGCACCCACAGGCAGCACAGGGGAACACAGGGCTCTCCTCTTCTGCCCACACCCTGCTTTCTGCTGTGTATGTCACAACAGAGACCAATTGCTAACCAGACAACGGGGGGGAGGGACAAGAGGCACACTTTTTAAGAGTTCTGGGGATTCTGAGAAGCATCAGTCTGTATGAACCTCTACAGTGGATCTGGAAAGATGAGAGAGGTGGTCCGAAGGACTCGCTTCATCGTCTTTCCCCAAGCAAGGAACACGCGGAAGTGAAGGACGTGTGTGAGGATTTTTAGGAGTTTTTGAGTTGAGGGAGGCCTTTGGAGCTGCAGGCCTAGTAGTTGGTACTTTTTGGTACAGAGATGTGAACACTGAGAACTTAATTAGTCCTGTGAGAAAAAAGAGTAGACCAGCAAAACCAAAATGAGATAAGGAGGTTTTGGGAGAAGCTATCCATGAGAAAAGAATGTTGAAGAGGGAAATTTCTCACGGGAGAGAGAACATCTGAACAAGGAGTGACATTCAATTAGAAGCTGTAATAAAGTTTATAGACACTGCTATTCAACCAATGGGAGGCGCCCATAGGTGGGATTTTACAATATACCTTGTGTAACTTGAAGTTACCTTTAGCTTTTGCCTTTTTCTATTTTTTTCTCCTTTTTCTTTCTTCATAGAGTGATTTAACAAAATATCCCGTGTGTGACACCTGCAAACTTTGCCCTCTCCTTTTTTAGCTGCCACAACCTTACTGTGTTCTACCACACATGGCTGCCTGAGGCATGGGAATCTCTGGGCTTACACAGAGGGGAGTTCAGCTGTGATGCTATTCTGTGCCACATGGCCCCACAGCCTGGGCACAAGGGGTGGGCAAAGGAGCCACAGAGGGGCTCTTGCCCATGGCAGACAGAGCTGCTGTCCCCTGTGCAGTCATATCCATGGGCAATGCATGAGAGAGATGTAAAAAGGAAGAGCCCAGCAGCATTCAGGCACGCATGGCTCACATTTATGGACCTGGAGCACAAATCCTATGGGGAGAGGCTGAGGGAGCTGGGGGTGTTTAGCTTGGAGAAGAGGAGGCTCAGAGGTGACCTCAGCACTGTCTGGAACTGCCTGAAGGGAAGTTCTGGCCAGGTGGGCGTTGTTCTCTTCTCCCAGGCACTCAGCAATAGGACAAGGGGGCACGGGCTCAAGCTCTGCCAGGGGAAATTGAAGTTGGAGATCAGAAAAAATTCTTTCCAGAGAGAGTGCTCAGGCATTGGAATGGGCTGCCCAGAGAGGGGGTGGATTCCCCATCCCTGGAGGTGTTTAAAGTGAGATTGGCCATGGCACTGAGTGCCATGATCTGGTAAAGGGACTGGAGTTGGACCAAGGGTTGGACTGGATGATCTCGGAGGTCTTTTCCAAACCAATCCATTCTATGATTTTATGATTCCACCCATTCTGCTGTCTCAAAGGCTGCATTTCTCAATGCTGTGAGGTGTGAAGTGCCTGGAAACACAGGAAACACTGGTGAGGAAAGACATTTAGAGAGGAGCTCTGGCAGCTTAACTCTGCCTTAAGTTTCACCTTCCCATTAGGTCTGAAATGGCAGGACGTGCTTAGGCAGGCAGTGTGACTGGAATCCTAGAGAGAAATAAATAAAATAAATTCAATTAAATAATAAGCAAATAGATACAACTTATTTTTTCAGTAATAAATAAATAGAAAATGCTAAATTCTTATCTAGGTAATAATAATAATAATAATAATTACAACAACAACAATAACAATAATAATAACAATAATAAATGAGAAAAACTATACTGAAGGTGAAGTCTTTGGAGTAAATTGACTGAAGTGAGTATCTTCACTGGCACATCATTTTTGACAGGGTTTACAGTACAGGAGTTTTGTGAAGCAAATGGCAAATATTCTGAAAAAGTACAAACAATTCTTCAAACCACATACAGAACAGAATTTCAGCTGCAAACACACATAAAATCCAGAGTCCTTAAGATGGAAGGATTCAGCCCAATAACACAGCATGTCTTTGAGCAATGCCACTCTTTGATTCAGAAACACCCAATGCTTGTAAAAACTCTTCCTCACATCAGGGAGAACTTTGGTGTTGCCAATCACTTGACATGGCTTTAATGTCAGGTAGAATTAAAAACCGACAATCAAATAATAACAAACTGTAAATCGATAATGCACATTATAAATTATTTACATGTATGGTTACAGGAACTGCAGAGGGATATTAGTTGCAAAACATCACTAACAACCTCTTAATTAATATAACTGGAAATATTGCCCAGCTCTGAGGATGTTGTGCATCCACATTTTTTAATCTTTCTAGACTATTTGACAGGAATCCAAGTATATTTATTCAAAATTCATTAAAAGCCTAATAAGTGTAATAATAAATAATTTGCTTCTTCACAGATTAATTTTAACACTGACTTATTTTACCACACGGATAAAATCTATCTCCATCTCAAATATTATTCAAGCTGCCTCAGGACCCTCCACCTTTTTTTCCCCTAAGTTTGTTTTTAATTTCTCTCTTTTCCTTCCAGTGTTTTAGATGAGGATCTCTCTTTATCTCTGCCTCAAGATTTATGCTTTAACAGTCTTGAATGGCATATCAGAGTCTGTTTCTGAGTACTGGAACAATGTCTCTGACAATACACATCAGCATTCTGGCATTTTCCTCTAAAAGAAATTTCTGTGTGCTTCAGACAATAGACAATGTTAGGAGATTTGGAGCATTTAGTCAGTCTTGTCAGAAAACATTTTGGTACTGCAAGCAGAAGACAACAGAAGGCAGAAAATACCTAAAGAGGCAGCTCCAAACCAGAAAAGAGCTGTGAGGCTGAGGATTTTATGAAACATGGAGAATACCATATTTCCTCTGGACAGAGTGATCCTTTCAACCAAACAAATGCCAAAAGAAACACAGGCCCAAAAACCATGGGTTTGAGCTGGATTAGCCAAGGCATCAAAATCTGAGAACAGTATAAAATAATTTCACTGCCTATAGCTGCAAGATGCCAGTCTGTGCAGTAAAACACAAAAAAAAACAACAAAGAAAGAAAGAAACAACACAGACAAGGAAGTCTTGTTCATTTATGAGTGTAGCTACAGCCTTACTAAGACTATCAGCACGTGGTGGAAACAATTTCCTTATGGGAAAATGAAAATATGTGGTCTATAAAAACATACCAAGGAAGGAGCTGGTGCTCCCACTCTGATAGCTGATTAAAGGAGATCCATGAGTTATGCCAGGCAGACTTGAGTTCTGTGATAGTCAACACAACAGTCCTGGATAACAGACATCATGTTTGTGGTAGAAGTACCAAGTAGATATGATACAATAGAGAACACTGACCTTGACTGACAGCATTAATTTCAGAAAAGTTTTATATAATTCCAAAAACTAAAGGTTGTGGGCTATCCACAATCTTCTGGCCAGGTGCTGTGCTGTTTTCTGTTCAGGATATCATCACCAGACAGACTCTTTTAGATATTTTACAGATATCAACCATACAATAGACTGATAGAGAGCATTAGTAGCATGTGGCATCCATAACATGTTCTTTTTGATAGCAACAACTTTAGAAGCAGAAAGCAGTTCACCTTATTACAAATAATGGATACATTTACAAATTCTCCATAATCTGGCAGGCCCAAACAATTAACTCTCTAGCCTTCCTACAATTTACAGAAATGCTTTGCACACTACTACTGCCACAATCCTCTGAGAAGATGAACATCAATTTAGGTCATGGATATGGAGGAATTTCAGGCGCTTATTCATTAATAGTGGTAAGGGCCCATTTCCCTAAAAACATCTTGACAATTAAATATACTAAAAAAACATACTTACCTTTCTGTAAAATAGTACCTTTAAAAAAAAAAAACAACCAACATTTCCATGAATTAACTCACTCTGTGAGGATTGGATACCTTATCCTGAAGGCACTTTTGTTTTAAATCAAGGTCTGTGCTTGATGGACTTATGCTCTATGAGGTCCAAGAGAGTAAACTGAAACACATTATTTCATGTGTGCTACGCAGCAATCTATGGATGCCAAAGTTCATAATAAGAAATGTGTGAATCTGATAACCAAATGAGTAAAATCTACTGATTTATACCATCAACTGGGAGTGTTAGTACACATTACAAATCCCTTCACAGCAGTGCCTGACACTTCAGAAATAATTTACCAGTTAGACAGACAGTGCAATGTCTGTCAAGCCATTCCAGAATCACCACGTTGTGCATCAATTCCAACCAACTGAGCTCAGACACAGGACCCAGGGGCTCACAAATCAAATATAAACCACCCAGTCCCAAATTTTGACATATGTATTTACATCTCATATTAACAACATCCAAAAGAACTTCCCAGTCACTCTGAGGGCTGTGTTTCTTAAACAAATGTGGGAGAATGCATAGCAAAGAATCTAATTTGCCTTCATGGACACACAGTCAACAAAGCCTCACTAAAATCATTAATCAAGTGGATTTCAAAAAATAATTATGTCATCCCTTATAACATCACCTACTCTGATTGGGACAAATCTGGAATTAAATTATGGGACGCCACACGATATAATGCCAAGGTCATGGGCTCAATCCCCTATATGGGCCATTGACTTAAGAGTTGGACTTGATGATCCTTGTGGGTCCCTTCCAACTCAGAATAGTCTGTGATTCTGTGACATAATGACCCACTAATGTCACAGGCGACTGTGGCGTGGCATTTGATTTTGGGAATTTTATCTAAACAAGAAAAAGGAAAATTCACTGTGCCTGAGGAAGAGACAGCTCCTAGTTGGGATCAAAGTGCCCGATTGGCATTGGGAAGAGAGAGAGGGCAAGAACATGCATTTTTGGTACTGTCACCACGCACACAAAATGGCGCACTGAGTCCCCCCTCACAGACACAAGATGGTTGCTCCCACCCTGATAGCCCTACATCATCCTTACTGCCACAAAATGGCTGCCCTTCCCGCCAAAACGCCAGACAACAAGATGGCTGCCCAGTGTTTCTATGTATTTGCTGTTTAGCTACTTGGAGGGGAAAGTTTAATAGAAAACTGACTGAAGTTTAGCCCCTTTTGCCTCACATTAAACAAAATACATCGCTACCTGTCATCTTCTGTGTCTGCCTAGTTACAGGCACCCAAGGATCAGGCAATAAACTGCAATAAATCATAAAGTTAGGAATCAGGAATCACAGACTATTCTGAGTTGGAAGGGACCCACAAGGATCATCAAGTCCAACCCTTAAGTCAATGGCCCATATAGGGGATTGAACCCATGACCTTGGCATTATTGCAACCAAGTTTTAGCTTCAAATTCACTTGATTTCCTAAATTCCAAGCACAGTAAAGGCAAGCTGGACTTTGTCAATACTTCTATTTTCAATTCTTGTTCTTTTGACTTCTGTAGATCTTCACTTCTCAAGATGTTCTCTGCCAGGCTGAAGACTAACCCTCTCTTTAATAGATCTGGTTATCTAAAAGACCAGCTTCCAGCAAGAGCTGCTTACAGCTCAGTTAAGCTGTATACAACTATTTCTATTTCCAGGGTTGCACATTTTTGCATTACACAGACCTGTGATCCTGCAAAGATTTATTCTAAGCCTCCTGTTCTCTTCAAGTGCTCAGAATGGTTTGACTGAATTTTTCATTGAGGATTTCTCACAGGGCATGAATTTGGTCTCTGCAGGAGAAGTGGGAGCAAGGCTGTGCCATGAGTGAGACACAGGTGACCCAGCCCAGGCTATGCCTGGCAGGGCGCAGTCCCACGGAGTCTGAAGGTGGGGCAGAGCCTGGTGGTCACAGCTGCGAGTCCCATCAGCAGCCTCAGACAAGACAAAGTAACCAGGCAGTTCTTGGGTCCATCCAACTGACAAGGGTAAGATGTAGGAGCTGGAGAGAGGACATGGGTCCATCCAGAGGGCAAGGTCAGAGATGGACATGCCCATGGCATAGCTCAGGCCATGGCTGTGAGCTGAGCCCTGAGCTGAAACAGGGCTCCTGGGCAAAGGCTGGAAGCTGGACAGGGCCAGCAAGGTTCAGGAGTGCCCAAGAGACCCCAAGAGCCTCAAATCATAGAATTATAGAATCATAGAACCAGCTGGGTTGCAAGAGACCTCTGAGATCATCAAGTCCAACCCTTAATCCAACCCCACTGTGATTACCAGATCATGGCATTCAGTGCCACATCCAATCTCATCTTAAACACCTCCAGGAATGGTGAATCCACCACATCCCTGGGCAGCCCATTCCAATTCCTGATCACTCTCTCTGGAAAGAATTTCTTCCTGATATCCAGCCTAAAGCTCCCCTGGCAGAGCTTCAGCCCATGCCCTCTTGTTCTACTGCCTGAGAGAAGAGACCAATCCCCACCTGGCTACAACATCCTTTCAGGTAGTTGTGGAGAGTGATAAGGTCTCCCCTGAGCCTCCTCCAGGCTAAACACCCTCAGCTCCCTCAGCCTCTCCTCACAGGGCTTGTGCTCCAGTCCCTTCGCCAGCCTGACCAGGCACAGTCCTGACCCCACACGAAATGACAGAAAATGCAGCTATTGATTCTATGAGATCAGGATCCACCTGATGTCTTTCTTTTCCACCTCCTGTGACAGGCACCTCAAACACCCTTGGGTCACAAATCAAATAAATGGGTAAGAGTGATAAAAGTTAACTAAAGCCATGCAACACTCAAAGCACAGCTCAGTCACAGCTGTGAAGGATATTAGCACTGTATAAACCACTGACAAAATAAGAATTGCTATTGTGTTTCTGGCCAGCACTGGAGGGTTTTGAAGCTTTTTTTCTAAGGCCAACAGTGCCATGGGAGCGCTAACACTCTGCCATCTCATTTTAGGGCTAATATTGAAACAGGGTAACAATCTGCATTTAAACAGAACTATAGAGGCCAAAGAACAGACTTCTCTTGCTTTTGGCAAGTTTGGGATCGAGTAGCGTATGGATGGTTTTCATGTGTGGGAGTGATGTTGCCCTCTGCTGGGGAACCCACAACCACAGCAAAGCCCTTGTCCTTCAGAGCCTCAGCACATTCAAGTAGAAGCAGCCCACATATTTTTGATACCAGGATCTTTGCAGATAGCAGGGGATTTAGGTTTGCCATCCCCCAGGGGTGCGGGAAGGAGTACATTGTTGTCCTCTTTTTATACAAGGGAGGAGACAGAAGCTGCAGGAGTTATGCAGTTTCAGTCCTCACCTCTTTGTAGAACCTGACCCATTGTCTTCCAGTGCTGAATCAGCTCCATCCAACTTTTTCAAGGTCATGTAGAAAATCTGCAAGAAAGTTAAATAAAAAGAAAAAAAAAGAAGAAAAAAGAGAGAGACTATGTTTCCTCACTCTCAAGTTTTAAACACACAATTGGTAGATAAAACAATCCCTCAAATACTTGCATTTAGTCCTTAATACCTCTAGACACCAATTATGTACTGCAGACTATGTCTACATTCATTCCCACCTATATTCATCTATTTGTTTTCCCTTCTCTCACAAAATCAGATTTAATTTTTCTTAAGTAACAGATAAATTACCAGTGTCTGTATTATCAGCACCCTATTAAGAGCAGGAATCCAGCTCGATGCCACTGGGACGTTGTAACGTCCCTATCTCATCAGTGATCAGACTGAGGTCTAGGGAGTGGAATTTATCAAATGCCACTGTACAGTGTATCTGGAAGGATGATAAACAGGATTAAAATTCATTTCACCAACACAGTTGCTCATATGTATTTGATGTCCTTTTCCTTGGAATGGTTAGACAAATTGCACAGTTCCCTAAAATGAAATTCAGTCTTGAATTTTATACAACATGCCCTGATAATACAAATCAATAGTTTGACAAAACACATTTTTGCCTGAAGATGAAGTATAATGTGTAATGAAATACACTTAAGTACTTTATAATTTATCCTGAGAGCACAGTGCATTTGACCAAATGTCATATATCATTCCACAGAAAACTAGGTGGGATATCTAATCTGTACTCCTTTAAGAAGCCACTGCATTGAGAGAGTGCAAAATTAAACACTTAATATTCAGAAAACATTTCAAATTAAGGATGTGTGCAACCTCTTAAAGGTATGCATTGTTCTACAATATTATACTACAAGATTATAGTTTTTCTTCAAATGCAGTATCATGCTCTGTAATAATTTTAATTTTTAAGATAGAGAACATAATCTTCTGAATGTCAAATTGCTTTTGCCATGGACCTCACAAAGCCTGGTTAGACAAGAGGAGCCAAAAAACCCCAAAACTTTCTGTGCACCTCCTGCACGAGTGACTCTTGCCCAATATCCATAATGAATTAGATGGTTTCCTCTGGAATTTCCATGTCCTAAACTCATTTGGCTCCCCCTCCAAGAGCTCTCTCCCTGGGGAGCACACAGCAAAAATTTCACAAGTCACAATGGCACAGACATAAACTTAAAAGTTGATAACTTAACATGTGCCAGTTCCTAAATCCAGCAGAGCCCAAAGGCTTCAAAAAACATTTAGGAACTTGATTCCCCTTCATTTTGCAAGAAAATATGACAATCTACATCTCTTAATGGGTCTTGGCATCAAGTACTATGTGCATGGTCAGATAAATGTGCCAGTAGGGATTTAACCTTTGGCTGAAATATGAGCCAGGTGGGGTAGTATTTAATGGGAAGTCTCTAACTCACCAGACAAGACTCACAGATACAGGAAATAAAACCTGTGTATTTTGTTTGTTAAGGTTTGCTCCATGGAATAACACACTTTATTAAATCTCATTCACTGCCCTCTTGGCCAAAGCAGCCTGGCCTTTAGTCTTCACAAGGACTTTATCAGAATTGAAGACCTGAGTGCCCAGACATGGATTGTTTCCACCGAGGCCAAGACATGAGCTTGTTCAGGCAGTACACAAAGATCTGTTGCTAAAACATTCCCCACTTGAATGTAATTGTTCTCCTGTTAGGAAGCAATCACTGAAAAGCAAAATCCTGCGGATGACATGCTGAGTTTTATGTTCACAGAAGGTTAATATATTTTCCATCCACAGCGGAACTGTTTGCAATTTATAGGCACAAAATTCAGCCCTGGTGTAAGCAAGTGCAATTCTTATTGATCTCAATAGTAGATGCACTCATTTATAGAGGGGCTGGTTCAGCTTCATGTCTGTTTAGCACGTGAATGAATAATATCACAAGCCAGGGCACAGGTTCACAGTCCATGCTGAAAGCTTTTGCATGTGAATGTTGAAATAACTTCCCTCCACAATAGCCACTCTTTGGGGCTGGAGAATACAACGTGTGCCACTCTGAGTTGCATAATGCTTTCACACAGCTCAGGGCTCGCTGCTCTGAATAGTTCCACCCTGAATGGCTGCTTAATATCTCCAGCACAGTCACTGTGCAGGCCCTGTGTCAAACAGCACGGTGTTGCTCAATAGATGAGCCCTGTATTCACTCACAAAAGGCCAAGCCAGCCTGCAGGACAGACCGAGGCACAGCTTTGCTTGAAGAGCCTGTGGCTTACGCTATTTTGGGATGAATTTAAAGAAAAACACATTTCTTTACACATTTGGTTTTCATTTGTTTGAATCAGTTTTGTAGCCTAATAAAAAGACCTACAGTTTCATAAAAGGAAGTTAACTAGTTGTCTTTGGGCAATAGGAGACTTTTTCATATATTACTGGGTTATTTTAAGGGCATTAACTGCAGCCAGCCCACGAGCTCTGTTATAGAACTGATTTGATATAGGAATTTTTTTTAATTACGTTGTGTTTTATTAAAGAACAGCACCAAATGTCAGTGTGAAAATACTGGATCCTTTCTTATGACACTGCTCTGGGCTGGAAGGCAGAGACTGCCTGGGCTTGTGGCACTGCCTGTCTGCCTCCTGTACCCAGCAGAGGCTCAGGGTACTGGTGCTCCCATTCAAGCAGCAGGAAGGGATCTAATTTGCCTTCCAACAGAAAGAAATGTGACAGCCTGACCTCACCTTCCAGCACTCAGACCCCAAGGGGAAGGCAATTTGACTGTCTAACCTTGTGTTTTGGCAGGGGAAAGGAAGGGAAGTATCCTGAACACAACTGCCTTCCCACTGATAACCAGCAGACCTCAGGGTGGCCATAACTCCCCCAGATAGCCACAAAATATACTCTAAAGGCTTTTCTGAAATGCATGATCACAACACACAGCTCAGGAGTGAAACAATCAAGGAAACACATATATACTGTGCTGTAAATATGTTTACATGACTGTCTTCTTCCAGTCAGCACAAACAAGCCAAAAGACTGGCAGCTGCCATTCATCTAATGGGGATTATATAGGATAACAAACACATTGAATGTTTAATTTCCAAGAATCTAGCATATTCCTTTTTAATTAGACTTCCCCATACAAGGTATGCTGTCTCAATACACTTTACAATTATGGTTATTCAATGCATTGATTCAATCATACATTAAGGGGCAAATTAGGATGAGGACTTTGTCCAGATGAGCAGAGTAACAACCCCAGGCAGGGACATGAAAAGTGAGTGCTTTGCTCAAGCTGATAAGAAGAGAAAGAAAAGAGGGAAAAAGAGAAAATAGAGAAGGAAGGGGGAAAGATGTAAAAGAAGAAGGGAAAAAAAAAGGGCAGAGCCATCTAGGGTCTCTTTAGCAGGATGTTTAGATACTGACTCCAGTTATGGATCTTTTTGCTCCTGCCTAATACAATGCATCGTTCTGTGCTGCTTTCTCAAATCCTGTCCTGTCAGGCAGTGTCACTGTCACATCTTCTCTCAGGTGCTGAGGGAGTTTAGTTCCTAAGCAAAACTCATGCCTCTGAATCCCACAGGAGCTGAGACTGGAGGAGCAGTGTAGAATTGTACAAACCCTGGAGCTATTCCCAGGTGTACCCAGATGTTTACAAAATAAGGGATTTTAAAGTCTAGATTTCACCCTGGACTATGGGAAGAAGTGGAGAGGGTCAGAAAGGACAGAAGAGACATTTTAGATGAGAAATTGAAGACCTGTTTGCTTTAGTTTTGACCTCTCACTTGTCAAGGGAACAAGCAGCTCTAAGGCAGATTATCCTTGGTATTTCAGGGAAGGGGGGGGAGAAAAAGGGAAATTAAAAAACACAAACAAACAAAACAAAACACACACAAAAAAGGCAAAAACATAAGTGACAGAACACTCTTAGTTGATTACCAGAGGGCTGGACCTCAAACCTGGTCTAACCTATCCCATACACTCAGAAGAGAGGACAAGCAGCAAACTCTAAAGATCTGAAAACCAATATCTGCTGAGCACCAAAATCTCAGCAGCTGCAAACTGATGGAACTGTGGCAATCAGTACTTCTGGGCATTTGAGGCTGTCACAGGTGGGTTACAAAGTGAGCACAGTGAACATCACAGCACACACAGTACCAGAAAAGGTCATTTGCCTTCAATATGCTGCAGGTTGGTCTTGCTCAGAGCTAATTACTCATCATGAGGACCTGAGAGAAATTCCTCTATAAATATAATGTGTTGTGCCAAAGGATCTGCTCCCTGTTCTACCAAAAACAGCAGCAAACTTCAAGCAGGGTTGGGAGCTGCAAGGTTCCTTAAAGCAGAGGAAGCCTTTGCTGTGAGTGAAAACCACGATTTGCCACAGAATACACTGAGCATGGCACAAAAAAGGTGTTTTTCTTTGCAGGATAATGGAAGTCCTTCTTTCACATGGGCTGAGTTCCATACCTGCCATGTCCAGCTACAGTTTTAAAAAAAATCTGACACATACATGTCAGTTATTGAATGATATTGTTTAAAGGTAGAAACTGTGAGCTGTAAGGCTTTAAAGAATAGGCAGACAGGCAAGAAATTCCACCAAGTGATTTATAAGCAGGTGGACAAGAAAGTGGAAACTTTTGTGAATCCTGGTCATGATCCAGTTCAGAGCCTTATTTTGATGGAGGGCTCCCTCTCCTGGATTTCGATTGAACCATATTTCCCAAAGTCCAAACCAGCTTATTTTTTCTACTGCAATTGAAAGGTGTTTTAAGCTAGAAAAGCAATCAGGGGGAGACCCTCTGTGAGCTTTCATAGTCCAATGATGGCTTTGGGCAGCACGTCCTGCTGCACCTGCCCCACACCTGCTGGAGAGAAAAGCATCTGCCACCGTGGTTTAAGCTTTTAATTTGTATATTTAACTTCACAGATGTCCATGACACAAGAATGAGGTTTACTTTAGCTTATGACTCCTTATTTTTCTTGGTATCTAAATGAAAATTTTGGATAACAATTACATCATTGAGAAATAGCTTTAGTTGCAACAACTCCCAGGAACTTCATTTCTGGACAGGAATGCCTTCAAGTTAAGCAGCTCAAAAAGAAAAATATCTGTTTGGTTGGAAGTTCTTCAGTGACATGAAAAATAGTCTTTTAGTCCCTTGTACAAATCAAACTAGTCTTACACGAAAAATCCTTCCTAATCTGTAGGGAATTTTCTCCCTCATAGGAATCCCTTCTGAAAACAGACACTTCCTGAATGGCAGGTGGGACTTCAAGAACCTGAAACTGCAGCTTTCAGTAATTTATATTTCTTAAAGAGAACAACCTTTTCAGGAGGAAATCTGCTTCAAGGAAGATTTTTCTTCAATACACCCTGAGTTTAACACATCTGTAGACTATGCTACAGACTGTTATCGTGGCCACAGGGGAATTCTTGGTTTCAGAATAGGAGAGGAAGGCAAACAAAACTCTGAGTTTTGCTGCAAACTAAATGATAGTAATAATAATACATACTGCTTTGTGGCCTGAAAAAGCATCGTATCTCTCTGATTTTAAAGAATGACTGTAAAGTGTGGATTTCATTCAAATAGAATAATAATCCCATTTGAAGTAAACAGTTTCAATTTGACAACAAGGATGTGACAAAAGCCATACATCCCTTTATCAGAGAATAATGCACTGATGGCAGGGGACTCTCTGCCCGGGGTGATCTGCAGCCACATGGAAAGAAAGAGCACCAGTGCCAACATTTGTCGTTTGAAAAGATGAGATGTGTGAAGGGCATAAGTTAAAACACAAGGAAAGAGAGCTGCTTAATGCCAAACAGCAGCATGGATGGAAAGCCAGGAGGAGAGCACAGGCTTCTTGGGAACAAGCTCAGTGCTCTCTGCACAGCCACAACCCTTAAACTGAGCTCTGAATCTCTAAGATCATAACTATTAATAAAGACATTGCTGTTTTCCTTCTTCTGCTGAACTGTCCAGTTCTGTCCACAGGGTTAACTCCAGCGTGGCCCTGTCTCAGTCCTTTCTGTGATGGGGGCACGTCTTTCTGGAGGTAGAGGTTTTTTCTTTTCCAATCCACACCCTTTTCTTTGACATTTTTCTCAGTTCTCACTTAAATTTCTCTGCCAAACACTCAGCCAGTTGCTCTCAACTCACCTGCCTGGACCTCCAGCAGGTGATATCAAAGATGGATACTAAAGACTTATCAGTGATTCTTCAATTTGAGGAAAGAGTAAAGCTGCTTAGTTTTGTCCTTATAATCATGAGACAATTTTTTAAAAGGAGAGCAAAGGTAAAGGCTCAGATTTTGCCACCTGGAGACACAAACAGGAAATGAATAGGTGAGGGAAAAAAGGAAAGGAAAGAGGGGCGGGGCAGGGCAGGGGAGGGCAGGGAGGGGAAGGGCAGGGGAGGGCAGGGGAGGGAAGGGAAGGGGAGGGGAGGGGAGGGAAGGGAAGGGAAGGGAAGGGAAGGGAAGGGAAGGGAAGGGAAGGGAAGGGAAGGGAAGGGAAGGGAAGGGAAGGGAAGGGAAGGGAAGGGAAGGGAAGGGAAGGGAAGGGAAGGGAAGGGAAGGGGAGGGGAGGGGAGGGGAGGGGAGGGGAGGGGAGGGGAGGGAAGGGAAGGGAAGGGAAGGGAAGGGGAGGGGAGGGGAGGGGAGGGAAGGGGAGGGGAGGGAAGGGAAGGGGAGGGGAGGGGAGGGGAGGGGAGGGGAGGGGAGGGGAGGGAAGAGGAGGGGAGGGGAGGGAAACACAAAACCCACTCCCCCTACAGCTACAGGATTAGCTCCTAATCAAGAGGTTGCCAACGAATTGGAGCAGATGTAACCAAGACTGCCAAGTTTGACCCTAAGCATCAGGGCTGGGCCATGAGACATTCACTCACTGTGTTACCTGCAGCACCATCATGATAAACAGCTTTTATGTTCATGTGGCCAAGTGTAACGGAGTGTCAGTAAAGCAAATACAAACAGCTCAGTCTTCCTTTAAAGAAATCACATACCCAGATGCAAAGTCCAGGACTCTGAGACCTCATACAAGTCTGAGAGTCCTTGGGGAATTTGTGGTTGATGAGAAACACACATAAATATTATAATCTGTGACAGATATAATCTTGCTCCAATATTTTCCACTTTATTTAAAAGGAAAGCTACCTATTTTGTTCAGTACCACAGTCTGGAATTTCCAAAGATAAAAGGACCTTTTCAGCATGAGCAAACTGCAAAACATATTTGAAGATAAATTCGTGATGACAATTGGCATTAAACAATTTATTTTCAAATACATTTTGCAGGCTGTTCATGCTGAGAGGTGCTTTTATCTTCTGGATGCTGCTAAGCTGAGCAGAGAGGGAGTTTCCTCTTAACTCTTCCAGTACCTCCCAAAGAGCAGAATTCACAAGGATTTTCTTATAATGTACTTACACCTGCATCAGATGAACATCACATTCCAGGGGCTCGGTTTCTAGTCCCAAGATAAGAAGCAGATAACCACAGCTCTCCCAGCTGATCATCTGACATCTAATTCAAAGAGTATTTCTTCCTTACTACAGTCCCTTAATGCTTTTTTTCAGCAGAAATCCCCATTGCTGTGCTCACAGTGCCCTTTTTGGTTAGCCACACATCACGTGGAGGGTGGGAATAAGGAGTCAGGCACAGGGATGTGCTGGCCAACTATACCCAGCACTGTGAATTTATGGTGCATTTCAAAAGTAGCTGCATGACCACAGGCTAAAATAGAGGTGTAACAGAAGCTTCAGTATCAAATTCTAAGAGCCTAAAGGGAGTTGGAAGGTGGAGGCATGGACATTACCCAGCAGTATGGACCACCCAGAGGCTGCACCATGGTGCAAACCTGCCCGTTATTGCCATTCCTGCTTCATGCTGTTAAATAGGGAAACCAGTGTAACCAAAAGTGGAGAACAAGAAGGGTCCAGAGAGAGACAGACCTTCTCCATGTCACTGGAACCTAGATCAGAATGTAATTGAAATGTAACCCTGCCTCTGTGAAAACTCCATTTCTGTTTCTCTGTGGGCAGAATGTGGAGAAATGGAAAATATCTGAAGACAGGACGTAAGTGGTAAAAATTATAAGAGGAAGAAATTCTGAAACATTCTTTTTTTTGCCCAGCTTGCTGTGCCCCAGGGAGGAGGCAGGTAGGGAGAAAGCTGGAAGTTATTTTCACAGACAAACTAGTGAGAGATTCACAGACTATTCTGAGTTGGAAGGGACCCACAAGGATCATCGAGTCCAACTCTCAAGTCAATGGCCCACACAGGGGATTGAACCCATGACCTTGGCATTGTTACAACCAGGTTTTAATCAACTGAGCTAATCTCAGGGTATATATTTCTTTTTCTTTTAGTAGAGTGGGAGCTTCAAGTGGTCCCACACTCATCCTTCATACAGACCAGCAGTGGCCCACACAGGGGATTGAATCCATGGCCTTGGCATTATTACAACCAAGTTTTAACCAACTGAGCTCATCTCAGATAGGTCAATTTTTGGATCACTGGATCCAGCCCCAGTTGTCCCCATCAGGTCACATAACCCCTTTCTGTCTGACAGGTTAAACATCCTCCTCACCCATCCAGTCCTGCATACACAGAAACAGCACAAACCACAACTCTAAACTGAGGAGAATCCATGGATATCTATCCAAGCCCACATCTAAGAGAATAATCAGGATGCTAAGGAAAGCTAGTGTTGATCCAACAGGTGCTGTGCTCAAGGACTGTTGATATGGAAAACTTATCAACAGTGATAACAATAAAGTTATGAAGTTGGAGGAAAAGCACAGAGGGTGTTCACTGAGAATCAAAAATGCTGGATGAACCCAACTTACTGGTGTGATGGTAACCTCAAGAGAAGCATTCAGGAAGGGGAGGAAGATGACTTTTTTGCTCATATAAGACTTGAAAAAGGAAAATATGACCTCTGGCACTGCTCACAGATGCTTTTATTTAAGTTCATAACATGCCTTCCACTAGCTTTAGAAATACTGAACCCTAAAATAGGAAAAACCATCCAAGATACAACATCATTCCCTGGTACAAGAAATCTATGACTCTGTTATGGTGCTCACAAGCCATTTTTAAAGCATACAGTGTATTTCTGAGCAACATTTCTGTTTGTTCCTCTCAGAAACAGAAATTATAGTCTTGCAGGCAACGTTGCTGCGCTGTATCAATGTTGCCATCCCTCGGTGTGTCATGCAAAAGCTTGGAAATTATTGACAACTACAGAGTCTTGAAACACTTTTAAAAAGTGGCAGGGGAAAATGATACAATCACTTTGCTTTGCCTCTTCCACATTTGATGGAGATGTGTCCTGTGTGGCTTCTGCAGAAGAGCCAAGGTGCCTCTGCTAAGCATTCTCCCATTTTCTCACAACCTGCTGGAACTGGGATGAGACAGAGAACACCTTGATAGAGCAGGTGAGCTCTGGTTTCTGTGCTCTTATGGCACTTGTTTTTCCATAGATTTTTCCATACATAAAGTACTCCATTTCAGAAATGCTCCCAAAGGTAGTGGGAAGCCATGACATAGGGAGTCAAATATGCTGCTCAGTAAGCCAAAGATTTCAGCAGTTGAGTAGGGCCACATTGTCTCTGAGTAATCACCTTTGCCCTCTGGCAGAAAGCTGAGAGGCTGAAGTTTTACAGATAAGAAAATACTTCTATCCACTCCTTCCTGGAAAAGTTCAGGTGAGCTCCTTCCCTCCTGACCTCCTTCAGATGACCCTCTGTGGAAGGGAGGCTAAAGCTGTCTTAGGAAACATCATTTGGAAAAAATTGACAGAAGAAACAGATGCAGAAAGGAGAGGTGGAAAGGCTGAAAGGACATGATGCTGTTAAAAGGTGTGGAATGAGAATACAAAGTGGAAATTGTTGTCTTGATAAAAGGAAAAATACCCAAGCCTGCATCTCCTACTTAACCCACCAGCAGACTAATTCATCGGCTAATCCAGTTTGTCTGTCCTTCCTCTGCAGAGCACCCTGCAAGTTGCACATCTGCTGGCTCCTACTTTCTTGCCTGGCCTCAAATGCCAGGCCCTGGCACTGCCAGTGACTATGGACAGAGCTGGGGTGACATGAGAATTGCCACTAAAATCAACGAGGCTTAGAGTGAAGCTTTGGAGCCTTAATGCTGCAATGCACAGCTCTGTTGGTGCTGTCGAGTCCACCAGTGCCAGAACCTGCCTGGGGGCTCTTCTGGGCACCATTATTGTGTCTGACCTAAAACTGCCACTGCCCCCCCAACTCCTCTTGGACTAATCACTGCCAACTTGTCCTTGTCCTTACACAGACAAGGCATAACTACAGCCCCAATGTCTTTCCAGTGTGTTATGGAGCCACCAGTGAGATCACCTGAGGTGACCAATGTCCTTCCAGTGAGTTATGGAGCTACCAGTGAGATCACCTGAGGTGACCAATGTCCTTCCAGTGAGTTATGGAGCCACCAGTGAGATCACCTGAGGTGACCAATGTCTTTCCAGTGAGTTATGGAGCTACCAGTGAGATCACCTGAGGTGACCAATGTCTTTCCAGTGAGTTATGGAGCTACCAGTGAGATCAACTGAGGTGACCAATGTCCTTCCAGTGAGTTATGGAGCCACCAGTGAGATCACCTGAGGTGACCAATGTCCTTCCAGTGAGTTATGGAGCCACCAGTGAGATCACCTGAGGTGACCGATGTCCTTCCAGTGAGTTATGGAGCCACCAGTGAGATCACCTGAGGTGACCAATGTCCTTCCAGTGAGTTATGGAGCTACCAGTGAGATCACCTGAGGTGACCAATGTCTTTCCAGTGTGTTAGGGAGCCACCAGTGAGATCACCTGAGGTGACCCAGTGGCCACTGAGGTGACTGTGCCCTTGGCCATGTGTTCCCACTGTTTCCCTACACCAGCTCCAGTGCTCACCTCACCTCTACTGAAGGATCTTAATTCTTCAGTCTGCCAGGAAAAGAAAGTTTTCTGCCAAGTCAGCAAGTGGAATCAGCTCCCTAGGAAGCAGTTAAGCACCACTGGTAACAAGAGAAGGCAAAGGGACACAGCAGGGACACAGAGAAGAGGGAATCAGGACTTTTTGGGTGGCATGTCTGCTTTGTTAAGCTGGTTGAATGACCTTTTATTATTTTACCCCGGTTCAATCCATGGAAGTCATAACTGAATCTGATTTAAATTGTAGCAAATTACACCTCTCAAAATTAAATAGGAGCTTCTGCAAACGCTTTTATATCATTTAGGATGCAAAAATTCAAATTTACACCCAAAGTTACATGACCAAAATTAGAGTACTCTCAATAAAGAACAGGAAAAGTAAAGATTCAAGTACTCTGACTGTTCTTCACTCCTTCAACTGGTACAATTAAGAGGAAGTCAGAGTGAAGTGCTTAAGCAACGTGGAAGTTTTCTACAGAGAAATCAAGGGCTACACAGGTTTATAGAGCTCCCAGCTTAGCTTGTTCTTACAAACTGAAAGACTTAGCAGAAAACACAGGATAGAAACCATCTCCTCTGTCCTTACAGCTTTAGAGGACCTGCCTCTTATTTATCTACAGTATTTTCATTACATTTATCTAGTAACATTATATTAGGTTACATTACCTACTGACTAGGTGTCCTAGTACCTGATTGTTAAATAAATAACATACAATTCTCTGTGGAAGTTGCATGAACCACTCCTAGGAGATGACTATTTATGCAAAACAGAATCAGACCATTCTCTTCAACAAAATTAATTTACTTAAAGTTGCCCTACTTGACCAGTGGGATATTCTCTTTACACAGTGGACCTGTACGTTGATTTAGTCAGTCAAACACCAAAGCCAGCTCTGAAATATCTTTAGAAATGAAGAGACATAAAACAGGTGACTTCTGACAGCTTTTCTGCAAAGATCAGCTCTCCACCTTGGTATTGGCCATGCATTATGGATTAATTTATCAACCACTTCATTTGGTTTTTCATCATTAACTCATGGAAATCATTGCCATCAGATTTAATAAGGTGAAAAAGTAACAGGATTCCAGAAGCACTTCATGTAATTGGAGAGAATGAGACAACCCCAATAACACCCACAATGAGCAGAAACAAACACAGGATTCAGGCCTTCCCAAACCTGCCATTAATGACAGCTGGAAAGAAGGGCTATTTGAGGGAAAATTGTCCCAAACCAGCTTATTACACTGTGCTAACAGTCCCTGTGATGGAGGGGCCCTCAGCTCTGTGCAAGGCTCAACTGAGGACAGCAGGACCTGCTTCACCTTTGCCACTCTTGAGTTATTCTACCTGCAGCCTCTGCCTACAAAGAGCACACACCCCAAACACCAGTTCCTTCTCATATCTCAGCTTTCCAAACCACCTTGCTCTCTCCCATGACCTCCCTCACCTCCTCTACATGCCTTCTCCTCCCCCAGGACACTCTCATTTCTGGAAAACCTCAGATAAATACTTTATTTTGAGACATCATGGCTCAGTTGGTTAAAACTTGGTTGTAATAACGCCAAGGTCATGGGTTCGATCCCCTGTGTGGGCCATTGACTTAAAAGTTGGACTCGATGATCCTTGTGGGTCCCTTCCAACTCAGAATAGTCTGGGATTTTGTGATTATTTCAGACTGTTGTATTTAGTTTCTGATATATGTAACTTATCCTACACTTACCTACACATGAAAGATTCCTCCAACTTTGCATTTTCTCTCAGATTCTTTAGAAAAGGCCAAAATCTGCCTTATTGACAAACCAAAACGATTAGTTCCCAAAAGCCTCCTGAAATATACACACTGAGTAAAGCACACAAAACTCTTCTTTTTTTCCCTTGTGGAATTTCACTGGAGTCTTTCACTTTCCTTTTCTCTCAAGTTAATCTCCATGAAAAAGAAGAGAACTCTTTGCAAAACAAAAATAAAGCACCTGAAGGGACAATACCACAGATCCTTTTCCCAAAACATGGATAGTGATATCTGACACAAGATGCTCCAGGGCACCAACGTTTGTAAGCCCTGGGGCATCAGCTCAGGAGAAAAGAATGCACATCCTTCACCTTTCCAGAAGATCTGGTCCTTAAAAAAATAGGTTTGTTTTTGAAAAAGTAGTTTCTCTCTCATGTTATGCAATCTTATCTCACAGCTCCACAGCACTGAGTCTGCTTCTCAAAATTAAACAGTTTTCCAAATTACCTGCTGTGGTAAGATTGCAAAACTGAAAATTATTCTGCCTTAAAGGTATTCTGCAACATCTTAAAAAAAAAAAAAAAAGAAAAAAGAAAAGAAACAAGTCAAACAAGAAATCCTAAATATCAAAAACAAGCAAATAAACAAAACAAAACAAATCACCCAAACTCAAGAGTATAAAAATGTGCTAATTGTTGAAACAGCAATGAAAATAATGAGGTACATTGGGGTCTAAGTGTTCTGCAGCTGTTTCAGAGTCCAAATTGGTATCAACACCTTTCCCTCCCCTGCACTAGTCCAGTAAAACTTACTATTCACTATGTTGAATGTAACTCAGTCTGGCCAAGGATCCACCTCATCTTTGCCCTGTTTGCAAAGGACAGTTTTATTTTACATGAAGTTTTCTTCTGGACCTGTATAAACTTCTGACAACTTGTTCCTCCACCACCTGATAAACGATGTCCCTTGTTTGA
Organism: Pithys albifrons albifrons; assembly: GCF_047495875.1. NCBI lineage: Eukaryota > Metazoa > Chordata > Aves > Passeriformes > Thamnophilidae > Pithys > Pithys albifrons. Next base: position 52,779,543 of record NC_092464.1, read on the forward strand.
CAGCTGCATTGAGCTTCCTTTCCTTACCTTGGCTTGCTTTCAAGTGAAAAAAAGATAAAAAATATCAGCAGGGGAAGAAAAGAAGTAAGTTTTTAAAAATTATTTCAATATCCTTTATTTGCACATGAAAACACTTTTAATAATTACTCTGCACAGCACTTCCAGATTTGGAGATGAGGGGAAAGGGAGGCTCCATATCACATTCAGTTCCCATTTCTTGCTGTCTAAACCTCTTAGCACTGTGCTTGCCTGCACAGCACACCTTTGGAATACTTGCCCTTGGCTGTTAAAATGCAAAATAAGTTTCACATCCAGACATTGAGGGGCTGGAGCCAGTCCAGAGAAGAGCAATGAGACTGGTGAAGGGACTGGAGCACAAGTGCTGTGGGGAGAGGCTGAGGGAGCTGGGGGTGTTTAGCCTGGAGAAGAGGAGGCTCAGAGGTGACCTCAGCACTGTCTAGAACTCCCTGAAGGGAAGTTCTAGCCAGGTGGGGGTTGGTCTCTTCTCCCAGGCACTCAGCAATAGGACAAGGGGGCACGATGGGCTCAAGCTCTGCCAGGAGAAATTGAAGTTGGAGAGCAGAAGAAAATTCTTTCCAGAGAGAGTGGTCAGGCATTGGAATGGGCTGCCCAGAGAGGGGGTGGATTCCCCATCCCTGGAGGTTTTTAAGGTGAGATTGGCCGTGGCACTGAGTGCCATGATCTGGTAAAGGGACTGGAGTTAGTCCAAGGGTTGGACTGGGTGATCTCAGAGGTGTTTTCCAACCCAATCCATTCTATGATTCTGTGATTCATTGCACAGGCACAGCAGTGCAAGAAGCAGGAATTACTTGTCTCAGACCTCCTGGAGTCCCAGTGCCAGTCTCCACATCAACCAAGGCACCTGGACCGAGTGGGCACTGAGGATGTGGGAAGTTTCCCCTCCACAGAGGTGGTTTGACACAGCAGCATCACAACCTGTTGTGGTCCAGCTCTCAGCTAACAGTTTGAGGCACCCTCAGGTTTCTGTCAGGTGTCCTTAAAAACTCTGACTAAGGCAGAGTTCATTCTGTTGTCCTGCCTAAAGGTGCTCTGTGGACACTTGCACAGCTCTCCATCTCCTGCACTCGAGTGAGGCAGACACTGTGTGGGAACAGTTGGTACAAATGTGCCCAGGACGCTGCAATCTCCTGCATTTTAACAGTGAGACCAAATATTTCCCACCACCTCACAGAGGAAGGTGGTGATTCATAGCCACAGTATTAGAGTCATATTTGCTTCTCCCTAGGAGTCCAGTATCATAGAATCATAGAATGGATTGGGTTGGAAAAGACCTCCGAGATCATCCAGTCCAACCCTTGGTCCAACTCCAGTCCCTTTACCACATCATGGCACTCAGTGCCACGGCCAATCTCACGTTAAAAACCTCCAGGGATGGGGAATCCACCCCCTCTCTGGGCAGCCCATTCCAATGCCTGAGCACTCTCTCTGCAAAGAATTTTCTTCTGATCTCCAACTTCAATTTCCCCTGACAGAGCTTGAGCCCATCGTGCCCCCTTGTCCTATTGCTGAGTGCCTGGGAGAAGAGACCAACCCCCACCTGGCCAGAACTTCCCTTCAGGCAGTTCTAGACAGTGCTGAGGTCACCTCTGAGCCTCCTCTTCTCCAGGCTGAACACCCCCAGCTCCCTCAGCCTCTCCCCACAGCACTTGTGCTCCAGTCCCTTCTCCAGCCTCGTTGCTCTTCTCTGGACAATACATCATCTGAACAATTAAGACTCAAAGGACCACAAGGCTGAGAGGAACCACTGGATAATCATACCTAGGGTGTTTTTAACCCACCAGGTTTTTAAATACCGGTCAGTTCCCTCATAGTAAATCCAGTGATTAGTACCTAAATCAACAATTCTGTTTTGCCATCAAGACAGAGTCTCTGGCTGTGCCTCCTCCCATCCATCACTGCTTTAGGACCTTGCTATTGGGGGGTTCCCCTTTAAGAAACAACAAAACACAAGTCACTCCTGTACCCTTCTTTTTGATGAAATAAACAGATTTGTCATCTGAAAGGATTTCTCCCTTCATAAGAAGAAGTTGCTTTCAACACTAAACATTTCCTTCTTTACCCTCTGTAGCAGGGTTATATTCTGTAATGGATGTTAATATTTGGGCCATGTTCAGGAATTGGGGGAAGGAAACTCTTGGAGCAAGACATTTCCAGGTGCAGCTTCAGTGCACCTTTTGTTCCTTTATCCTGTATATGTAACATGCTTTGTTGGTTGGGGCCCATTAAAAAACTACATCTAAAAGCAATAAAACTGTACCACACCTCTGTCCTCACTTACTCTTCTGGATTCTCTCTCATTTGCTGACACTTTCAGCAAGGTTAGCTGTGTTTACTTTCAGATCACTGAAGATATTGGACAGTGACAGGCTCTGTACTCATTCTAAAAAAAATCAAACAATCAAAACCCCAAATAAGAACTCCCACTCTAAAATGTATCCCTTTACTTCTACTTTTTAAGATTTCTCCTTAACAGAATGAATGGCAGGAGTGAAAAAGCAGCAAAAGTAACTTTGTCTCCAGACAAACAACTAACCTGAAACAAACCCTGCCTTAAAATGCTTAAATTTGCTGCTTCAGAGTTTTAGAAATGATAACAGTGAAACAAACAGAGGAATCTGGGAAGATCAAGATGGGCAACTCTGCTCAGTGAGTGAGGCTCATTAAAAGGGAAGATAAATCCTTCAGAAACAAATTTGAGATGCACTGAGGGAGTAACAAGACAATTCCTCTTTCCTTGTACAGTAACAACTCATCAGGAGCAACAGAACCTGCAGCATATTTATTTACTCTTCTTTCACAACCAGCAGGCCCATGGAAAAAAATGTGTGCAGGAAAAACATTTTCAAGAATGGAAAATGAGTTCTTAGTCTATACTGAGGAATCTTGCTCATTGTAGATAGTTATCTGCAGATTTCTGACCTGTGTGCCATATTTTTACCTCTTGCAGGTGAGATGGCAACAAATTCTTCCATATTGAGGAAAAATTCTTCCTCATTTGAAAAAAAAAGATGGTGTTACACATTGACATTCAGTTGAAGCCAATAACAGAGAAGAAAGCTACAACCATGGAGCAGGAGGTGTTCATGGCCATTGGTGTTTCTTTTTCTCTTCAAGAAAAAAATAAAATCCTTCTGTTGCAGCATAAAAAGCTTGATTAGAAGAATAATGCCTCAGGCAGACCCTGGAGGTAGAAGCAACTTGAAAGAAACACTGTGCTGAAAAACTAAGTTGATGCAATATTAAAGAAGTGAAATCAGGGAAACAGGGAGGGGGGAAATCTTGAGAGTCAGATTCTGAATTCCTTTACACTGGTTTGACATTAAGCTAATGCTGCTAATTACTGCAGGATGGCTATTACAGCAATTACACCACTGGCTCACAGGAGTGTCATGTACAGAACCAGCCCCACAGCAACACAGCCCTGAGGTCTCTGCTCTCCCAGCAGACCCCAAAACCCTGAGATTGGCTCAGTTGGTTAAAACTTGGCTGTAATAATGCCAAGGTCATGGGTTCAATCCCCTGTGTGGGGCATTGACTTAAGAGTTGGACTCGATGATCCTTGTGGGTCCCTTTCAACTCAGAATAGTCTGTGAGTCTGTGATTCAAAACATATTTAACCTGGTTACAGGTGCCACAACCTCCAAGTGCCTGGTCAGGACCCACTTTCCCAGGATTGGGAAGGTCACGGCGAACTGAACTGCCTGCATGCAAACAGAGCAGCTTCTCTGCATTAGAAGGGGCCCTTGGAACAATCAGAGAAACACAGACTATTCTGAGCTGGAAGGGACCCACAAGGATCATCAGGTCCAACTCTTAAGTCAAAGGCCCACATAGGGGCATTATGACAACCAAGTTTTAACCAGCTGAGCTAATCTCAGGGTATATGATTGTGCTTTGCTGATGAAACCACACACAGGAGCCAGGTCCTCCTTGGAGATTTGGTTCTGTCCAAACCTTTCAAGTGCATCATTCTGGGGCTGAGAAACTGCCTGAGACACCACAGGCTGAATCCACACACACAGATGCACAAACATGAGTTCTCAGCGATGGAGAAGGAAGGCTTTCCAGGGAAAGGTGACTTCATCACTCTCTAGAACTACCTGAAGGGAAGTTCTGGCCAGGTGGGGGTTGGTCTCTTCTCCCAGGCACTAGGCAATAGGACCAGGGGGCACGATGGGCTCAACCTCTGCCAGGGGAAATTGAAGTTGGAGAGCAGAAAAAAATTCTTTGCAGAGAGAGTGCTCAGGCATTGGAATGGGCTGCCCAGAGAGGGGGTGGATTCCCCATCCCTGGAGGTTTTTAACCTGAGATTGGCCGTGGCACTGAGTGCCATGATCTGGTAAAGGGACTGGAGTTGGACCAAGGGTTGGGCTTGATGATCTCGGAGGTCTTTTCCAACCCAATCCATTACGTGATTCTATGAAATGCTCATCCAACCTCAACCAAAACACCTCAGTTCTTTCACACAGTTACTATTTCCTTACAACACAAGCCACCTGCACATTTCTAAGCCACACCTCACCTTTCACCTGTTACCATGAGTCGCATTCAATTTGTCAAGTGTCATATCAAAGGATTTTTGAAGATCCTCATTGAAAGCCAACAGGATCAATTGCCTTGAGGAACCCGCATTGCCAGAGGCACAGTGACACCACTATCAGTGCTGCTGCAGTCTGGGCCACCACTGTCCCACCTCTCCGCCCCCAGAGTCCTTTACTGCTTGCAGCAAAGGTTATCTCACCCTGGAGCAAAGGGCAGGAGCTGCCTGATGGCAATCCCTGACAGGTCTCACATTTGTTTTGAGGACGTAATTTGATGTTGTTTTTGCAACCTATTATTTTCAGGAAGATGCCAAAGTGCACTGAGATACGAGCCTGCCTTTAAATACCCAGAGCTTTCTGTCTGCCACACACTTCAAGTTTTGCTCCACAGGCTTGGGCTTTACGTGGCATTGAGGTGACCATGCTGAAAAACACAACAATTCTTTCAGCACTGCTGATTCTGGTTCTGCTCGATCTACTAAAGGCACACGGTGAGTCCAAAATATATTGGGAAACCCACTTTTGTCAATTTGAAATATGATTCACATTCCAGATTTTACTTATTCCCAGATTTATTTTTTTGCCCCCTCCCTAAGAACCTTCTTGGGCTCTCTGATCTATAGAAAATATGTGCAGATATCCCTGGAAATAACTTGGTTTCTCAAACCATCCTCTTCATGACTGTAAATTCATTTTCTTTGCAGGTCTCCCTGTCACCCCAGTGCTTGAGGGAACAAGTGTGGGGCCAAGCAGAGGTCCCAGCACGGAGCTGCCCCCGGAGTACAGCGGAGACTCCCACAGGGAGGATGGCATGGAGCAGGTTGGGAACACTGGAGTGCCAGAGGGGGAACAGCCCACCTGGGAGCTGAGTGGAGAGCCAAGTACTGAATCCACCCCTAAGCCAAGTGTGGGGCCAAGCCAAGAACCAACCCAGGAGTCATCCACTGAAATATCTGGTAAGACCCTTTTTGTCCTTGATTTTCCATGGTATTGTTATCTCCATTTCATTGCTCCAATGCTCCCACCATTCCTGCACTGGGGCAGCAGGATGTAAAAAATTACTGCTTGTCCTTGTGGCCTGTTTCTAGCAGGGCATCTGGCATGCCAGAAATCTGGCCACTTTCTGCTCCTCTTATTCCAAAAACATAAATAAATTGCTAGCAACAGAAAGGAAGGTGCTGCTTCTGAAGACAAATTGTGTTGTTATGGATGAGAGCATTTTACAGCTGTATGAGAAGTAAAGAGGTTTCTCTTGTGGATATAGTTAATGCTGGCTTATAATGCACATTTCTAATGTGGAAAGAACCCCCACAAAGCCAAAAAACCAAAAATATTTATTATATGGTCGAGCTTCATTGTTAGTAGGGAGGCTTGTGGTGTGCCTGAGTGACATTTCACTCTGCTGAACATCATTTTCATAAGGGTGGGCCAAGTCAATCCCTACAGAACAATCCTGAGCAGGACTTGGGCACCTACACGGTGTAACTTCTGTTCCCTCTCTCTCCATGGTTCTCATTTCCACAGTGAGCTGCTTTGTCATTAATAAATAAAAGGGCACAGCTTCATTATCAGATGTTGTTAATTCTTTGGGAGATTTTGTGCGTGTTTTTTATTTATTTTGTGGTTTGAGATTTGGTGTTGGTTTTGGTTTTTTGGTTTTTTTTATTAATTAAGAGATTAACATCTTATGAAAGACATTATAAGTGAGGATCTTTGAAATTTACAGAGGACATTCTGAATAATGAAGGCATGAGGAGGGTTTTTTTTTTGTTTGCTTCTTCTTTACAATAGCTTATGTGGGAACAATTTTAATACCCATTCATTCACAGGAAACAGCAAAGCCACAACTCTGAGCAGTGCAGTAGTTTTACATTCCCTCTCTTTGTTTTCACTCTAGAATAAATTGCAACATGAAAACTTGATGGGAAAGCAACATCCAGGTGCCTGCAGAGGTGATTTCACCCCCAAGAACACACGTGAGGTGCCTGCAGCAATCCAGGCAGCAGAGCCATTCCTAGAACTGCACCTTGCAGGAAAACTGTGAGCCTTCAGTTCAAGGGCCCCATCTAATTCTTGCTTACTTGACCAGGTTAATTAGATGAGAGATGATCTGTGCTGTTTTGCTTGCATAATAACCTGAAATAAAGAATGTCATTGCATCTATACATGCTGTAAATGCTTTTCTTGGTCCACTGAAACAAAAAAGATTAAAAAGATTTCAGGGTATGTTTTTTCTTAGGTTTTCTCTCAAACCTATTTCAAACAACTGATATTTGTGTTTCCTTATTTTCCTGCTTCTGTGACCAAGCCTATGTTCAGTTTGCAGGAATTAGGAGAAGGTTGTGAAAGTATTTTCAGTCAGACTTTGCATCTGCTGAAAGTGTCATCAGATGAGAGGGGCAGTTTGAAACACAAACCACTATTTAGCCCTTTAAACCACCAGTGAATAACATTTTTACACAATCGTGGCTACAACACCCAAAAATTACCTCTGAGTGTTTTCATGGTTTGCAAGTACAACAATAAAAAGTATGTATTGACAACTTAATTTACCCATTTATTTATCTTATAATATCCAAGTAATTCCTACTGCCTGGCTCTCCTCAGAGACTATGGAACCATACAGAGAAAACATGAAAAAAATCTAAAGTGTCAGAAGAGCAAGGTTCTCTAAAACAGTTTAGGAATCCATCTTTGCCAAGGGACTCAATGTTGAAAACTTTCATTAAAAAACCCCAAACAAAATCCACAGGGAGATGTCTCCATATTTTCTAATTCTTGGTGTAGTGCAGACAAAGCAGTTCTATGAATTTGAAGAAAAGATAAGCAGTCTTGGATTTCCCTTTTTCCCATCTTAACTACAAACATAATTTTGTACCTTCTAATTACTCATTTGCAAAGTCATAAATAAGGCAAGTTCAATTTCTAATCCCCTACTTGTGAAATTAAGTAGAAGACACCTAAATGTACCAAACCAGAACACTGGTTTACACGTGTTGATCACCAGTATATCCAAAGGCAATATAAAAGCCACCATATATCACACTCAAAACACATTTTTTTCCAAGTTTGAGGCTTCACCTTATAAAAAAATTTTTGTCTGTCAACATTACACTTCCGTTGGACCGATAAGCCACATAATGGTGGGAGGGGGAGAAAGAAAGGAAAAAAAAAAGAGGAAAGACAAAGGAACATCCACATTCTGCTGGTTTTAGTGCAAGATGCAACAGGGAGACAGAAAAGAGCCACAGAACCCTCGAGTGGCATGCAGGAAGTTTTCTATTCCTAAAATATTCCTCGAGTGACTGGCAGAGAGAAAATAATTCAATGAAAAATACCGAGTTGGGCCAAAATGACTGGTAATGTACGGAATGACCACACGATGGCTCCAGACACAGAGGCTTTTAAACAGAGTTGCCTTTACTGTTCATCCCAAAGAACCAGTCCAAATAAATCAGCCAGCTCTGCAGCAGCAAGGGTGAGGGAATACAGCAAACAGAGCTCACCTCTCCAGGGAATACAGAGGCCACTTGCTTCTCGCAGCTTGCCCTGGGTCACCTCCCACGTAAGAATGCAAGTCACTGCCCTCTCATCCATGGTTTGGAGAAATTCATAGAATCATAGAATGGATTGGGTTGGAAAAGACCTCCGAGATCAAGTCCAACTCCAGTCCCTTTACCAGATCATGGCACTCAGTGCCACGGCCAAGCTCACCTTAAAAACCTCCAGGGATGGGGAATCCACCCCCTCTCTGGGCAGCCCATTCCAATGCCTGATTACTCTCTCTGGAAAGATTTTTTTGCTGATCTCAAACTTCAATTTCCCCTGGCAGAGCTTGAGCCCGTGCCCACTTGTCCTATTGCTGAGTGCCTGGGAGAAGAGACCAACCCCCACCTGGCCAGAACTTCCCTTCAGGGAGTTCCAGACAGTGCTGAGGTCACCTCTGAGCCTCCTCTTCTCCAGGCTAAACACCCCCAGCTCCCTCAGCCTCTCCCCACAGCACTTGTGCTCCACTCCCTTCTCCAGCCTCGTTGCTCTTCTCTGGCCCCGCTCCAGCCCCTCAATCTCTTTCCTGAACTGAGGGGCCCAGAACTGAACACAACACTCAAGGTGTGGCCTCACCAAATAAAACACTACCTCCCTAAGCTTCTGTATGATCAGTCCTGTGCTGTTAACTACTAAGGCAAACTTGCTTTTCTACAGCAAAGCTAATATACTATTTACATTGTTTAGTTTTGCTGGTTCTCCTTTCCTTCCAAAATAACTTTCAAGAAAATTGAAATGGGGGATGTGTCCTGCCACGAGGTTTCATTACACTGTGTTGGACTGGAGGACCAAGCTTGTTGTGTTGTTAGAACTCACTAAGGAGGAACTGTGAAATAAGCTGCATAATAATGCTGTTGTGTTGAACAACAGCCTATAAAATATTCAGTGGGTATCTCTTTCTTTTGGCCTGATAAAAATGTATAGCTCACGGCCCAGAGGTTTACTCTGACAACTCAAAATTTTCCACTAGGGAACTGATGCAAATTAACATCAAACAGCAAAGGCTGTCATTACAGCATTCAGAAAAAAACCCAAACATGAGAAAGACTTTTAAAACAGCCAAGTCTCTTCTGAGGAAAGAAAATAAGGAACAAAAAAAGAAAAAAATAATTGTTTTTTATTCTACACTTCGAATAAAACCAGTAATTATAACATCAGTGAAAAGGCTTCTCTCTGCAACAGAACAAACTAGGATTTAAGAATACATCCCCCAAACCTCCTCCTTCACCACACCAACACTGAAGGACCTCACTGAGGCTTGGTTTGGGGTAATCCATGTGCAACAAAGCCAGAGTGAAGTTCCCCGTGACTCCTCAGCAGGGAGCACACCGGTATCAAAAACCACCCGGGTGCTGGCTCAGTTCAGGATTCTGTTATCTGAAGCCTCAAGCTGTGCTTTGCACCCAGCAAGGCTTTGCCTTTGGGCACAGACTACAGGAAAAGGGAAGTGGATTTGCATCCTTGCTCTGCTTCCACTGGCTGTGCAGTTTTAGCCCAAGAGTCACAACATGTAAAGGCAAATAAACTCCCATTTCAACTGATTTAACCAGGAATTTTAAAGCTGTTGCCCAACTCAGTCTAACACAGCATAAATACAGAGGTTCCTTTCAGTAAGAGAAGGAAGGCTGAAGTTGGTTTCCATTCATGGCTACCAGTCACATCTTCACAAAACATCACACTGGTCTCTACACAAGGTACCTCTGAATCAACACAGAATTCAGTCAGGGAGGATGGGTGAAAGAAAGATTTAAGTTCCACAGAAGTCAAGCCCAAAGTTCACTGAAGATGATGGATTTTACCTCTCTGAAGAGGACAAAAATGACAAGGGCACAACAGCAACTGTGCTTCAAATGAATTTTTTAATAGGGATGGGTACAATTAATATACTGTAAGCCATTTGCACTGAAATCTTATTACTTTAGTGAATAAATTAATGGTCAGCTGAACAAAAAGAACCCCAAGGAATGAGTAGAGGTATCACAAATCCCTTGAGGAGCTCTTCCACTGCCACAGTTACCATCATCACTGATACACAGCCAAAATGTATTGGCATGATTCTTCTGTTTCTCAAAATGCCTTCACTGCAGCCCCTACTAACTCATTTAGTGATTTACAGTCCACTGTCAGGTGGGCAGCTCTTTGGTAAAGGTGTGGCAGCAGACTCTTTGCTCTCTGTCAGTGCTCGTGGCTGATGGACAAACACACTGAACCTGACGCCTTGGTTTGCTGCTGCCCTCACAAACCCGCTGTTTGCTGTCATGGTGATGGCTTTTAAAGTGTCTCCTGTCCCAAAAATGGCCAGAGAACGGCTGTTGATTTTTGAACTAGTGACTAGTCCCAAGGCACGGTCAGATGGCTGGTCTGGCACCACAGTAACCCTTTTGACAAGCAGCGCAGCTCGCTCCTTCTCCCCAGGCCCTCCCAGTGTTTCCAAGATGGACTGAAAATCCCTGACAGCAGATTCGCAGGCAAAGAGCTCTTTTCCCTGCATGAACTCCTCCAGCTGAGGCAGGACTCTCTCCCTCCTTTCTTGGGCTGCTTGCTCTGTCAGCACTTTCTCCTTGAAGACAAAGTGGCAGCCACCATAGCTCAGAGCAGAGACATAAGTTATTAGGGTGGTGATGTCCAAGTTAACCCTGTTGCAGACGTTCACTTTGATCTGGGTAGGAAAAGCAATGCTGGCCACTAAATTCTCCCTGTCCACTCTGGTCACCTGCAGGAGCTCAGGCCCTTCTTCATCTGATTCACTGGCACTGGAGTGCTCATTTTCTGTAGATGGCTCCACCAGTGAGTTCACAGCCACGACGTCTCCTCTCACAGATATCCCCATCTCTGTGAGTCTCTCTGCCACGGGACTGGACACGCTGTTGTAGAAGGCAAAGATGATGTGGGGGTTGCTGTACTCCACTGGCTGCTGATGGCTCGCTTGCAGGAAGTCCTCTGCCTGCTCAATGACACTCTTGTCACCATACTGGCCTCTGCCCAGCCAGATGTTGTGCAGGGCCTCAGCTTTCCGACCGATGGCCTTCACCCAGGTGTGGCCTCCGTTTGCAACAACATCCACCACCAGTGTCTGTTTGTCTCCAAACCTGTCCTCATAAGCAAAGACATGGAGGACACTGACAACATCCTCCAGGTTCTCTGCTGACTGAACAATGGCCTGGAGGTGGGTAAGGTTTGTACTCTGCAGATGGGACTCTTTAATGGCCACTTTCCCCGCCTCCACCTTGTGTAAGAAGTTTAGCTCAGCCTTCAGTTTGCTACACAGCTTTGCCCCACCTTCTATTCTCCTTTTCTGGGACTTGCACAGGGCTTCTGCTCTCTTGATCAAGTCTTTGGCAACAGCAATTCTCTCACAAAGCAGCGACTGCAGAGACATGTTGGAAACATTATTCCTGTCAAGTGAGAGCAAAAGAGAAGATTGTTATTGCATGGCCAAGAACACAGGCAGTGAAAAGAGGTCCTTCCAACAGTACACACTCAAGCTTTGCAGTAGACTTTGTGCAACAGCTGCCAATATTGTAAAGCACAAACATCTGGAACCTCAGTACAAGCCCCATTGAAGAGCTCAGTTCCTTTCCTTTGTCTTGGGACATCCAACCTACAGCCTCAGAAGACCCCAGTTCTCAGCTAGGAAGAACAGCAGCATTCAAGTCTCCACACACATCTTACATGTCTGTGGTTTCTTTCCAAACCTCTTCCCCTGCACAGGAGCCCTTTCTGCCTGGCTGCTCTGCAGCCACTCTGTGCCCAGCCTGGAGTGCTGCAGAGGGTTGTTGTGGCCAAAGGGCAGGACCAGCACTTGGCCTTGTTGAACTTCATCCCATTGGAATCAGCCCATCTCTCCAGTCTATCCAGATCCCTCTGCAGAGCCCTCCTGCCTTCCAGCAGGTCAACACTCCCTCCCAACTTGGTGTCATCAGCAAATTTGCTGCTGATGAACTCAATCCCCTCATCTAAATCATCAATGAAGATGTTAAGCAGGACTGGACCCAACACTGACCCCTGGGGACACCGCTGTGACCAGCTGGACACAGCCCGGCAGCGCTCCTGGGCCGGCCCTGCCCTCACAGCGCCCGCCCTGACACAACATTCCTGGGTGCAAACCAACGCCTCAGCCCCGCGGTCAGCCCTGGGGCACCTCTGCCCCCGCAGCACAGCCCTGCACACACACTGAGGCCTCCGCGGTAGCAAACACGGAGCCCCGCGGTGCGAGCGGCCCCACGGACCCAAACACTGCCGCAGCACAAGGACTGCGCGGCTGCCCCAAAGGGCACAGACGGGACTCCGCCTGGACGCGGCCCTTCGCCTCAGGGCCCGATGTTCCGCGGGCGGGGACTAGCCCTCTTCTCCATCCCATCCCATCCCACCCCATCCCATCCCACCCCACCCCATCCCATCCCACCGCATCCCATCCCATCCCACCGCATCCCATCCCATCCCACCGCATCCCATCCCATCCCACCGCTCCGCCCTCACGTGGCCGCGGCGCCATCTTGGATGAGGGCAGGGCGCCATGTTGGGTGCGGGCAGGACGCCATGCTGAGTGAGGGCAGGGCGCCATGTTGGATGAGGGCAGGGCGCCTTGTTGGGTGCGGGCAGGGCGCCCTCAGCGCTCGCCCCCGGCCCGGCCTCGCCCCTCGCCCACATGCCGGGCCCTGTCGCTCCTGCCTCCCTCCTGCCCCCGTCCCTGTCGCGGCGCGGTGTGCCCGGGCCGGCCTCGCCCCCGCAGCCCCCGCTCACAGCCCGTACTCACAGCCCGCCCGCCGTGGCGTGTCGTGGCCCGGCCCGGTCCGGCACCTCCCCCGGCGCCGCCGGGCGGGGACAGCGGCACGGCCCGCCCGGCCTGGCTCTGCTCCCCGGCGGGCACGCTGCTTAGCCCGAAAACCCTTGGAGCGCCGAAGGCATTACGTCAGGTCAGACCCAGGAACGGAGTCAGGGAATGTGCTGAGCTGGAAGGGACCAACCAGGATCATGGAGTCCATCCCCAGAGTCACTCCCTGTGCCCCAGAGCATCATCCAAACACTCCTGGAGCTCTGGCAGCCCTGGCGCTGTACCCACTGCCCTGGGGAGCCTGGTCAGTGCCCACCACCCTCTGGGGGAAGAGCCTTTTCCTGAGATCCAACCTGTCCCTGCCCTGACACAGCTCCAGCCATTCCCTGGGGACTGTCCCTGGTCCCACAGAGCAGAGATCAGTGCCTGCCCCTCCTCTGCCCCTCTCAAGGAAGTTGTCCCTGCAATGGTCTCCCCTCAGTCTCCTCCTGCTGAACACACCAAGTGTTCTCACTCGCTGCCCCTCCAGGCCCTTCCCCATCTCTTTTCCTTCCTTTGGACCCTCTAACAGCTGAACACCTTCCTTACACTGGGGTGCCCCAAACTGTGTGGGACAGACTTGCCTCTAATTGCTGATTCCTGCAGGGAATAAGGGCCTGTCCTTGCCCAAATGATTTCACATCTGGAAAGCAAGAGTAAGCCAAAGCAAGTTGTAAGTATCTTTCAATCCTGAAGTTGAAATACACCTTCAAATTAAAATTAGTATTTCCTTAAATTGTAAATATTTTAAACAGGAAAATATGTTATTTTTTTCTGTGCAGTTTAAAGGTTCCCTTTAAATACTAGATCAAATTTAGCTGCTGTAGGAAGCAGTCATCTGGGTATGTGTTATGGGTTCACCTAGGTGGAGAATGCGGGCAAAGTATGCACAGAACAGTCACTACATTTAAATTAATAAACCACATTAAATGATGCTGTTTTTTCCCTCCAAGGGGTAACATTCGACAGATCAATTTTTTAAAAACCAAACCTCCCCCCCAACCTCAAAAAATTTTTTTCTTGTTTGTCTCATTGTTACCATCTTGGCAGTGAGAAAACAGGATTGATTTCCCTGAGATCAGCTCAGTTGGTGAAAACTTGGCTGTAATAATGCCAAGGTCATGGGTTCAATCCCCTGTGTGGGCCATTGACTTAAGAGTTGGACTTGATGATCCTTGTGGGTCCCTTCCAACTCAGAATAGTCTGTGATTTGAAACTTGCTTTGGTTTCAACTCCCCTTCATAGGGTGTGCTTTGATAATCAACTATTTCTGGTAGCAGAGACAACCAAACTACGGCAGCTCAAGCCAACCATTTTCTGAAGTACCTACCCAACATTTTTTCATATAGGAAACTTTTGAATATTTATATAGTGAATGTGATTAAATAAACTGAAGATGCAGCAATATGAAATCCTCACGTTCAGTTCTGAGTTGTTTCACCTTCTCTACATTAAGGATCAGAGTAGGGACTGGTTTGCAGAATTAAACACTCAAAAAGTGATCTGGAGGAACTGTTTGGACAGAACTTTTATTTCTGACATTAAAAAATAAAACTTGATTTATGGCTTGCTTCAGAAATTGTTATTTCCCTGATGATACATAAGCCCTCAGAAGACAGACAGTGGAAAGCTGAGGCCAATTAGCTGACACACCCTGTGTGCAGACTAATTGGTAATTTGTATTTTCTCATTAGTGATGGCTGGCTGACATGGAACCTGCTCCCCTCCTTCCTCAGCCTTCTGTACACACAGAGGGAACCAGCTGTGGGCTCCCAGTTCATTACCAACACCTTAACAATGACAGTGCTTTAAAACAATATAAAATCTGCAAACAGTGACTGAAGTGGCTGCAGACCAGATTATTTCTGCTGGAAAAATACCTACATTTATCTTGTTTCTTATGTAGTAAATTTTGTTTCTTTGTAGCCTGAGGAACTCTTGATACACACCCCAAATAATATCCAAGTTCTGCACCTCTAAAAGTTGTGATGCACAACTGAAGTGCTCTGACAACTTCACAGTTATCTTGCAAGCTGGAGAATCCTTCAGGACTATTCAGGAGATGGAGCAATTATATTACATACTCTCACTCTGTTTTGTAACTCCTGTTGATATTTATTGATAGTGATAAATGCATTTCGTTTTCAGCAAGAGTTATTACTTCTGCTTTTTCTAACAATATTTCAGGGTTGAAAAAGTGCAATTTCCAGGGCCGTGAAAACAACTCAAGTAGTGGAAAACAAGTTCTTATGACATGAAGACTAAGAAGGCCAGAAGCAGAGAGGCTCAAGTAGGTCTCAGTTCATACCTGAAATGGGAGATTGTTCTGCCTCTTTCTGAGAGTACATGACCTTTTACACCAGATAAAACCAGTTTTGGAAGTTACTTAACATTTAAACAATATTCCAAATTGAGAAATTATCCCATCCACTCAACATTTAAAGTCTTTAAAAGGTTTAACATGAGTCCATCATGGCTGTATGTGAAAAATTGTTTCCTCAAAAATAAAGATACTGAAATCTAAATTTTATGCAGATAAACAAGTCAGGATTAAAAAGACACACAGACACTTTCCCCCAAAACAGTGGCCTTCGATTTTATTATTTAGCCTTTTCCAAGCTGTCACTAAAACTTTACATTTTGTACAGTATTTTGTGTACCAAGGGAAAGAATTCTCTTTTACAAGAAGTTGTTCCATATTAAGGACCGTTGTGGATGCACCCATGATGTTTAAAAAACCTCTCGGACAAACCATGTAGAAATAAGTATGCAAAAACTGCAAAGAAAAACATTTAAGTAGCCAAAATTAAAAAGACCTTTGTGTGGCCCACACAGTCTGGCTTGGTTTCCACTAGGCTATTGCAGCCAAGTAGTCTTTAACCTCGGTTGGAGTGAGCCTCCTAAACCCAGCCTCGTTACAGATGCCAACCTCAATGTTGTCCTCTGTCATCTGCCCCTCAAAGCTCTCCTGTTAAAGGAAACACAGTTCAGTCAATCATATCAATGATTATTTAAGAAACTTCTTTCTTAAATGTTTTGCTAACCTTTAGTGTTAGGATAGCTGTATGAATGGCATCTTCCAGCTCCAAATCTTCATTGTACCTGCAAACAGACATCTGTGTATTTCAGCAAGGGAAAAGCTCCGTCCCAATTTTAATATCCTGGACTCTCCCAAAACCCAAATGCTACTAAAATATTTCTGTTTCTCAGACAAGTATTATTTGTAAGCACTATAATACTCAAAGTTATTAGTTTATTAATAATCAGTATTTTTCATACTCTGTATGTAACAATATTGCTGCAAACATGTTGAACACAGTGTTTACAATTCTCCATAAACACAAAAATTGGAGTTTAAATAAATCAGACTTCCTGTGCATGTATAAACAAGCAAACTGGAAGCATCACACCTTATATATTTTAAAATTTTGTTCTGCTGTAAGTGTGCATTTGTTTTAATCTGGCTGTTCTGTGTGGAACCTGAACACAACACAGCATCCTTTCAGACAAGCATCAACACATCACCTTTTCTCAAGGAATGTTTTCCCATTGACGTAGTTTTTGCCCATTGCTGTTGCTTTCCATGCAAAGTAAGCTCCCTGTAAAAGAAATAATCTGTTGAACTTTTGTGTAACTCAAACACTATGGATGCAATTCCTTGGTAAAAAAGGACAGGAGCAATTAGAAAAATATGGAATGTTCTGAGACCATGGCAGACAATTCTGGATCACATTCAGACTAATTTGAAATGAAACCTATGCTGTGAAAACCTACAGAACATTTGTATGGGGCCCCACCTATTTCATCCTCCTACTGCTCTGAAAGATGAATTTAGTCAGTCAATGGCATAGTTTTCATCTGGGGTTCCTTAAACACAAATAGTGTGTTTGCCTTTGAGAAAATGCACAGTCAGAGCCTTACTGAGGTTGACTCCACATTTTCTTCTTTCAGAAGAGGGGATTGAGTCCATCATCAGCAAATTTGCTGACGACACCAAGCTGGGAGGGAGTGTTGACCTGCTGGAAGGCAGCAGGGCTCTGCAGAGGGATCTGGACAGACTGGAGAGATGGGCTGATTGCAATGGGATGAACTGCAATAAACTCAATTGATTCTACGATTAAATAATATAAACGAGTTGCAAATCAGCCCTCCGGTTTACGTCAGCTGCTCACAGGATATTCAGCCATCTCTTCTAATCTCTTCTCTGACATGAGACCATCAGCAGGTCTGTACCTTAACCAAACTGCCTTAAGGCAT
Organism: Pithys albifrons albifrons; assembly: GCF_047495875.1. NCBI lineage: Eukaryota > Metazoa > Chordata > Aves > Passeriformes > Thamnophilidae > Pithys > Pithys albifrons. The sequence continues at coordinate 52,796,742 of NC_092464.1, forward strand.
CTGCATTGTGCTTTTTACACTGGAGCATCAGGTAGTAATTCAAACCTGTGAAGCTGATCACAGACTCACAGACTATTCTGAGCTGGAAGGGACCCACAAGGATCATCGAGTCCAACTCTTCAGTCAATGGCCCACACGGGGGATTGAACCCATGACCTTGGCATTACTACAACCAAGTTTTAACCAGCTGAGCTTATCAACAACCACTACGGTGACCTCGGTTTGTGCCTCAATCACTGCACCTCGCACGTGCATCCAGGTGTAGTTTTCCAGAAGAGCAGTGCAAACCCAGCAAATAAACTCACTTAACCACTGTCACTACATATTAAAGCACGTGCATTATGTTTCACAATGCAACAGGTTTTGGTTTAACTTCCACCCAGGTCTGAGCAGCATAAGCAATTTTTTTTCTGGTAACTGTTGCAGAAGGCCATTTTTGTTGGCACTGTCAGCTGGGTGGGGAGGCATGAAAAGGGATGCTGATGTCCCTCAAAAGAGGCTCCCATCCCTCAGGCAGTACAGGAACATGTGGGTACAGAATCATAGAATGCATTGGGTTGGTAAAGACCTCCGAGATCATCAAGCCCAACCCTTGGTCCAACTCCAGTCCCTTTACCAGATCATGGCACTCAGTGCCACGGCCAAGCTCACCTTAAAAACCTCCAGGGATGGGGAATCCACCCCCTCTCTGGGCAGCCCATTCCAATGCCTGAGCACTCTCTCTGCAAAGAATTTGTTTCTGATCTCCAACTTCAGTTTCCCCTGGCAGAGCCTGACTTGCTCCAGGCACCTACTGAACTGGCTCATTCTGACTTCTGAAGTTATGTTAAGGCATCTTTTCTTTCTGTAGCTCTGCATTGTTCTTCCCATCACAGACAGTGTGTCATGAGCACCCATGCAGTGTCCCACGTTTCATGAGAACAGCAGAATTCCAAGGGCAGGATACTCACAGATGGATCCGACTGGAATAGATACGGCCGCCCTTCGTTCCAGCCACAGATCAGCAGTGACACACCAAAGGGACGGACTCCACTGCGGGCAAGCACAGGAACAAATCACTCAGGGAAAGCCAAAGGGGACTGAGTTATTTGGGATGTGTTCACCTTCCCCCAAATGCTTCCCACCAGAGCAGAGCTGTGAGGAGTGACTACTCAACCAACAGAACAAAACACGAACAAACCCAAAATACACTGCCTTGTCTGACATGTCTGCAAGATACGAGACCATTCTCACCCGCTGCCAGTCCATGCCCCTCCCACTGCCCCACCTTCTGGGCACGTTATGCACTGAAAAACTGACTGTCTCACACAAAAACTCCAATCACTGTGCAGCTGCTACCCCTTATATTTAAAAAGCATCTTTCTAACACCTTGGCAATTCCTCCACATACCCAGACTGTGTGTATTCCTGCATGACAGAGGCAATTCTCTGCACCAGCTGGGCTGTCGGGATGGGCTCATGATACACCAGGTAGTACTGCTGGGCCAGTTTCCGAGCTCTGTGCACAAGGACCCTGGAAACAAACACAGGATTACTGTGGCAAAGAAGGTCTAACCAGAACTGGAAACTCCTAAAAACCATTATGCTAAGGAGCTGTATGTGTGGCATAACATCAGTGTGAGAAAACAGACTGTGCTGGATTATCTTCATCAATTGAGTAACCTCTGAAATACTTACACTCAAGCTAAGGTTGAGTCACACTCCTTTAATTCTTTAGATAAAAGGTTATTTGACAAGGCATTGAAGGCTGAGGGAGCTGGGGGTGTTTAGCCTGGAGATGAGGAGGCTCAGAGGTGACCTCAGGACTGTCTAGAACTCCCTGAAGGGAAGTTCTGGCCAGGTGGGGGTTGGTCTCTTCTCCCAGGCACTCAGCAACAGGACAAGGGGACACGATGGGCTCAAGCTCTGCCAGGGGAAATTGAAGTTGGAGATCAGAAAGAAATTCTTTGCAGAGAGAGTGCTCAGGCATTGGAATGGGCTGTCCAGAGAGGGGGTGGATTCCCCATCCCTGAAGGCTTTTAAAGTGAGATTGGCCGTGCCACTGAGTGCCATGATCTGGTAAAGGGACTGGAGTTGGACCAAGGGTTGGACTTGATGATCTCCGAGGTCTTTTCCAACTCAATCCATTCTGTGATTCTGTATTAAGAAAAACTTCAAGTGAATGTCACCTACAGTGTCATACAATACAGGATTGTGACACATACTTACAAACAGCTAATTGCTCCCTGCTTCTTACACTTCTCATACAAAAGTGGATCTAAATGGCGATCAAACAAAATGTTTTCATACCTGTAATCTGGACCCATTCCACTGTACACTAAACCTATGTGTTTGGTAATTGGTTCTACTTTGTGGACACTCCTTTCATCGTACAGAATGGATTTCTGCTTCTTTTCAGTCGCCAACACCACTCCATTTGCAGCTGGAAAGAACAAGAATGTTTTTTAAATATTAAACTAAAACTACAGAAAGCGGCCAAAACACAGATCAAGTTTAGGAAACTGTAAAAATTTTCTTCCTCTATTTTAAAAAATCCCTTGAAGTTTACAATCATGTTAAAGAGAGAGACTTTGATGAATCCACCCTGTTTCTCACTTTAAATAACCACACAGCTCCCACCTATTAAAACATCAGAAAATCCACTCAAAGAGTAACAAAAGGAAAGATAAAGGAAGATCCAACACACAGGACCCAGTACACAATCAAAGCTGGCTTAGGACTCTCAAAGGAAAGTCAGAATCACAAATACTTCACCAGAGTAGTTATTTTCTGGACATACCTTTAATCCCAACTGATGGAGCTCCTGCAGCTACTGCAGCCAAAGCATATTCAATCTGAACAAGCTTTCCAGAAGGACTGAAAAAGGAAGATAAAAAATAAAGATTAACATAATTCCAATGTGCTCAAATATTTCCTACAACAATCTGATGTCAACTTGCCTTTTTTAAGCCTCTTTACCTCTGGCAACAGCATATTCTGATGAGAATTAAAAACCCCAAAAGACCCCAAAACAGCAAAACCCCACAGGTCTTCAATTTTGTTTTAATGATCCATGTCACTCTGGTTGCAGGATCATCAGCTATCAAGCTGACACAGTGACTTATTCATAAGGAGAGGGATCCAGGGGTCTGTTCTCAATCCCCAGGCAGAAGGACAGCACAGAGACAGCCACCCACTAGATAAGTGATTTTCCAAGTGGGATCTGTTCCCTGGGCTGCATTTCAGGCACTGCTGCTTTAATAGTTGCAAAAGTAAAATAGAAAATTATGTAACTCAGAGCTTAGGTTAGAAAAACCTTAGTTAGAAAAACAAAGCAAGCAATAATCAATGAGTGTAGTCATTCATACACTGAGGAAACAGGATATGAAGGTGATGATGTAGCAATTCTGCCTTCTCCACTACAAAACACCAACAAATCAGAACAGCTCCGAGCACACGGTGCTTCTGTACAATATAGAAAGTTTCTAACTCCCTCAGGAGACCATTTCTGAAAGCTAATAGAGAACTCAACCTACTTGAGCAGAGCAAGTTTGCTGCTTCTGTCCATGAAGAACATTCTTTTCAGCATTTTGGGTCTCAGACTGCTTCACCTGTTTAACTGCCACAAGCCTTTAGCACCCCACTCTGCAATTACACAGCATAACTCTCCTCTGAGGTTAAGGGGGGCATCTTTACTGCAAGCAGCATAAAGATTCTTGACTTTTTCATAGAATCACAGAATGGATTGGGTTAGAAAAGATCTCCGAGATCATCAAGTCCAACCCTTGGTCCAACTCCAGTCCCTTTACCACATCATGGCACTCAGTGCCACGGCCAATCTCACCTTAAAAACCTCCAGGGATGGGGAATCCACCCCCTCTCTGGGCAGCCCATTCCAATGCCTGAGCACTCTCTCTGCAAAGAATTTCTTTCTGCTCTCCAACTTCAATTTCCCCTGGCAGAGCTTGAGCCCATCGTGCCCCCTTGTCCTATTGCTGAGTGCCTGGGAGAAGAGACCAACCCCCACCTGGACAGAACTTCCCTTCAGGCAGTTCCAGACAGTGCTGAGGTCACCTCTGAGCCTCCTCTTCTCCAGGCTAAACACCCCCAGCTCCCTCAGCCTCTCCCCACAGCACTTGTGCTCCAGTCCCTTCTCCAGCCTCCTTGCTCTTCTCTGGACCTGCTCCAGCCCCTCAGTACTTTTCCTTATTTTGACAGTTTTTCTTTTCTCTATGTAAAACACAGCCCTGAACAGCTAAACAGCTTCATCAAAAAATGAATGGAAGGTAATTTCCTCTTCTCTGAATTAATCTGAAGTCTCTCTGCGTTAGAGAACACTTGAGCAGATGCCACTCCAAATATTCACTCTCCATATAATCCAACCCCCATCCAGTCTGTGCACAACACAAGGTGCAAGGAGAGCAGCGACTGCAGAGTGTAACAGGAAAGGAAATAAACAATTTTAAAACTCCTCTGCTTCGTTCACTCCCGCATCTGCAGCGCCTGTTCTGACGGACCTCTCAAGGTGCCACAGCTCAGCTGTCACCGCTCGTTTCCAGCGAGCTCAGAACCATCACACAATCATTCCTCAGCCCGAAGCCTGTGTGGGCACCCTGGGTTTGCTCAGTTCTCTCGCCAAGCGCTGCTGCAGGGCAGAACTAGCACAGAGACAGCTCGTGGCTCTGTCCCATAGCGGCTCTGCCCCGGAGCGGCGAGAGGGGCCGGGGAGCGGCGAGAGGGGCCGGGGAGCGGCGAGAGGGGTGCGGGAGCGGCGAGAGGGGTGCGGGAGCGGCGAGGGGGGCCGGGGAGCGGCGAGGGGGGCCGGGGAGCGGCGAGGGGGGCCGGGGAGCGGCGAGGGGGGCCGGGGAGCGGCGAGGGGGGCGCGGGAGCGGCGAGGGGGGCGCGGGAGCGGCGAGGGGGGCGCGGGAGCAGCGCCCGCAACGGGGTCCGCGGAAAGCGACAGGCACCGCCGGGAGCGGAGCTATCCCGCAGCCCCGCCTGCCCCTGCAGCTCCTCCGCTCGGGTGGCCGCATGTGCCCCTCGGCCAAGGCCAGGCCCGCCCGCTCCCCGCCGCTCTCCCTCCTATGTGGGTCCGGCCCCGCTGCCCCCCACGCCCGCAGGCCCGATGACTCTGCAAAGTGCCCCGTCGGTCCTGCGTGTCCGCCGCGGGCAGTCCGCTCGGCGCAGGCTGCGGACCGCCCTCCCTCCCGCTGTCCCGGCCGGCGCTGCCCCCTCCGTGGGCGCCGCGGCCGCCCGAGCCGGCACCTGAAGGTGGTGAGGGAGAAGCTGTAGCCGCGCTCCGCCATCTTGGCACTAGTCCCTGCGGCCCCCGCGCCGGCCCCTTCCGCGCAGGCGCGGCAGCCCCTCCCGCTCCCAGCGCGAGGGCACGGCGAGCGCGCTGATTGGCGCGGCGACGGGGCGACCCAGGACGCGGTTGGCGGAGAGGAGCACCGCGAGGCATGCTGGGAGTTGTAGTCCTCAACCAACCCGCGCCGCCTCTTCCTCCTCGTGCCCAAAGGAATGCTGGGAGTTGTAGTCTCACCCCTCAGCCCCGCCATGCCACGCCGGGCCGCTGGCACTCGCTTTCCCAGGAGGCTCCGCGACAGGCGCGCCCTCCCTCAGGGCTCCGCGGCCATGGCGGCGCTGGGGCTGCTCCGCGCTGTCCTCCAGCGCTGCTGCCGCCGCCTGCAGCAAGGCCTCGGCGGCCACAGCCCGCCCTGGGGTAAGTCCGAGTTATTCTCCGCCCCGCTGAAGGAACTGGAAGCGTTCCTGTGTCACCTGTTCCGGGTGGCCCGGACAGGCCCCCTCCACACCCTGTGACTCTGTGAGGGGCGACGTCGGGGCTGCGGGGCCCTTGTGCGGCCCTGGGCTCAGGAAGGGAGCGGGGCGAGGGTTCCACCCCGAACTCCTTCCAGCGGCGGTGGTGGCACGTCCGTGTCGTGTTCTTGTGGCCGCACGCGGAAATGGGGCTTTGCCGTAAGGAATTTCTGTTTCACAGTCATAAAATATTCTGGGTTGGAAGGGACCCACAAGGATTGCGTCCAGCCCTCAGCCCGGCACAGGAGTCACATCCTGTGCGCCAGAGCATCATCCAAACCCTCCTGGAGCTCTGGCAGCCTCGGGGCTGTGCCCACTGCCCTGGGGAGCCTGCTCAGTGCCCACCACCCACTGGGGGAAAAGCCTTTTCCTGAGATCCAACCTGACCCTGCCCTAACACAGCTCCAGCCCATTCCCTGGGTGCTGTCCCTGCCCTGACACAGCTCCAGGCCATTCCCTGGGTGCTGTCCCTGCCCTGACACAGCTCCAGGCCATTCCCTGGGTGCTGTCCCTGCCCTGACACAGCTCCAGGTCATTCCCTGGGTGCTGTCCCTGCCCTGACACAGCTCCAGCCATTCCCTGGGTGCTGTCCCTGCCCTGACACAGCTCCAGCCATTCCCTGGGTGCTGTCCCTGCCCTGACACAGCTCCAGCCATTCCCTGGGTGCTGTCCCTGCCCTGACACAGCTCCAGCCCATTCCCTGGGTGCTGTCCCTGCCCTGACACAGCTCCAGGCCATTCCCTGGGGGCTTTCCCTGCCCTGACACAGCTCCAGGCCATTCCCTGGGGGCTGACCCTGTCCCACAGAGCAGAGATCAGTGCCTGCCCCCTCTCAAGGAAGTTGTCCCTACCATGAGGTTTCCCCTCAGTCTCCTCTTCTCCTGCTGAACACACAAAGTGCCCTCCGTGTCCCCTCCATGCCCTTCCCCATCTTTGTTGCCCTCCTTTGGACACTCTCTATGAGCTTGACATCATTCCTATGTTGTGGTGCCCCAAAACTGCACCCAATATTCAAGGTGTGGCCACATCAGCACAGAGCAGAGTGGGACACTCTTTTCCTTTCCCCTTCAGGACCAGCACTGGCTGTGCAGGCTCCAGCTTTCCTCCCACACGCAGCCGATGCCGGCAGCGACAGCGGTGCCGAGGCAGAGCCGGGGCTGTGGGACAGCCTGGTGTGGATGGCGGTGCCCAAGAAGCGTCGCACCATCGAGGTGAACCGCTGCAGGCGCCGGCACCCCAGCAAGCTCATCAAGGAGAAGGTGATCCCCAAAGCCCCACGGGTCCTGGTGGAGGGGGCAAACAGGGCACAGTGACCTCAGCACTGTCTGGAACTCCCTGAAGGGAAGTTCTGGCCAGGTGGGGGTTGGTCTCTTCTCCCAGGCACTCAGCAATAGGACAAGGGGGCACAGGCTCAAGCTCTGCCAGGGGAAATTGAAGTTGGAGAGCAGAAACAAATTCTTTCCAGAGGGAGTGCTCAGGGATTGGAATGGGCTGCCCAGAGAGGGGGTGGATTCCCCATCCCTGGAGGTTTTTAAAGTGAGATTGGCTGTGGCACTGAGTGCCATGATCTGGTAAAGGGACTGGAGTTGGACCAAGGGTTGGACTTGATGATCTTGGAGGTCTTTTCCAACCCAATCCGTTCTATAATTCTATGATATTTGCCCCTTTATCATCTCATTTATTGGAGAGAATCATTGCAGTGCCCAGCACCAGCTGAGGAAGGTTTCTGGGCTTTGTTTCTTAGTAAAGAAGCTTAAAAGACACTGTGATCTTTAAAATGCTGTGTGTGAGGTGTGTTCATCATGTGTGACAGCAGTTTGTGGTTAAATAAACAGTGGTACTTTAAGTGCAAGCCAACTACATGTGAATTTTGGCTGTAAGTGGAAAAGGTCTGTGCTTTCTGTGCATCTAATTGAGTCTTTAGTCTTCCAAACATCAATTAAGCATAATGACTTTGAGAACCAACTTCACAGGCTGGTTTTAATAGTAATCATTTGACATAGCAACACATCACAGAAAAATTACATAGAAAAATAGATTTTTAAGTGGTAACTGAACTTCTCTGATATTTCACTTAAAATTCTTAGTAATTTGTGAGTTCTCTCTGTTTGTTTTGTTGCTGCTGTTCAAATGACGAATTATGTATTTCCCACTGTTGTTTCAGAGGAACATTGATGTTTGTCCTGAGTGTGGAAACTTGAAGCAGAAACACGTCCTTTGTGGCTATTGTTATGCAAAGGTCAAAGCAGAAACTCGGCTGATACGGATGGAAATAGGGAAAAAGGAGGGAGGACCATTTAATGCTCCAACTGTAGAGACTGTTGTCCTTTATGATGGAGAAAAGCCCACGGAGAAGGATGAAGGCAAGCGGATCATTGAAAGAGCCAGGAAACGTCCATCTTGGTTTGTTCAAAGCTGAGGCTAAAGAATCAATCCCAACAAAAACAGGTGCTGCAGCAAGACAAACAGTTATTTTCAAGAATGTTTTTCTCCTTCATTTAATGAGAATACAGAACACCTACGAACTTTTGGGAAGTCTGCTTGGTTTGTGTGTCATGCCATATGATTGGCAGCCAGATATTGTTTCTGTAGGATACAGTAGGAAATGCTTCTTAGTGGTACATCATAGCAGTCAACAGAGAAATCGGGATCTGCTTTGGATTTGGACATTGTGTGCAGTACACTGAATAATTTGCATGCTAATGTTCTGTGCTGGTTCTGTAATTAACATCTTTTTTACAAAGGGAAAACATTCACAGATGTACAATAAAGTGTGTTCAGTTTCCTGGGGAAATCTGCTTTCTGGCTTTCGCTGCTGCTCTTTTGGAGGGAGAAAAACTGTTGAAAACAAATGTTGAGTAGAAACAAAGGATATTTGCAAGGAAAGATACAGTTATTTTGTTATTTCTGTGGTCGGGATCTCTCCCCAATGCTGCTGTTGGAGATGATTGGTGATCCTCCTGGTTTTGAGCAAAACAGTGATTGCTACTTAGTATTGATACTTTTTCTGCAGTGGACTGAAGGCTGAGTGATCCCTGCTGTTGTCAGTATGCAAAATGATTTTCTGTCTTAAAGGGATAAGGAAAGCCTATTTTTCCCACCTTACAGTGCACTTGATCTCTTGAAAAAAATAACAAATTGAAGTGTAATAACTGGAAATCTGTAAACTTGGCAAGGGTCAAAGCTGGGTCTTTGCAGCCATTGCCATTAAGTCATCCCAGTGGTCAGTGTTTGCTTGGAAAAGTGCAGGCAGCTGCCGTGGCTCCCTCTGGAGTCCTGCAGGGAGGGAGCAGCTCTGCCCTCGGTGGTGCAGTCACAGCACCTCACTGTGGGTTTCCCTTTGGTTTTAACCACACAGCAGCACCTCTGCATTCAGGCTTTACATCTTTTCAGTTTTTGTTTGGGGTTTCAATATACAAACAGTGCTCTTTGGTATTATGGCTCAGCCAGCTTAATTTGCTGCCAAAAACGCAGGACTGCCCCAGCTGGGTCTGGGTTGTCCCTGTGTTTCTGTGGAACTTCAGTGTGTGTGTTCCTGTGCTGGTTCAGGGAGCAGTGCTGGCTTAGAATTGTTCCCTGGCTTTCTACATCTTGTTTTTTCAGTGGGCACCTCCCTGTAGCTTGGCTGCTGTGAGGGGCAGAACAGTGGCAATGTGGACTGGAAGAACATGAAAGGGGAGGACACAGGACCATGACTACACAACAGCCTTCATTGACAGTTGGCTGAGCTCCTTGTGCCTGCTTAAGGAGTGGGCAGGAGTGCTTTGCTTTGGCTTTCCTTACTCTGGATCCCATGTTAGTGATGCCGTGAGAGACCCCAGCAAAGCAGGACTCTGAGCCCAGCTGGTGTGGGATAAGATAAAAAGTGAAAGTCCTTTAGTATCAGGCCCAGGGCCCACAGGAACACATATTGATACACCCTGATTTCCATGGTTTTTATAATATTGTCTACCCAATCCCCAGGTCAAACATCTCTCAGTCCAGCCCCATCCTGCCCCTGGTCACACCTCCTCAGGATTTGAGTCAGGGGTCTCTTCATCATTCTCTTCTTCCTCAGCACACACAGGGCTCTTGGAGCTTTTCCACTGTTCTTAGACCCAAGGTTGGTGGCTCACGTTTATGTCTCATTCTTCAGGCCTTTCTGATAGTCTTCAGTTTTCTGCCTTGAAGAGAGTCTAAACAACTAAAAGAATTTGAGCTACTGATAAGTGGCAGAGGTTGGCATGTATAAACATTGAACTTAAGCTGCTAGAAATATTAGCACACTAAATTTACGTTTTACTACAGTTACAAGTACTTCTAAAATTATAAAAATGAAAAAATAAAAAAAATCAAGAACTCTTTAGGCATCATTAGAAAGCATAACTGGTAGGAACAGATGTTAGTGGAGATGTTAAATTTCCTCCAGACAAGGGAATAATGAAAGCTGGTAAGTGTAAATTGATGCCATTTAGTTGACAGTATCTGAGTGAACAACATAAGCCCTTTTGATTTGTCCAAACAGGATTTATTCCGGTCGTGTGTGGTTTTTTCCACTTGTTTGGAAGTGAAGCCAGTAAAAGGTGTCCAGCAGAATGTGGAGTGGAAAGCTGACTTTGACAGAACTGCATGAGATGAGACTGACATAGCAGAGGGAGGATCAGCCAAGCAGTAAGACACATGCACACCTTTCCCTCAGGACAGCAGGTTTTAGGGAGAGGTGAGGGTTTTGTTTGTTTGTCCACATATAGAAAATCATAGAATCATAGAATGGATTGGGTTGGAAAAGACCTCAGAGATCATCAAGTCCAACCCTTGGTCCAACTCCAGTCCCTTTACCAGATCATGGCACTCAGTGCCACGGCCAAGCTCAGTTTAAAAACCTCCAGGGATGGGGAATCCACCCCCTCTCTGGGCAGCCCATTCCAATGCCTGAGCACTCTCTCTGCAAAGAATTTTTTTCTCATCTCCAACTTCAATTTCCCCTGGCAGAGCTTGAGCCTGTGCCCCCTTGTCCTGTTGCTGAGTGCCTGGGACCACTTACACCTTACCAATTACACTTAGTTGCTTTTTATATATTAATATTTTTGACAGTTCTCTTAAGAAATAAGCTAAGTTAGCCTGGGATATTGAGAGTCACAGGTTAGTTTCTCAGTAACACAGAGGTACCATTAAAAAAACGCCACTGTTTTTCTCTAAACATGAGGGAGGACATGCAGCTTCTGCTAGTGGAGTAAATGTGATAATCATCAGTGCATTGCATTAGTTTATTGCATTACAGCATTGGTGAAGCAATGAAGTTGCTTTACAAACAGTCCTTATGAAACATGGGTGAAGTTTGGCTGTGTCACTGCCCAAGTGTTTTAAAATCCTTGCTGGGTCATGGTTAGGCAATGATTCCTACCTTGAATCCCATCAGGTTGTGGCTCTAGGCAGCAGTGGGAGCCAAGAAAACTGATTAATATTCAAGCATCAGGTCGAGTTCTGTGCATCCTATGGGTAAGAAATGAAGCAAAGGGGCAGGAAGCCCCCATGTATGAGCAAGGAGCTTCTGGCAAAAGATGAAGAGAAGAAATAAGTTCACAGAATGTTGAAAAAGAGACAGGGCACTTGGGCAGATGGGAGGGATAGAGGAATGTTTTCAGGAGTATGCAGGCATGTGATGTGCAAGGCTAAGGTCCATCTGGAATTAAGTCTGTCAAGGACAACAAGAGCATCTTCTTCAAGCACATCAGTAGCAAAAGGAAGACTGGGAAAACATGGGCCCACTGCCGATGGTGACAAAGGATACAGAGAGGGAGGAGTCACTGAATGTCTCTTTTGCTTTGGTCTTTACATTAATGCAGCACTCAGGAAGCCGTGACCCTGCAGGCAAGTGAGGAATTCTGGAGACAGGAAGGTTCTGTACTGGTTGAGAAGGGTCAGGTTAGAGTTGTGGGTGTCAAGGCAAACTTAATGCCCATAAATCCATGTCCCCTGATGGGATGCACCCTCAAGTGATGAGGGAGCTGGGAGGTGTTATTGCTCAACCACTCTCCATCTGCTCTGTAAGATCCTGGAGAAGAGGAGAGGTGCCTGAGAACATGAGGAACTTCAAAAGGAGCAAGAAGGAGGACCCACGGAACTATAAACCAGTTAACCTCACCCTAATCCCTGGAAAGCTGATGGAATGGCTCATCCTGGTTGCCATCTCTAAGCATGTGGAGAAAAAGGTTGTCCGTGGATCCACCAAGGGCAAATCAGGCTTGACCAATCTGAGAGCTTTGTGTGGTGCAATGACTGGCTGGGGAGGTGAGAGGAAAGCAGTGGTTAATGCCTGCCTTGACTCAGCCAGGCTTCTGATGCTGGTTTCCACAACATTCTCATAGGAGGGAACTCGCTGAACAGCAGATCCCAGAGGGCTGTGATCACTCCAGAGTCCAGCTGGAGGTCTGTGGCTACAGTGTGCCCCAGGGGTCAGGACTGGGTCCAGTCTTGTTCAGCTCATGATTGGCCTGGATGAGGGGACAGAGTGCACGTTTGCTGATGATGCAGAACTGGGAGGAGTGGCTGATATCTCAGCCTGCTGTGCAATGTTCTGTGAGACCTGGGCAGGCTGGAAAGTGGGGCACTGAAGTTCTACCAAGGCAAGAGTAGGGTCCTGCACTTGGGGAGGAACAACCCCAGGCACCAGTACCAGCTGGGGGCTGACCTGCTGGGAGGCAGCTCTGCCTGGGACTCCTGGGGGACAACAAGGTGTCCATGAGCCAGCAGTGTGCCCTTGTGGCCAAGGCCAAGGGTATCCTGGGCTGCACCAGGAGCAGCACTGCCAGCAGGTCAAGGGAGGTGATCCTGCCCCTCTGCTGAGCCCTGGGGAGGCCTCACCTGGAGTGCTGTGTTCCGTTCTGGGCTCCTGCACATCCAGCAGAGGGTGACAAAGGTGATTAAAGGATTGGAGCATCTTTCTTACGAGGGCAGGCTGAGGGAGCTGGGCCTGCTCAGCCTTGAGAAGAGATGACCTTATCAAGGCACACAAATGTCTTAAGGGAAGGTGTCAAGTGGATGGGGCTCAACTCTTTGTCAGTGGGTAAAGTAAACAATTTTCGGCAGAGAGAAAGGACTTCACACAACAAGCCTATGAGGTTTATAGTGAAGACCCTTTATTACACACAGCACACAGTTTATATAGGTTTAGAACTACATCTTATTGGCTAAATAAAGTTTCACACCACCATGCTAAAACCTTTAATTGGTTAAACCCCATATCTCACAAGTCCCATGTTTTATATTATTTTATCCTGGCTGTTTTCACGCACCTGCAGAGTTCTGTGAGAACCTACTGTGTGAACTCTTGGGGAGTAACCTCCTCCCTACCAGCCAGTAGCAGCTGAGCTCCTTGCTGCTTCTAGCTGATAGCTAAGTCTCACAGGGTCTGTGCAGGCTGGCTTCAGTCTTACAGGATCTTATATAGATCTGAATTGCTCACTTTTGATTTTATTGTAGCTACAAGTGGGGCCAGCAACAGGATGAGGGGCAACGGGCACAAACTGAAACACAGGAAGTTCCATGTGAATATGAGGAAAAACTTGACTGTGGTGAGTAAGGCTGAGCACTAGAAGGGGTTGCCCAGAGAGGTTGTGGACACCTTTTCACTGGAGATATCCAAAAACTGTCTGGGTACAATCCTGTGCAACCTGCCCCATGTGAAGCTGCTTTATAGCAAGAGGTTTGGAGTAGATGATCTCCAGAGGTCCCTGCCAACCCCAACCCTTCTGTGATGCATTTCATAGCCATACAGTTTATGTTAGTACGGCTTATGTGCAATCCAGACAAGAAGAGATGCTTGATAATGATTTATAGTCATTTCTGAGCAATGTGAGGGGAAAGTCAGTAAAATATCTGGTATTCATGGTGTTTAAAAGAAAAATTAGAACCAGCTGACAAATACTGAAGATTCATACATGCAATTGATACAGTACTGATTAATTTTCTGTAAAAGGAATTATCTTCAGTGAGAGAGCCTGACTTTTCCTTCAATTGAAGAGCAAAGGAAATCTCACTTTCAGAGATTCCCTGTATTAACTCTGATAATTAAAATCTCCATTATTAAAAAAAACTTAAAAAAATCAAAATTCCTCAAAATATGTGGCATTGTGTTTTACTTGAAATAAGCCCTGTTTATATGTAATTTTGACAGATATATAAAGTGCAATAGTGCTAAAATAGAAACATACACTTTTGGAAACAGTGTAAATTAAAATTAATGAAGGGCAAGCTGGTTGTTGCAAATGCTGTGCTCTAGAATCCAGTAATTTCACTTTGATTCTTTGGGTACCTGCCAGAAGTTGAAACAGACATTTTTTGTCTGAAAATGTCATATGATTAAATGCATGTTACATTTGATTGTATTGTTTCTTCCATAAGGATTTTATGTAAAAAAATAGTTTATTTTACATTTTAGGAAGATCCATGAAGGTGATGCAATGTCCTACAATACAAGGATGCAGGTTGCTAATTAATTATGTATCATACCAAGATCTGCAGACATAGAGGTGATTCTGGCAGAGATCACTTACAATATCCTTAAAGGCTGATAAACCAAGTTCCTCCTTAATCACTCATTTAGCAAGAAAATGTTAATAAATGTTTCTGCACAGTCCTCATCTATTCTGTTGAACAGGATGTGCCATCGAGAGCTGCTGTTTGACCTAAAATACCCTTTTTCACAGCACTAGGTGGCAGCGCAGCGCAGCTTTCCCGCAGGGCCGAAACAGACGCCTCAGATCCATCACAGGCGAGGTGGGAACGGTGTCAGAGCCAATAAATGTGCCCTTCTGTGAGCAACACAGCCGAGAAAAGACTGAATTCGGTAAATACAAAGGAAAATACCATGTTTCTGAAATCTAAACTAATACATTGTGATTAATTTTTCCAACTGTATTTAATTCAGTCTCTACAAAGAACTATTGCACTGGCTTTTGTGTATATGCACTTCTCTTTGTTGCATGAATTATTTGAAATTGCAGTTGTACCTATCATTTCTCCTTAATTACATATGGCTTTTTATGCTCCTTTCTATGCCTAATATATTCAGTTAATTCATATTTTATTTACACAGCTAGAAAGTTCTAAAAGTAACAGACCTGGTGGCATTCCAATGAACTTCCAGGCATAAGTGTCTTGAGTTCGTGGAGTCATAAGGATCAATTTGTAAACAGCAGACAGGAACTGGAAAGAAAAGGAAACCAGTGTGGTCTTGAAAATTAACTGCTGAGAAGGGAACAGAAGATTTTGTGCTTCTTCAGAATTTTAAATTGTTTTGGAAACACACAAGTGATGGTCTCTTCTCTCAGGCACTCAGCAATAGGACAAGGGGACACAGGCTCAAGCTCTGCCAGGGGAAATTGAAGTTGGAGATCAGAAAAAAAATTCTTTCCAGAGAGAGTGCTCAGGTATTGGAATGGGCTGCCCAGAGAGGGGGTGGATTCCCCATCCCTGGAGGTTTTTAAGGTGAGCTTGGCCGTGGCACTGAGTGCCATGATCTGGTAAAGGGACTGGAGTTGGACCAAGGGTTGGACTTGATGACCTCAGAGGTCTTTTCCAACCCAATCCATTCTATGATTCTTTCAAACATCCCATATTTCAGTTTTCACTGGTTAAGGACAATAGATATACATAGAAGAAAGTGTATAGGGTTTATTTCATATTGACTAAGCTGGATAAACCTATGAAAAGCAAACCTGAAACTGGAGCAGAAGACCCAAAACAAAACTTTTGTGGAGTTGTCAACATACAGTAATTTGGCAGGGATTTCTCTGAAGTGCCACTCCCAGATCATGTGATTTTTTAAATTTGTTTTTAATAAGGCAGATTTCCTGATTACAATATGGTGGCTCAAAGATGAAGAAGCAAACATTTGGAAGAGCACTCAGCAGAAATCCAATCCTGTATTATTATTTTCTGAAGTGTCATACCTATAAAACCAATCCTGTGATTTCAAACAGATGAGGTATACCTGGTGTGTTCTGATTATCCAAACACACAATCATCTAACTGTTTGCCTTTATTTCTTCAAAGCACACACACTGTTGTCTGTACAAGATGATTCTGATAGAGTTGTTCTCACTACTCAAGCATACAGAAATGTTCTGACATGATCTGGGTGTAACATTAACCCTTTGTGTGTCCTAAATTTGGGGTCAGCTCAGGAGGAAGAGCCACCATAAATGCAGCGTGTGTCACGGCGTGGGAAGGGCAATCAGCCCCTACTTTCTGCATCCATTCCAGGCTGTTCTAATGCTGTTTCTATTCCCAGCCCCATCACACAGGCTCAGCAGCTTGTCTGGCAACATGGCTCACAGCTCTGCTTCCCATGGTGCTGCAGCTCCAGAGCACACTGGGTGACATTCTCTCAGTGGAACTGAGGATTTTGAACAGACTGTTGGAAAGATACACATTTCGTTTTATAATCTGGGATTACTATTAAATACAAAGAATAGTGGGTTTGTAGGGGCTGTATTGAATGGCTTAAAGCTCATAATTGACAGGCCAGTCCTGCAGGAAAGGTTTGTTCTAAATATACTGCATTTGGAAGTTCCTACTTATTCATTTTTGACTGTTCCTACTCAGTCACAGTCAGATCCAGTAGAACATCTAAGGTGTTTTGAAGAATAACATCAGGTTTCTGTCCAGTTGCAGATATCTCACATAATTCAGATTAGCTCAGTTGGTTAAAACTTGGTTGCAATAATGCCAAGGCCATGGGTTCAATCCCCTGTGTGGGCCATTGACTTAAGAGTTGGACTCGATGATCCTTGTGGGTCCCTTCCAACTTAGAACAGTCTGTGAAAGTCTGTGAAATAGTTTAATTCTGTCACTCTTAAACAGGATAAATGATACCTTGATCTTCAAGAAGCCATTGCCTTTATCAGGATTTCTTTTAAAGGAAATCGTAATTCCAAGTGACTGAGATACAGACTAAAAATCATCAAGCTGTTGGTTACAAAGTCACTTAATGCAATTGTCACGTGAAAGGGGGGAGAGACAGAAATGCAAAGGCTTCCGGTCCCACCTGTATTAATATAAAATTATTAGCCATAACTGTCCTCAGAACAATCAGAGCTTTATGAATCCAGCACTGCCTGTTGACTCTGGACAGAACACAGGCTGGAAAGATTTTTGACTTTCCTATGAGGACCACACTTAAGTCAGGGAGAACTTGTAGCTATATAAGCATCTCCAGAAAATTAGAGCCTTATGCACCCAACACTGCCTATCAAACATGGATAGCACACAGGTTGGAAGGGTTTCTGACCTTTCATATGAGACCACACTTAATAGCAAGAAAAGAACTTTCCCCACAACAGCTCCCGAAATAACATTTATTATTACAAGTATGTGACAGTTATTGTGGGATTAATGTTGCTGGTGTTAACGTTTACCTGCATGATTGTATTTAATTGATAATAAAAGGCCCCAAAAGAAACCAGCACAAAACACATTTTACACAGACAAGCATATCAAAGTTTCAATACATCGGTGTATCCCATTCTCACAATAGACAGAAACTAGAAACAAAAACTATTAACTAAAAACACAACCACCCAAATCACTTATCTGGGCACCCCCTCAGTAACACAGGGCAATAAAATAGATTGCACACCACCTTCTCTGGAACACAAAGCAAAAGGAAAGAACAGAGCTGCTTCTCATCAACATACATGTTGAAAAGGAACTGCTCACTGTAAAAGAGCACAATAACTAATATAAAGTAAGGTATATATTTAGTAAGTAGCAAAGTGTAAAGCAAGTTACTGTTATTAGTATTAAAGTAGCAAAACACAGTTAGTAAATAAAGTGCTTATAGAATAAGAATCAAAGTAGCTGTTAGCATAAGATATAGGATAGAATGTATGAAGTAATAAGCTTTGTGAGAGTAAAGTATAAGATATAAAGTGTAGCAAGCACATGGTTTCTAACCCCTGCATTGTCTGAAGAGGTGGAAAGAGGCAGGGCAAGCAGAAATTGGGCATTTCTCCCCAATTTTGGCTTATACTCCATCTCTTTTTATACCTTTTTTTCCTTTAGGTGGTTTGTGTGACTAAAGTCAATACTTTGGGGGTGATAGACAGCACAGGACTGAAGGGCTCCCTGTGTAGTCATAGAAGATATCGCAAAGGAGGGCCATGTCATCTTTACAACACTCCAGCCTTTGTTAATCTTATCAGTTTGAAAGCTCTTTGTCCTCTGCTGGGAGCAACCCCCTGGGGGGCTGAGACGTTTCCCTCAACTCATCAAGCAGGGCCATCACCCCACAGCAATCATGAAATCTTTGTTTTTAAATTTTTGATTTTTTAAGTTGAAATCAAGGAAATAATGAACATTAAGCCTGTCTGTTGCCAACATCCATCATGAGACATCCCTGGAGCCCAAGTGAACGGATAACTGCACAGTGCTCGTGTGTGTGGCACTGCAGAAACAGGGGCAGAGCAAATACCACAGTCATGCACCACCACTTTGGTGTTAGCAATTCATCCAGGAAGC
The DNA here is from genome assembly GCF_047495875.1 of Pithys albifrons albifrons. Taxonomy (NCBI): domain Eukaryota; kingdom Metazoa; phylum Chordata; class Aves; order Passeriformes; family Thamnophilidae; genus Pithys; species Pithys albifrons. Next base: position 52,815,038 of record NC_092464.1, read on the forward strand.
CAAATGGCACAATTACTGTGTGACAGGTGGCAAACTGAGGTGCCAGAAGAGCAGAGGAATTCCACAAAACTGCTCCCTGGGTCAGTGGCAGAGGAAGGAACAGAAGGTATTTGCAGATTATCAGCCTGTTGTACTCTCTGCTGTGTCACGGGTTAGGGAATAATGACAATTGTCACTTGTGATGGCCATTAATGCAGTTAAGTTCATGCTTTGATCAAGTAAACTGCTGCAAAGATACCACACATCAAAACATTTGATAGCCCATGAGAGCCTTTATGCAGAGCTCTGGTTTACTACTAAATGATACCCCCTTTATCTTTACTTTTTTTTCCTCCTTTCACTGAAGAACAGGAGGAAAACTGATTTTTACAGGAAGCTTCCAAGGACCAAACCCCATCACTTCTCATCTGCAGAAAGAATGTCTTACCCTAAAAGAAAAGCCATTCTGTGCAGTAAGGTTATATTTAAAACAGGATGGCTCAGCTGGACAACAATGGCAGAATCTGTCCCCAGGAATTTTTAATGGATGAGTCTAAAAATAAGTGTAGTCCTAGAAATAAAGGATTTCTCCTCCACAGATTAGATTCCTTTAGTCCAGGAATAAGGTGCCCTCTTTATCTGTTATATACAAGACATTCTGTCTAATAATAAAACAAGCAAACAATATAAGTGATTAAATGGTTTGGAAAGAAAACCAAATGAGAACAGAAGTTCCAGAGATCATTCACACACTAAACCAGCAGTACCAATGTGCAAATAATTGCTTTAGATCACTTCTCAAAGAAATCATTTTCCCTCTGAGACACTTCATGCTAAAAAACATGAAGGAAGAGAATTTGCAATAATTTTTTCCCTTCTCTTTCTGATCAAAGGGTTGTACTTTGCTTTCAAGCCATCAGAGTGTATCTTCCTCATCCTGCTGATTTGGCTGATGTTCCTCTCAGATTCAACAGGCAAACCATTGAGAATAGGTAGTCTTGATCAAAAGTAATTTAATTCTTTTCAGTGTATTGATGTTTTAATAACCCTGTTATAATTATTGATGTTTTAATAACCCATTGCAACGACTGAATCTTCCCAAGAGCATAGACATTGGCTTTGTTAATATGATTTTCAAGAATGCTTGTCTGTATCAGGAACGTTGAAGGAGAAAGGAAAGAATTCCATAACCTTTGACAGATCTTATAGCTACATTTTGGTCTGAGAAATAGAAAGGAGAAACTGAGACTTTATGAAATGATTCTTTTCCAGGATAAAGCTGAAATATAAGAGTTTCACTTTTTGAGTTTTTCCAGGCTGTGGAAGTGAAAAAAAATCAAGATGAAAGTTTCTGCCTGAATTTAAGATCTAGAGAGCATTGTCAGGCAGGCTACTTTTTGTTCATTCTATACCTGTACCCCAAGAGAATTCCTCTTACACATCTGCAGTCAGTGTTAATCATGAGCACAAGAAGATCTCCCTAAAAGAGCAAGGAGCCAAAAAAGCTGTAAGAAAAACATGAGTTATGAGGCCTCCACTCCAATAGTAAAATCCATGTTAGTTTGGTCAATAACAGGCATCTACATTTCATTGCTCAGCATCCCCCTGAGTGCTTACCACAAGCTATTGAACCCTGAGATCAGCTCAGTTGGTTAAAACTTGGTTGTAATAATGCCAAGGTCATGGGTTCAGTCCCCTGTGTGGGCCATTGACTTAAGAGTTGGACTCCATGATCCTTGTGGGTCCCTTCCAACTCAGAATAGTCTGTGATTCTGTAAGGATCAACTCCAGAAGGAATCTTCTGTCCTAAACACATGATTAACCTGATTGAAACACATCTGTGATTTTAAGGATAACATGATTTCAAGTTCTCTGCTTAGTGAGTGTGTTGACAATAATTGGAGAAAATTGTCCCTGTCTCTCAGTGCCTCTCTTTTCTCTCTGCAACGATTCTGATTCTGTGATCACTGTCCTGCTCAGGAGCACTAACAGCAGCTCTGCACTGACAGTCTCAGGGGAGTAGTTGTAGAAAATAATCATTCCCACTGATTTCTGGGAAATAAAGAGGAAAGACAAAGCCTCCTGGAGACGGCACAAGCCACATCTCGGTTTGTTTGCAGGCAGCCAGCTGCTGCAGGCTTGTGCCTGTGTGTGGGCTCTGTGTTTTCCTGTGCCATGCACTGTGGGCCCTAAATTATAAGGGACAGATTCTGCCAAGCCCAGTGGTCAAAGGGAGCGTGGACCATGTGACCAGGCTCTGAGGAGGCAGAAGGGAGCAGAGGTACAAACGTACTCCGTGCTGCAAGAACTGCCAGCTGTTGTTTTCCACAGCCTACTTGGTGCTCCACTTTCCTGGACTGCATCCATGAGGCAATTCTTACTGCAATGCCTGAATATTTAGACTTTTGCATTACAATTTGGCTGTGGTGGACTCCCCTCGGCTGCTTACTGCACTGCCAAGATGTGCAAAGTGTTGGCATGTCTTGTGATTTCCCAACCTAATCACTTATTGAAATTTGAAGAAGAAACTAACTGTTCAAAACCTTTCTTAAAATATTTTATGCAGCCTGAGTTTCTTAGTATCACAGAATCATAGAATGGATTGGGTTGGAAAAGACCTCCGAGATCATCGAGTCCAACCCTTGGTCCAACTCCAGTCCCTTTACCAGATCATGGCACTCAGTGCCACGGCCACTCTCAGGTTAAAAACCTCCAGGAATGGGGAATCCACCCCCTCTCTGGGCAGCCCATTCCAATGCCTGATTTCTCTCTCTGGAAAGAATTTGTTTCTGCTCTCCAACTTCAATTTCCCCTGGCAGAGCTTGAGCCCATCGTGCCCCCTTGTCCAATTGCTGACTGTCCTCCTCCTGTTTTCTGTGTATGGCCTTGGGACTAATTTCACCTTGGTAACCTTTTGATCTAAGCAGTGTATGTGGGGAAAATCATGGTTCCATATTTCCTGCTGCACTCTGCAGTAGTTCCTCTGAATTTTGCAACAAATGAATTCCTGCAGGGTAGGAGTTAAGCCATATGTTCAGGCTTCCTCCATTTTTTGTTTGAAATCCTGGACTGGCATAATTCCTGCTGACTTCTTCAGTCATTTTCCAGTAAAACAAAATATTGAGCCAAAGCGCAAGAACTCGTCAACAGCTTGGTGCAAATCACTGTCAGCATTCAGTCCCTGAGACAGTCAATGAACATGGAGGGCTCTCTGTACCTTGTTGACTTCTTCTTTAAACTTTGTATTTTCCTTTAAAGAAAAGGACATTGTGCTTTTGTGAAATTCAGCTCCTACAACAGAAGGCTTTGTGTTGGCGCAGCAATGCGTAACACTAACAATGAAGGATCCTCCATTTGCTCACCCAGAGATCTGTGTATCCATTTTTTCCCTATTTCTGATCAGCTTCAAAGGCAGTGGCAACATATAGAAGAAGGGATCTGCTGCATCACTCATTATGCTGAGACTAATATGGCTTTGTATCTTATTTTAGCTACAGAGGAAGTCCCGAGGCTGTGGGGATTATCAGAAAAGCAGCAGTGTGGAGATGTGTATGGAGGGGGCAGGGGACTGAACAGCTGGGAGTCCTCAGTGCTCGTGCTCTACAGGGAGAGCAGAGATCTCACCCCACGTGCCAAGATCGTGTTGTGAGCACACTGGTCTCACAGGGCCATACAAACCACCAGTTGTGGATTTTATATTCCATCATGGATTTGTTTCACTTCTCATGTAGTGTATCTGCCTTGCAATTAATTTATGCACTGTTTTTCTCGAGCCAGCAGAAAGCCACGTTTTGTAATTAATTAGTTTTTAATATTATATTGGTGTATGAGAAGTGCTTTAATTAGCCTCCACTCTCCTTGAGGGGTGAGGTTTTTTCCTCCTACTTATTCACACATATTCCATATATTCTTCTAAGCAAGGGGAAATTGTCTTACTATTTTAAGAACTGTTATTGGCTAAATAAGTTCTCTAACAGAAAAAAATAATTACTTCATTGCTTTGTTCAGAAATTCTTTTCAAGTGGATGACCTTGTCACAAGTTAATAACTAGAAATGTGGATCAATATGGGAAGCATATATGCAAATTTAACAGCTGAAAGAAAGCTGCAATAAGGATAGTTAATTATGTCGTTAAAAAGTGCCTTTTTACTTTCTCTCTGCTATTTCATGTATAATCCCAAATCTGTTCTTCCTCTTGCTTTATACATTCCTTTGTCTCAGTGAAGCCATCCACTTTCTTTCCCTCTTCCCACATCTCTGATCCATCTGCTGTACCACAGAATGGTCTGGGTTGGAAGGGACCTTAAAGATCATATAGTTCCAACCCCCTGCCATGGGCAGGACACCTTCTTCCCACATTTTCCTTCTTCCCACACTTCCCTTCTTCCCTTTTTTTTTCTAAGGATGTTCTAGGATGCTCTAGATGTTCTCCAGAGGTCCCTTCTAACCCTAACAATTCTGTGGTGCTCTGAGTTTTCTTTTTAATCTTTACCTATTGTGTGACACCCTTATCTTCACCCCCACTGAAGTTTGGGAGAGGATCTGCTCTTCCCTCGCTCCTGAAAACAAGTATTTCCTTGTTCTTCTAATGCCTGACTTAAAGTGGGTTTGGGACCTGCTATTTCCACTTAGTGTGCTGGGGAAGCCCCAAGGACACACAGAAGGTTTGTTCAGGATAGGAAGTGTTATTAAGACAGAAAACCACAGAGGCAGAGAGGGAAGCAGGGAGGGAAACAGGGAAATCCTGTGTGGAGGATCGCTCCAGACCTCCTCTCCCAGATGTGTGCACAGCCCCAGCTGCATTCCTGGAGTGCTCTCCCTCACATGCTCAGCTCTGGGCTTTGCCACTCAATAATTTAACTGGCAAGATTGAGCAACTACTGGCTGAATTATTGCAGGTGTAATTAAGCGCCAAGGACTGAGGGGAGCATGTGAGCACATTCTTGTAATAAACCCCACAACGTTTCACAGTGAAATGAAATGTAAGTTCAGTTCTACCCTGAGCCTTGTCCCCCTCCCTGTGTTAACAGAGCTGAAGCACCACCACAGGAGTTGTGAGTGCTGGTAGTGAGTCTCCAGGGAAACCACCCAGCTGCTTGGGAGGTGTCTGACTCTTGACAACACAGGGAAAAACAAGCTCTCTTCCACTTCTCTATCTCCAGTAGCAGCAATGGTGAGCTCTTGTTTAAAGGCAAGGTCATGCCCCTACATACAGGTCTGGGTAAATCCTGACCTATTGTATGCACAAATTTAGCAGCCTCTGCACTGCAAAGATTAAGACAGGCAGCAAAAGTGCTTCCTGGTTGCCTGGAGTTCCTCTAAGGTAGAGATAAGGAGCTCACAACTTTGTCCTATATGTAGCAGACTCCTAAAGGGTAGTGACAAAGATAAAACTCATCTCAGTAAAATTAGACCTGATAATGACGCAGAAGTTATTTTAGGTGGGCTTCCTTTTTGAAAGACTTTGGCTAATTTGGCTGTCTTGCTGTAACCTAAGAAGGCATAATCCAGCAGTGGAAATCAGGTTGGACAGGATTTTATTTAGCCTAGTAAATGCTTGCATTAATTCTGGGATTTAATAATTCCACAGCTGAGAGCTATGCTGTGACAAAGTCGTGATGAGTGTCTTTATCATTCAAGTTATTCCAGCTCCTATGGGACAAAACCTTAAACTAAAAATGCATCTTTTCCTGCTTTGCCTCCTTACATTTGAGTTTATGACTACAGTTAATGAGAAATGGCATTCCCAGGGAATGTTTTTCCCCCCACATCAAATTTTGCTGCTTAGCTGGTTTTGGTTGGATCTTTTTTGGTGTGCTATCCTTTATTGTCTGGAGAGGAAGAACAATTATATTAATATTAATAAGCTACAGTTGGCATAATTTTGCCTTCCCAAACACTGGGTCAGAGAAGCAGCACATGGACCACCCATTTTGCCTGACTGAAGCAGCATCCAAGCAGCATTTGATCCAGATCATAGTGTGGCTGCTCCCAGTCACAGTGTAGCTCCTTTATTTATTTAATAGCCGGAGAAACAAACCCCTGTGTTGGACAGAATTCTTGGGGAAACCTACAATCATCTCAGGAAGGCAGAAGTAAAAAGGTGTGGAGAAGCAGAAAGAATTTAATGAAACAAAATACTTTGGAATTTAGAAAAAAAAAACAAAAACAAAAAAAATCCAAAACAAACCCCACAGTGTATTCACTTTAAAATAAACAGGAATTTATCTCCATAAGCATAGGCTGCTTTGAAAATTTCACTTATACAATCATAGAATCGATTGGGTTGGAAAGGACCTCTGAGATCATCAAGTCCAACCCTTGGTCCAACTCCAGTCCCTTTACCAGATCATGGCACTCAGTGCCATGGCCAAGCTCACCTTACAAACCTCCAGGGATGGGGAATCCACCCCCTCTCTGGGCAGCCCATTCCAATGCCTGAGCACTCTCTCTGCAAAGAATTTTTTTCTGCTCTCCAATTTCCCCTGGCAGAGCTTGAGCCCATGCCCCCTTGCCCTGTTGCTGAGTGCCTGAGACAGTTTTATATTTCTGGTTTTTATTTGTTCCAACTTAGCTTTTTTGAACAGTTTCTGACCACTGAGCACCCAGCAGATTGTTTCTGTCTCATCCAGATTCTCTTTGGAAAATGGTGAAATTAATTTATTGAGCAATTATCCTGTGACCTGAGATATGCCAGTAACAGAGTTTGATAACAATAAGACAAGTGTTGCCAGAGACAGTTAAAAGGCAGGTGAAATACAGTTTGTTCGGTGGTTGTGTGAGTTGGGAAGGAATAAAACAGGTGTCATAAAGAGAAGTGAAGCTCCACACCCTCCCAGGTATACAAGGCAAACATCATATTGTCTATACTACCAAGCATTCTGAGAACTTCTTTAAACAGAGAATAAAGTGGCAAAGTGAGACTTGTATGAGGTTCCTTAGGTGATTTCTGATAAGCTGGCAGAGATAAAATGGACTCTACAGCACAAATATGACTCACGAGAGCCTTTAAAGCAAATATTCTCAGTGATTCAGGCAATTATACAGGTTTTCCTCATAAACTCCAGTATTTCCTCAACTTGCTCTCCTCCAGAAGTCTCCTTCCCTGCTTCTTTTGTGTTGAGCTTATGGTCTTTACCTCACCAGCTCGAGAAAAAACAGAGCCAAGATGCATTTACACAGGGCTCTGGACTTGGTTGCATTTCAGCCGGTTACTGTGCTATGGATCTTTCCCTCTAAACCATCCCAGACTAAACTTCTCCAGTAAAATCATGTGTGAGTCTGCACTGAGGCAGCTGCCAAATACATTGCAGGTCACAAAGGCTGCCAGACTTGTGAGGAAAGCAAGCACTGGGAATAAGAAAACGTGTGTTGAATCATGAAGGATGGGAGAGCCAAAAAGAAAAAAAAAAAGGATGCTGAATGAAACAGGGAGAAGGAACAGAGGAGCTGAAGGCAGGTACTGGTGGAGACCCAAGTCACTTCCCACTGAGCCTCACTGGTGTGTAACAGGGAAGGCTGGGAAGGTTCCCTTCTGCTGCCATCGGGTCTGAGATTCAGGCACCTCCAGCACAGTTGCCAAACTGTGCTCTGGCAGGTTCTGCAGGAGACCTGCAGCATTTGAGGGAGACATTTACAAGAAGCAGCAGCTCCCACTGAGCGACAAACTCGGCAGAAGGGAGGAGTGCTGTTCTCCACAGAGGCACAACACCCAGCAGCACATCTCCCACTGAGCTCTTGTCAGCAAGCTGATTTGGGAATAAACACATGGTCTGACACATCAGCCTTGCAAGTTGCTGAACCCTTGGTGAAACTGTTGCCAGCTGTAATGAGAAAGCTTTAGAATTTTTTCCTTTTATCCAGGTTGCAGCCATGGTGCAGTCACAGCTCCAGATCATGTTGTGTCTCCTCTGATCGCTTGTGCTGTGCCTCCAAGACGTAGAGCTCTGTCTGGCACAGTCTGCCAGCAAGTCCCCAGCTGCCTTCTCTTCCTGCAGACTGTCATGCAGACACTTGCTAAGTTTTCAGCCTTGCTTGTCCCCTAGTTCCTCAGACCACTTGCCCTTTGGGTAGAAAAAGGTAATAATTGTATGTGATTTTGGAGGCTATACTGCTTGATGCCAGCTTTTAGAATCATGGAATAATAGAATGGATTGGATTGGAAAAGACCTCGGAGATCATCAAGTCCAACCCTTGCTCCAACTCCAGTCCCTTTACCAGATCATGGCACTCAGTGCCACGGCCAATCTCAGGTTAAAATCCTCCAGGGATGGGGAATCCACCCCCTCTCTGGGCAGCCCATTCCAATGCCTGAGCACTCTCTCTGCAAAGAACATTTTTCTCATCTCCAACTTCAATTTCCACTGGCAGAGCTTGAGCCCATCGTGCCCCCTTGTCCTATTGCTGAGTGCCTGGGAGAAGAGACCAACCCCCACCTGGACAGAACTTCCCTTCAGGGAGTTTCAGACAGTGCTGAGGTCACCTCTGAGCTTCCTCTTCTCCAGGCTAAACACCCCCAGCTCCCTCAGCCTCTCCCCACAGCACTTGTGCTCCAGTCCCTTCTCCAGCCTCGTTGCTCTTCTCTGGCCCCGCTCCAGCCCCTCAATCTCTTTCCTGAACTGAGGGGCCCAGAACTGAACACAACACTCAAGGTGTGGCCTCTCCAAGGCAGAGTCCAGGGGAAGGATCACTGCCCTGGGCCTGCTGGCCACGCTAGTTTGGATCCAGGCCAGGATCCCATTGGCCTTCTTGGCCACCTGGGCACACTGTTGGCTCCTGTTGAGCTTCCTGTCCCTCAGTCCCCCCAGGTCCCTTTCTGCCTGGCTGCTCTCCAGCCACTCTGTGCCCAGCCTGTCCCCTTTTGTCTCCCTCTCTCCCAGTGTGCCTCCTCAGTGCTAGATCTGCACTCTGCAGACCGTGCACTGCTGAGATGTGCTGTGGATCACCAACTTGGAGGTAAGAGAAGTCCCCAGACTGGTCCCCAAAGGCTTGGGAGAGGTCCATTCCAGCGACCTGTTAGAAAACAAACACGACAGTATGTTTGGATAAGTGGGCACTTGTAACCTGAAGCTACAAACTAATGCCTGAGAGTCTGGGGATACTCTTTCTCACAGTGAAAAAATAAAAAATAGAGAGAAACAAATCCCACAGCCAATGTGACCTTCCTATCTACTAGAAAGCAGTTGCTCAGCTCAAACACCTTAACATCCACTTTAAAACCATTCTGTCCTTGAATGAGAAGGGAAAACAGACTCTTTTAATTTTATTTCAGATATCCAGAGTGGTCTTTCTGCTGTGTCTGTCTAACGGCTCCTTCCAAATATATTCATTTAACCCAAATTTTATTTTCCTAGAGGAAATATCCCAAAAGAAAACATTGGCCTCTTTTCCCTCTCCCTCTTACCCTGCTCAGTGAGGAAATATGATGAGTGAGAATACAGAACACCCACCTCTGCTCCCCCCAATTTTTCAATAGTATTTGCAAACCTCAGGTCTCTACTGAGGTTTCGTTCTACTTTTTGAAAATGGGAAAAGGGAAAAAACAAAATTTAGCTTCCAGCCAGCCCTCTTTCAACACACCAGGGTAGATCTCTCATCTCTTACCCAGATTCAGTGAACTTTTCCCACAGGTGCCAGCATCATGAAAACTCAGAAATGCAAAATGAAAACAACCGAGCAAATTTGCCATTTGCATGAAAAATTGACCTTCTTTGGGAGAAGGATGAAGATGTTGGGGAGGAGGAGCTCGGGGCAAAAAAAAGAAAAGACATTTCCCTCTTGGAAAATTTGCTGCCAGATCCTGTACTCAGGAAGTTGGTGCTGTCCATCAAGAGCACTGCCTTTGGTTTGTACACAGAACTGCCCAGGCATTAACACTGATCCAAGAAGTGACCTGCTGATCCCAAATGCTCCACAGCAAGGAGGTCAGGTTAATTCAGAATGGTGAAACTCCAGATTTGAGTTCCTACAGAGTTTCTACACTGCTCAAAAATTCGGTGTGGGGGTCTAGATGGGAAACCCACAGGGCTAAGGTTCTTTTCGAAGGGGTTTTTATGGTGAGACTTCCAACTCAAACCACCCCAAATATGTGTAGATATTAAAATTTTGAAGATATGTTTACTTGTGTTGAGACTAAACAGAATGAGTGCCCAGGACAGCTGTAATTTCCTATAATAACACTATTTACAGTAAAAGCACAGATAATTCCTGAGACAACAAAGCAGTCACTGTTTCCTGAAGATGGTGTTGCAAGAGGGCATAAGCAGCAGGACATCATTAAGTGTGGCTCTCCTAAAAAGGCCTACACTGACACGTGTTACCTGTCTCTGAATTTGCACATTTTTTCAGGGTGATTTTTGTTTTGGTCTTGTATTTTTTTTAAAGAAGTTACCTATAAGGCAGAGAATCAATCCCAAACAGTTAGTCTGTGGTCAGCTGGGAGGGCCAGGGGGAGCTCCTGATACGGGGCTTTGCATTTGGGGCTGTTCAGCCTGGAGAAGAGGAGGATCTGGGAGACCTCATTGGGGTCTGTCCATGTATAAAGGAGGCTCATAAGAAAGAAGGAAAGAGCCTTTTAACCAAGGCCTGCACGAACAGTTTTAAACTGAACAAGGGTCCATTTAGACTGGACATAAGGAAGAAATATTTTCCAGTGAGGATGGTGAGGCACTGGAACAAGTTGCTGAGATAGGTTGTGATGCCCCATCCCTGGAAGTGTCCAAGGCCAGGTTGGATGGGGTTTTAAGCAATGAATCCCTGGTTATGGCAGGAGGGTAGGACTAGCTGTTCTTTAAAGGTCCCTTCCAACCCAAACCCTTCAGTGGTTCTGAGATTTTTCTCCCACTCCTGTGGACATTTTCCCTCTCCCACCAGAGGCATTTTCCTGTGCAGCTGAATAGCAGAATTTGTGAAAATGTATGTGCTTACTGGAAATAATACAAAGCCATCTTTGGAAAGCCCTGTTGCTTAGATCCCTTGGTGCCTTTTGACACAGCTCCCTGATGTTAAAGGAAATGTAAATTTGGTGGGTTGCAGCTGCCTCAGATGACTTCAGCTGAGGGGAATCTTCATATAATACATGTTTCAGCAGCTGTAGTGACTCCTGTGCCAGTGCAGTGCAGGGTTGCTGCATGGCATATGCTGCAAATAGCCTGAAAAAAATTGGAAAAAAATTAGTAATGAAACTAGGTGAGACATTGTTATATTCTCTAGACTTGTTCTGGGGCTGTGGGGCTGTAGAGCTGTGCCATGCTCCTGGACAGTTCAGGTTTTGATGCGCTGCTCCCTGGGAGTTCCCAGCCTTCAACTCTCCGGCAGTGCAGGTGAGGAGACCACCAGCTGGCTTTGCTGGAGGAGGTGCAGCTCCTGCAGCCCCCAGCAGAGGACAAATGCTCCCAGCTCCTCCCTGGAGCAGCTGCCAGGCCCACAGGGACTCCCACAGCATCAGGAAGTGGTTTCCATAGAGCACCAAGCAAAGAGAAAGGATTGCTCTGTGGAAAACTGTCCTGAAGCAAACAATTTACTCAATCATTTTTAGCATCACAATCTCAGAAGGCAGCCTTTGCTGGAATGAAGAAAGAGGCATTCATTTAATAAATTATGAGGAGCAGCCTGACTCAATGCACAGATTCTTAATAGTACTTGGCAGTGCTACTGTTTGTGATCATATCCTTAATGCATTTCCTACTGAATAAGTAATAGATTTTCCCAATGTGATTCCACATTCTGCTCAGCCCATTTTTCTTGAAAATTCAGGAGTTCTCTTTCAGATAGTAGGATCATTTCATCGAAATGAACAATCTTATAGCCTATAGTTCTTTTGGGTTTCTATTAATTGCCAAGGAGTTATTTGGTTGCAAGAGGAATATTTCATCCCTGAATACAGAAGGCGTTTGCCTAATGTGAACTACAAGCAAAGTCACATTGATCCTTATATGATACATGGTATTTGTACATATTCAAGTGCCACTCTGAGTTCTTGCACAGTAGTCTCATTTAAAACAGATATTTTTTAATCCTTGGAATTGTTTTTTTTTTTTTATGTGGAGGAAGTTTTTCTTGACTATGTATTAAAGAGGAAATTTTGATGCTTTAAAAATTAAGATTACAACATCTGTGTTCTCCTGTTCACTGTAAACAACTTGCTGTATTTGAGCATAAGTGAGGAATGTGCTCTCTGAGCAAGCTTCACCCCAGTAGCTGCCAGAGGAGGAATCAGCATTGCACCTTCTCCTTGTAGCAAAGAATCACAGAATCACAGAATCAACTGGGTTGGAAAAGACCTCCGAGATCATCAAGTCCAACCCTTGGTCCAACTCCAGTCCCTTTACCAGATCATGGCACTCAGTGCCACGGTCAAGCTCAGTTGAAAAACCTCCAGGGATGGGGAATCCACCCCCTTTCTGGGCAGCCCATTCCAATGCCTGAGCACTCTCTCTGTGGAAAGAATTTTTTTCTGATCTCCAACTTCAATTTCCACTGGCAGAGCTTGAGCCCGTGCCCCCTTGTCCTATTGCTGAGTGCCTGGGAGAAGAGACCAACCCCCACCTGGCCAGAACTTCCCTTCAGGGAGTTCTAGACAGTGCTGAGGTCACCTCTGAGCCTCCTCTTCTCCAGGCTAAACACCCCCAGCTCCCTCAGCCTCTCCCCACAGCACTTGTGCTCCAGTCCCTTCTCCAGCCTCGTTGCTCTTCTCTGGCCCCGCTCCAGCCCCTCAATCTCTTTCCTGAACTGAGGGGCCCAGAACTGGACACAACACTCAAGGTGTGGCCTCCCCAAGGCAGAGTCCAGGGGAAGGGTCACTGCCCTGGGCCTGCTGGCCACATTATTTTTGATCTAGAAGTTGTGAGTTAGTGTATTCACCCATATGCGACACCTCAGTTCAAAACCTTCCTCTTCCTAGAAAACCTGACCTATATCTCTCAAAGCCCAGGACACTGCACGGATTCCTGGAGCCTCCCAGGTGGCCATGCCAAGCCACTGAGCAGAAGGAGGTGGTGGTGTCCCCTGCACGCTCCCTTGGCAGCACAGAGGGGTTGGTGAATGAGCAGTACAGCCCTTTTGTGAGCCTGTCAGAAGCAATCAGCAGATTCACGGTGTCTCGTTGCTCACCATGGGGCCTGGACATGTCCAGAGTGACTCAGGGCTGTCTACACGGTGGTGATACACGTGGACACCTGAGCCATTTCTGAATACACTAACTGGCTGTTGGAAACAGCCCAGACATGTTACTGTGGCATTTTACTGTGCCTCTTTCTGTCTTCTGGAGAAGCATCATGTGCTGGCTTGGGATTCCCCACGATTTGCTGGGCACTTTCCTTACAGATAACCATTACAAACATTGTGTGGCATTACTACAACATACCATTAGGGCCCTAAAAGGCTAGTTGTCATTTGAGGGGTTGGTTTGTGAATGTCAGTGACACCCCAGCAGTGTCTCAAAGCATCCAAAGGCCCTTGGAAAACCAGTTTTCCTGCTCCTGAACTCCTTCCATGCATTCTTTCCATACACACAGAACTCTTCAAGTGAAAAATGCAGTTATTTGCACTGTACAAGCAAGAAGTTTAGTGGCTGCCAAAGTCAGCTTTAAGAATCAGGAAAGTTTTGGTCCCTTGTGTGAAACCACAGACAAAATACTCCCTTTGATTCTGTGGTCTTGTGTTGCTCTTTTATGTTGGAGCTGACTGATGCCTACAAGGAAATGTGTTCAGCTATCTTGGGTTCCAAGAGCCAGCAAGGGAGATGCTCACATTCTGTATAAATGTGCATCCTGTTTGCCTGCTGCTGAATAATTTAAATCTCTGCTATTTATGGAAGCTGTCAGCATGCTTTGCTCTTCTTGTTTGACAGGAGAAGCAAAGGAATCGGAGTGAAGTGACCAACTAAGAGTTAACATTTATTACTAATAGTCTCACTGCACGTGGTTGTGTTTTTGGGAGTATTTGGCAGTCCTGAGAGATATTACCTGTTACTATAAATGAAACACTTGCTACCAAGATAACTGTTCTTCCTCATTCCTCTGGCAAATGAGCCATTTCTTCTTTTACTTTTAAAACCTGCACTGTTAAAGCTTGTGTGTGTATTTGGCTCTCAGCACAGACAGCTTTTACATCAAATCACCAAATCTGCAGACAACACCAAGTTAGGAGGGAGTGTCAACCTACTGGAGGGCAGGAGGGCTCTGCAGAGGGTTCTGGATAGACTTGAGAGATGGGCTGATTCCAATGGGATGAAGTTCAACAAGGCCAAGTGCAGCTCCTGCCCTTTGGCCACAACAACCCCCTGCAGCGCTCCAAGCTGGGCACAGAATGGCTGGAGAGCAGCCAGGCAGAAAGGGACCTGGGGGGACTGAGGGACAGGAAGCTCAACAGGAGCCAAGAGTGTGCCCAGGTGGCCAAGAAGACCAATGGGATCCTGGCCTGGATCAGGAATAGCGTGGCCAGCAGGCCCAGGGCAGTGACCCTTCCCCTGTACTCAGCACTGGTGAGGCCACACCTTGAGTGTTGTGTTCAGTTCTGGGCCCCTCAGTTCAGGAAAGAGATTGAGGGGCTGGAGCAGGGCCAGAGAAGAGCAACGAGGCTGGAGAAGGGACTGGAGCACAAGTGCTGTGCGGAGAGGCTGAGGGAGCTGGGGGTGTTTAGCCTGGAGAAGAGGAGGCTCAGAGGTGACCTCAGCACTGTCTGGAACTACCTGAAGGGAAGTTCTGGCCAGGTGGGAGTTGGTCTCTTCTCCCAGGCACTCAGCAATAGGACAAGGGGGCACGATGGGCTCAAGCTCTGCCAGGGGAAACTGAAGTTGGAGAGCAGAAAGAAATTCTTTCCAGAGAGAGTGCTCAGGCATTGGAATGGGCTGCCGAGAGAGGGGGTGGATTCCCCATGGAGGTTTTTCAACTGAGCTTGGCCGTGGCACTGAGTGCCATGATCTGGTAAAGGGACTGGAGTTGGACCAAGGGTTGGACTTGATGATCTCGGAGGGCTTTTCCAACCCAATCCATTCTATGAGTCTAAGATTCTATGATAGATAATCTCATGTTGCTGTTCCTCCATGTGGTATTTGTACTCAGAGATGGAGTTCACATGGTAATGCTGAAAGCTCCCACACCATAGAGAAATGTGGACTGCACCTGAGCTGAGAGACCTGGTGTTGCTCAGAAGTGAGGAAGCAAAGGAAAGATAGGAAATGGTTGTAGTGTTATTTCAGTGACTTCCCTGTGCTCTGGTTCACCATCACTGTCCTACACTTGAAGCCACTATCTGAGATAAAGGTTGGTTTAGGGTCATACAGAGCTGTATCTTTCAGGCATTCCTGCTGCCATGCAGGCACTGAACTGTGCAGAGGAACAGATCTGGCTGAAAAATATACACAAGAAGGGAAATATTAACAGGAGATTTGAAAGTATGATGCAGGCATTGCTGCCATCACAAGAATGCATGCAGAAAATCTGTTATGGGCAAGACTGAAACCACTTTTTTAAGCCAGTTTAAAGTGGTTATGGAAGTGACCTACTGGGTGAAAATAGAAGGCTCTTTTACATTGTTCCTGTAGATAAAAGTATGCTTAAATGTCTTCTTTTTTGCTAATAAAAGCGTATTTTCCATTAAAAGAACACATGAGACTTCTTGATACCTCTGGACCCATACATAGAACTGAACGTATGCAATAATCATCAAATAATCTTGCCAAAGTATTAGAAATTGTTTTGCAAAGATTGATCAGTTACTTTCTGGGTGTATTCAGTACCTCAGTCCTACAGAAAGGAGGCATAGAAGATGTTTGAGTCTCACCCTAAGACAATTGAGACAGAAAAATTTCTTCACTAACTTCCCTGGTCTTGCCTGAGGCCAAATAATTCAATAGCAGAGCAAAGGACTGAGTGAATTGTCCAGATTCCTTATTTCTGTTTTCTTGGCTCTAGGCACCTTCCTTCTGTGTGTGCCATTAGCAGAATGATGGTGTTACAGTGACTATTATTTCTGTTGAAGGTCATCTTAGCTTCTTAATAAAGCCATTTTTTTCTTTTTTCATTTTTTCTTTTTTAAACATAAGGCACATAGCAATAATAATTTTTCCCTGGGATGAAATTCAGTCTGAGAATAGCTACAACAACCTTAAATTAGCATACCCATTTCTTACTAAGTTAAAGAATGCCAAAAAAGCACTTTTGTGGTTTCCCATTATGTGCTTAGCCTGTCTCTCAAATAGCATAAAGTGGCTTTGAAAATGTAATTGATAGCATGAACTCAGCTTTTCTAGTATTGAAATAGTGTAGCCTGCAAGTGAATCAAGAAGGAATATTTCCTGCTGGGAAAACACCCACGAGGTGAAGGTTCTCATGGACTGCAGGCAGCAAAGTACCCACTGCAGCCCATTGCAACAGTCCCTGGTAAAACTCTCAGTACTGACTGGGGCATGTGCTGTGTTGGGAAGGGCATGTGGGAGCAGTTTGCACAAGTTCTTGGCTTCCACACTTGCATTTGAAGGTGGTAAGCACAGGTGTTTGGATTGCAATGTGTGGCCACGGGACAGAGCTGGCACAGCAGCACTCAGGGTCACCACGATGGGTCACACTCACCTGCCTTAGTGCTCTGTGCAGTGCAGGTGAACGCAGCTCAGCACCTGTGCAAGTCCCTCTGCAGTTTGGAAAATATGCCCACATTCTCCACCAAAATTGAAACCTGTCTGGGTTTCGTCCTGGCTTTTCAGCCCCGAGCCACCCCTCCTTCTGCCCCCCCTCTTCAAAGCAGGGAAAAGGAAGGGGAAAAAAAAACTAGAAAGAAACTGAGTTGAGTCAGGGATATGGATAGCTAGCTAGCTAGCTAGCTAGCTAGCTAGCTAGCTAGCTAGATAGATAGATAGATAGACACAGATAGATAGACACAGATAGATATGTATATTTCTAAATGTCCACAATTATATGTATACAATTTGCACCCACAATAGGAAAAGTGAAAAGGAGGGGAAAAAGGGAAGGGGAAAACAGGGGCAACAAAGACATAAAACAGAAGCAATGGGTACCAAAACACACCCCCCCCACCCTCCAAGTAAACCAGTACTTACAATCCCACCAACCACTCTCAGAGGAAAACCAGCCCCCTCTCTCACGCCCTCTCACTCACGTCTTTTCTCTGATCTTCTGCATGGCTCTGATAAGGGACTGAGAGCAGCAAAAACTTCTTGCTCCCCAACCCTGCTGGAAACAGAGGAAAAAATCCTTCCTATCTCCCTGTCTCATATCCTCCCTTGTCCCATGGGAGGGGAAAGAATGGGTGAGAAATACCTGGGAGACAAGCCCCTCCCTAGTTACATCGGGAAAGCCTGGATCAAACCATCACAACAGTCTGTTCTTACATGGCCACATCTTACCTCTTTTTTGGATCCCTATTCTCATCCTAGGAAAGGGACTTTGCTTAAAAAATTACTAACTTCCAACCACAGAACAGCACAACGTAAATAGGAGGGTGTGCTCCCTCAGGCACACTTGGCTATTGCTCTGCAATGGGACACAAGGAACTGGAAGACCAGCCTGTTCAGCTTGTCTTGTCCAGTGACAATTTCAGTGACTTCAGGGACCTGCTGTTATTTCCAAATCAGCACACCTGAAGTTTGGTGCAACAGGAGCTGAGTCAGGCCTTACTGACACTAAAGAAACAGTTCCTATATGTTTCAGTGGGTGATGGTGCAGCAAATCCTGGCAAAATGGTCAGGCTTTTTTATATCTGCAGTGCAAGCTGAAGACAGATGGCAGGACACTCAAGTTCATGCCTACCTGCAGATGTAGGCACTTAACTTCCATTAGCTAAATCCAAGAAAAAACTCTCTGAGAGTGTATATACTTTTTAGGGGAAAAAAAGTGAGAAAAATTATCTCAAGTACTGGGGGAGATGTGGAATTTAATTTTCTGAACCCAGAAGGCCACTGATTTGTATGTTTGATCTCATGGAAACTGGTATTGTCTCGTCCTCAGGGGACTTGCTTCTGATTTGTTCTGGCAGAATAGTCAGAGCGTAGGAAAGGTCCTAATTTGGGGCTTTCACTTGCTCACTGTGAATAAGGGGGCAGAAACTGACATCTGGTAATTGATAACTTCATTTGCACTGCACCATTTCTCAGTGCTATGGCAGCTTTTAAATGTATACACTTTATATTCATTGCTACCCTCAATTTCAGGCTTTAATGTAACTAAAATGACCCTCACAGCTGCTTTTTTTGTAAAGCAGTCGAGAGTCCCAGAGATG
Organism: Pithys albifrons albifrons; assembly: GCF_047495875.1. Classification (NCBI taxonomy): domain Eukaryota; kingdom Metazoa; phylum Chordata; class Aves; order Passeriformes; family Thamnophilidae; genus Pithys; species Pithys albifrons. Next base: position 52,833,252 of record NC_092464.1, read on the forward strand.
GAAATATTCGAAAAGTTGGGCTTTTTAAGCCATGACAGGCAATAATTGGTGCCAAAGAGAAGCTTCTGGGTTTCCTACAGTCCTGTGGCATTCGCAGCGCAGAGTGGTCACCTCTCATTTAGACCAGGTGTGCAAGTAAGCTTCATATACAGAGAAGTGAAATAAAGACACAGGCTTTGAGAGTGTGTAGAGAAATGAAAACTAATGTAGGCTTTATCCTCCTACCTGTCAGTGAAGCTGTGGGTACAGTGCAGTAATGAATGAGTGATGAAACTTGGAGTAATAAAGGGAGGTAGTGTGGGGGAACAGAGCAAAACATGTGGCAAAGCCACGTCAAAATAAGCTCATAGTTTGGGAGAAGCCAACAAAAGTGTTTGACATGAAGGATGCTGTGGTGATAGAGACAGGGAGTGGGGCAGGGGGGCTGAAGGGGGACCCACACTCCTCCTGCCCAGTGTTGTATCCTCCCAGTTCTTCCCTTCGTCTCATGGATCCTCCCAAACAAAAAGAAGTGAAATTAAGCTTTGCAGCCCCTTGCACACAGGGATCTGCTTTTTCTTTGTGCAGCACTGGGGATAATAGGTGTTGAAGAGTCTGTTAACAACAGAGATCTGTGCCCCTAATTACTTTTGCACTGCACCGTTTGCCCACGGTGTGGCTGCCCCGCGCTCTGCTTTCTAATTAACTCTTGCTCTTTGTGTACGTGCGCTTTGGTGAGCCTCTTCCCCCCAACCCCCCAACTGTCTCCTCTCCAAATTCTGCTTCATTCTTCTGAAACGAGCCCAGGAAGCAGTGCCACCAAGCACATTTAGCAGTGCCACCAAGCACATTAAGCAGTGCCACGTCGTAGCTGCCTGGGGAGCACAGATGGGGCTTCAGCTGCAGCAGGTGCTGAGAGGGCAGATCGCAACTCCGGCAGGGAATGATTGTGCATCCTCTGTATGGGCGCATTGTTTGGAGGCAGCCGGCTCGGTGACTCGCCCCGCGGGGCAGCGGCGATGCTGAGGGGGCTGACTCAATCACTGCTTTTAATTTAGGAACTGAAAAGGATGTTCTCCCACCGCGCCCTTCCCAGAACGCAGAACATACAGATTTGGAGACTGGCTGCACAATCTGGCTGTGTTCGCAGGAGTCGGGGGACGAAGGGGGTGGGAAACAGGCTGATTGCTGTGCTTACAAATGTATTTGCTGTCCACTTTCTAAGGGAGCTCTGTTCAGTTGGTTGTGGCTAAAGAAAAGGGTCAGGCACTAAGGTCAAAACTACCCCTCCACAAGATGTGATCCAAACTGCATGTTTGGATGTGCTGGGGAAATGCTGCGGCCACCAGTGGGGATGGGGCTTTGCAGCTGTGACCGACAGAGTCCTGTGTTAGGAAACAGAATAGAATAGAATAGAATAGAATAGAATAGAATAGAATAGAATAGAATAGAATAGAATAGAACAAAATCCTTTCTTTTGTTCAGCGGTGAGAACACCAGGGGTAACCCCACCGGGGACATGTTCAACCAGACTTTTGTCTTTCCAGGTTTATATACTTAGTTACAACTGAGAACCCCTTCCCAAAGTTAAGCAGGATATTTTGGGTGACTTTTAACAGCTCTAATGTGCCACTCTTATCTCTGCAACCTGTATTTCCTTTTAACTGAACAAAGTTATAGCTCAGCCTCTAACCGAGACAGGTTTTCTGATTTATTTCTTACAGCTCAGCCTTTAATTTAAACAGAATTTTTGGTTTATTTCTTAAAGTTCATCTTACAGCTATAGGGTTAAATTCCTCTTTGTCTAAAGCTGTGCATCGTTAAGATAACTGACAAACTTAGGTACAAGCTTAAATCAAAATGAATATAAAATACAAAGTTAGTACAGGGCTGACTAAAAATTAGTAAAGACCATTATGGTTATGGTTTTATGGAGAAGGGATAAAATCCATTTTCTTGAGGGGTCTCTGTCTCAGTTCCTTGGACAAGTGGTGGAAACATCCTACAGTGTGTGTGTCCTGGAGCCCTCAGGGCACCTTGGGGTGCCACAGTTTCACTCCTGGCCCGAAGCAAACGGGCCTGGCTTGAACCAGAGGCTCTCTGATCATCTCTTTCACCACCTGTGATGCAGTGTTGTTGTGGCACATTTATATATGAAACAAGAAGAGAAGAATCAGCACATCCATCTGCATCTTGGGAGGCGCAGATGTATTTTTGAAAAGATCTGCGCTTTTGGAGAGCCTCACAATAGCAGAGATTTCCTGCCCCTCCTGGCTAAATGCTAAGGGGACTACAGAAAACAGGTTTTCTAACCAGGCTTCACCTTCCAGACTCTTACTGGCACAAACTGGAATAGAAAACCAGACAGATTATATTGCCTCAGTGTGACCTTTTTTTCTGTGACATGAGGAAAGAAAGTTAAAAAAAATCAGTCATTTTTTATTAGATACTTCATATTCTTCACAGTTTATTACATACTTTACATTCTTTGCTTATATTTTTTAACATACACTTTATTAGATCCTTAAAGTAGTTATATTTATAGAAAGCTCAGAAGGAAATAGATCATTAAGGAACTTTTATTTCTACCATGAAGTACATTACTGAGAATCTGCTGTTCATGAATGTCTCTCTTCTCTTCTCTTTTCATTCAGCTGCAGTTAAAGATGCAACACAAATCTTGCTGCATGAGATGTGGACACTGGGACAGTGGAGACACCAGTAAGTCAGTGCTTCTGAAAAAATGCCTTTAATTCATCATTCATGCTCTGACTAGGATATAGGGATGTAGTTAGTTTATATGGCAGGGCTGTGCCAGGGAGGAGAGAAGTGTGAACTCCCTGAGCATTATTCTATTCTACATAGTTTTTAGAATAGTGTTTTAGGGAGTTTACTTAATCTTGTGACTCTCTTTTAACCCTGCTATTCTTTCATGAGTTTGTGACATCAAAGAAGTAGCACTTGAGCCTTCCACTTCCCCCTGGTGCTGCTCTAAGCATTTGGGGAAGAAAGGGGAGAGGAAGAAAAGAGAAAAGAATTATGTGAGTTAACCAAGTGATCTCGGCTTATATTTCCAGCGCTGCTGCTACCTTTTGGATCACTTTCTGCAGATGACTTTATCACAGTACAGTGTTATTTGTGTATTCCCTGTTTAAATACAATATTTAAATAGCCATAAATAGTCAAATTGCAGAAGTTTAAAAGTCCTACTCTGATCCAAAAGTGTAATTCCCAATTTCCACTGGTCATCTCTATAAATTTCCCTCTGCAACTGAAGCATCACTGTCATTAATACTCTGTATTGTTGTGTTACCTGATCATGCCTGAAGTGGGTATAGATCAATATTAATGAATATGTGCCCTGTGGAATACTCTTAAAAGACCTGGCAGATGGTAATTCCCTGATTTTTAGAGTCTACTGTCTCAGCCTGTTGGAGTTCATTGCAGAGGGTCATTCTTCTCACTGGAAAATTTTTAAATGGCATTCCAGGGGCCTTAACAACTGATATGGTGGTACAAAGCCTGGAGAACTGTTTGACACTGATGGGTCCTAGAGCTGCTCACATTGAAGGTCTGCACTGTGAGTAGACAGAGAGTGGGGCAGAGATTCTTCAAAAAGTCATACTTGAGTTATAATCTTCTAAAGAAGAATTGCAGGCATTGAAAACTGATTTACTCCTTTCATTGCTGAGCCACAACTCATGCACTAATTACCATTACAGAAGGAACGAAGGTTCATGTGAAATGTTTCAGGAACTGGATGGCCTTTGAAGAGGAGGTGCTCCTTTTCCTAAATCACTAACTTGAATTGGTCTCGCCTCATAGCAATCATATTGGAGTAACACTGTGAAAAATCAAGGTCAGCCCCAAAAGATGAAAAAGTTAAAAAATCATTGGTGATTTAAGATATTTGGTAGATGAGCTTGCTGGGCTAGTGCCAATGGCAAAGTTATGGAGGTTTTGTGGAAGGAGCTGAAAATTATGAAAAAGGAGGAGCATCCTTTTCTTTTTTTTTTTTCTGAAGTAGAGAAAAATTTCCTCTTAAGAATTATCTTCTCTGTGGTCCCATATGGAGCAAAAGATAGAATCATAGAATCATAGAATCATTTGGGTTGGAAGAGACCTCCGAGATCATCAAGTCCAACCCTTGGTCCAACTCCAGTCCCTTTACCAGATCATGGCACTCAGTGCCACGGCCAATCTCAGTTTAAAAACCTCCAGGGATGGGGAATCCACCCCCTCTCTGGGCAGCCCATTCCAATCCCTGATTACTCTCTCTGCAAAGAATTTTTGTCTCATCTCCAACTTCAGTTTGCCCTGGCAGAGCTTGAGCCCATGCCTCCTTGTCCTATTGCTGAGTGCCTGGGAGAAGAGACCAACCTCCATCTGGCCAGAACTTCCCTTCAGGTAGTTCCAGACGGTGCTGAGGTCACCTCTGAGCCTCCTCTTCTCCAGGCTAAACAACCCCAGCTCCCTCAGCCTCTCCCCACAGCACTTGTGCTCCAGTCCCTTCTCCAGCCTCGTTGCTCTTCTCTGGACCTGCTCCAGTCCCTCAATCTCTTTCCTCAACTGAGGGACCCAGACACAGACAGATATGGATATATAAATCTTTATTTTGAGCAGATCATATAGTGCATAAATTGTGTGCATTTGTCTTGGGAGTCCTAAATACTTTCTCATGGATGGAACAGAACAGTGTGATGTGCAAGAAGGAGAAAGGTAATCAATGCAATTAACCCCCCATACTTTTAAAGGGTCTGGTTATTGCCTTAGAAGGAAATGAGCACCTTTTGACTGATGGAAAGCAGAGAGCATTGAGAGTAAGAGAGACAAAAGCAAACACCTCCTGTGCTCTTACCCTTGCTGACTTGTTATTATGCAGGGAGGAAGGTTCTAAGGCAGAAGGTTATTCCAAATAGCTCATGTATAACACTCCAGTGCCACAAAATACTTGGGGTTTGGGCAGCCCTTGTTCATAATATCCCTCTCAAAACCCTTGTGCCAGATGATGTAGCACAGGAATAAAGGAGCTAATGCACCCATAGCTAATGCACCTCTAACTCATGGGTCTGGCAAACTGTCCCTTTGATCTGCTTGTACATATTTATAGCCCAAACCTCTAAAGAGTTTAAGCAAATCCTGACAAACCTTTGTAGCGAGAAGTCTGTGTTCCACCAGAGGCTGTACCTGTTGGGATGGTGTGAATGCCCAGGCACTTGGCAGGAAGGAGTAAAGCTCAGTTAAGAAATTTCTATGAGTTTGAGAGAGACTGATAGAGTAAACCCTCTGAAACAAAGCCTTCTGCTCTGGCTGGGCAGTCTGTGCCACCTCTCCTGACTGCTGACTGGAGTTCAGCATTATCTTACTTCAGAAATGACCCACAAAGACTCAGTTCTGGTCATATTTGATGGGGCAGAGGGGAGGGACATACTTCTTCTTTGTATTAACATACTAAAGGACTGTTTTTAAAATTAAGTTTTAAAAATAAGTTTTAAAAATAATTTTAAAATAAATTTGGAGACCAGTCAATAAATAATTCACTGATTTTATTGCTGAAAAATATCTTGTTAACAAGAGAGACAAGTTAGGACAAAATTAATAAAGCTGTTGAAAGACAAGTGTTCATAAAGGAGGCATCAGGATAATCTGATTAAGTGACTTTGTTATTATATAGAGCATTCCTCCTCAGGACTTGAATTCTTGGTTATGAATGGCATCAGGAGGATTTGAAAGGATTGAGTTTTCTTACTTGAGATTAGTTTGAGATATTTATGAAGGATTTAGGCAAACTACTGCTTCTTTTAGCACAATGTTACTAATGAAAGGTAAGTACCAAAACCAGAGCAAGTGTTTTGTGATCCTCAGAGAGATTTCTAACATGTCCATGCACTCACCTCCCTGGGAGTGAAGGACAGACACACTTTCCCCTCGGCAGGTCACTAATTTTGTTTTTCAGCTTTATCCTGATTCTGATCCACTTTCATATATGTGTTTTTTAATATTTAATTGCCTTGAAATTACATATTCCTCTGGGCCAGCAGTTCAGATGCTGTTAATGAGGGATGGATAATGTCAGCCCAACCTGAATGCCTGTGGCTGTTGACTGTCACCCAGAAACCATCTTTGTCTGATGGGAATGTGAAAAGGTGGTAAATCTGGCAGGGAATTTTCACACATGGTGCTGAGAATTACAGGGATGAAACTCCCTGCCCACCTGCTTCTTTGTGAGGATTGGAGCATGATGGTATTTATTCTACATGAGCCCTTGCAGAAAAATAAATCAGTAGCATCTTTTATTTAACTTGGTGTAAGTGTTTGGCTGGGGAGCAGCATCTTAAGTTGAGAAACTGCCCAAAGATATCTGGGAATTGTGCTATCGAGCTCTGTTGTCTGAAAATTTGAAATATTATTCCCTTTTCTGTCTATACTAGTCATGGAAAGTGAGGGGTTTGTTTTAATCTGGTCTGTCCTTTAAACATTTGTACCCTCAGGCTTCTATCTGATGCATTTTGTTGAAGTATGTCTTTGTTAAAGCCTCAAATGCTCTGAAGGGAACAAACAGTGACAGGAAGGTCGTATTATGTAAAGTTGTCCAAAAACAGTGTCAAAAATTCACAGTGGGAATGGGCTTGGGACAAAACTGGCTGCTAGTTGGGCTGTCCCTGAGTTTCTGATGTGATGATATGGTGTCTGAAGATAACATAAAAGTTTTGGGTTTTGTCCCCACCATGAAAGTATCAGAATTTTTAGGGATGAAGAATCCAAAGGCACTTGAAACCAGCATGGAGTAACACACTCTGCACTCCTGGCAGAAGTCATGATATGTCATGATATGCCATATGACTACAGACTGTGTGCAGGACCACACACTGGCTTTTAAAACCAGGGTTCCCTGCCCCTTTTTTACAGTGGTCATCATAACTTGAGGGGGAATTCTTTTGCACGGCAGAAATTATTGGCTCGCTATGTGAGTGGATTAGCTGGAGTGAAACATATAAGTGTAACATGAAAGGCTCTTAATTTTCAGAGATAGTTTTAATGACTTATTGCAATAAATCATTTGATCAGACTTCAGCAAAACTTTGTGCTGTGGCTGAAATGAAGGAGTTCGCAGAGACAGTGTCAAGGATAATCACATTTCTCCACCATCAGATCAAAAGCATTCAGCAGATCCCACGCCATCACACACGAGTGATCCACTTGTCTGTTTGAGAAGTAGCACCTAAAAAAGTTTTGTGGAATGAGGAATGTAGTTATACAACAGTCAATATGGGGTGGGAAAAGTGGTTCCTTGACTTCTCCAGTGCAAGTTTTGGGTTTGGTTATGCTGTTAAAGTGCAGGGTGGAAAAACTTTTCAGAAAGGCACAGCAAAATAAAATACAAGTGGTGTGTGGAATCTCTCAGTGGGCATACTGGGCATATAGTGCCTGAAAGTGCTGCTAAAAGATAGAAAAACTTGAGCTACAATTCCTGATATGATAAATATTCACAGAATCACGGACTATTCTGAGTTGGAAGGGACCCACAAGGATCATTGAGTCCAACTCAAGTCAATGGCCCATACAGGGGATTGAACCCATGCTCAGCAAGGGCTGCCATTGTGGCTCTGTTGCCACTTCTTTATTTAAAATTGATGTATTCCTGAGAGTTTTTACTATTGTAGCACCTAGAAATCAAGCCATGGGACTTCTCATATTTAGCTGTGAACATACAATCTAAGACAGCCCTTCCTATAATAATGCACCATATGAACACAGTAGATCTTGAAAACAAAGTCTTAGTGTGCTTTCAAGGCATTGTCATCCAGGCTCACAATAAATGTGCTGATACTGCAACAAACCCAAGCCCAAACCATTCTCTGTGAAGATCTGCATGCCTCACTCAGGAGTGTCATTTTTAGCACTCTGAATTTCTGAAATGTTATTTTCTTTATGTCTGACACCTGGCCAGGTTCTCTTCTCTGCCTGACTCAGAAGCCACCTCTGCCAAATTTCAATTTTCTCTTTTAAAACAGCAAGTCATCTTAGCATTTCAAAGAAAAGAATAAATATTCCTCTAGTGTCCAAACCAGTAGTTTTTCTAATATTTTATTTAGAAACAGTTGCACCATTTGCACTGATTTTTTTTTTCAATTAAAGATAATCAGCCTGAGGCAAATATTCAACAGAAACAGAATTACTTCAAATAGATAATGTTTGGCAAAGCCAGAAGCAACTGTCCTATAATGCAAGGTGTCAGTCAAGCTCACTGGGCAATGCTTGAAGCTTTTTATAAAAGAACAGGCCTGAAGAAACACAAATTTCTGTGTCATACAGTTCATAATTTTAGGGGATTGTACAAAGAAGGAGAGATGGACTGAAAAAATGAATTAAAAGCTGCAAAACTGTGATGCTTTGTCTCTGCTTTGTTCTTACTTTATAGAGGCAACTTGAAATTTCAAAGCTATCCTGACTGCAACTTCTTAAAAGCTTTTTATTTCCTGAGGCAATTTAGCTACTGAAACTGAGTATGTATGAGGTGCTGTGAGTGCTCATGACTTCCAAGAAAAGAAAAAGTTGTACAGTGTCAGGTGTTAATTAGATAAATTACTTTGTTCCTTCCTCTTAGACACTTGTGTGAAAGCCTGAATATTTGGTTAGCAGGTTAATAGCACTACTCTGTTTGCAGGTGTGTGCTGGGCTTTGTGATTTCATTCTTCTCTCTTCCCTTCATTTGATAGGAAGCCTCTCAAGAGGAGCAGGTCATTGGCTCCTCACACCTTTCAGCTCATTAGAAATTTTTTCAAAACACAGCTCTTTAAGCCCCAACTGGGAGAATTCATCTTTCCCCTGCCTGCAATACTCCTCTCACCTGAATCATCATCCTCTGATACAGGACCCTTAGTAACTGGACCCTGAGATGAGCTCAGTTGGTTAAAACTTGGTTGCAATAATGCCAAGGCCATGGGTTCAATCCCCCGTGTGGGCCATTGACTTAAGAGTTGGACTCGATGATCCCTGTGGGTCCCTTCCAACTCAGAATAGTCTGGGATTCTGTGAATAACAATGATGGAGGCTTTCATGGAATACACATCAGATGGTCTGATAATCCAATTAGAGGTGATGCATTTTCCTGGGTCGGGTTTATGCACAGCTACTAAACTGGTTGTGAAGTCATTATTTGCTTCAGCACAGCTGTCCCTGCCCACGCCTGTCCCCCAGGGCACATTTGCTGTCACAGAGGCCATTGCCATCCTACCCAAAGCCAACAACTCCCACCAGTGTGGGCCATGCCCTTTTAAATAAATGCCCACAGCCTTGGTCATGCACGGCAACAGTCCTGACCAGCTGTCCTGGATTTGGCTGCTGTGGCCATGAATTGCAGGCTGTGTGTCACAGTGCTGACCGGCTGCAGAGTGTTAACAACCCTGAGGTCTCCCATGGGTGCCCTATGCAATGAGTGTTGTGTTCAGTTCTGGGCCCCTCAGTTCAGGAAAGAGATTGAGGGGCTGGAGCGGGGCCAGAGAAGAGAAACAAGGCTGGAGAAGGGACTGGAGCACAAGTGCTGTGGGGAGAGGCTGAGGGAGCTGGGGGTGTTTAGCCTGGAGAAGAGGAGGCTCAGAGGTGACCTCCTCACTGTCTAGAACTACCTGAAGGGAAGTTCTGGTCAGGTGGGGGTTGGTGTAATGGTTTGACCCATGGCTTCCTCAGTAACCATTGTATCTAAGGAAGTTACAAGTATTCCACACGTGTCTTCCACGTAGCAGTGGGGGAGTGGTTTGGTTTCTTCCCTTCCTTGGCTGAGGAGCTGGAGGGAGGTGGTTGAAGTCTGGTCCCTCTGGTCCCTGGTGTTTCTCCTGTCCTGGGTGAGATTGTTTCATTCTTGTTCCCCTTCCTTGAGGTTTTTAATTGTGTTTGTTTTGATTCATTCGGTTTCTTTAGGTTGGGTTGGTGTCTTCCCTATTTCCCAGCTAATCAATCCCCTTTTCTCCCTTCCCCTCTCCCCTGGGAGGTGGGATCCTATGTATTGTGTATACAGTGTGGTTTGTAAATGTTAGTAAATATAATTTATTCTTTTTATTCAGTTCAGTTTCTTTAGAGTGCGTTTCTCTTCAGTTTTTTTTTTCCCCTTTCCTTTGCTGGGAAGGTTCCGGGAGGGGGAAGGGGGGGGGGGCAGTCCAGGGTTGGCAACAGCTAGGCCAAACCTGCGACAGTTGGTCTCTTCTCCCAGGCACTCAGCAATAGGACAAGGGGCTCAAGCTCTGCCAGGGGAAAGTTAAGTTGGAGATGAGAAAAATGTTCTTTCCAGAGAGAGTGCTCAGGCATTGGAATGGGCTGCCCAGAGAGGGGGTGGATTCCCCATCCCTGGAGGTTTTTCAACTGAGACTGGCCATGGCACTGAGTGCCATGATCTGGTAAAGGGACTGGAGTTGGACCAAGGGTTGGACTTGATGATCTCGGAGGTCTTTTCCAACCCAATCCATTCTATGATTCTATGATTATATCATTTGGGTGTTCAGGGGTGCATCTGGTTGTTGCTACTCCCTCAACTGTACTCCTTGGACTGATAACTGTGTGACTTCCTCCTTCAAATCCCTCCCCTCTTATGTCTTTAGACCCTCTGTTTCGCCACGATGGATACTGTAACAACACGTGTTGCTGCAGCTCATTGTCACAGCATCAAAACACAACTGATGTGGAGAACATGGTCTGAAGGCATCTTGGCCCATCTTTCCTATAACAGTCCCAGACTCATCAATGGCTTTTCATCTTCAGATACTCCTCCCCACGAGCAGTTCATTCTGGTTCAGCACTGGCAGTTGAAATCACAGATGGTGTTTTCAAACCACCTGTTAAATACAGCTCTGGTGTGCCTCCTTCTTTTCCTGGAAGCAATGTCTTTTATGTTCAGTGTGGTGGCAAGTTCCCTCTTCCCAGTCATAGAATTATAGAATGGATTGTCTTGGAAAAGATCCCCGAGATCATCAAGTCCAACCCTTGGTCCAACTCCACTCCCTTTACCAGATCATGGCACTCAGGGCCACGGCCAATCTCAGTTGAAAAACCTCCAGGGATGGGGAATCCACCCCCTCTCTGGGCAGCCCATTCCAATGCCTGAGCACTCTCTCTGGAAAGAATTTTTTTCTGCTCTCCAGCTTCAATTTCCCCTGGCAGAGCTTGAGCCCGTGCCCCCTTGTCCTATTGCTGAGTGCCTGGGAGAAGAGACCAACCCCCACCTGGCTTGACATGTAAACTCAGACCTGCCAGAGGTCTTGTCCTGACTCCTTCTACCTAGGAATTCAGTTCCAAGGTGTGTAAAACTCCCTGTCCCCTTACCCAAAAGTGAGACAGAGAAGTTGCATCCTTGTTGTGAAGAGGTGGGTTTGAGAGAGAGCTCACAGCTTTTACACACAGAGTATCCACAGGCAAGGTACTGTCCTGGCCCCAGTTCCAGGCCAGTGGCATATTTACAAAGTTGAACTTTCTCTGTTTCAATGAATCTCCAATGAATTCCATTTAGATAAATGCAACACCTATACTGATATTTTACAGGTTGGATCTGCTTTCACTCTGATCTGCATCCTTGTTTTAAAGCCTGACACTATTGGCTTAAAATGGGCCTGGTACACAATTTCTTTCTCCTTCCCCTCTCCCAGCTGGTGTTTCTGGACACCTGGTTTCATGGCAATTCTGTTTAAACCACAACAAAGAGAGTCTAAAATTAGCATCTTTTGTAGGATCTAATCCAGCAATGAGTTGCTGCCAGGTGTAACTGCTTAATACCTTGTCAAGTCTCATCTTGGGGAAAAAACCCACCACCTGCAAAAGTCTCATAATGCCATTTTTTTCTGGTGACCTAAAGAGGGACTCATCTTTGAGTGTACAGTCATCAAGGCTTTCCTTTTAAAGCACCTGAAATGCACTATTGTTTCATTTCTGGTTGGAAGGTGGGCTGCTGAGAACCGCTGTCAGCTCTCATGTGTTAGGCTGTAAAACCTGTGAAATGAAGCACAGCTTTGCAAATGCACTCATAACAAAGGTGACTTGCCTGGTATATTCATTTCATCCCTGTATTCATGCCCAGTCCATTCCTTCAAGCCCTGGACATTGTGCAAAATGAAAGACAGAGACACAGAGTGTGTGACAGCAGCTAATTGAGAGAAGTGTGTGTGGCCTTTCTGCCTCCTTCTCACCAGTCCTACTGCACATGGATTGCACATGGTTGGGAATTGGTCCTCTCCTTGTCCCTGCGAGGTTTTCCACCTAAAATGTGCTCTTGTCCACCACAGTCTGCACATCACTTTGTTGTTCTTAAATTCTGTGTTGATGGCTTCCCTGATAATGAGAATTTGTGTTTACACACCAAAGTAGCACCAGTGGTTAAACACAGGGATGCTGAGATGCATTCTCAGAAGATGAGCTGGATCTGCATGGTGGGACTGAGCAGGGTGGAACTCAAGAGCATATATGGGGCAACATGTGTCTGCTTAGTGTCAACCCCACAGAGGCAGAGTAAAGGAAACCATTTGGCCAGCACATGCAATCCCAAAACACAAAGCCAGGCTCCTCCTCTCCTTCAGGAGAAGGGAAGTTCTGGCCAGGTGGGGGTTGGTCTCTTCTCCCAGGCACTCAGCAATAGGACAAGGGGGCACGATGGGCTCAAGCTCTGCCAGGGGAAATTGAAGTTAGAGAGCAGAAAAAAGTTCTTTCCAGAGAGAGTAATCAGGCATTGGAATGGGCTGCCCAGAGAGGGGGTGGATTCCCCATCCCTGGAAGTTTTTAATCTGAGCTTGGCCGTGGCACTGAGTGCCATGATCTGGTAAAGGGACTGGAGTTGGACCAAGGGTTGGACTTGCTGATCTTGGAGGTCTTTTCGAACCCAATCCATTCTATGATTCTTTGCAGGGACATTTACTGAAAGAAATGACTCAAACCCTAACCTTTGGAATTTATTGATTTTGTGTTTATTTCTGTAAATTTGTACAATTTGAATAAGTAATTAGAACCTAATGATCATATGCCATTACTGATGACACGACCTGCAGTATTAAATACATATATTCAAACACACACACACATTCTTGCTGTGCTGGAGAGCACAGTCCCACAGCCAGTTGCCATGGCATTGCATGCCTGTGTTCATAATGTACTTTAATAGGGTGAGAGTGGCAACTGCACATGCTCACAGCTGCACAAAAACCTTTATACATTGGACTTGAATCACAAATAATAATTTATCATTTTGTTGCTTTTGGTCAGAGAACGCAAAACCCTCTGGGCTTTTTGGGAAGCAGTTCAGGTAGGGTCCAATAAGCACAAAACCCCCCCACACTGAGGCCTGCAGTAGGAACTTAGGACATGAAGGTGCAGGTGTGGTTGTGAATTCGTGGGGTGGGAGTGGAAGGCAGGATCGAGGTGATTTGCTTGGAATTCCATATGCTTGGAATTCCGTAGATCATTTTATTTTGCAGGTGAAAATGGAAAGCAAATGTCTGCCATCCAGACCAAAAATTGCAATTCCATCTTTCTTTGTGAATTAAACATGCTATTAATTTAGCCATCAGGTAGGATGTTTCTATCTTTAGTTGAAAGAGATGGCTCTATAGAAAGTGGAAAACTGGTCTTTGCTGAGTCCCTTGAAGGGTGAAGGGAAACAGGTTCACCTGATAAGCCTAAATTGACTTCTGTGACTGATTCCTAAAATCCTGTGCTACAAAGTTCTTTGATCTTGAAAAGCAAAGGGTGAACTTACTGCAATTTCTGAATAGAAAAGTGAAGCCAAACCTGCGGGAATAACAGTAGATATTTTCTTCAACGGGGAAATGTTGTTTAAGCTTCAGGCAGTTTTATGAAAGAGAAAAACATAATTTTAATTACTTAAGACATTTTTGAAAATAAATTCTAAGATCCTTTCTATTGGAAGCATCCAATAGGTCAAGAGAGGCAAAGAGACAATGTGAAGATTTTATCTGTTTAGATGGGAAATAATTTAATTGGTATGTGATGTAGAACTTTGCAAAACGAAAACAAACTAATAAAAGATAATGGAGATTGAGATTATGTAAAATTTCTTAATCCTGAAGCAGCTTTTGAAAGTGACTAAAGAAACTCTGGTGTCTGACCATAAGCACTGCTTATAAAAAATCAGAATTGCCAGAATTGGGGAAGAGATGATGAGTGAAGTGATTATTTGTCGAGGAAATGAATTGCCAGACCACCTTTGTCCACTCCAGGAGTGCCTTGACTGAGAGCTGGAAGAGCAGGAGCACAATAACCTTCTCTTCTTTCAGCCCATGACTTCTTGACTGTTTTCATTCACAGAATCCCAGACTATTCTGAGTTGGGAGGGACCCACAAGCATCATCGAGTCCAACTCTTAAGTCAATGGCCCACACAGGGGATTGAACCCATGACCTTGGCATTATTGCAACCAAGTTTTAACCAACTGAGCTCATCTCACACCCAGGACTTGGGTAGGATCAGCTGAGGAGAGTGGGTTTGGGGTGATGTGGGGAAACAGCTTTCTGCTCTGTGTGTGTAAGACCTGCTTCCAGCCTTTCCACTTGGCTCTTCTCAACAGATGGACAAGTGTCATTTTTTTTTGCCTTTGAACTTCTAATGCACTGGGTGTGAGTGAAAAAATACCCCCCACACTTATGAGGTCTTTGTGTGCCTTCCTTACCTGCTGAGAGCCACTCCAATGTGTGTGGCTACACATTTCTGTGTATAATTTTTCTGTGTATTATAATTCTGTATATTTAACTTTTCTGTATATATAATTTTCCTGTGTATAATTTTTCTGTATATGATTTTATGTAGTGGCTTTCCTAAAGAAGACCCCCAGTAACCAGGAAAGCCAACGAAGTCAGAAGTTTGGTTGGGGCTTCTTGTAAAGAAGGAGTATTTCCTTTCCCACAAGGATGAGAGCTTGGGGGAGGTGAGAAGTATAACATGATATTTTGCCTCTTGCTTGGTGCTGTGTTTGACCTCGAATTGGAAATTACAGGGTGTGGGCTCCAGTCTGCACTCTGCTTGGAGACTGCATGTCCTCAGCAGGGCAGGCATTTTGCTACCCCTGGTGAAAACAAAGTGTTCAGCAGAGTTTGCTGGGGTTGAGGTGAAAACAGGCTGACCCAGGCGCAAGGAGGAGAAGCCCAGAGGCCCAGGAGCAGATGAGAGCTGCGAGGGAATGGTAGGATGTGTTCTTTCTCTTGTGCCTACCTTCAAAGACATGGGAAACCCAGGGAGGGATGATAATCACTCCTAAAATAGCACTGAGGCAGCCTGGAGTGCTGCAGGGGCAGCAGGAATAGCTGGGGGCTGGGGCTGGAGGTGTTTCACTGCTTTTGAACGAGGCTATCCCTGGATCAATCCTCAGCTGGAAGAGGAGATGGGAAAGCTTTGAGGGAGCCCTTGTGTTTCACACTGATCTCTGGAGGACAGGGTGAGCTGTCTGCACCAGCCAAAACTTGTAAATGCCTGCTGGATAACACAGCAAAGAGACTGATCCTGGAAACAAGGACTGACAGAAAGAGGCAAAGGGAGAAGGGAAGTTCTGACCAGGTGGGAGTTGGTCTCTTCTCCCAGGCACTCAGCAATAGGACAAGGGGGCACGATGGGCTCAAGCTCTGCCAGGGGAGATTGAAGTTGGAGATCAGAAACAAATTCTTTGCAGAGAGAGTGCTCAGGCATTGGAATGGGCTGCCCAGAGAGGGGATGGATTCCCCATCCCTGGAGGTTTTTAAGGTGAGATTGGCCGTGGCACTGAGTGCCATGATCTGGTAAAGGGACTGGAGTTGGACCAAGGGTTGGACTTGATGATCTCGGAGGTCTTTTCCAACCCAATCAATTCTATGATTCTAAGAAGGTCCTCAGGTAAGAATGAGAGATGTGGCACAGGCTCTCTCCAGGGTACAGCCCAAAGCCAAATGTCAAACTTTCAGGTGAGGAGGTGTGACACATGCAGGTGTGTAACACATCCTGGGAACTGCATGCCCCCCAAACTTCTCTCTTCCCCTGCTGCAGAAAAATCGCTGCGGGGGTGGAGATTAATAGCAACAATTCCCCAGACTTGTGCTTTATACAGCAGGGCTCAAAAATGCCTCCTTCCTACACCTCTGCCTGCCAGCCAGACACATCATTTCTACCAAGATGGTGACACTACAGATGTGGATGAATTCAGTAAAAGGCAAAGATGTTACAGCCTTTAGGAGTATTCCACTCTGATGTGCTCTCTGTCACATCCCCCCTGCCCCCACTGCATGTTGGGGTACCCCCAGAGCCCAGGGCAGGGCTCAGAATAAGGTCTGCTGCTGGTGGAGACTCCCTGCTACCATCCTGCCAGACAGGTTTTACCAAGAGGTCCCTCCCAGTCTGGGTGGTCTGAAAGGCAGATACATCCTATGATCATAAAATGGAAGTGGATAGTCAGGAACACATTTTGCCCAAGATCCCCAGTTAGCCAAGGAAGAGGAGCACTAGCTGTAAAGACAGGCTGAAGGAACTCAAAATATTGTGCAGCTCACCAGTGAAAGGCAGAGGAAATTCAGTGCAAAGGGAAATAAAACAGTCCTAACTTTTTGCACTAAAAATAAAGGTTTGAGACTTTTATTATTTAGGATATTGGTGTGATTTCAATAGACAGATCTATCAAAATAACTGTTCTGTGCTCAGTATGGATTAAACCAGCAAAATCCAAATGGTTTTGAATTATTAACTAAGGCTTGGAGAATGAAACATCAGGTAATAATTATGCCCTGTAGAAATTTGCAATATCCCTCCAGAAGATCATGTGAAGTTCTGTTCTCCTTCCTCCTCTCAGGAGGATCCCAATTGGAGAAAGCTCAGGGATCAGTGAGAAAGACAATCCCAGAAATTCTATAGGAAGGACAATTAAGTAGACTAGAAGTCTTTAGGAATTAGAAGAGATGATAATGAAATTCTACACTTGAACAAAAGCAAGAGAAACACAAAGCAAATTAAGTCTGAAGGCACCACTGAGTGTTAATGGCCCAGCTGAGCCCCACATGAGCTTCCCACAAACCCTCTGCCCATTGGCCCAGGAGCTCTATTTAAGCCCAGGTGGGTGGCATTACTTGCCTCAGCTTTGAGGGGGTTGTTTGGGGCTAGTGGTTGCCTCTGTGTTGCTGGTGGCTTGTCTGCAGTTCTGCTTTTCATCCTGTGCTCTGGACAGACCCAGGAACTCCCCACCTCCATCAGCTTCTTTGAGAAAGCGACTTATTCATGTAAGAACAAATCTTCTGAAGTCTTACTTAAGTTCTGTCTTTGGGCTGTTTTTTTCAAGCTGTTCACCCCTTCTCCATTTAGCTCTTCCACTAATATTTAAGAAACCTCTGAACCAAAGTAACCAAACTGAGCAGGCAGGTAACAAGTTCAGAGACTGGCTCTTACAGGCTGCTTGTGAATTAACCCAACCTGGCCAAGTGGCAGCCCAGGGGAAATGGGGTTTGAAGGAGCAGTAGGTGGGGTAGGACTGGATGAATCAGTTGTTGGCTTCTGGGGCCCCTTTGCTCTGCTTTTAAAGCACGTGGAAATGCTGCTTTGTGTAATTTCATGGGAGTTGCTTTTTGATAGAAATGCTTGTTCTACTGCTAGACTGGAATAAATAGAGATGAAAGTATTTTAAAAACAGTAAGGTAACAAGTTCTAATACTTAATGTGAAGCGCTCAGCTGACAGAGAGAACCCACTAATTGGTTTTATTTGTTTTAACTTCTTTCTGTCATGTTTCTGGGATGTCACTGTCAAATTTTTTCTCTATGCTTTTCATGGCAATTTCCTGAAGAAATAGATTTGTTTTTGTCTTGCCTGAGTACAAAGCCAGAGAGGAAGGTGTTTACCAACTTAAGCATTCCCTTTCAATGTAACAAAATGGTACAAATGTTCTCTTTGTTTGTTTTGTTTTATTCAGAAGTCAAACATCTGTCAAGAGCTTTCCTGAATGGGATAGAAGTGTGATCTCCGAGCATGGGAACGGTGAGTAGACCAGGATGGTTGTTGTGTACTAAGGTGACTGAAACACCCAAGCTATTGACCAGTGCCAACAAGTAGAAAAAGCAGCTACAATAATAATTTGCTTCAGGCTCATTAGGGAAAAAAGGGGTTGTTTTCAGAACTGTGATAATCTACATAACATCTCAGTTGAGTTGTATAACCCCTATTTTTTGTGTTCTAAACTGCCTTGGATATCGAGCATCTCTTCAGTAGCTTTCTAATATATTCTGTTCTGGAAGGTCTTAGAAGATTTTGAGTGATTGCTTTGCCTTCTTTGAACCTACAGACTGCATTTTAAAGCAGGAGAGTGAAAATGTGATGTGTGGTTTTTTAACTCCCCAATTTAACCCAAATGAAGCAAAAAGTTTGCCTTATCAAAAGGAAGCAGAGTTAAGACATTCCCAGAAGAGTGTGTGTTTTCTTGTTCTTGGGGTTTTAGAAGTTGAACTCTTGAGGGAGGGAACACCACACTCGAGTTCCTTTCCCAAGAGATCAAATGCTGCTGTATCTTCTGCGTTTTTCTTAAGATTTTAAAGCACCAGCTGCTGTCTTAGTTTTTCTTGCCACTTGAGCTAATGATAAGTAGTTTAACCAAAGTGATGAATAATTCACGCTGTTTTTCAGAAAGCCTTTGGTTTTTTTCACGAATTTCTGGATCTATTAATTTCATAGTTGCTTCTTCTGCTGCAAGTACAAATTTAAAGGGACTGGAATGAAATGGAGACACTGGGCTAGGCTGCTGTCTCTGGAATTCAGTGGAGAAACCTGTCTTCTTTAAGGACAAACTTGGGAAATGACTCTTGGAAAACATAATTCAGAGCAAGGTTTTCTCAATGTGCTCATACAATGAAAGGAATATGAGTAAAAATTATCTAAGAGAATCAGGACTTTCAAAAAAACACTTTCCCCATTTCAAAACAGCTTCCACTTCATGTACCAGAAGGAGAAAACTGTGCCAATTTCTGAAGAGAAATCCCACCAGTGTCTCTCCATCGTGTTTTTTCCAAGACCAAGCACCTCTCAGGCTGTGGCAAACTCCATAATCTGCATATTTGAAATGGAATCTGAAGATTTTGAGGATCTGGTCTCATTCCTTTGTTACAGGCAGGGTTGGCTTACAAGAAGTGTTCTCCTGTCTTACATTGCCTTACTTGGAATCTTCCATTTAGCATTTATCCCTTTCTTGCAAGGGGGTAGCAATTAGTTCCTTGTTCAGAGGTGTATTGTAAAAGCTGAAAACCAAGTTATAAGCATTTGGATCCTGATTAACTGGACATACAATAAGGGGGTAGGCTCTTTTTCTGCAGTTCAAGGAGGCATTTTCTGACTGGTTTGGGGTTTTTGTGTGAACTGTTAACTGTTGCTCAGCACTTTCTAAGGGTGGGTGCATGGTTCTCTCCTTGTTAGAAAGGGAACAGCATGGATTTCAAAGCAAATCCCATTTTGCTTAGGAGTGCCTTCTGTCATGGAAAGGCAGAAATGAGTGGCCTGAGGTCATGCAGAAAGTCTGGTGGCCATGAACAGTTCGGTTCTCAGTCTTGTGTCCCAAGATGAAGAATTTGTTCTTTCTCCATGGAAATAAGGAAGAGCACACTTAGATGTCTGAGGAACAGAAGCAAGTCCAGGAATTTTACCCTGCCCTTATTTTCCTCATTTCTTGGAGGTAGTAAAAGTAGATTGTGGGTTGCATTTTCTTTCTCTTCTCTGTAATGTAACATTTGTAGTCTCATCCTGCAACTGCTTTACTGACATGAGCAGACCACAATCATTCAAATACTGTGTCTGTAAGGACATTTCTAATTCATAAAGTCATAGAATGACCTGGGTTGAAAGGAACCTTAAAGGTAATTTAGTTCCAATCCTGCTGCCATGGGCAGGACACCTTTCACTAGACCAGCTTGCTCAGAGCTCCAGCCAGTCTGGCCTTGGACACTTTCAGGGATGGGGCAGCCACAGCTTCTCTGGGCAACCTGTGCCAGGGCCTCATCACCCTCACAGGGAAGAATTTCTTCCCAGTATGTTATCTAAACCTGTTCTCTGTTTGAAGATGTTCTCCCTTGTCCTGTCACTATGCCCCTGTAGAAAATCCCGCTCTCCCGCCGGGCCCGGGTGCCCCCTGAGCTGGATGCTCTCCTGGATGCTCCCCGTGGGGTCTCACCAGAGTGGAGTGAGGGGTAGGATCCCCTCCCTTGCCCTGCTGGCCACGCTGCTTTGGGTGCAGCCCAGGATATATTTGGCTTTCTGGGCTGCAAGTGAACATTGCTGGCTCCTGTTCAGCCCCTCATCCACCAGAACTCCCAAGGGATTTCTCTGCAGGGCTGCTCTTGATTTGTTCATCCCCCAACTTGTGTTGATACTGGGGGTTGCCTCAATGCAGGGATGGCACCTTATTCTTGTTAAACCTCATGAGATTCCCATGGGTGCACTTAGGAGCTTGTCCAGGTCCCTCTGGATGGCATCCCATCCTTCAGGTGTGTCAAGTGATTAGTCTGACGTTATATTTTGATTTCACTGCTAAGTGAATTTGTGAAAATTGAGTCAGCCACGAATCACACCTGAATTTAAAAATACTCATACTTCCGCCTTTTTTAACTTTGAATTTTGTTTTCAGACCTTAAATTATATTTGTTTCATGTGTCTTGGTTGCAAATTAGGGCAAAAAATATTCCCTTAAATAAAAATCAGAAAGCTGCAGTTTTAAGAAACACTGTGAATATGAAAGCCTATCAAATGTGCCTCTGGGAGCATAGATATCAACTGCTCACCCAAGTTCATATCTTCTACTCCAATTCTAGAGTGGGAAAGCTGTGCAGGTGAGTCAGCATTGACATGAACCACATAATCCAGGGCAGGACTAGTGTAGGAAAGACTTCTGGAATTCTGCAGAAATGTCAAAGTCTCAAATCTAGACTGAAAGAAGGCAGTGTCTTTTTTTTTTCCAGCTGCCTTTGAAATACATGATATGTAGGAGTTGCTTTTTTAATAGACCTTAAATCTCCTTAAATGCAAGCTGCAAGGGAGGTTTAGGAGCTATTTTTATTATAGGCTTTTTTTATGAACATCTTATGGGTTGTTTGCCATGTAGTGACATCCAGTTCTGGGCCATGGGAGAGGCTTGGAGGCTGCTGGCACTTCACCCTTCCACTGCTGCTCATGGGACGCTGTTTCTGGGTGGAAAATTAAGCTTTAAGAAGGATATCTCAAGTGCCTTTGGTGCTTCATGTACCCAAATATCTGTTTGTTTTTTTTTAGTCTTTCATTCAGATACCTCTAAAGTTTATACCATCTTTATTCTTAAAGACTTCTGTCCAGCATTCATGCCTGCTATGATTGCAGTTCAATACTATGCTAAAATTCATGTGCATGGATAATTTATAATTATCTCGATTTTCAGAATTAAATTAATAATTCTTGAATCTTGACAGTATTTCTGAATGTTTAATTTGGAAATACTTTGATCTTCTATTTTATTTAAACAGGCAGTAATCCCCACTTTTTTTTTCTTGTGAGCTCTTTGATATCTGACTAAACTTTCTGGGCTTCTTTGGAATCAAAATGTAGACTTTTCATCTCCAAAATGCAGCAAGCTACAGAAATGTATTTCTTCTTCTCCCACTTTTTCCTGTGACCAACCTGCCCTCATGCCCCTGAGTAAATAGGGATCTGATCTGCACATTTATTCCATATCTGCTGTTATGACAACTGGAGTGCTTTGGTCATAATTTTTAAGGTCTTTTTTGGTCTGTTTGATGAATCCTACTATGTTTTTTTTCACAGAAGAATTTAAACCCAGAGGATATCACCCTTGATCTTTAATTCATACCCCTTTAAAAGGGAGAAGGAGCAGCTTTCCTGCTCTTGGACACAAAAGCTTTTGCTTTTGGTAGGGTGGATGGTGAGTTGAGGTGACAGACTGAGGTTTTTTGCCTGTGCAGGGCAGGCACGGTGCCACCTCCTGTTGGCATATTGGCCACAAGGATGAACAGTAGGAGATGGTTCATCTTTCACTTACAGCTTGCTAATTATGCCCAATATTGTTTTCTTTGGCCAGGGATTAAGGACTAGTCTCAGGAATGCCCCTGGCTGGGGAGGAACATGTGTTAGACTGGCAAAGGGAGGTTTTTTTTGTGAAGTTTCTTATCAGCCTTGCTGTTCTGGTGGCAAAAACAAGTATGTGTTCTGTGTATTGCAAGCACAAAATTGACTCAGAAAGGCTTGAGAAGACTTCATAACAAGCAGAAGGATAAGGAGGAACAGTTCCTTAGGGCTTCCAACACCACCTTGTTCCTTTTGTCCACTTTGGGCAGGTGACAGGCACGGTGGGAAGGGAGTCACCAAACACTGGAGTGTGTTTTAAAGCTCTGCAATAGAAGCTGGAATCTGTGGCACAGGAAATTGTGCTGCAAGTAGCTCATGGATGCTGCCATGTGGTTGGAAGCTAATGAAGGTCAAAATCACAGAATCATAGAATGGATTGGGTTGGAAAAGACCTCTGAGATCATCAAGTCCAACCCTCCGTCCAACTTCAGTCCCATTAGCAGATCATGGCACTCAGTGCCACGGCCAATCTCACCTTAAAATCCTCCAGGGATGGGAAATCCACCCCCTCTCTGGGCAACCCATTCAAATGCCTGATTACTCTCTCTGCAAAGAATTTTTTTCTGCTCTCCAACTTCAATTTCCCCTGACAGAGCCTGAGCCCGTGCCCCCTTGTCCAACTGCTGAGTGCCTGGGAGAAGAGACCAACCCCCACCTGGCTACAGCTTCCCTTTAGGTAGTTCTAGACAGTGCTGAGGTCACCTCTGAGCCTCCTCTTCTCCAGGCTAAACACCCCCAGCTCTCTCAGCCAGTGCAAAGAGTGCAAATGCACCAGTCTGGAGGTACCCATAAGGATGTGTTAATGTATGGCTGAGCCCAGAATCCTGCAATTGGGGGCCTTGCTTCTCATCCTTATTGGTTGGCATTCCCTGGGTAGTCGCAGCCACAACTCTTTCTGAAACCTGCTTTTCTCCCCTTCCCCGCCTTATGAGGGGAGAGAGATTTGTAGCAGGGAAATACAAAGGAGAAGTCATGACTAATTTCTTGGATCTGACACCCACCAAGAGGGAAGTTTGGATTCCCATCCCTGTTCCCAGAGCTACTTATTTGGCACTAAAATATTAATCTGCTAAAGCACAATCCTGGCTGAGGCTACAACACAGCTCTTCTCCTGGAGCTCACTGTTTCCACTGTGCTGATGCTGGCTCTTCCCTCCCAGTGACTGTGCTCCCACTGCACAGCAGTGGCACTTGGTGGCTGGATCTTTCCTCAGTGGTGATTTTTGGGCTTGGTTGGTGATCATCTGATGGACTTGCTGGAAGGCAGGAGGGTTCTACAGAGGGATCTGGATAGACTTGAGAGATGGGCTGGTTCCAATGGGATAAAGTTCAACAAGACCAAGTGCAGATCCTGCCTTTTGGCCACACCAACCCCCTGCAGTGCTCCAGGCTGGGCACAGAGTGGCTGGAGAGCAGCCAGGCAGAAAGGGACCTGGGGGGACTGAGGGACAGGAAGCTCAACAGGAGCCAACAGTGTGGCCAAGAAGGCCAATGGGATCCTGGCCTGGATCAGGAATAGCGTGGCCAGCAGGCCCAGGGCAGTGATCCTTCCCCTGGACTCTGCACTGGTGAGGCCACACCTTGAATGTTGTGTCCAGTTCTGGGCCCCTCAGTTGAGGAAAGAGATTGAGGGGCTGGAGTGGGTCCAGAGAAGAGCAACGAGGCTGGAGAAGGAACTGGAGCACAAGTGCTGTGGGGAGAGGCTGAGGGAGCTGGGGGTGTTTAGCCTGGAGAAGAGGAGGCTCAGAGGTGACCTCAGCACTGTCTAGAACTGCCTGAAGGGAAGTTCTGGCCAGGTGGGGGTTGGTCTCTTCTCCCAGGCACTCAGCAATAGGACAAGGGGGCATGATGGGCTCAAGCTCTGCCAAGGGAGGTTTAGGTTGGATATCAGGAAGTTCTTTCCAGAGAGAATAATCAGGCATTGGAATGGCCTGCTCAGAGAGGTGGTGGATTCTCCCTCCCTGGAGGTGTTTAAGGTGAGATTGCCTGTGGCACTGAGTGCCATGATCTGGTGATCACAGTGGGGTTGATTAAGGGTTGGACTTGATGATCTCGGAGGTCTTTTCCAACCCAACTGATTCTATGACCTTGTTAGCATGGAAGGCCCTAAATGTTTCCTATTGTTGGAAAGCCTCAGGGTTCCCTTTGCCTCCACTTCAGGGCTGTCACTGTAGAGTTTGTGTTGTAGGTAAAGCATCACCACAGCTAAGGCACACAAATATAACTGCAATGAAGTGAGTTATCTGAGTCATAGCCAAGCAAGCTGCACTGAGATATGGCTTTTGAGTAGATATTTATAGTGGGTGTGCATTAAAAAAATACTGGTTTTTTACCCTTCTATGATCAACTTTTACTGAAACATGTAAATAGGGCAGTAGTAAAGGAAGGTGAAAATGTGAGGCAGTTCCAGGAGGCATCAGAAGGAATTTGCTTGTAGAGAAAGAAATTGTAGCAGTGCTGGGCTATCCTTCCCCCTCCTGCAGAGCTGTGTTTTGGTTTACAGACAGATACTGATCTGTAGGCTCCAGCTCTGACTTGGATCATTTAAATTATTAATGCATAAATTATAAAGAAAATACCCCAAACTAAACCTCTGACCCCATTTAAATCTTTAATTAGAAAAAAATTACAGGTAGGAGAGCTATAAGAACACTTGAAATGTACCACACTGAATTGCTTTTGGGAAGGAACCACCAATGTCTGGAAAGGAGTAGAGTCACAGGGAAGCCAGTGCCATACAGCTGGTTAGTGGTACTTGGTAATGTCCTCTTGGGAGTGGTTACTGGTCATGTTCCTTACCACGGTTCATGCCACAATTTGCTTGCATTTGACTGTTTACACTCTGATGTTATTTGGGTAGAATTAAATGAAACCCAAATGCTATAAATGCCTGGGTGGGCCTGGGGACTTTTGTTTTTCTCCTGGAGGACAAATCCCTGAAACTCCTTCGTTATATTTGCCAGCTGAAAGCAAATTATTTTATGATAAGGGAGTAATTAGATGACTTCCTAGTTACTCCAATTTCATAGGATCACAGAATCATAGAATGGATTGGGTTGGAAAAGACCTCTGAGATCATCAAGTCCAACCCTTGGTCCAACTCCAGTCCCTTTACCAGATCATGGCACTCAGTGCTATGGCCAATCTCAGGTTAAAAACCTTCAGGGATGGGGAATCCACCCCCTCTCTGGGCAGCCCATTCCAATGCCTGACCACTCTTTCTGGAAAGAATTTTTTTCTGCTCTCCAGCTTCAACTTCCCCTGGCAGAGCTTGAGCCCGTGCCCCCTTGTCCTATTGCTGAGTGCCTGGGAGAAGAGACCAACCCCCACCTGGCCACAACTTCCCTTCAGGGAGTTCTAGACAGTGCTGAGGTCACCTCTGAGCCTCCTCTTCTCCAGGCTAAACACCCCCAGCTCCCTCAGCCTCTCCCCACAGCACTTGTGCTCCAGTCCCTTCTCCAGCCTCGTTGCTCTTCTCTGGGTAAAGGGACTGCAATAAATAAGCTAAAATAACTTTAAATCTGCAAATGTTCATTTGTTTCCGTTTTTACCATAAAAATGGTTAAGTATGTCTTTTTACTTTATGAAAGATGGCATCACCAATGCAAGTTTTTTGAGGCCCTCAAAGTTATTTCCAGCTCTAAGAGAAGGACTGGGTTTTGCTTGGGTGTTGAAAGCACTAGGAGTTGGGAATGAATCCTCTGCACTCTGGGGTTTGCTGCTGCCCTGCAGGCAGGAGCTCCTGCTGCAGCCTTTGGCTCTGGGAGCTCATTGGTGCACATCCTTCTCCCCCAGTGCTGCCTGTTCTCATGGAACCTGGGGCATCACTGATTTTTCAGTTGTTTTGGTTTGGTTTTAATTTTTCTCGTTGTTGATGGGAAACTAGAAAAGTAGATAAGGCTTTCTGATGAAAACCAACATGCTCTCATTAACTGGAGACATTCACAAGGGCTTAAATAATTTATGTTGAGCTACACTTGGTAAATCTCTATAGAGGGCTCTCTGCATTCTCTTACATAAACCAGATGGTATTTCATGTACTGATTTCCATAATATAACCCTTACAATGATTCTACTTTCAGGTTTAGGTCACACAGCAAGCTTAGAGACACTATAAATTGGAATACTCTTTTTCCCTAGCACTGAACCACCTTGGGACTTCATGTGTGCCCAAGGCTGAAGGGAATTTCATGCTGAAACCCCGAAGCTTCAGGTGCTTCAGTATAATTTATGTAGTAAATCTAGTTCTTTTGTTACATTTTGAAGGCGTCTTTCTAAGCTGTAAGACCTGGATTAAAACAAATTGGCAATTTAATAATTTTTACTAGCACTCAACGAAGATTGTTCTCCTGTTAATTTGATTTTTGAAGGCTGCAGAGTTGTCCTCAAGAGAACTTTAAAATGCAGTTTAGTTCCTTTGCTGTATCACTCTGGTGGTTTTGTATTAATTTCTTCTTATTGCTTGAAATGTCACCTGAAGATGTGTTGATTAGTCTTAATATGAGGAAAATAAAAATGCTGCTTTGTCCAGTGGAAAAGGTGGCACATGTTCTCTTGGCCCTGCAGCTCAGCTGGATGGACAGTGACTTTGGCAGTCCCTGAGCAGGAGGTGGCTGAGGGTGAAGAGGTTATCCCAGGAAAGTGAGGCTGTTTGTGTGCCAGGGACTCTGACTTCCTGCTGGGAATCACTTATGGGCCACCAGAGGGTGGTCATTGGTTTGGGTGGTCCTGATCCAACCTGAGCAAGCAGGAGGTAACCAAGGGCCTGTCTGACCAAACTGATGGAGCAGAGGAAGAATGGAATTGAGTAAACTGAATGCAAGCTCCAGGTGTTGGAATCACAAAAACTTCCACTTCTTGCTCTCACTCTGGTTTTTCAGGGACTTTTCAGTGAGGGCAGAGCAGCTGTGATGCTGGCAGGGGTGGTTCTGCCACTCAAGTGTGTCAATATACAGGATGCCCTTCCAAAGGGAGCTGAGAAACTGGGAGATGGGAAAAGAGCAATGACAGTGGCAGAAGGGCAATAAAGTAAGATTTATAGTGAGGCTCTTGGAACTTTATCTTAGCAAGGTTAAAAGGGACAAAAACTGGAATTAGAGGACTCATGTCCAGGAAATGGCCCTAAGATGTGTCCTCTGAGGAGGCAGTTGTTGGAAAAGGTGTGGGGGAGACTTCTCAGAATATCCTGCTGCAGGTTTGGTTTTAATCAAGGGAGGGATGGCTGAGAGTCTTTAGTTTTCTCTCAAGCTGGAGGAAGGAGGTGGCACAGGTTTGGTCCCAGATGGATTGCAGAGGCAGCAGTGAGTGTAGGCTCTTCAGGGCCTTCTGCTGGAGAGTAGCTTGGAAAAGAAAAATGCTTTTCTGGGCAGGGCATAGGGGAGTGGGAGAACTCCCTGGCAGAGGATGCTGTGGAGGCCAGAGAACAGGAAAAGGGGTAGGGAAGGACCAGCTGCAGATGTTGAGCATAATGTCGTCCACACATACTGTCTTTTAGCTCCAGAAGTCCCTGGTCTCTTTACTACCAGGGGCACACTAGGGAAAGGATCACTGTGTGTTTGCCTTGTTTCTGTTTGGTTTTGCCTGAGCAACAGTTCTGACAGCAAGTGATGCAGTGTTTGAGCACAGGGGTGAGATCCAGGAACACTCAAGTTTAAATAGGACATGTATTTGTTAAATATTTCTTCTGCCAATACAAACCACCTCCTGACCAACTGTGGTTTTTGTTGTTTGTTGGGGTTTTTAACTGTAATTTTTCAGTAATAAAAGAAATTTATTGTTCTTGAAAATAGATTTAATTTGCATTGCCTCTAATGTTATATATGCAAATCAGGCATTCACAGTCTGTATCCAAACTGAAATCCCCTTCCTTGAGATTGTTCTGTTTAAATCAAAACCATGTAAAGACAGATCCTTGGCTAGTATTTGTAATTCCATTAATGAACTGGCCCCAAATTCACAGTGTCATGGTAGTTTTCTAAGTGAATTGTCTGGATTTCTCACTAAGGTTTCCCACCTTAGCAAATTTCTCCTGATTTTGCAATTCTTTATTCTCCAGTGGTATTGGCAGCTCCCTGTCTTTTTCTCATGTGCCTAGGTCGGTCTAGTCCTTCCCCATCTTTGCTGCTCTCAAGAGCCATCCCTCTGTCCATTTGCATTATTATTGTGGTGTTTAGAATGAAGGAAATTGTTCTTAGGAAATGCACCTGTGAGGATGGAGAAATAAATCTGAAGATATATATATATTTTTTAATTAAGGAGCAGTTTAACTTCAGTTACACTGTGTTGTGGAAAAAGTAGCTGTCTGTCCCTACCTAAAATAGGGACTTAATTCTCCTTGACCCTGTGGCCAAGTCACCCTGCACACTCGGAAAGGACAAGATTTCTTGCACAACTGAGATCTGAACCAACCTATCCCATTTCTGAGTTCCCTCTCATGACAGCAAACGTCAAACTAAATCTCTTTTCCTTTCACATGAAACAACTTCTGGCACAAAAGTTCCAGAAACCAATTGCATAAGTGTCCGTGAAATCCCTCTCTTTTTATTAATCAACCTCTTGTACCTAAGAGCTGAATTAGAGTTTTTGAGCTACTAAGGAAGGGAAAAAAAAACACTTGGAAGTTGACAGCTACTGTTAGTGCTGTGAGAGCCACAGAAAGGGCACTGGCTCGTGTAGTTGTACTGCACTTTCGGGAAATGATGTTGTTGGGGCTGCATCTATTTAGACATGACCAGAAACAAAACCTTGTGCTCTAAAAGAAAACAAAATTGCTGTAATGAGTGACAAAATGGCACTCAAACCAATGTGCTTCTCTGCCCTGCATTTGTATGCTCATTAAACACAATACTCAACTGCTGTTACAGGATTTTAATCAGTGGTGAAATCTAGGGGTGTGAATCTGTCCCAGGTTAATTAAATGTTTTGTTAAAATTCACTGCTACAAACCTGCCACGGGTAATGCAGGGTAATGGCTGGCTAATGGAGGTGGGAATCTGATCTCATTATCTCAACCACACTTTTCCAGGCAAGTGATGCTAAGGAAGGAATTGTCTAATCCTGCCTTTCCATGCACCTGGCTAAGTGGGATGATTTTTTTCAGTACCAGCTTGCAGAGGTACCTGCAAGACCTCTTGGAGACAATGAAGTAGCACTGCAAAGCTCTCAGGAATATGTGGAAGTAAAGCTGAATGATGAGTGCAAGTTGTTTAAAGAACAAAATCACATGGTGTATCATCAGTCAGTGATTAAGATGGTGGGTGGTTCAGATTATTTCTGTTTCCAGAAGTCTGTTTTAGGCTTCTCTCTTTTGTTTCCAGTGTAAGGGATACTTCTGAGTGCCTCAGTGGGCATTCAGAACCACTGTGTGTGTGTGGCTCAGCTTCGCGAACGCAGATTTGGGAAGGGTTGTCCCCACGTGGCTGTGCCCTTCCAGCCTGCGCAGGGGATTTCAGGTGAGGCTCAGCGTGCACAGAACTGGCCCCACCGTTTCAGTCCTGAGGTTCATCTGCCACGGCCGAGCGAGCTTGGACAGTGCCAGTGAAGTCCTCAGGACTAGAACCTACAGCACCCGGCATTTCCCAGGAGGTCTCCCATCCAAGTACTAATCCGGGGCTGACCCTGCTGAGCTTCCGAGATCTGATGGGAATCTGATGGCAGGGAGGCATTACTAGTGGTACTTGAAAAGCAGGGTTGTGGCTTAGCATACAATGATTTGACAGGAGATTTAAAAAAAAATAAAATCCCAAACCAAAAAAACCAATACAGCACACAAACCTGTTGTAAATTGTTGCAATGCCAAGGTACTGCTACTCAGCTAGCTAATGCCATTTAAAAACATGGAATGCCACTTCCATCACAGTCAGGGTATGCCACATCTTTCAGGAAGCTGGAGCAGGGGTTTTACAGGAGCAGTCCAAAAGATTTAAAGCAGCACATGTTGCTTTTTAGTGCCTGTTCAACAGAACACCTGCCCAGTGTAAGCACAGACATACCCCAGGGAGGGGCAGCATCTCCTGAGTGATTGCACAGCTCACTCATGGAGTCCAACAGGAGGAAGCACCCAGAGTCAGGGTTTGTAAACCAACCATCTTTGCAGAGAGGGACGGGCACATCCTTCCTTTCTGAAGGGCAGAGGGGCAGGCTGCACCTTGCTGCTGCGAGCACAGTGTATCCTGGAGCTGTGCTGTGGCTCCAAGGTGTGCTAAGAACTTGTGACTCCTTACAGCAGCTCTTGTCACAGTAGATTACTTGTGGCTCTTTTGTTTGTACACCTTTTGTAGGCAGGGAGTGGGCAAAATTCACTGGAACTGCTGTAGGGAACAATAAACCTTGTAGTGTTAAGGCTGCCTCCAGATTTATTGAGGCATAAACTGGAGCAGAGCTTTGAAAGCTGCTGCCTGTCGAGGGCTCTCTAAATCCTTCACTTAAGGCAGTGAAATAGAGCCCCTAATCCCACCCCCATTTTCAAGAAGGTGCATGTGCTTTTTGGTGAGGATTCAGAGGAGCCTTTGCACAGTGGGAAGGACAGGTTGGTTCCCACACTGAGTCCAGAGCAGGGCTTGTGCAGGAGCCTGGGCTGTGTCATTGCTGGGGTTGAGCTGTGACATGGCACATACAGGTTCTGAGACAGGCAAAGGCCCAAGGCTTCCAGGCTTTCTGCATTCCTGGCCTGGATCAAAACTAGCGTGACCAGCAGGCCCAGGGCAGTGACCCTTCCCCTGGACTCTGTGTTGGGGAGGCCACACCTTGAGTGTTGTGTTCAGTTCTGGACCCCTCAGTTCAGGAAAGAGATTGAGGGGCTGGAGTGGGTCCAGAGAAGAGCAAAGAGGCTGGAGAAGGGACTGGAGCACAAGTGCTGTGGGGAGAGGCTGAGGGAGCTGGGGGTGTTTAGCCTGGAGAAGAGGAGGCTCAGGGGTGGCCTCAGCACTGTCTGGAACTGCCTGAAGGGAAGTTCCAGCCAGGTGGGGGTTGGTCTCTTCTCCCAGGCACTCAGCAATAGGACAAGGGGGCACGATGGGCTCAAGCTCTGCCAGGGGAAATTGAAGTTGGAGAGCAGAAAGAAATTCTTTGCAGAGAGAGTGCTCAGGCATTGGAATGGGCTGCCCAGAGAGGGGGTGGATTCCCCATCCCTGGAGGTTTTTAAGGTGAGATTGGCCGTGGCACTGAGTGCCATGATCTAGTAAAGGGATTGGAGTTGGACCAAGGGTTGGACTTGATGATCTCAGAGGTCTTTTCCAACCCAATTGACTCTATAATTCCCAATGTGGTGATAGCAGCTCTCTGTGCTTCCAGGGATCACCGATTGAAGTAACCTAAGTCACTTCACACTCCAGGCTTTTGTTTGCACCAGTTCAATTTCAAATGGTGGGGGCAAATGGAGTCAAGTTTGTCATGTTATCAAGACACTTCTGGTAATAGAATAAATAGAAATGAAACATTATGGCTGTGAAAATATTTGGCTTCTCATTATTCCTTACTGTAAGAGGTTGAGAAGAGAGGGTCTGGCTACCAAGTAGCACTGTTCTTTCGACCATGGATCTACAGTAGCTGCTCCATCTAACATGGCTACCTTATGCCTGTAGTTGTGCTGTGCCCTGGACTAGTGCATTACCTTCTCATGAATCCTGTGAGTGATGCTGACATGAATTATTTTAAATTGAAAATGGTTTTAGCCTTTGCAGTATATTTCAGAACCTCCAGGTGGGTAGGGAGATACTCAAGAGGCATTGTTATAATTCTCTTGGTGCACACTGATATGGGTGGGTTTGGCAACTAGTGAAGTGTTTGAAGAAAGTAACTTAAACATATGAGAAACTATTGCCCATGTCTGGAATGGACTCAGCTTCACCTGGGCAAAACTTCCCTGCTGCATTTATATCACAGTGTTGTGGCTGAGCATCCTTAACATTGTCTGTTATGTCTGAATGAAGTCTAAGCTTAAAACAGATTACACTGGAAGGCAATTCATCTGCTTTTAATGCTCTACAGACAAACTGAGCCAAACCATGGGGACACACCAAACTGGTACAAGATCTCTGTGCTCCCAAAGGCTCTTTGCAGTGCCCTGGCACAGCCTGTGCTGCCCTGGCTTGGAGCTGGAGTGGGGCAAGAACAGGTGTGGGCACACCTGCTCCTCTGCTGAGCACTCTGCCAGACCTCAGGAAGGGCAAAACTGAGCAGAGGAATCCAAATCTGCTCCCCATTCCATGTGCTGTGGTTTCCCAAAGCAGCTGCTGATGTCCTTGGTTTTTCAGTTTGATCTGAAGCACTGGATGTGAGGGCTCTGTCTGTCAGTGTCCCCAAACATGTGGCAGACTCTTGTCTGAAGTATGTTAGTCTCCTTTTAAAGGGGGAAGGACAAGATAAAAGCAAATTCTGTATTTTTTTTTTCCCTGAAGACTTAAGATAAAGTCTGGAGAAGATAGGATTAAGTCTTTGGGGATGACAGGGAGGGAGACATGGAAAATAGCTTAAAATAGATCTTGGGATGGTTTTTTCTGGCTGATAACCACAGAAGCTACTGAATGTTTTCTGAATTGACTGTGTAAGTGGGCTGAGTGCTTACAGTATAGGTTATGACAAATGCATTACTGAGTAGTCTTATGAGCCATTATTGTTACATGTCAGTGCTGTGACTGGCAGAAGGAAATTGCATTTCCATCAAATGAAGCAACAGAAGGGCAAAAGTATCTCGTTATGGCTTGGATAATCCAGTGAGACAGTTAACAAATGCTGATGGGAGGCTGATACACGCCCTTCAACAGCAAAGTTAAAGCATTGTAATTATAAATTAATTCCCATGGACAAGTCAGTAGGACATCTTGAAAATTTCAAAAGGGGTTTCCCTAATAATTATAACCTGAAAGACAAGTGTGAACCTAAAATAGCTTTTTTCAATATGTTGTTCATTCCTATTGTATTTTCCAGTCCCAGCTCCTGTAGTTCAGTGAACATACAGTGAGCTAAATCCACTCACCTTAATCACATCAGCAATACCACTGATGTCCAGGAAGGATTTACCCCACTAAACTGGCAAAAGATTTGGTTTGATTTCAGCAGTTTTATGGCCTCTTGCAATATTATGTTACAAGCTAGAATTAAACAGAAGTCTCTAAATTCTGAGACAGAAAGAACACTGGAGGAAGAGAAGGAAAGAACATACATGTGTCTCACTTTTGTGTCTTGAAAAGAATGGGCAATATTTTCAGAATTTTTGGGCTCTCTAATTTATAACATTACCTGGGGAAAACTAAATCTGTTAGAGAAACTGGGGAAACAGAACTTCTAGGCTCTGGTTTCAGTACTTCTGCTGCCATTGCATGTGCCCCAGCATAGCCATAGGAAAGGCATCCATTGCCTGAGGTGCCAACCAAAGCTCACCCCATCGTTGTTTGCCTACCCTTCACAGCTATCCATTGTCCTAAAGCCCTGTGGGCAGGGCAGCACCCTGTTCCCAATCTTTGTTCCAGCCTATCCAACTGGAAAGAACTTCATAGACTCACAGAATGGATTGGGTTGCAGAAGACCTCCAAGATCATCAAGTCCAACCCTTGGTCCAACTCCAGTCCCTTTACCAGATCATGGCACTCTGTGCCACGGCCAATCTCACCTTAAAAACCTCCAGGGTTGGGGAATCCACCCCCTCTCTGGGCAGCCCCTTCCAATGCCTGAGCACTCTCTTTGGAAAGAATTTTTTTCTGATCTCCAACTTCAATTTCCCCTGGCAGAGCTTGAGCCTGTGTCCCCTTGTCCTATTGCTGAGTGCCTGGGAGAAGAAGCTGGAAACTTTGTATAAAAAAAGAAGCTCACTTGGCCCTAAATAGCTACTGAAATATTAAAATAGTGGCGTTAGGTTTTGGGGGTGTTTACTTTGGGATAATAGGTATGAAAGGAACGATGGGGAAGTTTTGGACCTAGAGCATATCTGGGCTGGGAATTCTGTGATAGGAGCAGAGCTAAAGACTTGTGAGGAGAGTGTCAGGAAGGTCTAAGCGGTTAAAAATCCTATTCCTGCATCAGCACCTGTCAGACAGCATGGTGACAGAGTTTTACTTGGTTTGAAGAATAGCAGAACGTGGTGCTTGGGAGACAATGTTTCCTGAGCTCGGACTTGTGTCGTGTGCAGAGCTCAAGTCACCTCCCTGCAGATTGTTCTAACGCCATTCTTTCAGGAAAACACAGGTTCCCTGTGTGATTGGCTGTCTTTTTAAAGTCCAGCCTAACCCCCAAGGGACCAGCTGACAGGATGGGAATAGCAGGTGGTCCCAAGAGCAGCTTCTTCCTCACCCGCAACCCTCATCTTGAAATGTCAATCTAATGATGAGATAGGACTATTAAATTCTACGATTGTTAGTAGGTTATTTCCCCATTTGTTTGTTCCTTTTGAAACCTATTTATCCATTTTCTCTGGAAGGTGGCAAAATGGGACAGATTTTTGCACATATCTCTCTGAGGTGGATAACTCCTAATTGAGGGATAGATTCAGGAAAACTGCATAAGGATGTGGTTTCTCTTTGTTTTTCCTTGTAATAATCTTCTTCCTTTTCCCCTGAGTTTGGGACATGTGGTTATAACATAGGTCAAGTGATTTGACTCTTGAGGGTGGGGAACTTTGGAGCTCTTTCATTATTCAGTCTTTATAAAAAGATGGAACCTCTGTAGAGAAGATGTTCTGAAATGGCCAATGTAAAAAAAATGCTGCTGCAGAGGCAGAGCAGAGATGGTACAAAGGCAAAGGTAATGGGATTGCAGGGCTTTCCCATGGGAGGGTGTTCACCTGGAGATGTTGTCAAGAGAAGGGATTCTTGCTAAGCTGGAGCTTGAAGCAAACCAGTAGTTTGACATGTTTTTGGCAAAGCCCACTGAATTTCTGGCTGCTTGTAGGAATCCAAGACTTGGGATTTCTTAAATTCAAGACTTTACTTCTAGTGTATTTGTACTTCTCTGATATTGGGACAGGTACATAATTCAGACTGTCTTAACAGGGGCCTTGAAAGTTGCTTCTTGCAGAACTCAGGGCTGTTTAAATGGTGATGACATCAGAGTATGGACTAACATGCATTTTCTGTATTGGGTTCCTGGATTGGTTTAGACCAACATCTCAGCTTTCTGCCTTTGGCTTTCCATACAAATTGAGTGCAGTATTTGAAAGGATGATTCCTTTCAGCACTCACAGCCCATCCCCATTTTCCACCTGAGTTCCCAAACTCTCTTGGCGTCCCAGAACTCTTCTTATCTCGCTTTTCCACGTGGGACTTCTCCCTCCACTGCAGCTGTGAAATGTCCACCTGGGGCACTCAAAGGTGCTTGCTGTTGACTGGGAATGGATCTGTGCAGGGGATGCTCTTGGGGGAGGGAATAGAGTGGTGAAGGACTGCAGCAAACCTGCTGTTTTTCTCAAATCCAGTCACAGTGACACTCATTCAGTATCTGCAACAACCCCATGTAGAGCACGAAGACCCCAGAGCAAACTGTGCACACTGTGGTGTGTCACTGCTCAGCCAGGGCTCAGTGACAGCAACATCCACTCCATATTTCAGTGCACTTTTCTCTTTTGACAGGTTGCTCCTTGACCCCACTAAGGCTGCTATAAAAGTCTCTTGGCTTCCCAGGCAGGGAACAGGGTGCCCTGAGCACCTTCTCCTGAAGCCTGAGCTGTGGCTGTTGCTGCTCTGTACCTGTGGGTTCCAAAACCTGGGAACACTGAATTCTTTTCTGGATAATCTGGTCTTGCTCTCACAAACTGATTGGACCTTGAGTCAGTAATAAAAAGATTGCCAAACCAGAATAATTTTTTTTTGACAAATGGTTGCTCTGAAGTTTGAAGAATATCATCCCAGTCTTGTTATAAGGCATCTTCCATTTCCAGAGTTATCCTCCTGTCACTGGCTTTGCACAATGGTTGTATCTCAAGCCATATCTCTCTCTTTACAAGGAGAGCAGCTGCTACCTTGGCTCAGTTTGAGTTTACAAGAACAGCTCAAGTGAAAGAATTGTGTGTATATGAAAGTAGGGAATGGCAGTGGCATCCTCTGTTGTCATCTGGAATTTGTCAGCACAGGAAATGTCAAGACAGAATTCAAAAAGAGACTGCTGTGAGATAATGGAGTAATACAAAGAGACTCAATAATCAGGAAAACAATAATCAATAAATGTAAATATTTTATCCTTTAACAGCATATGTTTGCATGTAGTACTTCTGGCCTGGCTATTTGTTTACACTTGAAAAAAGCTTTTGTAAAATAGTAATTGAGCCATTGAACAATCAAACTTACATATTTTCCTTAGGGTCAAAGAAAGTTTTCAAATTTAAGTGCTTCCAATTTCTCTACTTTATTGCCACATCTTTCATAATGGATTGAGTTGTAAAACAAGTGTTAAAATAATCAGATGGCATAATCCAAAATGTATATCCTGACGCAAAGTAAGACTGGGGTTTAGCCATGAAAAAGTTAGCCTTGTAAAAACTAGTCTTGAAATTAAACTTAGGGCACTTCCATATCTTTATTTTACTATTTGTTTTGGAAAACACTTTTAAGAAAGGATTAGAAAAAGTGCACTTCAGAGAAAACACTTCCAAATATCTCCTGTGGCTTAATAATAAAATAGGACACTTCCTGATTAGGAAAGCATTATGAGACGTAACAGACTGGGTAGTAATGACAACAATGGATTACAGAGAATGGCTTTGTTTAGGAAGAACATGTCCATAATATAATTCCTGTGTGGTAAACTGCACTGCTAAGTGTTTTAGTTATCTGTGGATATATTCCAAACAATTCCTCTAAGTTTGGGTCTATAAATCTTTGCTACAAAGCTTTTCCTTTTAGAAATTCTTCAGGATTTTGTGGGAGACAGGAGTTCAGCTGTGGAAAGAAAGACAAGAATCTGTTGTTTTGTTGCGGGTTTTTTAGCTATTCTATTTTAAAATGTTTTCTTCTGTATACTTGTAGAGGAATATCAGGAAAGCACCCTTGGGCAGGTCCTTGAATTCCTCTTGTATGTTCCCTGTGAAACATTAGAGAATGCCTAAGGAGGAAGGGAATTAAGGCAAACCCATGGACACACAGGAGGGATGAATATCCCTGCAGAGATTGGCTTGAAGGGTGGAAGTGCAGCTACACACATGCCAGCTGTTTTATACAAGCATAAATGATCTATGAAATTGCCTCACTGGGTCATGAAGTGCAATGATCTGCACTGCATGAGGCAGTTACCCTGTTTCCTTGGTTCTTTTTGCTTCCCTTCTCCTGACAATAGTCAGGAATCATAGAATGGATTGGGTTGGAAAAGACCTCTGAGATCATCAAGTCCAACCCTTGGTCCAACTCCAGTTCCTTTACCAGATCATGGCACTCAGTGCCATGGCCAAGCTCAGGAACCTCCAGGGATGGGGAATCCACCCCCTCTCTGA
Organism: Pithys albifrons albifrons; assembly: GCF_047495875.1. Taxonomy (NCBI): domain Eukaryota; kingdom Metazoa; phylum Chordata; class Aves; order Passeriformes; family Thamnophilidae; genus Pithys; species Pithys albifrons. The sequence goes on from NC_092464.1 coordinate 52,870,733, forward strand.
GCAGCCCATTCCAATCCCTGAGCACTCTCTCTGCAAAGAATTTTTTTCTGCTCTGCAGCTTCAATTTCCTCTGGCAGAGCTTGAGCCCGTGCCCCCTTGTCCTATTGCTGAGTGCCTGGGAGAAGAGACCAACCCCCACCTGGCCAGAACTTCCCTTCAGGGAGTTCTAGACAGTGCTGAAGTCACCTCTGAGCCTCCTCTTCTCCAGGCTAAACACCCCCAGCTCCCTCAGCCTCTCCCCACAGCACTTGTGCTCCAGTCTCTTCTCCAGCCTTGTTGCTCTTTTCTGGCCCCGCTCTGGCCCCGCTCCAGCCCCTCAATCTCTTGCCTCAACTGGGGGGCCCAGAACTGAACACAACACTCAAGGTGTGGCCTCCCCAAGGCAGAGTCCAGGGGAAGGGTCACTGCCCTGGGCCTGCTGGCCACGCTAGTTTTGATACAGGGCAGGATCCCAGGAAGCAGATACGTGACTAGTTGTCCTTTGCTCTGTCCCCCTCTGGCTGTATTTCTGTGTAGAGGAGAACTACAAATAACCACTGAGCAGAAGTATCAACACCATGACTCAAACCCAAACATGAGACACCCCAAGTCACAAAGGGAATGAATGCACCCTCACTGATATGTTGCATTACTATAAGCAGTTGTGCTTCTGACTCCTATAACACAGCAGAAAACAGCAAAATTCCCCCACTCTTGCACTTGCCCAGCTTAGTGAAGCTGCACTGCTTGTCCCCTCTGTTCAACATAAAAGCACTCTAGAAACTTTCAGGGTGGACATGTCTGCACCAGTGACTCTCCTGCTTATGTGCAGATTTGAGTTTTTTAGGACTTGTATGTCTCAATCACTTGAAGGAGCCCAAATACTACACTAAAACCATGGCTTGTGTAGCTCAGTCTTGATCCTTCACTTCTCTCCACACAATTTCTATGCACTCCCTTCTGGCCATATCTGGGATAACTCAGATCCAGAGTGTTTAAACCAGTGAAACCAGCCTTGCCCCGCGAGTGGGCAACCAGCCTTGCCCCGCGAGTGGGCAACCAGCCTTGCCCCGCGAGTGGGCAACCAGCCTTGCCCCGCGAGTGGGCAACCAGCCTTGCCCCGCGAGTGGGCAACCAGCCTTGCCCCGCGAGTTCCTGGGGAACTGGAAAATTCAGTAATGCTTATTTTTTTCAATTGCAATTCTGCAGCTTGTTCCTGTCATTTGTTTTCTTCAAAAATATGAGAAGAAATCTTACTGTGGTATTTCATGAACTTTTACATTAAGAATACTGGGAAACTGAAAACCTTTAGTATGTAATAATCTTTCTGTATTATGTCAACAATGATTCAATAGTGAACAATCAGACCTAAGTTTGGCTTCAGTTTGCAAATATTTGGTATTTTCAGACCTTGAAAAGTGATGTTGCCACACAAAACTAATTATTCTGTTGCCCTTAATACCCTTAAAAAGTTAATTTCCTGTGCTGTGGTGCAGCTCAGCCTGTCCAAACACTTCCATGCTCCTTGCTGTCCATAACATGCACCTGACTCAACGTTCTTCTTTTCCTGATCCAAAAGCACCAACATAATGCCCAAAAAAATTAAAACATGCCCTACTGCCACATTTAACTTGCTTGCTTTGACCTGTATTTGGTGTCATATTTTGGATAAAAGCTGAAAATTATGAGGAAATGCTTTGATCAAATGGTAAATCAGAGAGAAGGATGGACGGTTTCTGGTATAAAGCATCAGATTTATACAAATATTGAGAAGTGTGAAGTTTTTCTTTCCACAGCATGGTACCTTGTGTTGCAGAAGCTATTTTAAAATAATGCTATTTTAAAGTAATACAATTTTAAACAGTGTGAGTACAGTAAAACTAAAAATATCACCAAGCTATTTAAAGCAGCTGTGTGAAAAAAATAACTCCTGCCCTGAGGCTCTTGCACTATTACTCAGAAATGCCTGAACATCAGGCAGGGTGTCTCAGACAGGGTTAGCAGTAAAAGGGCTGTTGCATTATTAATTTTAGTTTTGGTAGGAGTCATTTTCAAAGAGAAATGTTGCAGCTTTCTGTAGATGGGTCAGACTTGAGACTGGATCAGCTCAGGTAAAAAAAACCAAATAAAAAACCCCCCAAAGCCAAAGCACCAAACTAAAAAATGCCACCAAACAAACCACAAAATTGCCAGTGGGGTACCATCCATCAGGACAAGCTGCATTCCGTTACCTACCCCAGCAAGGAATGGGAGAGTTATAGAGAGAAATTTTCCTGGGAAATTAGTGCTCTAGGCCAACAGATTGTGGCTGAAAAATTGTTGTAGGGTAAATTCTTGCCATGTCAAACCATGGCCGAGAACTTGCGTGCCACCTGAAACTCTGATGTGAGGCAAAGGTGAGTCCTTGAGGTCCACAAGGAGCTCTGGTCTGCAGAGATGTTTTCCAGAAGCTCTGATCAACAGTGGCAGAGACGCTTTGCTCCCTTCTTTAAATTCTTTGATTATATAGGCAGCAATAATCCATCTAAGGCCAGATGTGCACAAGCTCTGTTGAAGATAATTGGATTATAGTGAAACCAGACATCCTCCTTTCAGCTACTTCCTTAGACCTGCCCTGAAGAACAAAGCCTTGGAGATATTAATCATGAGGAAATTAGGTTTTTTGTAGACTTTTGAAAGAGCATTTCAGAAATGTTAGTTATGTTATCTCAAATACTAAAACTGAAAGCAGCAGTATTTACCTCTTTGAATTAAGAGCCTGTTAATCTGTGTGTATCTCAAACAATGTAGTGCTGAACTTTGATACTGAGATTTTTTTTCATAATAATTAGAGACAGGTTCTGGTCTCAGTAACAAATTATACTGGATATAAAGCAGTGTGATAAATCTGATTTTAGCCCTATGGGAATAATGCTTGTTTCAACTGCAGGTTAAAATGCTTTTAAAACTGGAGTATGTCAACAGCAGCAGAACACTCTAATGAGTGTACACATGCTGTGGGTGTTCAGTGCCTCCTACAACATCCTTCCTGCTCATGTGTCAGTTGTCCTCTCTCAGTTATGGGTCAGGCCTCCTTTTCCCACCAGGTGTCATTTTTACCAGGGATTCACACCCTGCTCCTGGCACTTAGCCTTGCCCATTCTGTGAGGGCTTCAGTTGGCAGGGAAATGCAAGCCCTCTGTGTCCTTAGTCTCACAGAAAGGGTCACTGCAAGGCAATTTCCTCCTTGCATAAAAAGGAATTGTGATGTGGGAGGGAGGATGGCAATATGGACCACTCCTTCCCTGTAGGCAACAAAGCAAGGAGGGAATCTGGGGACAGGAGAACCTGGAAACAGCCACTTCATAACTGCACAGCATGAAAGATCAGTGGTTTATAATGTCTGGTGACTCCTCACAGGTGTGTCAGTGGTTTATGGGGACACTGGTGCACCACTTGTTCTGATTTACAGGGCTCAGAAATCAATTCCAAGTGCTTGCCCTGCACACAGGGCTCACGGGGGACTTCAGCTACTGCTGTATGTGACTTGTCCATAATTCTGCTTGTTTTATTTCATACTGTGTGTGGTTCAGCTGTAGGATGTAACATGTGCCACTCCTACTCAGCAGAACAGTGTGCAGTCAGTCACATCTGCTAACAGTGTCAAAACAGTTTTTATTGCTTTTTACTCCTGTTCAGCTTTGCAGAGACAATACAGACAATTGCAAGGCTGGTGCATTATGAGCAGCTCATTTGTTGAGCTCCCTGTAGAGAACAGTCTCTGCTGATGCTGTGTGAGCCAGATGTGCGCCCACTGACCGTGGGGCTGCTGGGCAGGGAGCAGCAGCTCTTGGGGCCTGCCTTCCCTGTGAAGGGAGCCCTGGATGTGGCTTTTCTGAGGCAACAGACAGGATTAAAGAGGCTCAGCATAAACACAGAAGGAAATCTCGGGTGTGACTCAGGTTATACAGAACTGCTGAGGTTTCAATCTTGCTGCTGCTTCACAGGTATGCATGAGAATCATAGAGTGGATTGGGTTGGAAAAGCCCTCCGAGATCATCAAGTCCAACTCTTGGTCCAACTCCAGTCCCTTTACCAGATCATGGCACTCAGTGCCATGGCCAATCTCACCTTAAAAACCTTCAGGGATGGGGAATCCACCCCCTCTCTGGGCAGCCCATTCCAATGCCTGAGCACTCTCTCTGGAAAGAATTTGTTTCTGCTCTCCAATTTCAATTTCCCCTGGCAGAGCTTGAGCCCGTGCCCCCTTGTCCTATTGCTGAGTGCCTGGGAGAAGAAACCAACCCCCACCTGGCCAGAACTTCCCTTCAGGGAGTTCTAGACAGTGCTGAGGTCACCTCTGAGCCTCCTCTTCTCCAAGCTAAATGGGGTTTGTACTACATGCAGTAGGCCTGATGTGTGTCTCATATTGATGGTTTTATTCAGTAGAACACAACATAAATGTATATTTTAAGTAGGGATATAACTTTGCTATGTCTTCTAGTCATGAGCTAAGACAGCTCAAGTCTAATGGTCATGTCTTTTTAAGACAAACTGTTGAAAGCAAAGGGCAAGTCCTATGAGGAAAGGCTGAGGGAGCTGGGGGTGTTTAGCCTGGAGAAGAGGAGGCTCAGAGGTGACCTCAGCACTGTCTAGAACTCCCTGAATGGAAGTTATAGCCAGGTGGGGATTGGTCTCTTCTCTCAGGCAACCAACAGTAGGACAAGAGGGCTTGGGCTTAAGCTCTGCCAGGGGAGGTTTAGCTTGGATATCAGGAAGAAATTCTTTATAGAGAAACTGGTCAGACATAGGAATGGGCTGCCCACAGAGGTCGTGGATTCTCTGTCCTTGGAGGTTTTTAAGGTGAGACTGGATGTGGCACTGAGTGCCATGATCTGCTAATCACAGTGGGGTTGGATTAAGGGTTGGACTTGATGATCTCGGAGGTCTCTTCCAACCCAACTGGTTCTATGATTCAGGTGTGCTGCTCACTTAGTATAAAATTGTGGTTTATGTTTTTTTAGGCTGACCTTTTAAGTTTAAAACACTTAAAATGCTTACTGAGGCTGATGAATGTTCCTGGTGTAATTATTGCATCTTAAAAGAAAAGAGAGTTACCCATGAAAACTTCAAGGACTTCTCTGCAGCAAGAATTCCTTGTATAGGTACGTGTTGGGTGTAAGCAGAGCTTGGAAATTGTATGAGCACTTAAAGACAGGGAAACGTGCTTTGTAAACCCAGCAGATGCTAAAGAGCCCCTGCAAGCTGATATATCTAAATTTGGTCAATTTGTCCCTCTGTCTTCCTAGATGAGCACTGTCCTAGTCCTGTCACTTGTAGTTGCAAGGCAGAGCTAAGAGCAGTTATGTGTCTGGAGCAGTTGTTTCTCAGTATCCAGCAGGTACAGTGATGTGGTGGTGTAACTTCAAGTTTGTCTGCGTGGTTTGAGGTGTCAGTCTGCAGGCTGATGACTCAAAGGAGTTGCTGTGTCTGCAGATACCTTGGTGAGGAGACTGGAATTGAAATGTTGATGGAAAAGAGCAGCACTTCTAGCAAAGCTCTTGTGATGAGCTGGCAGAGCAAGGGCAAAAGCAGAGCTGAAGGAGCAAACAGGACTCAAACAGGGGTGCAGGTTCAGTCGGGAGAGCAGGCAGCACCTGGGCCAGGAGGAGAAGCTGATGCTGCAGGGCAGGAACAGCTTGATAAGGCCTTGTTCTCCTCCTCTCCACTGGAGAGACCTGCTGGCTGTAAAGCCATCCCCTGCAAAGGCATTGATAGTGCAGAAGGTGAGGGATCAGCCACATGGCCACACCAAGGTGCCAGGGAAGAAAACTTTAAACTATTATAATGCAACTTTGCTATTGTATCTTACTTCTTTTCATAGAATATGCTGAGCTGTGAGGGACCCATAAGGGTCATAGAGTCCAACCCTTAGTCTTCTTGCTGTCTTTTCCTCCCATTCATTAAAGGCACAATTAATTAAGAAGTTTGATGTATTTTTAGGTGCAGAAAAATAAGGTATTTGAGCACCAGGCAGGTCAGTTTAACTTTTCCCAGCTTTGGGGTGGTCTCTCAAGCTGATATTTTCTTATTGCCACTGAAGTTGAAACCTGGCATGGTTGATATCAGTCAAAGGCTGCCAGAAATGTTGCAGAAGGCTGTGTGTAATGTCAGAACATCTGTCCTGAGTCATTATGACATTTCATAGTAGGTTCTTTAGGCTGCAATTGGAAGGGATATGCTATTTAGGTGCATATCCACTTCTTTTTACTTTTTATTAGCAGGATATATTGACAGATGAGGGAAGACAGCGGCAACTGAGCCCATGCCAGACTTATCTCCACAGTGTTTGCTTGGGGAGGTGGATCTGACATTGCAGTGTGACTGGGGGTGGCTCTGGATCTCTCCTTGCTGTATTTCTATTGGTATAATTGTGATTTGATTTATTTGCAAAAATAGCCCAGGTCTTCACCCCATGGAAATGGAGGGTGTGTGGTGATGGTTGTTTGGACTCTTGGGAAGTGTTGCCTGCAAAAAAAAACCCCAAAGCCTGAAAATCTCAGCACAAAACAACAGACAGTTCCGAAGCACTGTGACAATCAAACAACAAGACCAGAAAAAATGTTTAGAAGAGACATATGGCTTAACATGCTGGCCCATTTTTGGTTGATCTTTTTCCAATCCTTCTGCTCTCTCAATATAACCTCTCTCTGTCTCTTCTTTATTCCATAAGCCCATCTGCCTTCATCTGTTAATTCACCCCTCTGTTACTATTGAATTGTTTATCAGCCAAATGAGTGTGGATGATGAGCTCCTCTGTTCACTCCAACCTAGTTAGAACAGGCCTGTACTCAGTGCTGGGAGAAATGTAAATAACTCATGATTTGTCTGGAAACCTTGGAGAGGGGGCCCAGAACAGCTGAGCATTTGGCATGTTCAAAAAAAAAAAAATTCAAGGCCTGAATGCAGGCAGGAATAATCTCATCTTCACCACCCTACTGAGTGCACAGTGATTTTTGGCTCTGTGTGCTTTCACAAGGTAAAAAGAATCCCTATCCCTGCTTGTCTTGGGCTTGATTGGCTTCCAGTTCAGTCTGGGGGAGATCTCATGAGATGTCTGACCTGATCCAAGAGGCTTAACCGTCCCATGAAAGGGAAAATCTCAACTTTTTTCTCCTCCTTGGAAAGCCCTGTTTTGTCCATGTGCTTTCATCTCTATAACTGAAGGGAAGTTCTGGCCAGGTGGGGGTTGGTCTCTTCTCCCAGGCACTCAGCAATAGGACAAGGGGGCACGGGCTCAAGCTCTGCCAGGGGAAATTGAAGTTGGAGATCAGAAACAAATTGTTTGCAGACAGAGTGGTCAGGCATTGGAATGGGCTGCCCAGAGAGGGGGTGGATTCCCCATCCCTGGAGGTTTTTAAGGTGAGATTGGCCGTGGCACTGAGTGCCATGATCTGGTAAAGGGACTGGAGTTGGACCAAGGGTTGGACTTGATGATCTCGGAGGTCTTTTCCAACCCAATCCATTCTATGATTTAGTGTACCCAGGGGAAATGCTGGTCTGGCTCTAGCTAGGAGGAAATTAACCCAGTCAAACAGTGAAGGACCAAGGGAAAGCCCTGGCAGGAAGGTGTGGGACCACCAGATCAGGAACTGGGTGCAGAGCAGGAATTCATTCATCCCTTTTGAACACCCACTCTCACCAAAAGCAAAAGCTCTCTGGCTGTGTTCCAGCACAATGCTAAAGCCTGAGCCTAAAGGCATGAGTAGCTGTCCAGTCAGTAATACAGCCTGGGTGAAAGGTCAGCTTGGTGACCTTGATCAGAACTAGTTCTCTTGGGGGAGTGCCTTCAAAATATATTCCTGTAACTACAGACTTTCTCAGTTTGCCCCTTCAGAGGAGGTCTCCAGTTGAGATTAAAACTAAATATATGTTAATTAAGCCAAGTCACTCTGGTGCTGTGGCTCTCCAGGGGTCTCCTGTTCTCTTCTGGCTTCACTGCTGTAGTTATGATGTAGTGCCAGCTTCTTCCACAGACCAGGAGACAATTATCCCTCTCTTCTAGCTTGGATTCCTAAGAAATTGCTTGCACAAACACTTGGAGTGTCTGACCTTATGCAATCCATGAGATTTTTAAGCTGGTTGAGACTTCTGATAGACACTGGATGAGGGAGTCTCAAATACAGCAAGTTCTTTTAAGTTTGATGACAGCCAAATGGAGGAGCAGAGACACTGGTAAAGGGTCCTGGTGTGGGAGAAAAAGCTGCAGTGTGAACTCACCATTCACTGGGGAAATACCAAAGAAGCTACAGGAACACTATCAAAATAATTTCATTGGTGACAGAACAACTTGTTGGGATATGGGCTCCATCTTTTTGTCATCAAACATGCTTTACGATAGTTTTTTCTTTTTTTTTTGCTAAGTAGAGCCTTAGTTGCAAAAATAATTGGTCTCTTTGTAGCATTATCTTTATGCAGGAAAATGTAGCATAGACTTTATGCAGGAAAAAACAGTGTATTTGCCCATATAGAATAATGATTCATCTTTGTATCTCCTCTGCCAGGGTTGCCAATATTTAACTGCCTGCTGTTTTGAGGCTGGTTAGCATTTGCTCCAGGAAGAGAATCAAGGCAGAGGAAAATGAACTAAACAGGGACAAATGTCAAACCAGAGTGTATCTACATGTACAACAAGTAGGTGAAACTGCAAAAACCAGGCCATGCAAATGATTGCAGCTGAGGGGCTGGGATTCTTTTGATCAAGCTGCTTAAAGGCTCCAGTGGTTCAGTGTAAAGAAACTCTGTTGTACACCCAGGATAAAGCAGGGTTAGAGTCTGGGCTGTTCCTGGGAGGAAGGAGTTGGTCTCTTCTCCCAGGCACTCAGCAATAGGACAAGGGGGCACGATGGGCTCAAGCTCTGCCAGGGGAAACTGAAGTTGGAGAGCAGAAAAAGATTCTTTCCAGAGAGAGTAATCAGGCATTGGAATGGACTGCCCAGAGAGGGGGTGGATTCCCCATCCCTGGAGGTTTTTAAGGTGAGATTGGCCATGGCACTGAGTGCCATGATCTGGTAAAGGGACTGGAGTTGGACCAAGGGTTGGACTTGATGATCTGGGAGGTCTTTTCCAACACAATCCATTCTATCATTCTATGATAGGGGGTGGCAGTCCTGCTGGGGCAGAAATCACTCGTGGACCTGCCCCATGTAATTTCCCCAACAATCACAATCTTTGGTCTTTATCCTGGGGGACTGTTTGTGGCCCCTTCCCAAGTGGTCAGATCTGGGCTGCCAGCATGCAAGGGTGTGGTGCCCAAGTAGCAGCCAGCTCATACCCAAGAGCTGCTAAAAGAAAGCACCTACACCAGACAAGCACCCACTGCTGTGCCTAAGAGTGGCACTCAGCTGAGGTATGAGCAATCCCATCTGTGTAAGGCAAAATACAGGCAAAACCATCAGACAGCATCTTCAAAGGCAGTGTGTGTCAGGAGCAGAGTTCTGAGTCCCAACAGAGCGAGTAATCCAAAAGGAGAAGCCACACATACTAGATAGGAAATATAATCTGGACATAAATGAGCCTTCCCCCTGGAAATGCTGCCCTATGTCAGAGTGGCAGTCTCTTGAGCAGGCAAAAATTGTGTGTATTGTTAAAATTTAGTGAATATAAAGTTGCAGGAAAGAGGTGTAGTTACATGGCATCTAGCTCAGCTGGAGAGCAATCCAGGATAAAAACTTAGGATATGCCCAAATGTTGAAGTACCATCACAGCAGTGTCTTCTGCAGTTATGCCAAGGGAGTGGATTCCCATTTGTCAGTCACCCACTCTTTATTTATAACAGTGGCCATCCAGAGCCAATGGCAGGATAATGGCTGTGCTCCTGTATTTGATTAAAGGGGCAATATCAAGATTAAGCAGCTTGGAGTTACTCTTGGGTTTTATACAGCTGTAAGGAAGGAGCATGCTTAGTTAATGATCCAGAGACTGACTTCTTCTGTCAGAAAAGCTCTCTTGGGGAGAGTTGGGTCTGTTTGCACCTGGCCCCCCACGAATGCAAGATGTGTACACCCTGTGACAGTCTTACTCAGTCCTACCATAATCACCCAGATCAGCTCAAGTGGAGGAGGACATCAGTGGGGGGTTTGTATTGGCTGTAGCACAACAACCAACATATCGGTCTGTTTTTTAGATCAAGGTGTGCCTGACATTTGTTAAGAATAACTAAATTTTCCCTTTTTTCACTTATTCGATCAAAATGTTCAAAAATAACTACACAATGTACTATACTAAGTAGGCATTCCTCTGATATATATCAAGCATGAGCCACCAGAATGACAGATTTTGGGAATTCTTCCATTTCCTGCTTTTTGTAGGACTATTGTCTGGCTATAAAAATTCTGCAAAATTCCCTGCAACATAGACAAGCATTCTGGTCACTTGGTGCCCAAATCATCCTCACCACATACTGCCTGTAGGCCTGTCCTGAGGCATGACTGTGCCTTAACTTGTGGCTGAAAAGATAGCAGGAATTGACAACAAACTGTGCTGTTCTGCTCAGCCTGTGGGAGGCTGGGGAGTGTATAAAAGGTAGGCATATGAAATTCAGAAGTTTGTTTATTATATAGATAGGAATCTGAACTGCCAAAGTTTAGTCTAATTTTAAAGTTCCTTATGCATTATGTAACTCTCCTCCCTTTCAGTGAAATGCAAAGTTGCAGTGGAAACCACTTTATTTCCAATGTGTATGATTTCATTCTCTTGAGGAACAGCAGGGCACCATGTCCTCTTCAAAGCCTGGCTCATCTTCTGAACCAGTTCCCATATTCATCCTCTGCTCAATATTTGAATGTACATCTACCAGAAGTGGGTAAGCATTTTGCCTCTTGATCTTAATTTTCACCTCTGATTTTACTGAAATTCCGGCAGGGGATAATTTTTAACTTCCTTCTCCTTTAGGAGATTTGGGATATTCTTTTCAGTCAGAAAGGAAAGCTGGGGTTGTAGCTTGTGAAGAAGAAAGCATATGCCTTGCTCTCCTTAGGGGGTTTCTCTCTCCAGGTCCACAGAGTGTGACAAGGTCTTGTGCTCCATATCTGATGGTCCTGAAATGTGTTCAAGCATAAACATTGATGTACAGATTAAAACAAGGAGGCAAGTGTCCATCTGGAGCCTCCTGTAGGTATTTGTTTGCATGGTCCACTCCAATCCATCATCAGTGGATGGCTTTGCTGGATGAGAAGGGCCTGTGTCCTTGCCCAAGCACCACCTGAGTTCTCAAACACCTGCAGAAAGGTGTGTTTGCACACCAGCATATCCTGAAATGCACAATTATTTGCTCACATGGCCCTCATGGCGTGGTATATCTTTTGGTCTGCCTTGTTCCTGGGGCAGAGCTGGTGTGACTTTGTGATGATGGGCCCCTTTTCTTCCCACTGTGAATGCACAGGGAACCAGCCCACACCTACTGAGCTTGTGTGTGGGTAATTCTAATTGTAGATGTACTTTTTCTTTCACTAATGTTATAAAATACCAAGCCATCCTACTTCTCAAATTCAATTTGGTTTTCTTCTGAGGTTTCTGCTGGTAGGGGGTTCTAATGTCTCCTGTTTCACCTCTGAAAGAAAGGACATGAGATGATCAAGTGGAAATTAGAGGCCACAACGTGCCTGAAAGTATTTTGAAGTGTGTTGGTTAGAAAATTAAAATAAGTATTTCTTGCACTGATACCAAGAATGGTAAATCTGAGATCTGAAGAAATTTGTACGAGGGCAGATGGCAGAGATGGTTTTAGAAACAATGTTACCTTTGGTTGTGAAGTTACTGGACACATTTGTGGTTTCTATCAACATGACTTTGCTTCAGGACAGAACTTCAGGCCCAGAAGAGTCTTGCCAATTTGATATATTTAGCAGCGGGTGGGTGTGATGGTTTTAAAAAAGCACCATTTAAAAAATTTTGTGCCTGAAAACATGAGGTGAAGGGACAAGCAGGACTCTGCAGGACTGGTTTGTCTTTTCCCTCTGCCAGCTCTCATGCAGAGCTGTTCTTCAGCCCTTGGCTGGAGGGTGCAGAGACAGAGCGTTGCTGCTGGAAGCTGTTCCCTGCAGTCCCAACAGCACTCTTGGTCTGTCTTTGGGCAGCAGCTTTGCAAGACCTGTGGGAGAAAGGAGTGTAGAACACCTCTGCCCCATCCCGAGCTGCATTGTCAAACTTGCTCTTTGCAGCTGTCGTACTGTTGTTCCCTTTGTCCAGGGGTGCCAGTCATAACGCCCTGTCTGGGAGGAGAGGCTGGAGATGAGGGCGGTGTAGGGTGCCCGTTCCCCGGGGGCAGAGACAGCAGCTGGGACAGCAAGCTCTTGGTTAGGTGAGTGGCAAAAATGCTTTAATGATCACCCCGCAGGCTCTGGCGCTGGTGAGGAGTTGGTGTGAGGGCGGCAGCCGCGAGCTCACGGGGCAGAGAGGAAAACAGAATGACAGGTTTTTTTAATTAATTTTTTTCCCCCTATCTCGGTGCCCTATGCAGGGCGAGATGAGCTGAGAAGAGCCGCGGGGAAAGAGCGGGCGAGCTGCGGCTGGGCAGCGCACCTGGGACGGCTGGGACGGCGCCGTGCAGAGAGGGAGGGATGGAGGGATGCGGGGACGGAGGGATGCAAGGATGGGATGGAGGGATGCGGAGAGGGAGGGATGCAGGCATGGAGGGAGGAGCGCGGAGCGGCGGGCGGCGCTGCCGGGCTCCCTGCGCGGCGTGTGGGTGGCTCCAGGCGGCCGGTACCCAGCGACAGGCGGCGAGGTGGGAGGAGGCTGGCGGGGTGGAGGAGGAGGAGGAGGGAGCGCGGCGGTGCTGCGGGCGTATCAGCCGGTGCTGGACTATGGTGCGGCTCGGTGGGGGCTGACACGCCGGCACCCCGCCCTTCCTGCATCCCTCCTTGCCGGCTGACAGGCACGTGTGCGATGTGAGCGCTGCCCTCGTCGGGGGAGCATGAGCTGTGCCCAGGCCGGCATTGTCCAGGTACGAGGCGATGCTGCCGCCCGGCCCCGCGGGAGGGTAGGGTGGTGGGGCCGGGGGGGGAAGGGTGGCATCTCTTCCCAGAGGAGGAGGGCTGGCAGCCCCCTCCCGGCCGGCGGGATGCGGTGGCGGGTCCTGGGTGTGCGGGGGCCGCCTTTGTGCCCCGGAGGTGCGTGCGGGTGGGACCTCCGCGCGTGTCCGTGAGCGCTGCCGCGGGCGGGGGGTCGCTCTCGGAGGAGCAGATGGGCCCCGGTGGGTCACGGGCTGAGCCGTCGGCCTGTCGGCTGAATTCCACTAGCGAGCAAATAGTGTAGAATTATGATGAGCGACGTGCCGGCGGCGATTGACATCATTTGGGGATGTGGATGCGCGCAGGCGGTGATGAAGAGTCCCGCGCTGGATTTTCAGTGGTTACGTCCCTTCCTTGTAAAATTAGAAGCCCCCAGGTTTGGTTCTTGGCTCCTTGACAATGCAGCAAAATTTAAAGCACGAACTGCCCATTTTCCCCCGGTCTGTTGCTGTAAGCCAATCTTGTGACTTCGTATTTTGGTTATTACCCTGTGTTATTATGTAACTGCGTGTTTTTGTTGGCAATTAAACGAAATAACTTAAAGTACGTTAAGAACATTGCCTTCGCCTGTAACATTGTCAAATGCTGCGTTTCTCATTTTTCAGCCAGCACAGATAATGGGTTTGTACTGACATGGGCAGCACAATTCATTCTGTGCTCTCTTGCATCGTTTCCCGTGTGTTTCTCTGTAGTTGCAGAAGAAATTACTTGGCCTGGGTTTAGATTTTTTGTGTCCTGCTGTTTGGAGCTGCAGTAGTGCCTCTTTTTTTTTTTTTTTTTAATGCTGCACTCAGCAGAAGTGCGTAGTGAGCCTGTCCAACAGCCAGTCAGGCTGAGCTCCTGTCCCCGTGTTTAGCAGCACTGCTGTCTCCTTTTGAGGGTACCTAACCCTGTGTGGGCACGGCAGCAATTAGGGGCAGGGCGCTGCTGTGCCAGCAGTGCCACATAGCAGGTGGTCAGCTGCCTATGTGAGGATTGCAGTTATTACAGTAATTCATTTTGGCTGGGGGATTAATTTTGAAAATTTGGATTTTCCACTAAGAGGGGATTATCATTCCTCTGTGTAGTATGTGTGTTTTATGAAGAAGGGGAGTATCCTAGTTGCTCTCTCTGCTTCCTTGCTGCCTGTCTCTGAAGTGCACACCCATTTGAACAACACAGGTGCAGTGTGGATTTCTATGCTGGAAGTAGATAGAAGGAGCAGCACACACTTAGTCAACACACAATGTTCATCCTGTTAAAGCAGTATCAGTCTAGTACAGGGGAAAGAATATCTGTCCTTGCAGAGGAAATGTGGGGCCCATTTACTTGTTTGTTCAGGAGGGTGGGCAGGGGAATCAGCTCAGAACAAAGAGTGGTGGGTCAGATGGGCAGTGTTTGTGAGCAGCGTGTGAGTCAAGGCTGGATGGCACAGTTTGTCACTTGTGTAATACAATCACTAATGTATTTCTGACTTAATGTGACCTGAGCTTTGGACTCCTAAACTTTTAGCATCAGTCAGCTCTTTCTTCTTGGCTTACTCCTTTCAAACCAGACCAGGCCAGCGCATGAACTGATGCACTCAGTGGCTTTATCAGGAACTGTCAATATCTAAACGTGACAGTAATTTATTTGAAAGCAAACTGTGTACACTTGCTCAGAACATCCCAAAGAATTGATCCCGAATCCATATGCTCAGTATTTTAGATGCATTCTAATAAAGAGTACTTACTGTGTTCCAATAAATAAATGGTTAAGACTGTTACTAAAGTGCATCTTTCAGTGGCTTTGTGTTTCATGTACATGGCATGTGATCTGGCATTCTTTGCCATTGTGAGATAATCCCTGCGAAGCTCCATGGAGTTTTGCACGTGCTGTGTCTGACGCTGAGTAGCGTTCATTGGAGGTAGTGCTAAATCCTTCTCCCTGTCTCCTTTTGAATGGTCTTCTTACAAACAATGCAATGACTTGAATATGTAGTGCCAGCGAAATTTGCCTTATTAGCAGCTCTTTGAAAAACTGCAAAAGATGTGGTGGCATCATGGCATCAAGTTGTGAGAACGATGGCGTTAAGCAGCTGGTGTTGGGCCAGGAGCTGCTCTAATAAAGAGGTTGGGTTGCCTGTTTCTGAAAGCTGTTAGATGTGTCTTGTGGATGCAGCATTAAGGCTGCCCTCTGGTTTCAGCTCTGAAAGCTGCTTTTAAAAAAATACCCAGCAAAACAAGCTCCTCGTTTCCCCACCAGTTAAACATGTTGCAAAGTTCAAAAAGAAGGGCTTTTATTAATTACAAAGGCAATGATTCTGAAGTTTTGTAGTTTGTGTTGATAGACTGTGCCAGGGAAGGTAACTTGTCTTCACAGCGACTTTTGATCTTTTGAAATCTCATTGATCTTTACCTGTGTGGTTTCCTCCAAACTTGGGGATACCCACAAGGCCTGGCTTCAGCATGCAGAGGTCATGGTGTTTGTGGGCCTCTAGAGACAGGCAGGAGAGCTTGAGCCTTATACAAGTGCTCTGTTTGCCCTCCCTCCTCTTAGGCTGGCAAACCTAAGCAGAGACCATGCCTTTGTGAGCAGTGCCCCAGCAGTTTCACTGGGTATCCATACACAGGTGTGGCTTCCACGAGTGGGTCATGCCTGGGGCTGCCACAGCTTTCCAGCACACACAGCCATGATTCTGTGATGGCACTAGGAGTCCCCATCACCTCAGATGCTCCCCAGCCCCCAGTGGCACCTGAGCTGCTGGGAGTGGTGCTGTAGCCTTGGCTGCTCCCCTGAGCTTGGCTTGCAGCAGCTTGAGGAGGATCCTGCTCATACGGGTTTGAGGATCTGCCTATGAGCAGGAGGAGGGATTGTGACGCCCCCTGTTCCTCAGGATGTCTGTTGTTTGTTTACGCTCAGCAGCTTTCTCGGTTTTGGCAATAAGGAGATGACTCAGTTTTGCTTCTGTTTAAGGCTTTTTTTACCCATTTCTCCTGTAACATTTCATGTGCTGTTGTGATTCTGCAATGGCTAAGTGGCAAATACTGCAGGGGTTTGGTTTAATTCCTTAGAAATATATTTCCGTTGGCCTTAGGTATCATGACCATTAACAGACTCGATCTTATGTACTTATGTATTTGTCTGAAAACACATAAATATTTTGTTTTCTACTGGTAATCTGAGAAGGGTGGGGGTCGTGCAACTCAGGAAAAATGTGAGTACAGCCAGCAGCAATGGGCAGGATGATATGCCACCTTCTGCAGTTGGTGCTTTCCACCTGAGATTTGAGGCCAGCAAGATACTTAGAATTAATTAAGAAGAAATGGCAAGGTTCTTTGATGCAGGGAGCCCAGGGTCATTTTCCTTCCAGTTAATGAGTGGTGTCTAGGCAGCTCTGTAATGGGCCTGTGAGTCAGTCCTGGACTTTTTTGATCAGCTGTGCCTGGCTGGGGTACCCCGTCGTTAGCTCTGAAGGAGGTGGTTGGGCTTCTTCAGGCAGGGCTCCTCAGGAGCTGCTGGGGCTGTCCCTTGAAAGAGGGTGTCCTCATCCCAGATGTTTGTGGAAGACGGACCAGTAAGACTGGTCCAAACTACAGGCAGTGCAGACTGCTGGGGGTGAGAGGCTGGTTGTGGCCCTATGGCCTGATTTTGCTTTGGCAAGAGGCAGGAGTTGGGTTGAAGCAAGGCAGCAGGTGAGCCTGGAGCAGATTCCCTTGCTGCAGTACCTGTTGCAGCTCCCATTTGTCCTCTCCCTCCAGTGGTGGCAGCATCAGAAACCACCATCCACTCCTTCAGTGCTCTCCTTCCTGCCTGAAGGGAAGTTCTGGCCAGGTGGGGTTGGTCTCTTCTCCCAGGCACTCAGCAATAGGACAAGGGGGCACGGGCTCAAGCTCTGCCAGGGGAAATTGAAGATCAGAAAAAAATTCTTTCCGTAGAGAGCAATCAGAATGGGCTGCCCAGAGAGGGGGTGGATTCCCCATCCCTGGAGGTTTTTAAAGTGAGATTGGCCGTGGCACTGAGTGCCATGATCTGGTAAAGGGACTGGAGTTGGACCGAGGGTTGGACTTGATGATCTCAGAGGTCTTTCCCAACCCAGTCAATTCTATGCTTCCCCCTGCTTTATAACCTCACCTTCCTTTTCCATGAGTTAGAAGCAGCTTAAGCTTGGTCCCAGCCCTTCATTCTTTAGTCCAGAACAATGCAGATAAACCTTGAGATCTGTTGGGTGCTTGGGTGACATGGCAGGCTGTTTCTTTGAGCTCTTAGAACAGGGGGACACCCTAGTGCTGCTGTTGGAACTGTGGCAGGGGCAATGAGTGCCATGTTCACAGAATCACAGACTATTCTGAGTTGGAAGGGACTCACAAGGAGTGGGTCTAACTCTTCAGTCCGTGGTCCAAACCTGTGACTGAACCCATGACCTTGGAATTATTACAACCAAGTTTTAACCAACTGAGCTAATCTCAGGTTCCCTGGGACTCACCGCACTCCGGTGTATCCAAAGCTGTGTGAGGCCGTGGCAGTGCAGGCAGCACTCCCTACTGCAGAGCACAAGGGTTGGGAGACAGACAGTGTGTGCACAGCACTCAGCAAACACATCACTGAGACCTGCACTGAGGGTTCATTTTATGTGTTTAGCAAAACAGGCTGGCTCTTTCACGCTTTCCAGATATTTTTATATTTCTCTGCAGATGCTTGTGGAACACCAACATTTGTTTGGTTTGAAGCCTGAATTAAAATTCCCAACCAATGTCTGGAGGCAAAAGAAAAAAGGCAAGTATTTTTTCTCAAATTAAAATCCATTTTAGATTTGAGAGTTGTTAACCCGTGAAATAGTGATGATATAGAACGTCTCTTGGACTGAATCACTTGGGTTTAAAATGGAATATGCTCTAAAAATAAATGGCTAATTGCTTCAATGTAGTCAATATGGAATTTAAAGATGACTGACAGAGTGATTTGTCATCCATCTCCATAGCAGGAATCATCTGGGAAGTCTGTGATGTTAAAGGCATTTGTTTCTATTAGCACCTTTGAAAGTAGTTTTGTTAATGAACTCTTGAACACCAGGACTGAAATATGTCATGTGGTGTAATTAATTTTAGGAAAATGTGTGCCATGTGTACCTTCAATTACCAAATCGGGTTCCTCAGGTCCTGAAACGTGTGGTTCAGCACTCCTGTTTTCTGAAAGAAAGCAGAAGCAGCTTGTACTCCTGGTGCCAACAAAGTGCTTTCACACATCTCCATGTAAAATGTGGCATGATGTCCTGAAAGCTTGGGAAGGTCTCATGATGTGCTACCCACTTAGACTTTTTCCAGACAGGGGTACTGGTGGATACCCCTCCAAAACATGTGTGAGCAGAAGAGGGTGAAGCAGGAAGTTGTCTGCTTTTCCCACGGGGTGAAAGGAAAGCAAGAGAGGAGGGGAAATGCTTGATGAGATGGTCAAACCAGGCACACTTTGCTCTGTGCTGGTTGTATGGAGCAGATGGGTCAAGGAGCTGCTCTCTGCATCTTAAGTGTTGTCCTGTCTCCTCTTCCTTCCTGAAACTCTCCTGCCCAAGTCTGTCTCTTTGGCACAACGAATATTGTGTGTTGTACAGACCTTACTAAACCAGGTAGGGAACAATGAAGTTGGAGATGGTCCAGCTTGGCGTGTGAACTGTGTGCCTGTTTTAAGGCACTTCCTGAACCATTGAATTGCAGTCCTTCCAGCTGGACACAACAGGTGTGTGGGGGGTACCTACCTGGGCATCTGTGGTTGACAGACCAGTGGATGGACAGGATCACCCCATGTCCCAGGCTGGGGAACTTGCTGCTTTTGTTTTGACACTGTCAAGACTGATAGTGTCATTAAAGCAGGAGGTATTGTCTTATTCCTACATGTTAATGCAGCCTCAGGAAAATTTCAACTTAGAATTCACATTTTAATGAAGAACATCCATCAAGTGTTAGGTTATTTGTCAATTGTCTTTAATGATACGTAAAAAATAGCTGTGTGAGAGGCCTCAGGGGTTTTAATATTAATATATATCCTGTTTCTTTGACAGGGTGTGTTTGGTGTGTGACAGCGTGGTTGCTCTGAAGCAGCATCTTGATTTAAATAGCTAAGTTTAGTTGCTACATGCTTAACATGAAAAGGGGGGTAAGCAGATGAACTGTTTAATCTTGGAGTTGGAACACATGTTTCCAAGATGATGCTTTCATGAAAGACCTGTTAGACCTTAGGTTGTCTCCTGCCTTGGCTACAGGTCTGTGGAAGCTGCAGAGGGATTAGGAGCGAGATGTTTCCATGGTCTTTCAAGTTGCTCTCAAATGGTAGGCGATGTGAGGTCAGTGCTGTGATTCAGTAATACGACATCGCTACCCTGAGTCATAGGAGGGATGTGGTGCTGAGATGAACTGTTACTGAGCCAATCCCTTTGGTTTAAAAATGGACAGTGCTTCTTCTAAAGTTATTTGGAACTTTTCTTGGTGAAGGGCAGTGATGTGTGGCCTCTTGGGATTTAAATTTTTTTTGTTATTATTTTTTTTCCACACAGCTGAGTGTTATGGGGAAGCTGTTTGATTCCTGTGCCAGAGTGAAGCACTGGCATTTCCTTCTCATTACTGTAGCAGAAGGTTAAAGCAGAAACAGGCACAGGAGTTACTACCCAGACCAGGTATTAAGGACTAATGAGCTGAACTGTATTTTCTCCTCTGCTTCTTAGGCTAGAAAAGGATTCCAACAGAGAAACACCTGGTCCTGTGGTAGAACTCCTTTCCAAGCCCCATCACTGTGGTGGCCTGTAAGAGTTAGTCTGCCTGATTTACCTTCCTTTTTGTTTCCACTTCTTAATGTTCCTTGAGGATTTTGGTCTGTGAGTGAAATTACTCAGTTGTTATATAAGCAATGCTCCCTTTAAAGAGTAAGATTTCCCATCTGACTAAAGGCTGAATTTCCTGTGTTGGCCATGAAACTGCATGCTGGTGTAGAACTCTTACCCACTCTTGAAGTTTGACTTTTCATTACTCTTTCATGCACCTCAGAACTGTCACCCTCAAAGAATCATCTTTGCAGATTTTTCCAAGGCTCCCTCTCTTTGATAGTCTATTCTCCCCCTTCAACCTTCTCACTCTCCAAGAACTGAGTGACTGCAAAGTGCTGTTGTTCTTTGCAGTGCAGTTTGCTACACAGATACCGTGGGCCATGCAATTTTATGTCTCAGACAATTAAACCACAGTTTAATAACTCAGACTAATTCTCCATACCTAATAACATGATGTAGTCTAAACCCTTAGTGTCTGTATTCGAGCAGTTATATTAGGGCATTTCTAATTAAAAACATGTATCACCTAATTGTATGTCTCTGAATTCTTAAATATGGGTATGTTTTGCACTCAACCATGTATAAAGCAGGAGCAGGTGTAGAAGAGGGCACTTGGCTATCATAAAATGCTGAGGGCAGTTTACAAATTAGGTTTTACTGTTGCTGGGGAGGGAATGAAAGAGTTTGGGATGTAGGCACAAAGTCACAAGCAGGAAATGCAGCAAAACTGTAGCAAAGATGTGGCAAAGTGCTCTGGGCTCTTCTGTGCATTCAACTTGCCACCTGAGCCACTGAGGTGGATCCTAGAGAAGGGTGGAAGCAGGCAGTGTCCTCCAGAAATGGAATCTAAGAAGCTTGACTTTATGTTGAAGCCACATGGTAACTGTTTTGAGATGTCAGCTGTGTTGTCTTATCCAGCTTGGAGGATCATCACAAGCCCAGGGAAGCTGTTGCAGAACCTGTAGAAAGAGGCAGGCTGCCCTCCTGCCCCCTGCCCTTTCCTTGTGTGTCTGTCTGAACCTGTCTGCAAAGGAGACTTTTGAAGTTTGGAATAGGGGTAGTGGCTCAACTCAGGCTCTGTGCAGAGGTGTCTCAACTCTGCACCATCACCACCTTTAGAAAAAAAACAACATACAAACAAAACAAAAAAACCCAAAGAAAACACCCTAGAAATGCCTAAGGCTCTGGTTGAAAATGGGTAAGAAACAACTTCCCAAAAGAAAGTGCAGAAAGGAGTTGCTTGATTACAATAAAAAGGATGATGTTAGGATGTGGGGGAGAGGCTGTATGATTAAACCTCTTTTTGGAGTGGGAATAGAAGTGTTTCTACTCAAGCTTCTGCTTGTGTAAAATATCTTAGTTGTCTAGTTCACATCAGAATCATTTTCTGATGGTTATCAAGTGTGGATTCACTGTGTGTGTGCATGAATTATTTGTTGGTAAAATATTATTCTGAGCTTTGGACTCCAAGTTAAATATATGCCTGGTTTGACCTATTTTTCCCCAGCCTAATTCTGCCAGCTCTGTGCCTGCACGTGTGACGTTTCTTGCTGAGGGAGTCCCGCTGACCTCAGAGAGACAACACACCTCAGGAAGGGTGGGATGGCAGTGGTGGCAGTGGCAGCAGGTTCAGGGCTGGCATGGGATGGGCTGTCCAGGTGGCTCAGCAGGGGGAAGGCATGAAATAGGATGTTTGAGGAGGAGGCTGCTGGTTGAACACTGTCTTCCAGCAGCTCAGGAGGGGTCATCGTGATTAATGTGCTGGGCTGACTGGTGACCTCCTTGCAATAGGTCTGAGAGATGGACAGGAGATCGATCTCCTTGATGGCCTTTGAGAAACTCACTGAAACCCCAGTTTATCTGCTTTAGCTGCCTGGACCAAAAGGGATATAAATGCAGCATTGCTAATCCAAATAATCTCTGTGGGACTGAGAGGGGACACCCATATGCTGAAATGAAAAGTGGTAAGAGGACCTTAAGCAAAGGAAGATCTAAGCTGCTGAGTTTGCATGGCATATTGTGAGCTCTATCCAGGACACTGTGGCCGTGTTCTGTGCAGCACTGCACCGAGAGGCATAGCAAGTGTACCCTCTGCTGGGTTAGGAGCTGGCTGGAGGGTCGGGCCCAGAGAGTGCTGGTGAATGGAGCTGCATCCAGCTGGGGGCCAGTCACCAGTGGTGTTCCCCAGGGGTCTGTGTTGGGTCCAGTCCTGTTTAACATCTTTACTGATGATTTAGATGAGGGGATTGAGTCCATCATCAGCAAATTTGCTGATGACACCAAGTTGGGAGGGAGTGTTGACCTGCTGGAAGGCAGGAGGGCTCTGCAGAGGGATCTGGATAGACTTGACATGGGCTGATTCCAATGGGATGAAGTTCAACAAGGCCAAGTGCAGGTCCTGCTCTTTGGCCACACCAACCCCCTGCAGCGCTCCAGGCTGGGCACAGAGTGGCTGGAGAGCAGCCAGGCAGAAAGGGACCTGGGGGGACTGAGGGACAGGAAGCTCAACAGGAGCCAACAGTGTGCCCAGGTGGCCAAGAAGGCCAATGGGATCCTGGCCTGGATCCAAACTAGCATGGCCAGCAGGACCAGGGCAGTGACCCTTCCCCTGGACTCTGCCTTGGTGAGGCCACACCTTGAGTGTTGTGCTCAGCTCTGGGCCCCTCAGTTCAGGAAAGAGATTGAGGTGCTGGAGCAGGTCCAGAGAAGAGCAACGAGGCTGGAGAAGGGACTGGAGCACAAGTGCTGTGGGGAGAGGCTGAGGGAGCTGGGGGTGTTTAGCCTGGAGAAGAGGAGGCTCAGAGGTGACCTCAGCACTGTCTAGAACTACCTGAAGGGAAGTTCTGGCCAGGTGGGGGTTGGTCTCTTCTCCCAGGCAGTCAGCAATAGGACAAGGGGCCACGATGGGCTCAAGCTCTGCCAGGGGAAATTGAAGTTGGAGATCAGAAAAAAATTCTTTGCAGAGAGAGTGCTCAGGCATTGGAATGGACTGCCCAGAGAGGGGGTGGATTCCCCATCCCTGGAGGTTTTTAACCTGAGACTGGCCGTGGCACTGAGTGCCATGATCTGGTAAAGGGACTGGAGTTGGACCAAGGGTTGGACTTGATGATCTTGGAGGTCTTTTCCAACCCAATCCATTCTATGATAGCAGGTTATCTGGAGTTCTCTGCATGCAACTGCTTTGTGTGCAGACACCAGCAGGGTTTCTGCTCGCTGCTCCCCAGGGCTTTTACTCCCTGTGTAAAGCAGGCAAGTGGTTTGCTGCCTCTCTCCCCCCTCATTGTGCTTGTGCCCTGGACTGGGTGCACAGTTGGGTAACAGTGTCTGAAGGGTGGCGGGTCCCCAAAAGCAGAAACTCCAAAACTTGTGTGTTGGGTAAGGCCTGGTGCTCAGGGAGGAGTCCCCTCTCTAGAAAGGGGTGTTATTATTTCTCTTGCACCTCATTTAGATCAGACCTAGATCTCTGACTTTCCAGGAATGTGTCCTAACAGGCAGAGAGTGTATGTGAGTATGGGATGTGCTTTGCACCCATCTGGCCTTAGTCATTATGTTCTGCATGGAAGATTTGAAGGTTCATTGAGCCAGAAAGCAAGAGGGAGCATCATTCTCCCCTAATGGGTAGAGGGGGCATTTGCATTCCTTTGCCCAGAGCTGGTTCCTGTGTTTTATATGCAGAGAAGCAAATGGGTTGTCAGGGCTGGTGTTTCTGGGTGGCACAGGAGCAGAACAGTTTCCCTGAATCCTTGCTGTGTTGAAAGCAGGGATGAGTAGCAGTGAGTCCCATTTTCAACTTGAATGGCTCCTTTTTGCACAAGTCCCATTCTTTGATCTGGCCCAAAATATCTGTGTTCAGTCTTGGTCTTCTGATCTGTTTTTATTCATGCCTCAGTGATGCATCCAAAGGAAATGTGCGTGTTTGTTTGGCTTGTTGTATGCAGTAGTTTTTTCAGATGAATCCCGGTACTAGTGCTGAGTGTGAAAGCTTTCAAATACTAATTCCCATGTAATAGGATACTGGTATAATGCAGTCAGAGCTTTGATAAGCTGCAGATAATACGTGATAACCAGTTCTTGGAGCCTCAGAGAACCTTGGCTTAGAGCTTAGGAAGTTGATGGGCTCACCTCTAAGTTTGAGTGCCAAGATGAAGGTGAGTGATTATGAAAAATGCTTTCCAGCTGCACCACTCAGCCAAAACCATTGTCTTGCCATATTTTCCTCTCAATTCTTTGTTCATGGTTTTGATAGGTGGTAGAGTAGGAGGGAGACTTTGTAGATGCGGAGATGAGCTTCATGCCAATTGGGGATTTCTCATTAGAGAAACAGTTAACATTGCAGTTCATGATAAACGAATAGGAAAACTTCATCTCCCTCTCGGCGCTTTTAGGGGTTTTGTTGGTTTGTTTGTTCCCCAAGGAAGCAGGAGGTACAAAACTTTGAGTTCAAGTCAGCAGGCAAATCCTGCATCTGCTGAAGGGGTTGCAGGTCTTCTGTCTAATGAACCATTTTTATGTAATTGCTGTGGAGGGGAAAAAAATAGTCCCATTTTAGATCAGAGAGGGTTGGCATTGGGCACACTTTCTCAGAGACCACTGACCAGGTGTGATGTCCCCCCCTTGCTGTGGTTCCTGTCCCTGCAGTGCTGCCCTGCCAGGCTTGGCTCTGCAGGGCAGCTCAGGTGTGGCTCAGGAGCTGGGGCCAGCCCTTGGCAGCCCTGCTGAGTGCTGAGTCACAGGAGGAGATGGAGGCACAAGTGTTGTGCAGGTCTGTGCAGCACCAGGGGATTGTTTGCTGAGAACCAGAGACCCCCAAAATCACAAGATGTTGATCAAGACTGGGGATATAATTACAATGCTCGTTTTCAGTAAGCTGGCAGCTTGAGTAAAGAGCTGAATTTGTCACCATGTGAGCCACCCTGAGGCTTCCAAGCCTCTGAAAAAACCCTCCAAAAATTCCATATATTTTTTTTCTTGCATGCTTTTTTTGGGAATACATGTCATTTGTGTGTAGACATTAAATCAGCCTTGTTTTGATGGCTCTTTTCCTTGGAGTCTCTCACTGCCTGTAAAGACAGGTGACCTGGCAGGAGCAAATCCAAATGCACTGTGAACATGCAGCAAATTTATCTTCTCAAAGTATGCATGCATGTGTGGGAGGAGGGGAGGCATATTAAGTAGTGGAGCTGCATGAAGATTTGCCTGTGGAACAGTTTTCTGTCAAAAAAAAAGAAAAAAAAAAGCTGTTTTAAACAGCATCAAACTGTTCCTCCTGAGGATGTGTTTATGGTGCAGCTGGCAGCTGTTCAGAGGACCTGCAGCCTTGTTTAATGATCACATCCAGTTGGGAGAGATCAGAGACGGAGGTGTGGCAAGGTGCTGCTTGTTGTTATGCTTCAGCTGGAAGGAAAACTTCAAAATGCTTCCATTTCCCACAGTGCAGAGAACGAGACTTGACCTACTCTGCCATTTCTTAGCACAGCCATTTCTTGAAAACTCTCTGCTGTTTCTGTGCACATCATCATTGCAGTGTTGTGCTGTTGTGTTTACTTGGTGGGAGCCTGGGGCTGATCTCTTTGGCATGCCAAGCTCATTAAAGTCACTGATCTTGCACTGGGGATGCATTTGGCCCATGAGGGCTTAAAATAACTGGAAAT
Source organism: Pithys albifrons albifrons (assembly GCF_047495875.1). NCBI lineage: Eukaryota > Metazoa > Chordata > Aves > Passeriformes > Thamnophilidae > Pithys > Pithys albifrons. Next base: position 52,896,187 of record NC_092464.1, read on the forward strand.
ATTCACTGCATTACGTTGGACAGAGACCACACAAGTTTCTCAGCTTGCAGTTTTCCATCACTTGTGCACTGGAAAAAAACCCCAACACCTCAGTGAGGGGAAACCTCCCTCCCCCAAACGTACACAATGACTTTTTGGCTTGACAGGATCACCTTGAATGGTGGGTCCCTTCCAGCTCAGCATAGTCTGTGATTCTGTGAATGGAGTCCCTGCTCCCTTTTTTAATTTCATTTTCCCAGTTTAGGTTCAAAAGTTACTTCAAGTTTCTCTTTTTTTCCCTTCTGACACTGCTGAGATCAGTTTTTTTCCTTCTCATTATCCCTACTTCCCCCCACCTCAGAAACACCATTTTTATGGCTGTCTGAGCCTGTTTGGGCTTCCAGGCATGTAGTGCTACTGTTTGGACCCTCCTAGTTTCAGTGGTTTTGGGACCTTCTCATTGTTGGTTGCAAAATGGGCCTGTGTGTTGACACAGCTCAGGGTACAGCAAAGTCAAACTCTGCAGCAGAGTATTCAAAACTGTTCCTCATCCAGGAGAACCATGTCCCATTTTGGCTTCATATCTCCTGTGGCAGCCAAACCAGGACAGAGAAATGATGGCTTCAGTTTAGTTTTTACCCTTTCAACAGCTTTTTATTTCTCCTGTTTGATGGCAGTTTGTCTTATTCCTACAAAGACCTTCTCCCTTTTCCCCATGGGTCACTGTGCTGTGTTGAAGATCATCCTCCAGCTGTTCAATCTGGCAAAACATGAACATGGGAAGTGAATTTCTTTCAGTGTAAACACTCAACAGGGCATTTGTTGGACACCTGAGCAGTTCCTTGTTCAGAGCAATAACATGGCAGCTTTGTCACCTCCTAAATAAGGTCAAGAAAGAGAAGGTTAATGGTTTGGATTTTTAATTAACCTGAGATTATTTCTCATTGGTAACTCACAAATTTCTTGCACTTGCCTTGCATGCTGCTTGCACAGTTCCCTCTGTCTTCCTCTGTCCTGGCACCTCTTCTGGATGGGGAGCTGGAGGGTCCCTGCAGTGTCCCTGCACCCCAACCCTCATTACTGGCTCCAGGTTCCCACACAGCAGGAGGCACAACTAATCTTGAAGTGCTCTTACTATTTGGACAAAACTTGGAGCTGTCAAACTTTTTGTCTGCCTATGAACAAAGCAAAAAGAGAATTAGCAGAAACTTTATTGTTGTGCTTGGCCTTTTTATAGGCTGAGTACAAACAGCCAAGTATGTATGTGAAAAAAAAGTATTTTGACAAGTGTTTTCCTGTTCCTTTGAGGTGTTCTGCTGTCCATAGATGAGAATGGGACTCTTTCAGATGTCCTTGTCATGCTCTGCCACGAATACTTCAGTCATTTTCAGTTATGGACTCTAAATCTTCAGATATTAAATGCTCTTCTGGCAGGGAGGTGAATTCCCACAGAACTGTCATGTCATATCTGCTGTTCAATTATCAATGTAACCTGCATTCCTCAGGCTTCACAGCTGGCAATTTTTTCTTGCTTATAGTTAAAATGGAGGGCTTTTTCTTATAATTAAAGGGATTTTTATGTGTTTCAGTCTGTGTCCATTGCCTCTGGTCCTGCTGCTGGTCACCCCTGAGCAGAGCCTTGCTCGCTTTGCCTCACTCCATCCCACCAGCCATTCATGCATAGTGATAAGATTCCCCTTGAGACTTTTCTTCTCCAGGCTAAATAGTCCCAGTGCATCCTCCTGCTTCTCTGGCCACTCTTTTCTGCATGTTAGTCATTTTTTTGGGTCAGGACATGCCTGGGTGTCCCTGCATGGAGAGCTGTGTCAGGCGGTCACCTGGGTTAGCAGGAACCTTTTAACCCACAGTAAGGTCTGCTTGGCTGCTCCATGAGGGCTTGTGGCAATGCAGGCAAACCCCAGCAATGCCTGGGAATAAGAAGTGGGAGGCAGGCAAGGCATTTCTTCTTGTGGAAGTCAGTTTATGCTGCCTCCTGTGATTCTGTGATTCTTTCAGTGTTTGTGACAGTAGTCACCTGTGTGGGCTGGGAACAGATGTGAAGGCCTGAGGGCAAAAACCTTTGGTCTGGACTTACTGGGGCAATGGAATTGGTACTTTGCAGGGATTTTTGTCTGCTATGAGAAAAATAATTTTTCTTTATTGTTTCCTTACCCTGACACCCAACCATTTTCTGCTCAGGAACTTTTGTAACTGTTTCTGTGGGGCTGGTACCTTTCAACAGAGACCTGCTCCATGAAATCACCTCTGTTTTCTTTTGAACCTACCTACATTTCTATTTTAAAATGACTTTCACAGCTCAACCAGCTGTTGCATTAAGAATCACTCCTTTGGTATGTTATGGACCTGACTCCTACTGCTTTCTCTTGATGCCCCACTTCTTGTTTTGGAGGAGAAAGTGAATGATCTTCTGTTCTCCTTTCCACTCATGAGTCTGTGAACCTCTGTCATATCTTCCCTCAGTCTTCATTTTATCCTTCCCTGAATCTTCTCTTCATCCTCCCCTCTGCCTTCATCTTTGGTACCTGCATAACTTCCACTCATGATTTGTCACCATTATACAAAGCATTCCTATTTTCCAGATACTCCTTTTGCATTAACTCTTAGACTAATTGTATTCCAACTCTAACTCCTAATGTGCAGTTGTGCATCTCTTGTTTTAGTTCTGTGTATTTTGTGCAGTTCTGTTTCACTGCTGTCCTACCTGGGTACAGTTTCTCACATGTTGACCCTGTTCTCTTCCTTGTCTCCTCCCACCACATGTATTTTGGTCATGAACTTAGTCTTACTCTGATAATTTTTTTTATTACACCAAATTCAGCTCTATTCTCATGTCACTAATTAATGTAATTTTCTGCTCGTATCTACTGCCAAAAATCTTTGCCCATGATCTGGTTGTTTTATCCTTTTCTAGAGTAATCTTAACTTCAGCAGCTTTATGCAAGTTAAAAATCTGCTGAGGGCATTTTTCTCTTCTATTTCTTTTGTTTGAATCTGAGGTCAATTTTTGTGCCTATTTATCTTATTTTTATCTTCATGGATCTGCTAAATAATGCTGATTTTTTTGGATAGACATTCTTGTGCCCTCTGTCCTTTATTTGCTAGATAATTAACATGACTCAAGTACTTTGTTTCTGCCAGGTCTCTCTGTGCTGCTCTCTGGACTCATTGAGCCAGTGCTAATGGACTGCCTGAGTAGTTTATTATTTGCTTCCTTCAGATCCTTCCCAAATACTCCTACAAAAATGCCCACTGCAATATGTATGACCTGCTGATATAGATTTATTGTGCCTGAATAAGATTATTGGGGTTTTGGTGTACAGGCACTGGATAAATTGCAGCTTGGTGCTCCACCTTCATGGAGTTGTGTCTGTTATTAGCCATTTCTGAGACTTGTGATGTTTCTGATATTTGTGACTTCGCCTTGTTAGTGTGTGGCTCGGCTTTGTGAACAAAGATTTGGGAAGGGCTGTGCCCTTCCAGCCTGCGCAGGGGATTTTAGGTGAGGCTCAGCATGCGCAGAACTGGCCCCACCGTTTAAGTCCTGAGGTTCATCTGCCATGGCCGAGCGAGCTTGGACAGTGCCAGTGAAGTCCTCAGGACTAGAACCTACAGCACCTGGCATTTCCCAGGAGGTCTCCCATCCAAGTACTGATCCGGGGCTGACCCTGCTGAGCTTCCGAGATCTGATGGGATGGGATGTCAGGGAGGCACTTAACTGCCCTGCCTTGTTAGTAGGTAAATATTTAAACCTTCCAAAATGCAGAAGATTTCCATGAGTTCTGTTGGGGTTTGCATGCACAAGTTGCTTATTGGGTTGTTAAGGCTCTTACAGGGTGCTGAGGGTCTTGTGCTTTTTGCTGGGTGTTCTGAGGATCTTTCCCCCAGTGCTGTATTAAATGCATCCCACCTTACCTCAGCTGTCTAGAACTGAGCACTCTGGTGCCCGTGGAATAACTTTGGAATCTTTGATTCCAATGGGATGAGGTTCAATAAGGCCAAGTGCAGGTCCTGCCCTTTGGCCACACCAACCCCCTGCAGTGCTCCAGGCTGGACACAGAGTGGCTGGAGAGCAACCAGGCAGAAAGGGACCTGGGGGGACTGAGTGACAGGAAGCTCAACAGGAGCCAACAGTGTGCCCAGGTGGCCAAGAAGGCCAATGGGATCCTGGCCTGGATCCAAACTAGCGTGGCCAGCAGGACCAGGGCAGTGACCCTTCCCCTGGACTCTGCCTTGGGGAGGCCACACCTTGAGTGCTGTGTTCAGTTCTGGGCCCCTCAGTTGAGGAAAGAGATTGAGGGGCTGGAGCGGGGCCAGAGAAGAGCAACGAGGCTGGAGAAGGGACTGGAGCACAAGTGCTGTGGGGAGAGGCTGAGGGAGCTGCGGATGTTTAGCCTGGAGAAGAGGAGGCTCAGAGGTGACCTCAGCACTGTCTAGAACTACCTGAAGGGAAGTTCTGGCCAGGTGGGGGTTGGTCTCTTCTCCCAGGCACTCAGCAATAGGACAAGGGGGCACAGGCTCAAGCTCTGCCAGGGGAAATTGAAGTTGGAGAGCAGAAAAAAATTCTTTGCAGAGAGAGTGCTCAGGCATTGGAATGGGCTGCCCAGAGAGGGGGTGGATTCCCCATCCCTGGAGGTTTTGAACCTGAGATTGGCTGTGGCACTGAGTGCCATGATCTGGTAAAGGGACTGGAGTTGGACCAAGGGTTGGACTTGATGATCTCGGAGGTCTTTTCCAACCCAATCCATTCTATGATTCTATTTGCAGTGGAGAGAGGGGCTTGGGGTGAACTATTCTGTATTTTAAGGTGAGTCACACTCTCCTGTTTGTCTCTCTTAAGAAAGCCTGAATGCAAATTTTAGCAAAACAGCTTGAACTGGATGATGTAAATCTACCCACACATCTGCTCTAGGGTTGTCTGTGGCCATAGAGGACTGGAATTTCTGGTCAGTATTTCTGTGGTAGTTCCTATTAGCATTTCCTTGAAGTGTTTGTTGCTAATTCTGTTTGTGTCTGTCTGGAGAATTTAGTTTTGCTCTAACAGAGGGGCTGCATGTCGTTATATCCAGTGGAAGGTGCCACAGGCAGGTATGGTTGGTTCATAATCACCCACACATAACTGTGTGAGCAAAACACCTTTTGCAAAGTGCAGAGGGAAATGGTATATCCAGCCAATAATGCTGTCCATAAGTATTGAAAAATCAGGGCTTGGACTCCTTGACAGTGTGTCCTAGTTCAGCAGGAGGGACCAGCTAACCCTGTGTGTGGGTGATCAAAGCTGTATATTCTACCCCCTCTATTCTTTCCCCAAGGTCAATGGGCCATTAGCAGCAGCTGCCCAGGGAGCCATTATCACCTTCACACCCAGCCTGAGGGGGGCGGAGCTGCTAATGGGCCATCAACAGTTCAACACCCCCTGGCTCCCAGAGTTAATCACCCATTGTGTGAGTCCCCACCCAGGGGGAGGGACTGAGAGCTCCCTGAGGGTACATAAGTGGTGGGTAAGAAGACCTCAGGATCTTCTCGTTGGATCCAGAGCAGCAGCAGGACCTTGACAGGAGGAGATCACCGCTCTTGCCCAGACCACAGCCCTCGCCTGCACCAACAGGTTTTTCTTTTCCTTTTGCTCTGGACTTGGGGGAACCACAGGGGTCTCAGCCAAGGGCAAACAAACCCCTTTGGGTTTGTGCCCCAGGACACTGGGTTATACTGCTGGGGTTTTGTGAGTTGAAAGCAATTTCCCTTGTGTGTCAGTGTTGTTATTGTAATATTATTATTAAATTTTAGCTCTGACTTATAATCTCTCTCGTGGTGAGTTCATTTCCCCTGCTGGTTCACCTTCAAACCAGCACACAGTGGAGGAATGTTCAAGGCTTTTCATTTGGAGACTGTATCATATGAGATCAGGGCGCTTGTAGGGTTCAAGACTCTCAGTACCTGCAGGTTGGAGGTTTACTTCTGGAAGGGAGAGCTGAGGTTTTTTTCCTGGACCCTGTGACTGCAGATGATCCTACATTGGGAAAAAGCCTTGGTTGGTATTAAACTGACAAAAGTGCTGCTTCTCTCCAGAATTCGGTTAGATTTGGGGGCCTTTCTCCCCTATTGCAAACAAACTGCTTTGAGAAGCTTGAGGTAGCAAGAAACTACAGTTTCTTCATATTGATTTTTAATTTTTTTTTAAAATTTGGCTGTGCTTTCCTTTGCACTTTCCTAAGCCTTGTTCTATGGCCTTTTATCTGTTGTTTATTTAACAAACACAAATGTTATGCTCTTAAAAAGAAAAATCCTCTCATCTTCTCTGAGGGTTAGTCAAGGGAGGAACTTTCAAGTCCATGAAAACAGGGTGAGACTGTCTCTATTCTGAAATATTAAATAAAGGAATCAAAGGGAAATAATACTGTGATGATACTTCAGGGAAGCTTTAATTAAGGAAATGAAATTGCATTGAGAGTGACCTATTGTGGACTGCCAGGAAGGCAGCAAAGGAGGGAGACACTTCTCAGCAGTGTCTACCCATCGGAAAGAGCTTGTGCATTGTACCAAGCCCACATGATGCTTAACTAAGTGGCTTAAAGCAGCGTTTAACCACCTGGTTTATTAAGGTCAGGACTGCAGGGAGCACATCCAGTCTGAGGAATGGCTTCCAAGTCCTGGGAGTCAGTTCTGGTGGTGGCACGTGGCCACACATGGGGCTCTGCTCATGCCTCACTTGGGCTTCATACCAATGACTCGCCTACAGTTCAGGGGCAGAAGCTGTTTGCAGCCCTCACTGGCTAAAGGGGAGCTGCCTGTGCGTGGCAGAGGCTGTGCCATCCTCCTGGGCAGGGACCTGGAGCACAGTGGGTAAATTCGCTGAGATTTCAGCGGGATTGTGTTGCTTTGAACCGAAGTGGTTAATGTTTCATGGCTAAACCAAGAAGCAAATTGGCACTGACTGAGCCCTGGAGATGCAAGGGCAGTGCACTGGTTGGCAGGAGGGCTTAGGCTTCATACTAATGACTCGCGTGCAGTGAGTTCAGGGGCAGGAGCTGTTTGCAGCCCTCACTGGCTAAGAGGGTGCTGCTGCCTGTGCGTGGCAGAGGCTGTGCCAGCCTCCTGGGCAGGGACCTGGAGCACAGTGGGTAAATTTGCTGAGGTTTCAGCGGGTTTGTGTTGCTTTGAACTGAAGTGGTTAATGTTTCATGGCTAAACCAAGAAGCAAGTTGGCACTGACTGAGCCCTGGAGATGCAAGGGCAGTGCACTGGTTGGCAGGAGGTCAGAAGAGGGGTGGAGGCATAAAGTGGGATGGCAGATAGGAAGAAAGCAGCAGAAGCTTTGTCTCTTGGGCCAGCTCTACTGGAGGCATGGAAAGGAAGCTGCTCACCCCTTCCCTTGGTGTGAGCAGGTTCTGTGGAGCTCAGAGCTGTGCTCTGGGGGGAGAGCATCCACGTTCTGCTCCTGCCTCCACAGGTGAGGATTGTCTCTGGATGCACAGATGAGGATTGGATTGGGAGACCCTGTGGAAAAAGCAAATGAGCTGAGGAGGATGGAATGTAGTTAACGCTTGAACCTTTAGTCCCCCAGGCAATGCTTTTGAAATATGTTTGACTTGTGGGGTCTTGACCAAACCAGGGACTGACATTTAACAAGCCAAGGCTGCGAGGATGGGTCTGATGTCAGTAATAACATGTGTGATTCTGTAAGGCAGCATCATCCCTGCGCTGGGCTGAGCGCTTTGTGCCGTGCCCCCTGCACTGTGCGAATCCCCAGAGGTCTCTCTCAGCCTGCTCTGGCAATTAGAGGCATTCCCCTGCTCTCACCATTAGTGTAATGGCTTGTGAGAACAGCACTTATCCCTTTGCTCTTGAGTGACTGCTGCTTCCATAATCCCCTTTGCATTAAACTAATGGATGGCTTGTGTGTGTGGGTTTTCTCCCCCTCCTCATGTGGTGAGGGTACCTGTCATCGCTTTTGTCTCGTTTGTCTTTTAGTGCCGATGAAAATAGAAAGAGAATTTGACAAGAATTGGAACAACTGTCATAGCTTGTTGTGTCTTACTAAAAGTATGCAAATAATAGAAAATGCAGCTGAAAAAAGAAGCACGTTGCCACATTCAGTTACTGCACTGCCATGTGTGACTCCTCAGTTGAAAGAAAGCACGTTCCCATCACAAGCAGTCATTTCACCTGGCTTTTATTTATTTATCTTTCAGTTAGAAGTGATGTTTAAAGCAGCTACTTGATAAAATGGAGTAGTGACCACTTCCAATGCATCTGTTATGAAAGAGGAAGAAAAACTTTCCTTACCTCTCCCACTGTCTTTTGCTGTGAAGTAACAGTGGTTTTTACACACATGCAGGGTTATTCTTCTTTGTCTAGACTCTGTAGCCCCTGGGGCAGGCTCTGGGTTTACCTCCATGTTCTGGAGAAGTAGCTGGTAAATCTTGAACCCTCCTGAAGTCTAAATAGCAAGGCGGTATAAATTCAATGTCAAGGGAATAAAAAAAATTGGTTCTGCTCTTTTTTTTTTCCCCCCTTCTCCCTGGGGGCTGTTGCAAGATCCAGGAAGTTAATAAACTGGCACAGGGTGGCAGCTGGCCCTGAGATATGTGCAGCAGTTGCCAGCTAGGAAAAGTATTTGACATTATTACCAGAAATATTTTGTGTATCATTTAGATTAAGTTGAAGAAACACTGCAGGTGAACAGAATCTTTTTCCCCTCATACCTTATGTAGTCAAATCACAGTATCACAGAATGATTATGGTTGAAAGGAATCACTAGAGGTCATCTCTTCCAACCTCCCTGCTCAGATATGTTGCTCTGGATTGTGTGCAGGCACCTTTTGAATATTTCCAGTGAGGGAGACTCCACTCCTCTCTGGGAAAGCTGTTTCAGTGCTCAGTCACCTGCACACTAAAGTTCTTCAAGTTCAGGGAGAATTTCTTGTGCATCAGTTTCTGCCCTTTGCCTCTTGTCCTATTGCTTGGCACCACCAAGCAGAGCCTGGTCCATCCTCTGGACACCCTCCCTTCAGATCCTTACAGACATTGGTAAAGTCCCCTCTCATTTGTGCCTTCTCAAGGCTGATCAGGCCCAACTTCCCCAGCCTGGCCTCAGAGTGAAGAATCCTTTCCCCAAATGCACGAGATAGGAGGAGAATCAACTTTAGTTTGTTCGTGGTGTGGTTAAAAAGAAATTGCTGTGGTTTCATCATCTGTTTCTTCCCATATCATATATGTGAGGGAAAAAAACCCCTTTATGGATGAGAAGTCTCAAGTGTTTTTCAGGTAACTGCCTACAGTGAGAAAGAAACAGAATTTAAGTTGAAGCATCTCAGTGAATCAGATCATCTTAGTATGGGTGTTTTTCAGGGCTTCAGCCTGGCCCAGTCACTGTGAATGTTCCATCCCAGCTATTTTCAAAGAGCAGGAGCAATGAAGGATGTTAATGCTTTTTTAGGTGTATTTTTAAAAGGCTTTTTCTGTGACTGAGTCTATGAATCCTAAAATTTTTTCTCATCTAAAATACACTTTCTTTCCTGAATGTCATTCATCTAAAAGACAGATTATTTTTTACTGGAAGTTATTTTATTGCTGTGTAGTTGTGGAAGGCTTCTCCTCCTCTCCTCCTCTTTTTGTCCAGAGCAGCTTTAGCTGCTCTGTTCAGTTTGGGTTTGTTGGGACTCTGAAAATAGTGTTCCTCACAGCTTTATTTGTCAGATGTTGGGCAGGTTTTCTGCCTTAATGCCAACACAAGGATAGAAGTGTTGATAAGATATTTAGCTTTGTGAAAATCACACTGAAATACCCTTTGTGTGCAAGAAAACATGGCCCTCTTAGGATTTCAGAGGAGGGTCCCTGTGTGGAGTTAGAGCATGATGAGGTCCAGGCACTTGGATATCTGGATTGTTGTTCTCAGACAAAGCCTTTGGGCTGATGAATCAGCAGAGTTGTCCTTGATGTAAAACTTCTGGGCTTAGCTCTTTTGTTTAATTGAAGTCCATCAGTTCGTTCATGGTTTTAGTGTTATTTCTCCTTCTTTATTAGAAAATTGGTTGAATTTTACATTTCTATTCTTAGTTTGCACTCAAATGCATTTAAAGAATACAAAAATCTGTGTGGTTTTGTGTTATAAAAGCTGCAAATTGTCAGTGCTGGGTGCACAACCATCAAGTGTGGAGAACTGATGTGGTTCAGATAAGGAATGTATCTTCCATAAAACATAATAGATATTTTATGTGACAAGATTTGGCATTAGCTCAGGACAGGATTGCTCTTCATGGTGTGTCTTTGAACATTAATTTATATGTTTCCTTATTCTGAGGTTTTATTATCAGTAATTCGAGTTGTTTCATGAACCACTGAACTTACTTAGTCCCTGATCTGGCAAAGATTTAGACATATCTTCTAATTTTGAAGCAAGATGACACTGCACAAAGATTGGAGAGACTCTGCTTGAAATTTGTGTGAGTAGGTTAAAGCAGAGTTTGTGTCAATGGGGTTTTGCTCAGGGAGACTTAGGATTGGCTGCTGGGAGGATTTAAGACACCTCATTAACTTAATTTACTCCTGACTTGTAGTTGTAACTTCTGTTTTCCTTTAAAGAATACAGGAAAAATAACTGTTTGAGTTTTAAAGGCAAACAAATGCAAGATCTTGTATCCATCATTCACTTAAAGATGCCTGGATGATTTTTTTTTTTAGTTTTTCCTCTTTAGAATGATCTTCAGTTCCTTTGTCTCTTTAACTGAGGTCCTAATCTGACCATGTATGTATGTCATGAATCACTGGTTCATTTATCTTATTAAAACACACACATTTTGTGCAGCTTTTACAGTTCCTATTTTTTTTCCTTCCTTCTGTGCTTCTTGAAGTTATTTGACTTGGAAAAAAGTCTTGAGCAAGGATTTTTGGTATCTGTGTAGTCTAAAAATGAACCTTAGACTTTGCACATCTGATATTCAACTCTTTGAAGCCTTGAACTACCCTGGTGCTGAGAACATTAAATAGAAAGAAGTGGCATCTCAGAAATTATTGTGTGAATTAATAGTAATTGTTGATGGTTTGAGTGACCTCGGTTTTCATCACTTCTCTTGTTAGGTGTGCCAATATTTCAAGGAAGAATTTCTTCCCTCTGCCTTCTCTTTCCTTGGGTGTGCAGTGAGGATGTGAGGCTGGGTCTGACAGGATTTCCATGGCAATACACATCGGTTTCCATGGCAACGCAGCTCACAAACAACCCTACAACTTTCCTACAGCGTCAGACAAAGGGAGAAAAGCCTGGCTGTTGGAGCAGGCTGGGATCCAGGTTAGCACTGAAAAGAGGGGAAAGGAAGAGCTTGAGGAAGGCAATAACTTCTTCCAATTCGTCCTTTTAAAGCTTTTGCTCCAGGGTAAGCACATTATTTAAAATAATCCCCCAAATTGTCCAGTCCATCAATGCTGTGCTGCCCAGCTGCCTTCCTGCACTTGAGTAGCTGAGGGAGGAGCTGTCACAAGCCTTTTGGCCCAAGATACTTCTGTAGTCTGGTTTCTGAAGGAAATGAGGCTTATGGATTAACAGTCCTCTGATCCAGTCGTCTCTTTGTCTCTCCCCTACCATACCTTCCCCTCGTAGCTTTTACCCCATTGATCAGATGATTTGAATCCCACAGAGGGGCCAAAGTTGAGGAGGTAATTAAGTTCCTGTAGGTGTTGTGAGAAGCTGGTCCTTGTTCAGTGCCTGGAAGGGGCTGTGGGTACTGAGAGTTGGAGAATTACAGGCATCTTAGCTAGATTGCATAATAAACTCTATATAGAATCATAGAATCACAGAATAAATTGGGTTGGAAAAGACCTCTGAGATCATCAAGTCCAACCCTTGGTCCAACTCCAGTCCCTTTACCAGATCATGGCACTCAGTGCCACGGCCAATCTCAGTCTGAAAACCTCCAGGGATGGGGAATCCACTCCCTCTCTGGGCAGCCCATTCCACTGCCTGATTACTCTCTCTGCAAAGAATTTTTTTCTGCTCTCCAACTTCAATTTCCCCTGGCAGAGCTTGAGCCTGTGTCCCCTTGTCCTATTGCTGAGTGCCTGGGAGAAGAGACCAACCCCCACCTGGACAGAACTTCCCTTCAGGCAGTTCTAGACAGTGCTGAGGTCACCTCTGAGCCTCCTCTTCTCCAGGCTAAACACCCCCAGCTCCCTCAGCCTCTCCCCACAGCACTTGTGCTCCAGTCCCTTCACCAGCCTCGTTGTTCTTCTCTGGCCCCACTCCAGCCCCTCAAGATCTTTCCTGACCTGAGGGGCCCAGAACTATAAAGACTAGTTCCTTTGGTCTGAAGGCAGACACATGTTTAATTGTATACTTAGTGTCTCTCTTTCTCCTGAGATGCTTTTCCAAACTTCCAAGAGAGGGCTCTACGAGAGGCTGATTCTCTCAGAAACAGTTTAGGTTACTTCTCTTGCAAGCTCATGGTACTGGGAAGGCAGGAGGGAAAACATGGAAGGACTGCAAGGTGTGAAGCAGCTTTGCATTTCCCTTATATTTCAGACTGGATGTGATCCACCCTTCATGTGTGCACAGAGCAGGCAATAGGCTTGTTGCTCTGTGTGTGTATCCCATGAGGTCTGTCCAAACCTGAACTGGCACAACCAAATGTGCAGACAGAAGGTGGAGTTGGGGGAGAGGACTTGCACTCAGAGGGTTTGGGAGCATGGGCAGGGATGTATCTGTGTCCTGCTCCATTGTTGGGACTGTGCACATCTCCCATGCCTGTGAGATAACCCTGTGATTACCTCAGTTGGTTAAAACTCAGTTGTATTAATGCCAGGGTCATGGGTTCAATCCCCTGTGTGGGCCATTGACTTAAGAGTTGGGCTCGATGATCCTTGTGGGTCCCTTCCAACTCAGAATAGCCTGGGATTCTGTGTGAGATACTGTTCCACATGGGTGATTGCATTTGTGTCACTGCAAAGGTGGTGGGGTTTGGGGAGAGTCTCTCTCAGCTGCGTTAGAGGAGGTTAAAAACACCCAAAGCAAACAAGATTGCAAAGGTAGCTTAAAGATTTATATTGATCCTGGATTAGAAATGCAAGGCTGCCACATTAGTCTTGTCACTTCAAAGTGGTTCCCATGGAACTTGGCATGGTGTGCTCTCTTGTGTGAGCTTTCATGTGAAGTTGTGAGGGGTTTTTATATTTTAGTATTTTAAAATATTAGGGTATGTTGCAGAGGTGGCTGCACTGGGCTAAATGCAGGAGGGAACTCTGAAGGATCAAAGGTGGCAAGAAGTACAGATAACCCCCAGGTGTGCTGTTGCTGGTCATGGTGTGGCCAGTGGAAGTTTGGGCTGGCCTGGGGAGCTGCCAGGGTAGGGGCAGGGTCTGGAGATGTGGCTGAGGGTGGGTGGGGGCATTGCCCTGCCCAGGGGTTGGGATACACATCCAGTGGATCGTGGAGGGCTGGGGCTGGTAATCTGTTGCTGTTCAGAGATGATTTACCCCCTGCACACTTCTGCTTAGTAGTGAAGTGCTTTTCTGGGGCACAGGCTCAAGCTCTGCCAGGGGAAATTGAAGTTGGAGATCAGAAAAATATTCTTTGCAGAGAGAGTGCTCAGGCTTTGGAATGGGCTGCCCAGAGAGGGGGTGGATTCCCCATCCCTGGAGGTTTTTCAACTGAGATTGGCCGTGGCACTGAGTGCCATGATCTGGTAAAGGGACTGGAGTTGGACCAAGGATTGGACTTGATGATCTCGCAGATCTTTTCCAACCCAATGGATTCTGATTCTCTCAGAAGGAAAGGAAAGCAGTCATCTTGCCAGGAGTGTTTTGTTCTGCTGACTCTTGGGAATGAACCTGGTTGGAATGATCTGTTGAATGGAGCTGAATGAAATGGTCAAAGATACACAGTCATGATTTATTGCCTACCTTTCCGTTTTACGTGATGACTATTGCTTTAAAAAGTCACTAGAGATTTTTTGAAGGGTCTTGGTTTCTGTAAATCTCCTCAGAAGGTCTTCCTGTTCTGAAAACTAAGTCCTGTGAAGTTTCTGGTGAGACAAAGATGCATGCAGACACTGCCCATATTCAAAGCCTTGCCTGTGGCAGTGTTAGTTGTGTAACCAGCCTGGATTGTGCTTCCCTTTTTGATTACAAACAAAGTTAATAGTTGAGATAAACCACTAAGCTTCCAAAATAGCAATATTGATTTTTTTTCCTTTAGCTGAGGTGCCATCTCAAAACACTCGTGTTGATTTGAACATTGAGATGTTCTTAACACCCTTTCATGGTGATTACGCTGTGCCCTGCCCAGGCATCCCAGGGGCCTGAGTGGCATCACAGGAGGCTTAGTCTTTCCAGACTGAAAACCCACAGAATCCATCTTTAGTTAATTGCTGCTTAGCTCTCAGCCTCCTTCCTCTCCCCAACTTTTCCTGAGCCCAGTCAGTGGTTCTCAGACTTGGATCAGATGTGCAGTGGTGCACAAGCCCATCCATAGAAAGTCTTACCTCCTTACTGTCCCAGTGCAGAGCAGCTTCTCTGGCTATCATCTACCATGCTTTTAAGCTCAAATTCCAAGGCCTGTGATCCAGGCAGGCTGAACTGGGCTCACATCTGGTGGTTTTTGGCATGTTTGACCAGGACAGCAGTGATGTGGAAGGTTTGCCAGTGTTGTGACTTCCATATGCGTTCCCAGTACCTTTCTGTGATGTCTTGCTTTCCTCTGCTTTTCTTCAGAGTGTTAAAATTGCAGTGTGGGCTCCCTGCTGAAAGAACTACCAACATATCCATCTGAATGAAAGCTGTGAATCTTGTTCCATGGGTTATAAAAATAAACTTGTTTCATTGAGCTTTCATGTGTCAAGAGATTTGCAAATGTAAAACTGCAATATAAAGGAAATGGATTTTTGAATAATTCCTTAATCTGGTTTTCAGTGGTCAGGATGTTCAGCTGCGTTTTATTTCTCCCTAATCACTTTCATATTAAAGATTAATTGCATATCATAGAGAATCCTTGATTAAGCCAATGAAAAGTGAGAGCATAGATCTGTTCATTAGAAGCAGCGTGAGGAATAATAATGAGCAACTGCCAGGCTGACAATAGACACAGAGGACACGAATTTATGTGATGCTCCAGTTGCTGTTATTAAACAAAAATCACTTACAGTTCTACCAAGAAGTTTCCTTATTAACAGAGCACAATAAATTACTCTGCTCCATACACCTTCAGTGGTGTAAGTTTAACAGGGAAAGGAGTTAATGTTTTCTGAGTGTTTCCAGGGTTTGCCTCTAACTCCAGTAGAATCCAACGAGGTGATTTATGAAGACATTTTTATTTTAGAGTTTGTCACTTTGACCAGGACTTTCTCTTTTGCTGTGTGCCTCTTTGCAAGGTCTTTGGGGTTTTTTTTGTTCTGGGGTGCTGCTTGTGATGCACCTGCAGAGTTGGCTTCCCGCTGCGCAGATAAATGTGTGAGTTTAGCCCCCAGTAAACAAGCGTGTTGCTCTGCTTTTGCCCTCTACAGACAAGGAATGTCAGATGGACAGGGTGTGGCAAAGGCAGTGAAGGGAAATGTGTCAACAGTGTGGGCTATGCATGCCAAAATTAAATTAGAGTTAGTTTATAATACCAAATGAAGCAGTTTGAGAGAGACTTGAGGCAAAAGGATGGTTGAAGGCACTCCTTTGACTCCGAGAGGTGCTGGTGCTGCAGCTCCTGGAGTTCCATCAGCAGCAACCAGGGGCTGTTCCTTGGGATGAGGTTTAACAAGGCCAAGTGCAGGTCCTGCCCTTTGGCCACACCAACCCCCTGCAGCGCTCCAGGCTGGGCACAGAGTGGCTGGAGAGCAGCCAGGCAGAAAGGGACCTGGGGGGACTGAGGGACAGGAAGCTCAACAGGAGCCAACAGTGTGCCCAGGTGGCCAAGAAGGCCAATGGGATCCTGGCCTGGATCCAAAGTAGCGTGGCCAGCAGGCCCAGGGCAGTGACCCTTCCCCTGGACTCTGCCTTGGGGAGGCCACACCTTGAGTGTTGTGTTCAGTTCTGGGCCCCTCAGTTCAGGAAAGAGATTGAGGGGCTGGAGCGGGGCCAGAGAAGAGCAACGAGGCTGGAGAAGGGACTGGAGCACAAGTGCTGTGGGGAGAGGCTGAGGGAGCTGGGGGTGTTTAGGCTGGAGAAGAGGAGGCTCAGAGGTGACCTCAGCACTGTCTAGAACTGCCTGAAGGGAAGTTCTGGCCAGGTGGGGGTTGGTCTCTTCTCCCAGGCACTCAACAATAGGACAAGGGGGCACGATGGGCTCAAGCTCTGCCAGGGGAAATTGAAGTTGGAGAGCAGAAGAAAATTCTTTGCAGAGAGAGTGCTCAGGCATTGGAATGGGCTGCCCAGAGAGGGGGTGGATTCCCCATCCCTGGAGGTTTTTAAGGTGAGATTGGCCATGGCACTGAGTGCCATGATCTGGTAAAGGGACTGGAGTTGGACCAAGGGTTGGACCTGGTGATCTTGGAGGTCTTTTCCATCCCAATCCATTCTATGATTCTTTCCATCCTACACTGAACGAGTTGATCCTAAACCTGTGAGCAAGTGTCATGAGGCTATAATCACACCTAATATTATTCATAATCTGTGATTCTGAAACCTTTTGGCAAGAGATGACTGTCAAGCCTGAATTTCCCATGGACCAACTTGGATTCTACTCAAAATTTTCAGAGAAAACTCCGTTAGACTGTGAGTGAGTTAAGCAAATCTCACCTACCTTACACCAGTCCCTCTAGAAATGGGGTCTGCTAAAAGAGTGTCATCTTGGTCTTAAGTGAACCACAAAGTAAAAGGCTTCCTGCGTTGGCTTTTCTGTTCCAATGGATTTGGGCTTTTTTCCTGCTTAAGGCTTAGTTTCAGCAAGTAAAAGAGAAATGCCTCATGCTGAAGGAGACACCTGAACTACTCATCCTTCAAGGCTTGTACAGTCAAGTCACTGCAGGATAGAATTAGTTGGGTTGGAAGAGACCTCTGAGATCATCAAGTCCAACCCTGGGATGTCTCGTCCTGGGGTTCATTGATGCTTATGGTGAACACCTCCTCAAGTGTGAGCCCTGGACCTCACTGCTTTGTGTGTGCTGTAGGGAGGATTGCCAGGGGTGTATCAATGTGTAGGGGTGGTCAGGGACTGAGAAAATTCTGCTGGTTGGAGCCCTTTCCTTGTCCAATAGGTGGGCAGCAAAGCTGAGTTTCTGATGGAGAAGATGAATTATCCCTAGGGAGTAGAGTAGCAGCTGCCAAGGCAAACTGGTTCCAGAGCTCTGGCAACAGGAGGCTGTTTCATGATGAGAGAGAGATGTGGCCATTGGTGATCAGTCAGTGCAGTCTTTTCCATTGATTCTCAAACAGCAAGTAGAAATAGCTGGTTATTATCAATGTTCACTTCCCTTCTTTTGCTATTATTGGACTTTGTAGATCCTTTTTTAACACTTTTATTTTTCTGCTTCCTCTTCCTGCCTTTTTTTGAACTGAGTAATTACAGTAACCAAAGGGAATAGCTAACCTATTGATCTTTAATTTCTCATGAAGTCTCATATTCTGATGAAGGCAGCGTGTTCTGATCACCTTCATCTTCCAGAATGTCTGCACTGTATTTGAAAAAATTACAGAAAAACTTCAGCCTTGGTATAAACTTAAACACAGCTGTTGGCAATAATAGACCTCCCAACTTAATTTACTGAGCAATTTGAACCAAATTGATTTGTGTTATGGCTGATCAACTTGTCTTGTTCATGTGTGTATATTTAATTGAACTGCGTGGTTTTAAATTTAAAGTTTTGTGATGGGAACCAAAGGGATCCCTTGAATTTCAAACTTTGTTTTGGTGGATCCCAAAACACGTTTCACCTGCTTTCTAAAGGTTTCTAAAAGAGATACTGTGATTGTCACTTCACAGGTTTTTTGCCAATATACCCCCAAAGGCACTGTGGCTTGTAAGGAGTGATGGAATCTCTGAACAGTGAGTGACGTTGTCTAGGGAAGGTTTTGAAAGTCTGGAAAAAATCAGTGTCAAGAGATGAGAGAAATACGTGGTTTAAAGTGA
Source organism: Pithys albifrons albifrons (assembly GCF_047495875.1). Lineage (NCBI taxonomy): Eukaryota > Metazoa > Chordata > Aves > Passeriformes > Thamnophilidae > Pithys > Pithys albifrons. Next base: position 52,914,224 of record NC_092464.1, read on the forward strand.
TGTCAAGGGAAATCAGTTGGTGATGAAAGCTGTGTAGGTTGTGTGGTTACTGCAGGGACTGGTTTGTGAGATACAGGAGTTGGTTCTGTCTGACTTTGGGAAGTTAGTGCTGCAGCAGCTTCTTTGGGTGTTGCAGGGACTTGAGTTGCTTGAATTTACAGCTGTATGAGAAGAATTGCAGAGTTATGGCCACTGTGTATATTCCATCCTGGTTTCGTCTGAGGAGCCCAAGGAATGAGATAAATTTATTTTCTCACTTCACAAGTGTTTTCATTTTACTGCAGAAAAAAAAAGGAGGCTTGAATGGGTGGAGAGGTGAATTTGGTCCTCTTCTGGTCCAGAAAATGTCCACCTTTCACTGAGCGTGACAGATAACATTGAATTCTGTGAAAGGTTGAGCTTTGCACAGCTCCTTGGGCAAGAAGAGGTGAATAGGCTGGGGAGGAGGTGGGAAAGGACTGGACAGCCCTTCTTTATGTGGGTTTTCTGCTGTCTGGGGGAAGAGAACAGAAATCCTATGTATGGCAGAGACTTCTTCAGCTCTGTGCCTTGCTGGGGCTTTGTGGGTTGGCCCACTTGTGCTTCGGCCTGGCTCCGTTTCCCTGGGCAAGGCTCTGGGCAGGTTCTGAGGCAGAGTTTGTGCTCAGGAGCTGACAGTTCCCCCAGGAAAACTGGGAGGAGCTGAGGAGTCTCCTACCTCCTTGTCCTGTGCAGGAAGCCTGGGGCCGGTGTTCCCATCCTCCTCCAACGGACTCTGGACTCTTTCCCTCCATCTTCATGGAAAACATGTTTGCCATTAACCAGTGAAGCTGGATTTATTATTGTTTCTATGGTTCAGACCCATATTCTGTGTTCTTGGACTTGCTCATGGTGTTATGGAAGAGTGAGTCATTATTGGAACTCCTCTGTGTCTTTACTTTCCTGAGCTTCTTTCCCATGGATCAGCCCAGAATAAACGGCATGTTTTGGTTTGGGTATCCACATCTTTGTGCAGTACAGCAGTAGGTAGAAAGGAAAAGCTGACTTGGTTCTACCTTTTAGTGATTGACAGTGATTTTTTTAATTCTTTTTTTTTTGTTTTTTGTTAGCCTAAGAGGAGTGCACAGTGAGAGGTTTTGTCTGTGGCTGAAAACTTCATAGAGAGTTTTCACTGGTATTTACTGGGATGTGGCCAGAACAAGAGGATGGTCCTTTCTGGAGACCCCCAGACATGACTGTCCCCAGTCTCCCCGTTCTCTCTCTCCCCCCACTCCCATAAGTGAAAAAACAGTGACATTAAGGTCAAAGGAAGACATCATGGGAAAAAAAGATTGATATAGTGGCTAAAAGACCTTGTAGAGATTCCTGTTCTATCCAATCACAAAACATGTACAAGACCATTTAAAAATTAAACATAGATGAGAGATAACAAAAGGCAGAGAGGGTAAAATAAGGGAAGAGATTAATGAGGTTGTATGCAATCATTAATTTAGGATAGAAGTGTGGAATTACCATGTGAGTTTCTTTTTCCAAAAATTTAGTGTCTCCAACAGGTATTCCTCAAGAAGATTTCAAGTGGATAGGGGAGGAATAGTGTGTTTTCTGACCTGCTGTAGTTTGTTTCATCCAGATCAAAACATTTTAACCTCAGAGTCTGTTTTCTTTTGCATGTTTGTTAGTCATATTGCTTATGTTGTACCATAGGTGGGACAGAAAACAAACTTTTACATTTAAGGAGGACAACAAACCCAGAGATTTGCTTCTGAGCTTGGAGAGGTTCAGAACTATGGAAAGGATCAGATTTGTAGGTGTTCCAGAAGGGGGAGCGGTACAGCCCAGCTACTTGTTTGTCCATTGCCTGTCATTTGTGCCAAGCAGACATGATGGGATGTGATTAATACAGATGTGAGGAAAGGTAACCCATGTGGGACTTGACTTTTTTCTTTGACATTTTAAACCTGGTTAAGAAAAGTTACACAATTGATTTAACGCACCAAGACTGCTGTGAGACATTTCTCTTGCTGCTGCTGTAGAGCATCTTGTTTGGGACACTGGAGGATCCAGAATCAATGTGACATGTTAAGTAGAGACAAACTGTATAACTGAGGTCTCCCAATGCAATGGTAAATAGGGAAAACACTGCTGGCATAAAGAAGGCTTCTACTTCTTCCTGTGCTGCATCCTTTTCATGTGCCCACAGGGCAGGGAAGTTTTTGGAGGAAGAATTTAGAGGAGGAGAAATTCACAAGGAGTGATGGACTGGACAAGCTGGGCCCACTTAATCTGCTGATACACTTCCCTTATCAGAGAGAATTTATGTGGTGACTTGATCATCATCTCAAATCCATACAGGGAAAATAGAGATTTGAAATCTGAAGAGAAGGTGTAGCACATTAAGGACTGACACTGTAACAGGTGATTTTATTTACACCATAAGTAACAATTTAAATATAAGTAACAATAGTTCTGGGCCCCTCAGTTCAGGAAAGAGATTGAGGGGCTGGAGCAGGTCCAGAGAAGAGCAAGGAGGCTGGTGAAGGGACTGGAGCACAAGTGCTGTGGGGAGAGGCTGAGGGAGCTGGGGGTGTTTAGCCTGGAGAAGAGGAGGCTCAGAGGTGACCTCAGCACTGTCTGGAACTGCCTGAAGGGAAGTTCTGGCCAGGTGGGGGTTGGTCTCTTCTCCCAGGCACTCAGCAATAGGACAAGGGGGCACAGGCTCAAGCTCTGCCAGGGGAAATTGAAGTTGGAGAGCAGAAAAAAATTTTCCAGAGAGAGTGCTCAGGCATTGGAATGGGCTGCCCAGAGAGGGGGTGGATTCCCTATCCCTGGAGGTTTTTAAGGTGAGCTTGGCCGTGGCACTGAGTGCCATGATCTGCTAAGGGGAATGGAGTTGGACCAAGGGTTGGACTTGGAATCCACCCCCTCTCTGGACAGGCCATTCCAATGCCTGATTACTCTCCCTTTAAAGAAGTTTTTCCTGTTATCCAACTTCAGTTTCCCCTGGCAGAGCTTGAGCCTGTGCCCCCTTGTCCTATTGCTGAGTGTCTGGGAGAAGAGACCAACCCCCACCTGGGTAGAACTTCCCTTCAGGTAGTTTTGGAAAGATTTCAGATGAGTTGCTGCCCTGGCTGTGCACATGCAAGTCTGAGGAGGAGCAGCTGAGGGAGCTGGGATTTCTTAGCCTGGAGAAAAAGTGTCTCAGGAGAGACCTTGTCACACTCTCTAAGTCCTTGACAGGAGGTTGTAGCAAGTGGGGGATTCAGTTTCTGAATCTCGGTGACACAGTGAGAGGAAATGGCCTCAAGATGCACCAGGAGAGGTTTTCAAGGGATTTTAGGAACGACTTCTTCCTTGACCAGGTTGTCAAGCTTTGGAACACACTGCCCAGGGAAGTGGTGGAGTTGCCATTCCTGGAGGTATTTAAAAGATGTGTTGATGTGGCATTTAGGGACAAAGTTTAGTGCTGGACTTGGCACAGACAAGTTAATGGTTTGACTCGATCTTAAAGGTCTTTTCAAACCTAAATGCTTCTCTGATGCCACGTGTGAGAAGGCCAGAGGATGCCTTGTCTTGGCTGATCCCACTGGGTTGTTGTCCTAAACCTGTACTGTTTATTGTCACTGGGAGGGATAATGCACCAGGATCAGTGGGATGAGAAGGCACCAGTCAGTGCTGGTGAGTTGGTGGCAGCTTACATAACACTCCTTCATGGGCACGTTAATATTTAATGTTTGTTGTAGCATAAATGGAGCTTGCAGGCAGCTGCACATAAGCTGCATGAATTTTTCAGAGGGGGGAAAAGTTTGGGAGGCAGGAACGTCACAGAGGCTCCCTAATTGGCACATCCCCCAGCAGAAACCAAAATGTGAAGATTAAGTGGCTGCCCTAATTATCAGAGGCTCCCAGGAATACGGTGTGCTGGGAGATACTCCTTTTATTTCATGCACTGCTTTAGGAATAATAGTTGTGCAGAGCTTAACAAGGCTTTTAATTAAAAGGCTGTGCCCACACAGTGGCTTTTCTCTGTGGCACTTGCTGGTGAAGGGGTGGAAACACTTCTTAGTATCCACAAAAGATGGAGCTAATCAGAGAGAGTAATCAGGCATTGGAATGGGCTGCCCAGAGAGGGAGTGGATTCACCATTCCTGGAGGTTTTTCAGCTGAGCTTGGCTGTGGCACTGAGTGCCATGATCTGGTAAAGGGACTGGAGTTGGACCAAGGGTTGGACTTGATGATCTCAGAGGTCTTTTCCAACCCAATCAATTCTATGATTCTAATCATCTGTTGGTAACCAGTGGCTCTTGAATGGCTTTGCCACAGTGGCAGCAGTGCCTGGGTGGCTTCTTGTGAGGTTGGACACCTGTGTGTACCTCTGGCCAGGAGCTGCCTTTGCCCTCCCACTCCCCTGCAGCTCCAAAGGATGGGCACCTCCCTTGGTCCTGGGTCTGCCCTCAGCTCTGACCACTCCATCCCCAGGCCAGAAGGTCAAAGTTGTAATCCTTTAAGCCATTTAAGGCTTGTCAGACGTGAGAGCAGATGGATAAGTTGCAGCGATGGACAGACCTGGCAGTGTGTTATGCAGATGGGCAGGATCACAGCAGAGCAATAGGCAGAAGGATGCACTAGGAGGTCAGGAATTCTGGTTTTAGTAGCTCTGATGTCTCTCTTGACTTCCAAAATGTGCTATTTAGAGGCAAGGATGTGCCATGTATTAAGGCAGAGTACATAACTGGAATGAATGGGTAGCTTTTCTGTTGGCACTGCCATATAAAAGCCTAATTGCAGTGCCCTGTTCTGCTGTGTTTGAGCATCCAGTGCAAACTCTGCTCTTCAGAGTAGGGTGTCTTGCCTGACTGCTTGAAGAGCACTGTCATCGACATCAGTGACATTTCATACATTTCCTTCTCTGGGAGGAGCTTTTGATAAAATGCAGAGTGGTTTTGTAAAGTGTGGTGTTCTGATGGGACAACAAATACATATTTCTATATGTGTGTATGTGTAATGGCTGTGCACTAGGGCTGCTAAAAACCAACAATTTTGTTGTCCTATTTACAGGCAGAAGTGTCTGGCTATGTAATCAAAGTTAATACATTCTCAATTTATTTCTTGATTTGCCCAAAAATGCTTCAAGGAGCTAAAGCTGGAAATACGTGGAGAGTGGTGTTTGGTTTCATGAGTCCACCCTGCTCTTGTTCAAGGTTAGAGCACTGCAAACCCTCTGTATGATAAGAAGTTTGAGCAAGTTTAATAACAGATATTATGATGAGCATGGTATGTAGTGAGGTTCCTTCAGTGAAGGCATGAGAGCAGTAGGATGTGTTTGCTTAATGAACAGCAGGAACATCACAAGTCCTTTGCCAGTACTCTGTGGCTCAGGAACTTCAAGTCTGTATTGCCTAATAACTCTTAGGGAATTTTTATTAATTTATTAAAATATAGTTGTATTACCCCTTTATCTCTCAACTTTTTTACTGCTCTTACCACCAAATTTCTCAAAGAAATTAAGTTTCTGTCAGAGGCATATCTCTCTGAAACTGCAATTTCTGACTGCCAGAGAGATGTGATGGTGTGATATTGCTCCAATTCGAACTGCTGTGATTTGCTGTGTTTGAAAAGAAAAATATGGTTTCAATTAGTTGGGATGTTTCTTTGGAAGAATGAAAACAGTAACAGAAAACTTAATATACTCACCCAAGTTGTCCAGATCTCTATAAATGGTATGGACAAAACCACTCTAAGTAATCAAGGATAGAGTGATGTCCTTAATCTGGTTACACTACACTCTAATTGAGTAAGTAATCAACCTGAAACATCTTGCCCTGAGCATGAGTGTGACTCCCAGTGAGTGTAAATGTCACAGAGAGCCTGGTAACTGCTGACACTGTGGCCAGGACCTCTGTATTGTTTGTTCTTTCAGCTTTGCAGCAATCTGACACAGCCTTCTTTGCACGCAAATCTGTGCTTGTGCCTTATTGTTCTCAGTATGAAAATGCTTGGGGTGCCCAGACTACTCCTCCTTCTGCTCCCCTTCCTGAGAGCATCTATAGAGCTGGTAGGAAGGTAGGAAAAATTTATCTTGGGAAGAGGCTGGCAAAGACCCCTGGAAGACGTGTAAAGGTGTGAGTGTTACTGCAGGCAAAGAAGAAAGTTCAGTCTCTGAGGTGTAACAAATACTCATGTGCCTCTCCAGGTTATCACTAGATATCTGATTTTATTGGCATCAATATTTCATCCACTGCCTTTTGGATTTAGGAGAGATTGTTCCATCAGTCATATCTGTTAACTGGGTGTCCAGTTATTTATTAAGCCAAGCACTTAAGGAAGTTTTGTTGTTCAGAGTGGAATAAATACTGTAAAACACTCTTTGTAAGCACATGGGTTTTGTGGACCAGGTTTTCATATTGTAAGTCAGTCCCTCTGTTGTCCCTGTCACTCAGATTTCTCTTCCCTGAGGTATTCTATTAAATCTGAGTTTCTGCCCTTCTCTCTCCCTGCTTAGTAATGAATGGCAGGACTCACCTGCCCCCAGCTGTGACTGCTCTTGTTTCAGGGGACGGTTTGCCCACTGTGTGTGCAGTGGGACCCACAGTGCTGCCTTGCTGTGCGTTGCACCCAGTTTTCCAAAGGCAGGAGTTGGAAATGTGGGCTGAGGTAAAGAGTTGTGACCTGGGATACACCCTCTGAAGGGCTGGAAAGAGGAGGTTTGTCATTGCCTTGAGAGATCTGACTGGCTTTGCAGTTGTATTTTAAAGAACAGAGCAAAGCTTTTCTCTATTACAAGAATGACCTTTCCCCTTGAAGGATTTCACACGTTGGAAGTTAAAAGGACTCATGGATTTCCTGCATTCCAACAGTAAAAGGGAGGCTGTGAATCACTGTGGGGCATCACTAAGTTTTTCTTGATAAAGAAGCTCCACCTGAGGTCCCTTGTTCACGAAGATCAGTGTTATTTGCACAGCATCAAAATTGAGTTAGTCCACTGCAGTGAGACAAGAGCAGACTGTAATATAAGGGTTTTTTCCTCTACAAGTCCTAGAAATAACATTGGCTGTGGTAACAGAGACTGCCAGTGATTCAAAGGACTGTATTTCAGGTCTGTGTTCACTGCATTGCCCAGTTTTCCCATAATTATTACCCACACAACATTTGGCAACCAAGCTTCTCATTTACTTGGCTATTCTGTGCATTTTCAAGGTTCTGTTTTGGTTTTCTAACAAAAGCCTTCTTTTAAAATACCAAATAAAAAGATTCAGTGCTGCTTGAAATAGATTTAAAGGAACAACAGGGAAGGTAAGTCTGTCCTGCAGGTGGTTCAAGTTAAAAGTTGGAGATCTTTCCAGTTTTTTTGCTGTATTGTGAGAAGGGGAGTTTGAAGATGTTGTCTTGCCTGATCTGGATTTGGGTTTTCTGCTGACAGGGAAAACAGGCACCTGGAAAATGAGGGTTAGGAGAAGAGAAACTGCAGCCCAAACCAAAAAGGTGAAAATTCTGCTGTAAGCTTTAGGATGATCTGGTGATTCCAATGTGGTGCTTGGTGGTTTAGGAGAAGTCACAGTCAGTACAACGAGACAAGGGGGAGGTTCATTTTCTCAAGAATCAGATTAATTAATCAAATTAATTTAAGGTTGTGCAGTCAAAACTTTATACTTGTCTTCCTGGCTAGTCACGTGTTTATGCCATGTGACAAAAAGGCAAAAAGGGTTCTGGTGCTGAAGTTGAATGTTAGCAAATGTCTCTGTTATTACTGAGAAAATTAAAATAAGGAGTCATACAATGGATACAAATTCAACAAACATTTTGAAAACAAATTCAAGAGCCAGTGATTGTGCGACTAAATGAGAAAACATGAGTAGCAGGTATTAGGATGTAAAGCCCCAGTTTCACAACTCAGGTAGATAAACACACCTGTTATATAAAATCTTGGTGTCAAAAGTAAGTTAAGCTTCCAGAAACCTAATTTGGTTGTGTTTAGGCTCAGTTATTCCCTGTTTGTGATTTAGTGCCACTTAGACTTTACTTAGAGGTGTGTGCAGTGTTGCAAACCTGTCAGGTTTGGGCTCGTGGCATGGAATTTACCAAGTCCAGTTGGTCATACACCCATTGCAAAGGCTTAACAGCAACTGGTGTCTCCTGCTGTGCTCTCTTTTTGCCCATTAAATTGCTTTTGTGTGAAAAGCAAAGCATTAACACAGACCTGTTAGTGGCAACAGGCATAATTCCTGGTCTGAATCAAACTGAGAATTTTTTTCTGTGGGTTATTCTCTCATGTTTAGCATTGCCCCTAACTGAGGAATCATAGAATCAGTTGGGTTGGAAAAGACCTCCGAGATCATCAAGTCCAACCCTTGCTCCAACTCCAGTCCCTTTACCAGATCATGGCACTCAGTGCCACGGACAAAGCTCAGGTTAAAAACCTCCAGGGATGGGGAATCCACCCCCTCTCTGGGCAGCCCATTCCAATGCCTGGGCACTCTCTCTGCAAAGAATTTTTTTCTGATCTCCAACTTCAATCTCCCCTGGCAGAGCTTGAGCCCGTGCCCCCTTGTCCTATTGCTGAGTGCCTGGGAGAAGAGACCAACCCCCACCTGGCCAGAACTTCCCTTCAGGCAGTTCTAGACAGCGCTGAGGTCACCTCTGAGCCTCCTCTTCTCCAGGCTAAACACCCCCAGCTCCCTCAGCCTCTCCCCACAGCACTTGTGCTCCAGTCCCTTCTCCAGCCTCGTTGCTCTTGTCTGGCCCCGCTCCAGCCCCTCAATCTCTTTCCTGACCTGAGTGGCCCAGAACTGAACACAACACTCAAGGTGTTCTCAGCACTTTGCGAGATATCAGCTCTTCTCTGGTGGGCAGGCAGAGTCTCCCGATTTTAACACAGAATGAAGAGCAAAGCTAGAATCTAAACACTGTCTTTGAGGCTTCTCTGCTTTAGCTGTTCCAGTAGAGGTTTCATAAGGGTGAGGGCTTGAATGTTCTCAGTGTTTGCAAGTTTTGAACTGCACCTGATTTTTGCAGCTTGTACCAGTCTAAAGCTGGCTTTTTTCCCTTGTCTTGTCTATGTCCATATCTGTCTGTGTGTATCTATATATATAGCACAGCTAGATAAATGAAAATTAGGTGTGACTGAAGCTATTGAAGAAATTTTTGTTATTTAAGGGAATTCCTTTACAGTAGCTTTGCTGCTGTATTTGAAAGCTGTAACTGGTACATTGCAATTTATGCTGTTATTATAAAGAAAGTGCTGCTGCTTTGGCCACATTAACTGTATGTTTTTCTTAACACAAGTTATTTAAAGGTACAAAGAGGAGCTATCTGGGCTCAGTTTAAGCTGAATACCAAATAAATCGGTGGTGAAAATGACCCAACTTTTTATCTCAAAGCCAGGCCAAGATGTTTCCCTGCTACCACCTTATTATTAAAGCATATTTTATAGTGCTTTTTATCCAGCTTGAAAGAACTGAGGTGCAGGATATTCTGCTGTGCTGTTTATTTTCCATCTGAAGTACTGACTTTCCCATCTGAATTGTATTGGAGGTAGGTCTCAAAGACCATGGATTGAGTCTCCACTCCTGTTGCTTTCAAGGGACTTGAGGTCAGACTCCCTGAGACTCCTGAGCTGGACACCTAAATGTGTGAAGTGACACCTCCAGTACCTGAGCAACTGCACTGGTAGAGAGATCCTCAGAAGGTCACAGGGCTTTAGGACCTCTGAGAAACCTGACATGGATGTGTTCGGGTTTGCCCTTCACAGCATCAGCACCCAGAGGCACAGAGGAGAAATGTGTTTGCTGCCCCTCAGCTGGGTCATAATGATGTTAAATAGAACTGAATACCCTCCTTTTAGCAGTGACTGCTGCAGAACCCTCCTGAACGGTTTGTTTGTTTCTAATCAACTTCACAGAGTTCTTGTTTGGTCGTTTTGTTTGTTTGTTTTTGTTTTGGTGTTTTTGTGATGTTTTTGGGCGGGGGTTTTTTTGAGGCCCGGTGTTTCCTCCTTGCTACATTTCTTTTGTGTGGGAATTTCGTAATTCCTTGCAAAGTGGAGTTCACGCTCGCTGGGGCATCTTCGTTGTAAAATGCAGGATGCACAGCTTCAATTAATGAAGGCAATTTGTCCCTTTCAGAAATATCCCAGCAAGCAAAGTTGTGTGAAGGGCACGGCTGATCACGGGAACAAGATTTTTCTTATGTGGTGTAAGGTGATGATCCAAACATCTGCTGTGTGAGGTACAAGAGCAGAAGGCAGAGAGCTGTTTTCCATTCATCCTCCCAGTTTTCTTCATGCCCTTGCTCAAAGATAAGCCTCCAGGATTATTTGGGGGGCATTTGGGCATCAGTGAAGGCAGAATGGGGAGATGAGCTGGATGACCAACTCAGCCAGCCAAGGGCATTTGGAAAATAGTGGCTACTAAAACAGTTCAGACTGGTTGCTGTCATTCTTTGCTTCAAGGACTGATTAAACTCCAGTAATCACCAGTGATTCTACCAAAGAAAGTGAGTGGGAAATCAGTTGTGATCTCTTACTGAGAGATCCTGCAGTCTTGTCTGTGAAGTTCTGGCTTCTGGGCTTTACTCCCAAGCAAAAAGTGTGAATCTTTTCTTTTGGGGGCTCCTTGGAGCTGAGAAGAGGTTTGGGCCAATGCTGGTACAGAGTAAGGCTTAGGTTCTAGTCATCTTTTCTCACCAGCCAGCTGATGTGGCTGTCCATGGGCTGCAGAGAACATGATATTTTTCAGGGATGGTGGGACACAGCATGAGGTCTCTGCTCCCTGTGTCCCAGGAGCTGCTGCATTCCTTAGGCATGTCTGTCAGAGCTCACACCAGAGTTTCGGCTCTCAGAGCACAGGCACAGCTTGGCTGGTGTCAAACTGTGTGGGGGGGGGGGGGGGGGGGAAGGAAAACAACAGGGAGGACAAAAAAAGCTCCCTTCTTTCATATCACTTACTAAATAATGGCCTGGTTCTCAACATGACTCGATTTCACATCAACCTTCAAGTAAAACCTGTGTTTGTCTTTTTCTACTGCTATTTCTGCCGCCTCCATGACTTGTAGGAGGCACTCAGAAAAAGCTCACATTAGTGTGTTCTCAATTACTTTTTTGCCCCCTGTTATGACAATTCCTCAAAATAATGGCTTGTCTGTGATGTTCAGAGTGAATTCCTTGGTGAGGTTTGCACAAAAATGTTTTATTGTGGAAGGTGAGCTCAGTGTCTGGAGTAATATAATCAGGGAAGTTTCCTCTAGTTCAGAGGCTGAATTAAATTTTGCCAAGCCTTAGGCTGTATTCTTTTAGCTCCATCCTACAGGGCTCAGTTAACCTGTTAGAGAATTCCCTTTCTCCCACTGTCTGAACAAGGAGAGCTATCTGCACCAGCTATGTCCTCCCCTCCATCCCTCCCCCTCCATCCCTCCCCCTCCATCCCTCCCCCTCCATCCCTCCCCCTCCATCCCTCCCCCTCCATCCCTCCCCCTCCATCCCTCCCCCTCCATCCCTCCCCCTCCATCCCTCCCCCTCCATCCCTCCCCCTCCATCCCTCCCCCTCCATCCCTCCCCCTCCATCCCTCCCCCTCCATCCCTCCCCCTCCATCCCTCCCCCTCCATCCCTCCCCCTCCATCCCTCCCCCTCCATCCCTCCCCCTCCATCCCTCCCCCTCGCATAGAGCACAATACATCCAAGGATTCATAGAATTTTGGGGGGAGACAGAACAATTCTTGTAGTTGTGTAAAGGAAATGCCATTTTCCTGGAATATGGTACAGAAACACCAACAGTGCCATCTTTACAGGGTAGGAAAAGAACATTTGGTCAAAATGTGCCATTTTTAGGGAAAAATTCCCTCACTGCAGGAATGGTGAAGCACTGGGACAGGGAATTGGTGGAGTCACAATCTGTGAAAGTGCCCCAAAAAGGAGTGGCACTTCATAATGTGGTTTAGGCTCAAAGGTTGGACTTTGTGATCTTGGAGATCTTTTCCAACCTTAATGATTCTGTTATTTTGTGATTATTTTACTGTGAGACACTGAGAGCTGTTTCTTCAGTAGTTTCCTGTGGCTGCTCTTTCACCAGCCCTCACTGTTGGGTCAGAGGCAGCTTGCAAATTATCTGTTTTTTCTCTTACTCCAATGCCATGTGGTAGCAACATGGAGGATGGTGTAAAAAAAAAGTCAGTAGGTTTTATCACTCTTTGTTCTTTATATCTTTCTAAATTGTGGGCCCTGTTGCTTTGGAATTGCTTTGCACAACTTTGAGAAATTTGTAAAACCACCGGCTTGTGTTTTCACTTTTGGGCTACTCCTCCTTTCCCTGGAGAAATGAAAATTGCTGCCTTATATTTCAAAGGAAAGAAGGATAGCAGTGAAGCTCATCTAAGTGTTTTATTTTATATACGTGAGAAAGTAATTTTTCTGGTGCCTGCAAGTTGTAATTTGAAGGGAAAGGAAAGCTCAATATTGGTAACAAGTGACATTTAGATTGGGGGTAGCCTAATTTATCTAATCAACTTTAAACACACGGTGAACTGAGGCCAAATTAATTTCTGCGATGTTACTAAACTCAAGAGTATTTACAAGGAGATGCTCTTGCCTTCTTTTCTGTTTCATCATTGTTTTAATTTTGAACTTGGCTGTATTGTTGTTTATAGAGGAGAAATATATTGAGTTTGCATTAGTCTGTGGAAAAAGTAAGTTTTTGGGAACTTTCTCCTCTGTTTCAGGAAGCAGAGATGGAAATTCTGGTTTCATTCTCCATGGGATGGTTGCCTCAGTCGTGCTCCTCAGGTCTGGGAGTTGGGGGGCGAGAGCTGGGCTCTGTTTGGGGTCGAAAGGACCAGGGTTTTCCAGAAGCTTCTGCCGGGAGCACGGAACAAGCCGGGCATGGGAACTGCCAGTGACAGTCGAGGGCGGCAGGTGGAGCGGGAGCTGCCCCCGCTGTGTTTTCCGTGCAGCGATGTACGTGGTTTGGCGGGCTGGGGTTAGTCGGGATCTTGGCAGGAATCACTGGGTTTCCTGATGGGAATGGGCTCTCCCTGGATGGTTCCACATCCGGTGCACAGCTTGGTGGAGGGGACCCATTGGATGGTGGCAACGATGGCCGCTCCAGGTGTTTGTGATGTTGCGATGTGTTCAGTGTTGTCTGACCATACAGGCCAGGTTTGGGCCAACACTTCCAGCTCGGGATTTTCGGTGATGGAAATGTGCTTAGCCCAGCGGGGTAATGACGAGCATAGTCTGGGCCGTCATCAAGGTCCTGAGCCGTAAGGACTCTGGAGGCATTTGGCAAGGCTGATGCAAAGGGACGGGCTTCATTTTGCGACTCATTTCTTCAGCATGGTGGTGCAGTGCCGCCATTTTGGGCACTCAGCACACTGGTGGTGCCATCCCATGGGCCCCCCCACGGCCCCGGCCGCCATTTTGTGTGGGCCCCCCCACGGCCCCGGCCGCCATTTTGTGTGGGCCCCCCACGGCCCCGGCCGCCATTTTGTGTGGGCCCCCCACGGCCCCGGCCGCCATTTTGTGTGGGCCCCCCACGGCCCCGGCCGCCATTTTGTGTGGGCCCCCCACGGCCCCGGCCGCCATTTTGTGTGGGCCCCCCACGGCCCCGGCCGCCATTTTGTGTGGGCCCCCCACGGCCCCGGCCACCATTTTGTGTGGCAAAAGTCCTGTGGGGGGGGAGTCTGAGGGTGTTTAGCCTGGAGAAGAGGAGGCTCAGAGGTGACCTCAGCACTGTCTGGAACTCCCTGAAGGGAAGTTCTGGCCAGGTGGGGGTTGGTCTCTTCTCCCAGGCACTCAGCAATAGGACAAGGGGGCACGGGCTCAAGCTCTGCCAGGGGAAATTGAAGTTGGAGATCAGAAAAAAATTCTTTGCAGAGAGAGTGCTCAGGCATTGGAATGGGCTGCCCAGAGAGGGGGTGGATTCCCCATCCCTGGAGGTTTTTAAGGTGAGACTGGCTGTGGCACTGAGTGCCATGATCTGGTGATCAAAGGTCGGACTTGATGATCTCGGAGGTCTCTTCCAACCCAATCGATTCTATGATTCTGTGATTCAGTCAGAATTTTATTTGAGTTGGGAACTTTGACAAGAGCTGCCAACCCCAAGTGGGTTCTCCAACGCTGTGTGAGAAGCAAAACACCTGACACCCAAACCAGAAAAAACAAATGCAGAAGCAAAAATTCAGCATGGAATTAAACAAACCCAGCCCCACATCAATACTTTATGTAGAGAGAGGAGGCTTCCTGTAGGAGTTGAGCGCCTTTGTGTTGGTGCAGGACAGGAGGGATGGGCTTCTGCCAGTCCTGAAGAGTCTCTGTGAAAGCCTTTTCCATGTGTTCTGTGCTCAATTCCTGGAAAGCTGGTAGGTGGGATCCATTATTTATAGGGCTTCCTTTTAGCCCTTCAGGCAGAGTGGAGACAGTTCATTGCAGGGCATGTTGGCTCTGGCTCAGTTTGGTGTTAACCATTTCTACCTGATCTGGAGTAATTTCTAGGCCAAGGATTGTGACACGTGATGTGTTTTGTAAGATCCATTTAATACCAAGAAGCAGCAAGCATTAAAGATTTTATGAAAAAATAAGCTGTGTTCTCAGTCCCAGGTAAAGGATTGATGGTTGTCAAGGCACTTGTAGGTGATGGTTCAAGGAGAGTCTGTTGACTCAGTGAGTTTTACCTTGGTCAAAATTAGGAAATTTCTGTATCCCATTTAGGATCTACCAGTGATAAGTCAGTTTTCAGAGTATTTTATTTAGCTGGAGTTCATAATAGTGTGCAACACATAAGGGTCTGTCCTGGCTACAGTTAGTTGTGAAATAGAGGGGATTCTCACAGGGAATATCAGGAATCCACTTTGTGTATTGGCACAGCAAGAGCAAACGGGTGAGATGTGAAGTGCTAGCTGTGATGGCCCAATTAAAGCTGTGAGTCAGTGCTGATTGGCTGCTAAGTGATCAGAAGAGATTTTGGGGTAAGCATGGGGAAACATAACCATTTCTCATTATCCCTGGCTTACAGCACTTATGAGTTAGACCTTTCAAAAAAAAAGAGTAAATGTATTGAAAATGCTTTGTGGTTTCTTTGATTCCAAATGTAAAGTTAGTTACAGGATCACAAAAAGTTCCATGACTTACATGACCAGATGATTTTTTTTCCAAGGAGAGTTGTGTATTTATGTCACACTTTATCACATAATCTGTAGAATATATGTTGGAATTTGGCAGGTTTTCTGTTACTGTCTTCAGCAGTCAGAGCTCTCCTAATTCAGTGTCAAAATATTTCACAAGGTAGGAAAGATGGCCTTGAAGCAAAGGCAGTGGATCAAGGCTTGAATGGCAGGGGGTCTCTTTGAGTGCTTAGCATGGTGTGCAATGGGATGCTGTGCTCCACAGTGTACAAAGGACAATTAATATTTCCGTTTTTCTGGCTTTTCTTTTTAAGTTAAGCAATTTTGAGCAGTTATTTTCTCTTCCTCAGTGTTTTTGTTACTGCTGCTACAGTGGGGTATTGATCCTATTCCTTGGGTTTGGTACTGCTGCAATGTTCTGCTTTTGGAATTAGAGCCCAAGATCATCACGACCTGATAAATCTGGTGGGAAGCCTTTCCAGTTTTATCCATTCTTAAACCTGGTTCATATGGGGACACATTTCTTAAAATACAAGTAGTGGTGGGGAAACCACAAAAGTTGCATAATGAGGAAGTTTGGATCCTTTTTGCCAAAAGGACTCTTTTTGATCTCCATATGCCACGTGAATCTCTTAGAATGTCACTGCTTATGGCTATTCATGATAAATAAATGAATAATTAAAACTGTTATTAGGAAAAACACGGAGTTGTAGCCTTTGGAAAATGAGTCCTCACTTGACTTTCTGCTGGAGTGGAGTGTGTGTAATTGTGAAGGGTCTGATTAGGGAATTAATTGCATCCCTGCCAACCTGATGCACTTGCTTTGGCTTCCTGTCTACAGGTGGGTGTGAAATTGTTGTGATAAAGTTGATACAGTGGCTGGTGGTAACTTCAGTAAAACCAGACACTTCTGTAGTGCATTTACTGCAGAGGGAAGAATTTCAGGAACTGGATGTGTGATCTCGAATTATTTCATCAGGAATATTTGGAAACCTTTGGGATTGTTTCTCTGAATGCCAAGTGTCCTCACTTGCATTGTGGTCTCTAATTCTCTAATGCTGATCCCAAGTGCCTAAAAACGAGTCAAGAACCAGAAGTGAAGAAATTGTTTCATGAAAAAAATGAGGTTTCTGGGAAAGAAAACTGCTTTTAAATTTTTCTTGTGCCTTTCTGGTTGACCTTTTCCAGATAGTCTGAAAAACTACAGATAGAATCTCACAATATAGAAGGGACAGATTTTTACTTGTTCAGACAGCTCTAGGGTTGGGTGTTTTAAGAATACTAAATATTGTAAAACCTGCAATTAAATCTTACTAACTATTTATCTCCCCACCCAAAGCCCCTTGAACATCCTGAAATAGGTAACAGTGGGAGTCCCCCCCCCCCGCCCCAGTATTTACAATAATGATCCTCACAACTCAGGTGTTTCCCTTTGTTGCCTCTAAGTAAGACCTGAAGAGATAATTTCCACTAGGCTGGAAAACACCACGTTGTCTGGAGGAACTGCCAGCTGTGTAACCAACCCATCAGCCAATGCTCAGATGGATTCAGAGATGGAAAAATGCATCCCTTCAGTTCACTGAGTGAGCAATGCCTGATCTTTTAAGTTACCATAAATAGGATCTCACTTTAGTGAGTCTGTCTCATGGTATGCAGGGCTTTTTAATGAAAAACACCCCATCTGTAGGTACCTGTCATGTATGAGGTATGATGACAAGTAAGGATAAATATATGCCAGATACATGTGTACATGTTTTTATTTGTAAAAAATAGATCAAGGGTCATGCAATGGGGTAATATAAATACTACTTTTAATTTTAGAATAATTATTGCTTGCTTCTGTAACCTTAAAAAGGCTGAAATTCAAGATGATTCTTAAAGAAAAGTTTCCTAAATCCCTACTAGTAACACTAGTAAAGGGAAGTTCTGGCCTGGTGGGGGTTGGTCTCTTCTCCCAGGCACTCAGCAATAGGACAAGGGGACACGATGGGCTCAAGCTCTGCCAGGGGAAATTGAAGTTGGAGATCAGAAAGAAATTGTTTGCAGAGAGAGTGCTCAGGCATTGGAATGGGCTGCCCAGAGAGGGGGTGGATTCCCCATCCCTGGAGGGTTTTAACCTGAGATTGGCCGTGGCACTGAGTGCCATGATCTGGTAAAGGGACTGGAGCTGCACCAAGAGTTGGACTTGATGATCTCGGAGATTTTTTCCAACCCAATCGATTCTATTATTCCATGAAACTCTGGCAAGGTATGTTGATTTTAATTTCACATACCAACTTGATTGCAAACACACACGTAGCTGCTTTCCCTCCCTTTCATTGTTTTATCCTTATAGTTAAGAATATGCCATAATTTGCTGAATTGAAATTGCAGCATCTTTGGGTTTGGTAAGGTGGTTTCCCCTTCTGCTCATTGAATATAAAGGGTCTCAGCACATTTCTGAGTGTAGTCTGATCACAGTGAACAGAAATAAAGGACAGTGCAAGGGGCAGGAGAAATTCCAGATGATATTTTGCAGCTTGCATTCAGAATCAGTAGCTCTGGGGGAGCCTGTTCCATGAGAGGTTATTTTCCAAAACATTTCCATACATTTATGTGGTGACATACAAGGCCTGTGTTTACCTGAGCTGGAGTCAAGAACAGACTGACGTTATTGAAACTCTTTGGATTCTACAGGGCAAGATAATTTCCTGAGTATGTCAGAAAATTAGTAACTTTGTCAGCATCTTTTAATCACTCTGAGCATTTGCTTCTGCACAGTGAGTTTTGAAAAAACAAGTCTCACACCTCCCAAAATATCTCAGAGTTTAAACATTACCCCTTTTTTTTCCTTTGAAATGAAGGTGACACAAAGGGTAAATCATTGTGGCAAATGTATGGAAAAAATCAGACTGCCTTTGTTTGCACAGGTCCTGTTTCCAGGGTATTCCTGTACTCATTCATTGTGGGCTTGATGATTGTCTTGCTTGATTTCTGTGTGATCTGTTACACAATGCAATAGTCCAGGCATGTGGTTCTGACATACCTTTAATCAATGTTTATTGGGAAAGGAAACAAATTTATCATGAGAATTACCTGGAGAGTAATAATTCTGCTTTTCTTTTCATCACCACAATTTGATTTCCTTGATGCAGATTAGGTTTGTCTTAGATGATGATTCAGAGGTCACTTGTGGTTCACTGGGCTCAGTTGTTTGGCCTTTCACTTCAAAACTGAGAAACCAAGTATTGGTTCCTGGGAGATGTTTTGGGTTTTGTGCATTAAAGCATAAAACTCAGATACAGCTTCTGAAAACAAGCTATTTAACAGTATTCACATCCAGCTGACTCTTTTTAATGGATGACACTGTGCTTATATGTCACAATAAAAGATGTGTATTAGTAGAAATTAAAATGTGGAGGGAAAATGAACTGGGGGGATCAGGGGAATGGGAAAAATACCAGCAGTCAGCTGCAAAATGATATCTTTATACTGAAGGGTTTTGGTGTTTTTTAATTATAGAAACAGCAATTAATTTTTCAGTTTATTCCATTTTATGTAGCTAAAGAATATCCTACTGTGGTGTTGTTTTTTTAATAGCAGTCTTCCAGTTAAACCTGATCACTGGAATTCTGCTAGGGAATTACTTTGGGATCTAAATCAGTCTGAGTGAATTATGCATGCATGAGCACAAGGAAGAATTTTGTGTTCATAACAGCCAATTGTACACTCAGATGAGTGTTTGCATACGTAGTCACCCATTTGGAATCGGGCCCAAACTAAATTAGAATTAATACCATGGGCTAGTTCCAGGATTTAGTTCCCAAGTCTGTTTATAATGATGTAATATACATTAAAAATATCCCCCTCTGCAGAGGCTGCTCTGGCTGCACAGCGGCAATCACACACCATCGGGTGACAGGGGCTGGTGCTGGGGTGGAACTGCCGTCAGCATCGCTCTGGGGCACCTGTGATGTGAAGGCACAGCCTGGGCTGTGTAAGAGGCTGCAGATAAGGCTGCCCCAAGCACCTCTTCTTTCTCAAGCTGCTCCACTCCAGGCTGCCTGAGCAGTGGCTGTGCAAGGGAGATGGGCTATTTCCAGCAGACAGCCACTCCAGCACCAGCCCCTGAGACGGTAGCAGGCACTTTAAGGGTAATAACAGCTGCCAGCACCGAGGGTCCCAGGGGTGGCATCCTGACATGCTGCATGGCACTCAGGAAGCCGGCCTGATGTCCTCTGTCAAGCCTAATGCCCAGGCTTGAAGTGCAGTGCTGGAGGGGGAAAGGGGCAGACCCCGTGTCTCTTGATTTAATATGGATGTTGCATTGCTCTCATACTCAGTGTCTCCTGCAGCTTGGTGCCCCAGGCTGGCTGGAGGACAGGATTTAGAGAGTTTTTCATAGAATCATAGAATTGATTGGGTTGGGAAAGACCTCCGAGATCATCAAGTCCAACCCTTGGTCCAACTCCAGTCCCTTTACCAGATCATGGCACTCAGTGCCACGGCCAATCTCAGGTTAAAAACCTCCAGGGATGGGGAATCCACCCCCTCTCTGGGCAGCCCATTCCAATGCCTGAGCACTCTCTCTGCAAAGAATTTTTTTCTGATCTCCAACTTCAATTTCCCCTGGCAGAGCTTGAGCCCGTGCCCCCTTGTCCTCTTGCTGAGTGCCTGGGAGAAGAGACCAACCCCCACCTGGCCAGAACTTCCCTTCAGGTAGTTCCAGACAGTGCTGAGGTCACCTCTGAGGCTCCTCTTCTCCAGGCTAAACACCCCCAGCTCCCTCAGCCTCTCCCCACAGCACTTGTGCTCCAGTCCCTTCTCCAGCCTCGTTGCTCTTCTCTGGCCCCGCTCCAGCCCCTCAATCTCTTTCCTGAACTGAGGGGCCCAGAACTGAACACAACACTCAAGGTGTGGCCTCACCAATGCAGAGTCCAGGGGAAGGGTCACTGCCCTGGTCCCCTTCTCTTGCTCCCTTCCCCCTTTATGCTCTTTCCTTCCCTCCACAAGGACTGCTCTGGGGGTAAGGCTTGTAAGGAAGCCCAGGGCAGTGCTGTGTGCCATGCCCTATTGCCAGTGCTGTTACTCTTCCCTTAACACATCCATCTTGGAGGGTTCTGTACTCTGTCCTCTGAGTGCTGGGACTGGATGCAGCACACCCAGCGTGCTCTCCTGTTACAGGCCACAAGGAACAGCCTTCAGAATCCTCTGTCTGACCCCACTGTTTCTGGTCAGACAATGATGTGGTCTCGAGAGATGGAGCCAGTCTTAGTTTTAACAAATGTGGTGATTAGACTCAGATGAGCCTAAACAATACGTTGGTGTAATTCAATCTTCTGTTACTGAAAGACAGTTCCAACCATATCTTTGGATCCAACCCTGTGTAGTTTCAGAGGTTTTTAATGTCAGAAGAGGAAGGAATATTCATATTGTACCATATCATCTTTTTTTAGGACAGCTAAGGAGCACCAGAAGAACAGAAGAATAAACCATAACAAGAAAATGATCGTGCATAATACGTTGTATTAAGAAAAGGAGAGTTAATTCCTTGTTTTGAATCAAGGGAATGAGAATTGTGAGTCTTGATTTTATTTTTTTGTTCATTTTAATCATACACTAATTAATATTCCTTAGAGTCAGATGACTGTGGTATGAAATGTTGGTGTCAGATGGAATACAGGTGCTTTTGTCTTAGCCTCTAGTATAATACAAAAATGAGTGTACTGGAGGGGTTTTGATCAGATTAATTAAGGTGGCTGTTCATCCATTGTCTTCAGTTATGAATAAGCCACACAGAATATGTTGTCTGCCAATGGCATCCAGTACAGGGATTGTAATAGGAATATGTTGTTTGAACTATAGACACAGTGAAATATGTGTGATGAGACAAATACCAGAGGATGGCTTGTTTGCTGCCTGTCATGGATTATTTCATTGGTGAGGAGTGGGGGAAAATTGTATTTTTAAAGTCATGTGCATGCAGCTGAGGTGGAATTATCTGAGCCACAGGCTGAGGAAGCAGAGAGAAGGGACTGGACAGGAAAATGAGTCTTTAAGCCTTTATGCAACAAGAGCAGAGAACAGGAACATGAGCAGGGAGAGGTGGTGCCTTTTAGGAACAAACCAGGCAGAGGACCAATGACAGGAAATACTGATATATTGATTAAAGGGTTATTTCTTTTGTATGGTGATCCCTGGCACTGAAAACATACACACAAAATTACTTTCAAGTTCAAAACTTGAATCTTCCTTTATTCTTAAAGGGAACTTTTTCATCTGGGTGGTGGTTTCACCTGGTGGTGGTTTCACCTGGTGGTCTTGTTCAGGAGCTGGTAAGAATTTCTTCTCTCTTACTGGTTACACAAAATGCTCCTGTGTGAGACAGTGCATTTTATTTTTTCCTGCTTTGCACACATTTTTTTTTTAGATTGTCCCAATATTGAGATGGATACTCTTGAAATCCTCATGTGCAGCCAGTTCAGGGACCTTGGTGAACTCTCAGGGAACCCATAGGGATCCACAGGGGTCATAGGGACTGTAAGTTTATATGAAACTCTTACTGGCTTCTTTATGGCACTGCAGGTTTTTTATATACAGGACTTATCTGGAGTGGAAGAGGTTACAGAAATGATGAGATGGAGTCAAAGAAAATAACTGTTGTTTTGGAAGAGATTACACTCAGGAGTTATTTTGACTTAGTCCATTATAGGAAATGACAGTCATGAAGGCAGAGATAGAAGAGTTCTCTTATTCTTATCTTTGGTATCTGTTTTTCTGAGAAAATTGAGCCAATTAATTTGAATTCTTAAAAGGAAAAAAATCAACCACTGTCACACTTATGGAAGTAAGACATTGCTTTGATTTTTAAAAAAAAATAATCTACTATCCCTTTTTATAGGGTAAAATTGCTAGTGAAGGAAGACATTACTAATGGGGTTAATATTTCACCCTCTAGAACTTAAATATCAAATTATTATCCCCCCAGCAGTACAGGAATTTCACCCTCCTATTTCCTCAGTCTTGCTTAAAATAAAAGCACATGCAATTTCAAGTATTGGGTTTTGTCAAAGTCATATATTGAGATACTTCAGGAGAAGATGGAACTTTACTGATTGGACCCTGTTGGGATAGGAATTACTTCAAGTGGCCCATGTTAAAAATCATGTTTTATCTTTCTTTTTGCATTTCGAATATGGTGCAAAGCAAGATGTCAGTGGCCCAGGTGGGACTGACTGGGCTGCTGTACCTGTGGGCAGCTTTCTGTGAAGATAATCTGGAATGTTCTCGAGTCTGGCTGCTTGAGAAATAGCACTTTCCTTCTTCAGTGGCCTTTTATAAAGCCCAGAGTCATCTTTTATCTGCCTGATTAACTTTCCTCTATCACTTTTACTGAGTGTGCTGGTTTAAAGGTAAACCAGCAGGAGAAACAAACCCAGCACAAAAGAGATTGAGTCAGAGTTACAATTTAATAACAATATTACAATAAATGCAATGGCACAAAGAGAAATTGGGTTTAACCCACAAACCCCAGCAGTGTAACCCAGACCCCTGGGGCACAAACACAGTGCGGTTTGTTGGCCCCTGTGCTGAGCCCCACATGGTTCCTCTGAGTCCAAAGTAAAAGGAAGGGGAAAACCTGTTGGTGCAGATGATGTCACAGTCTGGGCAAGAGTGGTGGTTGCAGTCTGGGTGCAAGTGGTGGTCTCTTCCTGTCAAGGTTCTGCTCGTCCTCTGGATTCGACAAGTGGTTTCCCAAGTCCCAAAATCCCCAAGATTCTCTCCCATCAGGTCCAGGTGGGAGCACCCAGTGCCTCCCCCAGAGCAGGGAGTTCCACACTGGGTGATCTTACTCTGTGAGTCAGGGAGTGTTTTTGGAATCGTTGCTGGCCCATGAGCAGACATGACCCCTCAGGTGGATGTGGAGGTGCCAAGGACTCCCTGCAGGGGAGTTATCCCAGCTCTTATGTCACAGGCTTCTTTCCCAGCCAGCTCCCAGCCTGAGGGGTCAGGTGTGCCTTGGGCAGCTGCTGCAAATGGTCCAGTGGTAACAGTTCATGGGAAATGACTAGAGGGTTTAGAACACACAGCTTTGGTCACACCCACACAGTGATAAACTCATCTCACCTGCTGAACTAGGACACTGAGTATAAAAATATTCCTTACAGCCAGCTTGAAATGCTGTGCAACTGGACTGCTGGATAAGTAATTAGTGATTATTAGTATCTGGTAATCACCATGGCTTTACATTTCATCTGTGTAAAAAGTTTCAACTTGTCTCTTGACTTGGCTTTCTTGTCACTGCAGAGATGATTCTGGTTATCTGCTTTTTGGGTTCCCAGGAATGAGCCTGTTGAGACTTGCTGCTGGTGTTCCCAGGAGGTTTTATGCAAAGTGAGCTGGAACCAACAAGTTAGCTGGAGTAATGCTTCTGGTTTGGAATTTATTTTTTTTTTCAAGGAAGAAAAAAAAAGAATTTAAATCTCGTCCTTTTTCTGGCTTCCATTAACAACTTGGTCTTTGAATATTGCTTTGAGGAAGTGAGTGGTGCAGTTCTAGGTACGACTCCCTGAGGTGTTGTTGTGCTGACCTTTGCCTGTGTGTTTATGGGAAAGCAAATAAAAGTCTAGCAAATCACTGCCTGACATAGAGATGGAAAATCCATATATAAAGCAGACCCACCTCTCAAAGATCTTCACCGTCATTTCCATGTTTAGTAAAGTGTTGAAATCCAGCATTAGATAAGGTAACACATGCATGACTTTGCCATAGGTAGTGCCAGGCTGTTGTTTTATAGCATCTATAGTGGGGTGCAGAGTAATTCCTTTGAAATAATAAGAATGCTGAGTTTTGTCTGCTGCCTGCAGAGCTGTTAGGAAAGCAGTGCAGCATTGAGAGTTTCGGTGGTGTTTAGAAACAGGAGTTAAAGGCTCTGGTATTTACCATTTACAGTAGAAGCTTGTTCTTGCTGGGTATGCTGCTTGTTTTTTTCTCTCCCTATTTTTGTGCCAATTAAATATAAGCTGTAGTTTGCAGATACTGATCATTGCACTGAGCAACTGGGGAAAGATGTTGGTGGCACTGCTAATAGATAGTTGGATGTTTCTGTGTCACAATTCATCAGATAAGTTGAGGAGATTGCCAGTTCCAGAGGGGTCCAGCAGCAGTTTGTTACACCTGGAGCATTCTGCTTTGCAGACAAGGCTTTAGTGGTTTGTCACAGTCAGAGTGGGGTAATGGCATTTAGGCAGTGCCAAATAAAGTTTTCTATCTTGTATCTTTTCCCACTGTAGATGTAATGGCTTTAACATCCTACTTGAATAGAAAATACTATACTAGTTTACTGCATGTGTTGCTTGTTCATCTCTGTCACCCCCTCTCTGTCTGCTCCAGCTAAATGATGGCTCTAGATGGAGCCTGAAATTCCACTTGCAGCTGCAGGGTTATAGAGACAGAAACGCTGACTGTTCACTCACAACTGTTTCTTTAGGAGATGTTCTGGTTTCCTCGAGCTTGACATTTACAGCTCATTCAGTGGTAAACTTCATTTGGTAAGCATTAACTCATGTGCAGATGTTAGCATTCCACGGGTCTTCTAGGACTGCAGTTCAGATCCAAGTTCATTTCACAAGTGGCTGATGGACTGTGTTAAACTGTTTTCCTGCTTCAGCCAGGCTGCTGCCAAGTGTCCACATCACCAGGAAAATCTCGATTGGCAGGGAGAGACTGAAGGTTTGAGGCTGGTCCCTTCCACCAGCTGTTAATTATGATGCTGTGAGAGACCCCAGCAAAGCAGGACTCTGGGCCAAGTTAGTGTGGGATAAGATAAAAAGTGAAAGTCCTTTAATATCAGGCCCAGGGCCTACAGGAATACATATTGATTTACGCTCTGAACACTGATTTCCATGGTTTTTATAATATTGTTTACCCAATCCCCAGTTCACACATCTTAGTCCAGCCCCATCCTGCCCCTGGTCACAACTCCTCAGGATTTGAGTCAGGGGTCTCTCTTCATCATTTTCCTCTTCCTCAGCTCACATAGGGCTTGGAGGTTTTCCAGTGTTCTTAGACCCAAGGTTTTTGGCTCATGTTTGTCTCATTCTGCAGGTCTTTTGATATTCTTCAGTTTTCTGCCTTGAAGAGGGTCTAAACAACTAAAAGAATTTGAGCTACTGATATGTGGCAGAGGATGGCATGTATAAACATTGAACTTGATGCTGTGAGAGAACCCCCACAAAGCAGGACTCTGAGCCAAGTTAGTATAGGATAAGATAAAAAGTAAAGTGCTTTAATATCAGGCCCAAGGCCCCCAGGAATACATGATGACATGCATGTGCTCCCCAGTTCTAGTTTCCATAGTTTTTATAATATGATCGATCCAATCATTATTTTACACATCTCTCGGTCCAGGCCCAGTTCCACCCCTGTTCCAACCCCCAGGAACTGGGTCTGGGGTCAGCGAGACCCTCTGTCTTCATCAGCTCCTCTTCCTCGGGCTCCTGGAGTTCTTCCAGTGTTCTGACTTCTGGGTCACTTTGTCCTGTGTTTGTCTTGTCGTGCAGGCCTTCTGATAATCCCTAGCTCTTTACCTTGAAGAAAGTCTAAACAACTAAAAGAATTTGAGCTACTGATCTGTGGTAGGGGTTAGGATGTACAAACAATGAACTCAGGCTGCCAGAATACTAGCACATTAAATCTACATTTGCTACAGTTACTGTGTTCCTAAAAGCTTTAAAATGAAAAAAATCAAAAACTCACAAACCTCCCTGCATCAACTTAAGCTGCTAGAAATATTAGCACACTAAATCTGCTTTTTACTACAGTTACAAGTACTTCTAAAATCTGTAAAAATGACAAAATCGAAAAATCAGAAACCTCTCCTGCATGAATTATGGTGTACTGGAGCCAGTGGAGTGATGAGAAGTGATGTATCTGAAGACATGGTGGTCTGCACAGCTCCCCCTCCTCAGGCAAAGTGCTTCCCACCCAGGCCAGGGCTGAGTCCCAGTGGCACAGCTCTAGAAGGGGTTTGGCAGCTGCTGTTCCTGCAGCTGTCCCAGAACTTGCACAAGTCTTTTGAGCCCAGTGGTTGCCCTGTTGATGCCTGTGCTGGTGCGTGAAATTTGTTACTAAGAAAAAGAGAAACGAGTAGTGAAAATCTATGGACCACTTCTCCTGGAAAATGTCATTGCTAAGCAAAATATTGGGTAAAAATGGACATACCCATCATTTCAGCCCATGTGAGAAGTGGATAATTAATGTTAGTGATACAGAAATATGAACTCTGAGACCTTTCCTATTGGTGCAATAGTATCACCTTTCTTTAGTTTTCACTGTGCACTGTCAGTAGCTGTGGTGTTGTGTGTACAGGCAAGGAGGTTGGTGAATAGCCTGACAAACTCCAGAGGTGGAAGAAGAGGCAGCAGAGAAGCCTTGTTTCCCAGAGGCTTGTAAAAAAAAGAACTTCTTTAACTCTTTCAGAGCTTGATCCCTCTGTTGAGGACAGGAAATGCTGCTGGAGATAATTAGCTGAGGTGGGCTCTGCCAGAGAAGCTTTCAGGACCTGTCCAACTTGTTGCCCAGTGTTTCCTTCCCTGGGGTCTCAGGTATTGCAGTATCCTGTGTAGGAATGGATGTGTCTCACTTTGTCTTGAGCCACAATATTGCTGGAAGCATCCTCTGCTTCCAGAGAACGTTCCTCCAACTGTATTTTCTTTCTCTCTATGCCCCTTTTTTGCTTTGTTGGCTTCTGCAAACTATATCAAACAGCTGCTCATCTTCAGAGGAATCCATGACCTGTGGATACCCTTCCTACCATCTTTCCTTTCACACCAAGAATTTGGCACTGCTGTTGGTCAGCCTTCATTGCCAACATGCCTGGAATGTTTGTCCCCTTTTCAGTTCATCTTCACAGGCTCTTCCTTGCTGTTCTTCCTGCTTTCCAGGCAGAGGAAATACTCCAACATCCTGTTCCCTCTTTTTAAAACTCCTACTTTCTGCAGTGCTATGGAAAATTTGACAAACTGTTGGAGTCTGTCCTGAGACCACAGCAGTGAATACTGTCTCGTTTTCTCTTCAGTCTCTGTTCATCTCAAGGTCTTAGTGGGCATGTGTGAGATGTCACCTTGTTGGGGGCAGAAATAATGGGTTTTGTTCTATCCTCAGGTCTCCTTCATGAAGGAGCTCAGTTCAGAACCCAGATCCTGAATTTTATCTTCTGTGTCAGCATTTATTCACAGAATGGTCTGGAAGGGACCTTTAAAGATCATCTAATCCAACCTCCAAATAATATTGTTCATGATAGAACATTTATAATAATGTCAGTTATTTGTTGTTAGTATTACTGGGCTGAACAGGGAACTAACTCAGCTTCGGATTCAGGAGGAAAAAGAAATCGTATGGTCTGTGTAAACAAGGTCAGACTTTGCAGGAAGATCACAGGTGGTCAGTGCTTCAAAACTGTCACTGTTTTATGGGACATTTGGACAATGCCCCTGATACAATGCTTCAATTTTTGGTCAAACCTGAAGTAACCAGGCAGTTGGACCAGATGACCATTGCAAATCCCTTCCAGATTAACCAAGCCTTCTCCTCTTTGCCTCTTCTTCCTACCTTCTCCTTTCCCTACTAGTACATACTGAGGAAACCTCTGCTGACATTTCTTCCCAGCCCTGCATTAGCAGAAGGCACTGAATGTCTGTGACCAATTCCCTAGGCATTGTCTCTGTCACCTTGTGGGACGAGGACATGGACCCTCTGAGGGGGGTGAGAGCTGTGGATCATCTGGAGATGGTGGGACCATCTGCACAAGTTTGCCAAAAGCAGGCGTGGTGTGTGGTGTTTGAAAGTCTTCCATGTTCTTCCACTTTCTCTGGATTTCCACAGGATGGCAAATCCCCTATCTCTGACATTTGTGAGGCTTGAAGATAAGCCCTCAGTCTGATGCAAGTCTGATGCAGGATGTGCTCCTCAGCTAAATGGTTTCAGGTCTTTCAGAGGTGTCATTTCCCCTGTAGGTTTCATTTCTGCTCCTTGTGCTCACCTTCAGAAATGCCCAAACCGTTTTCCTTGGGAAAACATTCTAAAATGCAGGAGCCTGAGAACAGCAGCATTTCCTGAGAGGGAAGGTCCATCTGGCCCAGTACTTGGCCTCCAAAGTGGCCAACCACCAGTGTTTGAAGGGGAGAGCATGCGAGCAGTGCCAGTCTGCTGCGGTCAGGGTGCTGCTGGTTGTGATGGTTTGATCCAGGCTTTCCCTGGTAACCAGATGTAACTAGGGAGGGGCTTGTCTCCCAGGTATTTCTCACCCATTCTTTCCCCTCCCATGGGACAAGGGAGGATATGAGACAGGGAGATAGGAAGTTTTTTTTCCTCTGTTTCCAGCAGGGTTGGGGAGCAAGAAGTTTTTGCTGCTCTCGGTCCCTTATCAGAGCCATGCAGAAGATCAGAGAAAAGACGTGAGTGAGAGGGCATGAGAAAGTGGGCTGGTTTTCCTCTGAGAGTGGTTGGTGGGATTGTATTGTACTGGTTTACTTGGAGGGTGAGTGGGGGTGTTTTGGTACCCACTGCTTTTGTTCTGTCTCTTTGTTGCCCCTGTTTCCCCCTTTTTCCCTTTTCCTATTGTGAGTGCAGATTGTATACATATAATTGTGAATGTTCAAAAATATACATATATATAAATCCTGACTTAACTCAGTTTCTTTCGAGTTTTTGTTCCCCTCTCCTTTGAGCAGGGGGGAGAAGGGAGGGTGGCTCAGGGCTGGGAGGCCAGGACAAAACCAAGACAGTGGTGCTCACAGATCTCGGTGTCTGGGACCCCCATGGCCCTCAGTCAGTGCCTGAGCCACTCTGTGGGTGTGCCCCTCTCTGCTCCTGTCTCCTGGACCCTGCACTGCAGAGAGTGCTCTCCAGGATGGAACCTCAGCCCTGGGTCGTGGCTTGTGACGCAGAACTCTGAGAGTAACGTGGCGTAACCGTTCTGTTCTCTGCCCTGTGCTCACCCTGAGCTCAGGAACACTGAGGCTGCTCCTTGCCTGCCGTGGCACTGGCAGTGTCACATGGGTCCCGGTGGGTATATAAAGAGCAAACACTTCAGTCCTTCCTGGCAGCTGTGCCTTCCAGGTGTGGGGGGCCTCTAAAGAGGGGCAGTTGCCTTTTAGTGTCAGATGCCCACCTGTCCAGCCACCTCCTCACCATGTCAGCATTACCAGCAACAACCTCCTCCTTCACTATCTGCCTGCAGAATTCATTAAAAGGTTCATCAGCAACCTTTATTCACTCTCCTGGAGAGTAAAGTGTATCCCCACAGACAGCAGTGACACGAACTGCCTTCCACTGACCCACAACTGCTTGATCTCTTGTAGCTTTTTCAGTGTCTGGGCTGGTTTGGCACTTTCTCCCATGGAACTTCACAAATGGAAGTTTGGTTAGTGCCAGACATGGATATTTTGTTCCCCAGGAGGCTGACATCAGTTTTGAAAGGGACTGGACTGACACCACCAGTGCCATGTCTAGAGCCCACTGCCCACCTCACACTCTCTGTGGCTCACCAGTGGAGGTTGATCAGCTGGTTGTGGCTATGGAGCTGGACCCCAGCAGGTGGTCCCAGCTGATGGTGGGAGCCCCGTAACTCATCTCTCAGGCTCCACCCTTTGTGCTTTGCTGCCTTCGAATGTAGGAAACAGCAAAGGTCATGCTCAGGCTTTTTGAACTGAGATTGCAGAAAAACATCATTCAAGAAATGCAGGTTTCCTTGCCCACATCATGTTCTGGATTTCATGGCACCCACGAGGCAGAAGCAGCTTTATCTCATGGTGCAGTTCCACAGCCCCATCCTCCCCACCAGCTGCAGCTGGGAGAGAAGACCATCACTGTCTCATGACTCCCAAGACCAAGCTGCAAACTGAGAACAGTGTGGCAGATGTGCAGATTAACAGATGGAAGATCTCACCTGAAAACAGCCCAAAGATGTTGCTGTCTTTTTTATTTGCCCTTGGTGTAAAACCATTAGTGTTTTCCTTTTATATTAATAGTGCAGATTTTGTACCTTTACTTGGAGTGCTTTCCACAACAGATGTAACTCTTATTTTGAGCCAGATTTCAGCGCAACTGAGGTTTGTCTCTGGGCAATTAAAATCCTCAATTAACATATTAATTATTTTTCTAATGATATTGCGTAAGTTTTTCTTCTGAAGGGAAAAGAAAATATCTAATTTGTATACTGGTTTGTGAGTTATTTAGCTAATTTGCACATGAGAATTTGTTGGTATTTATCTTGCAGTCACAAAACTGTACATTTATTTTAAGGGATTTTATGTATTTCCTGCTCTAGTGAGGTGTGTTAAAATAGTAGGTTCATCTGACAGGTGTAATTACCAAACCTGAAAAATGCATGTTTTCATTTGTTGAGATAGAAGGAACAAACCCTCCTAGCATAAATAATCAGTGCTACCTGTCTTTATAAAAACTGAAAAAAACCTTTCAAATATCAATCTGTGGAGGTTAAAAAAAGTGATTCTGATCTCTTCAATGCTATTCCAATCCCTTCAGTGCAAAGACAGTGCTTAAATGGTGCAGCAGGCATCTGGTAATTAACAGCATATTGGGGTGATGCTGGGAGGGTGAAGGAGGAAGGGAAGCAACAGAAAACCATCAGTGCAGACCAACATATCTGTTTTTGTCTTATGTTGGCAGGAGTGTTCTGGGCAGAAAGGCACGTGCTGTCTCAGTGTGGCTGTGTGTGGTGCCCCATGGCTCAGCAGTGTGGGCAGGTGTCACAGCAGCCCCTGTGCAGGTGGTGTCAGACTGAGCACAAGAATTTGCTATCTCTGGAAACAAACTGCTGGCCATTGAATGAAATAACCACCTGAAGGGAAGTTCTGGCCAGGTGGGGATTGGTCTCTTCTCCCAGGCACTCAGCAATAGGACAAGGAGGCACGGGCTCAAGCTCTGCCAGGGGAAATTGAAGTTGGAGAGCAGAAAAACATTCTTTCCAGAGAGAGTAATCAGGCATTGGAATGGACTGCCCAGAGAGGGGGTGGATTCCCCGTCCCTGGAGGTTTTTAACCTGAGATTGGCCGTGGCACTGAGTGCCATGATCTGGTAAAGGGACTGGAGTTGGACCAAGGGTTGGACTTGATGATCTTGGAGGTCTTTTCCAACCCAGTCGATTCTGTGATTCAGGCTTGAATAGGTTTTCTTGCACAGACTGAGCTGTTACTAACCTGTGCTGCACATTGTGGCTGGAGATCTGTTGGGCTAATTACTGTCCAAATTACCCCAAGGCACTACCCAGTTCAGGGGTTAAGAGCGAGCAGTATAGAAGGCGTAGGTTGCAGCAGAAATAGAATCATAAAATAACATAATCATCATGCACATGGGTGTAGAGATGTACAGCAAGCATTGATTGTAGTTGTTTGCATTCCAGCTGTATTGTGAGCTTTGCAGAAAGTGTTCTTGAGGAAGGGATTCAAAGCAAGACAGCAGGTACCAGCAGGATATGAGTCTTAAGATCGCTTCAGGCAGGGCATGGCATACATAAAGATGATGTTAATATATTTGTATGATAAGCAGGAAAAAGCAGAAGATACTCAGAGACTATATAAGAGGCAGGGTAGGGAGGGTCGAGCATCAGCTGTGGAGATTAACAATGGCTTCTGTAAGGGAGGGGGACAAAGCTAAAGGAAATGAGAAGGGGAAGATGAAATAATAGCAGAAACACGAGAGAGATAAGAAAGCTGAAGAGAGAGGGGCTGAGGCACAGCTGGGCTTGTCAGGGCTGAATAGCAAAGCCGAAAGCTTAATGTTAAATGATGGGTGATGAAAGAGGTGTTAGGCAAGGTGAGAGAGATAAAAACAGAAATCAGGGAGGTAGTAAACATCAATTGAATCAACTTCAATTTGCTTCATTTTCAGAAGGACAAGTTGGAAATCTCCACTGCTGAGTGGGCTCTTCTCCCTGCTTTTCACTCTACGACATCATGCTAATCCCATACAGTGGTCTCAGAAGAAACCGCTCATCCTCTGTGCAGGGCTGAATTTGTTGGAAAACTGTTGTTCCCAGACAGAAAATGAACACATAGACAGGTTGTGAGCAATCGATACAAACAGCACAACTCTTCTATTCTTTAGTCTGTTCCTCTTTATCATACAGGTTCTAAACATAGTACTACTGATTTTCCTGGCCCTTGAGATGAAATGTTTGCATATGCATTTATTGACCCTGAGATGAGCTCAGTTGGTTAAAACTTGGTTGTAATAATGCCAAGGTCATGGGTTCAATCCCCTGCCTGGCCATTGACTTAGGAGTTGGAGTCCATGATCCTTGTGGGTCCCTTCCAACTCAGAACAGTCTGGGATTCTGTGATTGTTCTAGAGTCTGTGAAATAAGTGCTGTTTAGACTTCTATTGCAAGAGCAACTGGCAGAGCCAGTCATGGACTGAGAAGGAGAGGACAAATTCTGTGTGAGTGCCATGTGAAACCCGAAGAAAAGAGCCAGGAAAACATGCAATCTAAATGTGGAGGCAGGTGTTTATAGGTGACCAGACACAGCCAACAAAGAAACCCAGAAAGCAGCGTTTATCTGAGCAGTGGTACCCTTTCTGATCACGGGCTCTCCAATTTACCTGGAGTGCACTTCAACGGCAATTACATTCCTGAAGCACGTCATTTAACATAAATGTACCCCCTGAGTACATCCTATTCGTGTGTAAGACAGCACTTTTCCTGTCTGTTGCCAGTAAGATGTGAGTGCATGCAGGCACAGGAGCCACTTGTGCTGGGGCAGGGCACACTGCAGGTGGCAGAGCCCTGGCCAGAGTGTGGCACTGGAGCTCTGCTCCTGCCCCGTGGGGTGTTCCTGTGTGGATGGTAGCACTGGGCCCTCTGTCAGGCTTGCTATGAGCCCTGAGCAACGCCCTTCTTTCTGGGTTGAATGTGTGAGGGGATCACAGCACATTCTGTCTCCACACATGAGATGCTGTCTGTGATCAGTATGGGTTCTGCAGGATGGGCAGTTAGGTAGGTGATGTATCAGTATAGTTTTGCTTCCCAGTCACAACCTGAGTGACTTGAACTCTGTGATGCTGTGAGGAAAGAGGAGTGAGATAATTCCTTGCAGTCCCTCGGGGTTGTGTTGTCTGCTGCAGCTGTGCTTGGCGCAGCTGGAGGCAGGTGGGGGACAGGTCTGGGAGCTCCTTCTCCCTCCGGAGTGGTCGTGCAGCATCCCTGGTCGGCATCACCTGCTGCTGTGGTGTGGGTGCTGTGGGTTTTTCACATTGCCTGTGGAGAATGAAACTTCCTCTCTGTGAAAGCTGCATTAGAACTGGCTTAGGAAGAGACTTGTACTTTCATCCCAAATCACTAACAGTAGAGACGTCTCTACTATAGTAGGGATGTCTCTACTATACATGGTCTGATGTAGTGTATTAATTTTGCTGTGTGCAAAGCTATTAAGTCTGAAACCATGTTCAGTGAGGCTGTAGAAAATTCATGGTGACTGTGGTTGTGAGAGGTGGATTTCTAGTGCAGCTGTTTGAAGAGTCTTTGTAGTGCACACTCCTACCAGACAGCTGAAAAAAGTGTGCCTGTGGATTAACTTCTCTGAGATTGCCTTTAAAGATAACGTGGCTCCTTGCCCAGCCTGGGGATCACCCTGCTTTATTTCCAGTGTAAATACGTTTTTTCAATAGAAGCAAAGGGCCACCAGACTAGAGGCAGTTGGTAAATTTGGGACTAAAACAGATTATGTCCATGAGATTTAGTGCCTTGTGAAAGGCAGAGGGAAATAACAATGAGCTTGAAAGAGAAGTAACCTGAACTGTTTTTGAGAGAATCAGCCTCTCGTAGAGCCCTCTCTTGGAGGTTTGGAAAAGCATCTCATGAGAAAAAGAGACACTAAGCATACAATTAAAGATGTGTCTGCCTTCAGAGCACAGGAACTAGTCTTTAGAATAATAGAATCAGTTGGGTTGGAAGAGACCTCTGAGATCATCAAGTCCAACCCTTAATGCATCCCCACTTTGATACCAGATCATGGCACTAAGGGCCATGTCCAGTTTCACCTTAAAAACCTCCAGGGTCGGAGAATCCATCACCTCCCTGGGCAGGCCATTCCAAAGCCTGACCACTCTCTCTGTAAAGAACTTCTTCCTGATATCCAACCTAAACCTCCCCTGGCAGAGCTTAAGCTCCTGCCCTCTTGTCCTACTATTGGTTGCCTGGGAGAAGAGACCAATCCCCACCTGGCTACAACATCATTCAGGTGCTTGTAGAGAGTGATGAGGTCTCCCCTGAGCCTCCTCTTCTCCAGACTAAACCACCCCAGGTCCCTCAGCCTTTTAATATCAAACAAGTATGATCAAATGGCATTGTTCTGTTTTATAAATATTTTTTCACCTGAACATTTCTGAACAGTAGAATATCTTCCTAAATCCACTAC
The DNA here is from genome assembly GCF_047495875.1 of Pithys albifrons albifrons. Classification (NCBI taxonomy): domain Eukaryota; kingdom Metazoa; phylum Chordata; class Aves; order Passeriformes; family Thamnophilidae; genus Pithys; species Pithys albifrons. Next base: position 52,948,727 of record NC_092464.1, read on the forward strand.
CTTGCCCTTTGCTTTTGCTTCTCTTCTTGGTTTTTGTGCTCTTGAGTTGACAGTTTTAGTAGTAGTGTTGATTGTGTTGTTTGAAGGCTTTTTTTTTCTTTCCTTGCCTTCTCAGCTGTCATTGGGTGCACAGCAGGAACTGATGGTGGGGATGAATGTCAGGGTGGGCCAACAGTCTCCAGAGGTGTGCAGTGTGAGGGCATGGGGGACTGAGCTGTCTTGTTGCTGAGGAGAAGCTATAAAGTGCCAGCATGCCCTGGTCATGGGAGAGAAGGAGGGAGAGGATGAGCTGAAACACAGACATAGTAAACTTTGCTGTTGTGGCTGAGTTTTGGATGTCTTTCACTTTATTTTAACTTAAAGTTTTATTGTATTGCATGCTTGGAGAGCTTTCTTTGCTCAGATTTAAGTTTCTCTTGATTTCCGTGTTTCTCTCGGTATAGTTTTTGTAACTTGTGGATGTTTTAAAACTGGTTGACTAGAGAAGCAGAATCTTGTTCACTGTATTTTGCAGTCTGATCTTAAACCATTCAAACTTTGTTGGATACCTGGTTGGCTACACTGAAATTTCCTTCCTTTGTGGCTGGTGCCCTCAATATCCAAGATTACCAGGGAATTGATGGGCAAAGGAAATGCAGGTTGGCTTGCACTCATCTAAGCTCCCTCAATGTGAGGACTTTGCAGCTGAAGATCCACTGAATGGTGTCTTGTTTTCTTCCAGTTTCTTCCTAAGTTAATTGGATGTTATGCTTAATCTTACCCACTCTGAAGTTTTTGGTACTTAACACCATTCTTACCTCTTTTAACACCTGTGTTTCAGCGTCCAGCTCTACTGGAACGTAATGCAGGACGCTGTTAATGCAGGTAAGATGTGCTCAGTTCTGAACAGTGGAACAAATCCACAAATACAATGTCATCAGGGACAGGTTTCGGTGGAAAAAACGCTATTTTTGAATGTGGCTTATGTTGGTTCTGGGATACATGCTGAGTTAACCTCATTGAACTTTTCCCCAGGAATTGATGCGCTTTCAATTGGCGGGTCATTATGCTGCTCCACCTGTGTAGTGTTAAGGTCAGTGTGTTTTTCTGATTATAAAACCCATCCATACCATTCCATTATAAATTCACTGTCATTCATATAATGGAATGTGCCAAAGCTCGGAGCTCGTTGCAGCTGCCCCCGGTCCGTGTTTAAGATCAAACAAAGTGGTTCAGGTAATTCGAGCACCTTTTCAAGAACACACCCAATCAAGCTTCATTTGAAGTGATCCTTCGTTGTTTATGTTTTGGTTTTCTTTTTTTTTTGTAACCTACTAAGCATCCATCTGATGTCAGTGTTGGTTTTGTTTTGTGTGGCCAGCCCACGAATCCTTAGTGAATCCAGACATGGTGATTATGAGATCACAGCAAGGAGGTCCTGGGAGCAGCAGGCAACTGTGACACTGCAGTTGCACGAATCCATGCGTGGGCAAAGCACAGAATGCATCAACCACTCACCTTCACAAGGCATTTTCTGAAACCTGCAGCATCTAACTGTGAATTAATTCTGAGCCATGACGGCAGGCACTGGTGTGTGAGATGCAGGGGTGTCTGGCTGTGGCACTAATCACTGGCTAGGGGGACCTGTGGGATGATGTGCATGCGTAACACTCTGCTGCTGTCTGCATCTTCTGCACAGCTGAGTCCTCTGAGCTGTGATGCGTTATCAGAGAGAGCCACAATGTGCACTGCAGCTTATCTGCTGTGATTCCTGGCACTGAAATGTTGATATGGTCGGGGCTTTTGTTTGTGTGTTTGCTTCTACGTTTTCCTTTGTTATTAATCACCCAAATAACTTGAATGCTGTGACGAGTAAGAGTTCAGTGAACAGCCATGTATGTCATAGATGGTCACATTCTTCAGTTTCACAGGGACATAACCTTTCTGTGCCAAGTTTCTCACTCTGTGGCAGCCAGGGAGAGCCCCTGGCACGCACCAGCAGCTTTGTTGGGGCTGGTTTGAGCCTCTATGCAAACTAGAGGCCCAGGAAGTACATGAAGTCTCTTGATGACAACTGAGAATTTTTGGCTTCAGCAGCAAAAACCTTTCACCTCTGTCTGGCTGCAGCTCAGTGCTGTTCTACAGGCAGAGTCTCACAAAATGTGATGAAGAGTCACTGGAAGACTCTTTGGTGAAGAGTAATCCTTTAATGTTCTAGTTTATGAAAACTGTTCACCAGCTGACACTTCACATGACAATGATTTGAATTTTGGAGCTGTTGCATCAGGTAAGTAGATCTTCAGAGGGGTTTGGCAGTTGTTTATTACTCTGAGTAAAAAAAAAACAAAACAAAAAAACCTAAATTAAATATCTCCCCCAAAGATGATGCAGGTCATGGTAGGATTGCATATTTTTTTCCCAAGGGAAGAGACTTCAAAGGAAGGTCATGTTTAATAATAACAGAAGGGATATGAAAAAGACTGAGAATAAGGTTGTTATTTTTTAGTAAAGCAGAGTGCATGATACCTGTTTAAAAAGTGAGCAAAGCCTTATTTTACTTGGGCACCAGAAGGATCTATTTGTACAATTTTCAAATTCATCTGTGGTGACGATACTGTTTTAAATTAGTGGATTTCTCATGGGTTTCTGAGTGTCTTAACACATCTGGGCCCTGACATGCAACACACAGGAGGTCCTGGAAGTTGTATTAAATCCCTCGCACCAAGAATCCTGCCAGGAACACTCGATGATCCTTGTGGGTCCCTTCCAACTCAGAATAGTCTGTGATTCTGAGATAGAATTTCTGGAGTATCAGGGAAATACTTCCCCAAGTGTTTTCCATATAATAGGGACCTGATGCAACAGCAGGAATAAAGTAAATAGCTTACCTGCTGCAGCATATTCACCTCACTGTGATCCTCTGTCTTATCAGGAGGGTCTTGTATATAAGATAGGTGGTCTTGGTGGTCAGTCTGTGTGGTCAGCTGTGTTCAGATGCACCAAAGTGATGTAAATCACTTAGCAAAGTGATGTCTATTAGATAGGCATCACTTTTAAAGACAAAATTCATCAACTGCAGCTTCGGCTCAGTTTCTACCACTCTCTGTGTATGGAGGAAGAAATACAAAACTTTTTAAATTGAAGCAAGGCATTGCTGGGTCCCCTGGCCCATCTCCCTGCTCCTTTTCCCCTATGGAAAGCATGTGGAACTAAGTTCCACACTTTTTTTCTCCTTTATTGCCATTATTAGGAAAAAAAGGTTGTTTCCCTTTCAGTCTCAGCATGGATTACTTCAGGAGAAGTAAACCAGAAGCAGGATTTAGTGTCTGGCAGTGAATGGGAGGTGCCTTCAAGGGCATTTACTTGCCCTTGCAGATTGTGGGCAAGTTGTGAGTTGCAATGTTGGCATTGGAGGTAAGTGCCAGTATTTCTAAGCAATTTGAAGACTTGATGAGTACAAGGAGTGCAGGACCTTTCCAGATCCTTGGGGACACCTGAGCAGTATTTACAAGTGTTTAAGTATCTAATTTGGTTTCTTAAATTAGGTTCCCTAATAATCAGTAGTGGAAAGTCGTGATCCTGGTGGAATTTCATAGCACCTTTTCCCTCCCTTAACTGTAAAACCTATATAGAAAAGTTGCCCTTGGTCAAGTGTTCAAATCTCAATGCAGGCTATTAAAAAAAAATAAGGAAAAGGTAGAAGCACAGCCAAAAAACTTTATGACAGCACCAAAACCATTCTCAGTTACAGAAGGAGTTAGTGCTCAAGCATACAGTGGCTCCATCAAGTCATTTCTGGCTTTTAAAAGATCTTCTCTAGATGAGACACAGAACAGGATATTAACCTTTTGCTTTGGATTTAGCCCTTCATTAAGACACACAGCAATGTTTTATTTGGAGGAAAAAACCCCTTTAATTAGAGTTTATCACATGTGGAGTTTATACTTTTAATAAAAGTAGTTATTTATGGAAAAAAAGATTTATTGTTCCTATGCCAAACATTTACTGTAGAGTTGTCACCTGTGGTTTATTTAGGACTCATCAGATCTTTCAAACATCCTTTTGAGCAAAAATAAACAGCAACAAAAAACGTTATGGGAATTATTTTTATAAAACAGCACACATAGGTAGAACCTTAAAGCTTTTTCCCAGCCAGAAGCATTCCCACATATCCAAAGGCAGCAAGGTGGGAGGGGAGGGGGAGCTGTGAACTGCAGCCCTTGCTCTCCCAGTGTCTGTTTAATTAGAGCACATTAATACTGGCTGGGGTGGTAGTTACATCTTAATGGGGAAATTAAGAAGCAGATGAATTCCTGGCATGATTCCCTCTTCCTGTTTACGTGGGTGTCTATTTCCAGCACCAGTTTAATTGAAGGAACAATTCTCTCTATTTGCTTATTATCTGCCAGACTTGTAAGGGAGTAACTCTACATTTGGGAAAGCATAAGGGTGTTTAAGGGCACCGCCACCAGAAATGAAAACAGGCTTTGAAAGACAACACAGCTGACCCAAGTTACCATGCAGGATATTTGGGAAAGAGCACTTGGAGAGAAATTTACTGATATTTGCTGTTCTTCCCACTATCAGGGAAGTGAAAGGCTGTGTGGATGGTGCTTTCCACCTAACCCTGAGTATTTAGGAATTTAAAAGAACCCCAAATGGCCCAATGGGACAGAAATTGCTTCAAGGTCCATTGAATTTTACAGGAGTCTTTCTGTTACATCCAAGATGAGCCCTAGGCCCTTTTAAATGATCCACACCCACATGTACAAAACATACTGGGAACCTACGTTGCTTCCGTAGTATTTTGCAGCTTTTCCCTTGCATGGTGTGTGGATATACTTTGGCTTTGACATGCACAAATATTTTGGTTTTACTTGGAATTTAAATACGTTCTCAAAATGTTGCCCATCCCTTTAAAGCAAATAGGGAAACTGGCTGAAAAAATACATTGTTTTGTGAACCTCTATATGATAAAAATCTAATTAAAATCAATTAATGTTTAATATTATTAACATGAAAACATTTACAGAATTAGTTGCATAATGGAAAAAATGATTTTACAATGCAGGAGGAAAGCTCTGCCAAATATATTATCTCTGGCTCTTTATGTGAATAGATACTTTAATTGCATTGGGAATTTAAAAATGAAAAATATAAATGAGATTTTTTTCTGGTGCTCTGCAATTTAAATTAGTCCATTCTTCATGACACTGAGTTTTCACCTCTATTAATTTCTTTGCTTCTTGAGGAAAAATTATACACTTGATGCCTCATTTAACATGGGGGAAGAAATTCACACCAGTTTTACTAGCAAGCTGAAAATCTGTCACAGGATCCATACAGAAAATATAAGCATATTTTGTTTAATTTTAACTAAAATCTTCCACCAGGATGAGAACACACTGAACTCTGTGTGACAGAACGGTAATTAGAAGAATGGAGCTGAAAAGGGAGTAGTGTTACATATTTGATCAGGTCCTGTTCCCACTACAGTCACTTTGATCAGATTTATGTGTTTGTAATGGCTTTTAAAAACCATAACACCTATTTCTGCAGACCTGTAAACACGAGGAAGTTCCCCATTGTGAGTAACCAATTCAATCAGTGGAGAATTTTGTGTATAATTTTTTATAGCCTGTCTCCCTGGGCTGATCAGACTTCTGATTGCACTTGCTGTCTGTCTGTCACTCCCCTAGCTAATTACTTCTGAAGCTCTTGGCTAATTTCGAGTGGAACAGAAAGGAGTAGTTGTCTTGGAGATAATTAAGCTTTTCCAGGCCTCGGGGGCTGGGAAGAGGAGGGAGACCCAGGCTGGTAGTAGGGGAAAGAGAGGTAGAGCTGTTTGTCACCTGCTCCAGCAGCTGGGAGAGTCGGTGGGATTTCATTGCTTTTGCTTTGGGTGGGATTTTAGCATCGGAGTGGAGAGGAAAAGCTGTGACTTTAGTTGAGGTTTGGTAATGATGAAGGGTAGAGCTCTGCAGGGAAACAGCTGCACTAATTCCACTGCTAACAGGGCTCTTTGTTTTCATTTCCAGGAATGCTTCCTGAATCAGACCTGAATGCCTTTAATGCAAACGTTCAGCTTCTGGTTAAAAGGTTACAAAGATACAGCAATCGAGTTAATTTATCGCTAATACTGAGAGAAAAAGTAACCAGAAACAGTATGTGGCCATTAAGCATAGGTGTTCCCAGTAATGAATTGTTAAATTGGTGTCTTTCCTCTTTGCAGGTTTCACGCTGGGGGGGGGTTGACTCTGACTGGGTGCCAGGTGTCCACCAAAGCCCCTCCAACACTTCCCTCCTGAACTGGATGGGGGAGAAAATACAACAAAAGGCTCATGAGTTGAGATAAGGACAGGGGAGAGAGAATACTCCCCCACCAGAGTCATGGGAAAACCAGACTTGACTCAGGGAGGTTACTCTGCATTATTACCAATCAAATCAGAGTAGGGAAATGAGAAATAAACCCAAATCTTAATGCTTTCCCTGCCATAGGGGTTGTGACCAGTTCATCACACATTGTTTCTGCTGTCCTTCCTCCTCAGGGGGAGAACTCCTTCCCTTGCTCCAGTCTGTGTCTCTCTTACAGGAGACAGTTGTCCAAACCTCCCCAGCATGAGCCCTTCCTGCAGTTCCCAGGCTGCTCCAGAGTGGGTCCCTTCCACGGGGGGCGTTCTGCCAGGAGCAGGCCAGGCTGCTCTGGTGTGGGCTCCCTGCAGGGTCACCAGTCCTGCCAGGAAACCTGCCCCAGCGGTGGGCTCTTCACAGTTCTGCAGTTCCTGGTGGGAGCCTGCTCCACTGTGTGCTTCCCATGGGGTCACAGCCTGCTTTGGGCATCCACCTGCTCTGGCACGGGGTCCTCTATGGGCTCCAGAGGAATCCCTGCTCCAGTGTGTCCCTCTGTGAGTTCCCAGGGCACGGTTGCCTCCCCATGGTCCTCTGTGGACTGCAGGTGAATCCCTGCTCCAGTGTGTGCCTCTCATGGGATCACAGCCTGCTTTGGGCATCCGCCTGTGTTGGACACGGGGTCCTCTATGCGCTGCAGGTGAATCCCTGCTCCAGTGTGTGCCTCTCATGGGATCACAGCCTGCTTTGGGCATCCGCCTGTGTTGGACACGGGGTCCTCTATGTGCTGCAGGTGAATCCCTGCTCCAGTGTGTCCCTCTGTGAGTTCCCAAGGCACAGCTGCTTCCCTGTGGTCCTCACCCCGGGCTGCAGGTGAATCTCTGCTCTGGTGTCTTAAGCACCTCCTTTTCCTCCTTCTTTGCTGACCTTGGTGTCTGCAGAGCTGTTTCTCTCAGGAATTATCACCCCTCTCTTTGGCTGCAGTTACTATCTTGCACAGAAACTTTCTGTCCATCTTAAAACTGTTATCCCAGAGGTGTTGCCCCCATCACTGATGGTCTTGGCCTTGCCCAGAGATGCATCCTGTTTGTCCCCATCGGACATGGGGAAGCTGCTAGCAGTGGTTGCCCTGTAGCCCCCACCTACCCAAACCTTGTCACTCAAACCCACTGCATAGACACAAATGAATTCTTGCAGTGATTTGGAACCTTTAATGGAAACACTTGTTCCAAAGTTGAGTTTTGACCTCATTCACATTTCAGTTTTGCTGCCTGAGTTCAAGCTGAATAGCATTTTATCTAGCATGTAGTCATGGAATTGATTGGGTTGGAAGAGACCTCTGAGATCATCAGGTCCAACCCTTGGTCCAACTCCATGGCCAATCTCAGTTTAAAAACCTCCAGGGATGGGGAATCCACCCTCTCTCTGGGCAGCCCATTCCAATGCCTGAGCACTCTCTCTGCAAAGAATTTTTTCTGATCTCCAACTTCAATTTCCCCTGGCAGAGCTTGAGCCTGTGTCCCCTTGTCCTATTGCTGAGTGCCTGGGAGAAGAGACCAACCCCCACCTGGCCAGAACTTCCCTTCAGGTAGTTCTGGACAGTGCTGAGGTCACCTCTGAGCCTCCTCTTCTCCAGGCTAAACACCCCCAGCTCCCTCAGCCTCTCCCCACAGCACTTGTGCTCCAGTCCCTTCTCCAGCTTCGTTGCTCTTCTCTGGCCCCGCTCCAGCCCCTCAATCTCTTTCCTGAACTGAGGGGCCCAGAACTGAACACAGCACTGAAGGTGTGGCCTCACCAGTGCTGAGTCCAGGGGAAGGGTCACTGCCCTGGTCCTACTAATACCATCAATTTGAAGTAGCACCTGTGGGTCAAGGTGTGTTTCATTGATCTGGGCATGGGATTGGACAGCAGGTAGTTCTTGTTGTCCTCAGGAAAGCAGAACCAAGTCCCATGCCCAGACTTCCACACAGGCTGTGGCTTCCTGCACGGCCATGGCCTTGCTGTGTGCTGCTGTATGTGCAGGGCTCAGCTTTTCTGCCAGAGCTCAGATTTAAGGCCTGCAGAACCAAACAGCTCCCCAACTTAGGCAGGCTTCTATAAATACTAATTAATTAAACTGTAAACTTTTATTGTAATGCCCTACAACCTAATCCTTGATGAATTTAGGACACTTCTTTGGCAGAGGATTTGTTACCAGAACAACTGGTTTAAAAAATTTCTCCTTTGGGCATTACTTTAAGTGCAGTATTAAAATCTTTAATTACTTCTCTTCTGGGAGGATTCAATGGCAGTAAAAAAGCATGAAGTCTAAATAGCAGTCCTCGTTAAAATTAAATGAAACTCTGGTTTGTGTTGGGGACCTGACAGGTTTGAACCTTCATTCAGAACCATTCTTGTGCCTTTGTCTACGCACAAGTGAAATAAACTTTTTCCCGTAGACTTTGCAGATGTTCTTCTTTGAAAACTCTCACAAGACCTTTGGAACGCAGGAACAGAAACTCTTTAGAATTGGAGTAAAAGATAAAAAAATAACCTAAACCTCAGGCAGTACTGTGAGCAGACATACATGTCTCTATGCATGTTGTACTGGCAGCCAAGTAAGTATGAGTGAAGCTCAGGAATCATCCAGTCACAGCAGGACTTGCCCATCTCTGTGTGCAGCTCCTGATTTTCTTGATGGATCTTGTCTCTCTTCTGCATTTGTATTTTTTCTACATTTATTTTTCTCCTACTTCCCTGCACTGGCAGGCTCTCCTTCATCCGCGTGATGGGGTTCTGGGCCCCTCAGTTCAGGAAAGACATTGAGGGGCTGGAGTGGGGCCAGAGAAGAGCAATGAGGCTGGAGAAGGGACTGGAGCACAAGTGCTGTGGGGAGAGGCTGAGGGAGCTGGGGGTGTTTAGCCTGGAGAAGAGGAGGCTCAGAGGTGACCTCAACACGTGATCTGGTAAAGGGACTGGAGTTGGACCAAGGATTGGACTTGATGATCTCAGAGTTCTTTTCCAACCCAATCAATTCTATGATTCTATGAACTGGTCTCCTCCAGTTGTTCTGGGTGCTTTCTGCTTGGAAAATCTATTTTATGCTTGTAACTGTTTTCCAGGGGAAACTACCAGGCTACCTTTCATCCAGCCTTGGTCAGCAGTTCCCGAGAAAACCTTAGATATATAGCTCAGAATTGTCTTACAGTTACCAGAGCCCCTGAAAGCAGCTTCTCTTCCCTTCTCTCAGGTAGGACTTTTTTGTGCCCTAGATAAAGCCACCACCTGTTCTTTTTGTAAAATCTGAATCTTGTTCCTCAACTAGAGACTGTAATACCAGAGATACTAATTTTCTCCCGGGACACTTTCCCAGTTTCTTTGCTTTCTTATGAATACAATTATAGTAGCAGTTTATTATGATTTATACTATCAAAACATAAACAACTTTTAATCAAGATGAAACAGTAAGTAGCAATCTGGTTTGGAGATACTTATCTGAGAGTAGTTTTATCTTTCTAGAACAGAGAAGTCTCACCTTTTAAACTCTGCCTCGTGGGTTCTATCACTTTTATTAAGTTCTTAATGGCATCAAGATTACTTTCAATAATAAAATATTGTATCTGTGGCATTAATAAGAATAAATCCATTTTTCTTTACTGCTTTTCAGTGCAGTTTAGGAATTCTTGATTCTTAAAATGTTGGTTATAATAGATTTGTCTGTTAAAAAAAAAACATGTAGTGAACTTTAGATATTTTGTTTTCATAATCTCCCCAAGAATATTCAGACATGAGAAGTCAGTCTGTTGAGAATAAACTAAATGTAGAAGTCAAACTCAGTATTTGCCAGCAGTTTTGGTCCTGCCCTCCAGCAACATCAGGCAGAAAACAGGCAGTGAATGATGATTTGAGCTTCAGTGGCTGATGTTCCAGTTTTCTTTTGAAAAAATGAAAAATATGTTGGGTTCTATTATTATAATTGCATAGGAAAAAGCATTCCGATATCATAGTCTAATAAGGTGAGATTGGACGTAGCACTGAGTGCCATGATCTGGTAAAGGGACTGGAGTTGGACCAAGGGTTGGACTTGATCTCGGAGGTCTTTTCCAACCCAATCCATTCTAGGATTTTGTGAATCTGAACTCATGAAATCAGAGGTTTGTTTCTGGATTTTGAGGTCTCATTCTAAGAGCAGTTGCTGTGGTCTGGGTGTGAAATGCAGCTGTGGCTGCTCTACCGTTTTGTCTGATGTGTTTGCCAGCAGAATAGATTGCAGTGTGGATGAAACTCTTTGGAGTGTTACAGATAAAATATGATCTTCATCTTCCACGTCTGGATAAGCCCTTGTTGGCTGCAGCTGTTGACAGCTGTCTGGGTTTTCCTTTGCTTTACAAAGTCACTTTGTTCCACACTGAAATCAAGGGCAGTGTTGCCTTTAATTTTATCAAGCAGGATCAAGCACACTCAACTGGATGGCATTTCTGTATTTGTCTGCAGGTAATATGGTAATAACGGGAGCTCTGGAGCCAATTAATTTTAAAATGTCAGGGAATATTCTGGGCTTCCCTGGAAGGTAGGAGATGGAGCTGAGGGCAGACTCTGAAGTGGGTGTGCGGTTGAAAGACTGGTTTATTGCAGTGGTTTGTTGTTGCTGGTAGATCAAAGGAGTGGTTGATACAGGCATTAATACCTGACAGACTGCAACCAGCACCTACCTGCCTGAGGAGGCTGAGACTGACACTTCAAACCACTTTCCTCTTAGAGAAATATAGGTGCAGGTAAGAGGCATGACAGAGTGTAGTAGCAGTGAATGAAATAGGAGAATTTCAATCTTTCCTTTGCTGTGCAGTGGCGGGCAGCCCCCATGGGCAGCTGGAAAGAACCATGAGTGAGAAGAGTGTGCTCCCATCCCTCCTGGGACTTGTGTGTGTGTTGTCCCCGCATGTTAATGGCTGGTACAGGAAGAAATGCCACATGCCCTGTCCCATCCTACCTGGGAGGGTGGTGGGACTGGCAAGGGAGAAAGAGAGAGGCCTTGGGAATAAAAAGAGATGGGGAGGAAAGGAAGGCACGTGGTCACCTGGAATGTGGCTATGGCACAGCTGTGATGTGAGAGGCAGAGTGGGGCACAGAGGAACCTGCCAGCAGCCTGGAACAGAGGGAGGCAGGAGGGAAGAGTACCCAGCTCTTCAGAGAATGGCACTGGCAGAGTCGACAGGAATCTTCCAGGTCATGGCAGTGATGAATGTCTCGGGGGGGGGTGTGTGTGTGGATCCATTTGTGCTGCACAGAGAGGAGTGTGGGTGGTGGGGAATACTATGTGAGTAGGGCTGAGCTCTGCAGGATAAATCTTTTGTTATGTGAGCCTTTAGTTTGCAAAGATTTATCCTCATGTCTGAAGGGAGGCTGATATTATAAACCTCTCTTTTGAGATCTGTGCTTGGTCACTTTCTGTTGCCTTTTTTTTTTTCTGTGTGTGTTTTATCTATAATAAGCTGTGCTTGTCACCTATGCAACACATTACACACGTGTGCTGGTTTAAAGGTGAACCAGTAGGGAAAATGAACTCACCACGAGAGAGATTATAAGTCAGAGGCTAAAATTTAATAAAAATATTACAATAAATAGACTGACACAAAGAGAAATTGCTTTCAACTCACAAAACGTGCAGTATAACCCAGTGTCCTGGGGCACAAACCCAAAGGGGTTTGTTAGCCCTTGTGCTGAGACCCGCGTGGTTCCCCCCAAGTCCAAAGCAAAAAGAAGTGAAAAACCTGTTGGTGCAGATGATGGCTGTAGTCTGGTAGAGAGCAGTGATCTCCTCCTGTCGAGGTCCTGCTGCTCCTCTGGATCCAATGAGAAGTTCCCAAGGTCTTCTTACCCACCAATTATGTACCCTCAGGGAGCACCCAGTCCCTCCCCCTGGGGGGGACTCACACAATGGATGATTAACTCTGGGAGCCAGGGGGTGTTGTTGAACTGCTGAGGGCCCCTTAGCAGCCACACCCCCCCAGGCTGGGTGTGAAGGTGCTAATGACTCCCTGGGCAGCTGCTGCTAATGGTCCATTGTCCTTGGGAAATGAATAGAGGGGGTAGAATACACAGCTTTGATCACTCCCACACAGTGTTAGCTGGTCCCTCCTGCTGAACTAGGGCAACATGTCTTTTCTTCTATCTGGTAGCACTATACGTTACAGACATCACACAAGGTTTGTGTTTTAGCATAACAGTTGTCTTGGTGGGAGGTATAATGCATTCTTATATGGTAGAGAATGGTGGGATTTTTTACAACTCTCATAAGAAGTTGAGTGCTTTCTGCAAAAAAAGACTCCTCCTGTCACTGAATTTCACGGGAAATGTGGGACTTTTTCTGAGCAGAGAAATTACTGTAACCTGACAGTTCTGGGAAACTGAACATTACTGGATATCTTTTTGCATCATTTCACTGGTAGTCTCTTAAATTTTGCAGGATGTCTTCACAGCTTTTCCTGTAAACCTCCACTATGTTTACTGGTATTACATTTTTGAAAAGATCTGTGTATAAAGTGCATACAGTGTACTAAGTATTTTATTTTCTATGCTCTGATCTTCTCTGGATGGACCCTCTGGTTTGCAATTTTCTAGTTGTCTAGAAAATCAGACTGTTCTTAAATAATCACATAGTAGTTTAGTATGTTTTTTAATTTGCCTTACGTTTGTTTTACATGCCTGAATATACTTACAATGCACATTTTCTGCCACCCCCAGGAGTGCCTTGCCCACTTATCTTTATGTAATATAAAGTCTTATATCTTGAGAGGTTCATACATGTCTGACTCCTTCCTACCCAACCTAAAATGCCTGACCTGGGATACCAGTAGTCCCTGGCTCCCTGTAAAGGCAATCCAGAGGTATCTTAATCACACAGATGGACAGACTGTTCTGAGTTGGAAGGGACCCACAAGGATCATCGAGTCCAACTCTTAAGTCAATGGCCCACACAGGGGATTGAACCCATGACCTTGGCATTATTACAACCAGAGGTAGAGCTCAGTCCTCTCCAGGAATGCCTTACCTGGGTCTCAGTCTTTTGCATGAAAAGCTTCTCTCTTCCCCCTGAGTACTCAGGGAGTCTTGCATTCCTAAATTAGAGGGCTCAAGTACTCAAAGCTTGAGTTGGATGAATCTGGACCTCTCACAGTGCTATTGAACACATCGATCTTTTTAACAGACATAGAAAAATGTACAAAAATCTGTCAGGTAAGGGCTGTCTATTATTATGTGCTGTGCAGAACCTGAAACAAGAAATCCAGCATGGTCAGGGCTTCCCAGTTGGAGTATCAGTGGATCAGCTCACAGCAGAGCAGCGATGCTTTTAGCCTGCAGTAGAGAAGAGCATCCCTGTCCTTATGCCTCCCACCGAGAACCCCTGTGGAGTAAGTGGAATTCCTGGGAGGCCCTCAGAGTCTGGCTTTGCAGTGGATCTCGCAGATGTGGTGGTGACTTTTAACAGCCCAGTGTGGGGCACACAGGGTTTTTGAGACAACCTTCGTCTGAGAGCACTGCTTCTTTGCTTTAAATAATGGATTAAAGCACGAGAGTGCCTGGTACAGACTGGTTGGTTTTCTTCTTGTAATGATTGTTGTTCATAAGTGTTGTCCTTGGGTTTGAAAAGGTGAGGAATGGAGGTTTTCAGTCGTTGACACCAGAAACACCAGGACCTGTGTGTCTGTAAAGATGGTGTGGTCCAGACTGGCTGTTCTGGACAAGAGGGTGCGTTGTCCCCCGTACAAATGCTTTGTCTTGCACCTGTTGAGAGGTCACCTGTGCCCTGCCTCTGTCTGGCACTGCAGCAGCACTTCCCTGTCTTCTCCTGGTGTTTAAAACCAATGAAGTAAAACCCGTGATTTCCCTGTTATGTGCATCATAAAGCACGAGCAAAGGTGATCATTGTGGAATTCAGGGTATTTGGTAGCAGCACATAAGCAAATCCTGAGGTTATTTCTTTAATCTTGTAGTGTGGAAAGAACAAAGTGAAGCTGTGTGATGTTAACTTGGTGTAAGATGTTACCATGTTGACCCCTTAATTATTTCCTTACAGTTATCTTTTAAAATTTTTAAATTCAGGCCATTTTGCACATTTACTTGTTCTTTTGTACCTGAGTATGTCCTTTAAAAATATTGGCAGTGTTTTCAGATCTTTTTTTCTGTAATGGGTAGGTCTGATGGCTGTTTCTCATCTCCTGCTGTGCCAAACTGCTGAGACAAGGCTGTTTTTCTGCTTCTGATTTAACAGAAAATCAGAAATTAATTTTGTCCTTAGCTGCATTTCATTGCAGGACTTCCCAGTGCTTTATGAGCTGTGAGTGAATTATCATTGCCTCAGTACAAATATCTTGAATTTAAGATTAATTGCTCTTAGACATAAGCAGTGTACAGTGTAGGCTTTTGCAGCGATCTCAGATAAAATTGGTAAAATGGTTTTTGGGTTTTATTTCAGAAACTTTTTTGGTTTATATATTTGCAGAAATACAAATATTAATTCTTGTAATCATTTAATTGGAAATGTGATGTGTAGATCTTTCAACATGCTCTCATGGGTTCATCAGACATCAGTCTCTTGTAGTTCTTCCAGAAAAAGAAGAAGAAAAATCATTATTAATTTTCTTCCTTTTTCTGAACCCCCAAATTTCCCTCCAATCATTGCCCCCTATTCCAGCTTCGATCTTCTTGTCCCCAGGAGATTTTTTAAGTGCTCTCAGAAAATATGGACTGTTCTTAATTGTGCTTTTTCTCTGTGGGTACTGAGAGTGCCCCTGGTTGCTGTGCTGCCAGTTTTTGCTGCCTTATGACTAATAGGTCTGCATCAGGAATCAATCCCACCCCCAGCACCAAACCTTGCAGAGCTGACCTTGAGGCCAACTCTTTCATTTTGATTCTAATTTGTGCCCTGATTTGCACATCACTGAAGCCAAGTTAACTGTAAGAGGATACATTAACATGGCAGTACAGCTGGGCTGGAAACGCACCAAGGTCAGGAAATGGGAAAGGGAACTGCCTAGTAACATCCATTTGCCCCACTGCTGATGTGGAATGGCTTTGATTTCCCATTAGTGTTCATTAGAGGTATAAATGTGTATATATATGTATATCGTGCCATAGATTTGCAATATTGAGAAAAATGCTCTTAAAGTTTAGTGTTACTGTGGCTTGTATCCCTCTGGAATGTTTACAGCCCTCATCTGAGCCTGCCCAAGAACAGCAGTTTCATCTGCATGTGCTCTGTAATATCTGCAGAGGAAGGGGAGAGCATGGGAGCCTCCAACCCCCTTGGGCAAGTGGATGGTTCCTTTGGAGCTCCAAGAAGCCATTCCTGTGCCTTGGAAATAAATGGGCTGAGCCTGCAAATTGCTCTCCAGATGCTTTTGCTTCGTAGCATTCCCCAATCCCTGTCTTTGTGACTTTTGTGTTGAGTTTTATGATTTCAGCAAGTCAGGTACTGGATGATTTGGAGAAGATTTTGTGCAGCCCTTTGCATTCTAAGGCCTTGTTTACTGGATGTGGCTGTAGTATAAGCGATGCTTTAAAAATCCTTTTTGTTCCAAGCATTGTACTAACAATTGTTCCAAAATTCAAATGTCCAAAGGGATTTTTCTCACGTGATGGTAAATAACCACCTGTGATAGCTGGGAGTAGGTTGGTGGGGGGTGGTTGTGATAGCTGAAGCTGCGAGTTTGATTTTTGCTCACTTTGGGACTGTTTCCCTTGTTACCCCTCTGCATTACCTTGCACTGTGTACAGTCAGTTGTGCTGTGCCCACAGTGGGGGAAAATGAAGAAGTTCTCGTGGTGGAGTTTGCTGCCCAGGTACCTGTGCTGTGCTGAGGACTGCCCCTAGGCAGAAAGGAGGAAACCTGAGTGTTTTATTTGCCTTTTCCTGGCTCAGGGTGTGATAGAAAGGGGGTATACCTGCCCTGAAGGCTGCTGAGTGGTGCATTAGGGGCCCTCTGGGCTACGGGTGGGGAGGAGATGCCTCCACAGCAGGCCTGTAGTGCAGTGGAGAGGAGAAGGGTGCTGGGAAGAACAAGAAGCAGATCCTGCAGTAATTCTTCAGGGCTACAAAAAACAAGAGTGTTAGCTCCAAGGACTTCACACTGCTGGGTTGAGAGCAAGGCTGGAGGGAAAGTCCTGCCCTGTAAGGAGCAGCAGCAAGATTCATTGTCATGTCTTTTTGCTTTCACCCAGTTCTTTATCACTCTTCCATCCAACAGAGATGAGTTTCCTGTCCTTCAGCCCTTAGCCAGTTCTAATTTAAGCTCTAATAAAACAGCTTTACATACTGAGAGCCCTTTTGACAGCCTCACCTTCAAGTTAAAGGTCTGCCTCAAAGCTCTGTTTTGTGGATTCCCATCACGTCGCTCTCGATGGCTGTGGGCACTGTTGGTGTCCTGCTTGTCTTCCTGGCCCAGCCTCAGGATTTTGCTCTGGGTATTCACACCTGGGCTGTGACTTGAGTTTGTAAAATCTTTTCAGCTTGTCTCTCATCCAGCCAATTAAACCTTTCATACAGGCCTTTGCCGCCTTGTTTCTGTTGGTACAATATCCTTGTTGATACACATGATCTTACCTCCTTGAAGGCTGGTCCCAAGACTTCTGCTGTGATAATTTATCACCACACTGTCCTAATGTTGTATTTTAAAATCTCTCTTGGCTCCCTCTTGTCCTTACAAAACACATAAGCCTTTCAAGTGAAGGCTAAAAGCTTGTCAGGAGATCCTTCATCTCTGGTGGAGCCACCAAAACACTGACTCTACATCTGATTTGTCTATAATGTCAGATTTGACTACTGGCCTATTAAATTTTCAGGTAGGTAAATGTGCTGTGCTCCAAGCTTCCCACCATAGAAAGCTCTCTCATTGTCTTTCTCAGTACTTGCCCTTGAAATTCGGGTTGTGATGATGCCTTCAGGCATCTCAGTGACTACTTTGGGCCCTTGTTATGATCACCTTGTTCTCTTTAACTTCTTCATCTGCCACTGCCCCAGTGCTGGTTTGATTTCAGTCATGTAGTATCTTTGGTATAAACAATGGAAGTTCATTGTACCATCATCCTGACCTGCACAAATACATCTTCCACAGAATATTCCGAGTTGGAATGGGCCCACAAGGATCAAGTCCAGCCCAGGGAGCTCTAAATTGTTGGAACAGAGAGCAAAGATGGATCCTTGCAGATGTTTAGCTGAAATCTGTCTCTGTATTGCTAAAGCATTGTGCACTGTTCTGGCATGATACAAAATGATCCCAAATAAAAATAAACTCCCTAACATTAAGCCCTACAGATTCCCAAAAGGCAGTGTGTGGCAGCTCTGAATCCTTGGGGAAAATTCAGCTGGCAGGAGTGGTGGGAAGCCTTCCAGCTGGGAGATCCTTCTTGTGCCCAAGGAGGAGACAGGTACCATTGGTGGTACAGATTTTTAGGTGCTGAAGGAAAAGGCAGTGTTGACAAGAGCTCTCTGCTTTCCAAAGGGAACAGAGAGAGGTGTGAGTGGGAAAGGAAGAGAATGTGGGGAGAAACTCTTCGAAATACTCTTTCTTGGTATTTACTACAGGATTTCTATGTGTATATTTTGGAAGGCAGTTTTCTTTACATTCTGGTCTCATCTGTCATTTTCTTCTGTCCACTCCTTCCTGATTTCCCTCTTAGGGATTGCAGTTGCATTTTTATGGGAGGAAAAAAAGAATCCTAAATTAACTTTTCTGATGTTTGCTTGCGTTAGATGGACTAAGGGATATAAATGAGGCAAGTTCTGCCCATGGAAAGTCCTCCAAAAATCTAATTTTGAGTAGAGCTTTGGTGTGGTTGGTAGACCTTTAGAGGCAAAGCTTTCCAGAGCTCTGTGAAAATCAGCAGCGAGGGGAGTGAGTGGGAAAGGGAAGCCTGGGGGTCTCTTGGTAGAGTGGATGGGTGGAAACACCCCTGGGAACACTGACTGTAGGAGCAGCTCCAGAGTGAGTGTTCTGAGGCAGGAACAAAGAGGTGGTTGTTTTGTGGTCAACCAACATTTGACCATTCATTGTTCTTGCTTTATAATTGACTCTCTGTGTTAGAAATGAGAGTGTAGTGTAGTGTGTGCAGTGTGCACACCTCTGCAAAGGCAGAGAGAATAAATGTTAATCTCAAGCCTCTACAATGTGTTTCTTTTTTCATATATTAGGTGTCTGTGATTGATCAGATTGCTTTCACCACACAGACAGAGAATGTCTGTGCAGGTTTTTTAAGCTGTCTCACCATGGCTGGGACTGTCACCGGGACTTGAGGGCTTCAGACAGTTGCATGGAAAGCATGCAGAGCTGGTAATAAAATGTGGAATAACTAGTTTACCCAACCTCTTTTCTACTTATTCATGCAGCCATGCTTGTATTTTGATGCTATTATTTAATCCAGATAATTATATGTGACTATTCTTTCATTTGTTTGGAAATTTTTTCAGCTTGCGGATTTTCTTTTTTTTTTCCCTTCAGATTAATATATTGGTGTAGAGCCAGTGCTGGAAATATGAGAATATTTGTGCAATTTGTGGAGAATTTGGCCTTCTGGGTTGCTTTAAAATGATGCCATTTGTTCTGTTGGCATCAATATGCAGGAAAACAGGAACTTACAGAATTAAAACACAGTGATAAATTCACCATTCCATTAAAGCTGCTTAAAGTCATGCTAAAGCTGAAAACAATAAATGTTTAAGTCTAATTTAATTTTAAGGTATGCAGTTAATTAATACTCTACATCCATTAGCATTCAAAAGTGAGAGTATCTGCAGAAACACTATTCCCTGGAGTCATTTGTCACCAGAAACAAACCGTGTGCCTTTGAACTGGAGTGGCTTTTGGGCAGTGCTGTGAGCCAAGGAACACGTAAATGCTACAGACTAACCCAGAAGAGAGAGATAAGAGTTTGTTGCACTGACAGGTCACCATTATAAACCAGTTCTAGTTGTGTCAGGTGCTGTTGTGGCAGCCGATCAGGTGCCTTCTCTGCTGAGTGACAGGAGCTGCCACCAGTGGTAAATGACTGACTGGAGTGTGAGAGTTGTGCGTGGCCACGAGTTCTTCCCAGATTAGAAAATGTTCACAGCCTGGGTTTTGGTTAAAAAAGATGCATTTTCTGTTTACATGGGATGTGAGTCATACTATGAATTTAACTCTTTTAAAACAGTGAATAAATGTTAGAAAAGAAGCAGCAAAGACATGATGAGATGCACAGCAAAGGCGACACCTTGTACTTTGTTCCCCCACGTGCTACAGAATCACAGACTATTCTGAGTCGGAAGGGACCCACAAGGATCATCGAGTCCAACTCTCAAGTCAATGGCCCACACAGGGGATTGAACCCATGACCCTGGCATTTTTACAACCAAGTTTTAACCAACTGAGCTACTTTCCTTCCTCTTTCTCTCCCTCTAGTACAGCCTTTTGCATTATTAGCTTCAATCTTGCAGCACTGACTACAAGGTGTGGCATTCCCACTGTGGCTGTTTTTGCTTACAAACCCTGTTTAATGCAGTGAGTGAGGATTTGGGTCAGTGGATTGTCAGCGTTGTTGGGCAGTGTTTGCTGAGTGGCAGCATATTCTGGGGGTGCAAAGGTGCCAGCTGAACTTCTTGGTCTCAGTACAGTTTTTGTGCAACAGAATCCTAAGATACAATAACAGGTGTCTTCCTTATTCCTTCCTAAATGGTATTAATAAACAAAATACTTATTTTTTCAGTAGTTACTGTTCTTCTGTGCTACTATAGCCTTAATAAAGCCAGTGTTAAATAACTGCTTGGTTGGACAAAGGAGCTGTGATTTTTCTTCTGCTTAATTTGCTTGAGTTCAAAAGGATGATTTGACTTCTGATCATGTGAAAAGCATTTCACAGAGTACTGGAAAGCTGTCTGGTTTTGTATCTAACAGACTTGACAGCCTGGTTGGCAACAGACGGATAATGGAAGGCTAATGAATAATGAAAAGCTGAGTGATTGAAATAGCAGAGCTGCAGGGAGAGAAGAGGGAAAGCTGGGAATGGGAAAAACAAACAGTACAGAAGGAAGGAATAACCAGTATTTTGATCAGCATCAGTGAATGTCTTCACATCAGAATTTAACCCAGTCATAACTTCAGCATTTTCCATCTGCCAGCTCACAAAAGCTTTCAACTTTCATGCCAGTCACTCAACTTGCCTTGAAGAAGAGAAGGGTAGGTTGAAATTTAAATATATTTCAACTGCCTGGGTGATGACCACTCTGCAGTAACCTCCCCAATTGGTGCATTCCCAAATTCCTGCCGAGAGGGTGTGCTTAGGATCTCACAGCTGCTGCAGAGAGCAGAGCAGGGCAGTGGCACTGGAAGGCACCAGCTGTATGCAGACACATTGCAACACTTGGTTTGTGTTTATGCATCAGTGAAGACGTCCTTGTTTGGTGACGGGGTTAACTCCGTTGTCATGGTGCTCACTCTTCGGATACCCAGCAGGGAGGGAGAGCTCTTACTCTCTGCTAACCCGTCTGTCCACATGGAACATGGGCTCTAGGGTGGCTTTGCCATGAGAAGGATTCCCCTGCAAATGTGGACAGGAGTTACTGGAGATAAGGCCAATGGGATTCTGACCTGGATCAAAACTAGTGTGGCCAGCAGGCCCAGGGCAGTGACCCTTCCCCTGGACTCTGCCTTGGTGAGGTCACACCTTGAGTGTTGTGTTCAGTTCTGGGCCCCTCAGTTCAGGAAAGAGATTGAGGGGCTGGAGCGGGGCCAGAGAAGAGCAACGAGGCTGGAGAAGGGACTGGAACACAAGTGCTGTGGGGAGAGGCTGAGGGAGCTGGGCGTGTTTAGCCTGGAGAAGAGGAGGCTCAGAGGTGACCTCAGCACTGTCTAGAACTGCCTGAAGGGAAGTTCTGGCCAGATGGGGGTTGGTCTCTTCTCCCAGGCACTCAGCAATAGGACAAGGGGGCACGGGCTCAAGCTCTGCCAGGGGAGGTTTAGGTTGGATATCAGGAAGAAATTCTTTCCAGAGGGAGTAATCAGGCATTGGAGTGGCCTGGCCAGAGAGGGGGTGGATTCCCCATCCCTGGAGGTTTTTAAGGTGAAACTGGCCATGGCTCTGAGTGCCCTGATCTGGTAATTACAGTGGGGTTGGATTAAGGGTTGAACTTGATGATCTCGAAGGTCTTTTCCAAGCCAACCGATTCTATGATTCTGGGTGTCAGAAGTGAGGACACTCTTTCCTGATGCTAAAAAAGGATGGCTCTAGGTGTTTGATAGTCCCAACGTTTGTGTCTGGATGCACGTATTGACATGGAGGAAGCCACTTCCTATTCATTTCCTCACACTGCCAGTTGTGGCTGAGCCTGGTGGTGCAAGACTTGCTCTTACACTTGTTCTCATGGTAAGAATTGCAGAGTAGGTCTTGAGTTTTAACACTGTGTTTCCTGCTCCCCCTTTTCATTTCTCCTTTTTGCAGTGACAAATGCCACTTGCTCATTGTAACTTAGTACTTTTTCTAAGCTTTGATATCACTGAAAAAATGAATCGTCCTGTAAATACTGTCCTTTGTTTTTGTGCTTGCAGAATCTGTACCAGAACAGGTTCCTGGGCCTGGCAGCCATGGCGTCTCCCTCGAGGAACTCGCAGAGCCGGCGCCGCTGCAAAGAGCCCCTCAGATACAGTTACAACCCCGACCAGTTCCACAACATGGACATCAGGAGCAATGCCCATGAGACAGTCACCATCCCCAGGTCCACCAGTGACACGGACCTGGTCACTTCGGACAGCCGCTCCACCCTCATGGTCAGCAGCTCCTACTACTCCATCGGGCACTCGCAGGACCTCGTGATATACTGGGACATCAAGGAGGAGGTGGATGCAGGGGACTGGATCGGCATGTACCTCATTGGTGAGTCCCCCCTGGTGTTTCTTGCTGCTTTTTGTAGATGGAGTCTTTAGGGTGCTATGGGCTAGTGGCATTATTGAGCTGCTCCAGCCCCCTGAAGTGGGGTCTTTAAGCAGGTTTGTGTACAAGAAGAATTTTCTGCTTCTGAATTGCTGGTTGCAGACCTCACTTTTTCTTCAGCAAAGATACAAAAAGGCCTTCTGTTGATGATTTCTTGACATTTCAAGATAAATTCATTTGAAAGCCATTTGGATGTTGGGAAAACACCTCCTGTATAAAGGCAGTATAATATTTTCAGGGTTTCCTCTGGAGAGTCCTTGAGTAATCTGTGACAGATGAGAGGTTTTACGAGTCGAGAATATGAATCATTTAAAGACCTTGCGAGAATGCCTTTTTCTCTATAGCCACAGGATATTTTGATATGAACAATAATTATAGACTGAGGCAGTCTGGAGTTGTCCCAGATAGTTTTGCTTTTTTCTCCCTTTTATTGTGTATTGGAAGCTATATTGAGCCATGCATATTAGCATATTTTTGGCAACACCATCTAGCAAATCCAGCCCCATAAGAGTAGTAAGAAATGGTTTCAATCCACTTTTACCTGATTGTTCCACTTCAGTGTAAAATTAGCTTTTTTTTAACCTGGTTTGGTTCCTCTGGAAGCAGCCCTGCTGCTGGGACTGGAGTCTGTGTTAACTCTTTGCTGTCTAGTAAATTTTGAACGTGGTGGTTCAGTTTCAGACACATTCTCCTGTGTATTAGAGGGTCTTAAAAATGTGAAGTGCTTAAATGCTTCTTGCAAACCAGTGACTTGGAGAAGAAGGCAGTGATGCTGTGAGAGAACCTAAAAACAGGACTTCGAGCCACGTTAATGTGGGATAAGATAAAAAGGTACATTCTTTAATGTCCAGGTTTAGGGCTTTTAGGAATACATGATGACATCTCTGTGCATCTCTGAACACTGGTTTTCATGGCTTTTATAATATGATCCGTTTAATCATTACTTTACACATTTCTTAGTCCAGCCCCAGTTCCACCCCCCAGGATTTGGGGTTGGGGTTGTTGAGACCCTCTGTCTTCATCAGCTTTTCTTCCTTGGGCTCCTGGAGTTCTTCTAGTGTTCTTATACTCAAGGTTGTTGGCTTATGTTTGGTCTTGTTCTGCATGCCTGATAGTCTTCAGCGTTTCTGCCTTGAAGAGAGCCTAAACAGCTAAAAGAATTTGAGCTACTAATCTGTGGTAGGGGTTAGGATGTACAAACAATGAACTCAGGCTGCCAGAATACTGGCATACTAAAAATCTACTTTGCTGCAGCTATAAATACTTCT
The DNA here is from genome assembly GCF_047495875.1 of Pithys albifrons albifrons. NCBI lineage: Eukaryota > Metazoa > Chordata > Aves > Passeriformes > Thamnophilidae > Pithys > Pithys albifrons. The sequence continues at coordinate 52,972,260 of NC_092464.1, forward strand.
AAAATCTATAAAAATGAAAAATCAAAAAGGCCTTCGGCATCAGCAGACCCCACTTGGTGTCCCCACAAAGGGAAACGTTGGGGAAACACTTTCCTCATCTGTTAGGAGGGTGTGCCTGGCAGTTGTAGTTCAGCAGCACTGTTTGATCGAGCTCAGGCAGGGACCCAAAACCAGATAAATGAAGCACGTGGTGTTGTGAGATGGGCTTTGGAGCAGCCGCAGGGGGCATTGCAGGGAGTTACTCAAGTGCTTTAGTGGGCAATTGGCATCATGTGCTGAGGATATTGGGAACACAAATTGGTGGCATCAGGGATGTGTGAGAAGGTGCTGCATAGCAGGTCTGAGCATGCAGAAGAACCCTGGTGGCAAAGTGCTAGGCATTGGAAAACAAGTATTTTTTTGAAGAGGTTGAAAGAAGGGGCACATGAGGGTGGGTATTTAGGGCATGAAGGGAAAGGAGTGGAGGTTACAGTAAGCTGGGCTGCAGTTCTTGTTCCCATGGGTAACCTCATAAAATACTCTGCTTTGGAAATAAAAGTAGGCTTCTGAAATTTAAATCTTGTAGGGAAAAAACCAGAGAATGGATTTAAAACAGATGCCTTGAAAGCAGTCTGGTTTGTTGCCCTTAACAGAAGGATTACTTGTGTTTAGTTAGGCTTGAAGGGGAACAGATGAGGAGACAGAGCAGCCCCCAGTACTGGGCACCAGGAAATACTTCAAACCTATTCTGCAGTGGTGCCTCAGCAGGAAGAGGCAAAGCAATCCTTCTGGTGGTCTGGAGGCAACAGAAAGTGCACAGAGCTGTTTCTCACTGACTGAGCTTGTTCAGCCAGGTTTCACAGCTCAGATGCTGCATCCAGGCCTGTGAAGACACATTCTAAGGTGTTTTTTGTTGGTTTTTGTTTGTTGGTTTGGTTTGTTTTTCCGTGTGGTTTTTTTGTGTGTGTTTTTGTTTGTTTGTTTTTTGACAGGTAACCTGAATACATAAAGGTTTATCTGTGAGAAATAAAAATACACCCTGGTACTCCTGTTTAATTTACCATGTCCAACATTATACATTGCCCCAGACACCCCAGTAAATTAGAAGAGCACACTTTGAAGTGTATCCTTGCCCCTGCTGGCTGGATGCTTGTTGTTTATGACGGTAGTTAATGGCTCGTTCCAAGGAGTGCTGCTGCCAAATGAAAAATGAACACTGTGTCCAGTCCCCAAGAAACCAGTAGCTGACCCTTCATGTCTTTGAAGGTGTTTTGTTTCCAGGCTCTCAGGTTTTCACTCCAAATAACTGAGGAAATTGCAGGCAGCAGCACCTCTCATTCCCTTTTTCTCTTCCTTTCCTTTCTTCTCACTCCTACCCCTGCACCACAAACCTCATGTAAGGTGAGTTTTGGCTCCCTTTAAAGGACATGGGCAACTGTGGAGAGCACTTGTGTTTTGGTGTTAGCTTGACATGGAAAACACTTGGAATGTACCGAGGGAACTGGCACTGTGGGTATGCCCAAAGGAGGGTAAACCAGCAGGAGATCACTGAGATTAGCTCAGTTGGTTAAAACCTGGTTGTAATAGTGCCAAGGTCATGGGTTCAATCCCCTGTGTGGGGCATTGACTTAAGGGTTGGCCTTGATGATCCTTGTGGGTTCCTTCCAACCTAGAATAGTCTGTGATTCTGAGTGGTGCTGTAGCAGCAAATATCTGATGAAGGCACGTCAAGGGCTGTGCTTTAGAGCAGCCTCACTGGCCAGCTGAGTGCCCTGGATGGCTGTGCTGTATCCCCGTGGTCAGCACAGGAGGGAGTTCCTGTGGCTGGAGATCACCACACTGAGTGGTGGTGGCAAAGTGGGGGCAGTTGGAAGGGTCTTTACAAAAACACACTTCTGACCTGAAATAAACCACTGGTGCACCCTGTTTGTGGCCAGTCCAGGGGGGTGAGAGATCCAGACATCCCCAGTGGCTCAGATCTGTGTGTGCATCTGCACAGATTTTACGAGCCTGCACTCCTCTTTAGACAAGGAATGTTCCTGGCCTTGTGGATCTGACCTTCACGATGTAAACTGATATATAACTGTTTTGAGTTAGCAGCCAGGCTGGAACAAGAGAAGCAGAGAAACTATGATTTTTTCCCAGTCTGCTCAGGAGGGGATTAGTGCTGAAGCCTGTTATTAGCACTTTTATGGCAACACTGTTAACTATTGCATTGCTGCTGGTCGTTTGTTGGGTCCAGGCCTGTTTAACATCTTCATTGATGATTTAGATGAGGGGTTTGAGTCCATCATCAGCAAATTTGCTGATGACACCAAGCTGGGAGGGAGTGTTGACCTGCTGGAAGTCAGGAGGGCTCTGCAGAGGAACATGGGTAGACTTGAGAGATGGGCTGATTCCAATGGGATGAAGTTCAACAAGGCCAAGTGCAGGTCCTGCCCTTTGGCCACACCAACCCCCTGCAGCGCTCCAGGCTGGGCTCGGAGTGGCTGGAGAGCAGCCAGGCAGAGGGACCTGGGGGGACTGAGGGACAGGAAGCTCAACAGGAGCCAACAGTGTGCCCAGGTGGCCAAGAAGGCCAATGGGATCCTGGCCTGGCTCAAAACTAACATGGCCAGCAGGCCCAGGGCAGTGACCCTTCCCCTGGACTCTGCCTTGGGGAGGCCACACCTTGAGTGTTGTGTTCAGTTCTGGGCCCCCCAGTTCAGGAAAGAGATTGAGGGGCTGGAGCAGGTCCAGAAAAGAGCAAAGAGGCTGGAGAAGGGACTGGAGCACAAGTGCTGTGGGGAGAGGCTGAGGGAGCTGGGGGTGTTTAGCCTGGAGAAGAGGAGGCTCAGAGGTGACCTCAGCACTGTCTAGAATTATCTGAAGGGAAGTCTTTTCCAACCCAATCCGTTCTATGATTCTATGGTTTTAGTGTTTGTCTCAATGCCAGATTGTGGATACAGCCCAATCCCAATCCTTTTTGTCACTGTTTGGGTTGTTGAAACTTGAGCTGAACTGTTTGACTGTAGCACTGTTTAATATGGTGGTGATTCATGAGAACATGGGAAATTATTTACATCCTTGGGATATCAGGCAGAGTGTTGTAGATTTTCTTTAAACCTTGTTGTGAGAGCATTAGAGTTGTTGTTTGTCTTGTGGAAGTTCCTGGGTATCCCAGGAAGAGACTATAGAAAAGCAGAACAGAAGGCAGTTCTCACCTTAAAGGAGTTTAATCATTTCCGCTGTGATATTTTAGGAAATAACTCCAAATAATTTCGTATGTGTGTTGGTCTTTAAATGCATAAAACTTAGTCTGTTCTCACCACAACTGCCAGCACTAAAATTTTGATGATACCCCATAAACTGCAGGCCTCAGAAAAACAGTGTTCCAAGTTTGGGGAAATATGGATGATACAAAAAGCTTCTGAAAAGAAGAGCAAAAAAATCATGTATCTCATATGGTTTGATACTGTAGGGCATTTTGGGGTGCGAGTCTATGGTTAAAGTAGCCTGAAATAAGAGTTTAGGGAGTCCTCCCTCTATGGAAATTCCATCTGTTTGCTCCTCATGTGAAGGAGCCCCAGCTCCTTTTGTCACAGGATATCTGTTTTTCTTCCCTTTCAGTCCATTTGCACATTCCTTGGGGTGGCCAGTGGGAAACAGTCCTTGCAGAGATAGGCAGAGGCTGGACTTAGCACTGGTTATTAGAAGTGAAGATAGAATGTGTGTGTATTTCTTAGAAAAGAACTCTAATTTAGTGGCTACTGTGAAGCAGATGGAATATTTGCAGTTATTTATCTCAAGGCTTTCTCTTTCTCTGTTATCTCATTTGCTCTTTGCTACAGTATGAGGCCTCTTAGATAAATTAACATGGACTGCTGGCAGCTGTCTGTAGATAAAGAGCTGTCTCATAATTACTGCAGTAGCATTTTAGCTGCTACGGGTTTCACTTCTGTCATCACCTCCATATCTGATGTCAAAGAGCTAATGAGAAATGTTTAAACTAGACTTTTGAAAAAAATCTTTTGCTCCAGTGTCTGTGGACACTGATGCTGGGAGTTCATCAGGGGTAATATTACACTTTTCTTACCTGTCTGAGGTAGTCTTGCTTTCTTTCTTTCAGCATTTCCTTATGTGAAAGCAAAACATTAATAAAGGCTATTTATTAAAAATTTCTTCATACTCAAATCTTGTAGGGTCCAATTTCCTCTCCATGTTTGGCTTTTGACAGAGTAGTTCCTCTGAAATTTGTATAGTGGTAATGTCTTGACCTAATTAGTGACTGAAGTTTAGCTTTAAAACTTTTTTTTTCCTCCTCTTTTTCTTTCTGTGGAGTTACTTCTCTCCCAAGAAGGCAATTCACCATAATCTGACAAATCTAATAGCTGTTGGCCAATAGACATTTAAACATTTTGTAGAATCATAGAATCAGTTGGGTTGGAAAAGACCTCCGAGATCATCCAGTCCAACCCTTGGTCCAACTCCAGTCCCTTTACCAGATCATGGCACTCAGTGCCACGGCCAATCTCAGGTTAAAAACCTCCAGGGATGGGGAATCCACCCCCTCTCTGGGCAGCCCATTCCAATGCCTGAGCACTCTCTCTGGAAAGAATTTTCTTCTGATTTCCCCTGGCAGAGCTTGAGCCCGTGCCCCCTTGTCCTATTGCTGAGTGCCTTTGTTTAAACACTTTCCAGGTTGATTTTAGGCTTAGATGGCCTGTGTTGCTGTATTGCCCACTGAGAGAGGTGGAAAAACCTACGTTTTTCCTGCCATCAGACTTGGATCAGAACTTGTTTTACAGCTATTTACCAAACATCCAATACATCCAAGCAGAAAGTGTCACCTGTTGCCAGCAGGGATGGGAGATGTTAGAAACAGTGATGTTCATGTAAGGCTGGAGTTGTGTGTGCCTGTGTGACAGCTCCAATCCCCAGCTCGGGTACCTCTGTGTGTTTGGGTGATTGTTCCACCTCTCTGCTTCATGTACAGCCATCTGTAAAACAAAACTCTTCTCAATGTGCCTGCTTAGAGTGGGTTTTGTTGGTATTTGGATTTGTTATTTGTTGGATTTGGTTTTGGTGGGCACTGCCTCTTTTTCCTATCCTTTTATTGCCTTTAGAAGAGAAACCTCTCTGGTCTTGGTGCTTCTTCTCAGTAGGTCATCCTGCAGCTGTGACGCCTCAGCAAGGTGAGTTTTGTTCGACACCTGCCCTTCTGCTGCCTCTGTAGAACATCAGCAGAGGTTCCCAGCGCCAGGAGCTTTCACCAGGCACAGCACTAGTTATTTCAGGAACAAAAAGTGTCAGAGGAGCAAACCTGGGATTAAAAAAAGCAAGAGAAAGCTCACACAAATGCTGAATGGAGAAGGTATCAGGTGTCATGGCCAAGGCACTCAGCAGTAGGACAAGGGGGCACAGGCTCAAGCTCTGCCAGGGGAAATTGAAGTTGGAGATCAGAAAAAACTTCTTTGCAGAGAGAGTGCTCAGGCATTGGAATGGGCTGCCCAGAGAGGGGGTGGATTCCCCATCCCTGGAGGTTTTTAACCTGAGATTGGCCGTGGCACTGAGTGCCATGATCTGGTAAAGGGACTGGAGTTGGACCAAGGGTTGGACTTAATGATCTTGGAGGTCTTTTCCATCCCAATCAATTCTATGATTCTATTATTCATGCCCTCTCAGTGATTTCCAGGGTCCTTATGCATGTGAATAAAATTGCTTCTGTGCTGTGCAAGGATGGCCCATACCTCTGTATAGCCCAGACTGGTAATTCAGTCACTAATGACCACCTACTAAAGTATTTCTGGAGAAACCAGTCAGTGGCTGATGCACCAAAAGCTGGGGTTTGGCCTCAAAACTTCAAAAGAGACATAATGCATGCAGCACATTCAGACCCTTGACTGGATGGAATCAATCACAGCACAGACAGTGGACAGCACAGACATCAAATTCTTGCCTGGGTAAGGCTTAAAGCGGAAAGATTTGTTTTGTAGAGGTTGTCAAGCCAGCCATGTGGATTTCGAAGGTTCAGCATATGTTTTTCTTCTCTTAATTTTTTTGTTTAGAGCTAAAGCATTCCCATTCCTTAGTGTTTGTAACACTTAAAGCAATGTTCATACCACTGGAGTATTCCCCTGCTGCCCTCCACAACTGCTGTAATGACTCTGGATGCACTGACCTTTTGTAATCGTTCTCATTCATTGATCTGTCCAGCCCTAAAGACGTTTTTTTCTTCACTGGAGATCTTCCACTCTGTAATAGGTTTATAAGTTAATGCCATTTCTCAGATAAAATCAATCCAGATTCTCAAGAGTTTCTTTGCATCGTGGTGCTTCAGTGCACACATCTGAGTTGTGTTTGGGTTGGGTTTCTTTACTGCTCACAAGCTCCTCTCTAGTTTACTGTCTGCTGCTTTGTCTTTCAGCAGTGCTATAAGCCCATTTTCCAAAAACTGCTAATCATTTCCCTCCTATTTAGTGAAAATTGTCAACTTGGACAAATGTCATCTTTGTTCACATTTCTGATCTTCCAGTGTCCCTTTATATCATGTCTTTGTACTGCCTGGGGCCTGCAGTGTCTCTTACTTTAGTATTTTCCAGCACATTTCATGAGTGCGGTTTTCTCCTAGTCCTCATTTCCCAAATTACACTTTAGTCACTAGAGAGGCCTCCATGGGCTGTGAGAACTCTGGAACTGTTCTTTTATTTAAAAGGTAGGAGTGCATCCCCAGTTCATTCAGAGCCTTCTGAAAAGATTGTCAGGATTTAATAGGGTCCCTGTAAGTAGCATCATTTGCTTTTTTAATTGGTGTTGGTGGCATGAGCAATTAGTGTGGTATCTCTCATTACTTGGAGGTTGCTGGAGTGGTAAAGGATGATGTCATAAATGGCTCTGACAGTGAGCTACATGTTCAAAGATAAAACTGTTCTCCTGAAAGTTTAGACTCCTTGTTTTTGGGAGTGGCTGATGTGTCATTTGCTTTTAATGTGTAATTCTTTGTCTTCTTCAGATTTGGTGGCTCAGGTTTTAAACCAACCATGTGTGCCCAGAGCAGTTTCCCTCAGGCGCATCATCCTCTGCCCTCTCTGGCCAGAGAATTGTTGCAACTTGGTCTCTGTTTTATTACAGTTTTGTGCTCTTTTATTTCCCTGCTTTCATTTGGTCTTTCTCTTGCTGTGTCTTCCTCTCTGCTCTTCTCCACTCACTGTTCATATTTTCTCTTTTCCAATTTGTTTGTTTTTTAACTGGGTAATTTTTGTGGGATTAAAATGGAACTCTTCTTGTACTCAAAAATAATTGCATGCAAAAACCCCTTAGATCAAGACTAAGCTTGCAGCAGCTGTGAAGGATTAGGCCCTTGTTGTCCTGAACTCTTCTCCCTAAGAAGTTATAGAAGGAGGGATGCTAACTGTAAATTACTGTATATTCATTGCCCGCAGCAGGAATTGGCAAATTAATTAACAGTGAAGTTTCAATCCACATTGGAGCTTAATATGTAGCTGCTGAAGTCAATGGAAATGTTCCTATTGACTCCCATAATGATAGCCATTATTTAGGGTTTTTTTACTGATATCTTTGTACATAAGAAATTGGTAACTGCATTTCTGCGTGTATTTCTCACTAATAGCTCCTCTTCTGCAGTGTGATGATTGCTGGGATGGCACAGCATGATTTCCAAGGGCTGGACTTTGCAGTGCTGGAGGATTGCAAAAGGAAACACTGGCATGGCCTAATACAACTCACCAAAGCTGCATTTGTGAATTGTAGAGGCTTTTGCCATCAATTTGTGTTCCTCAAGTGATAAATTGGGTGGTAAGAGAATAAATATCGGAAATAAGGCACTCTTGTATTATCTTGCAAAATAATTTTAGTTTATTTTACTTCATTGATATCCTGTGAAGGGACTGGAGCACAAGCCCTGTGAGGAGAGACCGAGGGAGCTGGGAGTGCTTAGTGTGGAGAAGAGGAGGCTCAGGGGGGACCTCCTCACTCTCTACAAGTACCTGAGAGGAGGTTGTAGCCAGGTGGGCTTGGTCTCTTCTCCCAGGCAACCAGGAGTAGAACAAGAGGACATGGCTTCAGGTTGCACCAGGGGAGGTTCAGGTTGGACATCAGGAAGAATTTCTTCGTGGAAAGGGCTGCTAAACATGGGAATGTCAGCCCAGGATGGTAGTGGGGTCACCATCCCTGGATGTGTGCAAGAGGAGACTGGATGTGCCTCTTGGTCATAGGCTGAACTTGATGATCTCAGAGGTCTTTTCCAACCTAATTGATTGTGTGATTCACACAATCCCTTTCCTTCAGCTTGCCATGGAAGTTGCAAAGCAGATCAACCAGAGCTCAGCCTCACTGTACAGAAAATGATTGTTAAAAGCATTTTGCCAGCTATCTTTGTGTCTCATTATAGTACAGACACACATATTGACCAAAAGCACTTTTAAATTTCAGACTAAAGCAAGTTTATCCAGCTGAAGACTTTTAAGTCCATCAGTAATTTCAGGAGTATTGCATTTCTTTATCATAACAGATCAAGACATGAAGTGTAGCTTTTATTTTTGCATGATAATTGCATTAAGTTTATAGAAAACAAGGGATGTAGAATGTAGTGCTAAATCAAATTAGTGATGGATAGGAGATGGAATAGTGTGCCAAGTTCAGGCACCTCATTGACACTGTGTTCCTGTCCCATTTAAGTGTTTCTTTGAAGGTAGCACAGGTTATTCTAAATTTTGTAGTGGTTAGTCATGGAGTATGTATAAAAATAGGCTGGTCATATATATCAGCAAAATACTGTTTGTGCGGGTTTTCATTTCTGCCTCTTAGGTAAAACCAAGCAGACCAAACGGGTCACTCAGCTATTTGTAGTTTGAACTCCATCAGACCTTCTGGGGAAGTTGTGTTGACTGTCTGTGTCTGGGCCCCTCAGTTGAGGAAAGATACTGAGGGGCTGGAGCGGGGCCAGAGAAGAGCAACGAGGCTGGAGAAGGGACTGGAGCACAAGTGCTGTGGGGAGAGGCTGAGGGAGCTGGGGGTGTTTAGCCTGGAGAAGAGGAGGCTCAGAGGTGACCTCAGCACTGTCTAGAACTGCCTGAAGGGAAGTTCTGGCCAGGTGGGGGTTGGTCTCTTCTCCCAGGCACTCAGCAATAGGACAAGGGGGCACGGGCTCAAGCTCTGCCAGGGGAAATTGAAATTGGAGATCAGAAACAAATTCTTTGCAGAGAGAGTGCTCAGGCATTGGAATGGGCTGCCCAGAGAGGGGATGGATTCCCCATCCCTGGAGGTTTTTAAGGTGAGATTGGCTGTGGCACTGAGTGCCATGATCTGGTAAAGGGACTGGAGCTGGACCAAGGGTTGGACTTGATGATCTTGGAGGTCTTTTCCAACTCAGTCAAGTCTTAATATTCTGTGTTTCTCAATGGGAATTTCAGGCAAGCTCTCAAATACCAAGGTCCTGTCTGTTCACTGTAGGCTGCTGACAGCACCTAAAGTCTCCATTGTGTTTTTTACAGATCTTTTGGATGGTTGGGTTTAATCAGCATTTTCCCTAATGCCTCTGAAAACAGCATGCTTTATGTCAACTGGATATTGCCTTTCATCTGATGAAAAGTAGCTTTCTTTAGTGGCCATGGTCCTTTATCTCTCTCTCTGGTGCTTTGAAAGCATGTTGGGATGCCCAGCATGGAAGTGACAGTGCAGAATATTTTTAGCAGTAAACACTGTGCTTGGAGGCATCTAGTTAGTGAGGAAAAGCACTCCATGGGAATTACTGCTGGTTCCCAAAGCACTTGTTGTTTGTTTCTGGCATGCCTTGGTCTCTCTGGCTGCTGTGTGGGCTCCAGCTGCCTGGCTCCTGGGTATCCATCACCTTCTTGGTTTCCTCCAGGACCATGGGAGGTGTGGGAACTGCTGTGTGAGCTCCAGCTGCCTGGCTTCTGGGCGTCCATCACCTTCTTGGTTTCCTCCAGGACCATGGGAGGTGTGGGAGCTGCTGCTCCTGCCCCAGTACAGCCCTGCAGCCCTTCCCCCTCAGCCCACACCTCTGTGTGCCCCAGAGCAGGGCAGGCAGGAGCAGTGTCTGCTGGCTCCCCATCCCAGACCCCTCACCATCCCCTTCTCCAGCAACAGAAGCAACTCATGATATCCAAAGTGCAGCATATGCTGGATTCTCTCTCATTTTACTTTCCTTAATGAGCTGTTTACCATCCAGGGAGATGAAGCCACAGACCTGAGGGTGATGGCAAAGCATTTGCTTTTTGGCCCAGCAGGGCCAAGCCCAAGCTCTGCAGAGGAAGCAGAGAGAGCTTTAAAGGTTAAATCACATTTCAAAAATGAGGGGAGGGAGATGCATCACAATGCTGCATTGGAAAAATGTCAAAAGCCATTAGCTGCTGGCTGAAATATATGAAAGGGAACAGCATTAACTCTGCTCTTCATTCTGTGTGGAGGTGAAACGAGGCATTTTGCCATTTACCTTTGGGAATTAAGATGCAACATGTTTTAAAGGTCAGTTCCTTTGCTATCGGGATTTTCAGTAGAAAAAGGAAATCAAACTTGTTTTCCTTGGCACATTCTCTTTCTCCTTAATGTGCCATGCCATCTATTCACTTACATATGGTATGAATGTTGATAAATACATGTGCATAAATATGCATATGAAAGTAGTGCACTAATCAGCTCTGTAATTCACATGTGCAGTTTTCTTTGTCCATGTGCTACATACATAATGTCCATGTTCCAGGAATAGCATGCCTGGAATAGTATCACTTGCCAATTAAAACAGGTTCATCAGGCATAGTCAAACATTCCAGCCTCCTGGCGAGTTTCAGCTACTGCTATTTTAAATTGCCAGAGGATATTTCTTATCTTTCACCTCCCAAAAATACATACCTTCAAAAACCTAAAGAGCAACATTTCCCTTTTGGACCTGAATGTATTTTTCTAGAGATAAAATTTGTCTGGCTTAAAAATCCCAATGAACATGAATTCCTACTGGACTAACACTAAGTTTTATTTCTTTGGAAATAGAGAAGTACCTAACTTTTCAAAAGAGACAGGGTTTACAACTGTGAGAGGGATCTACATACTGGATTTCTAAATCATGACAAATATGTTTTATATACGAAATTGATTTTCACAGAATCACAGACTATTCTGAGTTGGAAGGGACCCACAAGGATCAAGTCCAACTCACATCAATGGCCCATACAGGGGATTGAATCCATGACCTTGGCATCATTACAACCAAATTTTAACCAACTAAGGGGTCCAGTGCTCCTTTCTGGGGTGACCTGCATATTGCAGAGCTCCATAAAGTCATATTAAAATATCCTTTCTGCTGCCTGAGTGTGTATTTTATCAGTGGCCTCTGTCCATAAGCCGTATGCACATGACCAGCTCCATGTATGTATCCCTCCCCTGTGGACCTGCTCTGGACTCTGTCCTTGCACCCCTTTCTCTTGCCTCCATAGCAAGTGCTGCTCAGTGGGAGCAGCTCCTTCCAGCTTTGCTGTGGTCTCACCTGTCACCAGAGACCAGTTTGCTTATCCCTTCCCTTCTGTGCTTTCCCACCCTGCACACATAGGTTAATGGTGGTCTTGTTTTTCAGCCTGCTCTGCCAGGCTTCCTGTGTGTTTTCAGCAGAAAGGAGGGAACAGCTTTCTGCAGTCGCCCCCACTATCTCAGCTTGTGATTTAGTCTGGGTGTCGGCATATGTGCCAGGTCCTGCCCTTTGGGCACACCAACCCCCTGCAGTGCTCCAGGCTGGGCACAGAGTGGCTGGAGAGCAGCCAGGCAGAGGGACCTGGGGGGACTGAGGGACAGGAAGCTCAACAGGAGCCAACAGTGTGCCCAGGTGGCCAAGAAGGCCAATGGGATCCTGGCCTGGATCAAAAATAGCGTGGCCAGCAGGCCCAGGGCAGTGACCCTTCCCCTGGACTCTGCCTTGGGGAGGCCACACCTTGAGTGTTGTGTTCAGTTCTGGGCCCCTCAGTTCAGGAAAGAGATTGAGGTGCTGGAGCAGGTCCAGAGAAGAGCAACGAGGCTGGAGAAGGGACTGGAGCACAAGTGCTGTGGGGAGAGGCTGAGGGAGCTGGGGGTGTTTAGCCTGGAGAAGAGGAGGCTCAGAGGTGACCTCAGCACTGTCTAGAACTACCTGAAGGGAAGTTCTGGCCAGGCGGGGGTTGGTCTCTTCTCCCAGGCACTCAGCAATAGGACAAGGGGGCACGATGGGCTCAAGCTCTGCCAGGGGAAATTGAAGTCGGAGATCAGAAAAAAGTTCTTTCCAGAGAGAGTGCTCAGGCATTGGAATGGGCTGCCCAGAGAGGGGGTGGATTCCCCATCCCTGGAGGATTTTAACCTGAGATTGGCCGTGGCACTGAGTGCCATGATCTGGTAAAGGGACTGGAGTTGGACCAAGGGTTGGACTTGATTATCTTGGAGGTCTTTTCCGACCCAATCTATTCTATGATTCTGTGATTTTATGATCTCTGTCAGGCTGGATAGGTGATGTGGTGAAGTTCCCACTGCCTTTGTGCAGTTGCAGGATGTGGGCAGCATCCAGTGCAGTGAAGGGCCAGCTGGCCCCACAGATACTGGGGATGAACACAGCATTTTAAAGCTGATCCCAGGATCTCCTGTGCCACTGAACTCTGGCCTAAAATGCCTGCAATTTCTTATTCAAGGCCATCCAGTCCAGCTCAGCTAAGCCTCCTTAAGCAGGCATGGTATTTTATAAACAATATATCTTGACGAACAGTGATTACTCATACATCTTAATAACATGGCAGGTGTTGGATCATCTCCAGCAGCTTTACAAAGACTAAGTATGACAAATAAATACCAGAATTGATGAAGGCAGAGAGCAGCATGCCAGCACTTAGGGATGCTCTGAGTGCCCACCAGGATGAGAGCCAGGCAGGGCTCCCAGGCTCCAGCTCAGTGCAGCACCTCAGGATATGCTCACCTTTAACTAGGAAGTGTTTTCCCTGCCAGAGCAAAAGGGGCAGTTCATGGGTTTAAGTCTTGCATGTATGTGTGTTCCTACTTCCACAGAATGATGTGAGTTGCTGCAGAGAGGTACTTCAACACAGACCATGAAATGCAGCTAAGGGAAATCATTTCTAACAATTAGCGAGTCAGCAAGGAAGAATTTATTGCAGATAGCGTTGCTATTTATAATTATCCATTGCAATTGTTAATGACTTCTTTAAAAGGATTTCTGTTGTAAATCCCTCAAGAGAGGAGCACTGAACAGTTCAATGTTGTACTCACTTACCTTCTTCTGCTGAGAGCACAGCTGTGTAAAGCCCATGGGACAATGTTGGCATCTGCTTGCTGCTTTATTCTTTCAGTGCAAGTGTAGTTTCCTTGGCTTTAAAGTCTCCTTTTTGGGCTGTGTCCTGTGCTCTGCAGTTGGTCACACCGTCAGTCTGTCCTCAGGCACAGTGTCCCTTGTGTGTGTGTGTGTGGCATGATCTTTGTTTTCTTGTTGATGTACTTAACAACAAAGACAATTCATCATAGAGTTTACAACTGATGTATTTCAATCTCACATGGAGTGGTTCACGGTTTTTTTTTTCACTTTTTAGGATGACTAATAATTATTGTAATTGTCTTCAGAACCAAGACTCAGTACCCACCCCAGGACTGTTCTGTAGCAAGCTTGAGTTGGTTAAAGCACATTTGTACAAATCTCTGTTAAAATTAAAACTGTCCTTATTGCTGAAAGGGAAAATCAAGGAGGTTGCTGGCTGGTTTTTGCAGTCAGAGATTGTGGCTTTTGCTTTGGCAGAGCACAGATGTGGAATCTGTCTCATCCTCAAAGCTGGAGCAGTGACACCAGGGGTTGCTACTTCAGCCACTTCAGTTCGTGGTGATTTCAGACTCCCCCAGCCCTGTGACCAGCAGTGAATGTCACAGAATCAGGGACTGTTCTGAGTTGGAAGGGACCCACAAGGATCATCGAGTCCAACTCTTAAGTCAATGGCCCACATAGGGGATTGAACCCATGACCTTGGCATTATTACAACCAAGTTTTAACCAACTGAGCTTGTAGTTAGTGATGGTCCAAGCCTGTAAGTGCTGGCCTGATGTGGTGGCACCACATGTGCTTTGATGTGCTTTAAAGCCAGGTTTGTGTAAGCCATAAGTTGGTGAGAACAGCCCTGAGGTGGAGCGTGTTCCCACCATCTGGGGTTGGAGCTGTTGGATAAAAGGGATTCCAGAACCAGAGCCTTTGTGTTTGCTCACATCTGCACCACACAGGGCTTGCAGGTTGGGACTGGGCTGCAAAAGGGCTTGTTGAGGCAACGTAAAGTGAAACTTGGGAAGAGAATGTACTCGTGTGGACAACCAGAAATCCACTCCTCAGGCTCGTGACCTGCCCACCTTTTATTTACACACAGACCTGTGCTGCGTGGGGGTCACTTCCTCAGCCTCGGTCCTCAGCGACTCCTTAGAGGCTGTTAATTTTTATGGATTAACCCTTTACTTCTCTGGAGATCCAGCTGATGGTCTGGCAGCTGCTGGGTGGCTGAAACACTGCAGGAGCACAGTTCTGTTGTCAGTCAATTGGTTTTGGAGGCTGAGGGCTGTGTGGGCACCCAGTGAGGGGGATTCTCCCAAAGGAATCATCCCCTGTGGTATAATGCAAGAAGGAATTACATCTGGTGTGGTGCAAGTGAGTCCACCACAGACACCTGCATGGAACTATTTTCTGGGGGGGCTTTTTTAAGGGAAGAGTTGCTGCAAAGGTGGGGGGATCATTCGCTGTTACAGCTGGATAATTGTGTTAATTAGGCAGTGGTTTATCCATGTTAATCTAAATGTTTTCCTTTTTGAGACTCTTGCAGGGATGCATTTTTAAAAACTGCATTTTGTGAAAATCTGTGATTCTTAAGAAGGTCTGCAGTTGTAAAAACTAAAAGTGATAGAGCTAATTTCTTACCCTGTGGTGCCAGGGTGTGTTCTGTCAAACCGAAGGCTTGCATTCAGCCTGACTCCCTGCTGTGCTTGTTGTCATAACACGCCTTGATGAGACCGTTTTCTTTGTTTATAGATGAGGTCTTGTCCGAGAACTTTCTGGACTACAAGAACCGCGGCGTCAACGGCTCCCACCGTGGCCAGATTGTCTGGAAGATTGATGCCAGCTCCTACTTTGTGGAGCGTGAGTATTTCTCCAATTCTGCCATGCTATAATTCAGTCACTGCAGAAAGTTAATGCAACTGTTATATTTGCTTGTATGATGTGTTTATGCCCTAGGAAAGGCCAAAAATGTTACCAAAATCTTCGGGTGTGTGGAGAGAAACTTAAATGCTTGGTGGAATAGAAACCCACTGATTCTGCAAACAAATATCGTGGGCATTGACTTACTTGCTTTTTTGTTTTAAATATAGTTGTGAACACGTGTTTTACTCAGTTTGCTGCTGTTTGGACTACACTGTTAGTAATGAGCTGCATTAACTTTAGTATAGTATTAAGGAAAACAGGAACTCAGGGGCATCATCTCACTCCAGGATGAATCACCCTGGCTTTTAATTGGAAAATTTCATGGTGCATCCGACTTCCACCAGATTCAGGTGGATAGAGAAGTAAAAAGGATCAAGTTCTGATTATCATCTAGGCTGATCAAGGTATAGCAATATGTAGTTGCATCAGGGTACATTGATTTAAAATTAATTGCTCCCCATTATATTAATACATTACCCAGGGCATCCGATGCAATGCAGTGCAACCCTTTTCCATCCCCTTCACAAGGAAAATGCAGGAACACTGAATTTGCTTCTGTAAAGAACAGCAAGTTAATATTTCCAGCCCTGACCATCCCATGTCCCTGAGCATTGGTGTCCTTCCTCTTTTCAAAGAATTACCACGTGCTGGTGTGAATGGAATTCTTGGTCATCTTTGGAGAACAGAAGGAGGGTACTCAAAAGACTGGGCTGACATCTAAAGCAAAACATTTGCAGTGAAGGAACCACATGTCTCCTTAAGGAGCAGTTAATCATGAGGAGTAGCAGGCAGCAATTTCAGTTCACAATTGCACTGAATGTTTCCAGGGACCTACCTGAGCCTCCTGGTAAAATTTCAGAAGTTTAGTAAAAACATTTATAAATTGCTTGACAGTCAGGTGTGTCTGTCTGAGAACAATCAAAGGAGTCTTTCATATAATCTGTATTCTAAAGTATTGGTAAAGGACTTAAGTTGACTTGTTTAATCTATGACTTTGACCTTAAGTCTCTGGTATCAGCAAGGATGTTACATGTGAACATTTTACAGACACTCAATCCTTTATCAGGTTATCTCTTTGCCTTGCTCATGGTCTGTGATTCCCAGTGTTAAATAAATTGAGAATGTTGCTCTAAAGAATTAAGGGAGCTGCTGACATGTCCACAAGACACACAGGTTGTTGATATCCTGTGTTTTGAAAAATACATGGATGGGAAACTGTTTGATGTATAAGAACATTGGGTTTAGTTATCCTGTTTTTGGGGCAGAAATTCATTTCAGGATCTAACCTTTAAGGCAGACTCTAATTTGCAGAGGCTTTGAGCCATGGTTACTGAGACTGATCATACTTTCTTTTAGCTGTTAAAGAAGTGTGGGAAGAAGACTTAAAATCCCAGACTGGGTTTTGAAGAGACCTTAGTGCCTTGGTTTATTGGGGAAGGGTGGAAGTTCCACTAGGCTGCTGGTAGCTTTTGTGCCTAATCCACAGTACAAAAGGCAGAGGCAACTGTGAGAAATGTTTAGCAGAAAGCTCCTTTAGATGGGCCACTTGTTATTAAGGGCTCAGCTGCACAATGAATTATGTCAGCTTAATAGGTTGCCCCCATTAGCTGAGACACAGTAGCTGTTGTTAATTGATTGCATGTACATTCTTCACTTGCCCTACTATAAGAAAATGCAAATTAGCACAACCATCCTTCACTGATGCTTGAGGCTAAGTTGTGGGAGATAGTTGGGCAGCCCTTGCTTGATGAGTTGCTGCCTCTTGCTCATTTGTTATGCTGCCACCATGAGTTTGTGAGTGTCAGCCCTGAGATGGTGCCAGTGTGCTCATCCAGGACAAATCGCTGCCTGTCCAGAACTAAAGCAGGACAAAAAGAAGTAGGCAGTAGTAAATAACAGCACATGTGGATGCTCTCAGAGCCACTTGACTGCTGAAGGGGGAAGTAGAAGTGGTGAACAATGTTGATACGTCAACTTTATATCTCCAAAGGAATATTTGAGGATTCCTGCTCATTGTCGAGACTTACATATGAAAGCCACACACCTCTGTAGTGTATTAAATGCTGTGTTAAAAAGGACAGTGCCTGAAAAGCTCATGTATTTTCTATCCAAAGAGCATGGTGTAAACATCTTCCTTAAGAATTTTATTTTTTGGCTGAGATCGTATCTTCCTTTTATGTTGCACACAACGTGGTGTGCAGGAATCAGAAAGACACTGGTTGTCCAAATCAAACTCTGCTAAGAAATGTAGCTAAGATATATGGTAATTTATTTCCAAGGCATCTGTATTGTTTTTCCATGTATTATGTTGTAATTCCCTGAACTTGTTATTGATTGGTTCTTTCTGATTATAACTTTAATTCTCTATAAAACAAAGCAGTTCCTTGCAAAGGTAGCTCTTAATTTCTGCATTTGCTTTTCCTGTAACTGTTTGTACTTTGGTATCTCTTCACCACGAGTCAATATTGACAATTTATCAACCACCCAGTGCTCCAGCAAGGGTTGTGGGGCACAGCTATGGCAGGAGCCGTGACAGAGGGGAGATTGCTGCATGGCCAGATAAGAGTCAGCCTTACAGAGAATTTAAACTTCTCAAGGACTTCAGGCATCCCATGCAGACTGGTGTGGTTCCTGGTCTTGAAATATATATAGGTTTAATATTTGAAATATATAAAGGTTTAATATTTTTGGTGGTGGTGGTATTGTATGAGGCTTATTTTATATATATATATATATATATTATCATTCTGGCCACCCTCAAAGCCAGTTTTCTATTACCAGCCGTTGGACTGTAGGACTCCCCACGGCTTGGTTTTTGTTTTTAAGGAAATCCCCCTTATGCTATGACCATTTGTCATAAAGAGCTTAAAAACACATCTTTGAGCCTTTTTTTATTAAAGAGCCATGTGGGGCAACTTGAGAAAACAAAGATATCAGAGACCAGCTGATTTGCAACAGTGGAATTCCCATTAATACAAAAAAAAAGAAGCATTAGCTATGAGGTGAAGTAGAGAGTTATTACTCATTTCTGTATTTTGATTATGGAGGCATATATAGTATATTTGGGAGCATTTTGTTCAAAAACCTTAATGTTCCCCAGTTAGTTATTCTTCTTTCCTACATTTTTGAAAACTAGTAATTGTCATGAAATAGGACGCTCTTACCGTGTAACCTGTAGCCATTATACCACTCTGCAGGTACTTACCAGGTTCCTGACATCTAATCACAGCAGATAGTAATTTCCATGCAGTGTTCTGGGGCCTGGAATAGGAGTGAGTGAAGGGAAAAGCATCTGAGAGTTATTTTCTTCATGGTTATCCCAATGGAAATTCACTGAACACAGTTATAATGATAATTACTGACCAAACCCATCAGCTTAGAGGGCCACACTGGAGAGAAATTGTGCACGTGCTGCTGTGGGAAGAAGAATAAACCAGCCAGGTTGTGAGATGGGCACCAGGAGTGGAGAGCACAAATGAAAATGTGGAAAGAAATTTCAACCATTTTCTGTCTTAATTGCTCTTCTTGTTCTTTGATAAAACTGAAATTCTGGTATTTCAGCTGCTTGGCTGTTGTTTAGGTTACACTTTCACAGTATTCTCAGTGGACTTCCCAGTCAAGGGTTTCTTTTTCAGGTATATTTAAAATCTCACTGGGTTAACAAAATGCTTTTTGTGGGGTAGGTCAACGATAATACAAAATAGTCTTTTTTTTGGAACATGCTTCTGTGGTTTGGAGGTATTGGGGCAAAATATGTGTTGCCTTTGAATTTGCTGCTAGAGCTCTGCAGAGCCCTATCTCTTTCCAAAACAAAGATAATTTCCTAACACATACCCAGATACCATTTTTAGATATTTCCAGACATTTAAAGTTTGTGTTTGTTTTACTGATCACCTTGAGAAGGGCTGAGATCTTTCCCAGAGAGGCCTATGCCTTTCTGCTTTGCTGTCACAAACTTGCAGCATAATGTTGCCACAAAGATACGTAATTGGGATGAGCCAGAGAGGGAATTGCTTCCAAATACAGCGTAGATGCAGCAGAACAGAACTCATCTCCTGTTAATACTCAGCAAAAAGAAAAGCCTGAGCAGCTGCAGAGCAATGCTGCACTCCAGCCAGTTCTGCATTCCTGCAAAGCCTGGCACTTTGGGGTTTGTGACCAACAGTGACACCTCCTGCAGCCATGGGATGGGCAGGGGTGGCAGAGGAAGGGCTGTATCCTTTGTGTTGAGGCTTGGAGGGCACTGCAGTGGAACAGCCAGCCTGTGGTGGGTTTTCCAGGAAAGGAAACAAGCTTTTCCCTGCAACTTCTGACACACTTTTATAGAATCACAGAATCCTAGAATGGATTGGGTTGGAAAAGACCTCTGAGATCATCAAGTCCAACCCTTGGTTCAACTCCAGTCCCTTTACCAGATCATGGCACTCAGTGCCACGGCCAATCTCAGGTTAAAAACCTCCAGGGATGGGGAATCCACCCCCTCTCTGGGCAGCCCATTCCAATGCCTGAGCACTCTCTCTGGAAAGAATTTTTTTCTGCTCTCCAGCTTCAATTTCCCCTGGCAGAGCTTGAGCCCGTGCCCCCTTGTCCTATTGCTGACTGTCCTATTGCTGACTTACTGTAGTAACTCATCCTGCTTCTGGAAAAGTGCACCTGCGATGCAGGAAACCTTTTGATAACTGGTTTTTCTCATTAATTAGCTAGTAAATCTGGCCCTGTTGTTGTCTTACTCGTGGGCCAGGCTTTCCTTGTGCAGGGACTGCCAGATGTCAAGAACATCATTTATACCCAGAGCAGATTTGCTCAGGGAGTGGGAGGTCAGCAGGGATGAATTACTGTCTCCCTGCAGGTTTCAAACACTTCTGCCCAGCAGAAATGTCTTTCTGCAAGGTCTTTGATATTGATAACAGAACCTTGAGAGCCTCAAACAAGTAGTGTTTTATACTTTCAAGCTTCTCTCCAACCCTTTCAGTACTTTAGATGTTCACTTTACCCCATCAGTAGCAGGGGTAATTTCCTCCCATGTCTCAGTGCTAATAGCTTTTTATAAAAAAAAAACAAAAAACAAAAACCAAAGCCAAAAACAAAGAAAAAAAGTAACCCAGCAAAACCCGAAACCAACCTGAAAATAGTTTTGCTGTAATGGTTGATTAATTAAATCTAAGTAAGGATGCTTCTTTCTGTCCTTCCCCTCTCATTAAATTACCTATGCTAATATCATTATGCATTCTCTCAGTGAGCATTGTCCTGCCTTCTAAGAGCAGGCAGGAGTGTTTGTTCCAGACCCTTCCTGTCCTTGGCAGCAGAGCCTGAGGGCCTGGCAGGGCCTTGTTCCCCTCTGGAGCATCAGGGAACAGGGATGTGGGGAGTGCCCTGTTACTCACCTGGAGGGATCTGTCACAGCTCACCTGTGGCTCTGGCCTCAGTGCTGAGGGTGAGAGCCACAGGTGTGATTGCTGCTCACTCAGGCCTCTTCAAGGCAGCTGTCCATGGTTAGGCTGTGTGTACTGGTAATTCTGCTTCCCCTCAGTGGCCCCTTCACACTCTAAGGAAGATGTTAATATGATGGTTCAGTGATCCTGGGCTGCCTGATCCAACTGCTGGTTCAGGAGCACGTTACTCCAGACCCTGTCTGACCTTAAATGTAAATGTGTCTTGGGCCTCAAATCTAAAAATGGAACAAATCTTATTTAATTTTCAAAGATGATCTTCCTCTAAGTTTTATTTTATTCTTGACCCATTTCTTTCTCATGTCTGGGATACCCTACAAGCTCCTTTCACTGAAAGATCCAAAAAGGAAATGTTAACAAAACCTTAAAAATTGATTATTTCTTTTAAAGAAAATCATTCACACCACAGGAAACAGTTTTGATTTTGATTTTGAAATGCATTGCTGCAATGTTCTAAACACAAGGTGTAGCTGGGCTTAGACATAAGATGGTCAATGCACATGTGTCAGAATTTAAGCTGTGGTTGTGGTGGTTGTACCTTCCAGTCAGTGCTCCCCCAGGCATTCTGAGTGGCATAAGCCCAGCACCAGAGAGTGCAGGCAGCAGGGGGGAAAGGACTCAGTATAGATGTGTGATCTCTTTGATGTAGATGAGCTCCAGGGAGCTTTCCCAGGGAGCTTTCCCAGGCAGCTCCTGGGCAAGAGCTCTTGGCTCCTGAGCATCCCTGTGAGCTGAGCAGGTGGATTCTGGGAAGGCAAGCAGCTCTTGGTGCAGCCCCACATCTCCTGGACACTCTGTCTCCTGCCTCTGGCTTGGAAAATCCATTTACACACAGTGTTTGTCATTGTCTGGCCCAGGTGGTACAGGTATGGGAGTGCAGTTCTGTTTTTTCTGCTCTGTTAAAATAAGCTTTTGTTTGGAACACATCAAGGTCTGTCAGGAGCTGTACAGAGTTCAGTCTCAGTTTGCCTTCCTACTAACTTGCTCTTTGTCCAAGCTGCTGATTTTCCATAGGGTAAAAGCACTTTATAACATGGCAGTGCTGGGTTACTCCAAAGATACCTGGGAAGCCACAAAACCAGACGTGTGATTAACCAGCCTGGATTGTCAGGCAATACTTGGAACAGCAAATCTACACCAAAACCTGAAATGCCTACAGTGAATTAGATTCACTGCCTGCTTAATTGTTAGACAAGGTTTAAGGAGAAAGGAAATATTTCTTTAAAACAGAAGTGCATCGTTAAGAATTTGCTTACACCCAGGAATTCTCCTTGGCTTATGAGGTGTGTTAGCTAATGTTTATTCTGACTTTCAAACCCCCACAGTCCATGTTAGCCTAGATACCTCCAAGATGGGCATTTTTCTTGTTCCTGTTGATAAAGGTGTTTGCCTGTGATAGAATGAGCCAGGCCTGCTCACTTAACAAACACTAATAACACTTTTTTTTGGTTGTGTTTGTCACCTCATGGCATCTCATGGTGATGGGGAGAGATGAAATTCTTTCCTTCCCTACTCTTGCCTAGGATTTCTTGATTTACACGTAAGTGGTCTTCTGTAATTAGCACACTTCTGCATTCAGGCTCTCAAATGTTTTCCTGTTCACAGGATATCATGGTAAGCTTTATGAGATGCTTGGGAGGAATCTTCAATCTACGTGGCTAAAAGAGTCACAATTTTCATTTCCCTTTGTGAGCTGCATGAAGTCTGTGCATGGCATGTCACAAAAATCAGTAATGAACTTTGGTACCACTGTACTTTGGCTTTATCCTTTATTTTCTTCTTTTCCCTGACTCCTCCTTAGATTTTGGAGAACCTGCTTTGTATTAAGGTGAAAATGTAAAGGAAAAGGCATATAGTGGTAAGTTGGATTGTAGGGGCTTAGTTTAGAGGTGGTGCTGCCTCAATTAGATGTCTGACTCTCTGCCAGAAGTCATCCCTCACCACCACACCATTTTTTAAAGTGACTGATTTGGAATCAGTTATAATTACTGGATAACTTGCTCCAGCCCTGGTAGTTTAACTGTAGTTTAGCTTCATGTGCTGTTCATAGAATCATAGAGTCGATTGGGTTGGAAAAGACCTCCAAGATCATCAAGTCCAACCCTTGGTCCAACCCCACTGTGATTACCAGATCATGGCACTCAGTGCCATGTCCTGTCTCATCTTAAACACCTCCAGGGATGGGGAATCCACCCCCTCTCTGGGCAGCCCATTCCAATGCCTGATTACTCTCTCTGGAAAGAATTTTTTTCTGCTCTCCAACTTCAATTTCCCCTGGCAGAGCTTGAGCCCATCGTGCCCCCTTGTCCTATTGCTGAGTGCCTGGGAGAAGAGACCAACCCCCACCTGGCCAGAACTTCCCTTCAGGTAGTTCTAGACAGTGCTGAGGTCACCTCTGAGCCTCCTCTTCTCCAGGCTAAACACCCCCAGCTCCCTCAGCCTCTCCCCACAGCACTTGTGCTCCAGTTCCTTCTCCAGCCTTGTTGCTCTTCTCTGGCCCCGCTCCAGCCCCTCAATATCCTTTCTGAACTGAGGGGCCCAGAACTGAACACAACACTCAAGGTGTGGCCTCCCCAAGGCAGAGTGCAGGGGAAGGGTCACTGCTCTGGGCCTGCTGGCCACGCTAGTTTGGTTCTAGGCCAGGATCCCATTGGCCTTCTTGGCCACCTGGGCACACTGTTGGCTCCTGTTGAGCCTCCTGTCAATCCAAACCCCCAGGTTCCTGAAGTCCTTGGTAGACATTTGAGACTGGATCAGCTCACAGTACCTGGAAGTTTAAGTCCTGCGGGGCACAGCTGTGGGACCTCAACAGAAAGCCCTTGACTTGTCTTTTTGTTTTATCGCACTCTGGTGCAGGGGGAACTTTCACGTGGGTTCACGCCACTTTTCCTTCTGAATTTCTAACTTTTGTGGGAATGAAAATGAAACTTAACCAGGAGAAATCTCACCTGCAAGTAAATTGATTTCCCTGACCAAAGAGTGGGTGTCAATCAAGCAGATCAAAGATTGCAGTTCTGTCCGTGCTGCAGTCAGGAGAACTAGCTGTTAATTTAAACAAGGATTTCACCTAGAAGTGTCAGTGTGCTGTTTTAAAGTTATTAACTCTTTCCCCAGTATATTTTTATAGAAAAGCATGAAAATTTGATATAACTCCCTTTTTCTCTTTGCATTTTTACAAGAAGAGAAATTAACTAAAAAAATTGCTTCTGGGATGGATTTTTATGGTGATTTAAGGCCAGCGCATGGATGTCTTCAAACTGAGCTGTGAAACCATGAAAACTGGGTTAATAATGAACCCCCAACACAGCCTGAACAGCAGCACTGCTTGCTGGCACCTCTGTAATTACTGCCTCTCTGTGAAGGGTGCTGAGCTTCTAGAGTGGATTAAAAATCTCTTATTGTGCTTTTTTCCTGTTAGAAAATGACTCAGTGAAAGCCTTTTCAATATATATAATACATACAAAGAGAAAAGTTTCTGCCTCTGAACTATCCTGTCTACATTTTGTTCAGTTTGTGAAACAGAATCTGGTTTCGCTCTAGCAGAGCTATTTCTTCCTCTAAATCTCATAATTTTGTTGCATTTGGGATGCAGTGAAATGCCAGGTAATGCTGTGGCCTGCAGAAATGGTTTAGGTGTCCTGTGCATGTCGGGTGCTGTGCAGTATAAATGCAGCTGGTAGTGCTTTCAGCAGATCTGTTTGTCTTTTCCTGGCTATTTTCAAACCAAAAGGTTGCAGGAGGTGTGTTTTGGAAAAGGGCAGCAGGACTGAATGACGTGTGGATGTGCAAGGAACAGGTTTGTTTTGGAAGGAAGATGAGAAGTGGTAGGTGTGGTCTCTGTCCACTGAGATCCCACTGAGTGGGAGTTTTGCTGTTGGCTTTAACAAGATGACTCAGACTTTTGATGTCTGGTGTGGAAGAGGCACACTGTCTAGATGTTGGGAAATACTTAAAAGCATAAATTAAACTCAAAATTTATAAGCAATTTTTGTTCTGCAGTAGACTAAAAGTTACTTAGTCCTTCCAAACACTTTAATTGTAGAAGCCACAGGTTGTCAGGGCTGACACAAAGATTCCTGTGTGCTGGCAGCTCAGAGTAGTATCTGCCACCTCTCCTTGGGTCATGACAGCCACTTTATGGTAGGTATGTTCTCCAAGACAGCCAAGAAGGGGAAAAATAACCTATCAAAACTGTGAAACAACAATACTGGAAATACATGTGGCTCTTTTGGAGTCTTGGTGTGACACTCAGCAGTTGGATATCCACGGCAGCACGATACAGGTGGACAGTGCACATAATGCTTCCTTTGACAAACCAGACTGACATGGTAAAAATGCACATTTTGTGCTGGCCTGAGACTTCAGACTTGGAATATGTGTGTACTGGGAAAGGATCTCTGTGTGAAAACCAAGAGGTTGGGTATTTCATGTGTGTGAATTAGGATGGAGCCGTTAGTTTATATGAGGTGATGTTGGTTCACAGCAGGTGAGAGCTCAAGTGTTTGGTTTTCAGACTAGAAATTCCCAGTGGTATTAGAGGAAAAAAATGAACCTACATACCAATCTATTGCAAACCCATCCTGGAATCACTCTCTCTCCTCTAAAAACTGAAACAATGTATTCAGGAAGACAACTTGTTCTTCTCCTGTGGTCTCAAAACTTCTTTCTTGACTCTGTTTAATACCCTTTCTTTTTCTGCTCCCAGTACTGCCAAAAAAGACATGTTTGCTGATGATAGGTAGCAAAAAGGATACCTGAATTTACAGTATGCTGTTTATAGATTCTGTTTTGAACTGGTGAATGAACTAAAACATGTTATACTTGCAAATATTTTTGTATGACTTTCCGAGAATTGTGACTTGTATTTTAAGACAAGCTACAGAATTGTGGATGGGGTGTGGCCTGGATGTTTTTTTGGCCATCTCAACAACTGAGTTTGGTTTCAAGAGCCAATGACAGCTACAGTTGGTCTGAATTGTTGAGCCCTGCCAGGAGATGTGAAGGAGCTGTTTGGTTAATGCATCTGCAGTACTTCAGGTAGAAGGAGCAGACCAAGCTTGTGCAGCAGTGCCCCTGCTACTGTTACCATGTGTGTATTTTGTTAGTTGTACACAACCATTTGCTTCCCAAAAGAGCTCTCCTTCCATAGTAGTTTTTCCCTCTGTGTGTTGGCTGTAGACACCTACAGCCACCCATTTAGACCAGTAACTTCCAGTCTCACTTTGCACTTCTTCCCCCTTCCTTTGTGATTACACAAACACAGTCTGACCTATCTGAGATGAGCTCAGTTGGTTAAAACTTGACTGTAATAATGCCAAGGTCATGGGTTCAATCCCCTGTGTGGGCCATTGACTTAAGAGTTGGACTCGATGATCCTTGTGGGTCCCTTCCAACTCAGAGTAGTCTGTGTGTGACTGTGAGTGTTCAGATAAGGATTGAGTGTTACATTTGTATGTGTTTAACTGGCAAATTAGGGGAAAACATATAAAATGCATGTAAGTATAAATTAGCAATATTACATGGTATGAATGTGCATGTGACTCAAAGGAAACTTATTCCAAAATCATCTTATCTCTACTATTATTTCCCTTTTTCAGGCATCCTTTGCCTGAGCTTTGGGTTCTGCCTAGGTACTCTGCAAGCTCCCTTCTGAAAAACAGAGTGTTAAAAATAGTGCAGGTTATCTGCAGTCTGGGGTGTACAAGTCATCCCACTGTTGTCATGTAACAGCTGACAGATCTTGCTCAGCCTGTTGGTGATTTGCATGAGGGTTTCCTTTTCCCAGGGAGCAGATCCTGCAGCAAACACCTTCTGGTGGTGGACACACTGGCACCTGTGTATGGGTTTATAATCAATAGAAACAATGATGTGGAGACCATCGAGAAGTGCATCTCCCAGTGTACTTGGTACATTTTGCTAGAGAATAAACCTCCCACTCTGCAGTATCTTGTCTAGGCTGCCTGGGGTCCTTTGTCCCCTTGCTTGTTTAAATTTGGTCTTTCCATTCCTTGTTATTTCGCTGTAAGTCACAAGATAGCGCTTTTTTTAACCTGCACAAATACATTGATACAATGTGCTCAGTATAGTCTGTTACAGGCAGGATATTTTATCTTGCCCTTCACCTTAGTGTAACCTGTTTGTAGCTCCTTTTCACTGGTATCAAGTGAGATACTTTTGGAATTGCTGGGTTTTAGAAGGTCATGGTTCATTTTGTGATTACAGCAATTTTCTTCCCTAATTATTAGATTGAAAATAAATGGTGAACAGAAGTTGGTATTTTAGGAAAGAAAAAAGTTGTTGAAATAGGAGACTGCAGAGGGAGCTTTAAATTGAGAAGTAATAACAGGTATAATTCCTCTTTCCTCACAGCTTTTTGATCTTTTCCTTCTTGGTGACTCGTGCTTTGTCTTATAAATTCCCAGGGTAATTAACAGTAGGCACTGTAGCACCTAATCAAAATGCCCTTGTGAGAAGGAGTTTTCTGAATGGGTGAACAGCCATATGTGAGCCATGTCCAGCCAAAATAAAAGGAATCATTCACTGCAGAGTGGCTTAACCAAGTGCAGCCAAGTCATTTGCTTTCTGCTTCTCCTGTTGAAGTTGTCAGGCGAGTCAGAGAAGTCTCACAGTTTGCTTCCCACAGAAGATGACTGTGGGTGATCTGAGAGGAGCAGTTTGATGGGTCTGTCCTCCTCTTGGTGAAAGAGAGAAGAGAGGCTCAAGTGCTGTGTTCCAGCATCATTCAGTTGTGGATCCAATGAAGGCAAAAACAGAGTCAAATTGATTGTTTCTGCTAAAACTAATTTTTCTAATGAGGCTTTTCCTTCTCTCACCAATTTTAGAAAGCATCACAAAGAGTTGCAGCTCTGGCAAGCTCCAGCCTTAATTCTCTTTCTGATGTGAACCTTTCTCAGTCGATTCAGACTTGAGCTGTCTAGAGCCTCTCTCACCAGGCCTGGACGCTTTTTTCTCTCTCCCTTTGAGATCTTGGACACAGCTTGACATCATCTCTATAGGCAGAACTGCCTGTGAATTGGTTTCCTGAAAAGGACTTTTGCATGCTGAGTGTTGTAGGACCAGGTCTTATACATGGCAATGCCAAGGGCTGTTCTCTTCCCATATTGTGTCTTAGGGTGGCTCTCAGCCTGTGAGATCTTCTGATCTGCAGAGATCCCATTGTTGCAGGGAGAGAAGAGAACTACAGAAGGAGCTGTGTGTCAAACAGACAACTCTGGGATCTCCTGTGTGTCCCTGGGTAACCTGAGCTCTGAGTTCATCCTTTACAAGTCCTCACTGGAAAAAATAAATCTGACTAAATGTGCACATGCCACACTCCCACCCCTGCTGAGCTTAGCAGTGGGACATGGGAGAGGAACTCTCCAGGCATTATTTTAAGGGAATAAGGCTTAGTTTTCACCTAGAACACCCTCTGTGTTGGCAGAGGGGTTGCACTGACTGGTTTTCACCAACAGCATCGTGGCTCACAAGGCTCTGGGAGAGCCAGAGGGTGTGAACACACTTGCTCTGCCTGTGGCCTCTCAGCAAATGGAAGTAAGATAGTCCCTGCTGTTGTAAAGCAAAGCATTTATAAGGTTAAAAGGAGAGGAGAGGAAAAAACCCATACTCAGCATCACAGCTGGCAAGCAGCTTTTATTCAAGGCTCATGGCTCTGAGTGGGTGAACTCAATTAATTATAGATGTTTGGCTGTGCAAACAGGAGAACTGCTCTGTGTTGTGAAGACACACAAGTCTCTTTTCTTCTGTTTAATTAATGCTTGCAAGACCTACCCAGGTAAGCCTTTGGTGTACTGAGAAAAACCTCAAAGAACACTTTTTTCAGAACAACCAAATGTTGGAGAATTTTAGTCACTGTGTAGTTACAGTGCAAGTCTGTTCATCTCACTCTTGTATTTAGTAATGTAAGAAGCATTTAGTGGTAGCATTACATATTGTTCTCTGCTGTTCATGTCCTTTATGTAAGGAAGGAAAGAAGTGATGTGGAAAAGAGTAAGTCTGAGTGTCACTATGTCTCTTCTTCCTCTTCACTGTGGGCTCTTACTTAAATTAAAACTAGTATTTTGTTGACTTCTTTTACTTGTATTAGTGTGTCTGTGCTATGACAGCAATGAACAGCCTTTGTTGCATGACTTCATGATGCGTAATTCTCTTAATCACTCAGAATTAGTTCTTTAATTTGATGATTTGGAAGTAGCAGCAGCAAACAATAATGTGGTTAGTGTGGTGGTAACTGAAACCATTGGAGCATGAGGAAGCTGCTTCTACAAGCATTTTGAATGTGTGCTCCACCATCTTTTCAAATTGACCATTTTTTGCTTTGTTGTCGTGGAAATTCTGGGCTAAAAATATATTTAGATAAAAGTAGAGGCAAGGAATGTGTGCATACAGAACTGGGGTGGGGGTATGGAAACAGAAAAGCAGCCTGTCCATGATATTGTGAGTAGTAGGACTAAGCTCCTGGCTTCTCTTTCAAATCCAAGTGGAAGGATTTTTTCTGGGTAACACATCTTGTTGCTGAAGGACTTAATTACTGCGCTGCCTTTGTGCAGTGCATGGCACGTGCTGACTGACTGCAATAGTTCCCAATCAGAGTGAGCACTGAGGGTCAGTATTGCCCTGCCTGGCAATTTGCTGACAGTTGACTTTTGCTGTAAAACATTCCTGTAGCGATTGGGAAGATCTTAGCCCTTGAAAATGTGAACAGATATGGCTTTTGACTGGCAGAGTAACAAGGGAAGGGACATAATGTGTAAGAGGAGCTGGGGAAATTGTGAGCACCATCATGGTTTGTTTGGGCACTACATGTTTTCAGTTAGGCAGTTAACTGCCTCCCTGACATCCCATCCCGTCAGATCTTGGAAGCTCAGCAGGGTCAGCCCCGGATTAGTACTTGGATGGGAGACCTCCTGGGAAATGCCGGGTGCTGTAGGTTCTAGTCCTGAGGACTTCACTGGCACTGTCCAAGCTCGCTCGGCCGTGGCAGATGAACCTCAGGACTTAAACGGTGGGGCCAGTTCTGCGCACGCTGAGCCTCACCTGAAATCCCCTGCGCAGGCTGGAAGGGCACGTGGGGACAGCCCTTCCCAAATCTTCGTTCGCAAAGCCGAGCCACACACACACCTTGAAATGTTTTCAGAGGTAACTTTCTTGGGAAAAAATGAAAAACTGACTCAACTCAAGGGAATGTTCTGTTTCCAATGTGAAGTTCACTTATCAGACATCGGACTAAAGACCAGCTCAGCAAGTGCTGTGGCAGGTGTCTTGAATTAACCTGCTATTAATGCAGATCAAAACATTTATCCTCCCTGATTTCCTCCCTAACTGGCCAGGTTTGGAGGTGAAAGGTGTCCCTTTTCATGCTCTCCTCTCCCTTCACAAAGCAGCCACCAGGTAGTTATGGCTTATGCCTTCCTAAATACTAATTGTTGATCATAAAGCTGATGTAAGTTTCTGCTTCTATAAACCCAAAGGTCCACCCATGGTTTGAGATCAAGGGGAATAAAAACATGTGATGGAGAGAGAGGGCTGTGTTTGAGGCACTTGGCTTCTGAAGCTCAGGCATTATCTCTTGCTCAAAGCTGTGCCTCAAGGCATAATCCAGTCATATGTATTTAATTAAGGCTTTAAACTACTATTGCCCTGATAAAAGCAAAGAGCTGATGGTTCACAGACATCTGCTCTATTTAGAGACAGTTAACTTGAGACAGACATAATGCCTGGAAGCCTAAAGGATACACTGCAGTGGGGCCAGTCGATAAGTGGCTGCACAGTGAATAGAGGAGCGGGGTCCCCAGCTCTGTCTGTCCCTCCTCTTTGGACGGTCTCTGCATTATTGTATACTTTTGATTTTATACCTTTCCCTGTCATCTGTGAGTTGCCTCTCAGTGCCTCTGCTCACACTCAGAGTGAAGTTTGGGGTTGTCAGTGTTTCTCTGTATTTATTTTCTGCCTGTCTTTGTTGTGGTTTAATACATATTGGTGTAACTGAGAACACAAGCCCTGTATCTGCAGCTCAGATTGCTTTCCTGAATATGCCAGTGACTCTAATGTAGTTCAGGGGCCACTAATCATAGAATCATAGAATGGATTGGGTTGGAGAAGACCTCCGAGATCATCCAGTCCAACTCCCTCTGGAAAGAATTTTTTTCTGATCTCCAACATCAATTTCCCCTGGCAGAGCTTGAGCCTGTGCCCCCTTGTCCTATTGCTGAGTGCCTGGGAGAAGAGACCAACCCCCACCTGGCCAGAACTTCCCTTCAGGCAGTTCTAGACAGTGCTGAGGTCACCTCTGAGCCTCCTCTTCTCCAGGCTAAACACCCCCAGCTCCCTCAGCCTCTCCCCACAGCACTTGTGCTCCAGTCCCTTCTCCAGCCTTGTTGCTCTTCTCTGGCCCCACTCCAGCCCCTCAATCTCTTTCCTGAACTGAGGGGCCCAGAACTGAACACAACACTCAAGGTGTGGCCTCCCCAAGGCAGAGTCCAGGGAAAGGGTCACTGCCCTGGGCCTGCTGGCCACACTATTTTTGATCCAGGCCAGGATCCCATTGGCCTTCTTGGCCACCTGGGCACACTGTTGGCTCCTGTTGAGCTTCCTGTCAATTGGTACCCCCAGGTCCCTTTCTGCCTGGCTGCTCTCCAGCCAGTGAAACACGTGGCTTTCTGCATGTGGGGTACAAAGGACTCATTTCCACTATACTGGAGGCATAGGGATTTTTTTCTCTGCTATTCAATTTTAGTAAAGAAATGTTTGGTCCATTGTAACCAAGGTGATGAGCCATTTTAAAGTTGAAGGGTTATTTAAGAACTTCATCTGTTGTAATTGTTGCAGTTCAGAAGTAATTTTAGATCATGTCCCTCATAAATAGATGAACTGTGTGTTTGGTTTTGCCTGCAGTGTTGATTTTCATGTAGTGTGCATGAGTGCTAAGGATCAGAGAGCAAACTCTAGGCATGTTTTTCAGTCACTATGGACTCAACTATCACACAGTTAAAAGTGCTTTGATGACTGCAAGTTTTTATCAAATAAATTGCTCACTTGCTGATGCTCTTGGTGAAAAACTCATCGTCAGGCTGATTTACATAAAAACATTAGACCGCCTGTAGGCTCTGGAATTTCATTAAAGTCTCATTTTTAGTGCAGCCCTTACAATTTGCTGTTTGCCATGACTAAAATGTCTCCTCAAACAGCTCCCCCTTGTCCTGATGAAAGCCAGGTAAAAGTTGTTACAACCCCACCATTCCCAACTTTTATTCCTCCAGGTTGGTGCCTATCAGTCATTTCTTTACAAGAATCCATAAAGGCAGAGCAGGCAGAATCACAGCTGGGGCTGATTGTAAATGAACAGATAAAATCCTTGCCTGCTCTGGGCTGAATCCTGCTGTCTTTATGAACAGGGAAGAAATAGTTCTGTTGGTTTAGATGGGAGGAGAGCTGACTCAGTGCCAGCAATGGTATGGTTGAGTCCTTGTCCACCTCTGCCCCTGGTCCCCCTACTCACCTCCCATCTGAAGATAATTTTAGGAGGAAGTTATGATTTTCAAGGGTGTGAGCTGTCTGAGCACCCCAAAGTTCAAGTCCATTACTCATGTTATGCAGTAAGATCTAAGGAGTGGGGTAATAGTTGGAGGAAACGTGCCAGCACAATCTGCAGGTTCTGTTCCTAACTACAGAAGGGCTGCAACACCTTGTTATTAAAGACATTCAGTGTCTTTAACTACTCTGGGCGCTCTCATCCTTCCCCTGACCATCCCTCTGAGGGGGATCTGTTTGACCTGCTCTCCTCTGCCTCACTCCCCCTGTCTCAACTCCTGTCAGTCTAAATGCCAGTTTGCTGGGCACCTTGGCACACTCCTCTGCCCATGATGAGCGGGACTATCATGAAGCCACTGGATGGCTTCAGATTTCAATGCATTCCACCCTCTGCCTGTCTGGTGAGGATTTTAGCCATCAGACTGCCCTTAAATGCCATTGCCACCTGTCTAACTGGGAGCTTGGCTGCAGAGCCCCTGTATGTGCCTTGTGTCCCCATCCTGAAGGCACCTGGCAGCGCTCATTTGGTGTGGCAAGACTGAAACTGCCCTGCTGCACCAAAATCACAGGTTTTTTTCCTTCCCCATCTTACCTGTTTTTCTCCTGACTGCTGTTTCCTCACCTGATGCTCTTAATCCCCCCCAGCTGCTTCCATCTCTTCCTTCAGTGGGGGCAAACTGGCAGTGGATTCATGTTCTCCTCTTGCATGCCCTTGGCACAGTGGGGAGATATCCAGGGACACACAGTCCTCCTGCTTCCAGCCATGGCAGAGCCAGGAAGAGTTAATCTGTGTTGGAGGAAGAGCCTGTCTTATTGCCAGTCTGGAACATGCTCAGCACAGCTGGGGTTTCCTGGGCTTTTAGGTGGTAAAGTCAAAGATGTCTCAAATGAGCTTTATCAAACCGAATTTTTTGGAGAGGCTTGTAAGTTTGATGACTTTTCATGTACTTTTACAAGAACACCAGGAGATACATGCTTGGTAGAATGACTTCTCCACATTAACTTGGGGGTTAAAAGGAAAGGTGGGCTGCAGAAATCTTTTATGTGTAAAAGCCCCATGTTTTTCCCTTACCCTCAGCTACAAATTTCTCAATAAGGTTTTCTTGCTGTGCATCTCTGTAGATCTGAGGCAGACATTCAGCACAAAAAAAATTATTCCAAATGTATGAATCCTTGGAAATGTATAAGCATCTGAAAGCAAGGGTTATAATGAAAAATTTCAAGCAACTTTAGTAATCAGCAATGCTGGATGTACTGCCTGTAAGGAGAACTATATGAAAGTGC
Organism: Pithys albifrons albifrons; assembly: GCF_047495875.1. Classification (NCBI taxonomy): domain Eukaryota; kingdom Metazoa; phylum Chordata; class Aves; order Passeriformes; family Thamnophilidae; genus Pithys; species Pithys albifrons. Next base: position 53,005,728 of record NC_092464.1, read on the forward strand.
TGGGATGTGTAAGCACACACACATCCATTCCAGCTGCTGGCATTCTTCACTAATGAATCCTGCCAGTGAGACACTCTTTCTGAGGGTAGCACATAAGCAACAGCCTATTGAAATTAGATCTGTGTGTTCTTCCTGAATAGCAGCTTTCAGAGACACTTTGTTCTATCTCTCCTGCAGTAGAAACTTCTGGATACTTTTATTTTCCTGAAGCAGAAATGGGGTGTGATTTTTTTGTCTGCCTTATGGTCGGGAGTGCACCCCTGGAAAATGTGATGGTGCAGTTGTGGGTGAGCAGGTGGGTGTCACTCTGTGTGGGCAGCACAGTAAGAGAGGGGGATTATAGACTCAAATTCTGTGGAGCACAGAGCTGGAAACACTGAGGGCTCAAGCAGGAGAAGTCAGCACAGAAGAGGGTGGGCCACTGAATGTGAGGATTTGTTACTACACATTACTTGTTAGTGTGCTAATTTACTGTACTGCCCTTGTGGTGATTGGAGACGGGTATCTGCTGAATCAAATTATCAAGCACAGGAAGTAAAAGTGAAAGTCAATAATGGAGAGTATCTGCAGATCTCACAAATAGCAACAGAACAAAGAATCAGTGGTGTAATAAATGATAATAATCATTTCTCCTGTTACAAAGGATGTAACTCAGCCCTCAATGCACAGCCCTTGAGAAGCAACAACAGTCTGTAGCAACAGCTTCTGAAGATGAAAAAAAATGCTAAGATCGTCTGATCTGTTCTTCAAACATCAGTTACAGCTACAAATACTCAGTTGTTTAAAACTTGGTTGTAATAATGCCAAGGTCATGTGTTCAATCCCCTGTGTGGGCCATTGACTTAAGAGTTGGACTCGATGATCCTTGTGGGTCCCTTTCAACTCAGAACAGTCTGTGATCTAAATACTGCAACACATTATTGGTGCAGAGTTAAGGCTGTTTGAATTAAGGTTCTAACTGCGTTTCTGTATCTTGACAAGTTTGTGGTTTTGGCTGAAGTTGAATCTTGATTAGAAATTTTCTGAGTGTTCTACTGCTTGTTTCTGAGCTATTGCAGTTTCTTTGCCAAATTATTGATACACACAGGTCAGCCTTAATTCTTGCTCCAGGCATTCTTTTGTTTCTTGCAGGTAGCATTATAACTATCTGAAAAGTTGGACTTGAAAATCTCAGCTCTCCCAGTTTCTCCAAAGAAGTCTCTTAAGTGTTTTATGTTTTAGAGCAGGGCAAGGAAAAAGCCATCAGGAAATCAGATGGAATTTTGCAGCAGGGATTAAAACAAGATGTCGTTTAGGCCTTGTTTGGTTTTTAAACTGTTGGTTGTCTAAAAACTGAGGCACAGTGAGTCGTAGGTGGCTGTGACACTGAACAAACCCTGTGAGCTGATGCACTTTGCAGCCTGAGGAGACACACAGTGCAGAGGTGGCTGAGCAGCAAACCAGCCTGATGGCTGCAGTGTCACCCTTGCATGTGGTGGTGGCACCAGCCAGCTCCCAGAAGAGGCAGTTTGTGTGATACAGCACAAGAAATAAGAGTTGTTGTTTGCCTGGACCAGCAGGAACAGGACCATGTATCAATGCTATAAATACAAATTAGATCTGCCAGTAATAACCTTACCTCTTATCTTCATTAGGAGTCCTAATTCTTTGCTGACAGGGCAGGTACGGTATTGTGAGAAATTACCTGAATTTATCTGAAAGCTGTTGATGCTTAGGGAGAGGCTCATGCTGCTGCAGAAAGGCTGGGTTTTAGCTCTTTTTGTGTTGCACAGTTTCCCTGCTCCAGTGATGTTCCAAAGCAGGAGATGGGCGCTGGAGGCAGCAGCAGTTGGAGAGCAGAGCTTGGCCATGGGAGGTGGACACGAGGTGTTCTTGCACACCGGGTTTCACTGGTGACACAGCTCCTACATGGTGCTCTGTGCTGCCCCAAGGTCTCACTGAGGTTCAGGTTTAGCCTGGAGAAGAGGAGGCTCAGAGGTGACCTCAGCACTGTCTAGAACTACCTGAAGGGAAGATCCAGCCAGACCTCTGAGATCATCAAGTCCAACCCCTGGTCCAACTCCAGTCCCTTTACCAGATCGTGGCACTCAGTGCCAAGGCCAATCTCAGGTTAAAAACCTCCAGGGATGGGGAATCCACCCCCTCTCTGGGCAGCCCATTCCAATGCCTGAGCACTCTCTCTGCAAAGAATTTGTTTCTGATCTCCAACTTCAATTTCTCCTGGCAGAGCTTGAGCCTGTGCCCCCTTGTCCTATTGCTGAGTGCCTGGGAGAAGAGACCAACCCCCACCTGGTCTTTCATTTCTGTTTTGTCTTGCCATTGTGATTCCTTGTCCTGGTTGGTTTTTTTTCCCTATGCCTCTCCCGAGTTTCCCTGCTGTATTCAACCAGTTCTCCCCCCTTTTGACTCAGTCTTCCCTTTGACACGTTCTGTCTCCAGAGATCACCTTTAATTCGAGATGGTCCCACAGGGGTTTGATTGTAGCACAGCATCATATGTTTGTTTTTTCCACTTCTGGCTCCTCTCTAGGGAAAGCTTTATGACTCAGAACTTAATTGCTTCACTGTCTGATTTGGTTCACTTGGTTCCCACCTACTTACCAGACACGGCTACCTTTTCATTACTGCTTTTGACACCTCTCATTTTTTATGCACAATGTTTGCCCAAAAGAGCAACAACAGCTCTTTTGGTAATAGATTGGATTGATCACAAGTGACTCAGTTGTTAAGATTGGCATTACTTCCCTGAGAGGTTTTTTCAGCTCTGGGAAATGCTTAGCTAATGACTAGTCACCTCAGCTATTTAATTGAAACAAAAAGTATCATGGGAGTAAATAACAACAAGCTTGTGGAAGTGCCCGAGGTGTGTCACACACTCCTGTCAAACACCTGCTGATGCTTCCTGCCTCCCCCAAAGAATATAATTTAGTTTTCCTTGAAATCCTTATTAGGATGTCCTGGCTTTTGGTTTATTTTTCTTTTGGTTTAACAAGGGAAACTCTGTGACCCTGGCAGAGTGGGGGTTTTATATTTGATAGAGAAAATCCACCTTTCTGTGAAAGTGAAGCCTCTGACTTCAGTTGGGCCTTAGGAAGGCAGGAGCAGAAGATTATCAGAGCAAGTGAACTTTTGGGAAGACACTGAGAGCAGTTTTGACTGTGAAGAAATGAGAAACATGAGTAGGAATGGAATTATTTTCAAGGGAAAGGGTATGAAATAAAGTAACAGGAGTAATAACACTGACAGGATAGTGGCTGGATGATGGAAAGTAAGACACCTCTTGGAGACTTTCAACCTTCAGTAATTCCAGCTGCAATTCATCAGCAGACCCTACTAGATTTTATCTCCTCTGGCTTAGGTTTATTGGGGTGTTTTCAGAGGGTGATTGCAGAGGCAGAGTAAACTACTGCCACAAAGAGTAATGCTCAGATGGTAAATTAATTTTCCAGTTAATTTGCACAACTGATTTGGTAACTGAGATAACTCAGGGCTTTGACAGAGAAATCATTTTTGTGAAATGAACTTTTTTTCTTGTGAGAGGGATGAAGATCTGTGTCAGAGTTTCTCTGGTCCAAGTCAAACTTCTCAGTGCTTCCCTCTGAATGAGGAATGAGGACTCTGAGGTGTCCTTTTCCCCCCTCACTTTATATACTGAGCATGATGTTATACAGTGTGGAATATCCCTCTGGTTAGTTGGAGTCCCCTCTCCCATGTGTCTCCTCCCAGTTTTCCATGCACCACCACCAGTGTGGCAGTAGGAAAGGCAGAAAGTGCCTTGGCTCTATTGTAAGCCCTGCTCAGGAATAACAACAACATCTCTGTGTTACCATCTGTGTTCAGTACAAATGGAAAACACAGCTCCATAGTGGCCACTGTGAAGAAAATGAACTCTGCTCCAGCCAAAAGCAGCACAAATGGAGATCCCCAGCCTGGGGTAAGGGGAGTGCAGTGCTGTTTTGCTCTGGATCCATTAGAATTGCTGAGGAGGAGGGGGGTTGTCAATGGGCAGGAGTATTTCTGAGCATCGTTAGACACATAATCATAGAATGGATTGGGTTGGAAAAGACCTCAGAGATCAAGTCCAACCCTTGGTCCAACTCCAGTCCCTTTACCAGATCATGGCACTCAGTGCCATGGCCAATCTCACCTTAAAAACCTCCAGGGATGAGGAATCCAGCTCCTCTCTGGGCAGCCCATTCCACATCTCACCTCTTGGAAGATTTACCAACCTCACTGCCATGTTTGCTAATTGAAAGAAGAATTTAACCTCATTACTTTCTGACTTTAACATCATAACTTCCTTACAGGAGCTGGGGGATGCTGCTCATAATTAGAGATGAAAATAACAGTTGGCACACATTTATTTATAGCTGGGGATTAACTGGATGTCACTTGCTCCCTCCCTGTGCACTGTGCCATGTAGTGAGGGCAGCAGGGCAGAGCTAAATGGTTTCCTTTATTCCAGAACAAGCGAATCTACAAGGCTACAATGCGAACATCTTTGTAAGTGTGTGTGATTTACAAATGCCAGCTGGATAACATTCAGGTTAATTTATATCCCAGCCTCACCTATCCTTCTGTTCCTCTGCAGAGGCAGCGGTGCCAGGCCAGCAAATGTCTGCATCTGTTTTGCAAACATCTCAGAGGTGACTCAGGAATGCAAGAGCAATTTTCATATGGTTTAAAATGTTGGGATTCTGTTGCAGTGAAATATACTGCCCTGATGATGTTATTTGTAAAGAATGGCTCCTGGCCAGAAAATACCCAACTAGGGTCTTCAGGGAACTTTTTCACATAAAGGAACTGTAAATAATTTTGCAAGCTTTGCACTTGGTAAAAGTTTTATCTCTCTGTAGAAAATGGACATTTTCCTGATATTTACAATCTGAAAATGACATGAGCAAAAGGGAGAGGGAGGAACCCAGGAAAACAGAGTGTTGTTCCCTTTGCTTTTAGGGCAATTTCTCCACCTGCAAAAGCCTCTCTAAGATTTTTTTGCTCTCAGATCTGTTCCCTGAATGAAACCTTTGACATGCATTAATCACCACCTCAACTCCTGTCTGACGAATCACAGACTATTCTGAGTTGGAAGGCACCCACAAGGATCATAGAGTCCAACTCTTAAGTCAATGGCCACACAGGGGATTGAACCCATGACCTTGGCATTATTACAACCAAGTTTTAACCAACTGAGCTAATGACTCCCCCCTTGCCACTGCTCTGGGTTGGGTGTGACACTCGTGTCACTCTGAGTTGCTTTCCTATGTGAGGGCACTCTGGTTGCCAATTGAATTGGAAATAGTGGTGGTGTGAAACTAAGAGGAGCCTTCAACACCCTCGGGGTTCTTTCCAGATACATATTCAGCTATCTTAGTGATCCTTTGTCCTTGAAGGTGGTTCTAATACCCAGATTGGTGTATTCTTTCCTTCTGTTCTCTCTGTCTAATACTTGGTTTAATTAAATGGATTCTTTTAAGCCATGGTTTTCCAATGTACATGGTAACTGATTTCCTCCTTGTCAACCTAAGAGTAGATTTCCCGCTGTGGGGTCTGAACATTGTCATGCAGGCTGGTACCTGAAGTATTTTATTAACTACACAAGGTAATAAAAATAGAAATTAAAAATTAAGGAAAAAAGCTTCTCTTTATTCTAGCTCTCAATGTTCCATGTAAACTGTAGCTAAAATTCTCCAGGGGAGAGGAAAATTAAGATTTGAATAATTGGTGAGAACTGCATGTTTTAGCTATTGTGATATCCTCAGCTTTTGCTGTGCTCTCAGCGAGTAAATGAGTGAGCTGCTGAGCTGTTAAAAGTCCTGTAGAGAAAACTGCAACATGAAAATTCAATCTGGACTTGCAGTTTTTCAGTCCCACAGGCTCATCCAGATTTTTTTTGCTGCCAGAGGGAAACAACTGCTGCTCCCAGGTGCAACAGCAGCGTCGCTTGCTCAGCTGCACTGACACCTCAAGCAAACCTCTTGAATTTGCAGAGGATTTTGGGGGCATGGCTGTGGATTGAAGCCCAGGCTGAGCCCCACCAGCCCCTGTGGAGGTGCTGGAGGACTCTGTAGCTGTGGATTGAAGCCCAGGCTGAGCCCCATCAGCCCCTGTGGAGGTGCTGGAGGACTCTGTAGCTGTGGATTGAAGCCCAGGCTGAGCCCCACCAGCCCCTGTGGAGGTGCTGGAGGACTCTGTAGCTGTGGATTGAAGCCCAGGCTGAGCCCCACCAGCCCTTGTGGAGGTGCTGTAGCTGTGAATTGAAGCCCAGGCTGAGCCCCACAAGCCCCTGTGGAGATGCTTGAGGACTCTGTAGCTGTGGATTGAAGCCCAGGCTGAGCCCCACCAGCCCCTGTGGAGGTGCTGGAGGACTCTGTAGCCTGCTCTGGTGCCTGTGAAGTGCTGTGAGCTGGATGGGGCTCATGTGCACATCTGTGCATGGAGTGGGAGAGGTGTATGTTGTGATGCAGGAAGGATTTTTGAGTTTCACATTTTATGGACTTTAAGAACATAGTAGCTGTAGCAAAATGTGTTAATATTTCTAGCAGCTTGAGTTTCATGTCTTCCTATCACTTCCCCTGTCCCAGGACAGTGAACTCAAATTCCTTTAGCTGTTCAGTCTTTTTTTCAAGGTAGAAGAATATCAAAAGGAGACATAAACATGGGGCAGAGTGACCCAGAAGTCAGAACACTGGAAGAACTCCAGGAGCATGAGGAAAAGGAGGACTGATGAAGAGGAGGTCTCAGTGACCCCAGACTCAAATCCTGAGGGGGTGGGACCAATGCAGGAAAAAGGTTGATCTGGAAATGTGTAAAGTGATGATGGAATAGATCATATTATAGAAGCCATGCAAATTAGAGTTTGCCCATGTGTATGCCAATGTATTCCTGGGTGAGCTCAGTGCTCATTAAAGTCACTGCCCTCTCATGTCCTACCAAAATTTGGCTTGGAGTCTTTCTTACAGAATTTTCAGGCATCGGTTGTCACCAGTGAGCAGGAATGTGCCCCTGGTGGTCTGATGAGGAGTGAGCTGTGGGGATGAGGAATGGGGTGGCAGATGGACTGCGTGTTCCTGCAGCACTGAGAGCCCACCTGGAAGCACCTCCAGCTGCTTTGGCAACTTCAGCTCTTTGGTTTTCATTTCCCAAGCCACAAGTGAAAGCTGAGAGGGCTTTGCATCTCTAAAATTATTTTGTCTTTCAAAAAAAACCAGAATTTTTTTAAATTTTTCCTCCTGTATAGACATCAGTGTAAGCAACCCCAGTCTATGTTTTTGAGGGTTTCTGTAACTTTTCACATCTCCAAGTTCTGCTTCCACCTGGAGCACTGCACAGTTGTTTCTTGTATCTACCAAACAATAGATCACAGTCCCAGAATCTGTGGCAAAGTCCCAGCTCTTAATGTTGCATAATCTTTTGTCACAGCTGCAGTGATTTAGCTTATTTTCTTACTGAGATAAAAACTGCAATGCAATTTGTGTGTTAAAACACATAATTGGCATTTCTTTATTAGTTTCCTACATACTTCCAATTCACACCTATTTGTTCTTACAGACCAATAGAGAAGTTGGATGAAACTCTTTCCTTCTTGTAGCGCACAGAGAAGTGGGTTATGAAGGGATGATTTGTAAGAAGCTGTTTTCACTTATATTCCTTGATACAGTCTTTGAAATGAGTTTCCCTCTCTTAATATTGTTTATTTGAATGTCAGTGTTCAAAATAGTGATCTTTCCTGTGTTCCTTTCCTAATCTAAGTATTTGGAAGTACACTGAGGAGGGGTCTGTGGTACTCCAGTGTTTCTGAAAAATGCCTTAAGGTCATAACTGACTGAGAGTTAATCTGTGGAGAGCTACATCCTCACCCTGACCAAGGCCAGAGCAAACTGGCACAGCCAAAGCTGTCAGTGTGAGCAGCTGTGCATTCTCATTGTCCTCAGAAAGCTTCCCCCTTCCTTTGCACGTTACTGTTTGGGATGTCTGAACAAGGAGGGCTTATCTGTTGCTACTTTTTGTCTTCCTAATGTAGCTGAAATATGCTGATGAGGTGCTCCACGGTCTGTCTGTGGTAACTGCTGCTCAGAAGAGGTTTGAGTTTGAACTGTTTTAACCCTCAGGAACCAAACTCTTTATTTCACTCTGGCAAAGGGGCAGATCAGAGGCAGGAGGTGCCCTGTGATGCCAGACAGACAGAATGAACCACTCAGAATTCAACTGCTTGCCACTCTTGTGCCTGTGAGATGCAAGGGATCACTCAGCTTCTCCCTGGCAGCTCTTCTAATCTTAAATAATTTGTTTTGTTTTGTTTGTTTTTTTAGCTGAAACAAAGATCTGCTTCAAATACTACCATGGTGTGAGTGGGGCCCTGCGAGCCACGACTCCAAGTGTCACGGTGAAAAACAACGCAGCTCCTGTAAGTTATCCAGCACTTCAGTTTTGCCATGGATGTCCCCCCTTTAGCACTGTGCTGTGCCTTGCTGGGTGCACTTTCTCTTCTAAACTGAACATCAGATTTGCTCTTCAGTGGTGCAGAAATGTGTAGCCTTTCAGTGAAGATGTGGGTTTGTGTGCCAGGAGGATGCAGGTTTGGGTCTATCTCTGTCAGAGGTAACCTCTCTGATCTGGGGCAAGTCCCACACCCAAGCTGCATCCCCTTCTGTAAAGTTACCTTCTCTCTGCTGGGTGTTGGGAGGTTTGAGTGATACCTCTGGAGGGTTTGGGATCCTTGAGTGGTAAATACAGTCCAGAAGAGGGAAAAGACTTTCCTGTTTTAAGGTGCTTTTTTTCAAAATGGAGCCATGAGCATGTTCACAGCAGTGCTGCTGAGTTCCAGGAACAGCCACTCTGTGACATGCTCCCACCAGTGGTAAGAAGTGGGCACTCAGGACCTGATCTATCAAAGGACTGAACATCATTTTTGGCAAATTGAGACTTCACTGAGAGCAGTGTTGATTTGCTAGAGCTTAGCAAAGCTTTGTGGCTCAAATGGATCTAAAAAGCTGCTGTATGTCTTGCCTGGTATTGGAAAATTTCATCACCTGAGACTGAAATGTTTTTAGAAGCCTGAAGAGAGACTTGATGACCTCCAAAGCTTGTCTGGCCTTGCTGAAAGTGTTTCAGTGCCTGCCAGGCTTGGCAGAGACCTGCATAAGCTGAGGAGTTGCAGTCCAACCAGCAAGAGAAAAGGGCAGGCTCAGATATCATGTAGTCTGGAAGATGGTTTCAGGGAAGAACTGTGTTACCTGAGGGGGTGGTATGTAGGATTCAGTGGACGTGACTGAAGATTGAATTTTTAACCTTTATTTTGGTATGGTGGGTGGTTTTTTTGGTGGTGGTGGTGATTTTTTTGGCTGGTTGGCTGGCTGTTGTTTTGGTTTGTTGTGGGGTTTTTTTAAACAACCTGGAATTAATATTTCTAGAATGGCTGAACAGTCTCTCATGCTGTGCATTGGCTGCATCTGATTCCACCAGGGCCAAGAAGGATTAATTTTTCACCCTTGAGCCATGGCAAGACTTTGGGTTTCTTCTTTGCTTTCTTTTGATACACACAATCCTGCAATGTGGATGCTGGGTTGGGTAGGGGCTGCTGGCACATCCATTCCTGAAGGATTTATTCCTGAAAAAAGCCATTCATGTGTCGTTGTGCCTTTTTGACATGCTCATGATGAAGCCTTTCATCAGTTTTAGAGCCTGGAGAGTTTCCTTCAGCTGTCTCAGAGGAACATTATGATGTGGCCTTGGATATCTTCATTGTGTGGGAGTAAAAGTTCTGCAGAAGTTCTTTTTAGTTTTAGTGAGTCATGTGTTGTTGACTCAAGACTTGCTGGTAATTTCCCAGTTGTTATTAATCTGAGGGGGACAATCCATGCTGTTGATTTAGTCCCAGTCTTCTCGAAAGGTAAACCAGCCAAACAAGGCAATAAATACCAGTAGGCTGGGAGGTTAGAATAGTTTTTCTGTGTTATTGACATCTTAGGCCCGAGTTGGAACCAATTAAGCCAATTTTCATGCCTAGTATGGAAGGGTTACTCGTTTGTTAAGTGTCAGCAGTGTGTATGGAGTTGGTAAAAGAATGTCTGAGGACTCGTGCCCTTGGAATGTACAAATATGTCATCTCCAAGTTCTTCAGCTGAGGCCTTTACATACGTATGTCTGAGGAAACAAAGCAGCCATTCACTTCAGCTGAGCAAGACTGGTGTTTAAAAGAAAATCCTCTTTGTGCAGTACTCATGGTCTTCCACAGAAATCTGATGAGAACCACCTATTACGACCTTTAGTTGAGTATACTGTATGTGACTGAAAAATAAAATACATTTAAAAGTGGTGTCAGATAACAGTTTTGTTAGAGGGCCAAACCAGTGTCCTTGGAAATAGCATTCTTTATCTATCATATTCTAATTTTTCCCTGCCTTTCTGGGTTGCAAAAGAGGTTTCCTGCAGGCCAAAGAGGGCAGCAGCATTGTAGGTGCAGCATCTTTTCCTCTGTTGTTTTCTCCTCATAGTTTTACTGCATGACTTACTTGGTGCATTGTAAGGCAAGAACTAAAGTGAAGACAACAAAGGCAAAGGAATGGCAGCAAAGGTTATGCAAACATGAATCTGAATAGACCCTTCTCTATCACAGAACCATAGAATGGATTGGGCTGGAAAAGACGTCCGAGATCATCGAGTCCAACCCTTGGTCCAACTCCAGTCCCTTTACCAGATCATGGCACTCAGTGCCACGGCCAATCTCAAACCTCCAGGGATGGGGAATCCACCCCCTCTCTGGGCAGCCCATTCCAATGTCTGAGCACTCTCTCTGGAAAGAATTTTTTTCTGCTCTCCAACTTCAATTTCCCCTGGCAGAGCTTGAGCCCATCGTGCCCCCTTGTCCTATTGCTGAGTGCCTGGGAGAAGAGACCAACCCCCACCTGGCCAGAACTTCCCTTCAGGTAGTTCTAGACAGTGCTGAGGTCACCTCTGAGCCTCCTCTTCTCCAGGCTAAACACCCCCAGCTCCCTCAGCCTCTCCCCACAGCACTTGTGCTCCAGTCCCTTCTCCAGCCTTGTTGCTCTTCTCTGGACCTGCTCCAGCCCCTCAATCTCTTTCCTGAACTGAGGAGTGAAATCCCAAAATTAACTTCTCTATCCATTTTAACACATATTTTTCCTAAATGCTGACTTGGAGCAACGATTGGGAATTCTTACCCGAAGGAAGCTGCAGGTATTCTAGTTTGCGTTTTACTACGCTTGCCCATCTTCAGTGAGAGAGTAGATGCACAGCTTTCCCTCTCTGTGTTGCTGGGTCCCTTCCCATCCCTCTGCAGTGCCTCCCCAGTGATGTACTCTGGGGGGGCAGCCCCATCTCTTTGTTGTTTTTCTGTGTCTTGCATCATAAGCTGAGCACAGATGAGCAGCACCTTGTTTTATTTTCCTCCATTCTTCTGTGTGGTCAGTCCAGGGCCATGACAGTCCAGTGCCATCCATGCCCATGGCTCATCTGAGGGCCCTGAGGCTTCTTACCCTAGTGAGACTTTGCACACAGGGCCCTTCTTGATGGAATAGGATGCATCAAATTCCTGGGTTGTTTTCGTTGCTCCAGTGATTCAAGCACTGCCCCAGGCTCCCAGGCATGGCATTTCTTACTGAGCCAGCAAAAACTGTGGTCTTTTACAGACTCACAGGCTATTCTGAGTTGGAAGGGACCCACAAGGATCAACCAACTCTTAAGTCAGTGGCCCACATAGGAGATTGAACCCATGACCTTGGCATTATTACAACCAAGTTTTAACCAGCTGAGCCAATCTCATCCAGCTGCTGGGCCTGAGTGCAGAGGGGGGCTCTGCAGCTCAGAGGAAACTGCCTTCAGGTGCTGGGGCAGGTTCCTGCACATCCTTTCTGCTGGAAGAAGGGATCCTGTGGTCTGTGCTTAGAAATTTTCCCTCTATTGCAGTCAGTAGAAGTTTTAGCAGTGGCTGAGGGACATAAATGTGTTACAGGAAATAGTTTTGCTGGCAAAAAGTCTCATTAGGGATCCTGCTGTGGGTGTAGAGGCTGGTGTTTGTTGAAAAGATGGTTGCCTTGGACCAAAGAGAATTTTGCCATTGTAGTGACAGCATCACAAATCCACTGGAATGAGGCTTTCTCTGTTTGACACAACAAACCTTTTCATTTGGCACAGCTTAGGAGAAGGACCCAGAGCAGGTGTCCTTTGAGGAGCAGCATTTGGGGACAGGTGACCTTCTGGGGACAGCGTTTTCACTGGTAGCACAAATTCATCTGCAGCTGATGCCAGAGCCACCCAAATGGGTGCTGTGTGAGCATGGCAGGGGCTTGGTGTGCCCTGTGCTGCCTGTCAGGAGACCTGCCAGCACTGGAAACCAGCAGGATCCCAACGCTGCAGTTTCAAACAACAACAGCAGTGACAGCAGAACCCTCCACTGTCTGTCTGACTGCAGGTTGCTGCAGCTGGAAAGGGAAAAGAAGCTCCAAGCAGTCACGCTGGGGGCTGTGAGCAGCTCTAACTGGCAGTGGAAAGGAATCCTGGCAGTGGAAAGGAATCCTGCTTCCAAAGGGGAGGAAAGTTGCTGTGTTAGTTGGGTGTCTTTGTACAGCACCAGTGGTGCTTTAGGCTGAGTAGAATCTCACGTTTCTCATCCTGCGAATGTTCTGCTCCATTTGAGTTTCTCTCCTCACGCTGTAACCCAGTTCCCAGCCCTCCCTCCCCTGCTGATCAGGGTGCCCTGCAGTGGGTTTGTCGTGAAAAGTCCTGTCACATTTTATCGCCAGTGAATCATCAAGCTTGAATATCTGGGAACGAAGGGCTGTGCTCTTTGGCCAATTCATACATGGCAGGAGCATAAATGTGAATTTGGAGCAGCAGATAGGCCTGAGGGTAATGGCAGTAAAGCAGAACACCTGCAATTCTGGAAAAAAAAAGGAAAAAAACCCCAAATGTTCTGACTACTTTCTTTTTTCCTGGACTAGAATCATAGAATGAATCAATTGGGCTGGAAAAGACCTCCAAGATCATCGAGTCCAACCCTTGGTCCAACTCCAGTCCCTTTACCAGATCATGGCACTCAGTGCCATGGCCAAGCTCAGGTTAAAAACCTCCAGGGATGGTGAATCCATCCCCTCTCTGGGCAGCCCATCCCAATGCCTGAGCACTCTCTCTGCAAAGAATTTTTTTTTAGAGGAAAGCAGTGTTGCTTGTGCACAGGAGTTTATACTACTACAGTATAAACATTACCATGGTGTGGATGAGCAAACAGTTTCTGAGCAGAAAAGAACATTTTTACAACATCTGGAATGTTCCTCTATTTGTTACTATTCATTTATTCCTGATTTTGTTACCGCTGATCCATCTTTACATGAGACATTATTGTAGGAAAAAATACAGGTTACAGCAATTAATTCTAGCAGTAGGAAAGTGTCATTTTGCTGATACGAAAATGATTTAACCTGAACATGGTTTTCTTGCAGTAAAATAAAGCTGGCATGAGAATAGCATACAGAATGCAGAAGGAGAGCCTTTTCCCGTAAGAGTTTATAGCCTAAAAAGATAAATTGGGTACATCACAATTAAAAGATGGTAAGTGGAGAATCAATGCTTTAGCCTCAGGACAAATGTCTTCACTAAATTGGGAGCATTCACTGGCTGTGTATTTGATGCAAAGAATCTCTGGGGCTTCATGCCACAGTTTCTGTCTCATAGATCGTGGTGACACTCATCAAACACATTTAGCGTGGGGAAAGCTCTGGAAATTGGAGCTGATTATTGAGAGACCTTCCCTGTGCTGTGTTTGTGTGGAAGTGCTGCCTCAGCTGGGTTTCCACAGCAGGAATTGCTGCTTGAGGAGCTGCTGCCATTTGGTGGTGGCTGATCATTGCTGAGGACTCCCTGCTATAAATATTTGCATTGTGTGCGGTCCCATCAGAGCGTGGGCTGCCAAGGAGTGCCTGGGAATGAAGCATTCTGCCTCATTTCCAGGGGGTTTGAGGAGGGAGTGTGTGCACCTACAGCTTTATCTCTCATTCTGTCTTGAAGGCTGCGTTTAAAAATCTCACCTTTGCCTTTTCCACTTCTCATGACCAGTTCTGTGATAGGTGAGTTTTGAAACTCTGCTTGTTTCTGGGACATCGCTGCAGAATGAATCCTCACAGTCTGATTCTGAGTGTAGGGATCACTGTGCTTCAAGAAACAGTGGATAAAGAGGGAACAGAAGCTTCTAGTGGCTTCTGCAGTCTTCAGCAATTGAGGTTAAGAAAAAAGTTTACGGAAAATGCAACCTCAGGCTGCTGCAATTAATCACAGCAAAGAATGCAAACCAGGTACATCTTGAACAAGTGTAAGCGCTGTACCTTGGAGGGGTCAGAAGTTCCAGGGAGACAAGCAGCACTTCTCTGGAAGATCTGGAGATGCTGAGGTGACTGGATATTTGTCAGGAACGAACAAGAGAATCCCCTTTGCTTATCTTGAGATGAGGAGTAGCCAGAGCTCCCCCAGCTGCAGCTGCCTCCAAATACAAGACAAGGAATAGCATTGTTCATACCACCTATATTCTATCCATCCCTGTATATATATATCTTTTCTTTTCCCTATTACCTGAAAAGGAGATTAAGTCATTTAGAAATGAATAAAATCAAAGCCAAATGAGCAGGGGAAATGACTGGAATTACTTAGTTGGAGGGAAGCGTGGATTCCAGCAGTCAAATAAGAAATGCTGTCTGGCAGGGTACAGTCCTTTTCCAAGAGAGAATACATAGGCTAAAAACAATTGCTGAGAGAGGGTGATTCCACAGATTACCCATTTAGAATCATAGAATCAGTTGGGTTGGAAGAGACCTCTGAGATCATCAAGTCCAACCCTTAATCCAACCCCACTGTGATCACCAGATCATGGCACTCAGTGCCATGTCCAGTCTCACCTTAAAAACCTCCAGGGCAGGAGAATCCACTCCCTCTCTGGGCAGCCCATTCCAATGCCTGATTACTCTCTCTGTAAAGAACTTCTTCCTGATATCCAACCTAAACCTCCCCTGGCAGAGTTTAAGCCCCTGCCCTCTTGTCCTACTGTTGGTTGCCTGAGAGAAGAGACCAACCCCCACCTGGCTACAATTTCCCTTCAGGTAGTTCCAGACAGTGCTGAGATCACCTCTGAGCCTCCTCTTCTCCAGGTTAAACACCCCCAGCTTCCTCAGCCTCTCTCCATAGGACTTGTGCTCCAGTCCTTTCACCAGGTTTGTTGCTGATGAATTTGAGATGAGTAATTATGAAAAAAAAGTAGCTGATTCGTAAACTGTGGGAGGAAAGTATTGTGTGTAGGCTTGTCATCTGTGGGAAATACCTGCCCATGTTTTGTTTGCTCCTGCTGTGGGGTTTCTTTGTGTCCACAACATGCCTGCCTTATGTGCCCATGTTGGCACTGCTGTAGTCTGACATCAGGGAGTGGGATAACATGAACACAGGAATCCCTGAATTTAAAGAAATTATTACACTGACAGGGCAGCTGCTTCAGCATTTTAAAAGAAAGTTCTACCTGTCATTGGTTTTCTGTAAGCATTCAGGAAAGATATTGAGGGGCTGGAGCGGGTCCAGAGAACAACGAGGCTGGTGAAGGGACTGGAGCACAAGTGCTGTGGGGAGAGGCTGAGGGAGCTGGGGGTGTTTAGCCTGGAGAAGAGGAGGCTCAGAGGTGACCTCAGCACTGTCTAGAACTACCTGAAGGGAAGTTCTGGCCAGGTGGGGGTTGATCTCTTCTCCCAGGCACTCAGCAATAGGACAAGGGGGCACAGGCTCAAGCTCTGCCAGGGGAAATTGAAGTTGGAGATCAGAAAAAAATTGTTTGCAGAGAGAGTGCTCAGGCATTGGAATGGGCTGCCCAGAGAGGGGGTGGATTCCCCATCCCTGGAGGTTTTTAAGGTGAGATTGGCCAAGGCACTGAGTGCCATGATCTGGTAAAGGGACTGGAGTTGGAGCAAGGGTTGGACTTGATGATCTCAGAGGTCTTTTCCAACCCAATCGATTCTGTGATTCAAGGAGCAATCTGGTCATTTGAGTATAAAAGAACATTCTGGTGTGTGGAGTTAAGAAGGTGTCAGCTCACAGTAAGCTGACCAGAGGCAGAACAAAGCAGTAGGTAGTCCCTCTTAGTGGGGAATTGATGGAGGTTTTATGTGCATAGGAAACATTAGCACTTTCATGTTACAAAGTCCTGCTTGCACTCATGGTGTGCTTGTTCAGGAATGTTCTAGAGGGTGGATACATGAGGCAGTGCCAGAGCTACAGCTCACATGCATTTGAAGGGAGATGGGGGTTTCCTGGTGCAGTTTGACCCCTCTGGCTACAAAATACAAGTGAATTATTTTTGGTGGCAGAACAACCCTCAGCACACTTCTCACAGCTGAAAAATGTCGGCAATTAATTTTTTTCACCTCCATGTTGCTTTGTTATAAACCCGTGATAGTGTTTTACAGCCCGATTTGGAGATACTCAGTTGATGTTCAAGCACACTCACTCCCATGAGCAGCCTCTTAACACTTGCATGGTTGAGCCCTTAGTTCAGTGTAATTACATTTTTGGTTATGCTTTTCTATGTCCTAATTATCACTGATTCAGAGAATTTGAAGGTTAATGACACGTCCAAATTAATTCTTATTGCCACCTCAGTAACAAGGGCGCTTTTTCAGTATCCAGTTACAGGAAGACTATTGTATTTACTCTGCAATTACCCTGTCATGGAGCAAGCACTCCATTTATATGAATTAGTGGAGTTGGAAAGCGTAACCAGGGTGTAATTGGTCCTCTCACTGCAGCATAACTACAGTCACTGTGTTAAAAATATTAAGCTTTTCCTTGTTTTTATTTCCTCTACTCACATTTTTAATTGGGAGGGTTGAGATTTTCCTTAAATACTAAGAAAGCTCATTTGCAGTGAAGGTCTCAGATTCTGAGTTCTGTCCAATACTACTTGCTTGTAGAGTCCTCATTCAGTTAATGTTCAGAGCATGTGCTGAAACTCCACTGACTTTACTGGAAATGTTTAATTATTTTCTTTCAAATTGCAGAATCTTTCAGAACAGAGTAGAACTGGCAAGTAGGGTTACTTGCATTTTCATCACGACACATTCCAGATATGTCAGCAGCTAAAGTAAGGAATTATTCAGGTCTGTGCTCCTGGTGGCTTTTTTATGTATCTTGATATTGATTATTCAGCTTGGTGTGGTTGAAACTCCTATCACCACCTGATCATAGATTCATACCCTTTACGAGAGGTAAGTGTTCATGATTTATTATCTAACAAGCACAAATTGAGCAGGGGAGGTACAAACAATTTTCTTTGTGAACATCAGCATTGATTTCCTGAGCAGCAGCACATGCAACTCTCAACATCCAGGTATGTGAATTTTTATTGCTCCAACTTGGGAGGGAATCTCTGCTTTCCAGCACTCAGCTGTCCACAGATTTAATTCCTGGGAACTTCACACATGATGCATTGCTGGAGGCAAAGCTGCACTGGATTTAAACAGGGAAGAGGTGATGTAATAAAAAAGGTTCATCTTTTAACACACCCACTCTGGACAAATCACAGACTATTCTGAGTTGGAAGGGACCCACAAGGATCATCAAGTCCAACTCTTAAGTCAACGGCCCACACAGGGGATTGAAGCCATGACCTTGGCATTATTACAGCCAAGTTTTAACCAACTGACCTAATCTCAGGGCTATAAGAAAAAGTTGGCATCTTTAAAGTTACAAAGTCAAACAATTTCTATAAATGCTCATCCATCAGACTTCTTCCTGTTGTGGTAGTCAGAATGTGCAGTCCTTTAGATTTGAAGCAGAGTAGGACAGAACAAGAGCCAGGGTTAATGCCACCTTTTGCAGGTTCCATTAAACTGTTGTCAATGTCTTGCTCTCTCATGGACTCTAATTAAGCAGCAGTAATTGTGCAGCTGCTGAGCCATCCCAAGGTATCACTGGCCACAGTCTAATCTTCACTTTGCAGATCAGTAGCACCAATTTTGGGCTTCTCCCTTGTTGCCCTAATTTCTTTGAATACTTGAGAACACTTGAGTCAAATTTAACCTTACTGGGCATCTGATCTTGTATGAACTTCTAAATGTGGATTTGGAGTGGTTTCATTAGCAGACTTGCAGTGCAGCACAGAGCTGGAGTGAGGAACTCCAACAGATGGGGACTGGAGTGATTTTATTTCAGCAGCACCAAGAAGAGCATCACACAAGCCATTTATTTGTTAATGGCCTCAGTCCGTGCCTGGTATTTCCCAGCCATGGCTTTGTGAATGTCTCTGGTTACGGTCACATAACAGCCATAGTAATATCTGCACATCATGTTACTCCCTTTTGGAGTTTAGTCAATTATGGAGAGATCAGCAGCTATTCAGCACACTGTACTGGTATAATCACCCTTGCTTTGGCCTTTTAAGTTCTTAGATACTCCCTCCTGCATCTGGCCAGATTAATGAAAACCAGTGCAGCTCCTGACATCACACAGCAGTCTGAGGGCAGATATTTTAGTTTTGTT
This sequence comes from Pithys albifrons albifrons, assembly GCF_047495875.1. Lineage (NCBI taxonomy): Eukaryota > Metazoa > Chordata > Aves > Passeriformes > Thamnophilidae > Pithys > Pithys albifrons. The sequence continues at coordinate 53,024,252 of NC_092464.1, forward strand.
GAAGGAGGAAGGATGGAGGGATTCAGACTTGTGGCATACGCTGTGATAGACTTCTGAATGAAGCACCTCCTGCTTCCTCCCTTCTAGGAGTTCCCTGCTGTGATAGGGCATGAATCTGGTTGTGGGTGAACACCAGATGAATTACCAGGGGTAGTTTGAGCTACATGACAAAGCTTTGCAACAGGTATCAGTTTAGAAGTTGCAAAAATATTTGCTTTCATGTTGCTTTCCAAAATAGATTATTTATCAGTTTGGTTTGTTATTGCCAATTTTGTACACATTGATTCAAGTCTCACTGGGTGCACTAAAGGCCTGCTAATGGATTGAAAAAGAGAACGTTGTGTTCTACCCATTTTGTGTGTGTGTTTGACTATGGTTTAGTGAAAGCACTTTTTATACTTGGCACAACCTTAATTTAAAAAAAAATACACTTCTCAATCAGGAAAAGAAGGAACAGGAATGCTGCCAGGGTGAATCCTTTCCAGTATCCATCTGGTCCAATACCCAAGACCATGGAAGCTGTCAGAATCCAGCAGTGCTTAGGCATGGAATCCTCCAGCTCAGGATTGGTGTGTCTGCAGTTCTGCCTCATGGGGCATGAAGAGGAAAGAACCAGGGTTGGGGTTTCTGTGGTTTTTTTCCAGGACTGCTTATCCACATCATCACAGGCCCTGCTGTCATCACTAGCTGTTCTTTGTCACTCTGTATTGACTCACACAGAGGGGCAGCCTTTGGAAAAACTTGTGTCCCTGTTGTAAGTGGGATGCTTGATGAGTGCAAGTCTTTGCAGCAGGGAAATAAATTGAAGCTTCTCAATTGTTTGCTTTCAGTGTCCCCACAGGATCAAATTTTTCCCTTTAATTAGGTCTTGCAAGAAAAAAAATCTTTCTTTCCTCAATTTTGCATTTTCCTTTGCTCAGTTTTGTTGTCAACTCCCACGTTCCAAGATTAGTGAAGATGGAAACAAGAAGCTCTTGGTCTCCCATCTGTGTATCAGTTGGCATTGCTTATATATTTCTTTTTACCAAAGTTCTTCTAAGGTACTTTAAAAGAATCAGGTGTGCATCAGATGACACGTGATTCTGATGTACATCTTCTCTTCTACAGTTTTAATACAAAATTAAATTCTTGTTGAAGGCATAAGCAAACATTTTTGGGATCTATGATAATCTCTGGTACTCATGAGTTGAAGTTCTTTGTGTGTTTATATAACAATATAGGGAGAGGAAGTTTTGAGTGTGAATTACAACTGAGATATGGAATCACAGAACAGAGTCATAGAATGTTTTAGATTGGAAAAGACCTCCAAGATCACCAAGTCCAATCTTTGACCAATCAGCACTTTGTCAACTAGGCCACAGCACTAAATTCAAGTCTGGTTGTTTCTTGAACAGCTTTGGGGATGGTGACTCCCCCTGGGCAGCCCATTCTGATGCTTGACAACCCTTTCCTTGAAGGAGTTCTTCCTGATGTCCAGCCTGAACCTTCCCTGCAGCAGCTGAGGCTGTGCCTAACCTGGCTCCAAAGATACTGAGGTGCTGGAGTGAGGCCAGAGAAGAGCAACAAGGCTGGAGAAGGGACTGGAGCACAAGTGCTGTGGGGAGAGGCTGAGGGAGCTGGGGGTGTTTAGCCTGGAGAAGAGGAGGCTCAGAGGTGACCTCAGCACTGTCTAGAACTACCTGAAGGGAAGTTGTGGCCAGGTGGGGGCTGGTCTCTTCTCCCAGACACTCAGCAATAGGACAAGGGGGCACGATGGGCTCAAGCTCTGCCAGGGGAAATTGAAGTTGGAGAGCAGAAAAAAGTTCTTTGCAGAGAGAGTGGTCAGGCATTGGAATGGGCTGCCCAGAGAGGGGGTGGATTCCCCATCCCTGGAGATTTTTAAGGTGAGATTGGCCATGGCACTGAGTGCCATGATCTGGTAAAGGGACTGGAGTTGTACCAAGGGTTGGACTTGATGATCTTTGAGGTATTTTCCAACCCAATCAATTCTATGATTCTAGAACCTCCTTTCAGGTGGCTGTGAGAGCACCCCTGAGCCTCCTCTTTTCCAGGCTGCACAACCCCAGGTGCCTTGGAGGACTTACCGTCTGGATGCTTCACTGGCTTCATTACCCTTCTGTGGACACTCTCCAGCACCTCAATGTCTCTCTTGCAGTGAGGGGCCCAGAGCTGGACACAGCCCGTGAGGTGCAGCTCCACCAGGGCTGAGCACAGGGGGCAATCCCTGCCCTGGTCCTGCTGGCCACACTGCTCCTGATACAAGCCAAGATGCCTCTGACCTTCTTGGCCGCTCTGCAGGCTCACGTTTAACTGTTTACCAGCACCCCCAGCCCCTTTTCTCCCAGCCTGCAGCACTGCAGGGGTTGTTATGGCCCAAGGGCAGACCCAGCACTTGGCCTTGTTGAGCCTCATCCCGTTGGCCTCAGCCCATTGATCCAGCCTGTCCAGATCCCTCTGCAGAGCCTTCCCACTCTCCAGGAGGTCAGCACTTCCACCCAAGGTGGTGTCATCTGCAAACTGACTGAGGGTGCTCTCAAAGCCCTTGACCCAATCGTCAATATTGAACAGCACATGCCCCAACACTGACCCTTGGGGAGCCCCACTAGTGATTGGCCACCAACTGGATGTGGCACCATTCCCACCACTCTCTGGGCCTGACCATCCAGCCAGGTTTTAATCCAGCAAAGGATGCGCCTGGCCAAGCCATGGTCTCCCAGCTTGCCACTGGGGACAGTATCAAAGACTTTACTTCCACCTCCTGAGGTGGAAGATTTTTGAAGCAGGAATGGTGTTAATTAGGAGAGAAACGTGAATCACTTGGGAATGAAATGTACCAATTGCTGTATCTGTTTTGCTCCATGACCCAGGAATTTGTTTCCAGTCATGTTTGTGGGATCATGCTGTGCTTTCATCAAGACAAGAAGCCTGTGTTCTGGTGCTCCTTAAAATCATTCTGACACTTTTTCAAGACTAACTGAGTTTCTGCATGAGTTCTAATTGTTCAGATTCTAATTTCTTAATGATGATCCATCTTTAGTACCTGCAATTTCAAGTTAATTTAGCCTTTTTTTATGTCTTGTTCAGCTTTGTTATGTAGCACTACCGTTGGTCGTCTTTGGGTGGCAATGTGTTATCTCTGGGACACCTGCTAAGAATTAATGTGTTCTGAAGGGGTTAGAAAGCCTCAAATGAAAGTTGTTGGCATGGACTTTAATGTGCTCTTAGTTCCTATTAGCTGATGAGACAAAGCAGAGGATTAATAGCCGTGCTGCAAAGTGCAGTGGGCAGGTTTCTGACTGACGTGTCCATTCAGGAAAGTTGGCACACTGAGCCATGCTGAGGAGTTTAGAACAAAGAAGAAATGACTCTTGTTGAGGAAGGAATGCAAATATTAGCTGAGAGACAACTGTTTGTGTGGATAAGCCTTCTTAAGATGTTGAATAAATTTGAAAAGGTGTACAGGGAAAAACACGACCTCGCTGCTTATCCGAAGCAGTGAATAAAATCCCAAATGGCTCTTTAAGAGCTTGCAGTTAACAAGGCAGTAGGAGCAGAGAGAGCTGGGACAGTGAAGAGACTTGTTTTTTAAATTCTTGATAACTCTGATGACACAAAAACAGGACATCAGGAAAATGTGGTAAATACGAGGGATTATTTGTGTGTTTATAGGTGTGTTTTTAAAATAACTGTGATGTTTGTAAAAGAGTGATAGGATGTCTGAGGCTCATGTTGTTTCTTCAAGGTGGTCTTTTGTTTGGCAGTATCTGCTGCTGGGTCTGAGACACACTACTGAGTGAAAAGGGAAGAGTTACTCTGCAAGGAGAGATATTAACAAAGGTGTAGCTACAGGTTTTTAATGTGTTGTTGTGGATAGTGGTAATCTGAAAGCCAAACCACTGAAATCGTGAAGCTCTTGCCTGTCAGTCTTTCTCTCAGAGCCAGGGTGAGCTATTGCACAAATATGGGGTAGGTACAAGTTACTTACATTGTGTTTCTTTGCCTGGCCATTTTAAATTGCTGTGTAAGGGACATCACTTTGGGCAGCTGCTTTGGACTATAATTCAAAGTGGAGTAAAATTTGGTTGTGGTTTTTTGTTGGTTGGTTTATTTGTTTTGTTTTCCATCAGAAAAGAGGAGGGAGACTCCTCTGGGGTCTCTGCCTGGGAATTCCTGATGCACTGACCCAACTGCCCATGCTCTGTGTTGCAGGCAGAGCTGTAGCCTGCAGGTTTTCAGATGTGAGGGAGATGTTTAGGACACACAGATGAGAAATAAGCTGAACACAGAAGTGGTGAATTTGCTGTGCAAAAACAGGGTACAATTTTGCAAGGCTTTGATGCATAGTTGGGAATACTGATAAATTGTACAGCTTGCAAAGTCTCTGAACCCCCCACAAATGAACCATAGATGTGGAATCACATATTCCTAAGCTAAAGGATGCTGTGTTCCCTGTGGCCAGCTGGAAAGCTGACACAGTGGGAGGAAAGCTGGGAGATAGGTGCAAGTCCTCTTCTTGTGTCCACACATCTGTACCACTTACATCGGAATACAAGGTAGGAACTTAAGCTGAGATGTACAGTTGTGTGCCTGGTCTCTCCTTCAGCAATTCTCAGCAAATTTCAGCAACTGTCACTCCCCAACATGCCTGTTTTCAACCTCTGGGAGGATTCTTTACCTGAGAGCAGCAGCCAGACATGCAGAGGGAAAGAAGCAGCTCATGAAACTTGTCCAAGCCAGACCTGCACCAAAGCTGTCTGTGTGTAGTCCTGCTGTGAGGTTCCATATCTGCTGCAGCTGATAGATGGCATCCACTTCAGTCCTGATTGGATTTTCAGTAACCAAGGGGTCTCCAGCAGCCAGAATAATGGAGAAAAAGGACTTAGTTTTCTTGAGATACCTTCCTTTTGTTTTCTTGTCTGCTTTCCCTAGTCCTGGGAGGAAGCAGAAATGGGAGGAAGATCTGGGGAGAGAAGAAGGTGATTGTACTTTTACAATGCATGACCCTTTGCAAAAGTAACCAGTGCTTGAAATCTGTCCCTCTCCTGAAATAACTCTTAACCTCAGATAACCTATATAAAATTACCTATATATATAAAATCAGCAGACATGACTGAGGAAATCACTGTGAGGTGAACTTTACACATTTATAACTGGTGGATTTGTAGGTCATATCATCCTTTTTTCATCTGTATGCTCAGTGTATCTTGGATTGCCTGTACTTAACTTCACACAAAGCCCAGGTGATCAAGAAATACATTTATAATGTTTTATTGGGAAAAGGTTATGACTGGAGACAGCTAAAGAAATAAAGAAGCATTACAGTTTATATCCATCCAGAGACGGACTTTATGCTTCACAGTTATCTTTTAGGTTTGCATTTTCTGGTTTCTTAGAACTTGAGGGATACTCATGTTCCCTTAACGTGGTTTTGCTGATGGAATAAAGTTATATAATATTACATCCCTTTCTAAATCTTTTATTTTTCTTCCTGTATTTATTACTTGGACCTCTTCTGTTCTCAGGCTTTCACACCGGTGGGGAAATGGATGGAGGTTTGTGTGTTATACATCAATAGATGTGCATAACAATATTTCTGTAATAGAATTGTGAACCCTTTGTTAATTTTTAATCCTCAAGTCTCTTGAGAAGCATTTTGCACTTCCATGCAGTATCTGGGGTTTTTTCCTGAGTTCTCAGACAAGCTTGTTTCCATCCATACTGACAGCATTCAGCACCTCCCACTCAATATCTCTGCTTTAAAATGAGGCTTAAATTTTAACATCTGTAAAGTCTGATGCAAAGCAACTAAATTGTTCTTAGACACCTCCCTTTTTAACTGAATGGGTCTGATTTTTATTTACACTGAGGCAGCTTTTGCCCTTATGACTATGTGGTTGGGCTTTATGGTAAACAAGCATAAACCACATAAATCAGACACATGTTGATATTCTTAGTAAAGGACCCCCAGCATTGCTTGTAATACCTGACCAACCCTGGGCAATGGCCAAAGTTCAGTTCACAAAGTGTATAACGGACTGTATTTCTGGTACCAACACATTTGTGACCTTTTTTCTGGCACAGTACAGCTGTGATTCCAGAGGTGAAGTGTCGGAGGGCAGCCAATGTCTGTTGCCATCCAGCTGATTCAGCTGCGTGGGAATAATTAAACCCGATACTGGAGGTGCCACTAGTCAGGAAACCTTGTTTTTTATAGCAGCCTATTTATGTCTCCTCTTTTCCCCAAAGGATCTCACTTAGCTTTGCCAGCAGGCAAGTTTGAAAGCTGCTGCCATTGGATTTGAGTTCTAACAAAGCTGTACTGATTGTTGCTGAGCTATTGGGTTTTTCTTGGTGCTTTGAGATGTGTCTGAAAGGGAGAAAGGGAACTTTTTTAGGATGTGAAGATTTGAAATTTTACCAATTAATTGCTTGCTTTCCTTATAGCGTCCCCAGCTGCTTTTTCCTTTGTTTTTCACTGTTCTCCCATAGAGCCCTGCCTTTATTCCTCCCAGGCATGTGAGAATTCCCCTCCTTGGCCGTGGGGCTGAGCTGTGGCTGTGTCAGGCTCAGCTTGCAGGGCTGCTGTGTTTGCAGCTGCCTCCCTGCACTGTGCAGCAGAATGCTGTGAATCATAGACTAGAATCATAGAATGGATTGGGTTGGAAAAGACCTCCGAGATCATCAAGTCCAACCCTTGGTCCAACTCCAGTCCCTTTACCAGATCATGGCACTCAGTGCCACGGCCAAGCTCAGTTTCAAACCCTCCAGGGATGGGGAATCCACCCCCTCTCTGGGCAGCCCATTCCAATGCCTGAGCACTCTTCCTGGAAAGAACTTCTTCCTGATATCCAACCTAAACCTCCTCTGGCAGAACTTAAGCCCTCTTGTCCTACTCTTGGTTGCCTGGGAGAAGAGACCAATCCCCACCTGGCTATAACCTCCTTTCAGGGAGTTGGAGAGAGTGATGAGGTGTCCCCTGAGCCTCCTCTTCTCCAGGCTAAACACCCCCAGCTCCCTCAGCCTCTCCCCATAGGACTTGTGCTCCAATCCCTTCACCAGCCTTTCTGCTTTTTGGATCTGCTGCCACTGAGAGAATGCTCAGGGTTGGGTGTTTATTTTTCAGTTGTGCCTTTGAGGGTGAGGAATGGAGGTGGAAATTGCCAAGTCTGTTCTCATGATGTCCTCACTTTGTACTGTGAGTGAGGCTTCAGTGACAGGGGCTCAGCACAGGCTGCCTCAGTGTCCTGCCCTTCAGGGATAGATCATGCTGCTGTAGCAGAGGAATAAAGGATAAAATATTAACTCAGTGGCCAAACTCTTACCACTTTTAGTGGAGTCAAAATTAGTGGAGTCTCACTGTAGAATGCTAGCACAGCCTGGGATAAAAGCTGGAAAAGTTGTGTCTCATGTTCTTCCAGCTGTTTAAGGGGGCGTGGGGTCAAGGAGGTGGTTTGGGTCAGAGCTGCTTCTGTGTAGCCCAAAGTTTTGCATGATGATCAAAACTTTCCTGCTACTGCAGAAGCAAGAAGAACAGAGTGAGAGCTGCTGCTGGAAGGGCAGCCACTCCTCTTCCTCAGAAATACTGGGTGAGGAAAATCTGGGTGGTGTCCAGTGTGGGGAATGAACTTCATTCTGTACTCAGTGCCACAGAGAAATTTCCCAGTGTTGAGTGAAGTGTTTGAGATGAATTGTGTACTTATTTCCATCAAAGCTGACACACATGACAACACCTGTGATGCTGATAAGATGTGATTTATTAAGAGCTACAGGAACTGTATCATTATACACACTGTGGTTAATGATTTCTCTGAAGTGATGGCACTCCTGAATTTAGTTGACATCCCTTTCCCTCCTTGTTGTCTTTAATGACTTCGTGTTCAGAAGTCTTGCATGCAGTATGAACCAGGCCAAATCCTTCACAAGGCTTTTGGGGTGATAACAAGTGGCTGTAATGAATTAATCTTGGAGATCAGATAATTAATCTGAGAGATCAGATTTCATAAATGTTGCTTCTCCCCAGCATCCTTTGCCATGCCGCAGGTTTGCTGCCACATCCCACCACTGTCATCTGCAGGATGAGTCTGGCTCTGCTTTCTTTACCCTTCAGATTGGACTTTACATGTGAGGAGTGGTGGAGATACAGCTGGATTTATTTATTCAGTCCTAAGGAAAATAATGTATGGGGTGTTTCTGATGACTTTGCCTCCTCCTTCCCTACATTCTCCCATTAGGTAGACTCTGCTCACAGCTCGTGGTGAAGTGACAACAGGACATAAATACAGGTTGCAACAAAAGACAGTCTCATTAGGAATATTTTTTTCTCATCAGGAATATTTTTTTCTCCAGACAGTAGTCAAACATTAGAATGGAGTGTCCAGGGTGCTCGTGAGATCTCCATCCTTTCAGGTGTTCAGAGCTGAACTGGCCAGAGCCTTGAGTTGCTTGTCTGAGTTGGCCCTGTTTTGACAGAAAGATCAGATGATCATTCCCAGCCTTGGTTATTCTATGGCAGTTTGATTACCATCAGTAATCCCATACGCCTCCTTCACTGGAGAAGGCTATTCTAAAAAGCAGGAACCTAAGGAAAACAAAACATGGAATGCTGTAGCCAGCAGAAGCCAGTGGGGAATTTTTAAAAAGAAAGATTTAAAATAAAAACCACCACAAAAACAACCACCAAAACTAAAAAACAAAAAACCCCCAAACCTATGGGTTTACTAGGGTGAGTTTGTGCTGGATCTAGTGGGTCTGCCAAAGGATACAGAAGAGAAACACTGAGTGTGAAGGACCCTGAGATGAGCTCAGTTGGTTAAAACTTGGTTGTAATAATGCCAAGGCCATGGGTTCAATCCCCTGTGTGGGCCATTGACTTAAGAGTTGGACTCGATGATCCTTGTGGGTCTCTTCCAACTCAGAATAGTCTGGGATTCTGTGATTAACTAAGTGCCTGTAGATACTATAAAAGGAGAAGATTTTCTTTTCTTCTCTGCTTTAGCCTTTCTATGGCATCATAACTAGAAAAATCCTGTGTAGTGAGATGTTTTATTAGTGACTCAGCAAGATCAAGGAACATTCGGAGTAGCAGAGGTATTTCTCCCCTTCTAAAATCAGACTATAAATCTCTACAGTTCCCTTGTTTCTGCTCAGAGTAGGACCCGAGGCTGAAAGCAAAGTGTCTGTAACTCACTTCAGGAAATAATGGTGTTCTGGTTGAGCTGGTGTTTGAGGCACTCACTCAGCAGAATGGGCATTGTTCGCTGCCAGCTGCTGCCTTTGTGCTGCCAAGGGTCATTGACTCAGTCCCTGCCCAGAGCTTGGCCAGCAGTGACTGATGCTCTGAGCTGCTCCTCAAACACAGCTCAGCTGTGAGAGGCTCTTGTCTCTCACACGTGGCAGCATTACTCATCCAGGCACTTGTCCCACCCAACCCACGTCAGAAGAGTCAGGAGTTCCTGGAGCTGCACTGGAGACAGCCTGGCAGTATGAACTGCTGTCTGACACTCTTTGCAGCCTTCCAAATCACTGTGGGTGTGTCAGTGTTCCCTCTGTATAGATCCTATGCTTTGGTGACTCTTGGCATTTCATAGGCAAAGCAAAAAGGTGTTTGCAGCAGTTTTTTAGTTCTTTATACAAACTCAGTGTGTTCGTCAGAAGTTTGAATTTGGAGTCTATTTTGGGCAAATTTTATGCAGAATTACAGGATCCAGACACTGCCCAATGGGCCTGATCATCTTTGGGTGGCAAACCCCCCAGTTATTCAGGGTATTGCTTAGCTCTTCCAGAGAGGATTATATTTACAAGCAGTTCTTGCTGTCAGAGTGCTCAAGCACATTAATACCCTGTGTATGGACCTGTCAGGTTTACAGGGCCAGTCCTGCTCAGCATTAGGCAGCTGCCTGATGTAAATCTGATCATGAACCCAGATTTTCTTGGGGTTTTTTTTTCTGGATGGTGGTAACACTGGAAAGCAAAAAGCTTTTTGGCAACTGCAAGGAGCCTTCTTCATAGAATCATGGAATGGATTGGGTTGGAAAAGACCTCCGAGATCATCAAGTCCAACCCTTGGTCCAACTCCAGTCCCTTTACCAGATCATGGCACTCAGTGCCACGGCCAATCTTAGTTTGAAAACCTCCAGCGATGGGGAATCCACCCCCTCTCTGGGCAGCCCATTCCAATGCTTGAGCACTCTCTCTGGAAAGAAGTTTTTTCTGATCTCCAACTTCAATTTCCCCTGGCAGACTTGAGCCCGTGCCCCCTTGTCCTATTGCTGAGTGCCTGGGAGAAGAGACCAACCCCCACCTGGCCAGAACTTCCCTTCATAAACCCAGATGTTTTTTGTTTTTTTTTTCTGGATGATGGTAACACAGGAAAGCACAAAGCTTTTTGGCAACTTCATGGAGCCTTCTTCTCTACTAACTCAACCAGAGTTTGTTTGGAACACTGGGGGCTGTAAACTACTGTCATCCTTTGGACCACTTTAACCTTGCTGAGAGACTTGTAGGGCTCCAAGGGCCACTGACATCAAATAGCACACAGCCTCAGAGCCAGTGTGGGGTGAGCTGGTGAGATGTGCTGCAGGAAACAACCCTCCCAGAACTTTGCTATGCATAAAGTGTCTGCTGCTTAGATGGAGTTCAGCCATCGACCCAGAAACCACAACCCAAAGCCTACCTACATACCTGTGCAACTGTGGTTAAGTATCTGACAATATAAGATTTTATTTAAATGAAGTTGTGAAGAGTGAAGGAAGATCAGAATCTCTTCTCAAAGTATTTCCTCTGCTGCCAAAGAATAACTGAAGTTTATTAGGCAGAACTGTTAAAACCATAAAAAAAAGCTAAATCTAATAAATTCCAGAAGAGAAAGATATTGGACTCGGCGGGAGATGCTGATTTGTTGCCTCAGTCCTTGATTTTGTTTTATTTGGGAGTGTTTGCTTTTAACATCCTTATTCTGGATCGTGGTTGTGCTGAAATGGCATTTCCACACACAGAGGGTTGGCTGGGGAATGTGAGACACTTCATGCCAATCTGGAGACATACACTTGGTCTGTAATGTCAGTGGATGTCCTCATTGCCTTTTAGAGGCAGGTTTTTTTCCAGTAATTTCATTTGTCTGCCAGAATTTATCATCTAGAATCTACTGAAAGAATCTGTAACATTTTTAATGGGGAAAAAAAGTAATTGTTAACTCACTTCCTTGCTACCTTTTTTTAAGGGTTCCTGGGACAGGAGTTTTTGGAATGAAAACCTCTGTGTGTGTGTGGGCACAGTCCTTGGGGATGTGAGTCCTTAGGGATGCAGAGCACCCAGCAGGAGCTGCTGCTGTTGGAGGCACCTGATAAAGAAGTGCCACAGTGCCAGCACAATGGCTTAACAAGCTAACAGGATAAGTGGAATATGTTGCACTCAAGAGCTGGGTAATTCTGGTACCAGAGTGGGGGTTGCAGCTGAAGCACTGCCACTAATTAGGGGTAGATTTTCCAAGTGGTGCCTGGGATTATAGCCATGATTCTGTCAGTGGCAGTCCTGGAGCTCAGATCTGCATTTGCTCCTTTCAGAATTCACCCCTTACCTCCCAAAGTGCCTTCTGCACTGAAGAATCCAGTGATGGAGTAAAAGTACTTTATGTGTTTGCTTAGTCAGGTTTTTTTCACAAAGCTTTTCTTTTAAAAAACATTCAACATTTGAGAGAATATGGGAATATTCCCCTATTTGCAGATCTACTGAAGAATTCCCTCTCAAAAGGAGATGGTAGAATACAAAGTAAGAACGTGGGGGGATGTTTGATGTTCTCTTCCTGTGATAAGGAGTTTTACTGCTGAGCTGTGGAAAATGTTTTAGAGAGCTGTCCTAATGTTAAGCATTCAGTGAAATCAAGGGGGCAACAGCAAAAGCCAGCAGAAATAGGGGAGAATAATTTTTTGAGGAATTGTTCTGGGCTCCTGTGCCGTGTACACGCAGATCTGTTAAAACAATAATTCCAAGCTGGTTTAAACTAATGCCAACAAAGCTGTGCAGGGTGGAAGCTGGAACTCTGCCCTCTGCATTGTGCTGGGCAATTGTACATATCAGATGAACTAGGAGAGAAAAGAAAAGCAGGTGGAAGAACACGGGAGACAAAGAATCAGCTGCTTCTTTTGCTCCTGATATTGAATTCAGGCTCTTAACCTGAATTTATTTTGCATTAAATTTGATGGCAAGTTTAGTGGCCAGGCTGTCTTTTCCCCCCGTGCTGGAATAGCCCATCTTCAGCTCTGCCACATCTACAATACTTCCCCTCTTTGCTGATGCACAGTTTGAGGCTGAGTTGAGGCTGTTTTTCACAGGTTACACCTGCCCTTTTTGCAGTGCTCTAGTCTGCTTTCCATCCCCAGGGCCTGTGTGTGCAAACACAAAACACTTGGCTGCTTTATGTTTGTGGTTTCTAGTTCTCTGTCATGGTAGACTTCCATCTTCAATCTAGTTCTGGATTGCACTGCTTGGAAGTGTGAGCTCTTCTGAATACTTTGATACGCTTCTAGATCTGCTTTTTTAACAACAAAAGTCTTGTGAATTGATAGTGTTGTCCAGGGGAGAGGTTTGCCAGTTACAGTGTCTGAGTATTGAGTGTACATTACATAACACTGTAGTTACAATCCGTGCTGTCAGTGTAAATTATTCTAGGATTTAATTAGCACCTTGTAAAATTGCAACTTGATTGGATTGAGCATTAGGTCGTGTCCATGCTGTTCACCATGTAAGTCAGCAAAAGGTGATGTAAACAGGTAGTGCAGGGCTGTTCATCATGTCACTGCAGTATCCTCTGCTTAAATGTAAGAAATACTGGCCTATTTATATCAGTTATGGTCATTAAGTGTTGCCATTCTTTGCAGCACAAGCTACTGGTACAGAAGTGCTTTGGCTGTCAGTGAAGAGGAAGATTACTTAGTCTAGATATTTCTTCTGCTTATGGGAAAAGAAAATTTCCTTTGTTTAATCCCCTCATGTGGGACAGGGACCAAAAATGTCCTGGAGAGGAAAGTGTATTACAGAACACTAAGACAGAACAGTGTTTTCTTGTGCTGTGTGTGGGAAAAGGAGTAAGTGCTTGTATTTGTCAGCTGTGCATGTCTGGCTGTGGCAGATCCGTGTAATAAATCATATTTATCCTGTTTGGCATCAGCAGGACTGTAAAAGGAGTGAGGTTGGGCTGTACAGGAGACAAACATGCTAAAAGGCACTTAATGCTGCAGAGCACGTGTTGCCAGCCTGCTGCACTTTTACTGTGGGCTCCAAAAGCAGATTTTTCTGGTACAGCAGCAGGTGAACAGAGTTACAGGTCCTTCCAGACCTGCATCCCACCGTGCCTGTGTCATCACAGCCTGGAGCAGCAGGAAGGCTGAGCAGGGACTGAGGGTGCCCTGTAAGCCACTTTGTGTCAGGAGCAACAGTGTTGTCCTTGTTCCTCCTCTCATATTTCCTCCTCTCATATTTAGGTAGACTAGTGAAGGGAAAGGTATTTTAGGAGATTCTTTCAATTAGTTGTGAGTGTCTCTGTTTCTGGCTTTCTGCTTAGCCTAATTTTTAGTGATGCACTTGGAATTCTGTCCCAGCCAGAGCTGATGGGCTGCAACAATCTGGGATTTCAAAAGATTGATTTTTTTTTTCTATAACACATGACATGGCTAAAGAGGGAGGGAATCTCACTGGTGTCAAACCTGCCTCCCTCCTCATCCAGGGTCACCAAACTGCCTTCCAGCATTTGCAGGAACTGCTCACCAGGAAAAGTGATACTTGCACAAGACTATTATTTTTAGTTTTCAGTCATCTCCTTCTGTCTTTTTTCTTCTCTGTGGTGTAAAAATGAAAAGCACTACCAAACCTGGACCTTTTCCTGAGCTCAGTGAGTCCCAAGAGGCTTGGATGTGGCCCCAGGTACCCTCCCATGTCTCCAGACAGCCATCACAGGCCATGGCAGTTGTCTTTTGCCATTCTTCACAGGTTGGGAAACTGTAGCAGACCACAAGATCTCCAGGGTTGGGAGATCTCCCTTGTCCTATTGCTGAGTGCCTGGGAGAAGAAATGTGACGTTGTAAACAAAAATTATTAAACTAATTCAGATAGCTCTCACTTCAAGGGCATAAAAGAGCACAAAAGTTTTTGAGGTAAGATCACACTTGTTCTTTCTCATGTGAAGGACTTCAAGTTCATAGAATGTCAAGTGACGAGATGAATAGAGTCTTTCTGTCAACTAACTGTATTTTAAGTGGCAGCTGAGAAGGTAGAGGTGTTTTTACCTCCTGATGACTAAATTCAGGGTTTACTGACAGTGAAACAACTCTGTGTAATTCTATTGTAGCCACTAAAATCAGTCTGGGTTTCTTTGATGATCAATGGCAAGCAGGAGCACTCTGAGGTGAGCGTGTCCCCATGCCAGATCTCAGGGTACCATGAAATTCAGATGCTGTGGTGGCTGCTGAGTGTTGGTGACCCTTTTTTGCCCTGCCCTGCATCGAGTCCTCATTGTGGCCATGGGCTGGTGTTGCATTAGAAACAATGACTCTGAACTACAGCAAATAGCTCTTTTTATTTCCAGGAAAGCAGACAATTTTCAGAGATTTTTCTCCCTTCTTCTCCTCTGTTCCTTCTGACTTCTTGAAATGCCAGTAATTAAAGTATAATCACTTCCATGGTGTTCTTGTTATCCTTCCCTGAGCGTGTCTATGCTTCATCCCTCAAGTGGCTGCCATTTGGATGCAGGATTGCTTTGCCTGTGTCAGAATTCCCAACAATACTCTGCTCTAACTGTCTTGATACAGTTTCACTCATGTAGGTGTGGCCCCCAAAGGGTCATTTAATAGCAACATGTTTTTAAGTTTGGAACAGGCTGGTGTTTGCAGCAGCCCATCAGATCCACCCCAGTTTGTTCAAAGTGTAGTCTGCTAAACTGTTCATGATGTATGACGTACATGACAGATCAAAAAAAAAAAAAAAAAACCAACCAGAGAAATCCTGGAGAACTGGGAATACCATGTGTTTTGCAAATGTACACATTTCTAGGTTGGTTGGCCCAGTTACTGTCCTGGACAGAATCATGACAAGACCATAATGGGTAGCATTAAAAGATAATGTCTAATTAAATTCATAGTACAAAAAATACACAATGACAAGGAAATGTTTGTTTGTTTGTGGGATTACAACTTTGGCTGGTGAAGGTTACTACAAATTCTTGTCATAAAATTCTCATAGTCAAATGTATCCTGATTTAAATGTGTCCCTCTCCAGAAATCAATAGTGGCTTCAGTAAATACATTGAAACCTTCTTGGCTGAGAAGATGCAAAGTACAATTGCAACTAATTAGCTGTGACCCAACAGAGATGTTTCTGCTGGAATTTACTCATGGTCCCCATCTACTCAGTAACTTTTATCCCATTTAGATAGTCTGGAAGAAACAAAATGATTATGACAAAAAGTCGAGTCTACCAGAGCCCCTTATTTTATAATGATGTCTAAATTCCACCTGGGTATTTTTGATTTAGTTCTCACCTGTGTCTTGACCTGCCAGCTGTGTGGTTTAATCCCTGCTCTGCCTGCACTGCACTCCCTGGGGGCAGAGACCAGCTTGTTTCCCAAGCTTGACTACACAATATTTAATATACTGAGCAATGACTCACAGCTGAGTGGGACTGAGTTACTGTTTCCTGGCAGAAATTTGAACTTCACTACATAAATGCTGGTTTTCCTTCTTGGCTGAAAGCTCAGTGGCAAGAGTGGTGAGGAGCTGCTGCTTCCCAGGGGCAGAGCAGGGTTTGGTTTGGCTCCAGAGTCGATGGGAGACAGTACCAGTGGCACCACCTCCCTGCTGAGCTGGAGACTGGCACCCAGTGGCATCTCCTCTGCCCCCTCCAGGGGCTCAGCAGTGAGAGCTGCTGATGGTGGGTCTCTGCATCCTCGTTTCCCAGTTCTGGTCACAGCCAAGAGGCAGCTTTGCTCCTAATTTGCACAGCAGCAGCTCACCAATAAACTTGCTGAAGGAAAGAGTGGCATTCAGACCTAAACTGTGGAGTACAAAGGGTCATCTGTGGATTTTTTAACATTTTTTTTCACCCTCAATGCTTGTCATCATAATTTTGTGCAGGGTATTATTTATCTCTCAGAAGTCTTTCTCAATTAGCCTTAAGGAACAAAATATTCTACACAAGTAATAAGATTGAATTTGTTTTACGAGGTGATGGCTACATTCCCATCCTTATGTACTACTTTTATCTCCTTATTAATAAGCAGTTCCTTTTGGGTGAAGAACTGCTGTATTCAAATCACATTAGTATTTTTGCATCATTCATTTTTTTCAAAGTAAAAGTTTCCAGGAAAGGATGACTTAGACCATTAATGCTTAAATGATTACTTAGATAAGAACTGGACATCTAATGGATTCTTAGCTGTAAACTGAGAGTCTGCAAAAAAAGACAGTTAGTAAGCAATTTCTCTGTTCAAGAGTTGTTAGAGACTTCTGTTTCTCACCGTTATTTCTCTTCCAGCAGATTTTTAAAAGCATCACCAATGAAGACTCAATCCAGGGACAAGGAAGTCGGAGACTGATAAGTTTTTCATTGTCAGGTAAGTCACTGCTGATGGGAAAGTCTTAAAACCAAAGAGTTGGGTACTGGATTTTCTCACACCTTTCATGTGAATGTTTCTAGAACCTTTCATGTGTGGTATTTATATGTATGTGTGCATATATTTGTGCATGGGTTTTGTCTGTTCTCCAGAAGTTATGCTGAGACAGAGAATTACCACCCATGACTGTTGCCACTCTCTCTTCCTTCAGGGAGAGTTTTGTGCTGATGTCTCTTGCTCAAGTGGAGTTTTGGGGACACATTAAGTTTTTCTGCTTCCAACCAAAGATGTAGGTCATGGAAAGCAAGATCAGGAAAGAGACTGGGGGGCTGGAGGGGCTCCAGAGAAGAGCAACGAGGCTGGGGAAGGGACTGGAGCACAAATGCTGTGGGGAGAGGCTGAGGGAGCTGGGGGTGTTTAGCCTGGAGAAGAGGAGGCTCAGAGGTGACCTCAGCACTGTCTAGAACTCCCTGAAGGGAAGTTGTGGCCAGGTGGGGGTTGGTCTCTTCTCCCAGGCACTCAGCAATAGGACAAAGGGGCACGATGGGCTCAAGCTCTGCCAGGGGAAATTGAAGTTGGAGATCAGAAACAAATTCTTTGCAGAGAGAGTGCTCAGGCATTGGAATGGGCTGCCCAGAGAGGGGGTGGATTCCCCATCCCTGGAGGTTTTTAAGGTGAGATTGGCCGTGGCACTGAGTGCCATGATGTGGTAAAGGGACTGGAATTGGACCAAGGGTTGGACTTAATGATCTCGGAGGTCTTTTCCAACCCAGCTGATTCTATGATTCTTTGAAAGGCCTGTGCTTTACTCAGAGAGCACAGTGTCATTCTGGAGTGCTCTGTTTCCTGGAGAGCATGTTCCCAGCCATGTGGAGTGAGGCAAATCTGTGTACAGTGGGGCACAAGCTGCTCTGTGCTGCTCAACAGTGACTTCTGGAGCCAGGAGGCTGCTCCCACTCCTCTGCATTGCCTGAGGAATGCTCAGTGTGGCACTGCAGGTCTGGAAGGCTTACTGTGGTTCCATGAAGCAGCTTTGAACCATTTGATCTGGCTTTGGCAAAAACAATCTGCAAATCACATCTGTGGGCAAAATGTCAGAGAGTAGTTGTGAGCAAGGTTCTCACTTTGGAGTTTTGTGCTTTCTACTTGGGTTCTGTAATCTTTTAGCTCCTGGAAGACAAATAGAGAATCATAGAATGGATTGGGTTGGAAAAGACCCCTGAGATCATGAAGTCCAACCCTTGGTCCAACTCCAGTCCCTTTACCAGATCATGGCACTCAGTGCCACGGCCAATCTCAGTTTAAAAACCTTCAGGGCTGGGGAATCCACCCCCTGTCTGAGCAGCCCATTCCAGTGCCTGAGCACTCTCTCTGATGCTTAACTTGACCTGAAGTTCTTTGAGGAAGTTGTACAGAGTAAGAAGAGTTATCCTATTTCAAAAGTTTTACAAGTATAGGCCTTTTTGTATAAAATCCTACACTTTGACAAGTATCTCCTTACATGTTTAGCTTTGGCCATGTTATTTATTTCAAACTTTCCTCTACTAAGCACACAAGTCAGTGCTGTTCCTAATTAGGTATCCAGTGTGGTTCCTGAGAGGTTAAATATGATGCATGGCAGGTTAGACAGATATTAGGTGGGGCTTTATTAACACATCACTTATTTTTGCTGAGTTGGACACTAGGCATCCACCCATCAGGTGATAAAACACTCAAGAGAAATAAAGAAGAAGAGTTAATATTTTTTAATATTCTTAAATAATCTTACACAGAAAGTGTGGCCCAGAACTAGTCACAGTTTTTCCTTCTCTCAGATTCTTTGGCCTAGCAGACCAGGAGTTGTCAAGAGCAGTTATTGGTGAGACTGGTAAATAATGTGGTCTCACTGGGCCCTTTTGAATCAAGCTGTAAATTAGATACTCTGGTTTATAAAGTTTATAAAGAGCACACCTTTTAATGCATTTGGGATCTCTTATTCTGGTGGTTTACAATCAGTTAATCCACACTTACATCACATCCATATGAACAGCATCATCACAGCCAGATATTTGAAAGGCTTTGATAAAGCAATTTAACAATTATTTTATCAAAAATCTGTGATGTCAGAATAGTTCCATTTCAGTCTTTCTGAAATTAACAACCAACAGAGAGAACACTGAGCAGTCTGTCCTCTAAGGATTGCACAAAGAGCTGTGTCTTCTCCCATATCACTTTGGAAAGACAAAATTATTAGAATGGGAAAGAAAAGAATTCTGGATTGAATAAAAATGGCGAGCAGTGATCTTTTGGAGGCACAGGAAGATGAGCAGCTTCCTGAGAATGGGAATAGCAGAGAGTTCACATTGTATCACTAAGAGGGATTTTGCCTCCATGTTTGCTGCTTTGGAGCCTGGGAGTTGGTCCTGTGAAAGGTTAGTTCAGATTGATGTGTTCACCAGCACCACTGATCTCAAAGAAGGTCATTTCCTGTCATGAAGCCCTTTAATAGTTTTTATGATGACAGTATTATTATAGCTTTCATTACTTAAAATACCAAGAGAAACATTTTAAGCCTAATTTAACTCGAGTGCAAAAAGTCTGTAAGGGAAACTGTGCAGTCCACTTTGCACCTATTTCCCAACATGCCTTTGCTGCTGTTACCAGTGAAATGTCACACTTCTGATGAGGAGGCTGGAAGTGTCAGAGCTCTCTTGCATGAGGTATGGCAAGAAGAAACGTGCTAAGCTCCCTGAGATGTTCCAGCTCCTTCACTGAGGGCTCCTGGTTAGCAGCAGTTGTAACACATCTGCTGAAAGCCCTAAACCAGCCTTGCTGTATTTAGAAAGTGCCATCCTGAGGTTCTCATGGAATACCTCCCAGCTCTTTGTTGCAGCAAATCACTTCTCCCAGGCTTTAATATTTCACATGTCTCATGTGTTTGCACACTTCATTTATAAGTGTTCTTGTAGAGAAACTGTTTGGAAGATCTGAATATTCCACAAACGTTCAGGCTTTTATCCCCTTCACACCTCTCTGAGAATGTTGTTAGTGACTTTTGTGTGGCTTTTCAGGTAGTATCAGTTGTCAGTTTACAGAAGTCAGAGTATAAATCAGAACTGAAAACAGTACAAGGAGCACTAAGGGTCGTTATGGCAATAGTTGTTACCATGAAATGCTTGTTCACAATGCAGATAAATGCACTTTATCTTCCAGCAATTGTTTGAAATCCTAGTGACTGACTTTATAACAGGAATTCTGGCCACTAAATTTTGGTTAATACTGCTATAAACCTGCTGCTCCTTCTGCCCTCCCCAACCCAGGCCAACTTGCCCAGATGTATTTTTTCATTTATCAATAGACCTGTTTTCTTCCTAGTATCTCTGCTGCCCTTCCCTTACACAAATGTGAATCCCTTTCATTTTTTTCTGTAGCATTTACAGCTAGAAAAGAATATTTTCTCCTCTCTTCTACTGTCTTTAGTGTTTTGCCTGACAGGCCTGTGACAGAAATGTTTTGGTTTATGTCATGGATTTAGTCTGTTTCTTAAAAAACCTCATGCCTTTAAATTCCTCCTTGTGCAATTACACCAGCCCTTTTTTGGTTTTTATTTTTAGATTCTATTTTAAAAGGAAAGTGAAGTCTCTCTGTAGGTTTCTGAGAGCAGAAAGAAGCACTTTAATTACCTGATTTCACCTCTTGCATATCACCAGTTGCAGGATCTCATTCAGTAGCTGATCAAGTCAGTCATCTATTCTACTTTATGGAGTATCTTCCTCAATTCCCCTGCATTAGTTTGCAGTGTTGGATTTTAAGATTTCCTATCATTGCACATTGCTGATTGATTTCTAAAATTCCTTCGTATTTGCTTCTTGACAACTAATACCAGATGCAGCACTCTGTGAGTCCATGAACACTTGTGTGAGTCCATGCACACTTTCTTAGGGTAGATTTTAGTGTCACACAGAGCTGCATGAGACAGATTGGTATTTCAGTAAATGCAATATTGCTCTTACTATCAGAAGGTCGAAGCACTGGTAGCAGCTACAGCAGTTTCTCTTGCTTTAAAAGCACGTGGCTGAGAGGCAGTACCTGTGTGCCCTCTGTTGAATCAGGAGCAAGAAGAGTTTTCTGTCCCTTCCCTTGAAGCCACGACTGTGCCTTGGGTGGCTTTGTGGATGAACTGCTGCCCTCTAAGGTGGGTCCTGCACCTTCTGCCCAAGCTCTGCAGAGCAGACACTGACCTATCAGCACCCTGGCAATTACCTTCCCTCAGTGGTGGTCACCCCACATGCCAGTGCTGTTGGAGTGCATTTTCTCAGTGTCAGAAGCCAAGCTGGCAGCTCTTTGGGACTTTGCAAAGCAAAGCTGAAGGGAAATGTTGGCGCTGTCCATTGACATCCTAATTAGGAAGTCTCTTGTGGGGATGGATTATGAAGATGGTTTATTGTGCTTTGATACACGAACTAACAGGATCTCAGCAAGATGACAGTATTTTTTCCTTTCTGCCGTTAATGGTCAGATCACAGAGAGAACAGATTCCATTTTGGTATTCATCAAGCTGCATCATATCTAAATTGACTGTGGTCATTTCAGTGACACTTGGTTCTTCCAGTGTCCCCTTAACTCCATTAGTACTGCTTTTAGGTCTGTTCTGGGCAGGTGTGGCCTAACCCCAGGTGTCTTCATTTGCTCAGAGGGTCAGGTGAATTGTGAGGAATACTCCTCATTTCCTGGTCCTGAGATCATAAGCCTACTATGCTAAACAAGAAAAATGTGAATTTGGGGAGCTGACCATAGAAGTTGTAGGGCTTAGGTGTCATTTTAGATACCTGCAAGACATCAAATGTCCTCAGCTGGATGGTGCTTGGAAACACAAAAGACATTCAATACGTTGTGTTTGTTGGAAGGAATTTTCCAGCTGGTTTAGAATTTCAATACCAGTTTCTCAAAACTGGTAGCTGTGCTGCTCACTAGTCTTTGACCCTGCTGCTGGGTTGTGGACTCTGGCTACTTCAGTGGAGTAAAATGTACCCCATCAAGAGACTAGATGGGCTCAGTCTTGGTGAGACATGTTTATAAACTGCACAGAATAGCCTTGTGTATCATGTCTAGGAAAGTTCTTCCACAGCTGTTGGCAAAGTCTTCTCATCCCGCGGGGAGAACAGTTTCCAGCTTCCTTAACTTACCTCTGACCTACTGATGTCCACAGCAAATGTAATTAATTTAGCAAACAGACTGCTCCAGAGTCTTGTTCTCTCTCTGATTCTCCATCCTTTTCTGTCATGCCCCTGCATGGAGCACAGGTCTGGAGAGTCCCTTGCTGTGTCTGCAGGGAATTGAGATTCCATCTCTACAGTAGTTCTGTTGATCATTTACTGTCAGAGAATCCTCCTGCTGAGCATGACAAAACTGACTCACAAGCCTTCTCCCTGACCTTTGGAAAGCTTAATAATTTGTGTTGAGGCAAAACCAAACATGGTTAAACACAGATGTGTTCTCACTGTGCCTGTTGGGATGGACATCCCCACCTGGTTTCAGTAAATACAGGCTGGTTCCCATTCTCTCCACACCATCCAGACAGCAGTGCCCCAAAGCTCGTGGTGCTGTGTGGCCAATGGATTTGCCACATGATCTGGTGCAGGGCAGACATACAGCAAAGTCTGTGGCCCAGCTTAGGAACAGAGGGGACATGATGCAAGGGACATGGCATAAGGCTTCCTTAGGTCTCATCCAGATACCTGGAGATCAGCATATATAGAAGGGAAGCTCTGAAGCTGGAACAAATTCTTAGAATCACAGAATCCATTGGGGCGGAAAAGACCTCTGAGATCATCAAGTCCAACCCTTGGTCCAACTCCAGTCCCTTTACCAGATCATGGCACTCAGTGCCACAGCTAATCTCACCTTAAAAACCTCCAGGGATGGGGAATCCACCCCCTCTCTGGGCAGCCCATTCCAATGCCTGAGCACTCTCTCTGCAAAGAATTTTTTTCTGATCTCCAACTTCAATTTCCCCTGGCAGAGCTTGAGCCCATCGTGCCCCCTTGTCCTATTGCTGAGTGCCAGGGAGAAGAGACCAACCCCCACCTGGCCACAACTTCCCTTCAGGGAGTTCTAGACAGTGCTGAGGTCACCTCTGAGCCTCCTCTTCTCCAGGCTAAACACCCCCAGCTCCCTCAGCCTCTCCCCCCAGCACTTGTGCTCCAGTCCCTTCTCCAGCCTTGTTGCTCTTCATTCCCTTGGGCCAGCAGCAGTTGGGATAAGCCATTTTTCTGCAACAAAGTGAGCCCAGCTGGATTAGGAACATGCACCTACAACTCCTGCAGGTCTGTGGCAGTGAGAGAGTCTGTGGCTGTTTTGTCTCTGCCTGGATTCCTTCCTTCCACTTTAAAACTACAGTGAACAGCGGGGCATCTCCCAGCCCTCTGGAATTACAGAATCACAGACTATTCTGAGTTGGAAGGACCCACAAGGATCATCGAGTCCAACTCTTCAGTCAGTGGCCCACACAGGGGATTGAACCCATGACCTTGGCATTATTGCAACCAAGTTTTACCCAGTTGAGCTGATCTCAGGGTCAATTCCTTGGTTTCACCAAAGATTTCAGTTCAGTGAGCCTCAGACCATCACCCAGATGTTTAGTTTCCTCAGAACCTTTTCTGTGAAGGTGATAGAGAGAAATGCTTTCATTTGGGAAAGGAGAATAGTTGGGGATTCCTCTGCTGGGATGTTTCACAGCAGTGGCAATGGAATCTCTGAGCCTTTGGTTCCAAGTGCCAGCAGATAGTTAAGCACCTACTGAGAGGTTTCACTCCAGATTAAATGGAATTGTGGTTAACTGCACATATCCCTGTAACTTCATTCAGAGCTTTTACATTTTTGATGCTCCATTTTTCACAGTGATGAGACTTTGTGGTGAGCTACACAAGTGGGATATTTGTCCTTGAGAAAGCTGGTTCTGCTGGCCCTGTGTGTACTTTGGGCATTACAAATGGAAGCTTCTAACCAGCTTTTTAACAAATTTTGTTACGTTTTGCAATTCAAGCAAGAAAATGACACAAAATTTCCTAGCTAAATTATATTTTTTTCTCCTCATCCAAATACAAAAGTTTAGGAGTACCTTCATCTTAATTCCCATAACTGGAAAGAGGCTGCTAGGCCATCATCATATGTATTTTCTTTATGATACATAATATATAAATATACACAATTGAGTGCTAGGTATTTTCTGTCTATCAATACACCATTTCTTTACTCAGTGGTACCCAAAGATTGTGAGGTCTCAGTTTGAAGGAAAAAACATCAGAAACATAGACAGCAATAAATATTTCAGTTTCAGAATCTTTTGAGGAAACATCAGAGAGGAAGAAAATAAGGTCCCAGAGGTCTCTCTCTGCTCTCCTGTGTTACCAGCCTGACAACACACTGCTGGCCCTTGTCATTCACTGCTTTTCCAATGCTTTTCCAGCAGTGCAAATTCCAAAGCCGGAGAGTTTGCCATGTAGGATTTCAGCTGAGGTGTGTGCTGGTTACACAGGCATTGTGCACCCCTAAGAAAAGGGAAAGAAAATCAATGTTATCAGTTTGGAGCAGGTGATTTCTTTGTGTGATTGCATTGCTGGGACCGTGGCAGTACGTGCTGTCCACAGAGTCTTTTCAAACAGGCTCTTAGCAGGGTTATCCTCTGGTTTGTTTTTTCTTGTTGGTTGTTAGAGAATGTCTCAAGAATGAGGTTCTTAAAATACAGCCTGTCCAACAGCCCCTGAGTATCTGCAACATGAACTGTGTGCTGGAATAGGTGATTGAAACCAACCAAAAGAAAAGGAGCTCTTTTTAACTTGGAGATTTTATTGTGTTGGCTGTTACCGTATGTTAGGGAAGCAAAATACAGCTGGGTGAACCTCATCCCTGTGTTTGTTTGATGGAAAAAATACTGGTGATGGTGGGCAATGTGTATGATTTTCAGATTCATCCAAAGTTTCTGCCTGAAGGGTTTTACGTAGTCTCCCACAACCTGCCAGAATAATTGGGGTTTTAATCATAAGAGAATTAAAAGACCATGAAAATTAATGTTTTCAAAACATGCCTAAAAGAAAAAATATGTGTTTAACTTGATTCATCTAAGTAGTTTTGAAAACTGCCTTGTGTAGTACTTTTTATCTCTTCAATGCAGCAAGAGAGAGCAGGCAGAATGTAGTACAGTGCATTAAAAAAGGGCTTAAAAAAAAGCTTTAATAAAGTTTAAATAAAGCTTTAAACAGAGGAGAATCTCCATGCAAAGAGTGGGGGAAGATAAATTAAGTGCTTATATACTCCAAAGAAATGCATCTGGAAAAAGAGAAGGCCAGAGGGTTTGGTTTGTGTCTGTTGAGCCAAAATTAAAGATACACCAGCAGGTTGGTTTGGGGTTCATTGGCTTCACAGGGACAGGTCATAATGGGCTTTGAGTTGTTGGGAGTAAATGTTTAAATAAGTGCCTGGAGACCTTTTGAGTGCAGGACACGTGTTGTGCTCCCTGAGAGTTCTGCAACTAAAAAGCCCTGCTTAAAATCCAGACATTTCCCAAATTACTACAGGTAAAGTTAAACCCACGCAGGGAAGAAAATGCATGAAAGTGAAAAAAGATGTAAAACGACTTCTCATGTAGGAGAAAAGCACTGTAAGAAACTAAGATTTGTAGAAAGGTGAAATTGATACCAAAGAGAAGTACCTTGGGCACCAAATGCCGTGGCTCAGTGTTTAAATGCCTGGATCTCTTTCAGAGTGCTCCTTCCACCAGAGTCAGGCTGAGCAAGTGCTTGGCTTGTGAGAAAAATTAGCAGATCACTTGAAGTTGCATAAATTTGGATTTTGAAGCCAAGTCAGTCTGTGCAATTAAGTTGTAAATTTGCAGTTTCATTATAAAATAATCTATACATCCTAACTCACAAGACTGTTCTGGTTTGGTGTTACATTGGTTCACAATAGACACAATGGGTTTTTTCACATTCCTGCCATATTATTTGAGTTCCTTGCTGCTTGTTCCCAACATCCCAGAGAGATACTTGGAATGGGAAAAATAAACAGGTTGTTTCCCTTCTTCCAGATTTCCAGGCTTTTGGTCTGAAGAAAGGAATGTTCTTCAACCCAGATCCTTACCTGAAGATCTCCATTCAGCCTGGCAAACACAGCATCTTCCCAGCACTTCCTCATCACGGGCAGGAGAAGAGATCCAAGATCATGTGCAATACTGTGAACCCAATCTGGCAGGGAGAGGTGAGCACTTGGAGAGTGGAGCTGAGACTTTGCTCTAAATCATGGACATTACTCTGGCACTATCCCTCTTTTTCCTTTTGTTTTTGTTTCCTTTTTTCTTGATTCCTTTCTTGGCCTAACTGTGCTTGATGTATTTCATGACTTCTTGTCTTAGTACAAACCCCCTAATTAGCCAGAAAGATGAATGATACATAAAACTTTCAATATGGGGTGTATTTCATGGCTGCAGTTTATGAAGTTGTTAATTATTGAAGGCAGGCATAAAAGAGAATTGAAAAGTAAACTTGCATAGCAGGAAAGGCTTCTAGATTGTCACAGTGTCCTTACCCAGGGAGGAGACATTATACAAAGCAGAACAAGTCTATGCAAATAAAGAGAAGCTGTGTGAGTGAAAAGCATCAGTGGCAACACAAATTAAAGGCAGCTTTGGCACCTCTGCCCATCACCTTGAAGAAAGTCTCTCGTCTGCTTCTTCTTGTTTGGAAGGGCTTGTAGGTATTAATGAGATCTGAGAGTTCAGTTGCTGCCTGCTGGTTTTGAATTAGTGTGAAATGGCAACAGGCAGCAAAGAATAAGGAATCTCTCTGGAATTAAAGGAGCCTGGCTCATGGGTGTGATTTCCTGGCATGCTCTGTCAGACCTGTATCTCCACTGCAGGAGAGAGCAAAAGTAAATAAGTAGACTGCATAGATTTATTCAAATTAAAATGCAAATTGCAAAGGAGTTCAGGCATAATTAGGTCAAACTGTATAGACATGGAACTGTGAGTGGGGGGGAAAAGACAGCAGAAATGTCACTGGATGCTCCTACACAGAGAAACTAGATACCACATCCAGTTAAATGTGACATGTGGGGGAAGTGACATGACAGGAGGGACAACCTTGAAATTAGTCAGAGAAAAACACCTTCTAATGTGAGTTAATTGAAGCCACTGTAGTGAAGCACCCACCAGGCTGGGCCTTCTCTATGGAGCCTCAGGGTGTCTGTGTGTGTGTGTCTGGGGGAGAGGTCCCAGGGCAAGCTGAGGAGCTGGGACTGGCGTGGAGCATCAGGCAGGTGGCAGAGACCTCTCAGTGAAGTGGGCAGGGCACTCACTTCCACAGGAGACCTCAGGGCTGATTTTCTGTCCCTTTATGGAATGAGGGGATAAGGGATACTGAAAACTGTTGCTGGATTGTGGTGGTAGCCACTCTTTTCACTGATAGATGTGAATATATGAACTGAAAAAAGTATTGAGGACTCGTGGCCATTTCGTGACAAGTATCAGTCACTAGTTGTTTTCACAAAAACATATTTTAGGAAATACATTCTTTCATAAGGGTCATTCCCTCCCTAAGTTCTCTCTCACTCCATGTGAATAGAAGGCAGGTAGGGTTTTTGGATTGTTGAATGACCAGTCTGGTTTGGTTTGGATGCTGAACTTGAAAAAAATCTGGAATAGGGAAATAAAATGACCGAAAATAGTTGCACAACAGCATCTTTATATACATTCCTGATTACCCTTGAGCAAATTCAGGAGTGAGTCAACTCAGTTTTGCATGCAGCACCAAAAGTCCTACAGAGCAAAAGATGACTAATTTACTTCTATTAACTCATTCTGGAGTTCCTCCTCATATACTTACTGGGCTGTTCTATTTGCATAGTAACCACCTGCATTACAGAAATGCTCTGGGAGCACTGTGGGACCTCAGGCAAGGTTTATCTGTCTCATGTAATATTGATGATCATCATCATTTCACAGGCTGTTCAAATGCTGTTCAGCACAAGTTATTCTGACTTCAAGCTATTCTGTCCTTGCTCTGATTTGCAGTGCTTTGTACAAGAGGACATGAGGAAATGGAAGTTTTATACTAGATGAGCTCTTTAAGCAGAGTTTGCACTTGATTTATCCAGAAGTTTGTTTAAATTTCTAATGTCTTAGGGCTTAAATTTGCCATTAATGAAGTAAGAGACATCCTGCAAAACTCTCAGAGAGAATTCATGATGAGCCTATTAACCAGTAACTCTGAATGTTGCACAATACATGAAATGGATGGGAAGGACTTTTTTATTCTTTTTTTTTCCAATAGACAGAGGTAGTGAATCTGAGGAAGAAATCTAGAAAGCCAGTTTGCTGAAGGCCCTATCCAACTTTGAAGGAATTCAATAGAAAGGGTTGAATCAGACCTTAAAAATCAACCTGTATTTTCGTACACCCCTTTTGCTGTACAGAAAAATACCC
This sequence comes from Pithys albifrons albifrons, assembly GCF_047495875.1. Taxonomy (NCBI): domain Eukaryota; kingdom Metazoa; phylum Chordata; class Aves; order Passeriformes; family Thamnophilidae; genus Pithys; species Pithys albifrons. The sequence goes on from NC_092464.1 coordinate 53,052,307, forward strand.
CAACAATTGTTCCCTGCCTGAGTATTGGCTCTGGCACCTGCAGTCACTGCTGTGTCCCAGAACTCTCTCACAGGAGGCATTTGGCACTCCTGACTCTGCATTATTTTGTCCTGGCATTGAGGAGAACCGCAGTGAGTTTGAGAAACTGCAGATCTCCATGAGCTTATCCAGATATTCCTGTAAGTAGCGTGGTGTGGGATAGCAGTGATATGTAGGGAAGGTTTTTGAATGGAGAAGGGAATAATACAGATGGAGAGTGGAATGTGCCGTAACTGTCATTGTTGCACTGGAGTATTTGAAAAAAAAACAACACTAATGAAATATTCAGCTGAAAGAATAAATCTACCTTCATCTATCTAATGTAATTTACAGCCTTTTAAGATTTACTCCTGTGCATGATGGATATCACAAAATTTCTTTTTAATTCTCTTGCTTATTCAACTCCCAATCAAGAGCCTAATTCTCCTTGTCACCAGTGTATTAATTTATCTACCTCTATTATACTGACTTTATTATACTGTTTTTAAAGAACTTGACTTGCACTTAACTTGTATAATTGGTGCTCTGTTCCTTTCAACAACTTCCTTGATAGTGTTATTAAGTCACTGTGATCCATCTGCATTCAGGGATGCAAACAACTTTGGTAAAAATAAAACATGTAAATGACTCATCACCAGTAGCTGCCTTTCTATGAAAACTGTTCTCCAGCTCTGGAAATGGTTCTGTTACCTCACAAATGGATACAGGTGTATTGTGCCAGGGCAGCATTAGCATGGGCCTTCATTCTTTACCAAATACCTTGCATTAAGCCCCAGCAAGATCTACACATGTTAATAAATTAATCATCTGTGTCTGTGAAACCGTGGCTGTGTCTGGAAGCAAACAGGCCCTGCAGAGCGGGATACTGAGTGGAACTCCTCCAGTGGGGTTTACTACAGTGTTCTCAGATCTTGCTTGAAGTGCCAGCAGGGATGTAGAACCAGATTTACATTGAGAGCATTGAGGTGGTGTGGGATGTGGAGGTATCAGCTGACTGCAGGTAACCTGGATTCTGATTGGTGTCTCTGGGGGAGTGAATCTGCAGGAGGCAGCTGTGCAACATCTGTGTAAATGAGAGGAGAATTCCAATGACTTACTCTTGACCAGAGCCAAAACTGGTGAATGAAACACGGCTGAGCTTAAGAGGACTCAATATATTGCTGTGGTGTTCTTCATCATGGCCCTTTTGCTCTTTCCTTCCCTTCACCCTCTGTATTCCTATGGGAAAAATTCCTTAGGGCTTGTTGATTTTTGGTGCCTGAGAAAATTCCAACTAAAGTTTTCCCTTTGACTGGGGCATTTTAAGTCTGTAGCTGGTACAGATATCTCCTCCAGTGTCTAACAAGATGAGCTGCAATGCTCCAGCTTTTCTCTTAGCGAGGCATTAAAAGGAGGTCTCTCTCCTATCTTTGCATTAAATGTGTAGGAACACAGTAATTATTGAATCTCTTGCCACTGTAACAAGTGGGACAGGCACTGACAAATGGCTGAAGAAGTGAGAAAAGTAGAGAGATGGATTGGCTTTGCATCTAGACAAGTCTGTTCCCTCCTAGTCACCCTCATTCCAGAGGGATACCCTAACACCCTAAAAAGAAACGAACTGAAGAAGACACCGGGAAAATAATAGACATACAGACTTGTTCTTAGTGATTCAGTGGGTCATCTACAATAATCTGTCTCAAAGTTCAGGAAAGATATTGAGGGACTGGAGCGGGTCCAGAGAAGAGCAACGAGGCTGGAGAAGGGACTGGAGCACAAGTGCTATGGGGAGAGGCTGAGGGAGCTGGGGGTGTTTAGCCTGGAGAAGAGGAGGCTCAGAGGTGACCTCAGCACTGTCTGGAACTGCCTGAAGGGAAGTTCTGGCCAGGTCGGGGTTGGTCTCTTCTCCCAGGCACTCAGCAATAGGACAAGGGGGCACGATGGGCTCAAGCTCTGCCAGGGGAAATTGAAGTTGGAGAGCAGAAAAAAATTGTTTGCAGAGAGAGTGCTCAGGCATTGGAATGGGCTGCCCAGAGAGAGGGTGGATTCCCCATCCCTGGAGGTTTTTAACCTGAGATTGGCCGTGGCACTGAGTGCCATGATCTGGTAAAGGGACTGGAGTTGGACCAAGGGTTGGACTTGATGATCTCAGAGGTCTTTTCCAACCCAGTCGATTCTCTGATTCTGTGATTCTATGAAAAAGAAGTGTAACATTTTAATGTGAATGCTGAACTTCTGACTTGACTCTGTATCATTGAGTTACAACATTTTATTACAACATTAAGGTTTGTAATAATAAGAAAAGTTCCAAATAACAGAAGACTTAAAATAAAAATTTTAATAGTAACATTAAAATATGTCCACAGACTTGGTCTTAAAATGTACCATTTTTGGTTATCAGTGGTGTCCTTTCAGAGCGTGTGTAAAAAGCAACATCAAACTTTCCTCCTCCTGAAGAGAGGTCTTGTTTTCCTCTGTTGTGATCTTATAACCTCCTTTTTTCACCCCTCTATGGGATGAATTATTAATCACAACATCCCTACGTATGAACCCAAGGGCACGGCAGAGCTTATAATCAGTGACTTTTTGTTTGTTTGGGGTTTTAGGGGGGTCCAAAGAAGACATTCCCATCTTTACATGTCATGAGAAACAACATGTTTTCTAAAGTGATGGGTGATGTTTGAACATGTATCTGTAAGTCTTTGAGTTCCCAGACCCAGAAGTTTCTCTGGGATGCATTTTTTCAGAGGGCCAGAGGTCCATTTGTTCTGCAAACAAGAATTCCTTTGGGCTTTTCCGCATGGATGGTGTGACCCTGAGGCATCTGCAGCCAGAGATTGCCTTAGGAAAATCTTGCCCACTAAGAATGAAACTAGATGAGAGCAACAGCAAGTGCTTAGATAGTGGAAAACTGAATTATGTAAAATTAGCACTGGTTTGCAGGCTGTGTCCAAGCCCATTTCAGTGAGTTCACTTTTGATCTCAGACTGCAGTTGTCTCCAAATGGCAAAGCCTTTGAGCTCTGCCACAGGACACTCGTGCTCTTAAAGCCTTGTGCTTCCCAAATGCTGCTGGTTTAATGCAGCAGAACATTCTCCTGGAAGAAACATTTGGGAACTATGAGCACGGACCAGGGGCTGGTCTCAGGGCAGTCTCATGCACCCCAAAATGCAGCATGTTGGCAGGTGATGATGAAATCAGAACACAGCTGGATTGTACAATTTGTGTGCAAACTCCTGGTGTTTGTGTGTCTCTGAGGCACAGCAAAGGGCAAAGGGGCATTCCTGGCTGATTCCAGCCCACCTTGCTCCATACTCTGTGCTCAGGTGTCTGGAAATGTCCATGTGTGTATTGTGCAAGGAAGGAGCTGTCAGGCTTAGTCCTACCTGATGTTATGAAAATAAATATCCCTGCAGATTCTGATTTGCTTCAGAGTTGCACCACAAGACAATATGTTAATGGCACTAATGACATTCAGATCATTAACGTTTCACTGTAGGACAGTTCAGTTTTAGCTCTGTGTGTGTTCATGCTCTGCCCCACAGAGACTTTTTTGCAGTATAGTAGTCAACAGCACAATGATGGAGAAGGCATTAAATGGCACATTGTTGTATGTTACAATAACCTTACTCACTTAAATGTTAATTCCCTCCTTCTGCTTTCCTTTTAAGTGTCATGAAGTGGCAGTTACGCAAAGGTTTGAGCAGGTGAAACAGTAATGGTAATACAACTTACTTTTTAAGGCAACTTTCAGTTTACCTGGGAAATTAATGTTCTCCCCTTGGGTGTGTTTATCTTCTTTGGTAATCCATTGCAAAGATGTAGAAGAAAACAGGAAGAAAATAACACTTTAGCTCTTATTTTAACTGTATTTCTCTGGTTGTGTTTTAGCAGGGCCTGAGTAACAGAGTATCTCACTCATGTTGGTTTCACTTGAAGGTGCTTGAACTGAGCATTTCTGAATTGGATCATGATTCAACAGAGCAAGCAATTTAGGGCTTAACTGCAGGCCTTGATAACCCAGAGCATGATTCTGTTATGAAGATTGGTTTTGACAGTGGGAAAGTAGGAAAATCCTTTCATCCATCTCAATATTCCCTTCCTGCAAGAGTTGTCTCCCAGTTCAATACTGACCTCTCAGTTGGGTGAACAGCACTTTGACAGTTCTCCTACTACTGTGCACCACAGCACAGATGAGCTTTTTGATTGATGATGTTCTAGCAATAGCAGATGTTTGGGAAAATTATTGTGACCTGTGGCACCAGCTGAACTTAGCCAGTCCAGGAGAAAACAAGGCCAAGTTATCCAATAGATTTGCTTTTCACTATTGTTTCTAAATTTAAGCTTTTCTTTCCTTATGGGGAGATTCTGACATCTCCAGGTGCCCTAATGCTCCCATGCTTGGAAGCTGCATGCATGGACTTCAATCACAGAATCATAGAATCGATTGGGTTGGAAAAGACCTCTGAGATCATCAAGTCCAACCCTCGGTCCAACTCCAGTCCCTTTACCAGATCATGGCACTCAGTGCCACGCCCAATCTCAGGTTAAAAACCTCCAGGGATGGGGAATCCACCCCCTCTCTGGGCAGCCCATTCCAATGCCTGAGCACTCTCTCTGGAAAGAAGTTTTTTCTCATCTCCAACTTCAATTTCCCCTGGCAGAGCTTGAGCCCATGCCCCTTGTCCTATTGCTGAGTGCCTGGGAGAAGAGACCAACCCCCACCTGGCTAGAACTTCCGTTCAGATAGTTATAGACAGTGACTTCCTTGTACTCTCCTTGTTCCTGCCCCAGTTTTGCATGTGCACAGTCTCTAAAGGCTTATTGAATTGTTATTTACAAACAAACATAGATGTTCTTGTAAGCAGATCAGGTGTTTCAGTGCCCTCAGTGGCAGGAGCAGTTTCAGGTGGTGCCTTTCCTATTTCCCGGTATCCTCTGTGACAGCAGCCCGTGCCATGACTTACCTTCTGCTTTACCTCTCTGTGGTGTGAACCAGGTTAGGAGACTGATCCAGACAAACAGCATTTTCAGAGCTTCTCCTTTTTGAGCTGGGGCAGAGATGAACCAGAAAAGGAGAGATTTCAAAGCAGTGTATCTGCAAACTGCAGTCGTGTATCCTTCACCTCACTCCATCTTCCCTTCTCCCTCTCAAGGTGTTCCTCACAGCCCAGGTGCTGTGTGTTGCTGTGGCCCAGCCACCAGCTCAAATGTGCTGTGTCTCTTCCTTTGTTGCAGCAATTCAGCTTTGTCTCCCTGCCCACGGATGTCCTGGAAATAGAAGTTAAAGACAAGTTTGCCAAGAGCCGCCCCATCATCAAACGTTTCCTGGGAAAGCTCTCCATGCCGGTCCAGCGCCTCCTGGAAAGACACGCCATAGGGTAAATTCTCCTGCTTGTGCTGCTCTGCATTGTTTGATGAGTGTGTTGCTGGTTTGAAGTCCCTGGTGATAAATCATTATTGTGATATGAGGATATTATTGGGAAGTTATTAAACTGACGGTTTGTCTGATAAATCGTGCTGGTCTTAATTGGAATTTATAGGACTGTGGGCCAAAGAATTCCCTCTGTTACCCTCGGCATGGCATTTTAAAAAATGAGAGCTGGCATTTAGGAAAGAAGACATTTTTTTGTGTATCATGGCTGCGAATCTGGAGCGTGCAATATTTTTGATTTGAATATTCTTTTAATGTTATCAGCAGGCTGTTTTCATGTTTCAGGGAATTACCTGGGGACTAAAATCATGCCAGATCTGGTTCTCCTCCCTTTAATTTCTGGAAGGTGGAAATATTATAGAAAAATACATGTGGCATGTTGTAGCTAAAGCTTTCTGACCCTACCCTGCTGCCAAGGAACAACCTTGAGCTCACAACCCTGCTCTGCTTCCCCGTTGCATGAAAGTCCTGGGAAAGTGTATGCTGCCAAAATAACACAAACCAATTTGGGGAAGATGGATGGTATTCAGACAAAGCCAAAAAGTTGGCTCTGAGCCTGTGATGTTCAGACCTTGAAGAGCAAAGGAGAAAAAGAGTCATCTCCTGAGGAAAGCGTAAACAATGCGGTTTCCAAGAAGGCATTTCTGAAAATTGTGTCTCAATTCAGCAGAACAGCAGGAGGATGAGCTTGTTGGAAGTGTTTTTAAACAGCTGGTTCAGAAACTGGCTGTGATGCTGACAGCTGAATCTACCAGAAGGGACCAAGCCACCTCCCTGTTTCTCAAGTAGGGAAGAAGACAGAGTAGCTTTTTAGAAACCAGATGGAAAAGAACAGCTTGGGGAAGGTAGAACCCTGTAACTGGTATCCTTGGCTTTCCTCTGTAGGAGAAGATTTCTCATCATCTTCTGGTTATAACTTCCTATTTGACTTGCCTGTTGTAAACACTGTCTCTCTAAGGATGTCCTTTGCCAACAGCAGTGCCTCCAACCTGCACTAGGTCTGGCTTAGTTTTAATACCCTATTGGCATTAAATCTCAGTCAAGCTCAGTGAAAAGTATGCACACAAGCTCAGAGAGGTCACACACAAACCTTGAGACCCTCTCATTTATATGAGTTTCTGCTGCATGTGGAACTATCCAAGCAAATACATTTGGCCCAACTGGAAGCAAATTCTTGTTTCTTCAAAAGATGTATAAATATTACTATTTAGTGAACCCGTTACACTCACCAAATGCTTTGCAAAGATTGATTCAGCCTCATTGTGGGCAGCTGGGAAGTTAATCTTTTCTGTAGTTTCATTCTGTTCTGAGGGGTGGATGAAGTGTGGCAAAGGGAGGGACCTGCACAAGAACAGAATGGAGTCATTGATCAACCTTGTCAGGAAGGTGTTCTCCTGATATTTCAGCTTCATAGAGGTAAGAGGGGTGGAAGGAGTCTGAGAGCAGTCACTCAGCCAGGTTGAGGAGAGAAGGTGGTAAGCGGGGACTGGCCTGCACAGGGTTTTGTAACCACGAACAGGAAAACTGAATTTTATGCACATGGTGAAGGGAAAAAAATACAGAAACATGAGGCTCTACAAAAGGGTAGATATGGTCAGGTCTGCAGGGAAGTGAAGTCTTGTTACAGTAGCTGAAGTGGGAGTTGTTTGCTTCCCATGTTGGTATTTTCATATCCATGCTGCAGAAGTTTCATTCCCACCATTCTCTCTGTATTTATGCATATGTGCTTGTGTACCCCAGCAGCCTGTCTTACTCACTTGGCTCAGCTGTTCCATTGTAATTGAAGACATTGTCCTCTCCTTCTCTGCCATTCGTTCTCTCCTATGCAAGTCCACACGCCCTCATGGCTGGGATGAATAGCCTTTATGTGTTTGATGATGTGTTTTTGTAGGACACAGCAGATTGATCTATGCGCAGTAGACACTGGGTAGGTGATAGTCTATTGTGACAGTGTTTGTTTTCTTTCAGGGACAGGGTTGTAAGCTACACTCTGGGTCGCAGGCTCCCTACAGATCATGTCAGTGGCCAGCTGCAGTTCCGATTTGAGATAACTTCTTCCATCCATCCAGGTAATTCTCACTCTTAACCCATCTCTTTCTTTTTTTTTTTTTTTTTGCATTGCATTGCATTCTTTCTCTTCAGAAATCTGAATTCATTCCTGGATCCTCTGGGACTTTAGGTACAGTCATGAGCAAAGGGAAGGGCATAAAGTCCCCCGTCACAGGACGCATTGTGAGTCACAATTTCTTCCCTGTTTGCCCTTAGCTTAGAGCTGCTGATGGCTCATATTCCCCTCTTCTTGGCTACTTCAAATACTTTACCACATTGGGTGAAAAACTAAAGCCTTACCTGCGTCTCTATCACCTGCCCTAGAGAAGTGGTATATGGGCTGTTATTTGTGAAGTCATCATTTGAGCACTTCATAAGTAAAATGTAGTGGAGAATGTAGTAGTACTGATTAGAAACTTTCAGTTTGATTGCTTTTAGTGAAAAAGTAAAAATAAAACCTCTTTCCCTCCTGTTTGGTTTGGTTTGTAGTTATTTGGAAGTAACTGTCCTGGTGGTGTAAGGCTGAACCTTGGTTTTCATGTCACTGTCTCAATGACATTTCTCAGGGACTCTGCCCCCTCTGTCACACCTTGTCAAGTCAACAGCAGCTTAGTGGCATTAGTGGCTGCAAATCATCACCTTCTCCTTTACTGGAAAACCCTGATTTCCATCTTTTGACTGTTAGAATGGTGTGAAATAGCTCAGGTTGTTTGGTGTCTGGAAGGAGGTGGTGCAGATGAGGGTCACATCAGAGGATATTTTGGGGAAAGTTTTCACCTTTCAGGGGTGTGAAAAACAGTTTTTTACATTCTTGTTGGGGAGTTTTGCCAGTTTCAGCATGAAAAGAAGAAAGTCATTAAAATCTCAGGGAAGGCTTCCTTGTCATTCCCATGATATTGCCTCCAGTGCCAGTTTGGCTCAAAGAGGAGTTTCAAGAAGGTGTTGCCTTCAGGTTATGCTGCAAGGAGACAGGGTGCTGCATACAGATTACCACCATGAGTAAGCCTGTGATTAAATCCACTGTAGAAAGATTGCCTAGGAAAAAAAAAAAGCACTCCTTGATAGGTGTTTGGTTGCCCATTCATTTCACACAGTAATTTATACTTTTAATTTTCTCAGATAGCTGTGGATGCTTGTGCCCCCCCAACAACAACCTGTGGTTCAGTCAACACTCCTTGTTAAAGGCAAAAATAATTTCTTTTCCTGTCTCGTGCAGATGATGAAGAGGTCTCCATTAGTGCAGATCCTGAGCCAGCTGACCTCCAGGAAAGCCCTGTGAACAACCCCCCAGAGGAAAGCCTCGGTGAGCCTCCATGCATCAACACAGTGACCTCAGAAAGTACAGCTCCAGAACAGCTAAATGGATACAGTGTGAACAGTGTCGATAGCCCAGGGGCTGTCAAACCACCTGGGGAAGCCAACCAGAACGGCTTAAATGAAGAGCTAGCAGGAGATGGGGAGGTTGATGCGGTGCCAGTTCCTGAGCCCTTGGAATCCATCCCAGGAGAAGTGCTGCCTTCTTTGAGCGCTACGGACCTCGTGGAGCAGTCTCCTCCCGAGACTGAAGTTAGGGAAAATAGCAAAGTCAATTCTGGTGTTCAGGGAGATGGTGGAGTCCTGACCAGCATAGAAGCATTAGATATTGATGAGGTGAGTGCAGATGTGCATGCTGGCAAGGACCTAGAGAAGAGTCAGGAAGAAGAAGAAGGGGCTTCAGCCCAGGAGGAGGAGGACAACAAGCTACAGCTGAGGACCACAGCCAAGAGGAAAAACAGGCCGTGCTCCCTGCCTGTGTCTGAGCTGGAGACAGTCATAGCCTCGGCCTGCGGGGAACCAGAGACCCCCCGCACGCACTACATCCGCATCCACAACCTGCTGCACAGCCTGCCCTCGGCGCGGATGGGCAGCGACGGGGACGAGGAGCAGGATGGCGGCAACGGCGGAGACAACGAGGAGGAGTCCACAGTCAAGGAGGTGCTGGATAAGGAGGTGGGCAGCGAGAGCGAGACCGTGGTGGCAGAGCCTCCTCTGGAAAATGAGGCTGAAGAGAACTTCAGCCAGAGCACGGTGCCTCCCGGCGCCTTGGAGGAGCAGCTCTCTGACTTCAGTGGTGGGCTGTTGGATGGGGAGCCCCCCAGGACAGGGAGCGAGAGCGAGTCGAGCTCCAGGCCCAGCGGTGACAACGAGTGCGAGGCGTGTGACACCTCCTGCTACAGCCCCTCCTGCTACAGCCCCTCCTGCTACAGCACTTCTTGCTACAGCACCTCCTGCTACAGCACTTCTTGCTACAGCACCTCGTGCTATGACAGCAACAATCGCTTCTCCAGCCACACACGCTTCTCCTCCGTCGACAGCGCAAAGATTTCTGAGAGCACCGTCTTCTCCTCCCAGGATGATGATGAGGAGGAGAACAGTGCCTTTGAGTCAGTGCCAGATTCAGTGCAGAGCCCCGAGCTGGACAGGGAGCAAGTGGATGGCTCCTCCCAGTGGCCAGATGAACTAGTAGCTCATGGTGGGAATGCACAAAGAGCCACAGAGGGTCTAGACACCCCAATAGCAGGTCCAAGCAGCAGAAGAGAAGGTTAGATCCTGAGAATCGGTGCGCTGAGCAACCCTGATTATCTGGATGTCGCAGAAGGCATCAGATAATCAAGGTTTCAGAGAGCTCATGGTTTATTTCTTACAAATTCGGGGACTGTGAGCTGGGCCAGGTATCAGGGAGGGCTGGATAATTGAGCCTTGTCCTTAAAAATCCCAGCAAAACCAAATAAATCAGGTGGGGATCTGTATAAATGGTTTCCTTTAGATATACCTGCATCATTATAAAATCAAGATTAGCTCCTGTAGTTACATGGCAGATCAGCATTATCACATCCACCGACTCATTCCTTTTTTCCTGGGATTGTTCCATTTCACATATCTGATGTGCTGCGGTGTCTCTGGTAGTGAGAGGACCAGCCTATGCTTGTAAAAGGGAAGAGATGCTGATTTGAAGCTGATACAGATCTGGGCCACTTTCTGTACATGTTTGTTAGCCATGGATAGTCATAAGCTCTTATGAACACAGTTTTTGAGCCCTGTTTGTTCCAATTCCCCAAGTATCAAACAAATGTACCTCAGATGCTGCAGATCATAGGACAACTCAAGAGAGATTTATATTTTTTCTAAGTACTTAGGAAACTTATTGAATAAAATTCTTATGTCTTTTTCCTTCCCTAGAGATAGAATATACTTTAAAAAGTACTTTTTTGGTCTTTGTACTTGAGGTACTGTTTTCTCCAGTTCCTCCAAAGAGATTAAATCACTCCCTTTGGTAACCCATTTTATGTTGTATGCAGTTACATAAAGAGGAGGGGACTGATCACTCATCTTTTCTTCAGCCAGTGTATCATTTTTTCCCCAGCTGAAGAAGTAAAGGACTCAGCTGCACCCAAGGAGTGTGCAGTAAGGTCCAGGGGTAATCTTTACACTCCCAAATTCTAAGACACCTATCTCCCTCTATGAGTGACACCAAATTGAAAAGGCAGCAAAAGGATGTCCTGTTTGGGGATCACTGGGAAACCCCAACTAATGCATCCTTCTTCATTTTCCTTCTCCGTTCCCAATTTATTTACTCCCACCTTTCACTGCCACAGACCTGCAGAAAAAGGTGTAAGGGTGGCCTGACACGCTGAGCTGTGTTAAGACTTTTAGACAGCTGGGATAGGGAATTACTCAGTCTGTAGAGCAGAGTCTAGCCCAAAGAATTACATTTTCACACACATACAGGCATAGAAACCCAGTTTCCTTCCTTGCAGGTGAGAGTCTTTGCTTATGTATGGAAGTATACCTAAGAGGGCACGAGCACATGTGTGTGTGAGACCATCCTTACAGATCTGGTGGTTATTCTGGGCTGTGTGTGCTTTTGACAGGGGGTGTGGCGGGCGAGGGGGCCTCCTGCATATGGATTCAGTACAACACCAAGCCTGTGTAAAGGGCACTGCAGCGTCCCCAGTGGCTGTGCCTTGGTTAGCTGAGGGCGGCCCCTCTCTCAGCGCTCTCCTGGTGCCACGGGGGGGTGCTCCAGTAGATGTGCACGTTGGTTCATGACCTGACAGCTGTTACAATACAGTAGATGTGGTCACCTCCACGCGCTCCAGGTGACCGATACCACTCCCATGTTCCCGTGGCTTGGCGTAACTATCTTGACTAGGGGCGAGCCAATTGTGGTGAGGTAAGTAAAGAAACCTAGAGGGATGATCTGGCAGTCGGTGCTGCATCACCTGTAGTAGCAGCACAGTTTTTCAGGCTCTGTAGAGGTGGACTTTAGCACTGAGTGAGAGGCTTACATAACTCTGCCATCTGTTCCGAGCACGCAGCAGGTACATCTGTGATACCCGCCCATGCACCAGGCCAGACGGCACCATCACAGCACCCAGAGGAGGCAGGATTTTTGTCCAAGCCATTTTTCTCACTTCTGGATGGTGTGACAGATTGTATAAAATTGGCTCCTGCCTTCTAGCTGTTGGTTGTTTAAAGACAAAAACCCCCCGTGTTTTATATTTTTTGGTGAATGGTTTTTTTTTTTACATTTGATAGCTCTGTGTTTGGGGGCTTTTACAAAAGGTTCATTTTTCAGCTGTTAATATTCTGACATTAAAGGCAGCTAAAGCAGCTGGCACACAGTGAGTTTGGCTTTGCATTTCCAGCATCCCAGAACCGTTCAGCTAAATATTTTTTTTCCTAAGTTGCATCTTTCTGATGCATGTAAATATTATATTTATGCAGTACAGATTGTATCTGTATTAACAAGCGTACCTGGAGCTGGAGGTTGTAGTGAAAAACTGTTACCACACAATATGAAAATGTGCCCATTAGTAGGATAAATAGTCCTGGTTTCTAAGATTTTCAGGACAGACAAGAAGGAATCTTTATTCTGAAACCTGTGAAGTTTAGCAAGCAGGTTCCTTATTCTCACAGTTAAGTCTAAGATAAGGAATGCTTTTTCATCCCTGCTGTAACTTCTTAGTTTCTTCAAGGATTCTATAAACATTGACTGGATCTTAAGTAACTTGTTCCTTTCAACAGAACGTCAGTTTGGACATTTTTCTTAGGTTTCATTTGTTTCATATTTAGATATGGCAGCAGGGTTGGAACTTTAGATGGTCTTCAGGGTCCCTTCCAACCCAAACTATTCATTCTATGATTCTATATATGGTCATATATGCGATGTTAGTATTTAATAACTTCCTCTGCTCTGTCTAATGTGTGACTCTTTTCCTTCTTCTTCTTCTGCTTTCCCTCTTCTCTGTCTCAGGTCTTCCTTCCTTATCTCAGATCCTGACTGTATCTCGCTATCTTTTGTCCTTCTCTTCTACCACCTGTCTCCTGCCTGTTTCTGGTCCTTTCCTCACTCTCTCTTTCCACCCAAGATGGACTCTGAATTTTGAAAGGGGATGATCTTCTGCTTTGCAGGGACTGCAAAATCCTGCCATTCTGGGACACTTGGGCAGCCACTGATCTTTTGGAAAAGCAGAGAAAGATCCAAGGCAGCTTTTAGCTTTGCATTCCACTGGTGGGATAATTTCAAAGCTGGAGTCAGGATTTTGCATGTTCCTGCCCATTTCTGCAGAAGCTTGAGTTTGGTTGTACACGAACAGTGTTTCTCAGAGATCAAGCCTGATTCTTCTCTCGCTTACACTTGTGTGTCTATGAGTCCAGAATCTGGCCCATTATAGTTTAGCATTGACTTAGAGACTCGACTGCATTATTTTAATACTTCTTTACAATATGAGTTGTTATTAAAATAGTGCCTGGAAATAGGAGTGCCCACAGATGATAATAGACCAGGTTAACCTGTTTTTAGAATAATCTCATTTTACAGTAGCACTTTTTTTGAACCACATTGTGAAAACAGTGAATGACTGTCAATGTCTTGAATATCTTGTCCGTAGGTGATTGTCCTTTACTCCATAATTCTCAGCCAGTCAGCCAGCTTCCTTCTCTGAGGCCTGACCATCATCACTACCCAACTATCGATGAGCCTCTTCCGCCAAGTAAGCTTTAGTTTTTTTTATCTTATTGCATTTATTCAGCTTTTCCTGCTAACTCAAACAGTACAGAGGTCAGTATGTCTTTCTGAAAAACCCCCTCTGTTCCGTACATACAGTCCTCAGAACCCAAGCAATACACCCTTTTGTCTCCCTTATTTGATCCTGCCTTCAAGTGTTGTCCTGTTATTTTGGTCAAGCTCCATAACCTCCCTCTGCCTTGGTCCGTCTTCCTCCTTAGCTACGATGACATGAAAGTGATAATATTTCCCCGTGTCCCCTCAGAGTGTTTAGGCTCAAATGGCTGGGTGTCTGTCAGACTTTCTGAAAGCCCTACTACAGAGCTCTCTGGGTGGTGTATCAGCAAAGTACTCTGACTTTTCTGTGATGTTTACCTCCAGGTTTCCCATAACTGATTTCAGAGATGGTTTGGGATGGCAGTCCCTGTGGTCTGTCAGATCTGCAAGCAGGTCCAGCAGGAACCCTTGCACATGCAGGATGCTCCTGGGACTGACAGGTCCAAATCTGAACTAGCACAAGTTGGGAAAAGGCAGTTCGTGCAGAGTGGTCTCGTTGTCCTGTCTTTGGTACTCAGTGAATTTTATGTTCATTATGGACTGTAGTGAAGTCTAAACTTGCACTGAATGAAAATGAGAGGGTCTTAAGTAGACTGATTGATTAGTAGCCCAGTAATAGGACAAGGGGGCACGGGCTCAAGCTCTGCCAGGGGAAATTGAAGTTGGAGATCAGAAAAAACTTCTTTCCAGAGAGAGTGCTCAGGCATTGGAATGGGCTGCCCAGAGAAGGGGTGGATTCCCCATCCCTGGAGGTTTTTAACCTGAGATTGGGCGTGGCACTGAGTGCCATGATCTGGTAAAGGGACTGGAGTTGGACCAAGGGTTGGACTTGATGATCTCTGAGGTCTTTTCCAACCCAATCGGTTCTGTGATTCTATTCTATGATTCTAATACGAGATTTTTACCATGGCAGCGACTGCTGGAGGTGTTTCTTCTTGTCCCTGTAGCCTTCCTGTTGTGTATTCCCGGAGGATCACCCTGCTCTTTGCACTGGCGCTCAGTGCCCAGCAGAGCGCACTCTGTGCCCTGAACATGCTGCGATCCCCTTGGGCTGGAGATTGAACAGCCTGAAATGTGCCGTGCCTCACAAAACCAACCGGGGGCATGAACAGAGTGCTCTCTTTCCTCAAAGCCCGAGCACTCACTTGGCCTGTGGTGCCCTTGACAAACAATTCATCCTGTGCCAACCCTGCTGTCAGTACTCCCCGAGCCGAAAATAGCCCGATGCTGGCGTCAGTGCACAGTGCATGAGTGACTCAAATGCCTTTAGCCTGGTGAAGCCTCACTGAGTGCCACTGTGGCTTGCCAGTGAGTGATGGAATGGGAAGGGTTACCTCTGGAACCAGCAAATACTTCTCTTCCTCCCACTCTTCCCGCAGCACTTTGTGAATGGGGCACATTCCCATTGTGTGACTTAATGGTAGGACACTGACAGCAGCTCAGGCAAACAAAATAGACTATAAATCTATTCCATGTTCTTCTATCATCAATTTAATACGTTTTTCCCCTTTATTATAATTATCCTCAAAAGGCAAGTTATTTCTACCGTTGGTTTTCACAAGTGCTTTTACAACCAGGTGTTAGGACATGAAATGCAGTGTGGGATGATGAGTACAGAAGTAATATCCCTTTGTAGGATTTTGTTTTACCATTGGCATATAACCTCCTTTTTTCAATAAAGGCTGAAACTGTGGAGTTAAATATATTGATCTTAATAGGAATAGACTCTTCTAAGTTAATGTTGTGCAAAAAAAAAAAGTTGAATAATATCACTTAGAAAACCAGTTTCTAAAATCTCTCCATTAAATTTTATGGTAATTTCAAAATGAAAACTATAGCCTAATATAGAAATTTGTCATCTTCTAGAATTCAGTGTCCCTGTCTCAGGGTATCTAATGCCTCTTAATCCTAGATCAATAATTCTTCAGTCATGTGAAAGGAGGAAACTTTATAATTGAACCCTGAGTTACATGCTCAAGCCTGGCTTAATTTTCACATGCAATCTATAACTAGGGGTGAAGATAACTTGCTGCAAGTTCAGCATTGACTGGCTTTATTTAGGTCATGGAGAATCTTCTGGATAGTCTTCTTTCTCTTTTGAAGATTTTTCTCAATAGCTTGATATCATCATAACCCCACACCAGCTGGTCTCAGGGAGGAAATTTAATTTCAAATAATTTCATTTAGGAAACTACAGTAGAAGAGAGCCATGATTTATGTAGGAATTTCATAATGACTGGTCTGAATGTTAAGGTCGATATGAGATTAACAGAAGATTTGCAGAGTTTTTATGGCCTCATTAATAGTCACCCCTTATTAAGCCTGTCTCTACTGGTGCTGATGGAAACCCTACAGAACACTAGCCAAGAAAAATACATGTGTCCAGTTCAGAGCTGCTCTTGGCCAAAGGTGTGGCTGAGCTTGGAAAGGGAAAGACAGTGTATTTACTTTGCCCTGATGGTGCTGCCAGAAGAAGTTGCATCTTCTGGTATAAATCAGAGCAGCATCAAAGCTGACTTAGCTGGTGGAGGGAGATCACTGGAGAACAAAACCAGTTCTGTTGCATCCCCAGCCTGTGCTCTAGCACACTCTTACTGTGAAGGTTACATGGCGGTCACTTTGTAGTAATCACAGTCTTATTTTACCTAAAAACTTAAAAAAGGACCCCGAGAAATCTGGCTGCTTCCTGGATCACCTATGCCCCTGAAGTAGCACGGAGGGATTGGAGCACAGCTCAGCAGCAGAGTGTTGTTAGTTCACCTGTCAGCCTGTTTGTCTCACTGTGCAGGTATCCACCCATCTGTCCACAAATCTGGTACTGTATGCAGGCAGCTTCAGTGATTTGTGTGACCTACAGGCTGTCTTATGGGAAGGCAGAAAGTACACCTGCCATCTGTGTGAGGCAGAGGTTGTGCCTGCTGCCCTCTGACAGCCTTCCTGGGTCACCAAAAGAAGAGTTATTCAGCTCATTAGAAATGCTGTTGGAAAGAGCATGAGACACAGTCCCTAATGTTCTAGCGTGCCAGTGTCAGCCCACGGCTTCAGGTGTGTCTGAGAATAAAGCAGCACTCACTGGTGGGTGTAGTTCATGTCTGTACATCCTCCTGCTGTATGTCTGATACCTCCAGCAGAGACAGCCTTCCTGAAGTCATAATCCAGCCTGCATGATCCTGACCCGATATTTTCACTGTGACCTCCAAGCCCTGGGCAAGTTTCTACACTCATGGGTTTCCTAGCATTATGCATAGAAGCTTAGGAACTTAAAGCTGTATTTAATTAGAAAGATGCTGTGAGATGGCCTCTAGAGCTGGTGGTGCACAGGGCCAGGTTATAAAACCTTGTTTCACTGAGCACTTGGGTAGTTATTCTTGCTAAGTGTCCATCAGGAGGCTTCAGACCAATATGACCAGTTGGTGTCTTCTGTAGGCTGTCTAGGGTGTGGATCCACAGCATTGCCTACAAGTGTCTAATTATCCATCAGTCTTTATTATTCTCAGCTTGTTACAAGGCACAACAGTAGTGTGGGGGGAGGACTAGGATTTAACCTTTGCCAGACAACAGCAAGGAAAATGAAGATCTTCGTGATGCTGAGGTACATCATCTCACCTTTGATCTGGCCAAGGTTATTTCCTTGAGGGTATTGTAGATAATGCTCCAGAGGGACCATTCCCTTCCCACAGTGGTACAGCTGCTGCCAGTGCCAGAGTGCCCAGCAAGGCTCTGGCCTTCCACCTGCCCTGTGTGTCTGTCTGACTGACTTCAATGTGCATATGTTGTACTTGATGTGCTTTTTTTCACTGTCTTATGTTTTAGACATGGTTTTCACAAAGCTGTGATCTTGTTCTTGAAACAGCTACAACATCCTTGGGAAACTTTACCTGGTGGAGTAAGAGAGAGTCCTCTCCTTAAATTATGTAGTGATGTTCACAGTGAGAGACACTGCATGTATACCTGTGATGTGACTGTAGGTTTTGCATCTTTAAGGACTGTGGTACTTGCAGTCAGCTTTGAAAGAAATAATGCATGTGCATATGGCTCTTGTTGTCTTGGAGTCTTACAGAAAATGTCTCCAAGGATTCCCATCTTTTAAGGTTTATGGGATTCGCCTCTCAGGGGCAGCCAGCCATGGATTTCAGACAGCCTACACTTTTCTGGGACAAAGTTTGGGAAGTGGGTTTAGCCAGAGCCAGCCATCAGGGAATGGGAACTGGTCAGGAAGGGTAGGTTTCCAGAGAGAGCAGGAAGAGGTGCAGCTTCAGTCCTGCTCTTAGAGAGTGGCAGATAAAATACATAAACTATGAAATCCAGCTGATCCTGAATGTGATCATAAAGAAACAGGAGGAGTGAACTCATCAGGGAAGATGGTATCATAGTAAGAATATGGGAATATGAGGAAGTGTTTGCCCTCGAAGGTAATCACCATATGTGCATATGTGTGTGAATGTGAGTGAGGGTTGGATATAAATTTGTATAGAAGTTATGTGCATGTATTTACGTAGATATATAGTCAGCTGATGGGTCATGAGACTAGCAGGCCTAATTTATTCCACTTCTCCATACATTCCAACCACTTTGATATGTGGCTTTGCTAGCTGAGTCAGTCCGGAATTTCTCCTGTGTCAAACACTTTTTTTTTATTGACATTACCATTTTCCACCGGCCATCATATACCAAATAGGTTTTAGTTTTCAATCATGGGGCAACATAAACATTGTCAGGGAACAATAATGATGTAAGGCTCAATGTTATGCTGGAAACTCTCAATCTGGTTTACATTCATCAGAGCATAAGATTTATGATACTCTGTTTAGAGAGATTTCTAAGGTGTGTCCAGCCAGTTTGTGATCAGTTTTTGGGGAAGCCTTTAATTGCTCTGTGGTGTCCTTCAAAGCCACTTAATAAAAAGGAGAGAAATGAGACGTGTTTGTTCTGAAACATAATGAAAAAGTAAAAGATGGGATTTTCCATATTCGCCCAGGGGTAATCTCTTTCTACCAAGGGTCAGTTCTGTGTGGCTACTCTGACCTGCAGTGAATCCAGCCAGCAATTATCACTAATTGAACAATTATCAAGCCCTTTTGAAAGTGCAGCCACTTTGCCACTGGTTTTTCATGGGCTGTGGTAGTGAACTCCATGGCCTACCTGTGTGCTGTGTATGAAATGTTTATGTATATGCATATATTGCATATATGTATATATAGACAAGCACATAGTATATATGCACCTTTGAATGTATACACATGATCTATACTGCACGCATGTAATTTATATGTATATAATGTCTGTGTACCTGTGTGTGTCTGTGCACCTCCCACCACACTCAGGGTTCCTGCCAGGCTTCCCACTGACCCCATCACCCCTTCCTTTCCCCCCCAGACTGGGAGGCTCGGATAGACAGCCACGGGAGGGTTTTCTACGTGGACCACGTCAACCGGACCACCACGTGGCAGCGCCCCACAGCCGCGGCGACGCCCGACGGCATCCACCGATCCGGCTCCGTGCAGCAGATGGAGCAGCTCAACCGCCGGTGAGCACTGCCCCAAACTGCCCCTCATTGCCCCTCAGGACACGACAGTGCCCCTCACTGCCCCCTCACTGCCCCAAACTGCCCCTCACTGCCCCTCACGACACGACAGTGCCCCTCACTGCCCCCTCACTGCCCCCTCACTGCCCCCTCACTGCCCCCTCACTGTCCCTCACTGCCCCACACTGCCCACACTGCCCCACACTGCCCTCACAGCCCCCTCACAGCCCCCTCACAGCCCCCTCACAGCCCCATCACTCCCCATCACTCTCCCACACTCCCCCACGCTGCCCCCACGCTGCCCCCACGCTGCCCCCACGCTGCCCCCTCGCTGCTCCCTCGCTGCCCCCTCGCTGCCCCCTCACTCCCCCTCACTGCCCCCTCACTGCCCCCTCACTGCCCGCTCACTGCCCCCTCACTGCCCCACACTGCCCGCAGTGCCCCACACTGCCCCACACTGCCCTCACAGCCCCATCACTCCCCATCACTCTCCCACACTGCCCCCTCACTGCCCCCTCATTCCCCCACACTGCCCTCACAGCCCCCTCACAGCCCCATCACTCTCCCACACTCTCCCACACTCCCCCTCGCTGCCCCCTCGCTGCCCCCTCACTGCCCCCTCACTGCCCGCTCACTGCCCCCTCACTGCCCCCTCACTGCCCCCTCACTGCCCCGACACTGCCCCCTCACTGCCCCACACCTGCCCCCCACCTGCCCCCTCACTGCCCCACACTGCCCCACACTGCCCTCACTGCCCCCTCACTGCCCCCTCACTGCCCCACACTGCCCCCCCACTGCCCCCTCATTGCCCCCTCACTGCCCCCTCACTGCCCCCTCACTGCCCCCTCACTGCCCCCTCACTGCCACACACTGCCCCAAACTGCCCCTCACTGCCCCCTCACTGACCACACTGCCCCCACACTGCCCCCACACTGCCCCCTCACTGCCCCCTCACTGCCCCTCACTGCCCCCTCACTGCCCCCTCACTGCCCCTCACTGACTCAATTGGTCCAAAATGTTCCTTTTTTACTTCAGAAAAGGTTTTGTGTATTTTTATTCCTTGCTTACTGTAGAGATGCCATTTCTAGAAAAAGGACAAGCAAAACTAAACTTAGATTTTAATTGCAGCATGCAAAATGCCACAACAGTTTCTTGGTCCTTTTTTTCTGTGCTAAGAGAATGATCTTCAACTGAGGAGAAGGGATGCAGAATTTTAATGTGCCCCTTTCAGGGTACTTGGAGTGGTTTGGGAGCTGCTGTGCCCTGAGTGGGGCAGGCTGGGAGAATTGGGCCCTGAGAGACACAACTGATGGGGAGCAAACCAGCCTTCCTGTGGTTGTTTTGCAACTTAAGTTAACACCATCAACACACTCCTAAAGAAACAATCCTTGTCATTTTGATTAGCTTTTTATAAATCGTGTCTTGCAGAAGTGGGAGAACCTGCTCAGTATTTGTTGCCAGTGGAGCTTTGCTCACTGAGTCTCAGGCTACCATGTTAATATAAAAAAGTCCCCAAACTCTAAAGAAAGTGGATTTTTAGTATAGATTCTTTCAAGGGATTTACATGACTTTGCCATTTAGCTTTAGTCTTTAAGAGGGATTTGAGGCATCTCAGAGCTCAGACTATTTGGCTGCCACTTAAACAAGTTATCTGCCACAGAAAGCAGGAAAATTGTGGACGTGTCTCAGATTTTTTTACTTTTCTTTTTTTTTGAGGTTGCACTCATGAGTGCAGCACAACCACGAAAGGAACAAATGCCTGTGAGAGTGATTTTCCATTCTGTTAGTTAATGCAGGTTAATCATTAAACCAGCTACGACAGCAGGAACTGAAGGATGGGCATTGTCTGTGTGACCTCCTTCTTTCATATTATGCCATGTTTTCATTAAGGCTGTCTGGGTTGTGACTTGGTTACCACTGGTTTGTGTTGGGAATTGACATTAATGAGACTGATATTCTTTGGCTCTCTCTATTTTTAGCATTCATATATCCAGTTACAAAGGGAGGAGCAGGAAGGGTTTCCAGCAGTGGCACCTCTGCTTACCCAGGTCCCATTGGAGACTGAGCACTTTGCAATTCATTAAACATGAACTGTCATGACTTCTTGGGACTAAGGGAAAAAGCTGGTGATTCTCTGCCAAGGAGCTCTTACTGATTTGAGAGGCTGAAGGTCTCCCATCTTTACCAAGTTTGGGACGTTTCCTAAGATTCTAATAAATGGGATTCACACTCTGGGCATTGATTCAGTGGCAAGTCATTTCTGTAATTTCAACCTGACTGTTTTATTTTCTTAAATTATTGTTGTCCTAAATCTGATTTTTCAGATATTTTGTGTCTCCACGTTTCAAGGTTGTGAAGAAAGCCACTTTCCATAACTGTTTTTATCAACACTGTGAAGGATTGGGCTTTGTCTTAAGCACTCATTTTAGGGATATTGTTTTGTTGTATTTCAAACTTTGAAATGTTCTTCTGCACCTCACCTAAGAATCATTTTAGGTGAGGCACAGCAAACACAGACTTTGCTGATAGAATTAGCAGCAGCCTGAACTTTTGCTCTAACCTCAAACAAAACTTGGACTCAAAATCACTCAGCAGGTTGAAAAAAAAACTTGGTGGCTTTTCTTTTTAAATCAATTTACTTCTTTTTTGGCTTCCTGGTTTCATTTGTGGAAAGGAATGGAAAACCCAAAATATTACAAGGAAGCTTGGTATTTCCAGCCCAGCCAAACCCACAAAGCTTTGGAAATTCAGTTGGAAAAAAAACCCCCATAGCTGGGATTAAGCCTTGTCCTGCTTTGCTTCTTTGCTCCAAACTTCCCTTTAGCTGGCCTGGCCACTTGAGGATATGGGGAATTCAAAACTGGGATCCAGGTGTTGGGCAAACACCGCAGAGACAGCCATACTTTTTATTTTATGGGCTCTTGCTTGTTTTCTGCAGCACCCCCTGCCTTGTTGGCAAAGCACATAACCCTTGTTGTCTGAGGAGATACAAGCAGCGTTTGTATATCCAGATTTGTCTGTGCACTTGTTTGAAAGAAAATAAGTCATGTAAGAAATTACAACTGTAACAGTTAAATCAACCACAGCATGGTATTTCTTTACCTCCATTTCTCTGACAAACCACTTTGAAAGGATACTGAAATTTCCAGAGGTATTCCCATAACTTTTGCACTTCCAGTGTTTTGTCCAATTACTTTGGCATTTTCTGGTATTTATATAAGGTGGTTTTATAGTATTGAGACCCAGAAGAAATGCAGAGCCTTTTACTGGCATAGTGTTACTCTTTGAGGGTTGCCAGTAGGGATTTTCTCCCATCTAATTAAATTGAAGGTACAAAGTTTTTCTATGTATGTGCTTATATTCCCTTGATTATATGAACTTTGAGGCTTTTTGTGGGATTTCTTTTTAGCTTTCTCTTGCACGTGGGTGTTGTAAAACTCCTCCAGTACTGGAATGGAAAGTTCACTCAGTTGCCTGCAGTCAAGTGAATAGAACTGTAAAATGTAGGTCTGAAACAGGGGGTTTAAAACTGCAGTAAATTCATGGTGTTGCAAATCCTGCTATCAGAATTTCCGTGCAAAGTGAATGCTTTCTTAAACTATCAAAATATACACTAAATGCAGCTTTGATGACTTTGAGTGCTGTAGGGGGACAGATACACAGTACTGTGAAAGTTTGGCATAAATCTATTGAAACTTTAATGATTTTTCTTAATTATCTCCTGCCCTTCTGCCTAGATCGGGTTGCAATGAGCTACTGGAGGTGATGCCTGTTGAGGTATCAAAAAGCCAAGTCCCAGCTGCTTGTCTTTAATGATCCTGTGTCATTTTGAGGAACTAATTTATGAATAACTTCTAATTTAACAAATAAAGAGAGAGAAAGGGAGTAAAATCTGGAAGTCAGAACTCGAGCTGAGGAAAGAAAAGAGAGTGTAAGTCAGAAAAAATGAAAGAGAAACAGTGATGGATCAGATTAAATGTACATGTGGCAATCCTATCCAGAAGGAAGAATTAAAAATATATTTATAATGTATGTGTAAGACAAACTCATAGCTTGCCAGTAGAAGCAAAGAAAACATATCCACTCATCTGTCAGTGTGAGTGAACAAGTTAATGAGGATTTGCTTTCCATTGTGTGAATTCAAAGCACTCCAGGCTATTTGTTCTGGATCTGGTGAAGTATTTAGGATAGGGCTTATCCCTAAGATCATGATCAGTCCCACTGACAACAAATAATACAGAAACTAGTTCCATGACTATAGTGGAAGTGACATTATACTTTTTAAAGACATTAACAGGTTTTTATTGAGAATTTTCTTTGTCATCCTCCTCCCAGTTCTTTGCTTATCCTCTACTGTAGTTCCTTGTTTTAGAGCTGGTCAGCACCAATGCCCAATCCCACTGATTCCCAAAAATAGACTCAGCACTTTCATCTTCACACTGGTGACTCAGCTCACATGTTACAACCCATTCTACCTTTTTGTGGCAGAAATATCAATTGGATTGTAGTTCTCTGAGGTCACAACACCTACTAGGTTACATTCCTAGGCTTAAGCTCTGACAGGGGAGGTTTAGGTTGGATATTAGAAAGAAATTCTTTACAGAGAGAGTGGTCAGGCATTGGAATGGCCTGCCCAGAGAGGTGGTGGATTCTCCAACCCTGGAGATTTTTAGGGTGAGACTGGACATGGCACTGAGTGCCATGATCTGGTGATCACAGTGGGGTTGGATTAAGCATTGGACTTGATGATCTTCTAACCCAACTGCCTCTGTGATTCTATGATTCTGTACTGCCTACCAAGAGGGAAGTGTTCACACTTGCTGTCCATGCAGCATCGTAATAAATATTTTGTGAACACTCTCAGCAGCCTTTGCCTTTTTAGGGTTGAGCATGTGCTTCCAACAATTTAATAAGAGAGACTGAAGGGTGCTCAGCATGTCAGGATTGATCCTTACTTTCTTGGTTGTACTTCCCTAAGGCTGAAGAAGAGAAAGAACCACGGTCCACCTGCTGTTTCAGGGTCCAGATGTTTTAAAGGGAACTCTAGTGGTAGCAACCTGTATCCTAAGCAGCTGTTTAAATTTAACCTCTGGGTACTCCTGGCTTTGCAGTGTCTGTAGCTGTTGGTTGGTCCCTGCAAAATGCCACATTGGCAGAGTGATGGTTGGCCTAAGTGTGAGCAGCTGCAGCAGCTGAAGAAGAGTCAGGCGTGCTCTTGCTCTGTGGTGTGTTGGGGATAGAAGCACTGGAATCCTCCAGAAACAGAGATAGAAGCACTGGAATCCCCCAGAAACAGTGTTGGTTCAAGGCAGAAAGCACCAGAAGGCTCCTCTGTTAACTAAAGTATGTTGCTCTTTTCTCTGGTTGTGTCCAGGTACCAAAACATCCAGCGAACCATCGCCACAGAGAGGGCTGATGACGATGCCGTGGTGAACAACCGGGTGGAGAGAGTTCCCACGGGAGGAGGGAGTGACTCTGAGGCAGAGCCTTCCCAGCCAAGCTCAGGTATGAGGCACAAAGCTGCTGAGTGGCATGTTCAGTGCCATTGAGTTCTGGGGAATCTGTGTCTCCAGGGGAGATGGGAACTTTATTATACCGTATTGCAAAATCTAATTTAAAAAAAAAAGGAGAATTGAAGGCACAGTTTTTAGATCTGAAGCTGCAGGTGTAAAGCTAAATACAAAGGTCCTCTGTTCCTTTTTAACAGCTGCTAAGACAGACAAAGCATTTTTACCTAAGTAAAGGGCGATTCAGAATTAAAATGGAAAGGGCATCTGGTTTTTATTCACATAGTAGTTCTTGCAAAAATGGTCCTGTCTTGTTTTTGCTGCAGTGTGATTTTTGGCTTGGGGCATTGCAGTTCCTTCTCTCTGGGCCTGCCTTCTGCTCTGCCACATTTGCTTGTGTGATTGCACCTGCAGTGGCCTGGCATCAAGTGTGAAATACCTGTGGTTTTTAAAGCTGCAGTTTTGTGATAGAATCATAGAATGGATTGGGTTGAAAAAGACCTCCAAGATCATCAAGTCCAACCCTTGGTCCAACTCCAGTCCCTTTACCAGATCATGGCACTCAGTGACACGGCCAATCTCACTTTAAAAACCCCCAGAGACGGGGAATCCACCCCCTCTCTAGGCAGCCCATTCCAATGACTGAGCACTCTCTCTGCAAAGAATTTTTTTCTGCTCTCCAACTTCAATTTCCCCTGACAGATCTTGAGCCCGTGCCCTCTTGTCCTATTGCTGAGTGCCTGGGAGAAGAGACCAACCCCCACCTGGCCAGAACTTCCCTTCAGGGAGTTCTAGACAGTGCCGAGGTCACCTCTGAGCCTCCTCTTCTCCAGGCTAAACACCCCCAGCTCCCTCAGCCTCTCCCCACAGCACTTGTGCTCCAGTCCCTTTTCCAGCCTCGTTGGTCTTCTCTGGACTCGCTCCAGCACCTCAATATCCTTTCTGAACTGAGGGGCCCAGAACTGAACACAACACTCAAGGTGTGGCCTCCCCAAGGCAGAGTCCAGGGGAAGGGTCACTGCCCTGGGCCTGCTGGCCATGCTAGTTTGGATCTAGGCCAGGATCCCATTGGCCTTCTTGGCCACCTGGGCACACTGGTGGCTCCTGTTGAGCTTCCTGTCCCTCAGTCCCCCCAGGTCCCTTTCTGCCTGGCTGCTCTGCAGCCACTCTGTGCCCAGCCTGGAGCGCTGCAGGGGGTTGTTGATAGCCATGAGCTGACCTAAGTGAGGGCTGTCACTGAGGGAGGCACAGCTGTGGTTTTGGTCATCACTGCTTTGTGTGAGAGCAGAGAACTGACCTGCCTGACAAACAGCCTGGTTGCTTGGCCTTGCCATCGACAGCCAGAGTGGTTCTTCCATCTGTCCCATCAGATGACCAATCAAGAATGTAACTACAACAATCACAGAATCACAGACTATTCTGAGTTGGAAGGGACCCACAAGGATCATTGAGTCCAACTCTTAAGTCAATGGCCCACACAGGGGATTGAACCCATGACCTTGGCATTATTGCAACCAAGTTTTAACCCAGTACAAAGCAGAAGGGGAGAATGTGTGCCCGAGGCAGGATGGGATGGCAGAGCTCTCTCCTGCTCCTTTTGGTGGTAGTGAGACTCAGTTTTGTTAAAGCTTTTGGGGAACCACAGCCTAAGTGTGTGTGTGTTCCAGGTGAGAGGCACCACCAGCAATCAGACTGGTGTCCACTGTGCAACTCAAGGCCATGCAAAAATAACTCTGCTTTGATTTAGAACTTGCACCACCAAAATTATCAGCCAGTTCTCTTCCTTTGGATTTCTCTTACCTCTACCTAACTTTGTGCTCTGTATTTCCTGCAACAAGTAAATCCAACTTCTTGCTATCCTTTGCCAGCCCTCTTGAAAAAGCACTGGCAAATGGAGAGAACCAACAACAACATCTGCTTGAATTTTCTTAGTTTTCCATGTTGAGTAGAAAAAACTACACAGAGAAATAATAAACTTTTTTTATCAAGTTTAGAAAAATACTCAGTTTTACTTGTTTTCCTGATCCATTAGTTGTTTTTAGCTTGAAAACAAATTTTGGCCAAGTTTGTTTAATATTTGGTACTCAAAGTTTCCTTGCAATCTTTTGTGTTGCAATTTATGTGAGACTTTTACCTACACTGGGTCTTGTAAGGAGATCCCAGTCCTGTCTATTAGAAGCTGAACTGGAAATGAGGTACACAGTGTATTTTTAGCATTTTTAAGCAATGCAGCCATTATTTGTAATATATATAATCATTTACTATCATAGCCAACATAATAAAATAGTAATTTAATAGGAGTTGCTACCAGTAAGTATTTACTTCAGTTCTTTATGTAACATTCATCTTTTGTTTTAAACCCTAAGAGCTAATGGGTATGATAAATGTTATCATAAGTTATTGGGAAATTGCTTTTGCTATAGATAATTGCTTTGTTTTTAGGAGAAAACATCAATATTGTATAAAATGCCAAGAATTAAAAGGCCAAGGATGATATAAACACACTAGGGGGAAAAAAACCTGCAGTGTCATACATTTGCTATTTGTCTTTTAATTTAAATGAAAAATGTCAGAAGGAATACATTTTAAGCACACTAATCCAGATTCTAAGCTAGTATAAATCAATCTAACTCCAGCAATGGATACAGTCTGCATTTTTAAGTGGATAAAATAGTATGATGTGTCCAGCAGAAAGAAAAAAAAAGTTATAATTAATAAGGAAAAAAGTGGGAATCTGTGCTTATTCTGTTAATGATGTCTGCATTCAATTTCCTTGGCCTGCAAATTTGGCTTTATTTGAAAATGCCAGAACTCCATGGTAGGAAGCATTTTTCTGATGGCTGTAGAAGGTCAGGAGGTTCTTCCTGTACA